>NW_027526385.1:48844472-50044472 GCF_048455015.1 Haemaphysalis longicornis | reverse complement strand
GTGTAAGCGCAACGAATGCGTACATCGCGGTTCTTGTTCCATTATTTCGCTCGCCATTCAAGACGCGGAGGTTACAGGATCAGCTCCTGCCGCCTGGTCCATGCCATCGTGGTGCTATTCGCGCTTCATTACCGCGTTGCCGTCTTCTAAATTCTGTGGCTGCTAACCACTAGCGAAGTTGAGACCTCTAGCCTGCGTGAAGATGCAGTTGCAAGGACTGTTGTTTGCTTCTACAATTAATTATTTCTGTGTAAACGTTTTCTGACTGCAGCATTTAAAACTTTTAAGCGCAATTCTTTATGCCTTGTGTAAATCGCCCCCCTACTGTAATGCCCTCGGGCGAACGTAGGTACTTAAATAAAAAATAAATAAATAAAACAATAAATGAAGCATTTTGTAGCGCACAGCGACTCCTTATTGCCAAATCAACTTTGTGAATGCTGTACCTAAACCTCTTGCAGTTCTTTTTTTGCTTTCGGAAAAACTATCAGCTACACTCACGTTCTAGTGCTTAGAGTTCCATGAAATGGTATCAAGACTGTGTACCCACACAAATTCGTACTTTCACGCAACGATTCCAGTAAACGGAACTCCTGTTAAATGGAACTAATTTTTTCGGTCTCTTGAAGTTCCGTTTATCGAGAGTCTACTGTATTTGCATTGTGGATAACTAGGAGCTTCGCCTAACGCAGGCGTGTTCCACGAAGTTCTGGAAATTTGCTTTTGAAACTCGGAATTTATTCCTTTAGCTCTGCTATCCCTCTCGGATCTTTCGTAGAGGTGCTCAACTCGACTCACGTGACGTTTCGAGGCAGAACAAAACGGTGCTTTGTTGGTTCAAGTTTCCGGCCGGCCACGGGCGAGTCCGCTGTAAGCACTATGGCGGAATATCCAGCCTTAGCGGCCCGCTTCACGAGCCACTCCGTGATATTGCGGTTTTTAAACATGTACGTCTGTTGCCAGAGCAGGGCGTTAGGAGCCTGTCGACGGACGTCTTCCAAGCTGGTCGTGCTCATTGAACTCAGAATCATCACCGTTTCGGCGTCCTGGGCGGCTGCGAGGACCAGTGAGAACTGTTAGAGCAAACCACAGTGACTTAAGTGAGAAGGGTCATTTGTAAAAAGAGTCACTCGGCGCTGCTTCCTCTTGCGTCATCGGAGAACTTTTACGGTCAAAGTGCTTGCCAAAGTTCTTCATGACAAGGTGGGAGCAATGAAAACGAGTATATACACTTTCAGAGACACGGTACGTCTGCCTTCCTGATACAGAGACACGCATAAAGAGTAGGAGTATTGTTTCGTATTAAAACGGAATACACTCATTTACTTCATTAAGAAATCAGAAGTGTCAGGTTGTGGCATGTTGTTTGTCTAACTTTCCGATAGTTCAATTACATGAGCTATACCTATGTCTTAGAGAAATGGGAAGGCCATTTGTTATGCAGTGAGAAAGCGTATTGAACAACTATAGGCAAGTAAAAGCAAAATGGTGCGGCTTGCCCTAGTGGTGCAGGCTGGAGAAACAGCGATACCCGACTGTTCGCAGCCAACGCTACGAAAAACCCGAAGGAAATAATGCTGTGCGTCCGGATGGCGATGATAGCTAGAGCAGATCGATGCTGGTTTCATAATGCGAGGGACACAGGTTAAACTCCCACCACGGGGAGCATTTTTTAAAGACGATTGTCTTTCTTGGACTACTTGAACGGGAAAATTTTGGTCTGTCTGCCACTCAATTTAGCCAGCCCGCCGAAGTGAAGCAGATGCCGCGCAATAGTCTTATATACTCACAGCCAAATCTGAACGTGTATGTCCGGTGTTAATGTTCATACTCGTCAAAATTGTTGATCAAGAACAGGGCATTACGCAAATATAAGGCAGAAAATGAATACACGGGTAATATTTGCAATGTTCCTTTATTTAAAATGTACGGATGCTGGCTTTTTGCGATATCAAATAAAATACTATATCAACTGCAGAAAGCCGTCGCCTGCTGTTTGCCGCGCTACCTGGCGGAATTCTAAAAAAAATCAAACGGGAACAGCAGCGAGAGGTTCCACTAGATAAGTTTCGCTTTCCGCTTGGAACGCTCGTGGAGTAGGGAAACATGTTTCTATAAACGTTGTAGTTGGGCGCCTCGATTCACGCGCGTCTCCGTCGTACGGCAGCGCCGGCATCGAGGCACCCGATTTGGAGCAGTGGAACACGGAAAATATAGATTGACTTGAGCAAACCTCTAGCGTTTTATCTTAGAAGAAACGAGACGGGAGACGAACAGCATGGGAGGTGAGCGGGAAAGAGAAGGGATGCATTCCAGTGCTAGGGGCGCCAGTCGATTATCCTCTCGCGTCGACATTTGCAACGAAAGGAGCAGATATGCGGCCAATTTTTCTTTCGAGTGAAAGGCTTTTTGCTCGCGTTGAACAACCTACGGCCGGGGTAAACAGCTACGCTGGTTGAGAGTGGAATTTGTGGGAGGGTACTAACACAGACCTGACAGTTAACACTCCTTTTGCATACAGAACCCTCTATGAATCACCATAACGCCCCCCTCCCGAACAGGCATAAATTCTACCAGACTCATACACCAGCTGTACACGTTAGCTCTGACAAACCTCTCTCTGGAGTAATTCATTCGGACATATCAGACGAGTTCTCGGTTTTGTCTTCCATGCACGGTACAGCCATACTTATAACTAAAAGATTTTAGGCGAACGCCTAATTTGCTCCTTGTGCTCCTATCGCCCCAATTTTATGTACGAGCACGAAATGGAAGTTAAGAAGAGATTTGATGGTGTTTTATAATTGTGGCGTTTGTGCCTAAATGCCTATAAATGCATATTGGCAGATTCGAAGCCTCCATCGACACTAGTCAGCCAAATGTTTTGCTTTCGAGTGCAATTAGAGGTCGTTATTCCTGTTACCGGCCACTACTGACTGTTCTGAACTCTGGGTTCAACGTAGTTTTTTAGTTCAGATAACTCCCAGAAAAGATCCGCTAGCAGCTGTGGAATGGAAACGCTCATTCTCAGTAAGAAGAGGCAGGACTTTAAAGGGACCCTGCAACACTTTTTCAACTCTCTTTAATACCTTAAATGCTTACAGGACGTAGTCACCTTTCACACCCAGTGGTTAGATTAGGGGGCCGTAAAGTGCCTCAGCCGAAAATAACTCCTCTATGCCCGTCAGATAACTTAGAAACTCGATGAAAACATTTTCATCTCTTTCCCGGTGTTGACGTTCTTCGACGGCTCGAATAACAACACTGAGGCTATTTAGCGACTGTTGGCCAGTTTTCCTTCAGTTGCAGCAATGAACGCTTTTTGATAGCAACTTAAAAAATAAAGCCACAGAAACAAAGCAGAAACGGAAGGCGTATCTGGTGCGACGAGCAAATTCCGCAGTGCCGCTGCGTGCTGGCGATAACTATAGCTTTCGCAGTGCTTCCGGACGCGAAGGAAAGAGTGAAAGCGTTCATGGAAAGTGTTTCAGGGTTCCTTTAAATCCGAAAATCTGGAAATAGGAGTAGTTTTGTATGGTTGCACAATTTTTACAGTGACTCTTAGGCTACTTTTCGCGCGCTCTCAAAATAGATTTGTTCAGACATGCGCAGTCGTATCCTGATTTCTAATATAATACTCTAATCGAATCTAATCTATTTTCAACGCAACGGTTGAGCATCAAACACGCCTTTGTTATCTTATCATTCCTATATTGAAGAGCCCACGGAGCACCACTGCGCAGCTTCAATATCTTACGCCTTAAAATTCACACTGCCAACAGGTTCTTAAACACTCTTCCATAAAAAATCTCTTCGGCCGCGAAATATCTATTGGTAAACGCTCTCCAAATGTATGGAAGTATACACGACTTGACTGATCAACTCGGATAATGTCATTTTATCTAAGAAAATGGCTATAGTTGTACCTAATAGTGCTCATGTCAGAGCATGTTGATTTCTTGATAAATTGTCGTCAGTCTTGTGTTTATTATATATATGTCTGTTTTTGTTTTGGGGTAATCGAATTGCGTCAGGCAGACATAAAATGCGCCTTTTAAAACAGTATTATTACATCTAATGCGTGATTTTCTGTGCCTGTGTCACTATATGCGACGCTCGAGCAAGCGACAGTGACGAATGAACATAAATGCAAACAGCGCGCTTGTTGAATTCGGCCAATGGATCGCCAGTGGTCTAGCAGTTGTATGAAACAACTGAATGGCTATGTTCAAGAGTTGTTGCCTTTGTGTCATCATAAAGAGGTTTTTTTACTGTTGTAGATACAGGTCACACACTTCTTCATTTGAAATTATGTGCATTTATTTAAAAAAAATCGGTGCCTATATTTGCAACGTCGGAGTCCTGAAACCTCGTGTTTGCTGCCAGTTTTGAGCGCTTAAAACGCGTTTTAACGCAAAAATATACGGCTTCTTCTTATAATATTCAGTTTTGACCTCCACGAGTTGGGGAGAACCAAATACACAATAGTTTAAGCAATGAGACATTACAGTGTATAGCAGTGAAGCTAACGAAATGTAGTGGCAGTTACAGTGTGACGCTAATGCACACTGGCAAGCTGTAACACCTTCTCCTGTTCACAGGAGCTATAAAAAAAATTTATCATTCGGTTAAATACCCGAAAGTGCCTTATTATAAGTATAAGCAAACATGGGGCAATGCCTACCGCAAAAATCAAAACCTTGGCGGTGATAGTTTGCAAAAACGAGTCTTACTGTAGCTTGTAGCTTGAATTAGAGGAAATTGTGGCAATATTTATTACAGTTAACAGAGGTAAATCAAGGCTCCCCAAGTTTTCACATAGTTCTCTCTGTAGGCAGCCTACAATTCTGTTTGCTAAGTTTGACGAAAACGTCTGAGGAACGTTTCAGCAACATTGCTACAAATGGGATGCAAATTGCGAGATTGATGAAAGACAACCTGATTTGATGCAATACTACCAGTACATCAGATGCACACTTCTGCACTTTTGATTATTACCTTTTGAGGGAGCACAACGTAATCTTAACACTACAAACTGGTAAGACTACAGGTTTCTATAGGACATCGCTAAATATACCAAAATGTAACCTCAGTACGATTTACTCTAATTTATTAAAGATATTCAGTAGTGCTTACCACTCCAGCCAATACCAACATTCGCGTAAAAAAGTCGAAATTTACCATTTCGTAAAAATGGCGAGCAGGATCTGTTAAGCTAATCTGAGTTTTTGAATGAATAGCGTGTTTTAAAAAAAAAACTATTGGCAATTCGAAATAATAACTAACTATTAAAATATACTTTTTAACAAAACGTCAAAATAATATTCACCCGACCAAATCAACTGGTACAGCGGGGACGAGTTACAATAATAAGGAACAACTGTTTAAATAAACTCGCTCATCGTGTTGCCACATTGGAACACGCGTTTCTACAATCTCATCGATATTGTAGAAACTAGATAGGTTTATCACATAGCAGATACCGCTCGATCATAAAACCATTATTCTCCGCAGTTTTTCGGACGTCCTCTTTTGCCTATGTGGTTAACCGGCTTGAGCCCTAAAATCTGTCAAGAAGTACTTAGCAGAATTATTTCACAAATCTTGTACGCCGGATTTGAATTGGTATTCTTCACACTAAGTCGTCCTTGCTATACAGCTGGTATATTCTGATACACGGCCGTCAAAACAATATCATTGGTATACCATGGTATACAACTGCCCATTACGCTATGAAAACGCGACGCAAGAAAACGGGGCTTGGAACTTACGAGGTGTCATATCACAGAAAGGACCCTTACATCTCCTTCAAAATATTTGTTCTGCACTATTTTCCTTG
The DNA here is from genome assembly GCF_048455015.1 of Haemaphysalis longicornis. NCBI lineage: Eukaryota > Metazoa > Arthropoda > Arachnida > Ixodida > Ixodidae > Haemaphysalis > Haemaphysalis longicornis. Next base: position 50,038,633 of record NW_027526385.1, on the reverse strand, counting down.
CACTTTCTATTCCCTATTACAACAAAGTGTTCCAGCATTCGTTGTATGCAAATATATGTGGCACAGACATAAGTGCCACCTACAGCTCCTTATATAGCTTCTTATAACTCGTTATATATTCAAAATATTTGTTGTGCCCCATTTTTCCTTGCAGATTGTATTCCCTGTTACAACTAAAGTGTTCCAGCATTCGTTGTATTCAAATATGTGTGGAACAGACATAAGTTCCACATAAAGCTTCTTATATAGCACCTTATAGGTCCTTATGGCTTCAAAATATTTGTTCAGCCCTATTTCCCTTGCAAATTGTATTCCCTGTTACAACAAAAATGGTCCAGTATTTGTTGTATTCAAATATGTGTAGCACAGACATAAGTGCCACAAACAGCTCCTTGTGTAGCTCCTTATAGCTTCAAAATATTGGTTCTGCCCTATTTTTTCTTGCAGGTTGTATTCCCTGTTACAACAAAAATGTTCCAGTTTAGTAGTATTGAGATATCTGTGGCACAAACCTAAGTGAGGAAAGTTCCCCTACCTCTTGCAGTCCCTACTTCTCCGATTGGGTGCGCCATCTTTTGCATTGCGGACGGAGAAAAGCCCACGGGGAAGGATATACGGTGACCCAAGACAGTTGTGGACAACTTCAGATTGGAAACGTCGACCAGATACCGGGGACGGAAGCGCAACCTGTGTTCACAATAGGAAACTGTTAAAGGGAAAAGCGGTGCATCATACGTTGAACATCCTCCTAAGCCACTTCAACTAAGTGTTGTTTGCTTGTGCTCCTTTTTTTTTCAAGTGTCGTCATCACCACTTGTTTTTTCCGAAGCGTTGCCTGGCGCAATGAAATGCGCCAGTCTTTATTCAGCGGTCATGTTTGGACGTCCTTTTTTAGTCACCGTCGTTGTGCTGTTTTTCATCAGTATGTTTGCAGGAGCGTGTTTAAAGTTATGGCGTTATGGGTAACAGTGTTACAAGCAAACCGTTGTTTTTAAGCGCGGCAGTCTCTCTAGGACAGGCTACTTTTTGGGCTCGGTAACCTGGTTTGTTCTCCCGTGTTTGGCGCTCTGCTAGTGAAGTATTATGTCCACGGACACGAAATATAAAAGGATGCGATTTATACACTGTTTCATAGCAAAACACCAAAGAGGAATAGGTGAGGGACATGGTTCTATTGCAGAGATACGCGATCTATTTTGCAGCGGCAGCCCTAATACAGCCATCGGCAGATTGCAGTATACTAAATGCCATGTGGATCTCATTGGTCCTCTGGTATGAGTAGCGACGTCACATATAACATTGCTGAGTGAGCAAACGGTTACCTGGAAATCGATTCCAGTGAGTGGCAAAGCACCTGCCAACAGTCTCTTATAGCAAACTTGGCATGCTCATACAGACGGCTGATAATTGCATGCTTGCGTCACAAGCTACGATGCAAAACAGGCCTACTAATTGAAGCGTGCCTGATAATACCCTAATGTAAGCCCGAAATCGTTTGAAAATACCGCTCGTATAAAAGGGGTATACATTGCGCCTGCCTCAGTAACTCAGCGCCACATCTTGCTGCTGCGCGGAAGAACGAAGGTTCTATGGCGGCTGCGGCGATCGTTTTTCGGATGTAGGCAAGAACTGAAAGCTCAGTGGGCCGACATTTTGTCGCCCGTTTATTTCCGGAGGTCACTTACGCTGTTACCTTCTGCAACTGCGCGTGTCATACGCAGGGTGTAGCTACGGCGCGTAGTCCTCCCATAATTTGCAGGACTGGATACATAAGGCAGGCCGTTGCAATAAGGACGACTGCGCGATTATGCCGACTTTTGATAGCCACTTTTTTGCTCCTTCCTATAAATGCCTCAAGACCCCGTTTTTCGAGCAACGAAGCATTGAGGGGCGATATTGAGCTACCGATTAGAAACGGCCGGTGAAATAAACGAGGCATTCCACACTTGTAAGTGTTGTGATGAGTGTGTTAGGGCTCCTAGTATCTAGCTTCAGTCCAAATAGACAGTGTATCTTTCAAACGTGACGCCGGTGCATCTGTTATTCCCTTGTGGTTTTTTTTAAAACACGGCATAGTTCTTTAGTTATTTCCCTCTCTCATTCTCTTTTAATTGCAATGTAGGATTCGCATCTCTTCTATACAACTGTCCCCGATGACTAATAAATGATTTGGTTTCTTGGTAGCCCAGGTAGTTGTCTATCTCTATATGTCCAACCGGACGCGTTAATAATTTAATTTCAAACACACCAACGAACTGGTCAAAAGAAAAAAAAGTAGAACGGGGATGGGTTACGGCTCCGGAATAATTTTGATCACGTCGGGACCTTTACGTGTTCCACAATTTCGCCACGCGGCTGTTTTTGCTTCCTCGCCTAAATAAAAAGCGGCCACAGTGGCCGGTGTCAAAACCGTGGCGGGCTCAGGCAAACAACGCGTTAGCCACTGAGCTATCGTGGCGGACCAAGCCAAAATTTCAAGTCTTCTGGTCGACCGGTATGTTTCCTTTGATATTAGTTTGACTATTTAACAGCAGAGGTGTTTAGGTTCGAGCTTGGTCTGCTGGCGTTAGCGAAAAAATATCAAAGCGAAATACGTCCCGCTGAGAGGCGCCCCGCACTAGCTTCACGCAGGAGCCTTAGGGGAAAAATATACCAAGCGCACATGAACGTGTGGTTAGATGGTTGGTTGTAGGTTGCCTCAGACCGTGGCAGATACCCACGCGGGGATTGGCCAAAAAGCTTTGTACCTAATCACGATGTGACCTACATTATTTGAGATCTCAAAATTTAGAAAAGGTAATACAGAACAGAAAAAACAAATTTATATAGATGTAACATAAAAGTACAGTCAGGAAGGAAAATGAAATGAATGTGAACGCTTAGCAGACTTGCAGGAAAACCGGCCTGTCGCCGCAACATAAGAGTAAAAGGCGAACACAACATCCCTGTGGCAGACTCCTAAGGCGGAAGCGCCTAGTGAGAGAACCTCGGAAGTCGATGGCGGAAAAGGAAGGCGCCTAAAGGTTGACTCCAGATGCGTGCGTCACATTGGGGCAAAGTTGTGCCACTTAAACAGGAAACGATCTGTACTTTCTATTTCGTCGCAGAAAGGGCATTGCGGGGATGGAGACAGACCAGATTTATAAAGATAAAAATTTAATGGGGGAATTTTGCACCCAAGTTTAGTGATTGCTACCTCCCATAGCCTTGATTCACAAAACATCGGCTTCTATAGATGACGCAGGTGGCTATAATCTCTAGAAGAGAGAAGGGAGTCTTGCCGATGATTTTCGAGTAGTTGTAAACGTCGAAATCTCGCACCTAAAAGAAGGCTATCATTTGGACATTGCACGACCACAGGGCCATTAAGAGGCATACTGGCTAATTGATCAGGTAGTTCATTGTACAAGATTCTTGCATCTCCTGGAACCCACACTAGCCTAACCTCACAAACCTGATGAGGAACAATTGACTGGAATGTGCGGATAATTGAAGAATCTTTTTCTAATGGTAATGCGGAATACACAGAGAGGGAGTCGGAAAGAATAACAACATGCGAAAATTTATGCTGAAGTTTTTGAAGAGCCAAAATCATTGCCAATTCCGCGAGGGAAATAGGAGTATAATCAGGTAACCTAATTGAAAAGGACCACTCGAGGAACTGGGAGAGTATCCCAACCCCAGCCTTCTCATCACTTTGCGAGGCATCGGTAGCAATGACGATATGGGAATGAAGGGTGGACAAATGAATCCTGCAGCAATCCATTGAAGATACGGGCCAGCAACATCTTTGCATTCGGGGGGAAGATATAATCAAAATTTATTTTCATAGATGACACATTAATACAAGGATGGGGAGACGAAAAAGGTCTGCGTGAAGTGGGTGAAGCCATGGCTGTACTAGGTCCGTCGGGAGGGCTCTGGAACTGCGGCCACTGAATGCCTTGAAAAAGATCAGGCCTCAGACGGAAAATGAACTGTGCATCGTGCAGTGGGGGATCAAACAATTTGATAAAGGTTAATACGGTCAATAATTGACATCTGTACTTCAGTGGAGGAAATCGTGCCTCACGTTGTAAAATAGGGTTAGGGACATATTTCGGTAATCCCAAGCACAGTCGCAAAGCCATTCTTTCTACGACAAGTAATGGATGTAACTTATAACCCACAGAACCACAAAATAGGACGCAGCCAAACTCTAACACCGGGCGAACATAACTCCGATATATCATTAACCGTGTGCCTCTACACAACGCGAATTTGTGGTTACATAGCCTTCGGAGCATGCCTGCAGCTTTCTCCTTTAGCAGCAATATGCTTATTATGAGGACGCCATGTAAGCTTGTCGTCATAGATTATACCGAGATATTTAATTTCTGTACTTTGAGAGATGAATTGCTGTCGGTACAATAGGCATAATGATATGGGGATGGTAACCAGAAATACTAAAAGAGCACTTTTTTCACATTAGGCGATAAATGTAGCCTACTAAGCCAATTATCTAGGGCGACCAGATAACTTTGTAATCGTTGACTCAAGCCATGAATGTCTTTGCCCGATGAGTAAAAAGCAATATCGTCGGCATATACGTAAGTTGATATACCACCCACAATCGGAATTGATCTGAGAGGAATATTAAAAAGAACTGGAGGAAGGACTGACCCCGAAGAACCCCACGAAACTGGTGATATTGCGAAGATGCTATGCCATCTTTGGAACAAAACAATGTCTTTCCAGTTACAAACGCACCAATCCAGGACTGAATGTATACTGGAATTTCTCTACTCTCTAGATGTGACATTAAGGTAGTATACTCTACGCTGTCGTAAGCCTTTGTTATACCCAGAGTAACCAGTGCGCCTGCGTGTTTTAGGTGATGGGCTAGTTTAACGCGTCTCTCAATGTCAACATGAGCCTTACAAGCAGAACTCCCGGGTCTGAAGCCAAGTTGGGTGGGGCTTAACATCCTATTGCTCTCGAGAAACCGCATACGGCGACCAAGTAGTATCCTCTAGACGAGTTTTAACAAGTTGCTAGTTAATGAAATCGGCCTGATGTTTTCGGGACATAACCTAAACATGCGTTTTTTAGCAATGGCATTATCTTGGAGAGTTTCAATTCTGGAGGCATCCAGATATTTTTCCGCGACATGTTTACTATGTTCAGTAAATCTTTAGGGTTTTCCTCAAAGAAAAATTGTAACATAGGCACAGTAATGTCATCTGGCCCGGAGCATCCACAGACAGCTGTCAAACAACTTCAGCCAATTTCGACATTGTCACAGGGTTGAAACCAACGTTAGAAAGTTGACTGATCACAGGAGCGGAAAAAGCAGAAGAAAATCGGGATTTAGGTTCTTGTACTATTTCTTCTTCCAGAGCTTCAATAGACTCCTGTGTTGACTGTACCACTGAATTTTCGTTGTAGTGCTCTTGTAGCACCTTTCTCGAGCGAAGAAACATATAGCAATCGCCTATTCTTTAGCTTTGAGAGAGCAGCAAACTTCTGCGTGTTATGGTCTTCTTTCGCTTTAGACACTGTCCGTTTGAATATGGCGGCCGCAAATGTGTAATTCGTCCAGTTAGGCGGGCGTTGGTTTCTAAGAACTAGCTTCCAAGCCACCTACCGCTGATTATACGCTAGCATGCAATCTTCATTCCACCACGGGCTGTTGTCATCTTTTTGGGAAGAACTAATGAATTCAGAAGCCTTAACAGTATCCGAAATGATGTAACTTGAACTGCCCTGCATTCCTCGTTACCGGATGGAATAGATTGACGTGCTACCTTTACTTGGTTTTGCATACGGTGCAAATTGGTATGCCGAATCATACGAGCAGGTGGGGACCTAGAGGGGCACACTATCTCAAATACAAGAGGAAAATGGTCACTACTTGTGGCGGGCTCCAAAGTAGACCAAGAAGAGATATTTCCAGAGTTTGAAAAAGTAAAGTCTAAGACTGAAGTAGTCTTGGAACGAATAAATTTTGCAGAACCAGTGTTATAAGAATGCATATTGTTGTCATCATCCAAACAATTTGCCGCCTACCACAGGAATCTGTGTGGAGACCCCAAGAAACATGACGTGAATTAAAATCACCGCAAATAGTTACGCGCTTCTCAAACGATGACAAAACAGCATCGAGAGGAGAGACGGAAATGACGCCTTCCCGAAAATAGGAGTTAACAAGAAATCATGCAAAACACCCAGGCAGGCTAAATGTAACTGCTAGAATTTCACAATCCACAGACATGAATTTAAATGACTTATGGGCTTTAAGGCAAAATAGCGATGCTACGAGAATAAATAATCCACCTCCTCTAGTTAGTCGGTCTCAGCGGAATATCCGATACTACGGGAAATAAAGTGGCCGACGCGGAGACAGCCAGGTTTCCTGCGGTACAATAACGTCTGGCTGTTCTTTAGAGGCTATGAAGTCAAGGTCTGTGAGAGCTGACATGACAGATAGGCAAATTCCATTGTAGTACCCGAAGCGACATTAACAAGATTTCATGGCCGCTCCCGCAGCCTCCAAATTGTCGTTTGTTTTGGGAATGCCTTGAGCTTTCTTTGCTTTCCGTTTTGAAGACGATTCCTGTGAACCTGTAGTCGGAGATCCAGTTCTTTTAAACGAAACTGTTTGGTGCACTATGTCCACTGGAGAATTCACAGCACTGGCACTAGGTTTGTTAGCAGGATGAATATTGGAGGACTGAAGAAAAGTGAGCTGTCGAGACACGATTTTGGAGGAAGGTGGATCACGTCCAGAGCATGACTGAGGCGAAGGATGCACGCATGGGGGAAAGGATGGTGAGTGCTGGCTGTGCTCTGGAACATCAAGAGACTGAAGGACTGTAGAGATGAAATGGCTGGACGATTCCGAAAGACCAGTCTCACTAAAACGGTGCTGGTTCAGTGAACCTACAGCTATAGAACTGGACCCGCCTGTTGAATCGCTTTGTACGGCGCCTCGTGAGGATCAGGCTAGTAGCAGGATTCCAGGTTTGCGCTAGGGCTTGCGTCACGTAAGGAGCTCCCCCCTTCGTCTTCGTCGTCGTTTTCGGCCTGGCGGAGCCGTGGGGCACTGATCGCTACAGGGCTCCCTTCCCGCAGAGCAGGAGGTCTTTGTTTTTGCCCTCGTGACGTTTTTGGTAGGTTGAGCTTGGGAATTCCGTGGCAAAGTCGTCGGGACGGGAAGTCCCGTGGGGGTCAGAGGAAGGCGACGTAAGCGGGCTTGACTAGGTCAGCGGCGACGACGTCTTGGCGGCCGTTAATGTCGAGGGTGACAGTATTGGGTTGCCACGCGCCATACAAGGAACCTGCATAGACTTGCTCTGTCTGCTCCATCTCTTCTGGGATCGCTGCCAGTGGAGGGAGAAGCTAGGTCGACCCCCAGCTCTGCTGTTTCTCCAGCCTTGCACGCGTAGTGCAAGCTGTGCCAATTATTTCTGAGTTTATCGTGGACTCTTCAAGGGCGTGCTCCGAGTACAATGTCCACAACATTCAGCGCACGCCAAGCCCGTACACGCGCCTTGGACCGGGAACTGGCAAAACGGCCGGAAGAGGTGTGCTGTGATGCGGCGGAATACCGCCATCACAACGCCTACGTTTTGGTGGCAACGCGCAACTCTGCTTGCACCCCCCCCCCAGCATGCTTACCATCTTAACTACCTCCCCCACGACTGCGAAGGAAGCGGCCATTGCGTTGGCCCTCACACAGCGTCCAACCCCGCCCAAGATAGTCACGAACTCCAAGCTGGCTCTGCGGCATTTTATACTAAGGACCATCTCTTCTGAAGCCCTCCGCATCATCCAGAGAAACCCGCCTCAAAAGATGGTGGAGTTGGTGTGGGCCCCGGCTCACATTGGCCTGCCGAGAAACGAACTTGCCCATGCCATTGCCCGCGATCTCACACTCCGGGCTGGTGTGAGCATCGTCCCCCGACACGGCGCGCGCCCCTCCAAAGAACACCTCATCACATTCAACGACATCGTGGAGCACTACCGACTCTCTCGTCGTACTTTCTCCCCCGCCCATCCCTTCCTCACGCCTCACAATACCCGCTATTGGCGACTCTTGCAAACAGACTCCTTCCCATGCAGAGCTCGTCTACACCATATGCAACCCTCATTATTCCCGGCTCCCAACTGTCCCCAAAGCGGCCACCGTGCCACTCTGGAACATTCCATGTGGGCCTGTCTTTACTACCCCTTCTCTCACATCTCCAGCAGCGAGCTATGGAGAGAAGCGTTGGGTAGCTCTAGCCAGGAGATTCAGGAGGCCCAGGTACACAGAGCTACCGAAGTCGCGGCTGGCCTCCGCCCCACCGCCACGAATTTTTGTTATCTTCGCTATATATCCACGTTTAACTGTACGAAAAAAGGTCCACTAAACCTTAATGTTTATTCACCTACAACTGTGATTGTGAAATGAGTGTCTGCGCACCCCAAGCGCCCCGCGAGGACATTTGAGGGGTCCGTGAAGCCGTCCCTAATACTCTCCCCTGCGCACTCCCTTCTCCCTCTTGCCAAAAAAAAAGCTGATGATGATAATGATTGCTATTGGTTTCCCACTTTGCTGCGGGGTGATGACGTGTCATCTTACCAAAAAGGACTAATATACCTATGTTTTCCACTCTTGGTTCAATACTAGCGCTGCTTAGGGCAGGCACAAAAAAACTTATTAAGCACAAAATACTTTTTTTTCCTGTTACAGGTGGTAGCTGTCCTAGGCAATACTCCCCTGTATGCTGTTCGTCCACCAGCATTCTAATCTTCTTTTCGTCGTCTCGACAGCCTTGAAGTTAACTCCCTCTGTGCTACCCTTAAATCCTAGGGCTTCTGAAAGCCGAATATTGCCGTCATGTTGATTTGGATGGATACCCTCACATTTTAACACTGTGCCGCATAGTTTCTGTTTCTTTTCCGCAGACCACGCATACCCCATCATTTTGGGAATTATTCCCCTTAAAGCTCTTACTTCGCAAGACGCTGATGATGATGATGCTTAGTGGCTTCCCCTTTGTAACGGGGTGGCGTTGCACTGCGGCCTTAGTCGCAACGCCATTGTACAATCACCTCTCAAAAAATTGCAAACAAAATAGATAAAAAATAATAACATCAAAATAAAAAGAAAATACTTTTACGAAACTTTTGTGCTAGTCTGACTTCTTTGTTCACATGCCTTCCCAGAGTGTTCTCTGCTATTTTCCCACCAATGTTCCAACCTTCTTTAACTAACCTCTCCTGCTGTCTGCGAGACAACCCCGCCCTCTATCGGTGGGTCTCTGAACCTGCTCCTACCCGTGTGTGAGGCACGACATAATGCAGAGGGAAGAATAGGCTCGATGTACCGCTGTTTAAAGGGGTCCGCGGCACTCTTACGGTTGAAGTACGATGCACAAAACTCACCTTTGGAACGCCGCGGTGTTTTCTTTTACTGTCTGACCTTTTTCGGCTCCCGTAGAGTAGTACATCCGGGCCTGTGGCTCCAACTTGACTAGGGCCACTTGCTCAATGTCCGAAATCGTCATTGCAGTCAGTTCCGTCGATTGGAGAAAAGAGGCGGCAATGTGGCTGAGCCGCCCGCTCGGAAAAAGTCTCCCTTCCCACGTGTTGTTCCTGAAGAAAGGCATGTCCTCGGCTGAGGAGAACGCATTTCGCTTTCTCGCAGAACCTGAAACATGTATAGAATACATTTTACCCATCATGCCTTACATAATTCATTGTATTGCATTGTTTGAAATCTCTATCCATTCAGGACCATTAGCCCTCATTGAGGAAATGTAGAGCGCATTTGTGTAACATTTTAGCCAATTGTTTAACTCGAAGGAAACTTGCTGCGCTACTAAGTAATTATGCAGTGGGAACAAAGCTTAGACGAGCTCAGTTGACAAGCTGCTGAGCCCAATAGCGCGGTTCTATACCACTCGCGGCAGCTGTAGTTCAAATGGCGGTGAAAAGTAGGAACTCCCGTGTGTTAAGGTTTCGGCGCACGTTAAAGATGTCCACGTGGTCAAAAATAGTCCACACCCCTCTATTACGGGGCGCTCCATAGCCCAAGTGAAGTTCGGCGTGTTAAACTCTATAATCTGATTCAACATTCTCATTTGCAAGATATTAGGCACTTATCATTTTAACCGGCTCGACAAGGATGCCCAATAAAACGACTTTGCCCAAGTCGTAAATTGTATATACCCTTTCTACTTCCATGTCCTTGAAGAGGCTGTACTATCATTCGGTTGTACACACATCCGTAGGATTGTGCCAGATGTCACACCGATCTAAATGCGCAGGCGCAGCACAGTGCAGAACATGACAGGGTGTTATCGATGTTTAAGAAGTGAAAGGATCTATAGGCTCCATGGACCAGACTGCAGAGGCCGCTGTGAGCGCAGAACTTTTCCTAATAAAGTAGCCTGCAGCGCACGCTATAGGACATCAACAAAAAAGCTGTGATTCCCCGATCTGTTATCACCCACTTCCTGCAGAGTGCCGTGCCAACGGTTTACGAGGCTGACACTGAGGCAAGGCGTAACAAAACAAAATGGCTACGGCTTAGCTCAGCTAACCTTGGATATGCAAAGAAAAAGCTTGGCTTAGTCTGGTTGAGTCTCGCTTCCGCTTGATTAACCTTTGATTTAGCTCTATTGCCGACCACGTCTCAAAGCTGTTCGTTTCTGTGCCATGCTGCCCGCCGCGGTGGCTCAGAGGCTAAGGCGTTGCGCTGCTCAACACGAGTTTGCGGGTTCCATTCCCGGCCGCGGCGGCCGCTTTTCAGATGGAGGCGAAAAGCAAAAACGCCCGTGTGTACGAGATTTCGGCGCGCGTTAAAGATCCCCAGATGGTCGAAATTAATCCGGAGCCCTTCAGTAAGGCGCGCCTCATCGCCTGCGTTTCGTTAACGCGTTAAACCCCTCAATCAATCAATCAATCAATCAATTAATCAATCAATCAATCAATCAATCACTCAATCAATCAATCAATCAATCAATCAATCAATCAATCAATCAATCAATCAATCAATCAATCAATCAATCAATCAATCAATCAATCCGTGGAATGCCCACAAAAGGAGGCCGGGTGAGCTAGGCGTTCATTCATGGCGATCGCACCGTTCCTTTTCGCTGGGCGCGAAACGAGTCACGTGCCCCAAAACGACCCAGCACCGCATGCATGGGCGGCTGCGGGGGTGGTCGGCTGCCTCAGCCGCACTGGAGGTGGCGACCGCTGTCGGCGCCCGCAGGCGCCAACAGCGAGCCCGGCGAATCACACGATGCGCTTCTAGGGGTGTGTCCCCGGGGGGTGTGTCTCCGGTCAAAAGTTCATTTGCGCATCCTCAACGAAATCGCAGACAAAAGTAGTGAAGCTTTGGTTTGAAAACTGCCTTGATGAATGCATTGATCAGTCCTGTCCATTTTTGATTACCTACTACCTGATTAGTTGGCTACAATATCAGAGAGAGCATCTTGTCACTCGTGACGCCGAAATTGTTCGTTTGTCTCAGCTTTAGTTATGAGATTACCAAAAGCCTTTTGTGGGTGGGAGCCCGTGACTTCACTCATGATAGTTAGGGCTGTTGGTATCTCGGTAAAGGCGGCGATACCTACGTCAATTGCATGTTGCAAACAGAGGGCGTGATGAACACGGCATCACTCACAATAGAAATTATGCCCTGAAATACCAGGATATGGAAAACTGCGCTGCTCCTTATGCGGCAAGCATTAACGCAACGGGCATATACGGGAGCTCAAATCAAAATGCGCTCTTGAAGGACCAATGAGCACAAAATACAATTTTGTTCTATTTGAAAGAACTGGAATTGGTAGCTCATTCAGCTCTATTCCAGCTAAGAAAGACCGTTTTTTAACCAAAAAGCGCCAAAATATCAATCAACTTTCAAATTTCGCGCTGGAGTGACGTAATAAGGGAATGTGTTATGGACGGGCGATAGCATCAGTATTCAGTTGATGCGATCAAACCGAACTAGAGGCTCCCTTACAGTCATCCAGTCATGTTTGCTGGCGGTGGCTAAGTTAGGCGACTGGCAGTAGCGCAAACTAGATTCTGTGGCGTCATAGAAAAATTGCCGGAAAGTGGCTACGTAGTCTTCACTGTTGAATACGTTCTCGTTATTATCTCTGTTATTATTTTGAAGTTAATAATGAAATTGGTTTCTTATGATCGGGAAAAAACAGCCTTCTTTTAATGAATAGAACCTTTATTTTTGTCTTCATGACCACTTTAAAGTGAGTATATACATAATGTCACCACTGAAAGGAAATCTACGGGCGAATTTACCTCGTTCCCTGTGCATTTAACCCTTCACTACTATAAGCAGATAGGAGGGCGTAGGTTACCCATTTTTGGTGTTTAAGTACACAAAAAAAATGAACGCACTTTCTATTTGTCACCTTGACTAAGGTGCAGATGAAACTACTAAACAAACAAGTGATGCTGCTCACACAAGTTCGAAACCACCTTCATGTGTGACTCGCACTTTCCTCGCCTTTTTTAGTTTCTCACGAGATTTCTCGCATGGTCGATCACGTGCAAATCATTTCGCTGCGTCTACTGGGGTTCAAACTCACTATTCTTGCGGCATATGCAAATCGGCCAGAAACAGGTAAAGGGCAAGTCGCGTGCAATTTGAGAGGTAACCGTTATTTCCGAGAATGTGAGACTTCAGACTAATGCAGAACTTACATCAGGTTCTAATTGCTCAGCGCGGCAGTTGTGAATATTGATTTTAATTTTCATTCAGAATGACAATACATATGAAATTAAATTTGAGAACAACAAATGCGAGGAAGCTCATTTACGACATCACAGAAGGCATCTTAGACCGTGACTACACAGCCTGATGACATGAAAATATTCGTTCGTAAACAACCAAACCATTCTTTTGATATGAACGTTTCGACACAACAATTTCAGAAGGGTTTATTTAAAGAGATGTTTGAAATCAGCCTTTCTCTGGAAACGTAGTCAATGTGGCCTCGTTGAAGCTAAAACACGTTTTGATATTTCTCGAATCATCTATTAACTGTCCATTCTGAGCGCCTGTTTTTACCACTGTTTTGCTTATTCGCTCCCCTGAGCTCTATTGGTTTCATCCTTACGGCCCTGGTGGTGAAAAATTGAGGCCGACACTTAAACATCCCTCTAGCGCATACAGAACAAAACCAAAACTCCGAGTTTCGTTGGGAATTGTTCTTCAAGGATGATGTTGCGATGAACATCGCCACTGATGCGTTTTAGCCGAAGGAAGGAAGGAATACGTTTTTTTTTTCGTCCATCGGAATCAGGTATTGTGGTTGGAGGAGGACCACAGGGCCGCAGCGACTGCCAGGGAGGGGAGGGAATGGGGGGGGGGGGGTACGGTTTTGCGGGGCATTCGCAGAGGGAATGGTAGTGAGTGTCGAGTGCCCCGCAGCCGAGCTGTACGCTACAAAGAAGACAAAGATCGAGTGCATACAAAATTATTACTTTGAGCCTAAAAAAAAACCAGAGATTCTACTTTTATTCCCAAGCTTGTAAATCTTTAAATATGTGCACTGCGAAGGTCAGTCATTGTTTATAGGCTCACGCTGTCACGAAACCTAAGAAAACACAAAGTTTTCTACTCAACATAACATTTTTAATTGTCGTACGTCTTAATTAGTGGCCCCATTAATACATCAGTTCATGCTGGCACTACCAGTTATATTTTACGCTTTTTGGCTTATGGGAGACCTAAAATTTAGTAGCACACCCTGAAAACATTTTCTTGCTTGAAAAATGAAGCAAGCTCATTCCAACGCTTAAGACTTGGAAGTAGCGAAACTGTACGCAACCTTCACGACTATCACGAAGGTTTAACTCCCTGATTACAGCCGATTTGCTTCTTCTTCACTGTCGCAACGACCTTTACTCCGTCATTGTTGCTTTAAAGGAGTACTGACACCAATTTTCGGTGTTTATATTATTGCACAGCTCGCTTCCTTTGCTCAACAGAATACCCTGGCTGAAATATGAGCGGTCTGCGACGGGAAGAACATACTTTTGTTGGACCTCATTTATCGCGCCGACGGAACAGCGCGCGGAGCGGCGCTCACCAAATGGACATCAGCGTGACATCAACCCGTGAAGCCAAAAGAAGTGATGCGACAGAGGTCGCCAAAAACTCGGGACGTCACTTCACGGCCACGGCCCGTCGAGCGGCGAGCGGGCGCCTGCGCATTCACAAACGGGTGCACGTAGCCAGAGCTGCAGACATAACCGCTGCCCAGAAAGGCAATGTTGGCAAAAATAGAGTTCCACACAGGGGAAAAGAAGCGCTAATATAGCCCGAAATCGCAATATAAGTCGCCATGAGGACTTTTATTGAAAGCAATCATCGCATTTCCGCCGCAATGGTAGGCCTAGCAACTTCAGGCAGCTCAGCCGTTCACTCCGGCGGCGGCGCGGTCGAAACAACGCCCCAACCGGCCTCCGAAGTGTTTTGACGTCCGCACAAAGCGGTGAGGTCATGCCGGGATTCTGTCAAATGCGCCTTTCGGGATGAAAGCGCGGGAATTTGAGACAAACGATTTTCAAGCCATTCAATGTAATTAATTATCGCGCGCTCTAGTATTAAAACAGCTGTATCGGGTTCGCCCGACCATTTAGCATTGAGTAAAAGCAATAAAAGTGGAACATGAAGTCTTGGTGTCAGTACTCCTTTAAGAGCTGCCTTCATGCTTTTGGAAGTGATAATCTTTGGACATCATGTTGGCGGGGCGTACGCTATGACGTGTCTTTCTCGTTCCGAGCAACTGTGATCGCGGTAACGGTGAACGCTGGAGTATTTCTCGTTCCGAGCAAGTGCTGCCACGATTACTGTGAATACTGGAGTGTTTTTTTGACAGTCTTGGCCAATCTTCCTAGGTGGGTATGTTTGGCTTGAAAACGTGCACCAGTGACGCTGTACGGTCGCCGCGAGGCACGCCTACATGAGTGCGTGAGAAGCTCTATGATGAGTGCTCGGCATTTTCTTCGTTTTTTTTTTAACTGCCGGGTGTTAGCCGCAATTTTGGCCAATCTCCCTAAGTGAATATGCTTGACTAGACAAACATGCACAGGGGACGCTGGGCGATAAACGCGAAGCACACACGAGGGCTCGGCATTTTCTTTGTTTTGTTAAGTGCCGTACTGTCGCCGCGAAGCCCGCGCTGTCTTGCGCGTTCTCACGTGCGGGCGCTAAGCCATTTCTTGGCATTTTTAACTGCGAACACGAAAAATTACGATTTGCTAAAGAGCTTCGCTATTGAAAAAGTCAGAGATGTAAAGATTAACTGCATGTGTGGTCGAGCGGCCAGCGAAAGTTGCTGCCTTGGTGACGACGACAAGAAGCCGATAGCAAACTTAACTGGTTTATTGCATGGCGAGAAGTCAACTGCGACAATACAGAAACAATACCCTTATAGGCAAGCTTACAGCATTACCTGACAGGGCGACAGCATTGATTCGCTGCTGCAAAACGAATGAATCTATCCATTGAAAGGGTGGGTTTTCTACACTGAAGCCGTAACGAGGGCAGGTCTTTCCCAGTGCTTCTGTGCACAAGGTCCCAAAATAGTACAGACACATGCAACACCCTTTCCCGAGTTCAAGAGGGCCGGCAGTAGTGGCGCATGTTGAGCGTGAGAGAGGGTGAGAGGAGATCTCGGCGAGTAGCGTCCGCTTCGCCGGGGCAAATTTCAACTCAAAGAACGGTTTGTTTCTTAGTTTGCAACTTCCGCGGCTCGAGTCATCGCCGGTGGGGCCTGTGTTAACACGTTTTGTTTTTGAGGAAGATGGGCTTCCCGCATGACACAGGCACACTACACGAAGCTTGCAGCACGCGCGAACCGGGCAGCGGCAAGCTGAACCCCAACAGCTTTTGCGCCGGCGATCCGAGATCCCGATAGATGAGGGTCTTCAACCGTTGGCCGGAAAGACGGTCTGGAGGAGAAGTACTCGGCAGACGCTTGACTCCTGCCTTGGGCCCTACAATACCGTGCCATTCTCCTGGGCAATTCGGCTGAAGGCACTGTGCTGGAGCTTTGCCGGGTCAGTCACTGGTCGAAGAGTTGTTTACCACGAACGTCTCTGGCTTGGTCTGGCAAGTAACAGAACAACACCGGAAACACAACCGCATCGCCGGCAAGTGCAAAGACAAATCCTCACTGAAGCTCTACCAGGCTTTTAGTTGCGACAAAATTACGCAATTAACTAGCAATACCTGTTACATTTTAGCACAGCAGTGCTTTAGCCATGCGCATGAATCTGAAAAGGTGGCATTTCCCGTCAATAGAAATGTCGCACGCAAAACGAAATGTAATCGTAAAGGCGAAACCTCCTCCAGGAAAAACAAAACAATTGAGAAAGGCAAGCGTTTACAGGTCACGTCTTGCACTGAGAGCTGGGACTTGAGCTGCATGCATTGCCCTGTGATTCGCCTTTTTTGAATCGCACCCTAGGTGCGCCCATTCTCTTACCCAATTCGTTGGGAGCCGAAAAAACGACCCTTACCTTCGACCGCCCGGCTATCTTTTTCAAATTCGGTACGCAATGCAGATTGACAGACCCAAGCCTCCGTACTAAACCGATGTGCAACAAAAAGCACAAATCCGCTTCGTAGCTTGCGCTGAAGGTGTGGTCTACAGCCTTTCGTTGGAATGTGGGAAAAGGTATATAACCGTATTTACCCGATTCTAACGCGCACTTTTTTTCCGAAAAAATAGGCCGAAAAATCGCATGCGCGTTAGAATCGGATACAAAACCGAAACTGCCGAAACAGCGGAAATTCCGTCCCACCCATCGCCATCGCCATCTCAAGATGGCGCCAAAGCTTTTAGCAACGATTTTTCGGACGCAGCAAGCCTAGGCGCCTAGACTTTTCTATCGAAGTTCACACAAATCGTCAAATCGTTTCACTTGCGCGCTTGATAACAGCAATGGCAGCACTGGCTCCCACGCGTTCAAAACAAGCGGTCGGCTGAAGCGTGCACCTCTGAAGAAGCTCTCGGGATGGGCGTGCGAGGCGTGGGCCACGATCTCATAGACCATGGTTGAACGTTCGTTCAGAAGTGTGGCATCGCGAACACGCTTGAAGGCACCGAGGCCGAGATGTTGTGCTCAGCGGAGAGCGACGAGGAGTGAGATGACTGAGATTGCTTCGGGAAATAAATCGCCCATTTCTCTCGCATTCGTTTGTCTGGGTCACAAAGTTTCGTGCGCGTTACAATCGGAGGTGCAAGTTTTTTCGGTTTTTTGCCAGTAAACTCGGGTGCGCGTTAGAATCGGGGGCGCGTTGGAATCGGGTAAATACGGTAGCCCAAACAGGGCGATGCCTCAATGATCGTCTCCGCGACCACAGCAATTATGTTAACAACAATCCGGGGGTTGGCTTGAGTTACACTGCAAGAAGCATGGTTGCAAGCCCCTGTTCGATAAGTGCGCAGTCGTTGCCAAGCACAAGAATCAGCTAATGCGAGAGATACTGGAAGCTCACATGATTGCAAAAGCGGACCATGAGAGTGTTAGTACTGCGTCTGTCGCGTCATCAAAGAAAGAGCGTGATTTCTTGAGTCGAGTGTGACGTGATGGAATTGTTCTATGACATGGGCCAGTTTTCATGTATATATATGTGTAATCAGAGTCTGCTAATAAAACTGTTAGAAGTAGCGCCTTGTGTGTGTTGACTCGCTTGCCCCGCTGTCCCAGCGCTTTAATTCTTTGTCATGTTCTCCCTAAAGGCCCAAACCGGCACCCTCGTGAACTACACCGTGAGTATAGTTTGTTTCAGCACTGGCTTACTCAATGCGTCCGAAACGTCCAAGCGCAACTCTTTTGCAAGCTCCAACAACTGTGGTTGTTTTAATGCATTTAATTTCATGGCCGGCCAAAGTACTACTTTCACGCTACCCAAAAACAGTCTTGTGCGAAGCACCCACGCGAGGAAGACACTCGCCTTTTGAGCTATCCTCAGAAGCCTGGTAAAACTCAGTGAAGAAATGTCCCGCCCTCACCTTTGACCGCCGTGGAAACTGTGAAGTCCGTAGCCGCCTTGACGTCCATGGTGTTGAATCGTTTACCGCTGGAACCAGTTGTTACATTCGGGAAGGCGTCCCTGAACCGGGCTTCACCACCTCCGTCTTGAGTGGTAGCGTGGTGGTCGAGCGGCCAGCAAAGGTGCTGCCTTCTTGACGACGACAAGAAACCAAACGCAAATGTAACTGGTTTACTGCATGGCAAGAGGTGAACTGCCCTTAGAGGTAAAAAAATAGGTGAAGAAAAGACGTGAGAAATACCTTTACGGGTGAGATTACAGCCTTACTCTACAGGGCGACACCATAGAATTGCTGCTGCAAAATGAATGAGTATCTCCACCGAGAGGATGGGTTTTATAAACACAAGCCGTAACGGCTGCGGGGCTTTCCTATTGCTTCTGCGCACACGGCCCGAATGTAGTAGAAAAACACGCTACACTCTTTTCCGAGTTCGTGACGGCCGGCAGTTGTGGCGCACTTTGGGCCTGAGAGAGGGTGAGACGAGATCTTGGCAAGAAGCGTGCACACAGCCGGGGCACGTCTCAACACGAAGAACGTTTTTTTTTTCGTATTTTGCAACTGCAGCAGCTCGAGTCATCGCCGGCGTGGCCTGTGTCAGCACATTTCTTTCGGCAATGAAGAGGCTCATGACGCGGCTCGCGATTTGATGCACCGAGCCATTGCCGACGGTGGCCAATGTCTACCCCTCAAGATAAACCTCACCCACTGAGCGGCTACACAGAGATTCCCTCACATTACAAGCAAACTCGCCGCAGCCTCCCACCACCACACTGGCGCCTCTCCAGAGAGGAAGCTACAACTTGGCGGTGTCTCCAGACAAATACCTACCCACATCCCACCCGCCTCCACCAATTATCTTCCCCACCCAACAACCTTCCCTCTGAGCTTACTCTCCCCAGCCTGGCACCCTCTACCACATCATATGGGAGTGCCAATGAACTCCAGACTTGCCCCTCTTTTCCAACCCAACCTTCGAGCAGTGGAGGGCTTCCCCGGCCAGCCCGGACCCGGATATCCAGCTTAATTTGGTGGCCCGATCACGGACGGCCAGCCGAAGTCAAGGCATCCCGGACTAGGGACGCCTTCCACGGAGCGAGGCCCGCACATCAGCCTCTGCTGGAGAAATAAAAATATTTTTTCTCTCTGCACCACCCACTCTCCTTTCCCCCTGCCCTTTCCCTTAAAAAAGAAATGTTATTCCTCCTCCTGCTCCTCTCTGCCTCGAAGAAGGCGGGCTTCCCGCAAGCCACCGGTGCACTGCAGGGAGCTTGCAGCACGCGTGAACAGGGCAGCGGCGCACTGAATCGGAACAGGGCGTCGCAAACGGGCGAAGTTCAAACTGTTCGGAGCCAGTCGAAGTTCAATTATCGTGGCGTCCTAGATTTGTATGTCATGCAATTTGTGTGAGGCGAAGGGCGCGACCTAGTTCGTTTTAAAAACTCAGTGGCCGTTGCAACACCTAGTTTTATTCCGGTCATACATCAGGCATTTCTACGTTTAAACAAATGTGCGCAGCGTTCCAGAATATGCCCAGAGAAAAAAAGCACCGTATGTTTGAAGGTTAGATGTGCTAAGTATTGAACACCTGAAGCTCCAAAATCTTCATCTTCATGCGTAATCATCTTCACCAGCTCCAATCGAGATGCGCTGGTTAAGTGTAAGAAGACTAGGGGTAAGTAAAAAATCGCGTGAAGCGGTAATATACTCACATATCGACACGCAAGATGCGATTAACAGGGAGATGAAATGACATTCCATGGACAGGGCGCTTCTGGAGACTGGTGCAATGACGTGGTGTGTATGCGAGAGCTCCATATATCAGTGAAGACTCAGCAGAATTCGAGGAACTTCCCTGGGCAAACGAGTTTTGGTTCGTGCTTTTTTTTTTCAATCAGCCCGGAAACCACTAGTTCCGCGTCTGCAGTCACGAAGAGCAGCTTTTTCCGACTCCGTTAACGTCCAGAAAGATCTCGAGTCAGCGTGGAAGTTCTTACAGGTTCTGAAAGAGCATGTCAGATTCCAAGGTATAAACAAATACATCCATCGATAGCAGTTGGAGATATAGGTTCAGGGTGAGGGTAAGGCTGTAACCGAACAAATCGTGCGTTTTTCACATTCACAAAGGCTCAGAAAAACGGCGCACCACCTCATCTTGGATGATCGAGCTGTCCTCACATGCCAGCAGATAACCACAGTGCCAGTTTCATAACATAACAAGATTAACGAAAATGAGCAGAAATGTAATATTAAGACTCAGGGCAGTAAACTAGCTTGCGCAAAACTCGAATAAGTCTTGCATAAAAATACGGCTATTTTGATACTCCCTTATCGAAGCGCATGATTCTTACTATAAATTCAAGTCGGTTCAAGCAGAGCGTGCGGTTATTTATGTAGATGTTCATGAATTCTTTCAAACTCTGCGCAGTACCTCTCGTACACAGAAGTAATCTTCAGGGAGCGCTCTTTTGGCCTACTTTAATTTTGTAATGCCCCATAGCCACAGTGGTCTAGAATTTCGATTCGCGATTGGATTCGCTCTTTATGCTATTGACATCACTTTCTAGATAAATCAAGGAAGTAACGAACTAATCCCAGAATCGCTTTCAACAGCTATAAAAACCGGCGATCAAGCAGCTCACACGATCAGTGTTGCTTGCTCGGCTGAGGCACACAAGATGCCATATTCTGCCGTGGGTTTTATTGAGGAAATCTAGCATTTGACCCTAAAAAATTTAATTTTGTATTGACCACTTTCCTAAAGCATGCACACGTGGAAATCACTTCCAAGCGAGTTCTTATCGAGAGCCAGAAAGAAAATGAGGTTTGGTGTGACGAAATTGCACTCAGGGGGGGGGGGTGCAGGTTTTGTTGTAAAGAAGCATTTTATCAGAACAAAAAACTTTTAAGGAATTTGCCACATTTTTACTCGTTTCGAATGATTTTTAAAGCTGCAGCATAACCTTAGTAAGGCGGAAGCCTGGGTGCGTTGGTACATACTTGGAAACTTGTAAGCAGAGGCACGGTTCAGGGACTATATTAAGAAAAACGCACCCACGCACACTCACAGATTTCTTATGCAAGTAACTACTGGTCATCACGACCGAAAAAGGTGC
The DNA here is from genome assembly GCF_048455015.1 of Haemaphysalis longicornis. NCBI lineage: Eukaryota > Metazoa > Arthropoda > Arachnida > Ixodida > Ixodidae > Haemaphysalis > Haemaphysalis longicornis. The sequence goes on along the minus strand of NW_027526385.1, from coordinate 50,017,446 downwards.
ACTTTCTTAGTGAATAACAAAAGGAATAATAAAAAATCTAAACACGTCGCCATAAAACCGCCGTAAAAAGCGTGTGCGCCACCCAATCAAGACGACAGACAAGGGGAACCAGCTTGTTTGTAATACACGGCTACGGAAGGCTTGCTGCCACACCACTCAGCTACTTCGGGGAGATCCTATTCGGCTGTTCTCTTAGTAGTAGTTTTGTGTTTGACTGCGGAAGAACATATGTGCATGTGGCATCGAACAAAGTTTCCTGGGAAATCAGCGCTGTGTTAGGGTGTGTTTCCTCGTCTAGTTTTTCATCGGTTGTGAACAGTTGGTGAATCCTCTTTCAAGAAAGCACCCGTATTTTTCTTTTTATGAGAAGCTTGCGCGAAGGTTGATGCGCAGAAGAAGACGAAGCGACGAACGTCTTCTATTGTTCGTCCGCATTTTTTCTCTCACTACATAATATCATTGGTAGGGGTTTGAGGTAATAGATTATACAAGCTGCTCGCCTTCACAAGCTCAACCTATTCAAGCACAGGGAAACGACGCTTAGCATTAGTATGCGCGGTAACAAAATTTGGGCCCCATTCATGGGGGCGACGTTTATAAGCGGTCACCGATCGTAATTTTGCTCTGCTGGCCAGCCAGTCTGAAAGACCACACGGGAAGCTTCGTTGTTTGGGGCTTAATATTACTTGAATTTGATGCCCCCTCGCTCTATAAGTCGGTCTGTACACACAGGTACCGGGCTGCCTGTTCCGCGGCCCAGTTATTAAAAATTGTAAAGATGAAGGTTATTCTTCAGGCACCTTGCACAGAACGTCCTCGTCTGCTATTGCGCAAAAAACATAATGTTCTACTGCTGCGTTAGAACGGTGGTTTGGCCTAGTTGGCGCATACCATAGCGTTTCAGACTAATATATACTATACTCGGTTACAACTCAAGAACGGCACCACCTCATGTAGTGTATCACTCCGCCAAAGCGCCGGACCCGTGACGTCAGTGCACGCGCGTTTTGAAAGGGGTTTGCTATGAATGCGTGATATCGTCTGCCTTGTCTCACGCAGCTTGTTTGTCGTCACTGGAGTCGTTTATAAGCATATTAAGTCCAAAAAATCACGGGAACGGCTCACGCCATGTTCAAAATATTCCCAGTAACGCCCTACTTGCGCCGTGCGGAGAAACATCCGGCTACGGTGATAAGGCGCAGCGGCAACTTCCGGTGCCGTTCTTAAGTTGTCACCGAGTATAGAGGGAATTCTGGTGCTACAATCGCAAGCCGCCGTGGGTGGCGCCATTGCTGCTAGCGACGTTCCTCGCTGACTTGGCTTAGCTAGCCATGTGGCTTCTTTTTCGTCTCGAAGCCAGAAAGGTAACATTTTTTTCTTCTGAATCGTTCGTAAACCTTCGAAATAATTACTGACAAGTAAATTTTTCTGGAAGTTCAATTTTGTAATAACAAAGCAAATATAAATAATCTTGTAGCTTTTGTAGCTTTTGCAGCTTTTGTAGCTTTTTTGCAGCCAGAGGCAACTTTTAAGCCTGTGCAGGAGCCATGCCAAGGACAAGTATAACGTGCCTGGCCGGTACATGACGGAACGCTCTCTGAAGCGCGGCTCCCGTACACAGTGGCGCCAGATTTCCCTTTGGAGTATACTAGTATGAAACTCTATGGCGCATAATAATTGATATTCGAAACAGCGCAACAAGAAGGGACAAGAAATGACGACACACGGCGCCTTCCTGTCTTTGGTATATTTTGTGAGCCGCGGATGAAACCAACCAGTTGCTATACAGCGCCGCGTCTCGTCGTCTCTTGTGCCGTCTTGTATGCGTTGTTTTGAATTTCAGTTCTACTGCTTCGCCGTCTTAGCGCTTACAGGGAAGGACGCACGCATTGACCACCCAAGCATTTTGCACAAGACGGGGCATTATTTTGCCTGTCGAAAGGCGTCGTGAAGAAAAAATTCGGTGCCCTTCCACTCTGTGAAGTAGAGTGACCAGCAAGGCTGGGCGCAGTTGAAGGAGTGGATGAAACACAACACCTTTGTTTGTCATTTGCAATTGATCCTACTTTCTTGCTAATTCACTAAGTGGAACTTGGAAGCATTGGAGTTTGATTTTAGCAAACGAAGATAGGGCTGTACGCTTTCTACCTGCGTAGCGGTCATCTTACTGTCTGTGTAGCACTCCAACCCAAGCTGTTCGACCACAGAGGACAGCCGTCAGGCGAGTCGCATCAAGCCGTGAGACCACCACGTTGAAATCTGCCCCCCCACCCCCCCCCCAGCCCTACGGGCATGTTATTGGTGTGTTCATGAAGCCTGTTGCGACGGCATGTTCCCTGCCGCTCCCCACCAATGCCCGCATAAACGTACAACCTGGTGATGTGCGTGCGTTTACACGCAAAAGGTACCGACCAAAATGTCGATCCGGAAACCCTTCAAGCTGGACGTAAAAACACCGCCAAAAACTTCCAGTTCAATTCCGATTTCTCGACGCATGCCGTGTGTGGAAACGCTATATGTGGGAATCGCCGTAAACAATTTGTCTCTACAGGAACGCCGCTCGTGCTTGTGGTACGAAACACATTAATTGAATAAATTTTATGGGCCTGGCACGATAAACCGCAGTAAGGACATCTATTGGCTTTACAAAGAGACCTCCACCAAGAATGTTACGAGACGGCAGGAGAGGTTCCATTGAAGATGTATGTTTACGATATTTAAAAGATGCACGCACCAAAATTCACGCAGGCTACACCCACGCAGAGGTTTGTTGTCAATGGGTGCGCTCGTAGTGCTATGGCGCACTTCTCCCTTTGTCGTCTTCTCGTAACAATACTGAGAGGGAATGGTTGCGGCGACCGTTTATTGAGGCGCTCGGGCGTTGGGCCAACCGAAATAGGGAGGATTATTCAGAGGCGATGGTGACGAGTTTGGTACTCAGAACTAGCACTGGTAATATGCTGCAGATGATGGGCGAATTTTGTTATAGGTTCACAACAGTGGTAGCGTGCTCAAAAGGGCTAACATAATAAAAAACCTCTCTACTCTATGTAAAAAAATGGGAATATAGCTTCCAATACAGTAGAGTATACTTGGTTGTGCGAATTTCTGTGCAAAAAAAAAAAAACGGTATAGGATCTCGGAGGGGCTCTCACCATTCTAGGTTGTGCTCTCCGTCAGACGGCTGCGTCGTTCAATGAACCGAGAAGCCCAGGCAGGGAAGAATAGCATAGCTATGTATGTTCGCCACTAGTGCACCGTTCGTCACCCTCTCCCCCGATATTTTACATTCGTGAAATATGGGGGAGCACTGGCGGCGTCTATCGTGCATTGGCCATGACCATACATGAGAAAACAACTTCATTCTAAAAACCAAACAGTACGTGCAGGCCAGACAGACAGAAGTGTATATCGTCGTCGTTTGTAGCGCGTTCGGCTCTGAACGTGCGTGAAATATGGGCTACAAGTGGCAGCGTCGTATGGCGATACATACAAGTGGAAGCAATTAACGAACCTGTCGGTACCAGAGCGCACCGTTTGCAGTTCCTCATCGGCATGCCAAGAAACCGGGAAACATGAAAAGAATATTTCAGTGCCCGCGCATACAGAAATCACAGCTCTTTATAGGACCAGGGAAAAACAATAAGGCCCCTGAGTGCCACAAAAAGGACCTCAGCACTGTCCTGATCACTGAGGGACAGGCTCTAGTTATGAGCCAGAATAACAGTAAAATCAATTAGAGGCAATGATGATGGGTGCTGCATAGGTCCAGTTTTGAGTATGCATAATAGGAAATGAGGTTTAAATAATTAACATTTGGAAACTACTAAAAAACGCCTTTGACTAAAGCTAGGGAACCGCCATCGGAAAAAAACGATGGGTGTAGAGTTATGGGTTTTCTCTAGAGCTCTCTGAAGTACTTGTGTCGTGTTGTGCCGAGTGCCTTGCATGTGGTTACAATGTGGACTACGGATAGGCCCTCCCCACACCTGCTACACAGATGTCTTGGAGAACCAGTGAGCAGGTGTGACGGCGTCCCATGTGTGTGGCCTATCCGTAACCTGCCAAGGTGACTTCCGTGTGTCCATTTCGTGTGTCTGTTGTGTTTGGTCCCAAGTGTGGTTTTATTACGCGTACTTTGTTGTTTGTCTGTTATTTACAGTTTGTTTTCCATGTTTTGCAATCGTGTTATCTGAAGTGTGGTTTGAGGTCGACGTAGGATGCTGCTGTTATGTTCAGTGTTAGTGCAGTAGTAGTTGCCATTTGATCTCCAGCCTTAACCCCCGATCGCAGAGTTGCCTGGGACCCAGCAATGGTCAAATTACGTTGCTTTAAAGCATATACACGGATAATTTTTATCACGAGAATATTAAACACATGGTTTTTGAAGGAGTTTTTGCACGACAGCGTCCGTACAACACTCGGGCAATTGGTATAGATAATGAATTGTTGGATGTGAGTTTGAAGGATGTGATTTACAAGAATTTTACCGTAAGCCTATACCGTAAGGATACTGGTATTGCCATGCAGTTTTACTGACATTAAAACTGTGTCCGTGCACAGAACGGGGCACAGAGGCGGCAGTTTTTGAGGCTACAGTATAAAAATCCGCACACTGGCATTTCTGTTGCAAAGACAAGAAGTCATGCAGGATCACACATCTTGGGGACTCGGTTATTCTCCATATGTGTGAAAGATACGTTACATGATACAGGGCGACGATGCCATGGTGTTATAAAATATGTTACAGCAGTTTTGCTGGTGTCTTAAAAGGAGGCAGCAAGATTCGATGCTCCCTCTCTAATTCTATAAAAGAAGGCAGCATACATGGATGAACGATTGAGGCGGAGTTGCGATATAGATATATCGGCAAAATCGGACTTAAAAAGATGGTGAGGCATTGATGAATTTCTAAAAGAATAAAGCAGATCTGTGTATGGTTGCTGGCGTTCTAGGTTCCATTTATTACACTCCACGCCAGTGCAGTGCAATGTCGGTGGTAACAATGGATATGATGCAGGCTGCCTGTACAAGGGGAAGCAGGAATTTTTACCTGGCTGCCATGTCAGGCAGCTTCTCACGTTCATCCTTTCATTAGTGAACGTAGAAGATGGAGGAGAGCCAGTAGGCAAGAAGGGACGTAAAGTGACATTTTTGACACAAGATTGTTAATTCCTGCACTCATGAAAAGGGCAGGGGTGTGTCACGAACCAAAATCAAATATCGTACGAAAATATAGTTTGTTCGGGCTCCCTATTAATTCACTTGAGTATGCGGCCGAAAAACAGCGCGGCATTATGTAGCAGTGACTGTTACATCCACGACTTCACGACACATTTACTTGTTTTACGAATTTCTTCGGAAGTGTAATGACTAGAATTTGTGGTGCGGGTTAGACAATGTTTCCTATTTCACAAATCCACGTCACCAGTGACCTTAATGCTCGTTCAGATGGTCAGCTTCCCTTGAAACAACATGCACGCACACTTAGGGCTTCGCGCTAAATTGTTTGGAACAATTCAGCACTTGACGCAGCTCGTTCCCCTTTATGATTGAAGCAATACAGAATAGAGCTGCAAGGTTTATTTCACGCAATTACAAATACCCCTCAAGTGTATCAGAGATTAAACTGAATCTTTCACTTCACCCGCTTGATCTTCGACGCAACATTTCTCTTTTATGCCTTTTTCACAAATATGTTTACAATTCAGCTCACTCAAAGATACATCTTAAAGTTCCGACTAACATTTCACGTAGAGTAAATAACCAACACAGTTTTTCCCGCCAGTACGGCAAAACAGATGCATTTAACTTGTCCGCACTTCCCATGGCCATCAGGCTTTGGAACGGTCTTCCTGATAACATTGCGGCCGAATCTAAGGGCGACGCATTTCGCAACCTTCTTCATGCTCACTTTTTTTCGTAATACAGTACCAATCTGTTGTCACTGTTTTATGTGAACTTTGTGTTTCATTTTTTTTTGCATCAGGTATCTGTTTACTCATGCTTGCTTTTAATATTGAATGTGCGGTATTTTAGTCTTAGTTCGTGCAAGATATAGCACACATTATCTTTGTATTTTCCGTTTCTCTAGATATGTATTTACGGCTAATTTCTTGTATAATGTTTTCTTGGACTGTGGTTCTTTGTAGTGCCTTTTTGAAAATCTTGTCAATGTCGCACATTTCATATGTACCCCCCTTACTCGATGCCCTGTCAGGGGCCTGTAAGGTACTTTAAATAAATAAATAAATAAATGTCCCTTCTATACGTCGCTTCTGAGCACCCGTCAAGATTCTTACAAATTGTCGTGTGTGAACCGCAACAAGAACGACCCTTGCATTGAAGCGATTTGAAAGCATTTAGATTGAACAGTTTATGATATACATTTTGAACATAGCAAGGTCTTTCAATAGTTGCCTTTCGAAGCGGTGTTCATAAAACTCAAGCCCCCGTAGAAATTGCGGTGTAGTTGTGTTTCTGTACGAAGCCGTTAACAGATTTATTGGTGTCTCTGATTTATTCGGAAATGTCAGTCTGCATTCCCTAACCAGGTTTCCGTTTCACAGCAGGCAATTCCCTTTTGGCAAGCTTTCCAGGTGGTCACGTTGACATAGAATACCTGCAACCTTCATTACCAAGATTGTCCTTCTAGATTTTTAAAGGCGATAGTCTTTCTTCGGATACTTCAACGCAGACATTTTGGTCTGTCTGTCTGTGTTTAAAAGCGGATTTATTACAGTCCACATATCAGGGCGCAGCGCCCAGTGGTAATAGCGCTGCCCTTAAACTAGAAAAAAACCAATCAGTTTCCAAGTGCTCCCGTCATTCAACACACTGCAAAATAAATGTCTGGGGTGGGGAAACAATTTACTACAAATTGAATCCAGAGAAAGTTCACAAATTTCCAGAGAGAGAGTTTAGAAACTAGCTGAACTCAATACGGTACGATAGGTATGCTCAGGATGTTGTTCCTGACTATTATTAATCGCGTGGACCAGCGCAACGGAAAGGCTTCTACGCCAAGAACTGCCCACTCATTTTCTGACTCACAAGGATCGACTGTACTCGCCCCACCAGTGGAAACATAGCCCGTTGAGGTAGGGCGCGTAGACACGCGGCACCATGATTTCGCCACAATACTAAAACACCAGCACACGTCAGGAAGTTCACCGAACGGTCATTTGAACGTGTGCTCATGTGAGACCAAACAACCTGCTTAATACAGTACAAACCGTTGCCGCTACTTGACGCCGAAACAAAGCATATGCTAATGTTTCAGTGTGCCCGCATAGCGGGCACCGTGAGGAACACACAACGCCGAATCTCGCCAGACGGTCACACGTCGGCATAACTTCCCAGCCACGCAACCATCCGAAATCCCGAACATCAGACGGAAGCTCCGCCGAAGACAGCTGATGCCAACGGATGCCTCGCGATCTTGCTATCTCATGATTATCTAATTGGTTTATTGCTAATTTTTCGCAAAATTCGCTTGCTGTACTTTCTCTAAAATCAGTCTTCGACTCGATTCAGCTAACCAGCCAAAGTGAAGCAGAAACTGCGATGCAGTCTTATATACCCACAGCCAAGTCTAAACGTCTAAGTCCAGTGTTAATGTTCATACTTGTTAACATTGTTTAACAAGAACAAGACATTACTCGAATATAAGGCAGAGTATCAATACATAAGTGATACTTGCAGTGTTTTTTTATTAAAAAATTCACGGGTCCTATTTTTTGCAATAGAAAATGAAATACTACATCAACAGCAGAAAACCATCGCCTGCTGTTGCCCGCGCTACCTGGCGGCATTTAAAAAAATCAAACGGCAACAGCAACGAACAATTCCACTAGATAGTTTCCAGTTTTTGCTTGGAACCCTCGTGGAATAGGACAACGTGGTTCTATAAACGTTGTAGCAGGGTGCTTCGACTCACGCGCGTCTCCACCGTACGGCAGCACTGGCATCGAGGCACCCCACTTGGAGCAGCGACACGCAGTAAATTTAAATTGACTTGAACAAGCCTCTAGCTTGTTGTCTTTTGAGGAACAAGACGGGAGAGAAACAGCATCAGAGGTGAGCGCAAAAGAGAAGGGAGACATTTACTTTCCAGGGGCGCCAGTCCACTATCGTCTTTAGTCGACATTTGCAGCGAAAGGACCTGACACGCAGTCAGTTTTTTTCCTTAACATTTTAGTGTCACTTCTGCACCATAAAAGCTTTCATTTAAGCTTTCGTAAGAAGCTCTTATATTCGTTGTTCGGTGCTAGAGTTTTTATCCCATTCTGTCTCTCGGCACAGCATTTAGTACGTAATTTATATCGACGTTTTTCCTATTCTGTCCCTCGGTACAGCATTTAGTACGTGATTCATATCGACATTTTTCACGCCCTTGGTGCGGACGTTTCCCATGCCAGAGTTGTTTTAGGGACAGTGTCAAGTTCGTTTAAGGGCACATAGTTTTCATGGTGTTGTTAAGTCAGCGAAAAATATTGATGAGGACAATACTTATTCAGCTTCAATCCTCTGCAAGCAGCTATTAATTGATCTGACCAAAGTTTGTATGAAACATGCCACTTGGGGGAGTGTTATGAAAAATGATTTACTAGCATACTTTTTCCTTCCGTCATACTATCAGGAAGGTTGTTTTTATCGAAGGTATGCTCTAGGTGAAAATTTATAGGCGCCAGGAAGGCGACGAAATTAACCGAAGCCAGATAATACACTAATACACCTGTAAAAAAAAAGCTGCACGCATTCGAGCGGCGTTCCCTGCCGTCAAACCCTGCCGTAACCGGCATGTAGTAAGTGAAACGATCCTGGCCAATCCCCCAAGTTGGTATGCGCCACAAACTGCGCAGAAGGCCGCCTGGTTCTTGCTGCGGCAGGAAACTAAACATCCCCCTCGCGAGGGGCACAATCAAATGCTGAGCATTTCCGGGGGCGCACGACGTTAAGTAGTTTGCGTTACGTTAATGTGGTTGCACTTGTTGCTGTTGGTTGTTGTATTGTAATTAAATGAGGAGACGTAATTACGTGGTCACGTGACATCATTTATTAGCAGGTAGGTATGACATCATTTATTAGCAGGTGGGTATGATTATTGTGGCGCAGTGGGAAGAGCGCCATGTGCCTCGCGTTGCGCCCACAGGTAGTGAATGCGTTGTATCAGCAGCTTCTTGACGTAGTTTGAATGTGTCAAGGATATAAGGCGCAGTGGGTAGAGCACCATGTACCGTGCGTTCCGCCCGCAGGGTCGTGGGATCGAAACCTGACGCCGGTAAGTATTATTTTTTTATATAGTGTAGGGGGAGGGGTGCGGACTACGATGGACAACTAGAACGGGTGACATGGTGAGTTAAAGAAATGTTCTGCATTTAAAAACCTCCCAGTGGTTGCCAAACATGGGTTTGCCATATGAACTTGCGCATGTTCGAGCCACTTCCAGTAACCAACACTTTGCTGCAATGAACAGAGTATGCAATTTTTAAAACGAACCGTTTTTTAAACCTTGCAAATGATTATCGCCTATACACCAATATATCGATCAGTATATAGCACACCAGCGATAGGAATGAATTTCACACCTGGAAACAACCTCTAAATAGCATGAGCAGTCACAGCTGAAGCCCCTCGATGAAACGCATTGCTATGATTAGCAAAAGATATTTATTCTCCTGCTTGTGAAGCTGTTACGTAAGAACATCAACACCTGGCAATTTTGTGTTTGTTAACCATGAATCTTTTATATTAACATTCATCACTTTTGCACCTATCCCTACACCTTGCCTAAGGCTTAGGGATACTTCGCACAATGGTGTGGTGTGGTAAAGCGGTAGAAGACAGTGCTGCAACACTTTTATGCCCTATATTTGTGCAAATACAACCGGCGGTCACAGCATGTACCCTGTGGCTGAAAATATTTATGTACTAATGTGTTTCGGGTAGTCAATCCTTCTTTGGCTTCTGGAAATGCCCAATGCGAGGCAGCCGTTCTTAACATTGCGTATATCAGAGTACCTGCAAAATGAAGGTGCGGATAAAAGCCTCGTGGTCCGTACGTTATGTAACGTCCCATTGCAGTACCGATTGATTGTGGGGTTTAACGTGCCGATGCTACTCAGGCGATGAGGCGCGCCGTAGTAGAGGACTCTAGGTTAATTTTGACCACCTGGGTGTCTTTAACGTGCGCGGATATCTCAAATACACCGGCGTTCTTGCTTTTCGCCTCCATCGGAAAAGCGGCGCGCCGTGGCCGGGAACCGAACCCACATCCTTGTGCTCCCATGGCGCTACCGATAAGCTGATTGTGATGCAAGGATGCGGCCCAAGGACCCGTTTGGGTATCGAATGTCGACGGAAGAACTACGTGGGTTGTGTATCGTTTCATTTTAACGTCACATTTGGCGGGTGAGGTGGTACTACAGGAGAAACAGGTGCGGTGTTTCTGGTCACGGGATACCAACCTGTTGGAAACCACATCAATTGTGAAGGCGAAGCACTTAATGTGTATTTCCCTATCAATGATCCCGTTAGGTACAACGTCAACGGAGCGAATAGTGGGACAGACAAGAGGAAAGAAACTCTCTGCGGAGGTCGCTAAGCGATCGCTTGAAAGCTATTACAGAGTACCCCAATCTTGTCTGCAAAATGCATGAGGGCTCTCGGAATTCGGTTTACAGTCTCGCCGACAGTGGCAATACACTGAACCGACGTTTTTATGTGACCCAGTTCACAAAGAACGGATGTCCTACGCTCCACAATACAACGTACAGGGGCCGTAAGAAGTAACTGGAACACGGGAGCTGTGGCCGAACAGCATGCGAGCGCTGTGTAGCCGCACCGCAGGTAAACGAAAGAAGTTGAACAGCCAATGGGCATGCTGACGGCGGTAGCCTATCTGTACCTCTCAAAACACTTTTTTAGGGCGCAGCCCTTTGGCGGCAGTCTATGGGCTGAGCCGCGTTGTCGGCGTAACAGAACGAACGATGGCAAGACGAAGGAGTGAAACAAAAAGCGAACGATGAAAGAACGTAAAGGAGGAGAGTGTCGCAAAATTGGGAGCGGAGGGTGGTTCGCCGTGGCGGCGCGAGCCAGCGCTTTTCGAAAGTGCGCGATGGGGGAGGGAAAGGGGCAATAAGGCGCTCTACGGCGCAACGCTTGGCGTTCGCTTAGGCGTTCGCTTAATACGCACTTCGCGCTTCCGACGTAGAAGCTCATCATCGCTGCCATCGAGAGAACCCACGAGTCAGCGCACTGCTACTGCGCCCAAATATCTCATATAGGGGATATCGTAATTGCCAGCAAATTATTTAACCTGGCTTTGAGCATTTTTCACAGCATACTAGTCTCGGTGATGGCGGTGATACCAGATACAGCTAAAATGTTAGAAAATAAAAATTGTCACTGGAGATTCTCTTGAGAGCGCCGCCTTTCCAGTTCGCAGTTCGCGTGCGCTGGAAGTGTTCTAGAGACGCGGCCAGGTGTATCTTTGCTACCAGCGCCATCACTGTTTGACCAGTAGGCTGCGAAGAATGCTCTTCGTAACATTAAAGTAAATGAATTGCGAGGTGCAAATGGCTTGTCACTTTCGACAAGCCCGCATGCGTGTTCTACTCCTTTCGCTTACCGCCGGTGCAGCTACACTGCGCTCCTATGCAGTTCGGCCACAGCTCAAGTGTTCCAATTGCTTCTGAAGGCACCTACACTATTTTGGCGCTATAGATTGTCAAAGTCCTTGTTATGGCAGCTGGTTCCCTAATACCTCCTTGCGGCGTATTTTAAAACTGTAAAGACGGATGGTCATGCTAGCCCTCTTGTTCAACTGTGTTGCAGTAATTGTATGTCGCCACACTCAGCCGTGCTGTTATGATGCCTGAAGAAACTGCATAAATCGGCCGCCGAGTACATGTCCTAAACACCCAAGGCTACAAAATCAATCAATCAATCAATCAATCAATCAATCAATCAATCAATCAATCAATCAATCAATCAATCAATCAATCAATCAATCAATCAATCAATCAATCAATCAGTTTGAAGTCACTCTTTATAGAGAGATACAGAGAAATAACAATATTGAGATGAACTGATTATCTGAGGTTAGCACGAAAGCTTGAAATAATCTCAGAAATTGTTTTTCTTCATGCAATAATGGCGATTTGCAATGCGGAATATGAGCCAGTAATTACCCCAGGGGGGCTTTTTTCTCCAATTATATAATGCGTGTCTATCCTACGCTCAAACGGCCGATCCTTCCGTTCGCGCCGTAAAAGCCGTCGTGGTGTGGAAAGCCTTGGGGTATGACATACTTCACAAGGAGCCATTTCTGTTACGTACTGCGGCTGCTGGCTGTTTTACTCAATCAAGATTTAGGGTTTTTGCCCTTAAAATTGTTCCCGAACTACAGGCACTCCTTATTTACTAGAGATATGGAGGTCCAGGTCCAGACTTCGTAAAATTAATCGGTTCCTTTTGTACGGTTTATCTTTGTTCGTTTGTGCAAGAGCTTAGCCATGTCTCCCTCGGTTAACATAATCCGAACTCCTTCAATTACGTTGTCGAAGAAAAACGAACAGGAAGTATACTGAAGCAGCAATTTTACAGAATTGTCTACACTGGGTTCATTATCATTCAGAGAATTGATTTTTTTAATTTGCTAGTTTTTTTGCATGGCTTCCAACTTGTACATATTGTGAGCGCTTACTTGTGCACCTGTGAACTGGCCCACACCGTGCCCGTCCACCGTCTACCGGTGTGGTCAACCCCTCACCTGTCTTTAACCATTACAATCATCATTTGTACATAATCATCATCTCAAGTCGCGCGTGTGTGGAATCGCGATCTGGCAAGTAAAGGACGGAACCGTTCGCTCTGCTGCCTCCCTGAGAGAAGCGTCCTGTTTTCTTACAAGTGGTGGAGGTTGCGCTTGATCCCGACCTCTACTTAGCCCGGCTGCACCCCTGGAGCTCCGTTCCGGCCGCCTTTTGTCGGCGCGAACCCCTCCGATGGAGCGAGAAAGCGCGCCGAATGCACCCGCTTCTGCCTCGTCGCCATTCGTGGTGACCTGCCCCCAGCGCGACCCCCCGTCTTTCCGTGGCCTTCGGGGCGAAGATGTCGAGGACTGGCTGGAACAGTACAACAGGGTCAGTCAGTTTAACAGGTGGGACGATGGTTTCAAGCTTCAAAATGTCGGATTCCACCTGTTTCAAGTAGCCGAAACATGGTATTTAAATAACAAGGACAGGCTTACTGATTGGGCTACCTTCACCGAAAAGATTCGCAAGATTTTCTTCGTTTCTTCCGCTCGCTCGGATGCAGCAAAGAAGAAACTTGAAACCCGCAAGCAGGATACCGGTGAGACGTACGCGTCGTATATCGAGGATGTCCTCGCTCTTTGCCGTCGGGTTAGCCCGGATATGTCGGAAGCAGACAAAGTCAAGCATGTCCTCAAGGGAATCGCTGAGTTTGCCTTCACTGCCCTAGCGCTGCAAAATCCATCCAGCGTCAATGACATAAGGGCCGCCTGTCAGCGCTTTGACCAGCTTCACGCGATTCGCCTACAACCGACTACGGGACTCACTCGTCTTCCGCCAGAGCCAGAGTTGCGAGCTTTAATACGCAGCATCATCCGCGAGGAGCTCCAGCAGCAAAGCTCCCTAAGCTCCTGCGCTCACGGTGACCGCTGCTCCCAGCCAGCAACTGACTTGCGAGAAGTTATCAAAGAAGAGCTGGCGTCAATGACTGGCAGTCCCCGCAACGGTCACTTACTTGCTCCCATCGGCGCTTCTTATGCGGACGCGCTGCAACGACCACTGGTTGCGCCAGCTGAACTTTCGTCGCCGCCGCCCATGCTCGGCCAATTAGCAGCCGTCTCGCCGCGACGTCCCGTTCAGGGTGTCTATCCGACCTGGCGGCCACGTCTTGACGTTCGTTCCAACGAACGCCCGGTCTGCTTCTACTGCGGCATAAGAGTACTCTGTACTGCGGCATACTGCGGCTTGACGACGCTTGACATCGCATAAGAGGCCACATCGCGCGCTTCTGCCGACGCCGCCTACAAGATGAACGACGCGGTTACGCACCTTACGAACGTGATGTCCGCTTTAACTACGCGCCTCGAGGACCTGCCCACTCTCCTGGACAACGTTCTCTGTCTCCTCAGGACTCACTCGACCATCCGCGCAGTGGCCGTGACTCGAGGCGTCGTTCACCCTCGCCTTACCGTCGTTTCGTGTCACCCATTCGCCCCGTCTCTCGTGACCCTGTCCTCCAACCGGAAAACTAGGCGCTGCAGTTTGTGGAGGGGAAACTGCATCGTTTGGACTGATTGAAACTCCTCCAGAGCGCCCTTCAAATGTGTTATCTGTGGAAGTGGAAGGTATGTGCGTGAAAGCTTTAGTTGACACCGGAGCCAGCCTTTCTGTTATGGATTCTAATCTTTGTTCTCGTCTACGAAAAGTGAAGACCCCTTACGCTGGCCCTTCGTTATCTAATGCAAACGGACATATTATGCAGCCTGTCGCAAGTTGTACTGCACGAGTGTTAATCGGGAAAGATCGTCATCATATCCAATTTGCGGTCCTGTCACAGTGCTCTCATGAACTAATTTTGGGTTGGGACTTTCTCTCCTCAGCTTCCGCCGTCATATCCTGTCGCCACCCAGCCATTCAAATCAGCGATACCGAGTTTACATCTGCTGCGACCTTACGACGTCAGGTTTTGATTCTGCAGGCTGACCACGTCCTCCCGCCTGGTAGCGAAGAAGTCCTGACGGTTTCATCGGAAAACATTTTTGACGGCGACGTGATAGCTTCTCCAGCGAGCCGCTTGATTCCCCGCGGAATCGCCATGTCTACCTGCCTCCTTCGCTTTTCGCGGGGACTTGCAGCTCTGGCAGCGCTCAACACCACCGGTGAGCCAATTTTGCTACGCAAGGGCACGACCGTTGCTTCTGTTGTCGACCGCGAGCCACTTTCTATCGTGTCTAACACCATTACTCCTTCGCGCACGCGGGATTCAGCACCCTCGGCTGTTCCGCCTAGCATCGCTACCACTGTTAGCCCAGACCTCACGGCGGCACAGACGGAACAATTGCTGGCCGTTCTGAAAAAGCACAGCGCATCATTCGACGTTTCTTCCAACACACTCAAACGTACGTCTGTCGCCGCGCATCGAATTGAAACAGACGGCTCAGCCATTGTACGCCGTCGTCCGTACAGAGTATCTTCGCACGAACGCAAAATTATAGAAGAACAAGTTTCTGACATGCTTAAGCGCGATGTCATACGCCCTTCATCAAGTTCATGGTCATCGCCGGTTGTGCTTGTGCAGAAGAAGGATGGTTCGGTTCGGTTTTGCGTTGACTACCGTGCGCTAAATAAGATAACTCGAAAAGATGTTTATCCGATGCCTCGCATCGATGACGCGTTGGACAGTCTCCAAGGGGCAGAATACTTCTCTAGCCTCGATTTACGCTCCGGATATTGGCAGATCCCGATGCACGAAAATGACAAGGAAAAAACTGCCTTCGCTACTCCAGACGGCCTCTACGAATTCAACGTGATGCCCTTTGGTCTGTGTAATGCCCCTGCGACATTTGAGCGAATGATAGACACTGTGCTCCGCGGGCTCAAATGGAAAAGCTGTCTTTGCTATCTGGACGACATCGTTGTTTTTTCGACTACGTTTGATCAACATCTGCAACGTCTAGATGAAGTACTTAGATGCCTCTCCAATGCAGGACTGCAGCTGAATACAAAAAAGTGTACTTTTGCCAGCAAGTCGATAAAAGTATTGGGACACGTCGTCAGTAAAAACGGAATCCAGCCCGACCCAGAGAAAATTTCTGCCGTTCTAAATTTTCCCCGACCACTACAGCAGAAAGACCTCCGCAGCTTCCTCGGGCTAGCATCCTATTTTCGCCGCTTCATACAAAATTTTGCGACCATTGCTTCTCCCCTGCACCACCTCCTGCGTTCTGGCATCGCTTTTGTTTGGAATGAGGAATGCGAAAGGGCTTTCCAGTCCCTTAAAGACGCCCTAACATCGAGTCCGGTGCTTGCCCATTTTGATGATGCTGCGCCAACCATTCTGCACACGGACGCCAGTGGCCAAGGCATCGGCGCGGTCTTGCTACAACTTGACTCTCACCAGAGGGAGCGAGTAGTCGCCTATGCCAGCCGGTCCCTCACCTCAGCAGAGCAGAACTACACCATAACGAAGCAGGAATGCCTCGCTGTTGTGTGGGCCATTCAAAAGTTCCGCCCCTACTTATACGGCCGGCACTTCACAGTCGTCACGGACCACCACGCCTTATGCTGGTTGTCCGCGCTCAAGAACCTTTCCGGACGCCTGGGTCGTTGGATTCTCCGTCTCCAGCAATACGATTTTACCGTTGCTTACAAGTCGGGAAAGAAACACACAGACGCGGACGCTCTTTCACGCTGCCCGTTGCCTCAATCGTCCGCATCTGCCTCCCTAGCACACCAAGCTGCTCTCCCGGTCGCACCCATCCTCCCTGCAATGTTTCATATTCCAGACAACCTGCCAGCGATCCAGCGAAGCGACACTTATTGTCGTACCATAATGGACAGGATGGTCGGCTCCACCCCACCTCCCAACAGCCGTCTACGTCGCCAGCTAAAGAATTTCCGGCTTGTAGATGGAATTCTTCATCGTTGCAGCCATCATCCTGAAGGAAGCAGTTGGGTCCCAGTGGTACCTCGGCCACTACGGAGAGCCATCTTAGAGGCGTTTCACGATGAAGCTACAGCAGGACATCTTGGTTATGCAAAAACCTACGACCGCATTCGCAGTCGCTACTTCTGGCCTGGACTCTCCACAGACGTGGCCAAGTATGTTTCCTCTTGCGCCAAATGCCAACACCGGAAACGCAGTACGTCTCCCGCACCAGGTACGCTACAACCGCTACCTTGCCCGTCGGTACCTTTCGAATCAGTGGGCATTGATCTCTACGGACCGCTTCCATGCACACCTTCCGGCTACCGCTGGATTGTGACTGCGGTTGATCAATTAACCCGGTACGCTGAGACGTCACCCTTGAGATCCGGATGCGCCCAAGAAATCGCAGATTTCGTCCTGCAGAGCATCATGTTGCGGCACGGTGCACCTCGCGTCCTTTTGAGTGACCGAGGCAAGGCCTTTTTATCGCAAGTTCTTGCGGAAGTGCTTCGAGCTGCCAATATCGTTCATAAAACGACTAGCAGCTACCACCCACAGACTAACGGCCTCACCGAACGATTTCATAGAACTCTATCCGACATGCTCTCAATGTACATTAGGACGGACCATACCAACTGGGACCACGTTCTGCCTTTCGTAACATTCGCCTATAATTCGGCTGTTCAGCGCACCACCGGCTACTCACCTTTCTTCCTCGTTTTCGGCCGTTCCCCTTCCTTTGTTATGGACAATGCTTTCCTCTCTGCTCCGGTATCTCCTGCAACGCCATTTTCCGACCAGTTCATCTCTCGGATCACTCACTGCCGTCAGCTGGCCCGCATAAACACTGAAGCCGCGCAGCAACAACGGAAAACATGGTATGATGCCACTCACCGCGACGTTCATTTCCGCACGGGAGATCGAGTGTTACTCTGGACACCAATTCGCTCACCTGGCTTGTGCGAGAAGTTTTTGCACCGGTATATTGGCCCCTACGTCGTCACTGAGCAAACTTCTCCGGTGAACTATCGAGTGTCGCCGACAACTGCTTCCACGGACCGCCGCAGACGCGGAAGTGAAATTGTGCACATTTCTCGCATGAAGCGTTTCATCGACCGTGCACCTTAAATACACGCGGCCAGGCGGCCGCTTCCAACTACGGGGGGGGGGGGGGGGGAATGTGAGCGCTTACTTGTGCACCTGTGAACTGGCCCACACCGTGCCCATCCACCGTCTACCGGTGTGGTCAACCCCTCACCTGTCTTTAACCATTACAATCATCATTTGTACATAATCATCATCTCAAGTCGCGCGTGTGTGGAATCGCGATCTGGCAAGTAAAGGACGGAACCGTTCGCTCTGCTGCCTCCCTGAGAGAAGCGTCCTGTTTTCTTACAATATACAGTAACTACAAACATAATTGACGGCGTTTTCGAAGCAGTCACGGTTATGGTGGGGAAAATCACCATGTACCTTATTTGCAGTAGGGATTTAGATCTTTTACTAAGTTATATTGACTTGAAATTTACCAAAAATGGATGTTCTTATGATTAACTTGGCTCAAGAAACGACTCATATTGCTCATATCCTTTATCATTGTTCCATTAGACATAAATCGGAAAAACCATGACCAGGGTTAGCATTGAACTGAAAAAAAAAACGTCCAGCCTTCGAACCTTGTTGTGTTTCTGCAAACCAGTGGTGCCGGTGAAGCGTTCGTTGGCGGAACGAGATGGTTGTCCTCATTTAGATGAGACTGACTTTGAAGAGGAATTAGGGGGGCTCCCAGATGCTAACTCTTTGATCTATCGCGATCGCTCTTTGCCTCACATTCCAGCTGGGCCGTTGGCGTTGGTAAAAACATACCCTTGGCTGCGCGCTGACATGTCATCTGGTGTTTCCCTATTTACTTCTCGGCACGGAAACTACAGTGCATCATGTCCTCTTGCAAGTAAATCCCGCTGCGCTGCCTTTCCCTGCAGAGATCACGCTGTAAACGCTTATAAAGGTAGCGGGGAGGCCTACCCTCAAGATCGTGCTAGGTCACAGCAGGCACCCTTACCACTTCTTGAATCCGCCGTTATGTGCACGTATGCATGCAGAACACTGTGCATATTATACGGTCAGCATCTCCCTACAAGCTACAGTGGTCAAACAGCTTGCGTCGGACTTAGCAGGCGTTAACTGACGGTTTGTCTCAAAATTAACGCAGAAAAAAGGAACATTTCTCGAAGTAACTCCTGTTATTTCGAAATGGTATAGGGCATATATGTGCATATGCGGCAAAAGAATTATTCTTGCGCTAGTTCATCGTCATGCAGCTGAAACGTCGGCATGGGTGCGAAACCAGCTGGCACGGCTGTCTTTCTACCGGGGGTGAAACACCAACAGGTTCGTGGATGCACATGTTCGTGCCCATTAACGTTACAAAGATGGTAAAACTTGTTCCACGGGAACCACCGTACGGTACGTTTTATAGACCAAGAGTTGGTTTGAAGGGTTAAACTGCATTCTTTGGCTAGTTTGTGCATTCCATTCTCTTTTCATTCCATACAGTTTTAAATTCTCTTCGATTGCAATTGCCGTTCTCCTCGTCCTAAATCCACGAATAGGTAAAGCATGCGTGCACAGTTTCAACATAGGCAGGTGATTTGTGTAGGGTTATGGGGGCAGTCCTACAGAAGCTGGACCTGGGTAGATCGGTTAAGGCAACACGGTCTGAGTGGGAGACATAAATCGGAAACAATCATACGCGTACACAACAGTTGCTTCATTTGTACGATAATGAAGGGGATAGCTGTTTTCATGCGTTTACTTCTTACATTGCCTTACAGTTCCCATTACGGAAGATGTTCCAGTTGGTCAGAACAGGCTCAAGTTCTTTGCATCTGCCTGGGCCTTCCAAGGTGCACATCCATGAATGAAGCTCTCTGCGAAGCATGTTACAAGGTCCTACTGCAGTACATGTCAGCCCAGACACTCCAAACTCAAGAGTTCCTTCGCACCAGGCCACGTCACGTAATCCGGTGTGCTGACCATCCTGTAGCACAGGTGCCTTCCCTTATCTACGGAGCCTCCTACCGGCCAACTTCAAACGCCCGACCAAGCCTGCCTTTCCGCCATGAAAAGTTGCACCATGGGATATATGCTTCCCCGTACCAGTTATACGCTAGATAGAATCTCTGCCTGCGCCAGCCTTGCGATAATTCACGCTTGAGCAAATCAGCTCCCGTTATCTTGGCCACGTTCATGCATATACAAACAGAACCGTGAAGTTTGACACGTCAGCAATTGGAGTGTGGATTCCCTGGGTGGGCCTAACTGTGAAAGAGAAGCTCTGTCAAAAGACGTCGTCCACCATCGTTGAGGTAACTGCTATTAGGCCGGCACTCCTTCACATCACCAATAGTCCCGCTCGGCAATGGGTGATATTTACCTACTCGCGCCCTGCCCTGAAAGCACTGATGAAGTCGTCCCACCGCTGCGGCCAACTTGTGCGTGAGCTAAATGCATTGCACACACCAGGGCTACGAGACGGGCACCGCATCTCGCTTCAATGGCTACCGGGTCATTCCGGCATCAAGGGGAACGTCGTCTCTGACGCAGCAGCGAAAGAGGTGCACAATCTGCTTGTGTCTATTGGAATCCCGTATTCCAGACAAGACGGAAGTACGACCGTGAATTAACTGGGATGGAAACTTCAGTTTGCACCTTGGCAGGACCCTCTTAGGATACGCTTGTCTCTGCACACGATTGACCCTCAGTGCTATTTCCAGTTTCCGCGAGGCCTACAAAAACAAACACAGGGTGTCTTTCACCGACTACACCTGAACTGATCATTGCCCTCACTGGTAGCTTTCTTTATAAAATAGGCTGGGCGGACTCGCCATTGTGCTCTGTGCGCTCTGTGAGAGACGACATACGGCATGTATTGTAACTGCCCGCAGCATACAAGTCAATGCGAAACAGCGAAAAGAACTCTTGTGCGACTGCTACGCGGAAAAGATTTAGAGCCGCATCACTTTCTCGGTTCGTGGCAAAATCACGCTGACGCGGCGCGAGCGACAAATGCAATCTTAACTTTACTGTCTGACTCTGGATTACTCGAGGTTCTTTAACCTTGGGATCCTCAGATTTTTTATCTCCTAGTGCTGTAGTTTTTTTTTTCTAAGTTCCGGACTGATTTTATTTTCTTCTCTCAATTATTCATTGTTGCTGCGTGCTTCTTGCCCTTTTCTTTTTTGGCCACAGAACGCCGCCCAGCGCCGCTACGGCTGAAAGATGATGTCGACGCTTACGAGCCACTCCAGGGTCTAGGAGAAGGAAAGGACATGCTCAACTTATGAACAAAGCGATTGTAGCTGGTGGTACAAAGTATTGATTGTCTGCTCTCTTTTTTCATGGATCTATACAAAAGTACTTTAGTTGAAGTTTTTAACGCTGAACCACGTCATTGCCATTATTAAATGAGACAGGAAGGACCTTATAGAAAATGTATCAGGTATTCAGGGTAATAAATTAGGAAAATCAAGATAATATTGTTTTCCAGGGATTCAAAAGCAAACTAGAATAATGCCCGTGTCGAGAGGGCAATAAAGAGTTTATTATACCGCAATATTATAGATTGCAACCTGGCCCAGAGCTACCCCCTCGGCACCCTGAAGCTCTCCTGCCATCTCTTCGTTATGGAGACCTGCCAACAGAACACCAAAGGAGTGAACTTGCTTTTTCTTCATCCTAAACAAAATATTATTATTATTGTTATTATAATATTATTGATTATTATTATTAATGTTATGTATGTTTGATTGATTGATTGATTGATTGATTGATTGATTGATTGATTGATTGATTGATTGATTGATTGATTGATTGATTGATTGAGTGTGGTCTTTAACGCGCCTAAGCTAAACCTGGGCTATGAGGCGCGCGGTAGTGGAGGGCTCCGGATTAATTTTGACCACGTGGGGATCTTTATCGTGCGCCGAAATCTCGTACACACGGGCATTTTTGCTTTTTGCCTCCATCAGAAAAGTGGCCGCCGCAGCTGGGAATCGCACCCGCGACCTCGTGCTCAGCAGCACAACGCCTTAGCCATTGAGCCAGCGCGGCGGGTTAATTATTTGTTGTTATTACATGGGTAATTGAATTGCAAAACAAAATAGAAAATAGATGACATATACTACTTTACCGGCTAATATGAAGCAGGTAATTAGCTCAGATTCATACTAATAGCTTTATAATTTTACTCGCAGAGACGGGTCTATTTCAAACCCCAAAAAATAACAGAAATAATTCACTGCGGGTGTACCTGTGCAGGGCTGCGGCATAAGACCTCGGAGTCACTCTTACCATTCCGGGCAGTGTTATTCGTCACACAGCTGAATCGCCCGTCCACATGAGCCCATCAGGAATGGCAGGCCAGGAGAACTGAAGTATCTAAAATCATCCCTCTTGCAGCTTGATTGTTGGGTTTAACGCGCCGACGCAACGCAGGCGATGAGGCCCGCCGTAGTGGAGGGCTCCAGATTCATTGTGACCACACGGGTATCTTAAACACGTGCCGAAATCTCGAACACACGGGCGTTTTTGCTTTTAGCCTCCACCAGAAAAGTGACCGCCGCGGCCGGGAATCATCACTCTTGCACCATTCTGCCTGTGAACATTTGTGAAATATGGAGAGCATTGGCGGTGCCTGTCCTTTATTGGCTATACACCCAAAAACAGCATCGTTCTCAAAGCCGACCAGTGCACGCGGACCGTACAAACAGAACTCAATGTATACTCGGCTCGTGGATTGTTTGGCCTCTGAATGTGCTTGAAATATATTCTCGTAAAGCGACGTCGTATGCTTGTAACAACAGGTGGAAACCATTGCCAGACCTGTCAGTAACAGGGCGCAAATGTTTGCAGCTGTGGATGACAATTGTGCGTAGCCGAGTGACATAAAAACACTATTCCGCTGCACGAGAGTGAGGAAGTCACTGCTCCTGATGGGGCCATCTTCAAGGGATGTAATAGTATGAGGCATTATTATGCAGAACTTCGTGGCATATTGTTAGTGCTAGAAGCTCCAAGTATCAACAGGCGCAGAGTCCGTTGTAAAAGTGTAAAGCAGATTTTTAGGAAGCAGTTACGGGTTGCGCAAACCGAAACTGCAAAAGCCGTTATCACAAAGAACATGTGTGTAATGATCCGTACGGAGAGCGCCACGTGTTCTTTGGACCTCTTTTGAAGCCGTGGCCGCATCGATTTGAGACCGAATTCAAAGCCGAGCGCGTGTTCAGCGGTTGTTACAACACCACGACGCCTCCGCGTTAGTTCCGCCAGTCGGCGCCATCGATCCACCTTTGTTGCGGCCATTTTGGAGTACACCTTTCACGTGGGCAATGAATAGACCATGCGTTTTGTCAGTGCAGAGATGGCAAAATTACTTCTAAAAAGTAATTAAATTACATTACTCATTTCTTTCCAAGAATTTTCTCAAATATAATTAAATTACATTAGTAAAACAGGCGGTTGAAAGTAATGAAATTACATTACTATTACTTTTCAAGAATAACGAAAATACTTTGAAATCACTTTAACAAAAATTCATTACTCATACACTACCAACTCATATACACTATATTTACACTGATATACATATACACTGAAATATCAAAAATAGCTGTTTATACACCAACTTATATATAGTTTATTTACAGCGCGATACATTGACATGTTAAATATCTTTATTATACCTCAGAAGGAGCTGCGATTCAAAGTGAAAATCGGAAAGGTGTCCCTGTTCGTACGACAGAGTGTATTTTGCCCTGCTAAAAAGACGCTCCGCTGGCGCGGATGAGGGCAGGGTTATGTTGAACCGAGTGAAGGGTTTTTTTCATCTTGCGGATACCTTTCTAAAACAGTAAGACCCTGTTCGTACGACAGAGTGTATTTTGCCCTGCTAAAAAGACGGTCCGCTGGCGCGGATGAGGGCAGGGTTATGTTGAACAGAGTGAAGGTTTTTTTTTTTTTTCATTTTGCGGATACCCTTCGAAAACGGTAAGATCAGCGATGCCGCGGCTCCTCCAACGCTCGAGTTCATCGCTTGACGACTCAATAGGCGAGGTCATCCTAATCTTGAAGAGGTCATCGTGGGCGTCTGTTGACTCTGCAGTGTCCTCACTGGGAAAGAGTTCATCGAAGTGGCTTCGGACCAGCTGCCAGTTTTGCCGCTCATGGCGCTCGTCGTCGAGCCACGCCAACTTGAAGCGGGGATGGGTTGGAACTCTACTTGTAATTCTGCTTGGTCAACTTTTTAAACCGTGAGAGAAGCGGACAGGCTATACCGTAGTAGAAAATAATTGGTAAAGTAATGAATAACTGCCTCTGCCCGCGTACACTCCCTCCGGGCCATTTCCAAAGAGAGCCAAGACACGGAGAAGGCCCCCTACACACTGAATGGCTACGAGGACATTCTCGCTCCCTTCAGACACGAGCGTCAGCGGTTCCCTACACCCACCTCCCACCTTTCCAGAGCCGAAGCGACCACACTTCGCCGGCTACAGACCAACTCCTACCCTCACTGTACCCTCCTCCACCATATCTACCCCACCCAGTATTATAGTTCCTGCCACTTTTTCCCCCCGCCAGGCACCCTGTACCATCTGGTCTGGGAGTGCCAACAATCCCCATCCCTCACACCCAATCCCCGTTCTGCGTACGAGCAGTGGGCGGACCGGCTGTCCAGCTCGTACCTCTCGACCCAGCGCATGCTGATAGAGAGGGCACGAGCAGCGAGCAAGGACCAGGACATCCCGGACTAGCGCACGCCCCCCACCGGTGGTGCTCTCGCCATCCTGCACCATTAAGCTCCAAATTAAAGATGTTTATCCTCTCTCTCTCTTCCATGAAATTTCTGGCCTGAAGCAATTTGTTACATTTCTAAATTACCAAAACTCAAAAGTAATTCATTACATTACTCATTGCAGCAAAAAGTAAGTTAATTACTGTAATTTAATTTCTGTAATTTCCTTACTGCCAAGTCTGTGTCAGTCCGCCGCTGCTGAGGAGGTTTGTGCACTCCAATGTTTTCAAGGCCTCCGCACAAAGTCAACGACTTTGACGACTTTGCCGACGAAGTCGACAACGAAAACTGCTTCATGAAGGAAGTATTTGAAGAGATCAAAGGTGCAAAGTACAGTGCTGCCGAAATTCAAATGTGACGCCATCGCCAACGTAATACGCAATAATGTTGCATCAAGCGAAATGAGTTAGTTAATTTAAATGTTGTCTTAATGGCTTAATTGTGCTCCTCCTTTTGCTGGCGTTGTCATTGCATGATATTTATTATAATATTTCCTCCGGTCTCTTACGAAACTGCGGCTCACGTATGTTAATTTGTTTGCCACAATGTTTTGTCAACGCTTGTCGCCGTTGGGCAGTTGTAATTTTTCTTGCTGTAGACGTCCAATTACGCCGGTTCTTAAGCTCCCTACCGTGCTGTCAACGAATTGGAAGGAACCCACAGCGTGATTGCGTATCTACTGTTCTGTAATTACCGCCGTTTATGTATTCCTTTGTCTGGCACGCGCCCCCTTGCTCTAAAGCAACAAATTGTGAAATTGCGGTCCTATTATTAGTAGGTTTGCGATTCAAAAAAATTACTTACGCCACCAAAAGAAGCGGCACACCGCCTTAAAAAACGTGCGCGTGCTGTCACGCACAGACCGTCTAGGTGTATCCTGTGGCTACAGTTGTAATATCTTCGCCACGTGCGTTCTCGGGAACCGTCACTCTGGCAAGGAAGTGGTAATCGTTTTCAAGAGACTTTGCAGCACTTCTGATAAACGCTTTTACTCTTCCGCGTCTGGAAGAATTGGGAAAGCTATACTTATTGCCAGCACGGAGCGGCACTGCGTGATTTGCTTGCCGCACCCACCGCGGTGGCTATGGCATTCTGCTGGTTCTCCCAGGGTCGTGGGTGCGATTCCCGGCTACACGGCCGGCTTTTGTGATGAAGGCGAAAACAGAAAACGCTTGTGTGTTCGAGATGTCGCCGCACGTTTAAGATCATCAAGTGGTCAAAGTTAATCCGTAGCCCTCAACTACGGCGCGCCTTATCTTCTGCGTAGCGCAGGGGCGTGAAACCCGCACAATGAATCGCCAATCAATTGGGTAGAGTGAGAAGCGCAAACTACAAGATAGCTATATTTCACTTTTACTATACATAGTTTGCACTGACATCACGATGGCTTCCACGTTGCTGACCCGCGTGAACGGGGAAAGGCAGTGAACTTATCTAATGCTCCTATCTCGAGCAGCGGTAGGGAAACTGCGAGCAAAGCACAAGAGTGGTGACGTCACGGGAAAGCTACGTATACGAGACAATGGTGAACACCGAGCTGCTGATAACAGGCCCGCGATAAGTATTCAACTCCCACGACGAACCCATTGTTATGCTAGGCTGTTGCAGAAGGGGCGATAAGGCATCAATTGACAACCAAGCAGCTTCCTCGAGTGTGTATTGTTCTATCCTAAGGTCACATTTGCCTCGCGATAATGCTTGTAGGCGTACCGTTTCGTGATATCAGATCACGGGGTTCTAACCTGTAAGAAATCACTTAATATGGGAAGGTGAACCACTTAACTTGAAGCTGTGTAGCGTTTGCAATGATTTATTTAGAAACAACGTCAACTGAATGATTTGATTGATTGTAGGGTTTAACGCGCCAACGCAACGCAGGCGATGAGGCGCGCCGTAGTGGAGAGCTCCGGATTAATTTTGACCACCTGGGGATCTTTAACGTGCGCCGAAATCTCGTACACACGGGCGTTTTTGCTTTTAGCCTCCATCAGAAAAGCGGCCGCCGCGGCCGGGAATCGAACCCGCGACCTCGTGCTCAGCAGCGCAACGCCTTAGCCACTGAGCCACCGCGGCGGGTGTCAACTGAATGAAGAACGGACGAACCAGCGGAATGACACTCTTCAAAAATATAGCTTATTGGTACCTTTAAAAGTTTTGTAAACCTGGCTACATGCCTGTGTCAAGTGCCTGCAGTATCGGTGCCTTCCCCAGTGTGCTTGCAACAAAGTCGGACTATGAATCACCCGGCCATTACGACCAATAAAACGCCGTTTCCGGTAGAACCCGCGTTACAAAAACCGGCGTATATTACGTTGCACAACA
Source organism: Haemaphysalis longicornis (assembly GCF_048455015.1). Taxonomy (NCBI): domain Eukaryota; kingdom Metazoa; phylum Arthropoda; class Arachnida; order Ixodida; family Ixodidae; genus Haemaphysalis; species Haemaphysalis longicornis. Next base: position 49,990,586 of record NW_027526385.1, on the reverse strand, counting down.
AAACTTCCTTTGTGGACGCTTTTGATTAGGGAAGTAATTGATACGACTCCTAGCATGGCTAATATGTCATTATATTGTGGTGGAATAGTAAAAACAAATGGCCATGCAAGTTTTGTTGCTGGAGTGCACTACAGGGTCCACATGGACGCCGGTTATGATACCTTAATAATGTTTAGACATACGAGGCCGAGTACATGCTCCAAAGTGCTTGAGACAAATTTTCCCAAATCTGCATTACAATCAATCAATCAACCAATCAACAAGGACATCTTTTTGCGAACTGCAATCAGGAGCACAACACCTCCTGTACACTTTATTCACCAACAAGCAGCAGGAAGCTCTTCGGGGTTCGCTGATTTTTTTACGTTGTCAGCCGACGCACTATGCGCCACTGCAGCCGCGTATGGTAGGCAGTGCATTGCGTCTAACCGAGATTTTCACACGGTGGAACTGAAGAACAACGTGACGGGTGTCGTCATCCTGTCACGTGACACTGCCATAGCAGCAGAAACCTGAAGCGGGCGTGCTCTGAGCTAGGTTCCCTGCTGCTATGGCGGCGTGCGAGCCCATTAACTACCCCGTGGCGTTCAGAGTTCTGTGCGCGGGAAATTCCTCCAGGTAAGCTGCGAATAGTGTTCTTGTCGCACGACGTACCTCGGCGTCAATTTTGTGGAATCTGGACAGCCTGCAAAGTGAAAAGAAAAAAGTTGATTCCGCGGTTTCCTTCCGCCACTGCATTCCGAATCCCAAAACTGCCTGGTGTTTCATCCTTGTCGTGTAGCCGGCCCGGTGACACGTAAAAGTAAACACACTACACCACTGTACGATTCATGACTATGACCCCCTTTAATCAGCGAGTATCGGTTATATACACACACGCGCAGTGGCGCCATCCATTCCGTGGCCAATGACTCAGAAGGCCATCTGGTGTAAATGTACAACACCACAATCCTCAAGATTGAGAATATTTTGCCATATACATGCTGATCCTCCAGCTAAACTCTTACCAAACGGAGAATACATGCGCTTAAAGTAGGGTTGGAAGGCTCGCCTTTGAGGTTCGCGGCTATGCTAAGTACCCTTTACTCAGCTGCGCTTGAGGATTACGAAAGTGAATTAAAATCTCTTCATGTCAGGACTTTCCGCATACTGAACCATGTGTATGGTGCCTGCTCCTGGAGACAACCGAATTTTTTTTTCTGCACTGTCGCCCTTTTTGACAGCTAGTCAGGTGCTTTTGAAGGAGCCGATTGAGACGATGGGGCTGACACTTTGAACTTCACTTAGTTCATCTTTCGCGGCATTAAACTCGGGTTCCGCAAAAGGGGATATTTTAATTTTATGCAAGCTTATCTTTCTGTTACAGGTCGCTTGAGTTGCTAAGGAATCCATAATCATTGGCTTATTCGGGTTTTATCATAGGGGACTTTACTTCGCACCCTTTGTTTTTGGAAAATAAATAATTACTTTAGGTCTCAATCCAAATATAGTCCATGGTTGAGCCCTGGCGAACTCTTTCATACGGATACAAGCCAAGACAATCGATAGCATCATCATCATGACCATCATCATCATCATCATCATCCTTCGCTGCTGCGTGCTTCTAATTGCACAAACACTGAAAACACCACAAACAAACCTATTATTTTCCTAGAGAGATTTACTGAGCACTTTTTTTTGTGTGCCAAAAAAACCACGCCTTTCGATACCGTATGGAACTGCCCACTCATTTGCAAACCGAGATGAATACCACAAGCCATTCTCTAGAAACAAGGCAGGTGACCCTGGCCGTCGAGGCCTTAGAAGACTAGCTCAAGCTGATCGACAAGGCCTGGGTCAGGTCACAAGCATCTGGGGCCCTGGAACGAGCATTCCACCCATGTTTATCCCCTTAATTCCCTCGTCAACCCCAATACAGTTTCACTGAACTTAACTGCTACTCACCAAGCAGAGCGAGTGTGCGCTCGAACTCAGTCCGTAGTATGTCCAATACTCTTGCAACACCCTCGGTGCCCTGGTAACAAGGTAGTAAAGACAGGGCCACCATTTTTGTTACATTAGTGTTCTTATTCTACGTGATGACAAACATAAATAACAGTTTCTTCCCTCAAAAGTTTAGGAATTGAGCCCTTTTGATGTGCAAAAACAAAGGTTCTCTGAGGCGTTCTCTTTGCTATCCTTTAATTGCATCAACCTATACAAATGGCATAATTGTAGTTGCTTTTTTTTCCATCCGTTGATGAGGGTACATATTCTGGGTTGGATTGGAACTCGTGAAGGCAGAAAGCTTGTAAATCGCTAGAAAAGGAGCCACGTATGACATTTACAGATAACAAGAGGTACAAGTCAGCTGTCTTATCCTTGTCTCATTCGGGTTTGCACATATCTGCTAAAGCAATGTCGCTTCTCTCTAGTACGTGATCCTCTCGCCGCCACACCATACTTGCGTGAAAAATGAGCCAAGTACAAGGTTTACGTGGAGAGCATATTTGTAGCAGAAACCCTGCTCACATTGTAGGCGAGTCCCCACAATGCAGACCTTCCGATGAACACTGCCCGTGCTCCTAGACTCAGGGCCTTGGCGACATCGGATCCAGTGCGGACCCCACCGTCCAAGTAGACTTCCATGCGGCCTCGGAGTACTGCAACGATTTCTGGAAGGGCTTCAATCTAAAAGGAGCGTGAAATAGCAAGTATAGTTGTCAGATGCACTTCGAAGAAGAGCCAAAACGTGTAAGCACTTGAGAGGCATTGCAAAACTTGTTCAAGGCCCTCTTTCAACACAAAACGTGCCCATCCAGAGGAGCGCACTATTTTGGCGATATTTACAACATAATGAATAGTGCCACATTGTCAACATTCTTGCCGTTGTCACCAGGTTACGTTGGTAACAGGGGGGTGGGCGTGTTGCCTAACTGCTTCCTCACCGTAGCTGGGGTGCCGTCCAGTTGGCGGCCTCCATGATTGGACACCAGAATGGCCGAAGCTCCAAAGGTCTGTGCGTACGCGGCCGCTTCGGCTGCGAAGAAGGAGAACCCCCAATATCCACCACTCATTTTCGATGTTGTCGAACCATTGCTGGAAGCTTTAAACCAATCATTTTTCTACCCCGTAAGTATTGAGTGGTTAGCTGAATTTCAGTAGCACTATGGGGCGCTGTTGAAGCTGCGAGTTGCGCTTTATGGTTAGTACAGCCCGGAAATAAGGGAGGCTGCTCCAAATTTTTTTTGCTAATAAAGAAGTTTATTCTCTCTCTTCTGCTTACTTTCGTGGAAAGCAGACGCCGTTTGAGCGTGTGTATAAGTGCTCTGAGCGACACTGCCGCTTGATTCCGTCTACTGCAGTTGCTGCAGAGACTAGCTGAACGCTCCTTGGTGTAATAAAATGTTTATATGGTTCTGTCCCCTGATTATTTTCCGACATTGCTACCTTAGAACTGCTTCGATACATAACGGGGGTACAACAGTGCACGTGTTAAAAATATGCCGTTAAATCCACCGCCTCATCTGTCTAATGAGCCACTTCGCGAACCAACCTTCCAGGACACGTTCACACGAAAAGGTTGGAGAGAGAGAGAGAGAGAGAGAGAGAGAAATAATGATTTATTGGAGAGTTTAGCTCTAACCCAAGCAGAAGCTGGCTACTCCAAACATTGGAGAATGCAAAAGGTACAATACTTGTCTTAAGGAACCACAAGGTTAGAGTAAGTACATTTAAACAGCAGCGGCTGAAAGATAGCATGTGCACTTAGTAACTACTTGCTATGTATAGTACACAAGCACAAAAATATATATGCATGTTTCCTTGCAGCAGCGGAATATAGTCCAGACAACTTATCTAGATCTATATGCAAAAATACAAAATGGCCACGACGTGACACAGATACTTCCGCCAATATACATAACACCCTTGTGTGTTTCCACACCCTACCAGAGGAATGTTCCCGCATTTGAGTGGACCGCGCTACCTTCCTAGAAAAAAGCTTTCACTGTTAAAACATTTTTATTTTGTTGACATTTCAAGGATTGAAGGAAGCGTGCGTCCTTACGCGTAACGATGCCCTTAATGACGATCGGAAGACTGGAGATCCTTTCCAACCAAGGAATGTCCTCCCACGTGACGGCTGGGTTGAACAGCCGGCTGGTGTACTCGGTCAACCCCGAGCCGGACATCGAGGACAGACCGGACAAAGATCCTTCTAGATTGGCGAGCCTGCATTTGCCAATGCATCATAAGTTGTATATGGGCAGAAATTTGAGGCGACAATAGTTTCTTGAGCTCACTCGAACAAGAAGAGAAAGGACATCTACAGACAGCTGAAATCTCTGGAATTTTTTTATTTCGCACAATTCAGCAGTAGAAAAAGTCACTACCTTCCAGAGTAGGTACAGGCCCCCCAAAAAGCAAACGGAGCACGGCTTCGTGAAATTACACAATTTGTTTTATCCGGCTGCCACCTAAATGGAAAATGTGCAACCGAATTCTGTCCTAGAATGATTTCTTTGAAATGTCATTTCGATGTTGCTGGCTACGCACAGGGCATGGAAATCCGCTCAAAACCGGCAACCTGCGCTCCGTTTACTTTTTTGGGGCACCTGTACATCATGTGCGTTGACCGAGAAACATAAAATAGTAGTCTAAAATGTCGGTTCCAGCCTCAATAAACACCTTATAAATAACATGCCACAGCATGAAAAAAAATTTAAGAAACATTTGCCGTACATGCAGCCCCAAAGAGAGGCATAAGGCCGCGTTTTATAATTTTAGGGGTTCCAAATGTCGCAAATACTCTACATATTGTCACGGGACATGCTGGACAATGCCGCATGGGGTCATGACCTTAACATCCACAATAACGATGGTGACGACGATGAGCGAGTGGCTGGTGGGCTGCCTACGCGCGCTTTTCATCGCCTCTTGTACATAATGTACATAAATCACCCATCACTTGCAATGGTTCCTCTTAAATGTTCCCTGCATCACGTAACAATATTATTTTGCATAATGTTTCGACTGTCAATGAACACGCTGAACGGCAATGTCAGACACCTTGTTGATTTGTTGATATGTCTTAGTGTCGATGCAAATTTAGTTTATTGGAATGAGTTCAGTAAGAAATTTCTAAAAAATATCCTATGGCATAGTTAATGCCCTAGAGATAAAAAAGGCATCATTGGGAAGCAGGTACTGTTATTGCGGTAACGTTTTTCGACCGGGATCGTACAAAATTTCACCACAGTAAGAACACCAAGCTAGCATATCTACGAAAGATGAGGGCTACAGACATACGGAACCAGGCAACCTTGGCAGCCGGCCACCTTTTGTCAGCCTCTTTTGTACAATCTTTTGCCTGTCAAAACCGGCGTTACATTGACAGGGGCTCTGAGCGGCCGCGTGCCGCAAACAAGCTCTGCTGGTTAGTGGAGATGGTGCGCTTGCAGTTAAATAGGTACGGTACTAGCAGCAGCAAATGACACCGCCTATCTGTGTGTTTGGAGAATCACTTCCGTACAGTTCATCTCTATTAAAGTGGTGGCGTACCTCACACGTAGGGGTACATGCTAAGAGTAATTTAATTCTGACATACTGTGTTAGAATTAAAACTGTGTGTTCTAGCATTAGTACTCCTCAAACAGTGCAAGTGCATAAAAAACTGTTGTTGATTCCTCTGTCATAGGAATTGGTAAAACACGAAAGTGTAATGTGCAGTGAAATCTGCAGCTGAGTGACATGTGGGTCAGCAGCTGTCTTGTGGGCGTGCTTGGCTAGCGACGCCCTGCTAGCGGGTTCCTTCGGCAAAGATATACTGGCGTCATTTCCGTGACGGATATGACGTCACTGATATCGTGGTGTATCCCGGCATAAAATACTTTGGTGTTAAAATATAAAACCCGAAAACGAACAACCCCAAGTTTAACCTACTGTTTAGTTATAAAGGTTGCTTCCCCGCAAGAAGACCCTGTGTGCAGGGGCGCAGCCTTTACAGGTCGCTTGTTTCGTTGTACTGGCGTCATTTCCATGACGGATATGACGTTTGTGAACTCTTCGTGTATCCGAAAGTAAAACACTTTCGTGTTAAAAGATTATTCTTGAACCCGTCTTAGTTCGAAATTACAGCGTTGTGTACGGTTTACTGATCATTGTATTTGTGCGCGCGTTTGCTTGATGCCCGAATACGCTGAGGCAGCAGAGCTCACGTAAGGTTTGGGGGTAGGCTGAATCTGTTCTTGACATCGATAATCCTCTGGCCAAAAACAGGCGCGTCGACAGTGAGCACTATGGCAGAGTAGCCCGCGTTGACGGCCCGCTTCACCAGGGACTCAGTCAGGGATCGATTCCGGTACACGTAGAGCTGGTACCACAGCAGGCAGTTTGGCGCCGCTCGGCGCACGTCCTCGAGAGAGGTCGTGCTGAGAGTGCTCAGTATCATCACTGTGCCCGCAGCTTCGGCAGCTGCGAAAAAAAACGAAAGAAACCATCATACTGTTTGATTGACATCATTTCACGGTCAACAACTCTGAGACGCCAAAACTGCGGAAAAAAATCACTACTGACCACTAATTAGAATGGATAATAAATGAAATTCTAACAGTCTAGATCCTGTTGCTCTAATGGTAGCCTTACTGAAGAACGTAAAAATCACCGTGAGATTATATTTAACTGACATCAGCCCGCCGATCTGTAACAAACTATTGTTAAACTAGGTTTATGCAGGTGTGGTTGTACAAAGGTTTTGTTTCTTTATTTGTTAGAAATTACGGGTACTTCTAGTGCAGTGAAATATTCTGTAGTATTCTAGCCTTTCTACACGCTTACCTGAAGTAATTCTTTCTTAAAACGAGAACAAACTGCCTCGAATTCGGCTGAAGTAAATACTCTTAGAATTGTGCCTTGGCACTACCTTTTGGAAGAATGGACACTTAGCACAACCATAGCTGTTGTAAAGTTTGCAACATTTGAACGCGATCAAAAGTGCTTGTTTTGTTTATGCCCTGCAAACAGGCCGAAATACAAGGGAAACGAAAGCAAAAAGCTTACAAAATGTTCCAGAGATATTGCCAAAGGGGTGAAAGAGATGTTAAATTTGATAAAATGTGTAAACGCTTCCTGCAACGCAAACTGAAATCAATTTAAGCACGTTACCTGAACGACGTAAATCTGGCGAACATACTTGTTTTTTTGCCAAAAGCTTCTTGTACTGAGTTTCAAGCAGGCGCGAACATTGATGTGTGATCGAGCCATGGGCGGCAAAAGCCAAACCTCACGGTTTTTTCGACCGCTGCACTTTAACTGAGTAAAACTATTGGAGCCAGCTCACCTCTTGCCGTGCCCACCTCACCGACTGGGTGGGCAAGTTTTTGCATCGCCGAGGGCGCGATGCCTATGGGCATGGATATCTCCTTCCCAAGCACAGTTGTAGCCGTCATTGTCTTTGAGACGTCCACCAGAACACGGGGTCGGAAGCGAAGTCTAGAAAAGAAAGGCGTGAATTAGGACACGTTAATTCTTACAGGTTGGGAAAGACAGGGAAAAAGGTGATGTTTTCGTTACTAGACGTGCTGCAGGAAAGGCAATGAATAAAGCTTTAAACTGGCGCTTAAGAATTGAGTGTGTCTGGACAGTCATGATGACAATCAAACTTCTTATGCACTTTTCGTTCCGCAAACAAAAATTTTGGTATTGACTTTTCCATTAGAAATTCGTCGAGAGCATCAGAGGCGAAAGAAAACCTTGGGAATGAGCAAATGGTCGGTTCAAAAACCCACCAATACATCAAACAGGCTAGAATTCATGGCATATGCGGAGACAGATGCTCCTGGGCCTTCTAAACAAACCTTCCGTTTGGGCACGCCGAGTTTTGATGTGTTCGAATGTGGCTGTAGGCTTGGCGGTCTTCCTTGTCTACGTTATTCCATTGAAAGATGGGCTCATGCATGAATGTTATTCCCCGCACAGAAATGCCGTTTACGGGGCTGGTTATTTTTTCACACCAGGTGATACTTCTAGGAAAGGGGTGTTTTTTATTACAATGAGCCGATTGACTCAAAGATGTGACCACAACTGAAATCGGATATACGAAAATAGGCAACATGCTGCAGAGAGAGAAGGACAAAAACCACCTGTACGCTTTGTAGGACGTCTGGTGTGAACATGTTGCCGTACTCCGCTTTTTTACAGCATTATCTAGCTGTTGCGGAAGAACGAGTTTGTAAGGTTGGAGAAGGGTATATACGACATGAGCGCCTGTTTCGCCTAGATTCCCTTCCGTCGTTATTTTCTAGACCCCTTACAGCTGTTGTGACTCCAAGTCGGCTTGGCACAACTTTCCATAGTGCCCTTCAAATCAGCCCACTGCGTAGCCTTCAGCCTACGCGACCCCCTTCTCCCTTTCGCCTTACTGCCCCCCCCCCCCCCCCCAAACACACGTGTTCACTCTGAAGGGGTATCAAGCAGAGTACTTGTATGTCCAAAGACTTTCCTTTTGGTGCATTTGAATATCGCTTTATAAAAGTTTGACAGACTAAATTCTTATTGAAACTCATTACATGAACTCATGGTGGCTGCTTATTGATTTTCGTATCGTGTAGCGCTACGTTCTGAAGTTACCAACCTGCAATATCGCAATTGAGCGGGCCTATTTGTTTCCCATTGGCGGTTCCCCCGCAGATCAATGAATGGGAAGTGAACGTGGTAGATTTACCATGATCTGGGGCCCCTTTGATCTCAATCTTCTGTTTTCTTATTGTATAAACGTACTCTATTGTATGGCTGGCTGTAGCAAGTGTTGTCCGAACGAGTAATTTTTCGGGTGGAAATTAGGAACACTTTACGTCTTAAATCTGTAATTCTCTTGGCGCAGAATAAAATAAATTTGTCTGCAGCCCGAAATGTCAGTGAACGAGTTAAGATTTAGAGTTGTCTATATTGTAGTAGCCATATATTGTAGGGTTAAACTATGGCCCTGTTAAATGAACATGATGACCAGGTAAGCGCGGCACAACGAAAGCAATAACGTACCTGGGGCATAGACACGGCACACTATTCGTGCCGCCCATTTATCATACACCCCAGCGGCGATGTTCACTTGGTACGGACCGTGTTCTTATGCCAAACTAACCTGGAGTACGCTTCCACATTTTCCCGGAGTGTCTGTTCCTGGTCGGCGCCGCTGTCGTAGTAACCGCGGGTTGTCCTCTCCAGCCTGGCGTCGCCCAGCCTCTGAATGTCGGATATGGTCACCACATCCGGGTCTGGCGTAAGTTCGATAGGAGGCACCATGGCGCGGCTGCTACCGTCACGTTTGTCCGCCGCACCTTCTCTACTTGCTTCCCTTGCACCCCCAATGCCCGCTTCCAGTTCAAGGGAGACCCCTGGCGGATCGCCCCCTTGCGTCTGCCAGGCTGGTCGGGCATGTACAGGGGGAGCGAAGTCCGGTGTTGCGTCAGGCATTGAGTAGGAGGGGCCACGCTGATTTTGGGTTAAGCTGGGGTCTTGGTAGCCCCGACCATTGCGATCTAGTCCGGGGCGGAGGTTATAGTTGAGCCTGGGATCAAACCGTCCGTAGCTGTCGGGATAAGAACCATCACTGTAAGCACGATTCCCCTTAAGTAGCAAGTCGGGGGGTAATCCTCGGCCATAATCTGGATAGAACGCTAAGCCTTGCGGGCTGACATAGCCGGGAGCGGGCGGAGGGATGTCCTGATTGGGAATGCCTCGCGCGTCCACGTGTAGACTATAACTTTCAGCTGTCAGTGGCGCAGATTTCTCGCTGTTTGGGGGTTCGGCAGTAGCAACTTTGATGGTCTCTTCCTGTTTCGAGAGCTGGGCTCTTTGGTCTGCCGGTGCTACTGTTGTTTCCTCTTGACGCTGCTGGTCGCTGCTTGCTTGGGTACCTGCAGGGTGATAAATGTCAGAAAAAAAAACTGTTGTTGATTCCTCTGTCATAGGAATAGGCAAAGCACGAAAGCGAAATGTGCAGCGAAATCTGCAGCTGAGCATGATGTGCGGGCCGGCGGCTGTCTTGTGGTTATGCTTGGTGAGCGACGTCCTGCTGGGGGGTCGCTTCGGCAAAGGTGTGCTAGCGTCATTTCCGTGATGTATATGACGGATAGTGAAATCTTTGTGAATCCCGGCATAAAACACTTTCGTGTTAAAATATAAAACCCGAAAACGAACAACCCTAAGTATAACGTACTCTTTACTACTAAAGGCTGCTTCCCTGCAAGAAGACCCTGATTGCAGGGGTGCACGTTTACAGACCGCTTGCTTCGGGGTACTGGCGTCACTTCCGTGAGGGATGTGACGTCATTGAAATCTTGGTGTATGCGGGAATAAAACAAATTTTTATTACCAACGTCACTTCTACCCGTGTAAAATGTAGGCCGTTTGGCTTTTACCGCTGAATGTAGCCCGCAAATCAGGGGCAGTGCTACGTGAACATGTTGAGGCTCCGCAAAAAATGATAAAGCCCGCACAGTCAGCAAACGGCAAGAAATCTTGGCATGAAAATCGGAGGTATTTTTCTACTAGCGATGACACAACTTTTTTCTCGCCTGCTTTTAAACCGGCTGATAATGATTGAGTGCCCCATTTAACACTTCACAGTCCTTGCGCTTACTGCTAACTGGACTAAATGAGGCAAGCATGAGTACATAAACGTTTTGTCATTCTTAGCAACATCATTCACCTGTGAAAGTAGGAAAGCCGGACAGCAGTCAAGAGTCTGTTTTAAAAGAAAGCGTGAAGAGTTAAATAGACAGAAGTACCACAACAAAAATATCTGGCCATTTATTTTTGTTCTCGTATGGAGCGAGTTTGTTTCTAAGCACTTCCCCGTGTTTCTCCCTATTTTGCCCAGGGTAACTATTGTAATTGTGCGCAGCAATTGGGGCTCAAAAATGGAAATCAAATCCTGACGCTAACGAAACCGCTTCTACAGTAGACGCCACAGGCGGAGTTTTGACGCCAGTAATTAAAAAATGCACATGGTTATTTTATTTACACACGTATCAGTTGCGCAGTCGCATTACCACTGCTCGATTGTTGCGTGTATACTTCACGCTTAAAATTTTGTAAAGACGATAGCCTTTCTTGGGCTACTAAACCCAGAAATTTTGGTCTGTATGTATCTGTCTTTGTCTGTCTGTCTGTGACTCGATTCAGCCACGCGGCAAAAGTGAAACAAAATCTGTGCAATAGTCTTATATATCCACATCCAAATCTAAACGTCTAAGCCCGGTGTTAATGTTCGCACTCGTCCAAATTTTTGAACAAGAACGACATTGCGCAAATATAAGGCAGAAAACTCAATAGAAAAGTGATATTTGCAGTGTTCCTTAATTAAAACATTCATAGATGCTTGGTTTCTGCGATAGCAAATGAAATACTACACCAATTGCAGAAATTCGTCGCCTGCTTTTGCTAGCGCTACTATAGCTCCTGGCGGAATTTAAGAAATTGAACGGCACCAGCAACGAAGAGTTCCCCTAGATATATGCTCCGTTGGAACGCACGTGGAAAAGGGCAACGTGGGTCTATAAATATTGTAGTAGGGCAACTGAATTCACTCGCGTCTGTGTCGCACGGCAGCACTGGCATCGAGGCACCCGCCCTGGAGCAATGGAAAGCGGTAAATTTAAATTGCTTGAGCAAACCTTTAGTGTATTTACCTTGAGAGGAGCGCGACGGAAGACGAACAGCTTGAGAGGCGACTTGGAGAGCAAAGGGAGGCATTTACTCGGCAAATGTCTTCAAAGAATATCGTCTTTTGACGATATTTTCAAGGAAAGGAGCAGATACACAGGCAATTTTTTTCTGAGAAGTTAACTTAACAACTATTAACAACGGGTGTTGTTACCGACACCATTCGATCTCGTAATGTTGATCTCGTGCGGAACCTTCACTTAGTTGAGGCTAGTTTTTAAGAAAATGGCTATTTTTACTTTCTCCTAAGCTGGGGTGCAGACAACGCTGTTAGAAATATACAAGAAATGTTCACAGCGCAGTACAGCGAGGACCAAAGGTAGGAACGGAACAACGCGACACGTAAGTGTATTGAGACTACAGTTATGCACAGATTCCTAACAGAATTAAAATAATCTAAATTTATAGCAGCACCATTAGGCCATAGTTCGCTTAGCATCCCAAGGAACCAATAACGGACGTACAGAAGGGAGATATTTCACGGTGGGTGGCATGCCCTACGTCCGAATAGGTGTGGTGCATACTAAACAGCATGCTGAAACTGATGTTGAATTAGGGTATTTTAACATGGTTTAGCTAGAAATGCACACGGTTGTGAAATACAATTTGCAATCACAGTACGCATAACCCGCAAGCTGCCCGAACGTGTCAATTGCTTTCATGTTAACCAACACCCACTCAATAATTTAGCTTTCATAAGTCGTCCGGATTTTAAAATTGAGTTTTAAGTGACCAAAAACCGCTGAAATGTGTGATCTGCATTTAAACAGGAGTAAGGTTGTGCTAAAAGATTGCATTTTTACACCCTTAATGACTCGGGTGCAACGCAGATCGCTGCTTTATTCCTGCCTTATTGACTGATCGATTACATTCACCAAAACCCTCACGGCGTCACCACTTTTTCTCATCTACTCAAATATTAAAAGCAGTCAATGGCATTAGCCCAATTTTGCCGGTGTCACATCTGGCGCGTCCAAGGGCAGTCATCCCCATCATACTATCACCACCCCCCGGTAGACTCTGTTGGTAGTTTTGCAGCATCACCTGTATATGTATACATAAAAAGGTCGTGTAGCGCAACATAATATAACCTACCCTAAGCATACCCCAACAAAACCTAACCTAAATTCAATTTAAACCTAACCTTCAACGAACAGAACATAACGCGAGCAAAGTTTTCTCGATTTCATTGTACGCAAAACAGCGTGGTGCTACGGAACCACCAGAAAAATACTCTCCCCATTAATACCGTCCTCGTCATCATCATCACTATCATTTTAATATTCGCCGCAGGACGAAATCGCTGTCGTTGTGACAGTGTTATTGGGCTTTGTAATTTTTTAGATGTTTTCCAGAGACCAATACTTTCGCGGAAACCGCTATTTCAATGAACACTAATCTTAGCCAGAGTAGGGAAGCACTTTGCAGTTATCCTCTTTTAACATTTTATTCACGCAATACATTATCAATTACTTCTTTTTCCCATTTTATCACAACAACGGTTTTCCCGATAGGCCATTTCGCTATAGAATATCTCGATTTTATCGGGTTTTTATAGGAGCGACACCTTTTCCGTGACCAATTCAAGAAACACCTTACACTACTAATTGACTTCCATCGTGATTTCATGCTATTATCAAATATCTCTCCCTTTGCTGGTCTCGCGTGGTATTACTGCGGCTCTTGAGTACCCGTAGAATGATGTTCACTAGTTGTCATGAATTTTGTGCCGATATTCTCACTCAAATCATTTTAATCGCTGCATTTTAGGCTTCAATCAGTATTACAGCGTAAACGATCCATATAAAAACCAAGGGTTGCAAAAATTACTCCTGCAGTTCTGCCCCCGTGTGTGCTCTTGCTCCGCGCTGTGTATACGTGTCCCCTCACAAAAATATATTTGGGAGCCTTAAAGCAACATAGCAGAATAAATAAATAAAAAATTCACTATCAAAAGTACAGCTCACATCTGCATTGAAAGACACTAAAACAGCCTTTTTGGTGCCCGTTTTTTTTTCAGTTTTGTTGTTCACCCGCTGTTAACGAGGGCAGTCTAACACACAATCTTTTCTATAGACCTCGGTAGCACTACAAGCAGAGACAGGAACCCCACAAAATTGGCCATGCCTGCCCGCATCCCTAGCTAAGCGCTTTTTTCTGCTCCCTACAAGACTTCACTATTGGGATCGGTGTTCACTTACCGGATAAAAGGCGCCACTAAACACCCAAACCCCTCCACCGCTTCCCCCGAAAATTTACAAACAATCTTAAGTCGTCATCTCTTACGTCACAAGTATCTTTCAATCCTTCATCCGAGCCGAACTCCCTGAATTCAAAGAACGACATTACTGGCACGGTTTCGGGAGTCGTTAGTAACGGCCTTTGACAGTGTTAGGTTCGGTTACACTGATTTAACCAAAATGGTGCGAGTGTACTCTTCGTGCCGGTTAGAAACTACAGTGATTTCATCAATGAGGGCACTCACCTACAGCACAGCAGCAGACAAGTAACGGAAGCAGTACCAACGCTCCGCATCCTCCTATGCAGCCCATCCGTCAGCTTCGTCGACAACGCTGCAGCGTCTTGCCGTGATTTCTTGTTCCTAGACACGCGGGGACTCGACCAGCTTCCTCCACAGCTGACCTCCCTGAGACGTCACAGGCGAAAGTGGTTGATCCCCGGAATTTCAATGACCGCCGCCGCGGGGAGTCTTGTGCCGGCCGGCAGCTCCCGCTGTTGATCTCACCCCTTTGGCTGCCGATATTTCCTACGGATAGAAGAAGCAGAAACGAATGATATGAGGGGAGAGAGGGAGCAGAAACAATCACCCTCTCTCCTATCGGGGCGTGCAGCGGCCTGGGTCAAGTCTCCGCTCGCGTCGACCTTGGTCGGGCGGATGCCTGAGAGCCAGGCTGCGTTATCGCGGTGCGGAAATGTGGCGGAGTTGGATTTGGCGGGCGGCAGCGAGTTTTGCGTTGCAAACAAGGGGTTGCTTTTTGTTCTCTGCAAACTGGAGTCTGACATGTGTAGTTATAAAGGATGGGTCGTATGTATGGTTCTGACGTAACTGAGAGTGGGTTAGCCACGTCAAAAAAGGAATAGTATTACACAACCAATGCCAACTATCGGTGCTTACCTCATTAGGAAGCAGAACGTGACTTCTCCCAAAGACAAAAAACTTGGATCGTCCCCAAAGTGGCTAGTGGAAAGGAGTTCATGGTGGGTAGCTTTTATGGATATTGTAGAAAACACGGACGTAAAAAACCTATAGCTCAATTTGAGGGAATGAAACCATGGTAAATGTAAAACAAAGAGCACGAATACTAAGTATAAGGGTATCAAAGTAGTTGCCCCGTCTTGTTGCTACCTGTCGAACACGTCGAGGCATCAACATCCTCATCATCCTCGTTATCATAGAGGACACTGCAATTTGTCTTGTCCTCTCTTGCCCCTAGCCTCGCCTGCTTGGCACAGTTCTTACCTTTAGCACAGTCTTACGAAACAGAACAAAGTTATGCGAATAATGTGATGTTGCTAAGAAAACAAACTGTAGGAAGACCGGCCATGTAGTACGCACAACTTACAACAAACCGTGGGCCGGCTGAGCAGCACAAGGGCCACCTAGAGAAAGCATGAAAAGTACAAAGAGAGCAACAACTATGCCGGCGGATTTTATTGACTGCATTTTACTAGTGAAAAAGAGACGCGGACGAAGAAGAAGTACACAGGACACTCGCTAGTGTCCTGTCCTAGACTCAATCGATCAATCAATTGCTTAAAATGCCGCAAATTTAAAGTCGGCGACCACAAAACGTTTAGGCGTGTACACTGAATCTGGTACGCGTACTTTGAAACTTAGCAAAGGGTCATACACAAACACACACACAAACTATAGCTGAACCCACGATCAACATCATAATGAGAGAAAGTACGCTCTCTAGCACTGCGGTTTGGGTAGATCACAGACGACGTCGGGGAAAGGCTGAAAGCTTCGCTTTAGAAATTAGATTCAAGCCTACAAATTAAACTCTCGGAGTCAGTGTGCGCAGTGTTCGCGATATTCTGGTTTTCGTTCTCATATTTTTTTTTCTGAACGGGTATTGCGAAAAGGGTTAGCGGTGAATTAGGAGGGTTGAGGGTTACAATAAATAAGCGTAATGTTCGCCACAGCACATGCGAAGGCAAAACATTGTTCGTAATCGCTATATTAAAAGCACAATGACGCGGCTTCCACACTGCTTCTTAAAAACGCAGAAAAACAGTTGAAGAACCTAAATATATATCACCAGCAAAAAAGACATGGAACAGGAAAGAAGCTGACAGGACGATTCTCGGTCCGTGTCGTTACTTTCCTGGTAATATGTAATGTCACTAGATCAGGTTACAGAGTATCGACGCTTTTTTCTCCGATTGCTCCGTGCCGCCGCCATGATAATTAGACTGTTCACGTCACGGGACGTTTGTTACACGGCGGCGGTGCATGGGTTCCTCCATTTTGTTGTTTATGAGTTTCAGTCTATCAACTATGATAGAGTTAGCTCGTCCTTCCTGCTCTGAGGTTGCGCATGACTGATGTTCCGAACACGAATCGAAGATTACACGTGTATCAGCATTTTAGCAGCAGAAGTGTGTCCGAAGATGCTGTTTTGCTTCGTATTCGCCAGTGTTGTTAACACACGACCCGGTATATGCTAGCGGTGAGGACGCAGATGCAGCAATCTCGCAACACTGATAACATCCAAATGGATGCCGTTGACTTGCGTGTCTCAGTGGTGGTGTACTCTGATACCTTATCTAGTGACTCCGGTAATATATATTCAAGTCAAGACACACTAGCCCAACGTTTAGGCTTAACAGTCGAAAGACATGAACATGCAATTGAATCAGGTCGTCCATGGGAAAATTATTGGATGTAACAATGGCGCCGTGCAGTGCCGTAAACACCGAAGCGCGGTTAGGCGCTTTGAATACCAAATTGGAGAATTTGGTATACCAAATTGGAGAGGTAATTGGAGAATAATGGGAGAGGCCTTTGCCCTGCAGTGGGCGTAGATAGGCTGGTGATGATGATGATGATGATACCAAATTCTATGTTGCAGGTCGCTATAGCTTTGCCTCGTGGGACCGTGTTTTCAATTTCCAGAATTTTAAGTGAATTCGCAATGTTGTTTTACGCAAGCGACCGGCAAATTTAATCGCAAAGATATCGTGTAGAGTCCTGCAATTTGAAACTTTTCTTACGAAAATTACCGCGCACACACATTGAAGAATGCAAAAACTTTTGATCGGTATTCTTGGCGCTAGAGGAACTTGAACTTTTAATGGGTGTATGTACGTTAATACAACAAGCCATTCCAACAACCCTCACAGAAAAGGGAGCGAAAGGCGTTTGTTTGAACTGGAGGACACGGCGCAATCACTTCTTCGCATCCATACGTTTCTGTTCACTGCCTTTAAAACTACCCAAGTTCTTTGCCTCAATTTAACTACTGAGCTCTTGGTAGGTTCCACTGGGGCTCGCCTCCCATCCCGTAAATTTCTGTCAAAAAATTATTCAGAATGAAGTCAGGATTTGTTTTGATAGGCATTTGACGTAAGAACCTTGAGGTCCAAAAAACGCACTTGACAACTTACGATTTCTGTACCGTTAGCAGAGGTACAAAAATCAAATACAGAGGTACAAATTCTGTACCGTTAGTAGTAGGGGTTAATGGAGAATACCTCAGTAACCTCAGATTTGCTGCTGACGTTGCCTTGCTAAGTAACTCGGGGGACGAATTGCAAAGCATGCTTTCTGCACTGGGCGAACAGAGTAGAACCGTGGGCCTGAAAATTAATATGCAGAAAACTAAAGTAATGATCAATAACCTCGGGACAGCACAGCAGTTTGAGATAGGTGGCGAGGCAGTGGAAGTGGTAAGCGAATATATCTACTTAGGCCAAGTTGTGACCCCAGATCCCAACCATGAGGCAGAGATAATTAGAAGGATCAGAATGGGGTGGGGTGCATATGGCAGACATTCTCAAATAATGAATAGCAGCCTACCATTGTCGCTCAAGAAGAAAGTGTATGACAGCTGCATCTTACCGGTACTCACCTACGGGGCAGAAACTTGGAGGCTCACTAAGAAGGTTCAACTTAAATTGAGAACGACTCAGCGGGCAATGGAGGGGAAAATTATAGGTCTAACATTAAGGGACAAGAGGAGAGCGGAGTGGGTCAGGGAGGAAACTGGTGTTACAGACATATTAGTAGAAATTCAGAAAAAGAAATGGACGTGGGCAGGGCATGTAACGCGAAGGCAAGATAACCACTCGTCATTAAGGGTAACAGAGTGGATCCCTAGAGAAGGCAAGCGTTGTAGGGGGCGGCCGAAAGTTAGATGGGCAGATGAGATCAAGAAGTTTGCTGGGATAAATTGGTCACAGTTGACACAGGACCGAGATAATTGGAGAATAATGGGAGAGGCCTTTGCCCTGCAGTGGGCGTAGATAGGCTGGTGATGATGATGATGATGAGCAGAACAAATTTAGTAATTTCTTTTATTTTTCGGCCTCTGCGTTAGGCGAAGAATGTGGTGTGCAGATTTCTATATTTTATGTTAAAAAGGTAGTCGTATCTTTAAAGCCATCGCGAGGGATGTTTTAAAAAACCTTGTAATTAGACAGATTTGGCATATCGTTTCGGTATTTGCGTTACCGTTTCCCGTGTTACCGGAAGCCGAAGTTACGCGTTTTAGCACACGGTTTGCGGTTTGCGCATTCTGGCTTACCGGCCGCCGTGGGACCCACAGCGACATCTAATGCATTAATATCGAAACAAATCACGCATAATTTTGTTGCTCAGAGCTATCTGCTTTCGTTTAAAGTAGCTTGAATGTTTCACTTTTCGGGTGAAGCGTTCTCAATAACATTGTTATATTTGAGAATACTGTAGCCATCACCTGTACAGCTTTAAAAAAGAAAAGTGGTGTCTGTGGCGCCATCTACTGAGTACAGTAGAAATCAAGGTAAACTAGAATTTACGCCTGCGCTAAATATTTCGGCATGAAATGGGTAAGATATCTTGAAATAATTACTGAATAACCTACACTACCTTGCCCGGCACAATTTTGGAGACGTAAAAGTGATTTGCGTGCTCAGAAACGTATCTCAACAATTTAAGGCGGGCGAGGCTTAGCACGAGTAAAGACGGCCATCTTGCTCACCCATCTGGAAAAAAATAGTTGTTTGTCGTACTCCTGAGGACCATTTAACGAGAAAAATGTAATAAACCACATCAACTAAGAATAGTTTTACCGGCTGTACCTAGCATCAAGGGCCGAGCGCACTTGGTTTGCTGTATTCAAGACGAGAAGGTACACTTGGTCTGCTGGGGAAGCGCCATGGCGATGCTAAAGGCTGTGGCGGTAAGTTATCGTTCACGGTAACTGGCCGCGCAAGCGCAGTCGACTTCTGCAAACCCGGTCACCGGTAATGCAAGCACGGTAGCGATATGCTAAAACTCTCTATTATATTTTAGGAATATGGTATTAGTAATGTGTAGACGCAAAAAAATAAAAAACCCGATAGTATTGTGAGATATTAAATACAGTAACACCTCGTTAACTCGAAGTAGTAAAAACCGGGAAATATTTCGAGATAAGCGGATTTTCGAGATAAGCAAAGTTGCGTGAATTGCCATGAAATATCGAGTTCTTTGCACAAAAGGCGCTACTACTTAGCAGCTCTTAAACACCAGCTTTCAATCTTGCTTTTCGTAAAGCTTTTAAAGAGAAAAACAACATACAGGAGACGTTCACGGGCTGGGTTTTGTAGCACTGCAATTTTACTTAGTAGAAAAGAACTGCGTAACGCTGGTCTGCTTTGCGGCCGCACTGGGGCCTATAGTAAGAAATCCTCTAGCTGCTTGACGGACTTGACTCATTGCATTAGCCGATCTTCCCCGCCGCTGCACTCAACCTTATTTCGCAGCAAGCGCAGCAAATTCCCCGTTTCGCCATATGTCGGCACCTCTCAAGGAGGTTCGTCACCATCGCCCCCGTCTTCGCCGTCCTTTTGTGGCTATTTCAACGATTTCGGCGTCCGTAAGTTCTCCTCTCACGCCCACATCCTGCTGTACCTCTGCACATGTCTCTACCGTCACATGACGCGCCACGAAGTCGATATGCCTCTAGGCTCAGACTTCACGTTTAAGGAAAACATCGGCTTTGTGATAGTCGCGGCTAAACGAGAAAGAAATCGGGGGGCTTATGCGCGGCAGCATCGTGTGAATCTTGTGAAACGGTACGCGGCGGCGAAATTTTCGTTCCCCTCTCAGTCAAGATTTCGAGACATCCGCAGTTTGACCCAAAACTACTTCGAAATAAAGGGCACCAAATACGTAGGACGTATAGGAAATGGTTCGGTGCCGCGGAAAATTTCAACTTAGCCGATTTTTCGAGATATCCGAGTTCGACTTAACGAGTTATTACTGTAGTTTATGTCAACATGTTTTCCTAGCTCCTTTGAGAACTTTCTGAAAATGCTGAAAAGACTACTTTAACATTTGTATCTGTGCGAGCAGAAGCCAATTTGAAGGGTCTTTGCCACTCTGTCTCCTCGGTGTGCTTGAACCTATACACAACTACTGAAAACCAAGTCAATAACTTTTTTTGCTCAAAAGATATTGTGGGAATCGAAAAACGATAGAGGCAGTTGGTATTCAGGTACCTGGCTAATTGTGAGGTCTCGGAAATTCAGGCGCTCTCTATTTACACATCTGTGTGGAAGTAGCCGTGAAATGCACAAATAGGTGGGAAACGGGGTAGTTGCTCTCCATTTAAACATTGTACTTACACCAATTATCCAAGCACTGAGCCTTACTTCTCCACTGCGCGAGTCTCTTGGCATCCACGCGATGCCTCTCCCTGACACTATCAGACCCCTGCAACCTCATATCCGGCCATCTGCTAATGCCGGCCTTTTGCGAGCATGGAAGCAGCTGCTGCATATATGAGGCAAATATGTCGACATGTTTTACTCCGCTGTGGGTTTCGAAGAGCAGCGACAATAGCTGTCTTCTCTTTTTTTCTGCGCCACAGTTACTCTTCTAAATGGTTCGCGACTGTTTTTCGATGGAGCTCCTGCTGTCGCGCACCGGATATCTGGCGTTAAAACGTAGGGCCAACCGGGCGTTCTACAGCTGCACTAGGGCTACAATCTATCTTTAATGAAGCAGCAGTCTGAATAATAGGGTTAGTTTCTGTACACTGAAAGATCCGCAGGCAGATTCTGCGTGATCCGATGAATGTAAAATTGCAATGGTCGCATACGTAAAGGGACCATGAAGCCAAAATACAAGTTTCGCAAAAATATGGCTGTGTCCCGATAACAACGACCCCAGTTTTATCGCAAACTTCAAAAAATATTGGAGATATTAAGGAAAAATATTGAACCATTGCCAGATCCCCGGCCACTTTCCGACAATTTTGCTATGACGTCACAGAATCCTGCTCGTGTGATTGGCGGACACCGACCCCAGCCAGTGCCAAGAAACATGACAGGGGGATTGTAGTAGGGCGTCTAGTTTTCCTCATCGTGCAACTTCAATACTAACGTGCCGTTAACACGTTGATAACCAAGCGTTTAGAGCTGGCCCGTATTACATCACTTTTGCCCATATTACGTCACTACAGAGCAAAATTTGAAAAGTTCTCCTGTTTCCCGCGCATTTCCGGCTAAAGAGCGTGTTTCGCTCCTGGCATAGAGCTGAGTTAGCCCCCAAAGGCAAGTTATTTCGACGTGATGAAATTTGTATTTTGCCTTCAAGACACCCAAGGACGCGTGTTCGACTCCCGCCCACGGCGGTCGCTATTCTGGTGCAGGCGATAAGCGAAAACGCCCGTGGGTCAAGGTTTCGGCACACGTAAAAGATCCCCCGGTGGTCAAAGAGCCCTCCACTAAGGCGGGCCTCATAGCCTGTGTAGCTTCGTCGGGTCAATCCTTATAACCATTCTTTAAAGAGAGTTAAAAAAATTCAGGCAAAATTTGGCTGCATTCAAAGCAGGTATGATGATGCAGAGATGGGAGAAAATGATGAGCCACCTTACTTTGAGATGGTGGACCACCAGGGAAGTGTAAGACCATTCCAACCAGGGCGCCGCCATCTTGCGTGCTCAGCGCCCTCTCGTAGCTGGCCGATTCGCTGGCTTGGGCGTTTGCTCCCCGGCGCATGGGCGCCAGTTGGGGACTCGGTGAATTTTAAATGCAGAGCATTTCAGTAACTTACGATGTCACCCGCGTTGACGTCCGTAGTCGTAGTCCGCACCCCTCCCCCTACACTATATAAAAAAAATACTATCCGGCACCTGGTTTCGATCCCTCGACCCTGCGGGCGGAACGCAATGTACATGGTGCTCTACCCACTGCGCCACAAAGCCGACACAGAATGGGAGGCTACGAACGCGCCTTATATCCTTGACTCATTCAAACTACGTCAAGAAGCTGCTAATACAACGCATTCACTACCACCCACTCCCCAAACACTAAACGTTAACGCAATACACCCACCCCCCCTATGCGACGCATTTACTCGAGTCCCCCTCGCGGGGAGATGGGCCCAATTTTTTCGTTGTAGCGCGTTGTACGTTCTTTTCCGTCCTAAACTTTAAACTGGAAAGCTCTTCTATAGGACCCGTTTAAGCGATCTGGCTTAAAGTGGCGGCTTTTTGGGCCGTGGTAGAGCTGAAATTTGCCTCGAGGAAGCGTGGTCCATGGAGGGTAAACGTTGCCGTGTCGAACATATGTTTGCAATACTTCATCACAATTTTTTTTGTTTGCGTGTGTGTGCCCCGGCAGCGTGTTTTCAAACGCTTCGCTGCGCAGAGCAATTAACCACGTGACATGTCTGTTCGTGCGATGCAGAACTGCAATTAAACCTCGTCATTGGCTGCGACCCAATCCTAAAGCGACCTAAACGTACCAAATCACTATTATTACCCCCCCCCCAAAAAAAAAACACGTAAATGTAAGTATAATAACTACATTTAGAAAAAAAACGTTAAGCAACAACAGCAAAAAAAAACTGAGATAGACCAGCTGGGGCTGGAACCCAAGCCATCAGCGCCTGTTCTCAGTACTCAAAATCGAGGCCACAGAGCCGGAAGAGTTAGCTCCTTTTAACAGCTGCTCAAAAGAATAGCGCCCGCTGTGAAATCACACATGTCACGTGGGTCCTCTGTGCAGCTTCGGACATTACTGTAAAGGACCTTCGGTGCGGTGTACTAGTTGTCTTTGTGAACTTCCGTGATCTTCACTTCCTTTTAAGTGTGAATACACTTTATAAGCGACCCCAAACCATCCACCGCCGGCGGCGGCGTCGGCGTCCGCAGTGCTCCTCTATAAAGAAACAGCATCCGGCGCCAGGTTTCGATCCGCGGACTTTGCGGCCGGAGCGCGACGCTCTACCGATCAAGCCACGGACGCGACGGTGATATCGGTGTTGACGCGCCTTATATCTTTAACGCATTCAAACTACGTCGTCAGCGGCGTGCGTTGGCGACTCAGCGGCGTTATAGCGGCTTGATAACTGCGTGGTGTACACGTGATACTACAAACCCGATGGAAGAGATGGAAGAGAAGGCGGCGAGGCGGTGGGCTGCGGGGGCCGAGCGCAAGCGCCGCAAGCGGGCCGACAACCGTGCATTCGCACTTTCACATTCTCCCCCTCCGGGAAATGCGGGGGAATTTTTTCCTCTGTGGCTCATTACGTAAATCCTGTGCTCTGTCGACCCGTGTAATAGCTAACTACAGCGGGTTTTAGCTGTAACCTGTGTTTAATAAATTCTCTTTATAGGCGAAGCGTTTGGAAACACGCTACCCGGGATCGCGTATAGCCGGTATTTTGATCACTTTAAAGCAAAAACTGGTCTTTGTAAAAACGGTCTAACCATGATACGCTCTGCGCCCATGGGCAAAAAGCAGAAGCGCGTGTCAATGTGCCCGACTTCTGTATTTATGTCCCTGCAGGGTGTAATACAAGTAGTTGTAGGTGAACATATTAAGTATTTGGTATATTCTATAGTTTGTAATAAATCTTATAGATATATCAACATTTAACCCTCAGCCAGCCGCCCGCCGCGGGGGCTCAGTGGCTAAGGCGTTGCGCTACTGAGCACGAGGTCGCGGGTTCGATTCCCGGCCGCGGCGGCCGCTTTTCTGATGGAGGCGAAAAGCCAAAACGGCCGTGTGTACGAGATTTCGGCACACGTTAAAGATCCCCAGGTGGTCAAAATTAATCGGGAGCCCTCCACTACGGCGCGCCTCATCGCCTGCGTTGCGTCGGCGCGTTAAACCCTACAATCAACCAAATCAATGAACCCTCAGCCAGCACTGCCGCCAACTACTAACAAAACTTCCTCTCTCTAGAATTCCAATCTGCTCTGCAGCCAAGCCGTGTAACTTATGTAGAACATAAATAAAATAAACAATGCCGCTCCTGGATAGCGTCATATAAGGACTTATTCAGCGTCTGCCATTCGGCAACCAGACAAGCGTTCGCTTTTGCGTTGCTTAGTTTGACGTTTACTACAAAGAGGCACCCCATTTGGGTAATAGACTGAACTCTTGGCTGAAGTGAGTGAGTGAACAACTTTATTTTGCCCGAATCGGGGAGGGGGGAAGAAGGGAGGTGGAATCCCATTCAGTATCCCCCTCCCCCCTTCCCCTCAGATTGACTGGGGAAAAGGACAACCTAGGAAGGCAGTACTGACTGTGAAAATGGCCGAGGTCAGCCAATGTAATACTTGGAGCTGGGTATGCCTCAATGTGACCGCAGCAACAGTGGAGATGGAACTAATACCATCTGCAGCAGAGGGAAGTTTCAGTGACCCATTTTGGAAAGAAGGCAGCAGAACTTTCTTCCACTACTCCAAAGTAGGTGTACAGAAAGAACTCAGCAGAACAAAATTGCAAAACTCTTGTGTGCTTTAAAGTGGCCAACTCACAAGCTGCCAGTCTGGCTCATTTATTAGCAACATTTCATTAGTGGTAAACCTGCCCGCGTGGTGCCTACAAAGCGAAGTCAAAGGCAAAGCAGGAGCAGCGCCAGGCCCGCCGTGATCGGCGCGCACACTCCAGAGAGGGGGGAAAGGCGGCCCGCACGCCGCGACCACTGAGTGCGAGAGTACGTTTACCCTCGCCCGATGAAACGGTCTATAGCACACGGCAAAAAAGTCAGAAGTTAGGTAAAGGGTAAGAACAACTTTTATTTTTTTAGCGTTTACGGCGGTCTTTCGTAAGAAAGAGACATGCATACACGCACAAACTGTTATTTTCACTGTACTTATTTTGAAAATGAGGAATACCGATAAATAATTTTTACTTAAAACTCATATTCAACAGAGGAGACTTGTAAGCTGAGGAGACTTGTGTTCATCTCGCCAACGATGGCTATTATTAACTAATATGGTCGAGATGCACATCCGAGTGATGACGGGTATAGTTTTCAGGGCCAAATCGTGTTTTGTACAGCATGCGACTCTGTTGACGACCGCGTGCTCATAGCACACACCGGAATGATCGTTTTTGAACGACTCGCGCAAAAGAATGCCTCGGAATCCTGGCTACATCAACCTCGCTTAGGAAACAATAGCATTTCGTCTGAACGGTTAATACATGGCACTCAGTTTGCGTGACATGTATTTGAGATTGCAATTGCCAGAGCAATCTGTGATTGCGCATAGTGAACTAGCAAATTTGCGTATAACATAGATAGATAGATAGATAGATAGATAGATAGATAGATAGATAGATAGATAGATAGATAGATAGATAGATAGATAGATAGATAGATAGATAGATAGATAGATAGATAGATAGATAGATAGATAGATAGATAGATAGATAGATAGATAGATAGACAGACAGACCGACAGACCGACAGACCGACAGACAGACAGACAGACAGACAGACAGACAGACAGACAGACAGACAGATAGATAGATAGATAGATAGATAGATAGATAGATAGATAGATAGATAGATAGATAGATAGATAGATAGATAGATAGATAGATAGATAGTTTTATTGTTGAAAATTGTTTTTCTTGATATTACTGACACTTCTCAAGCTTAGGCGCAATCGGAAGCCGGAACTATAACAGGGGCTCTCCGTGGTAGGGTTTACACTCTGCCTAAACATACTACGAGTGCGCGCATCGATTTGCACCGTATTAGCACAAGTGCAACGCTTTCATATATTCTTGTTTCACAACTCGAAAGACTCCATACTCTCAGCCGATTGAAAGTTAGGGAATGAGGACATACCAATCATGGAGGATTTTTACCCGATCCATTTGACGCGCTTGTAGAAACAGAGAAAGAAAGAGAGGGAAACGTTTTTTATTGGTTAGGCCTAGACATGGTTGAGCGGCGGAAGAGCAGCTGTGTGGGCCCAAGCCCTGTCGACCACGGCGCACTGGTACTGGACGTCCTATCACGACAGCAGACAGCCAGGAGTAGGGGGGTTGTGTAGGGGAAGAGGAAGCCGGGCGTGACAGTACCAGATAGCATGCGGGGTGTCTTCGTACCCCTTGTCTAAACTTGTCGATATTTATAGACAAAACGTGTCGAAACTTATAGAGGAACTTGTCGAGATTGATAGAAACCAGCGTAAAGGCCATCTTCATGCTGCTCTACAACAAACTCAGAATTAGCACAATAAATTGTTGTACGACTTGACAACCGGAGCCGCCAAGGAGAATACGCAACCGTACAGTCCGGGTACCCATAAGGCCACCATAGCGTAAGCCCTGTTGTATGGGTTGGCGTGAGGGGAAGTGATTTGACGTGCCTCGGCCTTCTAAGTGCATTGCACTTTAGGGCCGCACCTTGTCGTCGTAGCTCGCTCGCTGGAGCCAAGTAGAGCCGGCGTTCTGTCGTAGTGACTGTCGTCGGGGCGTAACCCAGAGGCTTCGAAAGTCGAGCGGTTTATATCGTCATAAGCGTTCGAAACTCGTGAACAGCTGGCACTTGTCATACATCTCCGCGTTGTTTAGCGCAAATAAAATTGTAGGGAAATTTCAGGCAAAACATATGTAATTAACAGGCAGTGCAAGTTCCTTTAGTTATGGACGCTTGAAATTTGGTTGGTTTTTACGATAGTAAGCGAAAAACAAAATTGCCCGCGTATCTGCTCCTTTCGTTGCAAATGCCGTCAAAAGACGATAGTCTTTATCGGCTTTTGCGAAGTAAATGCCTCCCTTCGCTTTCCCGCTTACCTCTCATGTCGTTCCTCTTTCGTCGTGCTCCTCCCAAGGTAAAAACGCCACAGGTTTGCTTAAATCATTTTAAATTTGCCGCATTCCACTGCTCCAAACCAGGTGTCTCAATGCGAACGCTGCCGTACGGCGAAGACGCGCGTTAATTGAGGCGCCCTACTTCAACGTTTATAGAACCGCGTTTCCCTACTCCACGTGCGTTGCAAGCAGAACGTGGAACATATCTAGTGGAACCTTGCGTAACTGTTGCCGGTTGATTTCTTCAAATGGCGCCAGAAGCTATAGTGGCGCGGGCCACAGCAGGCGACGGCGGAGTGAATTCTTTTTCTGCAGTTGATGAAGTATTTAATTTCGCAAAAGTCAAGCCTGTTTGATTGTTTTAGAAAGGAACACTGCAAATATCACTTCTGTATTGATTTGTTGTCTCATATTTGCGTAATGTCTTGTTCTTCTTCAACAGTGTTGACAAGTATGAACATTACACCGGACATAGACGGGTAGATTTAGCTGTGACTATATAAGACTATTGCGCAGGCATTGTTTTGCTTTGGCCGGGTGGCTGAATCGAGTCACAGACAGACGGACGGACAGACAGACAGACAGACATACAGACAGACCAAAATTTCTGGGTTTAAGTACCCCAAGAAAGACTATCATCTTTAAAATTGGCCGCGTATCTGCTTCTTTCTTTTTATGCAGATACTGAAACTTCAGCCCTCTAAACCCGAGTGGCTACCCACAATTGAAGCATTGTTGGTAATGAAAGAATATTGAAATCACCCCGCTTGCCCAAGAAGGGCTGCAGTTCTAGTGTTTGTATTGAGTATTGCGTGTACAGATTATCAGTTACGTGTGTCTTTGTTTTGTCATCCTGTCAAAGAAGGCAATAAAGAAAAAAAAAAGTATCTGCTCCTTTCGTTGCAAATGCCGTCAAAAGTGGCAGCGGAACGCCGGCACGGGCGGGAGGAAAAGCAACCACAAAACAAACAGAGCTCCCGCTGGCGCAGTTTCAGGCAAGAAACGCGCGAGCACTGCGAAGGCGGGAAATTTGAAATGCGTTTGGTGGTAGCCGGGACAGACAGACACTGCCTTGCACTTCCGACAGATCTCACACTGAGTGAACGGCTTTATTTGTTTTAATCCTTGCTTACATGTCCTTGCGGATTTTAGAAAGTGAGGAAGTACACTGAAAGAGGCTTATTAACAATCAATCTATCGATAGTCCTTATTCATATATTTTGCTAACCATCGAAGCATTATCAACAACAGGACTAAAGCATCTAATACTCCATAACTGAAAAATTTCCAACCAGATGTGAGGCTTCTTATAAAATGCACGAAGTTTACGTCTGCAAAAAGATACCCGTGACTCTATCATTCTCGTTTTAGCAAAATTACGACTCCCCATGCAAATCTGAGACAACCGACTGCTGATGCTCACAAGTCAATTTTCTTTTCTTTTTTTTTCGTTGAAACCGCACTGCACAAAAAGGAGGTGGCGTCAATTTGGTACGAAATGAAGGCATTTATTTCGACTGCGTCTTGTTAAAAGCGGAACAGAAAGCAAGTGCAGATGCAGGTACTCATAGCCCACGTGTCGCTTCGGCGCGTTAAACTCCAAAAATACAAAAAGAGAGGTCTGTTGCTCGGGTTTAGGAATTTTAACAAAATCGCAACCGTGCAAGCAAATCTCCGACCATGGTCTGGTCGTTCTAGCAAGCCGATTATCTTTTTGTCTTCGCAAGCGCACTGCACAAAGAAGGAGGTGGCGTCATTGTTCTTTGTAGGGACTTCCAGGGCATTTCGATAAAAGAAGATTACAAAGAAAGCGTAGATGCATGCAATGATAACATTTTAGCGGAGTCAAAGCGCGTCAAGGTGACAGAGGTGAATGGAGATGCACGTCATCCGAATTGTTCCCGAGAAAAGTATTTCCAGTTGCTAGAGATTAGCATACTCCCGGCTTGCAAAGTACAATGGCCAAGATTTGCAGACGCTTTTGATTCCCCTTATACAAAATGCGGCTTTTGTTCGCTTCGAAGAAGAAACACTCGAGCGTGCATTTATCTGCCGTGCATTTATACATCGACATCAGTCGGAGTCACGATAAATGTTGCCCTCGTGAGTTCGCTCCGATGCTTTACGGATAGAAATGCTATCACCTCATGCCACCGCCTGTAGGAGCAGCGTCGACAGTTCAATCAAGAGGGAATGCTTCCAACCATCATTGATGCTCGGGGTTGATGGGGATATAAACAAAAAATAAAACTGTTCAATTTGAAAGAACTGGGCATTACTACCTCACTTAGCTGAATTCAAACCATGAAAGACATTCTGTTAAGCGACCGAACGCAAGAAATATTGAAAAAGCGTTCAAATTTCGTGCTACAGTGACGTGTTATGCGCAGGAATGACGTCATATGGGCCGGCAGTACAACGTAATTTTCAGTGTGGTAACTTCCGGTAAGCACAGAACGAAACTTGTGGACCCACTATATGCAATCGTCCAGTCATACTTCTTGGCAGTGATTAGGGCTGGCGGCCGCGAATCGCACAAACAGATATTGTGACGTCATATAAAAGTTGCCGAAAAGTGCCTAAGGAATATACACCCTTTCACATGTTCTTTTAATATCACCATTACTTTGTCGGTGTTTACAGTGTAATCGGTATCATTCTTAGCGGGTAAAATGGTCTTTCGAATGAAAAAAACAGGTATTTTGTCTCAATGGTCCGTTGAAGGAGGAGCAGGAGGAGGAATATGCATGTCTCTAAAGCAGTGAGCCTGGGAAGGAGTCTTCATTCCAGGACCCCGTGATTCCGTCCGGCTTCTTGGGCTCTCTGCACCAGCCAAAGCTGGTCGTCAGTCTGAAACGCGTTTTTAGGAAGGGAAATTAACTCTCCAAATGCTCATCACGTGCTCACGCACATAAAAGCCGAATATGGCTCCACGCACAGCAGGAACCTCACAGTACCACTGCGGGGCGTCAGTGGCTAAGGCGTTCTAGTGGAAGCAACTGCTGGTGTGGTTCGAGCCCCGACCGCAGCGCTGTTTTTCTGGTGGAGGCGGAAAACGAAAGCATTCGTGTGTCAAGGCACTGCCACCCGGGAAGATTGGTTGAATCCAAAGCGCACAATACGAAACCCTCATAACCCAAGTGCCGCTTCGGTGCATAAAACTTCAATCTGAGTTGAGCAGGAAGGTCGAAATTACACTTCGATGTTGTCCCCTTTTCTACGCGCTGTCTTTAAATTAGTATCGTGTTGGTGTCATTGCCGTGAACCGACGCTGCTTCCTTGATGAGTTTTGTTTCAAAGACGATAGTCTTTCTTGGGCTACTTACACCCAGATATTTTTGTCTGTCTGCCTGTCTGTCTGTCTGTCTGTCTGTCTGTCTGTCTGTGACTCGATCCAGCCACCCGGTCAAAGTGAAACAAAATCTGCGCGATAGTGTTATATACTCACATCCAAATCTAAACGTCTATATCCTGCGTAAAAGATCACACACGTCAAAATTGTTGAACAAGAACAAGACATTACGCAAACATAAGGAGGAAAATCAATACATAAGTGAGATTTGCAGCGTTCCTTTATTAAAAAACTCATAATTGCTTGGTTTTTGTGATAGCAAATGAAATACTATATCAACTGCAGAAAATCGTCGCCTGCGGTTGCTAGCGCTACTATAGATCATGGCGGCATTTAAGAAATCAAAAGGCAACAGCAACGAAACATTTCACTAGATAGGCTCCACGTTCCGATTGGAACGCACGTGGACCAGGGTAACGTTGGTTTATAAACGTTGTAGTAAGGCAACTCAATTGACGCGCATCTCCGTCGTACGGCAGCGCTGGCATTGAGGCATCCGGCCTGGAACAGTGGGACGTGGTAAATTTAAATTGACTTGAGGAAACCTTTTAAATGCAGAGCATTTCAGTAACTCACGATGTCACCCGCGTTGTCCCGTCGTAGTCCGCACCGTCGTTGTCCGCACCCCTCCCCCTACACTATATAAAAGAAAATACTATCCGGCGCCAGGTTTCTATCCCTCGACCCTGCGGGCGGAACGCAATGTACATGGTGCTCTACCCACTGCGCCACAAAGCCGACACAGAATGGGAGGCTACGGACGCGCCTT
Organism: Haemaphysalis longicornis; assembly: GCF_048455015.1. NCBI lineage: Eukaryota > Metazoa > Arthropoda > Arachnida > Ixodida > Ixodidae > Haemaphysalis > Haemaphysalis longicornis. Next base: position 49,959,483 of record NW_027526385.1, on the reverse strand, counting down.
ATATCCTTGAATCATTCAAATTACTGCTGACGAGCGCTCTCGTCAGCAGTTGCCACAAGTGCAACAACATTAACGTAATGCAAACTTAACGTCGTGCGCCCCCCGGAAATGCTCTGCATTTGATCGTGCCCCTCGCGAGGGGGATGTTTGACGCTACCTCTTGCAAGACCGAGTGCAACCGCCGAGAGCAAAGTCCTACGAGCGGCGCGCGCGCCGTGGACTGGTGGCGCCATCTGTCAGCTGCGACGCGAACTACTATCAAGGCAGTCAGAAAACCGAACGCGCGAAATACAAACTGGGTTTGTATTGTTGTTCTTCTTTTTCTTTGCGTTTATCAATATGGTTTTCATTCGCTTGCAAGAACCGCGATGGTTGATTGTTTGTGTATTTACCTCGGGTTGAGTGCGACGGAAGATGAACAGCATGAGAGGTGAGCGGGAAAGCAAAAGGAGGCATTTACTTGGCAATAGTCTCAAAGAATATGGTCTTTTGTCGACATTTGCAACGAAAGGAGCAGATACGCAGGTGATTTTTTTTCTCGTGCGCTTCCTGCAATACCGAGCGTCGTCTTTTCATCGTGTGCTCACTGCACTGAAAACACGTTCCATTAAGTATTGTTACCTGCAATGTGCTTACGGATTTCATGTTTGCCTGCGTTCAAGTGCTGTCTTAAGCCATCTATAAGGCTTCTTCTGTGCACTCTCCCCGGTTCTCTGGGATATAGAGAATATTGTCGACCATTGGCTGAAACCTGGTTTAATCCTGCTGGTTTAGAGATTTCGATTAGTAAATGACATTCCAAGCAATGATGGGGTCGACTTAGCGGTCAACGGCCATATGACTTTTTTGGGAGTAGTTTTAATAAACGATGCCTACAGCGCTTTGCTTCTTAGCTTCAGCTTTAGGGAAGACTTTCCCGCTATGCGTTCTTGCCACTCCAGATTGGGTGACTGACGTAAAAACCCAGAACACCCTATCTATTAACAGTTTCGCTGTAGAAAGGATCATATTTGGTCGTAGGAATGCCACATGGGTCGACCCCCGCACGTTGAGAACATCTTGAAACCGGGATGGGCAACGCTGAAGCGGTTTCAAGACCAATAAAAGATTGAATAACATGAACTTTGCACCGCAGCCACGAAGAGAAAAGTTCAAGGCATTTTAACATTGGAAAAGACAAAAGACATTTCGCCTGAATGTCCCCTTGAGCTGAAATGCCACATTTCACGTAGCTGGCGTTGTGCGGTGCTTGAAGTACAACATATTAGTCCAAAGTTGTGACGATATCATCTTCCCCTCAAAGCTTGCACAAAAATAAGCTTCCTCGAAAAAAGTTTGCGCCACTGCCCATAAACGCTTTTATTCTTTGCAACCTTTTTGGAAGCACTGCGAAAACTGCACTTACGGCTGGCAGAAATTGGCACTGTGGGAGTTTCTCATCGAGCAGAAAAACCTTCCAGTTTCTGCATTCCTCTTGTTACGGTTTTCATTATTCTGTCCGCCGAGCCCGTTTATTGCTGCAACTGAGTAAAAACGGCCGATAGTGGCGACATACGAATGTCGCTTCACGGAATGTCGATCCTTAGCGAAAATGCTTCTTGCCGGATACAAACGCGCGTTCACCGACTACGTTGAATTATCTCTTACCCGCTACCCTCGCGAATTTTGGAGTTATGTTATGTTCGGGACACGTCACCCACGCGAAAGCATAACCCTTCAGGGCGGTGCTATGTTTGTCTGTGACAGAGGTAGCGTATGTGAACTCTTCGCACGGCATTTTTCGTCGACTTACTCGAAAACTGGTGACAGCGGCCGTGAACTGGATTTGCAATTTCCCGGGGCAGTATTGCAAATCCTATCATTACCAAGGAGGATGTCGTGTCCGCTATTCGCGAACTCCCCTCGAACCGCTCGGCTGGTTGCGACGGCATACCTTTCTTCATCGTGAAAGGTTGTGGCGCTGTTCTCGCCCCCTTGCTGTGCAACACCATGCGTATGTCACTTGATGAGCTGCATGTTCGAGCAGAGTGAAAAGTAGGCTCTATTTTCCCTCTGTACAAGTCCGGACGGGCCAAAGCACCTCTGAAACGGCAGGCCCATCTCCCTTTTGCGATCATTTTTAAAAATATTCGAAAAGGTCATACATCGATATGTTTTGGCAGTGATCCATTCATTATTTCCCCCTAACCAACACGGCGTTATGCCTCGAAGGTTGGTGGAATAAAACCTTGCTTGTTTTCTAAACGACATCAGCCGTCGTGTGCATTGTCTCTCGCGAACAGGTAGACACAGTTTTTTCGACTATAACAAAGCCTTTGACGCTGTTAGATATAATTTCCAGCTTCGCAAATTTTTCTTATGTGGTCTGTTCCGCGAGTTTTTCCAGATGTTCTGCATTTGCTTCAACGGCAGGTCTAAGTGCGTTTGTTAGACAGGTGCTAACTCCCGGCCTTTCGCGATGACTTTAGGGTACCTCAAGGTTCCACACGCTCGGCCCTCTTCTCTTTAACATTTTTGTTAACTATATACAGTTGGCAATTAAGCACTCTTCGCTTTCTCGGTACGCCGAAGATATCAAGCTCTATAGCGCAGTTTCTTCGCCGGACGATTGCGTCTTGCTGCAAAACGACATCGATGCAATTTCGGCCTGGTGCAACAGCAACCATTTAAATCTTAATCACGGAAAAAACTATCGTAATATCGTATACTCGAAAGACCGCTGCTGTAGTGCGTGATTTGGGTATAAAGTTGGATGAAAAACTGCATTTCAACACCCATGTAAACTACTTGACCAACTCCAGCCTTCGTACGCCAGCTACGGAGGCAGGAGTTGAAGGCAGGAGGGGAAACCGAATCTGTCTCCGTAGGTGTGGTTTTCCGGTTGATGGGTCAATTCACTGAGCGATCGTGCTTCGTCTCACTCTACCGCACCCTAATTCTACTGAAGCTTGACTCTGCCAGTGCAATTTCAAATTGTTTAAGCGCTTCCTCGTCCCTTGCACAGGAACGGATACGGAAGCGCTTACAAGAATCCCGTTTCGTCGCTAATCACCACGGAGCCATTGTGCGCCTGGTAAAATTCTCAAGGATCTGAATCTGAATGATCTATCTGCCAGGCGCTCCGGGCCCGACCTGATCTTTCTTTTCTGCTGTATTCAGTCAAAATTTGACTGCTCTTCTGTGTGACCTCAGTTCATCTGCGAGTGCCAGGAAGACCACTGCACCCGCATGGGCGCTCCCATATTGATAAAACACTGAGATTGGAACCAGCTAGCCGATGCCAACATGAATTTAACAACCTGTATTTGCATTCTCTTGACAGTTTTTTTTGTAATGACTCGGTCTTATTTAAGCGCTCGATGAAACAATATGATTTCTTGACTTCGCCCATCGTGGACTGCTCGTATCTGCACTTTTACTTCTGTTCTTGTGAGCCTCACACCAACAGAACCACCTTGCTCATGTTTGTCTATGTTAATTATTGTATACTCTGTACACAACCTCCTAGCCATTGCTCAGAAATCTTTTTGTTATCTTCTTTGTTCGCATTCCATTTTTGCGCAGATTTACACATTTATGTCGCCCATTTTCTCACTTACTGCCATTTCTTGTGGGTCGTATGTTTGCATGCCCTACATTTCAACTGTACGCAGTGCATCATCAAGGAAGGCCCAGCGCTGTTGATGAGCACTTCAAATAAATAAATAGATAGTCCGAGTGACGTCACCCAACCGAGCGAACAATGCTCGAACAAAGAACGAGAGAAAATTTTGTTTCACGTCGGGAGTAGCGCAGTACTTTTGTGGGATATTCATTGTGGCCCCTTATTCCAAGTACTGAATGCACTCTGTGGCTACGTTCTGAAAACAGCTAAGAGTTATAAAACTATTGCAGGGTCCCCTTGATCTGTCATTAGTACGAACACTGACATAAACTGTTGTCGCTAAAATCAGTATTACAAATTGTCTGGTTATGATTTAGTCATTTTTTCTTCTCAAGATCCGTTTTCTATTTACGCGTGGTGACCGCAGCCGCTATAAGTAAATCCTGCAGCATGGCTACTTACTTTGCCGCGAGAAATCGCAGTCAGCTTTTGACGCCACAATATGCCATCTCCTATCCGCTAAACAACAAGCGTAGACGTAATGTGTTCGTCTGGTCACGACGAAATTGCACCCTACGGCCACTCCGCGACAAAGAGCAATGAATTGCTCTGCCCCTGGACAAGCCGTCACACTCAGCTCAACCACGCCCATGTTGCTGGCTTCCTCGAAACAACACAAAATAGATACAGCGGCACGCTTCTTTCACAAAGGAGTGCGCAGAAGTAGGTCGCGTCTGAGAACAATTAAAATGGCTCAACCTAGTATTGGGGTGTGTGCAGGGCAAACCGGGTTTGGATTGCCGCACCGCCTGATAATGGCGCTATGCTAGGTCAAGAAAAATAAATTATGACAGGGGATACTCACGATTTTTCTTCACACTGGGAGCGGGTTCACAAGCAATGCACAGGCAGTAACAAGATGTAAGAGCAGCCCCACCGGGAGATCTTTCGAAGGCACAGCAAGCAAGAGCGAGGGAGGAGTTTGGACACGAAGATCTGAGGTGTAGGTCACAGATTGAGAGCATTTCTTACCCGGCGTCATGGCTGTCACCGGCGGTGACGGGAGGTGTCAGAGAGTGGCTTCTTGTCAAAATCAGCCACGTGTTGTGTCGACTCGAGGTACAAATGGTATGGGGGCTTTTTCTTAATGTTGTTTGAGAAAATCGACGCTACTTTCTAACCTGCCGCATTTCACGGCATTCTATCTGTGCTTTCAACTTGCAAGACAAGGTGTTGTTTCCGGCAACGTAATAAACAAGGCGATGCTTGGAAGTTGTTTCGGCGGGTTTCATTTTAACAGCGGAGCTGTTGTTACTGGCCGTAAGTTCGGGGTTCGTGCGCGCCGAAAACTCCCCGAGAAAAGGCCGAGCGCTCGTGCACGCGTATACCGCGAGTGCACGTTCGTGAAACTAAGCATACGCACTTAGGTTAACTGGCAAGTATTGGCCAAGAAAAACTCCAGCCTTGGCCGCGTGTCTCGAGCTCACGGTGGTCAAGCCAAGCATACCCACTTAGGGAGATTTGCCGACATTGGCCACAAAAACACTCCAACGTCCACCGTATGGTCGCAAAACTTGCTCAGAACGGGGAAGACGCGTCATAGCGTACGCCTTTCAATCGTTCGTCCTCTAGTCGTCATGCGCATGGGCTCTGTACCGTAGAAGAGCCACGACTTGAATGTCGAAGCTGCTGTAGTTGATAATGAACTCCAAATGGTCCAGCCGCGGATAGTCCGCCCGGCCGAGGAAGAAGCCGCGCTTCGAGCAGCTCGGTGTGCAAAGCATCCGAGACGCTAAATCGCGCTTGGAGAGTGGCGTATGAACACGTCGACCAAGAACGACGAGCTCACTCTGGCGGACTTGCTCAACATACGGTCTTTGAAATTCTGGCCGCCGACGTCGACCACGAAACCACAACGATACTAAAACTCAAAAAACTCAAAACCCGCCAGTGATCACCTACAACAGTTTCGCCCTTCAAGTCTTTCGGGTGAATGCATGCTTCCCTGAATTTCTTTTCTCAGAGCGCGTTCATTCCTGTTATTTTTATTCCAGATAGTGTGGGCACACCAGAACGCCCCCGGAGTCCCCTCCCAATCCCAAGCGTACCGCTTCACAGTGGACGGCGAGGCAGACAAGCTTTTGTGGTTGACCTTCTTTCTTCGTCCCCGTCGTTTTAGTGCTGTTAGAAGAATGCAACCGTGCCAACTAGCAGACTTTCATTACTGTTACAGCTCCGAACCCTGCTCCCAGCTCCTACTGGTGAATAGGGCACGGTAGGCCGGCTACAGCCACGGAGTCTTCGACTGAGGATACACCTCACTGGTAACCGTACCACAATCATAACGGATGCGATAATGGAAGTCTCTCTATTTCTTTTTCCTCCTATGGTCCATGGTAATTATACATAAATGACTACGGTCCCGATAATTGTCGAAACATCAGCCTCAGCTGTTGCGACGATTACAGCGTGGCTCTTTCTAAGAACGAACCGAGGACCGCGCGCTGTGACGTCGCGTTCTCGTTCGGAGCAGCTGTTGCGGCGATTGCGGCGAAACGCTCCTCTGGAGTGCTGCGGCGGTCGGTATCACGTGTCTGGGCGTTCTCTAGCGGGTGTTGGGACAGCTGTTCGATAGCGTTCCTTCCGGGTAGTTTTCTGCAACACCGAACTTACTGACAGTAACAACAGTTCTGCTGTTAAGGCATTTTGGTACTTCTTACCGATTACGCACAAGTATTTATGGCATAGCACCGCGTCCCAAGATATTTAGCCGTAGAGACTGACGCCGAGGCTCCAAGTGTGCTTGCATATACAATAGAACAAATGGCTACTGATGGTGCGCTTCCGGCGAATGTAATATAGTGAGGTGCCGTTTGTGTCGTACGTAGCTTGCTACAGTGCCCACTAATATCAGTTGCACATGGTCATTACTAAGCTGTGTGTTATTTGGTAGGAGCCAACCAATTAATAGTTTGCTGTAACAACGCCGTTGGCTATAGATTCAACGCCGCCCTGAAAGTTCTGTGCAATCTCCAGAGAAAAAACTGGCTGCCGCAAAATTCCGCTTGGCATCGCAGAAGTCAGTTAGAAGGTATTAGCTATTAACCACAATCTCAACTTTTATAGAGCGCTGATCCATGACGTCTTCTCAGTCAATCAGCAAGCCCGGCCACCTGCGAAGTGGTTCAAGGTACGCAATGCTAAACAACTTGACAATTGTAACCGAGCATGTTGGGACGGCCTTGCTGTGCGCGTTCTTTCACCTCAGGTCAAAATCACCGTGGTTGGGCGACAAGGCAAATAATTCGCTTATGTAACAATTTAATCAAATCTTTCATACAACCATCTTGTTTCAATTATCGACAAACTTGCCGCGTATGGTGCGCACGTTTCGTCATCGTTCCAACTGGGTGTTATATAGCAGCTGTATCTAAAAGTGAGCGCTTTATATTGCTTAGCATGAGAAGTGTATCAACTCCTCGGACCGGCACTGGCGGAGAAATAGGACCCAGAGGCGTTACTCCATCCGCCTATGTGTGAGTGCATGTTCGAACAATCTGCAGCTCGAACATTCAAGCACCCCTCCGTTTAACGACGACAATAACTGAACGCGAAGCTTTTTCGTAAGGGATTCCTTGGCTGTTGTCCGAGTTTGGACGTTGACTGGCAGGCGGTTTGAGCTCTGACTCATTGAGCTTTGAGTCTGACTCAGACGCAGTTTGGACTTTTGACTGCAGCGGCTTTGGCTTTAATCCTCCGCCACTTGATTTCGCACTAAGAAATCTTCGCGTTCAACCTTTGTTTTCGCTAGGCGGAGGGGTCTACGATTTTTCTGTCTAATTTTGAACGTTCATGAAGCCCTCTCCAAATCCCAAATGCTTCGAGAGTGTCGAAATAGGGCAATCGGATAGACGACATCTTCATAACATGGGGGAATCGGGTTCGATTCCGACATCCGGTACCGTTTTTAAAGACGATATTCTTTCTTGGGCTACTTAAACCCAAAAATATTTGTCTGTCTGTCTGTCTGTCTGTCTGTCTGTCTGTCTGTCTGTCTGTCTGTCTGTCGGTCTGTATGTCTGTGTGTCTGTCTGTCTGTCTGTCTGTCTGTCTGTCTGTCTGTCTGTCTGTCTGTCTGTCTGTCTGTCTGTGACTCCATTCAGCCTCCTGGCTAGTGAAAAAAAGTCTGCGCAATAGTCCTATATACTCAAAGCGAAATCTAAACGTCTAAGTCCGGTTTATAGGTTCATACTGGTCAACATTGTTGAACAAAACATGACGCAAATATAAGGCAAAAATTAATACACAAGGGATATTTACAGAGTTCCGTTATAAAGAAATTCATAGATGATTGATTTTGGCGAAATGAAATACTTGATCTACTGCAGCAAAAACAACACTGTAGCCTGCTGTCGCATGCGCCACTATGGCTTGTGGCGGAATTTAAAAGAAATGAAGCAGCAACAGTTACGAAAGCTTCCACTAGATAGGTTCCACCTTCTGCTTGGAACGCACGTGGGCTAGGGCAACGCGGTTCTATAAACGTTGAAGTCGGCCGCCTCGATTCACGTGCGCCTCTGCCGTACTGCAGCGCTGGCATGGAGGTACCCGGCCTGGAGCAGTGGAAGGCGGTAAATTTAAATTGACTCGAGCAAGCGTTTAGAGTGTTTACCTTGGGAGGAGCGCGACGTTGGAGGAACAACATTACAGGTGTGCGGGAAAGCGAAGAGGGGCATTTATTTTGCAAATGTCGACAAAGACTAATATTGTCTTTTGTCGACATTCGCAACAAAAGGAGCAGATACGCAGCCAATTTTTTCTTGCACTTCACCCACGATCACCATCATCGTCAGAGAAATCAGGGTGTCCTGCAGTGGGGTTTCGACGCGACATCCACCACCAGTTAAACATAAAAAGCTCTTCTTAAAAAAAAACAGGTGGGATTTAAGCGTGTGTGACGGAACCTGTGCTTGCAAACTATCACGTTAACAGCATGTGTGAAATGCGAGCACCAATCCAGTAGCTTTGGGTGACTACTATTTGCACTTACGGTTAATCTTAGCAGACAATTTTTTGCATACTGTTCTTTCTCTTTAAGTGCACGGCGAAGCGAGCACTTGCATCGCATTCGGTTCACTCTGTGACCCTGTGTTTTTTGACGCATTCGTGTGTCCTATCGCCGCGTATTATCTTAATACGTCACCCGCATTGGAGTATCCACAAGGACATCCATGTGAATACTTAAGACATGATTCGGATTCAGGTCTACACAAAAGGACTCCAAAAATTGAGGTCAATAAACCTTCCTCGTTACGTCACAATGTTCTTGGCATAGAAATTTTAAAACGTCACCTTTACATTCCGCAGGCGACGTAAACACGCGTTACAAAATAAAATCACGAAGATATGATGGTTTCTGGATGACACAAACTCTTTTCTATACGTGACAGTGATACAAAGAAGCCTGATAGAACCTATAAGCACCATTACCATTACGTCATTGGCGTCATTACAGCAATACCCCCGGAAGTGTCGGACGCACCCACAAACCTCCACGCCTTTTACGCGCAGCACGCAGGATCCTTCATTGGCATTGGGCCTCAACTTTCGTACTTTTTGGCAGTTATTGTACGCGTGGCGACTTCTTTCCGTCGGCGTTGGAAGCTTTCCAAACTGCACACAACCGAGCAATAAAAGCGGAACGGAAAATGGCCGACATGGTAGACCATTATCGCGTACGCATTTAGACCTACGTCTGAGAAGCAAACCTATAGTGAGCAAGAAGAAACCTTCGCAAGGCCTTCTTTATCCGTTTTTCCGAGGGCTATTCCTTCAATGGCGAAGAAAGAAGACGAGGGGGAGTACGGTACCCGCAGTTTGGCTCGGAAAGGATCGTGACCATCGACTACTAGGTCGTCGTCGTTAATAGACGCAGGCTGCCTTGCTACCTGCTACGAAATTCTTGTGAGAGCGCGCATTTCCAAGCAGAAGGAAGATGTCTGGAAGGTTGAAAGGCGTAGGCGAGAGCCCTGCCATGTGGCTCCCACCGGTCATTTTCGCACTCACAGCGCAAGACGTCGATTTCTTCCCTACTAACCTTTAAAGGAAACGTTGAAACAAAACACAAGTGTGGCTAATGAAAACAAACACTTCTTTGTATCGATAACAATGGTATCAGTTTTATCTCAAACTTCACACAAATACCGGAGCTAATAGGAAAAAACAGGTAACGCAGGGCTGACTCAACAGCCACTTTCTAGCAAGGTCTCCGTGGTGTCAAATAGTCTTGGTGCAATTGCGATTGCCGACCAACACCACCGCCAAAACACAAGACTGGATGATCGTAGTGGGGACTTCAGTTACGTTGATCGTATTTCTTCAAGGCAAACGTGTGTTTGACACACTGATAACTGTATTTTGGTATGATAAGGCATCGTGATGCTGACCCCAAAGATGCCGGTGCCGTTCTCGGCCGCGCTCCGCCCCGCCCTCCTCCCCCCCCCCTTTTTTTTTCAGATGGACGCGAAGGGCAAAAACGCCCGTGAGTCCAGATTCCAGCACACGTCCGCGATCCTAAGCTCGTCAAAGCGACCGGAGCCCTTAACCTCGGAGCCTTGTGTTGGCATCACTTACGTCGTTGGGGACGTTGTGTATCAAAAAATATGAAAGGCTATTATTATTTCTAGTGTTTTTTTTAAGCGGAGCTGTTTAGACCGACACAAACCCGTCCGGCGGAAACAGAAAACCCCGAGCGCACGTGAGCGCGGGCCTCGCGGCGACCGCCTGGCGTCGTCTAGGCTTACGTGGGCTTAGGCTACATGAGGAGCTCCTGCTTTCGTCGTCGTCATCGCGTAGCGACCGGCGCACAGCGGGTCCTCCTCACCGAAGACGTAGAAGGCTAATCTGTTAAGCCATTCTTTCGCAATTCACACGTGGTGACGGCCACGGGAACAGCTGACCAACAAGTGTAGGTCGACTGAGGCGAGGACACGCTACTACAGGATTCGCCTTACGCGGCTTTCCCGCCCAAAGACGACGACGAAATGTATGGCAACGATTGCTACTGAAAATAGACAATATTAGGCCCATAGCCCTCTAAAACTAGTAGAAATAATTTTGCTACATCGAACTGAAAGGCTGTTATAACGCGATGACGTTGTGAGCCCCAAACAGAAAGGATTCCGGCCTGGCTGCTCAATATGGTCGGCCCGCATTGACATGAAGAGCCGTATTCAGCTGGCACGCCAACGTAATGAAGTTGGCCTGTTGGTTACCCTTAATATTGCCAAAGCTTACGATAGCGTTGAATACCAAATTCTTATTCACACAATCCAGCGTTATTCTTTTCCAGACTACACTCTTTTTGGCACTCGTTTGTTCGTCGCATAGAAAATTATTTTTTCCAAGGAAGGCTTGCCAGGAAGGCTTGCAAACAGCCTTCGTTACATGGCCTTCGTTGTTCTTCGGTTGTCCATGACCACAGGCGGTCTTCCTAAAATCTCTACTGGACCCATTAAATGTGGCCCTCTTGTCTGCTTCCCTACTTAATAGAATGTGGCCCTTAGATATTTCCGTTGATGACATTTTTCCCTCTAATGCTAACTTACTTTCTCTGAATCTTTTCTCAGGCCTTCTACAGGATCATCGGAACGGTTTCCCTTTCCACGCCATTATTGCAACCGATTCCTCTATCCGTAAGAGAAGGTAGGCGTGGGTAATATTACTCCCGGTCTAGATTGGGCCTTTTTCCTCCGGTGGCCTAACTTCATTACTTCTTTCCACGCAGAATTTTTTCAATAGTCTGGGCCCTTCGTAAATTTGGTTCTTCGAAACAACAGCCAATAATTCTCGGGAATTCATGTTCTGTTTGTTGTTCTGCACTTACTTCCTCAACTTCATTCACCCTGCGTTATCGTTTGTGCTATAGTCTTCTGTGCAACTTCGTTGAACTCTATCGTCTATATTGTCGTAACGCTGGCCACACCTCTTAACACTATGTCCTTACCTTCCCCTTCTTTTACTGTTTTTATCTTTTTTTTTTCAATTGTTCACTTTTCCCACGTGTAGATAGCAAACTTGGCCACAGCCTGGTTGACATTCCTGCCTTTCCTTTACCTTTATTCCTTCCTTCCTTCCACCCTGCGTCCAGCTCTTGCTTTTTTATCGCCTTTTTCCCTCTTAGAACGTCGTTTGGTTTCGGTACCTGGACATGCAGGTATCTAGCTTAATGAATCACTGGACGCTTTGGCAGGAATGGCATTGGGTGGTCCAGTAGTGGTGGTTCTGCCGCCCATTAACCTCATTATTTCGGCTCGCTTTGGTAGGCTGTGCTTAATTCGAAGTATGCCTGATTTTATTTACGAAGTCTCGGAGCTCGAGCCCCTCTGTTACTCATGAAAGTGCAGCATAAGCCAGTCGCGAGCTTTCGAAGTCCCCCTCACTAGCTTTCGCTGTCGCGTGCCAAATTTAAATTATTACTTGCACCGCTGTAATCTGGCGCCGTCGCCGCTATGCGCATTCTGCAACCTAGGTGAAACGATCGACCATCTCTCTTTCTCCTGCCAACCGTTCTCCTCTATACACCGAAGGTACTTAGAAGGTGCATGTAACCGGCTAAACCCCCCACTGTCTAGTACACTGATGTTGCCATTCGGGGCGGAAGAACTGGGATCCTTCCACGGGGATGTTTGCCGTGCGTTACACTCATTCATTCTAGAATCAGGCCGTCTGCCGTGTTAGACATCATATGGCCCTGCTGGATTTCCCTGTCAAATATATGTGGACTTTACCCATTGCTTCGTCTGTACCACATTCTTCCTTCGTTCTCCTTACTTTCTAATTATTTCATGCAATGGTGTTTTTACCTTTCTTTACTGCTGTCTATATTCTCCTAACTTTTACTTCTCTAGTGATCTATTGCGAATACATTCTAAATTAAAATATTTCCCCCCAAAAAACTGCATAGCTTCTTTCGGTAAGGCACCCATTTTCCGGCCAGTCCCCCGGAGTGGGTACGAGCCATCTCACTGGTACCACCATCACCACCGCCAACTCAATGTACGTACATTATTGGTCTTCGCTTTACAGTCCATCCAAAACGGCTTTGCACTGCTGGGGTCAGGCTGCTCCCTCTCTACTGGGATCCGCTGTTTGTGTGGGGAGAAGCTAGGTCGACCCCAGCTCTGCTGTTTCTTCAGACTTGCACCAGTAGTGCAAGCCGCACCAATGTTTGTTAACGAACACCTTTTGCGGCTAGACTGAGTTACCGAAGGATAGTTCTTTTGAAATTGAATAAGGTTGTACTTTTCCTCAGTCTCCTTCGAACCAGATAACAAATAGTTGGCCAACTCTTACCATTCGTGTGGGCGGTCGTCGTCATTAGCATTATATTCATTCTGGGTTATTGTTCTGGTATCGTACCTGCATAATTACGATGTTCGTAGCAGGCACTGCCGTGGTCAGCGGATTGGGCTGAGGAAGCACCCCCCCCCCCTCTACCGAATTCTCCAGCGAGAAGTAATTGATGAGGCGGCAAACCAGTCAAGGAAGCACTATAAACTTAGTTATAATGGTAACGGCCAGTTGGTATTCATGTGGTACGAGCAAAAGTAACCTGGGGGAACACTATACAGTCACACAGCATGCTACTTGGCGGTGGCTTCAGTTGGCTGCCGTCAATCATAGGCACATGATCCTGTGAGGTCATGTAGTCTGGGAGAGAAAAGGTTGATGGCTTGACAGCGCTGTGTATCCAAAAGTATATAAATTATGCCTTTGAACTTTGTCATGTAATTCATATCCCTGTTATAAAGACGGAGCAGTCCCTACAACAAGGACTTTAATGAACCCAACCGGTGCTCTGCTTGCCACCCCTTTAACTAAATGCGCAGTACATACCCGGTTGCGGCACTGCAGCGCCACAGAAAGGCGGTTACGGCAAGGTCGAAAAAAAGTTACTGTCTTTTGACGGTTTCAAATCTTCCATCTAAAGAATTACCCACCTTTTGAAACACAGAAATATAACCCTTTTCTTGGTTCGAAATGATCAAAAATTAAAGCCGTTCCACTCAATGTGAAAGCTGTCGAAAGTGCAGAGTAGTGATTCACCGTTATGGGCTGCAGCGCCGTTATTCGCTCACTGCTGTCACCCAATGAATTTCAAATTTCCCGCCTTCGCAGTGCTCGCGCGTCCCCTCCCTGAAACTGCGCTAGCGGGAGTTCTATGCTTTTTGCGCTTGTTTTAATTTCGTATGCTGGAGCTGGTTTGCGCCATTTCGAACGCGTAATTTTTTTTTTCTTGCGCGGTTGGAGCCTTTCTGCGGCAGTTCGAACGCGCCATTTTTTTCTTGCGTGGCTGGAGCCTTTCTCCGTCATTTCGATCGCGTCATTTCTTTTTGCGCAGCCGCTTATCTCGCTTTCTATCGTAAAGACCAACCACACGAGCATTCCTAACTAAATGAATGCGAGTGCTGCCGGTTATATACACAAACTTTGCCTGAAGTGTGCATGCAGTTTTCTTTGCGCTAAATAACGGGGTGCATACAGTTTTCTTTGCGCTAAATATGACAAGCGCCAGCGGTTCACGTGGTTTGAACGATTATGACTAAACCGCGTGGTTTTCAAAGCCTTAGCGTGACTCCCTGGTCCATTATCTCCCTGCGCCGCCTGATTACGGCCGTCGCATCGACCGTTGGCGAGCTAAGACGACAAGGCGAGTCCATGAAGTGCTCGGCACTTAAAATGTTCCAGGGCGCCACACTTAACGGTTTTGCTGTCAGGTATACGTTAGCGTGCGCCGTAAGCAGCATCTGCAAGAACATCCCATTTTACATTAAAATTATTTAATAACACAATACCCTAGGTTGAAGTCATGAAGAAATCAGGTATTGACGTAGTAACTGTTTAGTGTACAGCGTCACTATTGCGTAACACTCGCCTTCTGTTGTCCGCACTAAAAGAGATGGCGCACTGTTGTTCCAAAATGGAGTCACCCACTTTGTAGGGGTGAAGCCCTTTAAGGGCTGGGGCTGTTGGCGTCTCCCGTCGTCGTCGCCGTCATAATCGTCGTCTCATGTAGTCATGGTACAAAAACACCGGGAAACTCATTTACGCCTCGTGCTAGAAACTAACGCGTACTAAAAAAAATACACCGGGACACTCGTTTATGGCTTGCGCTAGAGAGCTTCGTGCTTCAAAGGCAAGAGTCTTTTACAGCAAAGACGTATACCTCTACCTCCCAACGGTTTCATCTCCGTTGGCAAGAACGCCAAGGCGCCAGGACTACACTTCTACACTGCATTCTTCGCTCCTCTCCAGGTTTCACGCTAGTGGAGATGGCCCAGGATTCTTTTTTCATTCCACTAGTACCGCATTCCCATGTTTTGAAGTGTACTTGACAAAGTATGAAAGCAAAAGCGAATAACGGCACAGGAGGTGCATCTCAAACCACTGGGAGCACTGCGACGATAACCGTTTGAATTGACGGATTTTTCGGTTCCACTTCAGAAGCGGGGGCATGCAGCAGTCGCTTATCTGTGAAAAAAAAGCACGGAGTATTTTCTTGACATATGTTTGATACAGCACGTGTTTGCAGGTTTCCTGAAGAGGTTGTTAACTACCTTTATTACCCTATTTATTGCCAAATCTAATGCAATTTCATTTGTTGTTCGCCAGCGCTCCCGTCTGCCTTCTCTGCCCAGGCGAAAATTTGAAGTGGGACCACTTTAAAGTGGGACATCGAACAGGGACCAATTTGCAACTGAGACCACTTGGGCAAGTGGGACCATTTGGGCGGCCACTTGGCAAGTGGTACCACGTGGCAAGTGGGACCACGTGGCAAGTGGGACCACTTGTGAAGTGGTACCACTTGTGAAGTGTTACCACTTGTGAAGTGGTACCACTTGTGAAGTTGGACCACTTGGGAAGTGGTACCACTTGTGAAGTGGTACCACCTGTGAAGTGGGACCACTTGTTAGTGGCACACTGCAGGCCTTCGGTGCGAAGAAAACCACGTTTTGATCGCAGGTTCACACGATTTGTATTAGGCACCCGATTAGAGATTAGAACTTGTACTTTATGCTTTCTGGCAGGTCCTGAATTTTTTGTTACACGAGATCAAAGCAATCTGAAGGGCTAGTTGCTCTCACATGATTAGGAGGTAATGCATTAACAACAGGACAAACAAATAAATGGCACACCGGACATTTCACTTCATCCGCTGTTAACGCATTTCCTTCTAATCATTGTAAAGATTGTATCCACAATGTTCTTCATGAACACTCTGGTTCTTGCTGCTCAGCAGGCCACGGTTCCTAAAATAAGAAAAAAGGAAAACACATCAGGCACATATTTGTATGCAAAAAAAAGACAGCTGCTTACCAATGCTTGTACCCACTCTTTCAGGGCTAAGCTGCGTTTTAGTTTTGATAAAAGTAGCAAGTTTAAAGCAAGTGGATTTAATGCCTCGTAGGTGCAAATAGTGCACTAATATGTCTGTACACATATGAAAATAATCATATGTCTAGCTGGATTATAGAACAAGAAAGTTCATTGGGCTAGAATTATCTCAAGTAAAATTTTTGCTAGCTGAAGTAGTAGCTATATTCCAAGTAGAAGAGTTTGCAACACATCCTGGATTGCTGAACTATCTAGCTAGACATCTAGCTACAAAATTTCACTTTTCTTGCAGGATAAACATGATTACAAGCAGGAATTATTTAATTTCGCCCTGATAAATTCTACTTTCCAGTGTTGTTTTCAGCTAGACATTGTTTGTCTAGCTAAAATCCCAACAATATCTAAGCTGGAATTACATCATTCCTAGGATGCAATGGATGTTGGCCTATCTCATTCATTGGGCCACATTACAATCGGTCAGTGAGGTTCCGAGACGACGTGGTGACATGGTCACTCAAGAACCATAGAAACGCGAATTCTCGTTAATCGGTTTTATAAAACAACAAAAATATCCCACAGGGCTATCAAATTTCTCGTGTACTCCCTACCTTCCATGTTACGAGACCCACCGAAGTAAGGATACATATTTTTTCAGTATAGCCCTAGTTCAAGAAGTTGCAAAGCCATCAAAACACTAATAATTATTAGCAATACAATTGAAGACAACTGCTCCCGCATGCCTATGCTTCACTTGAACCCTGTTAAACATGCTTTGCACTAATGAAAATGCAGCGTGTTGAACTCGTTTTTTTTTTTAGTCTACAATGTCAGAAAAGCACCAGACAGCATCACGCACCAGACGTCACAGTTTTATGGGGAAACAAAAGGTACCTACATTCTAGTACGACCAGTCTATCCAGCACGCTTGTCACTTCGCCTTGTGTGAAGATATGAAAGTTTTGAACATGTTTCGCCGCAGAACTTTTTTTTTTTGCGTTTCCACAGGTGGTGCACTTGCTCATAAGCACGATCTTCAGCATTGCAAAGGAACAAAACACAGCGGTTGCCCACTGACACAGTGGCTCAGTGGCTAAGGCGTTGCGCTGCTGAGCACCATGTCGCGGGTTCGATTCCCGGCCGCGGCGGCCGCTTTTCTGATGGAGGCGAAAAGCAAAAACGACCATGTGTACGAGATTTCGGCGCACGTTAAAAATCCCCAGGAGGTCAGAATTAATCCGAAGCCCTCCACTACGACGCGCCTCATCGCCTGCGTTGCGTCGGCGCGTTAAACCCTACAATCAATCAGTGCCCAAAAACACAACTGAATCGGACAACCACGGTAACCACTCTCATCCACAATATACGCTGTGTTGTGGCGTGTTTGCATGTGTACATCACTGCCACCGGCGCTCATGAATCGCGCTGAAAACGCTAAGATTTACTTTGCATATACTTTGGAATAAAATTATAGCACAAATTTTGGACATCGGTTTTGCGTTTTCAGTCCTCGTTTTAAGCTTTGCATCTACAACTCTCATAGAGTTCATTCTACTGAATTTCACTATTGTCTCTAGAAAGATTTGCTAGTCTTCCGTCCGCCGGTCGTGAGCGGGGCTCCTCCGTGATTCATCCAGCGGCGGCAGCGGCGGCGCTGCAGGCAACCGGATCGCGGCCGACCAGTGCCAGTGCGGAAGCAGCAGTGCTTCGTTCGTACGCCTGGGCGGTTTAAGCCAATTTTAACTGCACGCTTTCGTCCTCTCTTCCTATCTGTCTACACAAAAGATTACCCAAATAAATTGTTTCCTACGAATACGAAGAGTTTTTTTTACCGAAGCATGAATTGATGGGAGTGCGTTTTTGCGTATTATGAACGATCGAGTCAAACCACGGAATCGTGTCGCTGCGCTATATACTCTAAAGCCTCTGCCGGGCAAAATGTTCCCACACATACTCGGGATCATCAGAAACAATGTCGGTACCACATTGTTTGCTAGCTGGGGCACATTCCTCGGAATTTCGACTACGTTACGTTACAAAGAAGCGTTTTTGTGTATACCCCAACCGTACACTGCCATGGGTATGTAAACGCGTGAAAATATGTGTGGTGTGTGGACACTCCGCAAATTCTTTTGTGGCCCTCTGAAACCATCCTGGCTTCTCTCTGTTTGCGAGTCATATGTATGCTTGAACAGGATCTGACCAATACGCATCGTTCATTAATTAGGCTCCATCGCACTTCTGTCTCCTCAGTTATGAATATCTGTATAATATAAATGCCCAATAAAAATATTACATGTGTTCGCATGCATACGATGTGGTTTGGCACTTTCATTCAACAGGCAGAAACTGGGGTAGTATGAAACCTTTTATTTCGCGCGCCTGTAATTGCCGTGAATACTACGATTTGGAAAATTTGCTAGCTTGAGGAGCACGCTAAACTTTCTTATAATACAATCAGGCTGCCAAACAGTAACTGTGCTTGCATTCTTTATCGCATAGGGCTTTTTAAAGGAGCCATGAAGACAAAATAGAAGTTGCTTTTATTCGAAAGATTTCGTGTTTTATAGCGTCCCCAGCTCTTGCGCGGCAGCAAATGATGCCGTATTCCCTGAGAAATTAATCAATTTAGGTTAAAAATTTGATTCTCCCCCCAAATCGTGTGTTTTGGTGACGCCTACAATGAAATCAAAACGTCGCGTATACAAACAAACTTCCACTGGGCCATTCGATTCTGCCGCCTTGCTTGCCGTCAAACTTCCCAGGTGGCGCTAGCGTACAGTCAGCACTCCGCCGTTGCTTTGTTTTTGACCGTGTTTACACCTGGCTTGTTTTTGTTGCGGTAGAAAGTAATCACTTCGTGAAACAAGGGGTATGCTTGACAAACAGGGTCACGGAAGTCAACCTCACTTACGCCAATCGGCCAGCGACGTATAGTGCCTGCGGTACACGGTAAATTTCAATTGACAATTGGACGTTCACGCACAACTTCGCCCTATGTATTTACAATGGAGCGCTCGATCGACAATCGGTTCAACGGCATTCCGAAGGCCTTCGAAACCACCGTGTAGCGCAGGTACAAGACAACTCCGAAGCGTCGGACTGCTGTGCAGCTAAAACAAGCATAGTGCGCCCAGTGCCAACAGCAGTGCGCATTGGTACTTCTATGTTTACGTGCATTTTCATAACTTTTGTTGTTGACAGCACCATTATTACTGCTGGAAAATGGATATGCATGGCATCTAGGCGCAAATACCTCGTTCGGCAAGCTTATATAAGCTCTGCCTAAATTGAGTCTGCTTTTGCCGGCTTGAGCGAATTGCACTGCTGGGCTCATATGACATCATAGGTTCTGTTGCGGGAAATGGGCTAGTGGGTCGCATGGCCATTTCATTTTTCTATTATTATTATATAGCTTTTTGGAGCGAAGAGTAGGTTAAAAGTTGCGTCAGTATAATTTTAACGAGGCAACCTTTCGAATGAACCAAACTTGTGTTTTGTCTTCATAGCTCCTCTAGAATTTCTTGATCGCCGGCATATTCCGAGTGAATCGCGAGACGCACGAAGGGAAAGCAACAAGGGAGAATACGCGTTATGGCCGATCATTTCCTCTGCAGCTGTTTAAAATTAAGAAGAAAAGTTATTGAGGCCTATTTACTGACCATATGCCTTGCTTTACCCGCCCCTCTCCCCTTCCCGAAGCATGTAGGGACAGGTTCTTTTGGAGAGCATTTCACTAAAGGTTTTTTGTTTCGTTTTTCTCGAGCTAGCCTGGCCGGCTACATGCCGACCACCGTCAATACATGACGTTCGAAAATAACTCAGTGCTTTTCACATTAAATGGAACAAACACTGAGTCTGGCGCCGCTGGGTTCTCTTTGAACGTGATCTCATGGTCTGTGTACTGCGCGAAATAATGAATCCAGTGGCGGTGGTGAAACGGCTACTCCCGTTGCTGCAGTTTCACCCTTCGGTCCCACCAGCGAAGGTCACCGGCCGCAAATAAGCTCCGTTGCCCGATTCGCGAAAAATACGGGCCGCGAAATTAAAGGGTCTTACAGCAGTTCTATCACAGCTTCAATTGTGAGTTGATGTGCCTGGAGTCTTTGTAAAAAACCCGCTGCGTGCCAGCCCTCCGCG
This sequence comes from Haemaphysalis longicornis, assembly GCF_048455015.1. Taxonomy (NCBI): domain Eukaryota; kingdom Metazoa; phylum Arthropoda; class Arachnida; order Ixodida; family Ixodidae; genus Haemaphysalis; species Haemaphysalis longicornis. The sequence goes on along the minus strand of NW_027526385.1, from coordinate 49,939,346 downwards.
GCAGTAGCACCCGGAACAGGCCGGCCGGCGGCCGCTATCTCTCCGACCGCTCCGAGCACCGATTGCTCGCACCGCCCTCTGCGCAGAGCTGTGCGCGCATAAGCGGCGCGGACACGCCTCCTCATAGAGAAGGCGCGGGGATGACAGAGTAGCAAATATTTTTAGGGACTATACTATCACATAATCGAAATACGACACCAACCTTACAACCGCTGCACCAAACACTCCCGCTTATTGATTCTGCAAATCAAAAGCACTGGCTCAGCGGGAGTAGATTGGAGGCTGAGGAATTTGGGAGCAGCCGTTCTCCTCAAGGAGGGGGGCAAACACGAAGTCCCGAACTGCTGCCGATTAGCATGGGCTGAGATGAGCGGCGCTATCGCGAGGTGTGGCGATGGTGGCAACTCGCACTTCCAGGTTCATTTTAATCAACGTACTGCGTTTGTGCTACGGCAGCAACGTTACGGCCGTCGGAATTTTTTTTCTGCCATGCTAGATATCAAGTCGGATGCCTTTGAGTGGATTTTATAACATGAGATTTCTAGCAGAAAACTCGGAGCAAACAAAATGAGCTAAGAAGAGATTTTTAGTGTTAAAATTTTCAAAAGTTATTTCCACAGTATGCAAAAAAACAATCGCAAATTGTTACGTAAAGATCAAATTCAGATGTCCAGTAATACAAACAAATTCGATCGACTTTCACATTGCCTACTTAGGGATATTAATTAGGGCAGGGGGGTGGGGCAAGGAGGAGGTTATGACCCACGACCAGTGTTGTACATGTGTCGTACTTAGTCACTATTTCACCTCAAGTGGGACCTGTTGAGTAACCACTTTAAAGCAAGTGGTACCTGTTTCCTCACCACTCACAGCAAGTGGGACCAGTTCAGCTCCCTCTTTGAACCAAGTGGTACCTTTTGGGAGATCACTTGCTTTGAGGGACTACTTGCAAGTGGAGACCACTTTGACTGAAGTGGGACAACTTCGAAAACCACTTCAAATTTTTGTCTGGGTGTTCATTGTGTCCTAAGGTGTCATGTGTACCAAACTAGCCCAACGTCAAGCTTTAGTACCTTTGTTAGCCTTGAGTCACGAAATAACTATTAAATATTCTCTACGATACGATGCTTAATGCTAACATCGTTTACTAGATCCAATAGCTGAAGACAGCTTTAGGATGCCAACTGTAATTTGATTTTTACAGTGCTTACAGGCATAACAATGGATGGCGGATTTTGTCGGGCTGGGGCAGTATACTGAATGTTGTTCATGTCAGGCCCGTTTCAAGCTGTCCATTTCGAGCGACCTCTGATTTACCATGATTATTGCTCTTTTTTTAACTGGTAATACTCAGGTGGTACCAGTAGGCACCTTTGCCACTGTGCTCACTGGCTGACGCTAGGTGACACGCATGTGACGGAGTGGGACACGTTTTAGGCCCCGTAAGTGCAACTACGTCATGTATTTAAACGAACATGGAAGAAGGAAGGCTTTCGAAACAGCCACAACCTCGGAATCTCTCCCCTGATTCGATTTTTTGGAGAGCGACGTGGCACGAGGATGTGCTCCCATCTGGGAAGATTCTGCACCACTAAAAAAAAAAATTACTGCAGTGGCGCCATCTGGAAACATTATGCCGAAATCGCAACAGTGGCGGGAAATACTGCGATCTTTCAAATGAAGTGTGTGTTTAGAGAGCGCAGGTGTTTCCGACGCCTGTGACTCCACTTGGCACTAACATGCCTTGTCACAGTAGCGACAGAGAGGCTGTACAAGTGGTTCCCCATAGAGTGTGTTGCAAACAGATCCCATATTAAAGGCAGCATCCTCACTGAATGGTCACGGTGCAGTTGACAGTGTAGACGTCGGTTATTTTGCCTGCTTGTCATAAATCTCCTGGCTCGGCGCTCCTGTGGTTACAGTGGAGCTTTTGATGATATCCGGGGATGACAAAGGACAATGCGGAGCGCGTTATGAAATTCGGTAACTTGAACCTCGACATGTTTGGCGAAACGGGTTAATTGTACTGGAAAAACCACTGAAAAATTCTATCGGCTGCAGCTCAGTTTTGACTCTCGAGTTCTGAGGTTTCCTTATGATGTCCTGGTGATGATCAGCAGACTACCCCTTGAAGGATCTCCCTGTAAAAATATCACGACCAGTGGCCGCTTGAAAGCGTTATCCCTCTGAAGCACCAGTCGTCCGCTCCGAATCTGGAAGTTTTCGACGTCGTGCTCGTCGGGTAGCGTCAGCCACAAACACTGCAAGTGCTAACCTGCTTAACTCAGTTCATTCTAGCGCACAGTACTGCATTGAAGCTGGACCCCCCCCCCCCCTTCTTTCCTGTCTGTGACACAAAATAAAAAAAAAACGTGTGGATTTTGTGTTTTTCTCCAACATATTTTGTTTTCCTCGGAATTTGTTCCAGTACTTTCTAAGGTATACCCCCATGGTGTAGTTGCACCACAATGCACTGGTATGAGAAATCCGTGCAGCCAACAATTATGCTTCGGCGAATGGCGGTGTCGGGCACACGATTTGACTCAAAATTTTGGTCTGTGTTGTGAAATCACGCCATGTGAGTGTGACGTTGTGCATTGTGCACTTCCAAAGCGCAGTTCACATTTTGTAGCCCACTGGTACGGACGGTGCTGTCATTCGCCGCATTTGCTTTGTACGCGGCATGGATTGGTCACTCGACTGTGCTCGTGCCAAGCTGAACCAGGTGATCGCCCTAGGGTGATACATTCCTCATAGTTTTCCCCTCATTTGCAAAGTACGTTTTTATGTCCCCTCGGACATTGCAGGGAGGGTGGTACAATCACGCATGTCCCGGCTCTAGCATTACAAAAAGTTTGCTTACCGGTTTTTATGATTTCTGATGCCAGGAGTTGTCCTCTACCATGCCGTGTTACAATACGTCTCGTAAAGTGGGACACTGCGTTACCGGTTCCACAGCGGGCCTTGTATATTTTACCACCCGGAACACGTACAGTCATGGACAATTGAAACGCCAGCACAAAAAAATATGAACTAGAACACACAAATAGCGCAATTTGTTTTCGTCCCAGTGTAATTGACGCGTAGCTTAACTACATTAACAAAGTTGTGAAATCTGGCTTTCCAGATTTACCAATAGCGCCCCATTATTGAACGTCCACGAAAAGTATTTTTGCAATTTTGCGTGTTCCGGTTAATATTTTCGTGTTGGCATTTCATTTGTCCGTGACGATGTATCACAGTGCATTGAACAAACCGCCACTCGCGCAAAACTTCATGACTTTTTGCAACGGCGGTGAGTTCTTCGGAGGAGAAGAAATTTTAATATGCTCCTATAGTTTGGTACATCATCTTCCGAGGATCCAGCGCTCACACACCTATGAAGGAAGAATGAACGGCAAGAGATGTCGAGGTAAAAACGCGAGCTCCCCCTAGCGGGACACACACGTCTCCTTTGATTTTTTTCGTCAAGGTTTCACAGGACTCGCGAAAAGACCTTGTCGTTTCCCAGTGCAGGAATAACCATGACCCGCTCCGTCCGCTGGACGATACAGCCGGAGAGGTGCAACTGTCGTAAAAAGATGTTTTTTTTTTCTTTTCATAGAGAGAAGGCCCTTAATGCGGTGTACTGTATTAAGTATAGTAAACGAAAAAAAAATAGCCTGAGAAGCGTTCGATAATATATCGGCTAATGAATACTCCGCCAACCATTATGAATTAACGTTGTTGTCTGCATGGAAAATTAAGAAAAACTAAACGAATACTTCTCAGTTGCTTTTCGATTTTGCTGTTCCTACGATTACCTTAATGATGGTTTTACCTTGGCTAACATAACACAATATAAACCAAGAGGTGGCAGTTCTAGTACCATGTACAATAGTTTAGTTTATTTTTATCTAACATTTGATGTCAGTGACAAATTTGTCACCTGAGTTTTGTTATCGGTGAGTAGGCAAATCAACTTCAAAAATGGATGCCCAAAGGCTTACAAGTGTCCAAATTACTTTTTTTTTCAATGACAGCATATATAAGTACATTTTGCTCAGGTTATGGCTTCTCCTACCAGCTTTTCTAAGTCCTTACGGAACCTTTCCCGCATCAGATAAGTTGACCTGCTCAATTCATGCTTCTTTCAAAAATATTCTCGGAAATGGATTCCCAAAATAGCACTATATAGAAAAAACAAACCTGAACGTCGGAGTACTGAATGTGGAAAGGAACTTCTGCGTGCAAGCGGTAAATTCAGAGCTGACGGTGGGGGAATTTTTATACTCAAAGACCTTCTCGTAACGGTAAATCTTACTTGCTCCAATCTTTATTATGACAGACACTGATTTTCGAAGCAGTTGAGCCGATTAAACTCTGTTTGGTCTTTCAATGTAACGAACACTCAAGTGACCCCATCAAGAATACATCAAGAATGAAAGAGGCCTGCCATATTCCTGGATGTCATATCCTCCTCACCATCCTCCTGCGGACGTAGTTCGGGCCATGTTCCCGCATCTGGTGTTCTTATCACATCCCATCTCTGCCTCCGAAATACACGAAACGAAAATAAACGTGTTTCTATAGTTTTCTCGACATGATCTTTCTCTCCATCTCTCAATGAAATAAAAATAGACACGGCGACACTTTAACCATGCAGCGTTCTCACAAAAAAACAGTCGCGCCATTTTGTCACACAGTCTTAATACACAGGACCACGCAGGCACGCAAGGACCTGAAACAGAAAGCAAATGCGGACTATAAAGGAGTCGACATTTGTCTTTGTTTAGTGTGTGTGTCTTGTTGCGTGTGGATGAATGTACGCGTGCGTCTTGAGTGTGTTGCAAGAAGTATGCGTTGTAAGTGTGGGTGTGTGTGTCTTAAATGAAGCCACCTCAACGCTAGAATCCTAGAGTACCTAGAAAATATCACATGTTCTCTCCGTTTCCTTTTGCTTGGCGCTGGACACAAAAGTGGTGAACGCAAGAAAGGGTGCCTCAACGCTCCCTACTAGTGGCTTGTCTACCCCTACTGGGACAAACTTTGTCTCCCTGGTTTCGGCGATGTACAGTTATTCCTGTGTGGCGTTCAGAAGAACAGTAGCAATGGGCGAATAAACGCGCAGTTCTCACGTGTTCCTTGAAACTGGAAACTCACCAGGTACTTCAACACAAAAAAGAACCTTTGAAAAGAATTTCACCCAGTTCCTTTGCTGACATGCGACGCAGCATGCGTTTCGTGCACCTAATCTGGAGAAAATCAAATTTCCTGGGTTAGTTTTAACACGAGCTATAGCACCAGTTTTGCAGTATTGTGCGAATTATATTGAACTTTTTGGTAAACAAGGTAAATTGCCCTTCACATCCATCGGGCTTACATTATAAGCTGCGAATTAACACCCGTAATGCCCATCCATTTTGACATGCAAATAAGTGTAGAATAGACAAGAGGTATACATCACAGCACGTGCATCACCTAGCTGATAATACAATACGATTTCGCATAAGAGGGCCATCGAATAATGTACAAGAGTCTCATAACGCTTGTATGCCTCGATGAACACTGCAACAGCGCACTGAAGTTTTTTTACCTGTCCTAAAGTGTACACTCCGGGCCTAGAAGAGTCAGGAATGGCTACAATCTGCCCTTTCCCATTCCAACAAAGTTTCTCCCAAAAAAGACGTTGTCAACGATGTATTCGTGGTTTTCTAGATCACTTTTCTTAAAGTTTGTAGTTGTGTGGTTAAATAATTCGAATGCTTGATTGTCACTGGAGTTACGAAACACGCAGTGAAAATGAAACCCATTGGTGCGTTGGCCACATCGAAATCAAACATTCAACGACCATGCTAGCGCCTCTACATTGACGCGAGTAACATTTTTGGCTATTTGTTTGCAGTAAGGCTTACGCTTGCTTAGAAAATAGAATTCAATAAGGTATTCTTTTTTTACTTTTTGACTGAGCTTCTTTCAGGTTTTCTGCCGTGAAAGAAGCTTTTCTGCCGTGAAACACACACTCTGGCGAAACCTCCTTTCCTCGAAATTCACTGACAATGAATGTAGGGCACCGACATTCGACAGCATGATACGCAAAACAAGGCTATCTATTGCGCGCAGCCTACAGCCGAGCTCAGGCCATAACATTCAGGGTGCACGCAGATAACATCCAGAGCACTCTTCTATAATTTGCTGATGCACACGCTTTAGCTGGCAAAACTTTAGTCGCACCTATCCTTACTCAACAAGTATATTATATTAACTATAACGGTGGTAACTATACAAGGCCTATCTTAGTCCAAGCCAAACGCTGGTGTGCGGTTTGCTACTTTACTTCTCCGATACGGTACTGGACGCCAAGCCAGGACCAACACGGGATAGATGGATGGAGGCAGCGCCAGCTCATCTACCTGCGCTCGTCTTCAATAAAACAGTTAGAGCGAAATACCTAAATTCGTTAACACCGATGAGATTTTTAATAACAAAATGGGTGCCAAAACGTTTTCTGTGGAGCTGTTGTAAATGTTGGCCAGAGGTTGGGCATAAGGAAATGAGGGGGCGGGAAGATAAAAATACTAAAGTTCCACTACTGCTGGATAACTTGTGACGAATCTTTTAAGCTTAAATTTGAATCGTTTTGACTTCAAACAAAGCCATGCTGACACCACCACTTGGCTCGTGTTAGAAAAGGCGGCATGGGTGAGGTGTCCGCTTTTCTACACGCAAAAAGAACAAACTTTAATTTGCGAATGCTGCAAGAACAAATCATGGTGCTATCAACAGCAATCGGAGACTGACAGTCTTAAGTTCTCTCGCGTGTGATTGGAGAGATACAGTCCTCATGTTCTCCCGTGTATGAAACGCAGGAAGTGACGTGCTGACTGAAGAAAAAATGCACTGTTCTCGGCAGATTTAGGGACTCTGCCCTTTCGTTCTGGCAGGAAGACTAAAAACCTATAGAGGAACTTTACGGGGCAAAGTTCCCGCGTATACACCACCTCTACAGAGAGAGAACATTCTTTTGTTAGTTTTCTCCAACGACGCATGCTCGCCCGCCCTGCGAACCTTATCGGGCTCGCATTATTATGCAAGACAGACCTGCCATGCTATCCAATTGAGAACGGGAAGCCACTGAAATTTGCGTACAAGCGTGAGCTTACGGATGGCGGAGTTCGCTATCTGCTGAGCAAGAAACTGTACACGGGGGGCGGTCGGCGTCAGCCGCAAGCTTCAACATAACTGTCTGTGTCTACTGGAACTTTGAGTATACTCTTCAGGTCGCAATGTATCGATTCTTCGGGGCTTAATGGCCCGCCCGAACTACGTCAGACCAGAACCTCTCCTGTCGTCATTTTCTTTTGTAACATTTCCTTGCCAACCTTGTGATAATGCAAAGGAGCTTCTGCTTTCCTCAAGGTCAAGTTTGTCAATGTGGTGATTGGTTTTCACAGCGACAGTTGCGTTGTCAGGATTTGAAAAGAAGGCGCAGGGGTGCACGTACCCCAGCTGTGTAATTATCCTTCGTTTTTGGCTCGTTTTGCGACATTTCGGCCCTGGCATAGAGCCCATGCTTGTCAGCCGAATAAGACATAGCCCCATGAAGTTTAGAAGCACTATGCATTTAGAGGCACAAGCTGAAGACATTAAATTTCTGGTCACCCGCCACGTATGAAGTGTTTTTTTGTGGCATTAGGAGATATCCTGAGCGTTTGTTGCGTCGTATTTCTTCCGTACAAGCTGTACGCGCCCAAGAATACGCCAACAAGCTTCCCATTACGCAATGGGGAGACGACCAACAAGAACTTTTGATTTTGTCGCATCAAAGTCGACGTAGGTTGACCTCGGGAAGCAGCCCTTTCTTCCTCAATTCAGCTAGTTCAGCCAAAAACCACGCCGGACAACGCGGCAGCAGAAAAGCAGAGCCACATTGAAGCACCCTATAAGCACTGAACAAGAACACAAACAAAGGGCTAACTACACCTCCCGTCATGCCGACGCGTCACTGATGGACGCGTTCTTCACAGTTCTAGACGGCTACCAAACCACCACCGCCAACAAACCCCAGTTGCGTCGCTCAAAGGCGGTCTCAAGAACGTCACTGGCCGAAGCACAATACGGCACTCAGTGGTGGCAGCGAAGAGGGGAGAAGTCTTGGTGTTGCCAGTTTTCTCGTGATAACGGACGTTTCTTTCTCTATGACAGTGAACGAAGACAGCTGAGCCATTCTTTCTTCATGGACGCTTGGACTAATTCCTTCCCCTACGGTGGCGACGTCTCCTGAACGCTGGTTTTCCGCAGTGCTGAAGGATCCCAGTTGTCCAAGTGCAGACCCAGCTGAGGCAACAAAGCTTCCGGGTCGCTGGCCCGGTGGCTCCAGCGAGGCACCTTAAGCGTGCTGGAGTCAGCATCTTCATCCGTGGGTTCTCGAGAACCCCAAGTGAACCTGCAGACATTGACGTGCGATTCAGACGTTTCGCTTACGTTGTAACACCATGCGAAGTCACAAATGACGGCGGGATATTGAATCAAATACTTCGTGATAAATTCCAGTCGGCTACAAAAGTAAATACCGTGGTAATGATGAATGCTACACTGTCAGTAGTTGTAGAGAATCCTGTGTCATCGAGAGAGGGGAAATATGGCCTTATTGTTTTCGCATCTTTGTTGCTCCTTACGTTCGGGTCCTTTTTTATCTTACAGTGGCTACACTGAGCCCGGAACGGCAGGGCTCATGCGCATGACAATAAACACACTTGACTAGTCTAGCCAGCCTGGAGGAAAAAACCAGAACGTTTGCTCCCAATCTAGTGCGTAGGACTCTTCTGTTGTTTTTTAATTAGTTCACTCTTAAGTAAGTTGGTAGCGGGCTGTTCACGCCAGCAGTTTAGGCAAAGCATAAACGAGTGCAACGTTAACGTGCTTTTGATTATTTAAACCACATTGCTAACGTCAGCTATCACACGCTTCGTGCACGACCGTATTTGGTTACATGTTTTGCAAGTTGCAGCTGCCATGTACAGGAAGGGAAGTTTGTTCTTCACAGCAAATTTTCAACAGAATTCATTCTGCAACCAGTTTATAGGCTTATCTCGGTAGCATCTAATCAATGTTTACGCACCCGTCCCAATTTTACTAGGCAGCAAAGAACGAACCATTGTGTTCTGATGCGCTCCACATGGGGTTATAAGAAGAGCGCTCAGTGATTACGGCCAGCTAAGCCTATTTAGTAGTTTATTTACAACTGCCAGCGTTTTGCGGATTTAAAGCAACGGAAGAAATCCTCCAAGGCACCCTCCGCACCAAACCTAGAGGTTATTATTCTTAGGAACGAGGGCAATTTAAGGTACCATGTAGGTATAGTTCCGGACAAGAGACATAACTGGGAACAACGCACATTTTCGACGAGGGACTAGGAGGCCCGCAACAAAAGAATTGTATTGTGGACATCTCTGCATGCTTCGTAAAATGTTTTCGCTGTTCACTCTTCTGCATCAGTCGATTGGTAATACTGCCACTATTAGCAAACCTACACATAGTTCTAGAACAGCTACGAACGCACGTGTATGCAGCATTCCATAAAACCGCGCGCGAGACCTCCGGATCACGGGATCACCCCAACGCCTGGACCGCCATCGCCGCGGTAGCTCTGAGCGGGCCCTGCGTACCGAACAGGCCGTACGTGTCCCGGGCTCCGGGCTTTCCTTTCACCTGGCCACGACGTGTCCGTGCGGCGAGCACGCCGGCGCCTCCAGCTTGTGCAGGTCGCTCGTCGAGTGTGAGTGGCGACCGCTGAAGCCCACCACCGCACCACAGATCCCGGTGCCGGCCACGTCGTCGCGGCGCTCCGAAGTGTTCCGCAGGTCCACGGTGCTCCCTGAGAGCGGACGGCCGGACGGTCGCACCCCCGTGGGTGAGGTTGCGGCTGGGAGGCCCGACACCATCATGGCACCCATTCCACCTCCTCCAACTCCCATCCCCGCACCTCCTGCCACCCCTGCACTGGTTGAGGCGCCGACGTTGATGAGGGAGTTGCCGGCACTGCTCGCGCTGCCGCCTAGGCTGGGTGGAAGCGTGCCCACCAGCGGGCCACAGACGGATGTTTTTTTCTTGGTGCTCGAGCCGAAGTGGAAGAATCTGCGTAGAAGGAAGCGTCACGTGCAAAGTTGCCACTCATCTCCTATTTTCATGCGCCACTGTCGGCGGGATAAAGGAAGGGAGAAGCCTCTAGTAATTTCGTCCACTTAAAGCAATGGAAAAAAACTTGTTTACATCGAAGTTGGGATTATTTCTTTATATAAATTATTAGCCTGAAAACAACTGGGGCTATATTTGAGTTTTGTCCCTTTTGCGTCCCTTTCAAAAGTGTCCCTTTTGGCGAGCCCTGATTGGCTAAAAGCAAACAGCCGGAAGTGACGTAACGCAAGCGCAACAAACCCACTGCCAACGCCTACTGCTTAACTGGAAGAACGTCACGATGAAAGGGACTCAAAAGGGACGTTTTCAAAAGGGACAGTTACGAGAATAGCGCCCCTGGTTACCACTTCACGCGCTTTTGAGACGTCGTGACGTCATCACCTTTTGCGCTGCCCCTGGGCTTGTTGCAGTGCCTGCGCCTTGGCCAGCAGTCGCCGGAAGTGTTCGGATCGCTGGAAGCGCGTGTACGTGTCCTTCTTCATCAGGGCGAACACGTGGTGCTGGGCGGCATCAAGGCTGAAGCGCGTGGGCCTCTCCTGGACCTCCTGCTGCGTGCGCTCGAGGGTCTCGCTGTCCAGGTTCACCTCGCACGGCGATCCACGGCACAGGAACTCTCTGCTCAGGAAAGATGGGAAGTGGTCAAGGAGGCAAGGATGGCTTTTTGTAAAGATGCCTCTAGTGTTGCTCTTATTGCTCTGAAGTTGGTAATGACCGGTATAATCATACGCGGAGGCCATTGCCCAATTTTACTAGCATTTAAAGTGTTCAGTGATATCTTCGTAGACAGAAGCTTGCATGTTTGATTTTTATAGAAATAAGGATTGATAGTCGCCAGTAATGTCATTTGACACACTGCCCTGCAGTAAATCAATGAGAGTGAAACTTTCAATGATAGCTAAAGAGAAATGTCGAACAAATGATTAATTTTATCACGAAAACTGAGACGTAAGGGGCCTTTGCAAAAGTAGTGGAACGCATGTAAGTTAAAAGAGCTGTTCACTATAAATACTGAACAATTAAGCAGTTGTTAAGCAACGACAGAAACAAGCAAAAGGGAAGAGTTTCTACGTTACGAAGTTCTGAAAAATGGTAAAAAACACCAAGAAAGGAATTGTTATGGTGCTGCGTAACTACGGCAAGGTTTTTTTTGCTTTAATATGAAAATTTTCTTCATTATACTTGCGTTTCAGGGAATTATAATTAAAGGTTTGTTTAGCGTGAATAAAATTTAGCGAACAAAATATTCATCAACAATTCCTATTTTTTCGCAATATTCCTAATTAAATTTGGGAAATGAATTTCGAAATTCTGATACAACCCAAAAAGACTAGGAGCAGTATTCTTTTTAAAATAAAATTTTTAACTGGGTAATCGCAGTAAAATTATAGCCGACGATGAACCGCGTCGTCCAGCATACTCAAGTATGCTTAAATGTTGCCTTTTGGTTAATAGGCAACATTTTTAAGATCTTTATGCAACCGGGTACACATGCGCTATAGAAAAAAAGAATATTACTAAGCAATGGGTGTACAAAAATGCACAAAAATTAGTGGGTAAAAACCTACGAAAACTAATATTTTGATGGGTGATCTTATCATCATCATTGTCTCAAAAAAATTATGACCCTCAAAATATACAAATGTATTGTCTAATCTACGACCCTGAACGCAGGATACGTTTAAAAACCGCTATTTGTGACAATACAGTGCTGTAATAAGGTGCTGGTGCTTAAAGATTAAAGAAAATCACTTGTGGTTGTTCAGTGATCAGGTACGGTAGAAATATCGCAATTTTGTAATGTCTAAAAACTGCGGCCAAAGCCGCAGCTACAATATTTACTCAGGGAATTTATTTATATACCTTCATGAGTACTCCAATATTAGCTAAAAATTTCAGCAGAATAATTTATTCCAGAGAAGGAAATGAATGCACGTGTATATATGTCGAAAATGTCGGTCAGAAAATAGGAAATAAGTTTTTACTCTGCCAGTTATCAACCAAAACGTTTAATCTAATGCCTCACACTGATTGGCACTAATAAGCCCATTTAGGGCACCAACAGGCCGTACGGCACAGATGAAACACCAGAAACCTTTTCCATATTTTGGCTTGCACATCTAGCTTTTTAATTCTTTTTTCTCGACACATTGCCATCAGTGACTCTGCCCCGCTCATTCTTTTCATTTGCATGATACATACCGCACGGTCAAAAATAATTGAGGAAACGATCGCGTCCCATCCGATGCCACTGATCACACGGACGGGCATACAGAAGGGACGGGGAGACAAGGCCAACTCACTCGAAGATTGCGGCCACCTTGCGAGGCATCTCCTGCTGCGATCCGTGCCGCAGGTCCTGTACTGCCTTCCAGAAGAGGATGTTCTCGTGGCTGTACTCGGTCTTCAAATACTGTTCAAACTCCTGTGCCCCCATAGGGTCCGCGAGGAGCTCCTCTAGAGACAGGTTCCACCGCTGAAGACGGCGCTCCGTCGGCGCGTCGGCTCTGCAGGAAAAGTAAAAGTGGCAGAATGTTGGCCAGTGCGATCATGATTCACTTGGTTTACGGGTCAGCTTACCAAACATATGCTGCACGGAAAATAGAAAACATGACGGCAAGTAGCGCTTACGTAAGAATAGCGCTGACATAAGGGTAGGACGTGCGTTTCATCTTGTGCGAACGTGAAGTGAGCTTGCGAGTGTGCGCCCCCCTCCCAACCACCCCCTTCTCCATGCACGCTTAAAAGGGGGACTGACTGATATGCGTGCTTTCCTAAACGGAAAAGACTCCGGAAAAAACGTCGCACCAACATGAAGACGGGAACATCGAGCTTTCGAGCAGTCGGCCATATTTCGTGTGCAGAACATCGGCCTTTTGTGTGCTGTCCGTCGGTTATATGTTTGTATGGATGCCGGATTTTCATCACGAATAATTATTAAAGTTATTTCTATATCAAACATTTATATATCAAAGGACATAAGCCATCGTTTTTGGTCGTATACCTTTTCGTATGGTAATTGTGACCATGCAAGACATGCAAGACATATACAGTGAGACAAATCTTGTAAGAGTCGCAGTAAAAAACTTTCCTAATAATGTTTTAGAGTTAAATTGCATGCCTCGTTGAAGCAGATATGCTCAGCAAGAGCTGCGCTATACATCTGTTCCACGGAGCAATATTTTGACAAGTGCTGCCGGTGTAATGACTGGGCACACTTATCACACATGCTGTAGGCCTGTCCATAGGCGACAACGTTAGGTCTCAACATCGCTTGTGTAGAGCAATGGGAGACCGTATTGCTCAGCTTCGACCCAGCGGATCAAGTCTTAGACATTCATCTGTCCGAAAACGCCGCTAGAGCCCAAGGGCTCTTCGCCGATGTCTAGGATTACTGGCTGTTATGCAATAACTTTTTAATCTCTCTCTGTACAAATTTACGTGTAGCTGGTTTTATTCTTGTTTCAGGAAACTGCCTATATAAGCTCCACCAACCAGTTTCCCCATACGCAGATTCGAACGACTGAAATCCTAGTACACAAGTCGTAAGGTCAAGGTGACATGTATTATTGTTTACGTTTTTGCCCTTCTTTAGTGCCGTTTTACGCGTTGTTGCTGTTTTTTTACCATTTTCAATAGCACAGACCAATGCAGTTGGGACTGTAATCCAGGAAGGTCTGCGATTCTCGAATATGAAAATATAATCTCACCAGATATGCCTGAGGTTTCTGTTTCGTTGAACAATGTAGACAATAGGGTCCATGACACGAGTTTAATTATTTGAAGGGCTCTTGTTAATGTATTATTCGTGTTCAAGCATTCCTCGAAATGCTTTTTGGAAGGACGTTTACACCGAGTTAGAGACAGACATGCATACCGAAGTTGGCGCGTTAAAAAAGAGTAGAGAAGGTCATCTTCTCTGAAACTGCAATTGGCTTGAGCGACTGCAATCATGGCAACTCACGTGCTGCCCTCGAGGGCCCATAGCGTAGGGTCGTCCGTGATCCAAGGGTTTCCTGGATACGGTGGCACTAGAAAGCTATCGAAGAATTTGTACTGCTCACACCTGCAAAAAAAGAAACCAACTTGTGAATTCGTTTATTCTTCTTGAGCACAAAACCCTTAGCAAATGCAGAAATAAACCCACGAAATAGTTTCTGAGGCTGCAAGTGCTTAACTTAAAAGCAATTGGGGTGTAACATAGGGGCTTCCATTTCGCCGAAAAGCAAGTTTCCTCAGCGATACTTTTTTGAATTGCTAAGCTTAAGTACACTTAGAAAAGTTTTCTTGGGGGTGCACACTGCACCTGATTGAAGGAGCTCAGAGAAAGTAACTCCCAAATAAAGTGGTTTGCGTGTACTAAGTGCCGAACATATATTGAAGTTCTTCGCCGCCATTGCAAATCGCCGGTGATACTCCTATCTCAACAAGGACACAATAACAAATGACAAGTTCATTTACCGCTATGCAGCGATTTCGGACTCGCGCTTGTAACAGCGGGCATGCCGACAAAGATTAAGGTGCATTGATATTGTGTTCCACAATAAAACGATGCGAAAGCCGTGAAGTATCCTTCGTGTATTTTATGGGCATACAGTGAATGTGGTGCTCACCAACCCCGTCCCATCTCCGCCGCCACCGCAACAAAACGCAGATCACTCGCACACTTGTGTCCACCTCGCGACCGCCATATTGTTGCAACAGAAGACATTACACACAGATTTACTGGCACATATATAGGAATTCATAGCGTAAAATTATTATATAATTTACCTGCACATCACAAACGTAAGTAGTATCGGGCGCTACATTGAATATTTTTGGATATCTGGTATCAAACGTTGCTGTAGAGGTAGTTAAGTGATCTTAAGTGAAAAACGCACAAACTTACCTCACAAGAATTTGGGATACTTTAGTCCGTGACCGGGCAAGGTTCCTTTTGAGGATTTCGATCTGAAAACAGTAGCGGTAGCAATTGAATGTCCACAGGGCTAAACGTTAAAAATGAATGTCGATAATCTCCTATAACACCAATTTTTGAGAGGACGTTTAACGAGTTCATGCGTGAACACGCTTCAAACATTGACTACGCTGTAGAACTTTTAGTTTTGTAATGAGAAAACTGTCACAGATAAATAAATGGCTCCTTGAGGTTGCTCCTACTCGATCACTTGGAGCATCGCATACGGGCTTAAAGGTGATGTCTCCAACTTGAAAAGAAACGTCCGACGTATTTTGATACTTTCTACTATCTTACACGCACGTTTTTTTACAACCACATGGTCTACTAACTAATATACAAAAGCAGCTTTACTCGCCTCAGATTTCTGCCGGTTTTTATGTTCATTTCAACCTAGCCTGCACTTCTCAGTGGTAGCTGTAGCTCCATAAAAGAACCAATGAAGTTAAAACCTCCCTGTTAGATTGCAGTCATGTGTTGGACATGTACGACGTTAATATTTGTCGGCAGACTAAAACAGGTTTTACTGCCGGCAGTAGAGCTAAAGGTCTTAAGGGGATATTGGCCGGTCAAGCTATTGTTATTGTTTCTAATTAAGCGTTCGTTGTCAAACAACGACAAAAAATAAAACACTAGGTGTAGAAAATGTTTCTTTTAGTAGAATTGTGACTTTTTATACCTTATTTGACCAACATACTGTCCAATATTTTTTGTTTTATTTTTGAAATTATGAAACTCATTAAGAGGTGTTTCTTAAATACCTGCATGCAGTACTTACGATAAAAACTGGTTTGCTGATTCCTACACGACGTCTGACACATAGAGTGACGCTAAAGAGCACCTCAAAACCGATGTAAAAGTTGGTTTTATGTCAGCATCATCATTAAAATCACGTATATTCGCTGCACGATACGGACTCTCCCAAAGACATCTAGCTGACCCCCGATTTGGAATGCCAAAGTCTTCTCTTTGGCTGACTAATTTTTCCTGTTTTCACGTACATTAAGAAGTTTACTTCCTCTACCTATAATATCAACTCCGAGGTACCCACTACTTAGCCGGATGTTCCACTTTATAGAGACGCTGACAGACTTCTGATAAAGTATTTCACTCTTTCGTACTCGTCTGGAAGCGCTGTGGAAGCTATAGCTATCAACAGCACGGAGCGGCACTGCCTGATTGACTCGTCGCAGCAGAACTATCCGCCTTCCGTTTCTGCTCGCTTAGTGCATGGTATTTTCCAGTGCGGCTAGCGAAAGCATTCATTAGTACAACAGAAAGGGAACGGCCAATAGCTGCTACAGTGCTGTAATTACGTGATTTGAGCGCTCAAAGATCGCCAAGACTCATGAAAGAGAGAAAAATTTTTTGAGCAGGTTTCCAAGTTATCTGATCGGCATAGAGCAGTAGTTTCTGGCTGGGGTACCTTGTCGTCACCTATTCTAAGTGCGAGTTGTGTTTGTTGAGTACGTTCTGAAAGCATTTATAATATATAAAAACTAAAAAAAAGTGTTGCAGGGTCCGTTTAAGTCAGTTGTCGTATTGCAAGCCCGGCTGAATCCTGAAGTCGTCACCTTTACTCATAATTTAGGTGTGATGACTCGACTGCGTTCCGTAGTTCAGCACAGTTGTTTTTCCTTCCTAAGCGATGCTCTTATCATCCTTCCTTGCATATCTTGTTGTGACGACCTGTGCGTTATTTCAAAGTATTTAGTAATGCGTCCAGTTCATATCCCGTACCTGATCAGCTTAGGTAAGGGTGGGTATATGACCATTCCCCTGAGAAAAGTATCCTACCACTCCAGAATGTTCCCATTCTTGTTGGAAATCTAGTATTTTATGGGTTGTCGCTTATAAGTTAACGTCTTGTGAAAAAAAAAAACATTTATACAATGGTGAGGTGGGCTGGCTGGTCAGCTCTTGTAAGCCTTTTGACATGAATTTCGTGTGAAAGTAGAATTACGGTAGCATTTCTTTTGGCTGGGATCGTTTAAAACACAACTTTTGATGAACTCAGAGGCTAACTTGTAGGATTTTGTAGTGCGACGTCTCCTTCATGTTTTAAGTGATCCAAGCTTATTCCGCCGTTTCCGGCAACTTTTCATCTCTTCGTCCACGCAAGCGCCTATTTCACTCTGTATTCAATAACTGCTACAAATTCACAAAGCAAAATAATCGTTTCAGTACTGCTTTTTGCATAATGTTGAAAGCATAGATTTCAGCGAGGAACCTTTCTGTTGTTTCATGATTGCATTGCTGTTGTGGATAATGTTACCTCTTTCTTTCCCTAAAGCATAACTTCTCTTCGTAAATAGCAAACCTCTTCCCCGCTGCCCTCCAGCTCCTTCCTAAATACTAAAGTTCATTTCCCTTTTCCCCGCTGTAGGTGTGGAATATCACTAACCGTTTTCACAGTTACAAATTGTGGCAGCTCTGGCAATTCGATTAGGTTCTCCGTTGTTTGCAAATGCAAAGCCCTGCTTTTGGCAGTAAGTTGCATAAACAAGCGGCCACTCACCTCCCTTTTCAGGTCATCTTTCGTCTTCTTTTTGGGAGGGCCTCTCTTGTTGGGCACAGGACTCCTTTCTAGGCAACTTGTGCAACCAGGCTGTTGATGGAGAGACAGAAAATTATTTTTGAGATCGCCAGTACACTATGCGAAACATTGTGAAGATACAAATCAAACCCCATTTCCTAACCGAAAGAAGGTTAAAGCGAGAAGCTTCCTACCTCGCAATCCAAGTCAAAGTTCATAATCCAAACTGAAACCTGAAACAGTGTCGGAATGGCGCTTTCGGATGCCTAGACGTCGGCTTCATAACGCGAGGGAACGAGGTTTAATTCAGACCAGGGTAAGCATTTTCTTCTTGAGGTGCTTGAGGAGAATTCGTTTATCATCCTTATCGTTTCGGGAAGCGTACTGTGAAACCTATAACCTCTGATGGCGACGGGATGGTCGCCATCGCTGAGGAATGGAAAGTTTCGCTTTAAAAACGAAGCGTTCGTACTCCTGTGGTTTAGGTTTACATAACGATGCTCAATTTCATAATAAAGATTGCAGAGAGTTGTGGTAAGTGCACTGAGTGCAGAGCGGCAACGGCTGAGCGCAAATGACGTTTCTACACGTGCCATCAATCATTCAGGGCAGTCAACTTCCGCAAATAATGCAATTGTGTTTTTCCAGCAGGGCTGTTTAAGCTTTAGCCCCACCGTCGAGTGCTGCCAGAAAAGTCAGCCCAGCCAAACGCACGTGAGCGTGCGCTCGTGAGGAGCGCCCGGCGTCGTCCAGGCTTGCGCATCGTGATTAGCTCGCAAAAATACCAAGAAAAAATACCGAGTGGACGTGAGCATGCGCCTCGTGAGGGGCGCCCTGCGTCGGTCAGCCCAGCCTACGAGAACACTGTGGCCAGATTAAGTGGAGTGATCTTTCGCGTACTGTTTTCGTCGCCAGTTCACGTAAGTTCGTGCCTGAAACGGGAAGCACAGACGCCGAGTTCGCGAAGCCGGTTGCCGCGCGTTCTAGCGCGTGCTAACGCGGCCTACTTTGGGGGACATGGGCACGCGTGCGGATAAAACGATCCCGACGTGCCAGTCATGGAGAACTTCCAGCGGCCGGTTCAGAAATTCATGTCAGGGGCAACAGCCGGGAATCCGACGAAGGGAGAGGGGCAGCCAGCATTGCCGTTTCTCCAGCTGTGCACCACTAGTGCAAGCTACGAGAATTTTTTGCATCCTGTTTTTGGAGCGTTTTGTTGGTAATCGGCAGTTTTCTTGCTTAAATAAAATTCTTATTCATAGGCGGAGCCATCGCACGGGTTTGACTGAGCTACCCAGATCGCAGTTTTTTGGGCGACATCGAGCCGAGGCGGCTAAGGCATCAGCCTCTGCTCGACGTCACCCTTTCGATGCACGACTGTCTGCCTCTTGCTTTACTACGTAAGTCGTACGTGCATCAACCCCGCTCCGCTTTCTTGCTGTCACCCCCGAAATCATCTCCTAGTTGTGGTTATTAAACGAAGCCATCTGTTATTTTCCGGCATGACCCTCCTATTATAAAAGGAATAAATTTCACAAAGCCCCTGCCCCCTTAGAGTTTCATACTAATATATACTAGAAAGAAATCTGGCGCCACTGCCTAAGGGAGCCGCGCTTCAGCGAGCGTTCCGTCATGTACCCTGCAGGTACGTTCCACTTGTCCTTGGCATGGCTCATGAACAGGCTAAAACGTTGGCTCTGGCTGCAAAAATGCAAAAATATTACCGTAGATGGTTCATGAAATTTCTTTTATTATTATAATATTGAACCTCCAAAATGTCAGTAGTTTTTTAGAAGCTTAATGTACGATGAACAAGAAAAAAGATGTTACTTTTCTTTCGTTGAATTCCGCTTCGAGACAAAAAAGAAGCCGTATGGCTAGCTAAGCCAAGTAGGCGAGGAACGTCGCTGGCAGCAATGGCGCCGCCCACGGTGGCCCGTGACTGCAGCGACAGATTTCCCTCTAGCATACATTAGCATGAAGCTCTATGCCTGCCCCCAACCCCCTTCAGGGGGAAAATATTGCTTTATGAATCATTTTATTCAGTTTGATGCCGTTTGACGCTTCTTCTTTAAAGCTTTGACACGCTCGTCTAAGAAGTCTTGTCAATCGTGACCTTTCTGTGCAGCCTCATGGTTACAAAACACTGAACGTTCGGCTTTGCCGTTGATTATACAGGGGACAAACAATTATTTCATCATCTCGAAACTTTTGCGGGAAACGATTCTTTTTTCCGCGTTCGCCAACGTAAGCATTTTACTGTTTGGTTGCCGTCAGTCCGTGCGGCCGTCTCATCTAACCCTACCCCGGTGTCAAATCGCATTGATGGGATGCAATGAATCTACAAAGACCGACCGCGTGCCGGGATTTCACGAGACGTTGCAGATACCTAGGTAGTCAAAATTCATTAGGAGCCTTGCACTACGGCGCATCCCATAGTCCATGGGAACGTGAAACACGTAAAAATGTTTGGTTAAAAAATGTAGCGTTGTCAAGAAACGTCGTCTACTAGGTACCGCCAGTGGCCATGGCGTGACTTGTGGCCAGGTACTAAAATCCGCTCGCCGATATCTGTGAAACAGTAGCTAGCAGATGCTGCAAGTTCCTGTGCGCCACACAGAGCACAATGTAAGGTTAGTCAGCAGGTGTCCCCACCGGATTTCTATTGTTGTGTTAGTGTAAAATATTAGTACTTACCGGTGGCCGGTGGATCCGCCAGTAAGCCCGCTCTTGGCTTTGTAAAATCAGCTTATCGGTCTTTTTCCTTTCCTTGGCCAAACTGCAGGAACAATTAATCATAAGCAGACGTGAAGCACTGTGTAAATAGCGATTTTTAGCTGACAGTTTTTCACGGTCCGCTCCGCTCCGATAACAAGCGGTAGCGCCAATGCACATGCGTAGGGCGCTAGGCCGCAAACGGCATTGGCTCCGGTAAGCTAAACCTCTCTAGTAACCTTTCTAGACCCGTTCCAAATCATTTCGGACATTGTTTCTCCTTTATAGGAGTAAATATTTTCGCTATTTGAGTACTTTTTTTGTCTTATTATTTCCAGAAAACTACACGTACGAAATTTTCAAATCAAAGATACGCTTCTGGAATTCATGATATTTATGACACCTTAGATGTCCATGCCTTGCTGCGTACGGTATCATGATCAGTGATGTTATGTAAAGGATCTCAGTACACATCGGTGTCACTAAGGTTCTTCTGATGAAACTTCCACGACATATTTGTCTCAAGGGATCCATATTTACAAAACAATAACGAACCAGTAGCGATTCTTTTTGAGAATACACGTTAAGTGGCATGTGGACTTGGTCACAAGCTGTCGCAAATATTCCTTGCGCAAATCTAGCAATGGAAGTGTTTGGGCTCGTTGGTTCATACCTCATACAAAAACAGCACTCGAGATGGGACACAAAGAAAGAGGCAACACACAAATAGCCTAGCGCTATGTGTGTGTTGCCGTCTTGAGCGCTGTTTTTGTAAACAATTTAGTGGTTTCAAAACTTTACGTTCTGTACATTTGAATCCTCGCCGAGAACTGATGCCCTGTAGTCAAAACATCCAGATCAGCGTAAGGTGATAGGGCCTGTGGTTTCAGAAGCAGCCTTGATGCAGCTTTCACCCCCTTTACAGTTTCAAGACCGGAGCCCGCCTAACTGGACTTCACACGTTGTGAGGGTATCACAGGTCCACATGACTACCTTTTAAGCTCAGCAACATAACTTTCCGAGTTAAGCATGCGTCAAGTATTAAACAAGACACTCACGCCGCCTGTTCTTGGGCTTGCATGCAGACGAACTCCCACTTATGGTAGAGAAGCTTTTTGAGCCTCTGCAACGCCTCCTGAAAGCCATCGAGGGAACACGATGGAAAACCAGATCAGAAATAGATCACGACAGTGCTGGTTTGCGCCTGTCGGTAGGACATGGCAAAAGTTTGGTAGCGCTGACACAGGCAAGGGCGAAGGGGGTGGACACACATAAATAACTACGCGGTAGTTCTTCGCCACTTGCAATCTTTTTTTGGCGTTAGGGACGAGATGTAAAGCGCACCATCCCCATTGCAAAAACAGAAACACGTAGAAAAGCATGGGGCATAAAGACTAAAAGACACTTGGTTTTAAGGTCACTTTTCTAGTAGATCAGTGTTTTTGGCGTGGGTGGCACTGCGAAAAAATATCTATTTTCTTGCATTTATAGAAAGCAGCTGTTGGCCCATAGTGATCGCGATGGTGTGACCATAAACTCGCCTCACCATTATCACAGCTGGGCACCTTAGTAGTGCACCTCCTCAGTTGCTTAAACTACGTAAGTGGGAGGTGTTCAGGCATGTGTCCCTCCATGGCGGCGCCACCAGGGACTTACTCCTTTCGCCCGAACCCATTTTTACAGCGAAAGATACCTTAGTGGAAGTGACACCATCCTGTCAAAAAATTAATGCTTTTCACCATAGAGCGGTTGATCGACCGAAAAGCTCTGTTAGATTTCTGGACTTCCAGCGTGTGTCTGAAACCGGGATTCTACAGTGTCAAAACGGTCATTTGAAAATCGCTAAAAATGAGCGGTTCTAGATACGACAGTACACGCATCTATCATAACGAAGTACAAAAGTATACGTTTATCTCATAAACTACGTATCGGTATACATTTAGATCGTTCGTAGATGCGTTTTTTTTTTTCAAGGTTTCAAGGTTTATTCAATAAATGTTTGGTTTACAAAATGCGTTATTGAGGTTAGTACTGTGGGCTAACGTACGGGATAGCAGAGGACCCCGGCTAGCTTTGCTAGAGAACGCTACGCGCCGTACACTAGCCCTGCGGAATCCGAAGACTCACGCACGGGTTCGGGTACTCACATGCGGTAGACAGGCTCCGGCAATCCAAAGTAAGGCTTTATTGCCTGGCAGATACAGTGCATACACCAGACAACACGACTATCGCTCGCGGGGAGACAGTGGCTCCTGTCGCTCGCTCAAGCCGCTGGGCTCAGACCTCGATATCCGTCATCACGGTCGCGGGAGCAAGGGAGGCATCCCGAGGCGACCGATCAGGGCAGAATCTCTCGGCAGAGTCCCCGCGGCACGCTCTCGCGGGTCGCTCGTCAGCTTGGGTGGAGGAGAGGAGGTCTCCTCCGGCGATCGAGAAGAGGGCGGCGAGGGAGAAGGCGACGAACCGGTCGTCCCTCCCCCTCGCCTCCCGCACACGTTCGCGGCGAGCCGGTTTCGGCGCGTCGCGCGGGGTCGTGGAGAACACGACCTACGTGACGCGCCGGCTACCCAAAATGGCGGCTCCTAGCTCGCCCCAGCACGTGTGCGGACAAGGCGTGGGGGCACAAGGATCCCCACAACCCCCCCCTCCTCAAGACCGAGCCCGCCGACGGGCAACCCACCCAAAAAAATAAAGGCGTACGCGGCCGCTTCCTCTGACCTTTTTTTATTCAGAACTTCAGGAGGTTCTCTGAGTCCGCGCTTGAACTGGAAGTGGCGTCGTCGGTCACCTCCATGTCTTCCGGCGTTCCCGCCGCGGCCGCTTCCAGGGTTGCGCAGAGGGCCGGGGGAAGAGGTACGTCCTCTTCGAATAACACCGCCTCGGCCACCCTGGATGTCGTCCTCCGGACCTCCGCCGTGATGGCCGCGGTGAAGGACGGGTCGGTCGCAAGGGCCTCCACCACCGAGTTGATCAGGCTCGGCAGGGCGGCCCTCACGACCTGTTCGGCCAACGCCGGGGCCAAAGTAGCAGGAGGGACCGGGGGGGCCGCTGGCAGTGGAGCAGCCACCACAGGAGCCGGGAACAGGGCAGGAGACGCCGCCGGGCCCGAAGTCGCCGCCGGACCAGGTTGGAGGGGCCCCAGGGGAGCCGCCGGTGCCGCCTTGCAGGGAGCGGAGCTCGAGAGCGGCGGCGGGGCGTGAACTTGATGGAATTTGGACTGTTCGTGGCTGTCCGTCAGGCGTAGACCGCCGCAGCCCGCGCAGTACTGCGCCCCCGGAGACGGTGCCAGGGACGCGCCGCCCGCCGCCGCCGCCGCCGCGGATACCGTCCGCCCCTCGAACATGCCGAGGGAGCGGGACTGCCGTACCCGCGGCCGCCGCTGCCGCTTCCAAGGGCGAGCGGAGAAAAAGCTGACCGGCGGCTCCTTGCCCTCCTGGAACGTCCACGTGGTCACCGTTCTCTTCGTGGGCTTCGGTGCTGGCAGCCCGGACCCCGCCGGAACGCCAGGCTGGGTAGAGGCCCCGGGCAGGAGGGAGGGCGCGGGCTGTGAGGACGGCCTCGAGGAGGAGCCGGGAACGCCCGGGACGCCGGCCGGTCTTGGGGGCTTCGCCGACGACGCGACCGGGCGCCGCTTCTTGGGTGCCGGCCGGTCCGGGCGAGCAGGAGGTTGAGTAGGGGCCATGTCGGTGGGTCGAAGGCGCAGGACGGAATGGCCTACCCCGCGTTCCCACCTTAATTTAACCTCGAGGAAGGGCCGCGCAACAAAAACGAGCGTACGCTACCTGGCGGGGGCGCAGAGGCGCCCCACTTCCCGCTGGGGAATCGACTGACCGGAAGTAGGTGAGGGGGTCAAGAAGGTTCCCCCGTTCTCCCTTCTCCCTGTCGTGCAGATGCCCCTTTCCCCCTACCGCTTCGGAGGCAAATGGAGGGCGAGGGCCCTCCGCCGGACCGCGCGAGTAGCGAGGAAAGCGAACCACCCGCGCTCCTCCTCGCGGGGAAGGTGCCAGAGGCAGAGCGCTCTGTTTACCTCGGAGGGGTTGCGGAGGTGGTTACGCGCGCTTGCGCAACCAGTAGCGATGGGTGTTCGGCCGTTGGGCCGCCGCCCCGCGCTTCGGCTGCTTTCGCAGACTGGGAGCTGCCTCCTCATCATTCCAATCGTCGCTGCGCGCAACGAAAGGTTTCAGATCTGCGACGTTGACTGGACCGCCAACTGGTTTCCCTTTCGGATCTACCAGCTGATACACGAGCGGGGTGAGCGCATCCCCGACTCGGTACGGGCCCGACCACTTGGCCGACAGGGAAGCAGAGATGCCCTTGATTGCGTCGCTCAAGACGTGGTTGCGTCTGAGGACCAGGTCACCCACTTTGTAGCGGACCTCCCTGTGTGCCTTGTCGTACTGGGCCTTCTGTCCAGCGCGCGCTTTGCCTAGGTTTCTGCGGGCTAACGAAATCGCCTGCTCCATCCTAGAGCGCAGTTGCGCCGCGTACTCACTCGGGGCCGAGGAAGCGGCGGCCGCCCCCCCACCAGCCCGCAGAACGGTTTCCAGTGGGTTGGGCAGCTCTCTCCCGAAAGTGAGAAATGCGGGTGTGAACCCAGTCGAGCGGTTAACGGTTGTACGCAAAGCGAAGCTCAGCTCGGGGAGATAGGCATCCCAGTCCCGGTGCTGTTCGGCAAACGCCGCTAGCATGTGCTTCACGTTCCGATTCAACCGCTCGGTGGGGTTGGCTTGTGGGTGATACGTCGTCGTCTTTCGGTGCTTAATGCCCAGGGCCGCACAGGCTTCGACGAACACCTTAGCCGTGAAATAGGACGCGTTGTCAGTTATCAACTCGGCGGGGTAGCCAAACCGAGTGAATACTTCCGACAACTTGTCCCATATTGCGCGTGCCGTTAGTTTACGCAGGGGAAACAACTCGCCCCATTTCGTAAAGTGGTCTGTGACGGCTAAGAGATACATATGACCTCTGCTGGACCTAGGAAAGGGGCCCATCACGTCACAGGCCGCGATCTGCCAGGGTTGCTGGCTGTTGATCGACTGCATGAGGCCTGGGGCTTTGCCACCCCTGGGCTTCACGCTTTGGCACACGCGGCATGAGCGGGCAAAGTGGAGAGCGTCCCGTTTCATGCCTGGCCAGGTCACGGAGTTGCACAACTTAAAATAAGTCTTAGGGCCGCACGCGTGACCGGCCACACGCGAGTCATGGAAATAGCTCAGAGTCGCTCTTCGCAGACTGCGCGGGATAACCACCTTGAAGGGGTCAGAGGCCTCCTCCGATGGTATGTATCGCAGCAGGAGTCCGTCCGCATCAAGCAGATACGTATCCAACGCACCAGCAGCAGTACCAGCTGCATTGTGCTCGGCGCCGACAGCAATACCAGCTGTTACCGGACGCCCGGTGGCCGCGCCACCCTGCTCCATCTCAGAGCACGGCTCTTCCCTGAGCCCGTCAATGATTGACTGACAAAATGGATCGTTCTGCTGAGCTTCAAGGAGCTCTTCTCTGCTGAACGCAATACCGGATGAGTAGACAGGGGCTACCAGGTATGCGGAATCGCCCGGGTTTTGCTGCAAAACGGCAGCCGTCCCTTCGGGGCTGGTTTCGTTTGAGCGGTCGGCGCAAAAAGCTCCGTGCTCGCACGCATGCGTTGCTTCGGAAGTATGTGGAACAGAAACGGGGGCTCGTGACAGAGCGTCCGCCACCACGTTCGTGCTTCCCTTCCGGTAGCGCACAGTGAAGTTGTAGCGCTGCAGCGTCAGAGCCCAGCGCGCCAGGCGGCCAGACGGCTCGCCCAGGCGCTTCAGCCAGGTTAGCGCCATATGGTCCGTCTCCACCACGAACGCAACGCCGTCGACGTACAAGTCGAACTTGCGCAGAGCGAAAACTATCGCGAGACACTCCCTTTCCGTCACGGAGTAGTTTCGCTCTGCGGGTGTCAACGACCGGCTGACAAAGGCGACCGGCCGAAGAACACCTTCATGCTCCTGCAGCAGCACCGCGCCCAAACCGAGATCGCTCGCATCAGACTGAATCACGAACTCTTTGTTCAGGTCGGGCAGCCGCAGCTCGGCTGTGTCAACGAGAGCTTTAATGAGGGTGCGAACGGCCTCCTCCTGCTCCTGACCCCAGCTCCAGCGAGCATTTTTCCTCAACAGTGCGGTCAGAGGCGCTTGCAGAGCCGCGCAATTGGGGATAAACTGCCGGTAGTAGTTTACCATTCCCAAAAAGCGTCTCAACGCCTTAATGTCTGTCGGCGAGGGATACTCGAGCAAAGCTCGGACCTTTTCCTCGCACGGCAAGCCGCGACCACTGTCGATGGTGAAGCCCAGCAAAGAGACGCGAGTCTCCGCAATCTGAGCTTTCTTTGGGTTGAGGGTGATACCCGCATCCTGCAACCTAGTGAGAACATCCTCCAGATGTCGGATGTGTTCCTCAAAGGTGCGAGAATACACGACAATGTCGTCGAGGTACGCCATGGCATGTCGCCACTTTGCCTCCCCGAGAACACGATCGATCAACCTCTGAAAGGTAGCTGCAGCTCCAGAACAACCGAAAGGCATTCGAGTGAACTCAAACAGCCCGCGGTGGCAGGTGAACGCAGTTTTGGCTACGTCACCCGCACTCATCTGTACCTGCAGGTACCCGCGACTAGCGTCTAGGATGGTAAAGTATCGAGAACCACCTAGGTTAGCCACGATAGAGTCAATACTCGGCATGGGATAGGCGTCCTTCCGAGTAAGCTCATTCAGCCGGCGATAGTCAACACAAAGACGGAAGGTGCCATCTTTCTTTTCGACTAGCACGACTGGGAACCCCCATGGACTGTCGGAGCGCTGGATTGCACCCGTCTCGAGCAACTCATCCACTGCGAGGTCGATTGCTCTCCTTTTGGCCTCACTGACCGGCCGAGGATTGCATTTCCAGGGCAGTGCATCACCAGTATCAATCCGATGCTGTACTAAGTTTGTACAACCCGGTTTCTCGGTGAACATGGCGCTGAACCGATTCAACAACGCCAATATGCACGCCTGCTCACGTTCCGACAGATCGGCCGACAGGGGCGGCAAACTGTGGTTCGTGTCGCCAGAAGCGGTAGCGATCATCGGGTTTATAATCGCTTTCTCCGCTCCAGCGTTCGAGCGCTTCGCCTCCGCTTCGCCGGGCAGCGCGGGGCTGCCGGACGGCGCGGGACGCGGGCGGCCTAACATCCCTTTCGGGTGAAGGCCGCGCGCGCGCCGCTCGGGAGGCGCACGGGGCGCCGCAAGATGCGGTGAGCGCCCGCGCGCGTTCCCGGAAGCTCGAGGCGCTCGGGGGGGTGCCGTCGCGGCGGCGGCTGCGCGGTTGGGAGACATGGCTTCCCTGCCCGCTCGCGCGGCTTCAGGAGCGCAAAGCGTCTCCGACAGCGTTGCGTTGTTGCCGCGCGCGCGCGAGGTATTCGGAGCGGGGGGCGCTTCCGATACATCGGCAAGTTTTGCAAACGGGAGCAGGGCTGCATGAACGCCTTGCCTATACCCGCCGTTGGCAATGTCGATCACAATGCCTGTACGAGCCAGAAAATCACGGCCGAGAATTACAGGCACTGTGAGGCCCGGGAGATGTACGAATCTGTGGCGTCGCACTCGTTTCTCCCATCGGACCACCAACCTCGCCGAGCCGCCTGAGTTGGCTTTCCCGCTCGCTAGGTGGAAAGTGATGTCGCAAGCTCGCAATCGAATAGCTCTCCGATGCAAATGAGCGAGGACATCATCGCCGAACAGCGTAGCAGACGCTCCGCTGTCCAGCAACGCCGCAAACTTTCGACCAGCGATCGTAAGGGCGATGAAAGGCGCTAGTGCGTTGGGGCTTTTCACCCTGCACGCCATCGGGATTAGGGGCTCAGGCTCACCACCTAATGTAGCCATAGCCGTCGGCGACGAAGTGCTCACCGACGGCGGCTGGCGTTTCTCGAATTGCGCTGCCTTTCCGGCGCCGGGCAGGGAGCGGTGCACGCGCGGGCATAGTGGCCCGTTGCGCGGCACTTGTAGCAGACGATGCCGCGATGCGACTGCGCAGCCGGAGGCCGCTGTCCGCGCAACGCTGGCTGGTTCCCTTGGCTTGCCACACGGGCGTAGCGGTTGGGTTCCGAGTGCGCTACTGCTCCCTGACCGTCGCGCTGCGCGTTCGGTCCCCTCGAGCTTTCCACACGGGCGTAGCTGTTGGGTTCCTCATGCGCGTTTTGTCCCCGGCCGTAGCCGTGCCGCGGCATGCCTTGCTGGGCGTCAGAACGCGCCCGCATGGCGTACGAGTACGGGTCGAGCGCGCGCTCCGACACATCGCGCGGCTCTATTTCCGTGCTCTCCGCGTACGCTGCTGTTGCCGCGGCGCGCGGCATGGGCGGTGGGGACGCACCCTGCCATGCGCACCTTGGCTCCAGCGTGGCGTGGGCTGGGGGAGGCGGCCGATAGCTGCGAGCAGCTAGAATATCGGCTTGGATGCGTTTTGCTTCGCTGGCCAGTTCATTGAGGTTGGCAAACTGACTGCCTCGAAGGTACGCTGCAAAAGTTGGGTGGGCTTGTCTCGTCACCCTCTCAACCTTTTCCGCCTCAGACGCCATGGGCTTTGCAAGCAAAAACAGCTCCTGCATTGCCCTGACGTATTCGAGCAGAGACTCATCTCGGTGTTGAGTTCGCATCTCTAGCTCGTTCAACATGCGGCGCTCGTAATCTGGGGGCAGAAATTCGCTACGAAAGAGCGCTTCAAATTCTCCCATCGTACGAGCGTCGCGCCCCACCAGCCGGTACCACCGTGCAGCCTGGGCGGTCAGCGATATAGGCAGAACACGTCCTATAATCACGCTGTCATCCATACCCGACGCCTCCTGATAGCGGTGCAGCGCCTCGAGGTACTCCGTAGCACTCATGCGGTCAGAGTAACCGCCGTACTCGGGTATTCTGAGGCTACCGAGCGAGCTGTTAGGCCTGACGCTCGGTTGTGCACGCACCGCGTTGATCAGGGCTTGTGCGAGATCGACTGCTGCCGAAGGCAGGGGTGGTTCCTCGCGAGACAACGCTGGCGTAAGGCAGGCGACGTGCGCCCTAGCCGTAACCGCTTGCGAGGTCTGCGTGGTGGGGTACGTTCGTGGCGCAAACGCGTCGGCGAACGATGCGACCGCCGCACCGCTAGAGCCGTGAGGCTCGTACACGGCGGGGTCGGGTGCGCTAGAGCTGCGGCGCAGCTCCTCCTTTGCAAACATATCCGCTGGGCTGTTACGACCAAGGCCCGGAGGGCATGATCTCGTTGCAGCCCGTGGTGACGGCAGGTCGACCCCGTGCGGCACGCCGGCAGGAGTGGGATGATAGCTCCCGTGACTCTCCCGCGCGGCGCTTTGGTTGCCTGCTAGGATAGCGCTGCCTGGGCCCCAGAGGGGCCTGGGCGTAGTGGTGGCGGCCGACAGGCGCGGGACTGGGTAATCATCCCTCGCGCTGTCGTAGTGCCTCACGCCGGCAGAAGTGGGATGGCTCCCGTAACTCTCCTGCGCGGCGCGTCGGTTATCGGGGAGATCGGCGCCGCCTCGACAAAGCTCTGGCGTAAGCACGGTGGCGGACAGCAGCGGGTCGACAGTGGCGTCCCGCAAGCCGTTACCACAAGCAATCTCGTCCGACAACCAGCCCTGAACTTCGGAATCAAGCAACGAGAAGCGGGGGTGCCGCCCTGTCATCGCAAAAAACCTTGGTTGGGCGCCAATGTGGGCTAACGTACGGGATAGCAGAGGACCCCGGCTAGCTTTGCTAGAGAACGCTACGCGCCGTACACTAGCCCTGCGGAATCCGAAGACTCACGCACGGGTTCGGGTACTCACATGCGGTAGACAGGCTCCGGCAATCCAAAGTAAGGCTTTATTGCCTGGCAGATACAGTGCATACACCAGACAACACGACTATCGCTCGCGGGGAGACAGTGGCTCCTGTCGCTCGCTCAAGCCGCTGGGCTCAGACCTCGATATCCGTCATCACGGTCGCGGGAGCAAGGGAGGCATCCCGAGGCGACCGATCAGGGCAGAATCTCTCGGCAGAGTCCCCGCGGCACGCTCTCGCGGGTCGCTCGTCAGCTTGGGTGGAGGAGAGGAGGTCTCCTCCGGCGATCGAGAAGAGGGCGGCGAGGGAGAAGGCGACGAACCGGTCGTCCCTCCCCTTCGCCTCCCGCACACGTTCGCGGCGAGCCGGTTTCGGCGCGTCGCGCGGGGTCGTGGAGAACACGACCTACGTGACGCGCCGGCTACCCAAAATGGCGGCTCCTAGCTCGCCCCAGCACGTGTGCGGACAAGGCGTGGGGGCACAAGGATCCCCACAGTACAGAAGGAGGTCCCGAAGTAAAAACTGTCAGGGGGACCTCCTGTTAAGATTTCGCACTTAGAGTGTGCGAAATAGTCGCGTGGGTTCGTTCTGTGTCTCCGAATTGGGCCTTTGGAGGCGTGACGATCGATTAGACGCACATTCAGCGACGATTACACGCACTTTTAGCCAATGTTTTAGCGCTCTTTTGACGCAGTTATGATGTCTGAAAGCTTTGGCGCTTTCCTTAACTTTCTTTAGGAAAGTATGGTAAAGATATTTCGGAGCTTCCCGATGCGCCATATCGGCGGTAGGTCAGGGTAGGTGTTCATTTACGTGACCTTCTGTCCAATGTGCACCCCACGTTTCAGCTAGGGCCCACATGCTCGCGATCATCAAGAGTCAATAAGCGTTGTGTGACAACGGCGATTCACGTTTCAATGGGGATCATGCTGATCACGTAGCGTGCTTGTGAAACCGGTCTAGCTTGAGAACGTTGCCATGGCCGTGTGCGAATCAGCGTTGCAGATCGGCGTCACGGTTACATGTCAATCCTTGAGCGCATATTCTTTGGCGTGCTTGGTGTGGAACGCTAAAACCACGTAGCTGTTGTAAGTCGAAACTTTTCGTCCGTCTGCTGTAGATCGTGCGTCACGCAAGGGTGCGAGCAGGTTCCCAGCCCCACTGATAGCGGGCGCAGTGGAATCGCAGGGGCGGGTTCCTCTCCCTTACGCCAGGAGAAGGAAAGAGAAGGAAGCCTGCCGCCACTGACATTTAGCTGCCGATTTCTCCGCGCGAACTGTAGCATTTGTTCGGTGACGACGCTGCAGTTCTCGGGCATCCGCTTGCTTACTTTCGTACAGATACAAGAGAACCACAGCTCTGCTGTTTCTTCATATTTAACACTGGGTGGCATTGGGTCTAATTTATTACGTATTATAAATTACCTGTTGGCACCAGAAAGTGACCAAGGCTCTCATCGGACGTTCACACTCGCTGTGGGGTATTTTCGCGTAAGTTCACGTGATCACCTTCGAATTTTTAGGCTTGTTGTTCAACGG
This sequence comes from Haemaphysalis longicornis, assembly GCF_048455015.1. Classification (NCBI taxonomy): domain Eukaryota; kingdom Metazoa; phylum Arthropoda; class Arachnida; order Ixodida; family Ixodidae; genus Haemaphysalis; species Haemaphysalis longicornis. The sequence goes on along the minus strand of NW_027526385.1, from coordinate 49,907,591 downwards.
CCATTGAGAATTATCGGTGCCGCCTCTGGTTTAGAACTGTCCGGGGCTGACGTCGTCTCCAATTCCAGCAATATATAGGTGGTTGCTTTTGGACTTCGTAACAGCATTTTGTAAGTTCTTCTGCTTGAAATGTAAACCTTAATTTATGTAAGCTGTGTTTTGCACTTTGCCACGTGCAATGAGACACTGAGGAGGTAAAGGTACACATCGTTTGACTCCTGCGTTGCGTAGGAATTTTTCACGAGTCTTGTAATTGGGGAATGAAGGTAGAGTTCTCATGAAAAAAGGTTGTGTAAGAGACCCGGATACTGGCATTTTTGTGCTGCCTCTAATTAGAAATAGCCGTAATCATCGCACCCGCCTTGGCAGAAGCTGTCATGGGCAACAGTAATACTTCTAATGTGGTCCATGATGGGTAAGCAAAACGGCCTCGGCAGTTGTAGCCACTTCTGAGGAATATTGAGAAACAGAAGTGCTATGTCCTCTTTTGTTGTATTATGCATTATTCCTCCTTCCCACATTGCGTTCTTCCGGTTACAATGCCCTGCTCAGTAATGAACATCCGCTTACTACACCTTAGCGACGTGATCGTCAACAACGGGCCTAGTAAGTTTCAAGAAAATATACCGTGTGTTTTCTAACCGAGCAAAAAAATTGTTATACAAATCAAACTGCTTGCTCGAAATTGTTAAGCGTCAGCTGCGGGGAAGACTAAAAACCTAGCCGTCGCTTATACAACACAGCTCTTGACCCATGCAGCCGACCCAATGGAACAGACTTTCATAACTAGCATTTCGTAATGAGCGCTACCATAATGTTAATTGTTTTGTTACATTAGAACCTTCCAAATATAGCACTGCATTTTCTCGAGGATGTATCACAAACTTTCTCCAGATATATGACTATCCTACTACAAGAAAACCATTCATCAGCTCGTTCGAAATAATTCTTAGGACAGTGAGGGCCCGGTTTGAAAAATCTCGGACTCAGTTAAAGGCGAACTGCACTCAAAATTTCGGCCTCTTGAAAACACTATTTCCATACAGTCTGCTGAAAAAGAAAGCAAGATGTAAAATACAGAGCTGAAATACGCGTGTAATCGCCGCAAGCGGTCAGTAAAAATCGGCGATTTTGAAACAAAATTGAAGAGAGCGCGGCAATTAAAATGACGTTGCAGACGGCCAGTGAGCCAACGGACGGTAAGCAGCTCGGGAGCAAGCCTGCGCGCAAGCTCTAGCTCGGACGCGGCAGCAAATGGGTGAAGCGTTCGCAGCAGAGCTCAACCGGTGCTCTAACTGCGTGGATGGCCAGAGGAAGAAGCCGGCCGGAGCGTCACAGGCGCGTCATGGCTGTTTACACGATCCGCCGGCAGGTGCAGCATGGTCTGCGGCGGAGCTCTTTAAATGATTGTGACTGATCAACGAGGCGTTTCACGGGGCTACGACTCGTATCCCAGCTGATTTGGTGGTACTTACTACACATTCAAAATAAATTTGTTCAAGGTGGAATTTGAGCGCTGTTGAATGCATTCTGTCGAACATAAGATTGCAGACCTACTGAAAAGATCCGCAAATGTCCCGAGCTTCACTTTGTGTTTTTCGCGCACCATTTCAAAATAACTACAGCATATTAGAAAGCAAATAGTGAGGCTCAGTGTCCGCGAGTAAAGATTGGTGCATATCACCAAGCAAGAAAAACTGCTTGCAGTAGAGAGATGGTGTATATCCGGTTACTTCTTGCGCGGATTACAACCTTGGGCTCGGCCTGGTTTATGTATTTAGCAATACTTAGAAAGCACAGAAACCAACTGTAAGCTGACAAGACGCCAGAAATGTATCGTAGTATCACTGTCGTCGGCCATGGGAACCTTGCTGATACAGCAAGTCGTCCATGGGCATTCTAAAGAAACGCTCCAAGATAGAGCCGTGAATTGAGTCAAGGCGCTCATTCGATGCTGACTATGAGCACAACAGTGGCAACTGCGTCATTCCTGCCATTTTTATTTTTGTAACTATAATTATGGCGGAAGAGCAGCTGGCAAAAGCACGGAGTACACCGCCAGTGAAGAGTGTTTGTATTTTGTTGGGTTGGTTTCAATGTTTTTCTGTGACAGGCACTTACAAATGAACGATAATTGCCAAAATATCTAGTGTTAGCGGTTACGTTTGTCCGTAGTCTCTATTGGTTGTCAGACAGCGTGCTTTCTCAAGGCACAGAAACATCTCCAGTCTCCTTAGATTGTAAACGGTAAAAGTGCTTACGATTTATACTCGTTACCCCTGTGATGTTGACATTTTTGTCCCTCTTGGTCACTTTCCTTGCACCGTTTGCTGATTTTGATTGATCGTTAACCTTTAAGATTTCGTTGTCAACGTTTGTTTGAGCCCGAACTTTGCTTCCAGCATTTCCTTGGATCTCATTTCTGCTCATATCAGTGCAGTCATCCCCAGCTAGCAAGCAAGCCCTGTCACCAACAGGGCTAACCTCACCAGTTGACATTAAAAAGTATCTCTATCCCTCTTAACCTCTATCTGTCTTTCTCTCTTTCTTCTCTCTGTCTTAATCTCAATCTATTTCTCTCCCTCCCTATCTTTCTATATCTCAGAACCATACCCAGAACAGCCGTAATTTCCCTACAGGATAACGCATCCTGATAAACAAGTGCTTTGTGCTGTGACATCTTTGGCAACTTAGATTCTGGTTTATCAGCTCTTCCAGTAATCGGTCACGTTTGACAGAAGGTACAAAACATATTTCATGCAATGATTGTGAAATAATTATGCCCACCTGTTCGTACTCTTCCAAGGCATACTTGGGCTTGTTTTTGAGCGCCCGCTTACACAGGTAGATGGCTGGAAGAAGAGAGATGGACCGCACATTAACAAAGCGGAAATTAAAGAAGAAGTCTCTCGACCATCGTTTCTAAAATTATTGATTTGAGGGGCTGCAGCAAAGGCCCTATCCTATTGCAAAAAAAGGCTGACACGGCACCAGAACGCCCAGCTCGTTGCTCACCGTAATCGGTGTTGTCGGGCTGGTAGCGGGAAGGCCAGAAGTATGGAGTCTGCAGGGGAAACGGGGAGAAAAGGGTTTTTGTATAATCGTTCGCTACTCGCAAAGGTTTCATGAGCACGCGTAATATAGCTGTCGTCATTGATCTCCTGCGGCAACCTCTCAATTGTCCTTCAGTCTGCTCTTCCGTTCATGTCTTTATTTTCTGGATGGATTTGATCGAAGAATTCCGATTCGTTTATTTAGCCATTCATATGTGGGACGCATTTATAGAGCCTGAACTTTTACAAACGTGGGGTTTGGAACCTATATTCTCAATAATGGTTCAAAACAACACCTTCACTACATAAGAGATGTTGTAAATTTCTGTTACGTTTTGTCTATTCAATTTTCCCAATAACTAAAACCCGTTTGCTTTGCCTATGCCAGCATATCGACAAAACCCAACCGAACCTTGCGAAATGCACCTACTTTTACCGCATTTTTCTTAGGGTCTTTCGAGATCTCTTTCAAGTCAGTCTTTCATGTCAGATCTACCGAGGATAGCAATAAAGAAGGTAGATTGTCTATCAATAAAGCCAGCAATAATAACAATATTAACTGCGGTTGCCGAGAACCACTTTATTTATTATATTGGTTGGTAGAAAAATTAGTTGCGAAAAATCGGCCACATATTCTACATGTAACGAAGCTATAAGAAATAAGGAACATTTTTCCTTAACCACAACTCCAACGCCTTTACCAAATGAGTGTCATGTTTAGCCAATTCTTAGGTCAACACTAATTTTGAGCCCTTGATAAGCCTATTAATTCCTTGTTAGAGGGGCTCTATGACGCAAGCTGTTGATTCAAAATCAAATTATCACAGTGGCACAAATATTTTGGTGCCGAGCTAAAATAGTGAGACAATATTATCCCTTTTTACCTATTCGACAAGCACTGTAACCAGCGGTCTCCTGCTGTAAACTTCGAGCCAGTCAATAATACATAAAATCTGTAAAGTGAATCTTGATCCCTACTTCAGTACGTCTCAAGCTTGTTCATTCCCACCGCGTGGTATTCGTTGTTCGGTTAGTGTGTGGTATTCGGAGAATCAGTACGTTTTACAAGGTAGCTCCATGGCGAAGAAAACTGCGACATTTTAGCATTACAGAGAGAACATCATCCAAACGATGATATTTTAACACCTAATGCACCTTTACTTACTCCATTGTTCTTCCTTATAATTTAATCTGTAGGATAATACATTTCAGATAACAAATGGAGTGTTATGTCTGGTAATTTGAACACGAAAGCGTTTTATGCCGGGGTTCACCAAGATCTCACCGAAGTCACAACCGTCACAGAAATGACGTCGCCAGAAAAAGTGCCATGAGAGCCCACGAACTCATTCGCCGGAACGGGAGGTAAGAGACGCTCTGCAAACTTAGCTATGAACTCAGACGTCAAGAGCTCTACGAATGCGTCTTGTATACTTTCCTATGACTCATTTAGATGGTGCTGCCGGCTAGTAGAGGCGAAGCGAAGTAGTGCACCATCACGCTAATGAGCGCCGACAGTTGCTTACTCGATGTCAGCGCCATCGTGTACGGAGTACGCGCGTGATATGAGGCACCCTCCGCGATCGCGTTGTTCCCATGGCCGTTATGTGTTTCAAGCTGCTGTTTATGTGCATGTAATTTTTGTTTTTTTTTGTCCCAAAATATTCCGGTTATTTTTTCTGTTTCTTGCGTGTCGGCGTCACTTCATCTAGCGGGGTCAGACTCGCGAACCCTTCGTACATGAAGGAGGTTCCTTCAACATTCAACTGTTCCTGTGAAGGCACCTTTCACTTTCGTGCTTTACCGATGCCTATAAAATAGGGATCACCCAGAACTTTTTTATAACATATTTCGCTGCTGTTGAGAGGGTTGTCTTTATTCCCAACGCACAATACGTGACAATTCATACCTTAACACAGGAGCCTTCATATGATTGTGTAATTTTGGCCGTGGTTTGACATCAACTTTGATTTAGTGGTGCTAGGGTATCTAAACAAATGGATAACGTCACCCTCTAAATTTAAAATATCTGATGGTTCTGTTTTTCCAACGCGCCATTGGAGAGGACAACGATCGTCACAGGGTCCTTGCAAAAGTTGAGGACTGACCTGGAACCTGTACAGTGTGCTGTCGTCCCTGATGGTGAAGGTCTTCGCGTTGTCGCTGACAGGAAAAAAGTAGCCATACTGACAGAGGAGATTGGCAAGGTGAAGAGCTTCTGCGGCCACAGGGTCTGCGAAGACGTCGCAAACACCATAATTTAGTCTACTTCTCTCGTAGCCCAGTGGGGCTCAACGTTTAATGGAAAACAGGGACGCCCTTACTCTGATCTTCAATGTCCAAGTTGTCGGTGAGCCATTCGACGACGTCGTATCCTGAAAGTGAATGACGAAAAAATTACCAGTGGCATAGCTCGGATATGCCAGGATATAAGTAGCATCAGCTAAGATTCAGTTGATTATTCTTTGGTTTCCTGGTTGTCTAGGATTGGCTGATTATCTTGGTTACTGCTTCTAAAATGATTTCCAATCCAATACAATTCAATCAAATTCAATTGTGGTGGCGGCTCCGGCGCACCAGCTCTGCGCTGCAAGACGTCGTTGCTAGGCGCGCATGCGCAGGACGGCTCTCCAAGAGCCAAGCGAAACTGCTCAACATTGGCCAGTGTAGCTCACGCTACAAAAAAAAAGTGTCCTGTTAATTGCACCGCCGCATCGAGTAGATACCCGATGTAATGGGTGACGTGTTTTACTGCGAAAGTAGGTTAATGATTTCTTGGTGACCAAAGAGGTATCGGGAACCAAATTGGCCTGTATGCACACTTTACTGGTGTTCTCTGCATTGAGGGCGGTTACTTGCAAACCACGTGCGCCGTTGAAAAATAAACTCGCTTATGACCAGCTTGGAAATACAACTGTTTTACCGAACCCGTAAATAAGGTATATGCTTGTGCCCTAGCGTCCAAGGCTGCCTGGAGATTTCAGCGGTCTATGTGGGCTGTTGCGCCGCAAAATTACGCGCCGTTTCAGTCCATAGACCCGCACGGGACCTTTAGGATGTCTGACGGACTTTCCAAGCATGACGAAGCGGTTCTTCACCGCGTGCGGCTAAATGTCGCTTACACGAGTTATTTTCGATTCAAGATGAAACAGGCCGCTTCCCCCTTCTGCACACTGTGTGAGTTGTGAGGGGAGCGAGGACTTGAACCACGTATTATGTGAGTGCACGTGGTATAGAGCAGCTAGAACGTCCCTTTTAGTGTCCTTGGGTCGTCCGCTTTCTAGAGGACTAACTCTAAGTGACGTGCTAGGCGCTTGGTCGAACTCTAAACGAGCATCTCGAGCGACAAACGCTCTATTGTCTTTCCTGCGAAGCACAGTACTTGATCAGACTCTTTAAACAGGACTCGCTTATTGAGCGCGTCATCTTCATCACAGTCATTGTCATCATATGTTCATTGATTTCATTTTTTCATACATCTTGTGTAGCAAGCTAGGCGCCTTGGCCAGGCTGACCTCACCAGTATCATAAAAAACCATTCTCTCTCTCTCTTAGCTTTCGGGCTTAAAATGACACAAGACAGACTCATAGCAAGCCCATATTGCTGAGCTGACGTAACAAAAAGCACAAAAGTTTTTTTTGCAGAAATTCAGCGAATTATTTACTAATGGGTAGCATTCTTATGCCGCTTTTCATGATTATGAGTTTTTCCCAGCGAAGTGTTTTAGTTTTTCTAAATCCTGTCCATCTCCATTTACGCTATTATAATGACTAGAAGTGGAACTTTCGCGAAATCAGCATTATTGTAGAAATGCAGGGCGTTACATGGTTCGCTCTTTTCTTTAACCTTTTTATATTTTTCTTGTTTTTTCAGTTTCTCAAAATTTGCTTCTACTAATTATCTCATTTACGCTAATACAACGATTATAAGTTGAACTTCCGCAAAATCTGCATTGTTGTGGAAATTCAGGTCATTGTACTATTCGCCGTTTTCTATAAGTTCTCAAATTTTAGGTATTTATTATTTTTTCAAAATTTCCTCCGACCAATTATCTCCATTTATGCTATTACAACGATTACATTTGGAACTTTCCCGAAATCTGCATCATTGTGGAAATGCAGGGTGTTACATGGTCCGTCAGTTTCCGTAATTATTTTGTAATTTTCTTATTTCTTTCAATTTTCAAAATTTCGATCTAACAATCGTCTCCATTTGCGCTATTATAACGATTACAGGTGAAACTTTCGGGAAATATGCATTTGTGGAAATGGAATGCGTTGTACGTTTCGACATTTCCCGAAATTCTTTATAGTTGTCTTTTAGTTTTTCATAATTTCGCACGACCGGCGATCTCCATTCTCGGCATTATAGCGATTACAGGTGGAACCTTCGCGATATATGCATTTTTGTCGAAATGTAAGGCGTTACACGGTCCTGGCTGTGGGGGTACTCGGGAAAAAATGCCACGCATTGAAAAATTAAGATGGATCACATTTTACTCATGATTTCTCCGGAATTCTGGGGTTTGAGGGCTGCCAAATGAAGTTTTTTTGAGCACATTGTCAGTTACAAAATAGGCTTTCGGATTATAAAAAAACACCGTGCTTTGAGCGTCTATGCAAAACAGGTATTACAGCAATGGAAAAACTGTTATAGCGTGTAGCAAAACTTTTCGTCAGTAAGGCCATGGAGCATAATGTCGCTTCATGATGACCGCGGCGAGTGCTGCGTACCACTTGCTAAAAATAGCAATTCCGCATTTCCGCATTTCCTTCTGAATGTCGTTGTATTTAACTGCGTATCGTAGTATTTAAAAATAATGCTGCGTTACCAACGCAGAATCGGTGAGATACTACGAAAGAACACCCCCAATGTCACGCTTTCGAAACTAGGATCGGAAACCGACGCTGTCAGAGCATGAAGTCAAAATACGACCAGCTCTAGTGGAAGATACCCCACAGGCATGTCATACAATGTGTGGTCGTTGTACAAAGGCGACAAAAAAATCCCGGGCCATCTCCACTAACGTACAACCAGGGGAGTAGCGAAGCATGCAGTTTATCAGTGTATTCTTGGCGCCTTGGCGTTTTTTCCAACGGAAATTAAACCTTTGCGAGGTACAACAGGTGTACAGATTTGCTGTAAAAGTCTCGCGTCTTGGAAGCACGAAGTGTTCTAGCCCGAGGCATAAGCGAGTGTCCCAGTGGTTTACTACCATGACTACATGAGACGACGGTTACGACGACGACATTAGATGCCGACAGCTCGATCCAATACGGGCCTTCGCCTCTAATATGGAGCTTCTCAAGCTCCCAGTAGCCATCAATGCATTTCACGTGGCGGGACCTTGGGAAGGGCATCGAAAATTTCGGCGAAGTGGCCAGCTAGACCAAACCAACGGGCAGAGAACCTCACCGTGCTAATCTACAAAGGGCAGCAAGGCAAAGGTTGGAAGTTTAGTGGAGACGGCGGACGTACCGAGGAAGGCGCTGGGAATGGAGGTAAGGAATAGCTTCTGGCTGCGCACGGGCACCCCTGTGTCCGGGTGCTGCATCTCTCGCACGAGCGCCTCCATCTTGGCCAGCACGGGTTCCTTGCAGGTCGACTCATCCAGGGGCGGCAGCTCCTTGCCCTCCATGGGCGGCGCTCAGGCGGCGCGGCAACGGCTACGGCCCCGCCCGCAGCCCATGCCCTGTGCCCAGGCCTGGGAAGGAAAGGGGCGTGCGGAAGGATTTAAGGCATTTAAAGGGACCATGAACACCAAACACGTACGGTTGAAATTTGACAGAATACACTTATGCAACTTGGTCAACTTGGTTTCAGCACCAAAAAGACATTCTTTCAGATAACAATTGCAAGACAAAATTAAAGGGGGTGCACACGACTTGCAAAGACTTTGAAGGCGAGAGCCTAGTTCTGCTTTCCGTGAAAACAAAATACGCACGGTTTAAATTGGACAGAATAGACTTTTTGTAACTTGCTCAGCTGGGATTCAGCACCGAAAGGCCTTCTTTTAAATAACAATAGTATGAAAAAAATTAAAGGGGGTGCTCAGGACTTACAAAGAATGTGAATGCGAGAGCCTAGTTGGACTGCGTTGCAAACAGCACCAGAACAGGACGATAGGGGCATCACACTAACACAACGCTCGCTAACAACTGATGTTTATTGTCGCGAACAGGCAACAAATGTGGAGAAACAGAAAACACGTGACATAGTCATCTAGGAATGACAAATACAAAAAGAATATTAAAAGCAAGAAACTAAGAAAAACTTCTATGACACAGTAATCTGCACTACTGTTAAATCTGCAGCAGCCAGCACACTTTATATCAGAGCACCCACACAATCTCTACTAGCTACCAAGATAGTCAATTTCTTTCCCAACAAGGGCGACGGACGGTGTGCTGATGCAGTTCTGCTGCCTGGTGCGAATTTCCCAGGCTTCTCTGACCTGCCGCCGCAGCCTGTCCTGATACCTGGCCACCACGTGGCACTGCTCAGACGAAGGCGAGCAACTTGGGCAATTTGCAACGTGCGCAGCGACCGTGCTCCCTGTTTCTAACTTAGTTATGTACCAACTGGCCCGCATACAATCCGTGTTTCCTAGTTGGATTTTGTCTTGATCGATTCGCTGGTGCACTTTATTATGAACTTTGTGGTTGCGCCTCTCACAACTTGGTCAGCCCCCTTCTTTGGACGTGTTTGCACTGACCTACCCTCCTTTAGGGCTGCTGTTTCTCTCTTCCGGCGGGAGCTCAGTCACACTTTCTCACAGCCCTCATCCGACCCTCTGCACTGCCATTTCTCTTTCCCGGCACAGGATTCCCCGCTCGCACTCCCATTTTTTGCGCGATGCTGCGTACTTCCCAACAATTGTGTAGCTCACGCGTTTAAAACGACCAAATTGTAGCGCCAGCTACAATGGCCGAGGTTGAGCAGTTTCACCTAGCTCCTGTAAAGCCCTGCTGCGCATGCGCGAGGAGCAGTGCGGTCTTACGGTGCACAGCTGGCGCGCTGGAGCCGCCGCCGCCGCGACTGGATTGAATTTAATTGGATTGGATTGGAATGAAAATCGCTTTAGCAGCAGCAAGCATGATAATCAGATAACCCTAGACAACCAGTAAACCTACGAATAACCAGGGAACCTTAGCTCATGCTACGTATGTCCTAGCATAGCCGAGCTAAGCTACTGCTAATTTTTCACGATACGCAAAGTCAGCAGCGGCGCAATAGAGGAACATGGAAAACCCGACACCACTTTTAACGTATGCTTCGCTCAAATAAGCTACATTATTAGGAAAAAAGGGAATCGCCATGCATCCCACTAGCTCGTTTCCCGCAACAGAACCTATGGTGTCATATGCCCTTCTGTGTGATTGGCTGAGGCCGGCAAAAGCAAACGCAAATTTGGCAGGCCTGATAAGCTTGCTGAACGAGCTGTTTGTGGTTAAATGTAGGGCACATAGCAGTAAGGATTGTGGGGTGAACATTTACAGTTATGAACGAGCACGCAAACACCGAAGCACTTATTGCTGCACTTTGCCGGCTGACACCGCTAACACGGTAGTCGCGCGCGCTGGACTTCTCTGAAACAATACTGACCAACTGACACTGACCAACTGACCAACACTTACCAACTGACACAAGCGGCATGGGCGCTTGTTTGTTTGTCGAGTCATAGCCAAAGTATTAGAAAACGATTAGTATGAACAGTAATAAAAATACGGCAGGTGTAGAAGTCCGGGGAGAAGCAAAGTACAAACACTGGCACTGATGATGATGATGATGATTAGTGGCTTTCCTTTTAAATCGGGGCGTCGGTCGCCAGCAACCGACCTGCCTGTTTTTTTTTTTTTTTTTTTTTACGTTTACTTGCCCTACTCCCAGCCAACAGCGACAGTTGGTGGACCGGGCACGCAGGACCGCAGCCGCCGCAGGGGCCCTGGACTGAGGGCTTCTCCCGCTTTCAAGCGCAAATCTCTTGAATAAATGTTTTTACCACCAGCACCTATAGATTTGCTTCCTCCCTCCCATCTCTCCCTTCTTTCTGTTTTAAACTCATCGCCCCTACCCCCCTTTTTTCTCCCCTCGATGTTCTAAATTCTCATCCGTATGATTACTCCTACTGCGTACCAATGCCCTCCCTAGTTTTCCTCCACCACCACTCCAGTCCCTTCTTCGTCACCTCTATGGCACTGAAGTTGAGGTTCCCCCTCGCCCCAAATCCCAAAGCCTCCGCCAGCGTCATTTCCCCCTCACCCCGCGGTGGCCGTATCTCTGTGCAGCTCCTGACAATATGGTCTATAGTTTCCCGATCACTGCCGCAGCATGCACACGTTTCGTCCTGCTGCCTGTAGCTACCCGTGTATGCCCGGGTTCTCAGGCACCATGACCGTGCCTCGGAGAGCAACGCACTGCCTCACGTATTGCCACAGAATCCCTCCTTTTTAATTTCCCGTTTCTCTGCCCTATAAGTCTCCAGGTTTTTTTTTTTCGCTTCCATTCTCTGTGCCCACTTCGTCGTCTCTGCTGCCTTTACCTGCTTTTTAAATGTGTGTAAACCCCGGTTTCCCCTACCGACTTTCCGTACCGCTTGGTGAGCTGTCTGGTCCTCCGTCTCCACCGCGTGTCCACGATCCTTATATACAGGTACTTAAACACCCTCACGGCCTATTTTTCGTCCGCCATGTCACGAAGTCGCTCCTCAAACTTTATCTTGCTCTGCGCCTCCCTCGCCTCGAAAGACGACCAGCCCATATCCCCTTGTACCGCTTCATTTGTAGTTTTGCTGTGGGCCCCTAGGGCCAATCTGCCTACCGCCCTCTGATTTACTTCCAGGCCCGCTTGGGTCTCTGACTTCATGTACAGAACCGAATTAGCGAAAGTAAATCCTGGTATCATGACCCCTTTCCAGACTCCCCTTACCACCTCTTATTTGCTGTTCCCCCAGAGGGCTACAATATGATCAAACGGTCGCGTGTGAGATGAAACAGCCGTGGCCAGCAGGCTTTATTTAGTTTTAAGGCTGTGCTCTTAATACGTCATTGTCAACGTCACGAACACACACGATTTAGCGGGATATTGAAATTTTTACTTAAAATACCTAATTGGTCAGTGAATAAAGCATCGTTTGCCGCCGAACAGGCGCTTAGGGCCCTATAAAAAACTAAATCTTTAGAATAAAACAAACTTGTATTTTTCTGCGTGGCTCCTTTAAGGACACAAAATGCTACCATACGTGAGTGCGATAACTCCATTCTCGGAAAACCACGCTCACATATTTTTGCTAAATAATTAAGCAGGTAGTAGGACTTAGCGTGGACGACACGTCAATCAGCAGCCGCAGAAAATTCTTAGCCATTGGGCACCCATGCTTAGAAATCATAGCTATGACATTCCAGTAGACTTGCAGTAACAAAATTTACCGGGTTACCTCGGCTAAGCCACAACAAACAATATAAAAAAGGATAGAGGACACGCGAACGAGACCAACTAAAAACAGCACTTCGCAAACGAGTTCATATTTACCCAAACAAAGCTCATATTTATGAGAGAAGTACTCTGATCTGCAAAGCTTCTATGCACGACACCCTCGAAAAAGAAGACAGTCACCACAGCACCCCAAGATCGGCCTTATAGCTCCATTCTAAGGCGGGCAATGTGCTGCAGCTTTTCCTAATTGCCTGACTCTCCTCATCTCACAGTATGTGTCAACATGTGGTCACTATCGCACGTTCATGCTCACCTCATACCGCACAATCACTGCATATGAGCATGTAGTCATCACAGCGAGAGGTGAGCCCTGCCGTGAGCACGGCGCACCTTTTTGAGACCATTATTAAATAATTGTTCTCTCTCTGTTATCATCTTAAACCACGATAGGATGAAGAATGCAAGGTTGATTGGGTTGCGCTAGCGCGACACCAGACAAGGCTACTGCAAAGACTGCGACAAAGAAGAAATTTCTAGCCCGACTGACCCCACAGGCACAGTTTTCTTAAATTCTTGGTATCATTTCAAAGCCTCTTAAGTAACGGGAAACAGATCAATTATTACTCAAGGCTTTTTCTCAAAAAACACACAAACCATTTATTCAATGTGCAGGTTGCCGAATTCCAGCAAACTGCCCTCTGGCCGCATATCCCTACTTTTATGTAATAAACCCTTTATATGCTACATTTATTTAAATCAAAAGAAAATACTTGAATCTGTGGAGGCTTTCTTCAAATACCAATTACATTAAACAAAATCTCAACAATTGGCACCCAGCGGCAAAGAAACTTCCTCGCCTAACCAGGGCCCGGGAAGGTAATGTTTTGCGTGTACATTTTGCTGATCCAGCATTAGGCTTGACGGAGCACTTTTAGCGTGTAAAAAAATATTCCTTGCAGTTAGCAGTAGTTATTCATGAAACGTAAGTTCTCGCAGAAATTTTCAATGTAGCCAGTCGTGCTGGATAACAGTAGCCAACGAATCGATAGCGCTCTTAAACTATCATCAAACTAATTTATGCGCCCTGTAACAAATTTTGGCATAATTCGACTAAATAGTGAACGTGCAGATGCTATCACCTTATCATGATGTGAATTTAGTCTTGCAAACTTTTTACCCTCGAAACAGTGTTGAATAGCTCCAGTATCGCCGTTCAACGCAATAAAAATATACCATGACAGCAGTTTTTTAAGAGTTCATCGACACGTGTCTAGAGGCTGCGTAACGTAGAATTAAGAAAAGAAGGCGCAACACTCAAGGTTTAAAGGTCCTTCTTCCATATTTCGTTTGTAACTGTCTACTACGTGCGAATGTTGGCGTAAACGGAAAGTAGATATGAGAACGATAAAGGCCGGAAGACCTTACAGTGGTTCCCCGGGCCCTTATTTGAATTTATTGAACTAGGACACCACTTGTTGCGAGCGCACCAAGTCATGACTTTTCCGGGCATGGGGCTTAGCATACTCTAACAGCAAAAAAAAAACAGTAATGCGCGCAAGTTTTTCATTATTCTCCTTTAAAAGCGACACGTTCAACACTTCATTGATATTGGTGTTCTCCGTACGTAGGAAACCATCAAAAATAAATTCCCGCCAACGAACCTGGCCCCTCAAAACATCAGCCACTTCCCAGATAAAAGAACACTGCATGGACAGTTACAAAATATCAGTTGTTCACTAACAAAACCATCTTGATTGCTTTGATAATTAAAGCTGAGGGTCCGCGTAAACAGATTATTGAAATGGATTGCGCATATGCAAAGACGAGCATACCGTGTAGACAGGCATGTGAAAAAACCAATTCCTAAATCTGTCGTAATGCGCCTGATACCAAATTTTGTAATGTGGCACCGCGGTGGGACAAATTGTCATGCAAACAAGTACGAAATTCCTCGAAGGTTGTCAGTATTGCATTGTTATACTGGCACGTAAGTAACAGCCCGCATCAGACGTCAAAATAGTGGCAAGTGACAATTTGTACTGAGTGTAACTCTTAATTCAAGTGTTTCCAGCCACCAACTCCGAATGAAGCCTTATCTACTTGTATATCATTTTCCCTCTAATAAACGGAAGGGCGTGCAATGGCCTTTGTCGCACGTCTTTGGTATAAACCGTTGAGTTTTGCTATAACACAGGTCATATTACCAGTCGAATTGTGGTTTCTCAATAACGTGTCGCTTAGCTTAAACCTGCAGTGTCAATAGCAAAAGAGTTGTGCAAAAAATTCCACTCTAAATAGTTCACTTTTACCTAGCCATGTGGTTGCTCAGTTAGCTTTAATTCAAAGTTTTCCCCCTACCCCTGTATTTTTTATGTAAGTGAGCACATCTGCGTTAAGAGAACCATTAACAATGCTGCAAGGCTCTCCCTCGCTATCGCTAACACTACATGGCAGCTCATACTAAGCTCCAACGCGCGTGGTTTTTAACGTGGAGCGCCGTTCGACTATCTATAAAGGGAACATTCAGCAGGTTTGTATACTTGGGGCTGTTATGTTTTGTGAGGAAAACGCTGCTGTAGGTAGTTTTGATTCGTGTGAACGGGGATACATGGTCTAAAGAAGTGCAAGCACAAGGTTAGCCACCGCCGCAAGTGGTCGACGATCTGCCATCAAACCTGCTGATTTCAGCGGAGGTTTACGCTTAACAGGACGAAAGGTCCTCAGTCGACAAGGACACTGCTTTTAAGTATGTCCCCGTAGGTGGAAGGTCAGAACCTATCCCGTAATCATAGGGCAGCCGCTAACACTCGTAAAGCAAGGCTTGGCAAACACCGGATGCTCACTGCACTGTCGGGATATTTTTTGTCGCAGGTCGCTGCCCCATGTACAACGTCAAAAAAACAACCGACACAGCTGACGTCGACCACGACACCCCAACGTCCATTTTCTGATTGTCTCGAGCGACGTCCGGCGACGCGACCTCGGCGGTCACGCATCACCGGTGTTCTGGCGGAGGGTCCCCATGGTGAAGAGGGGAAAGAAGTCAACCTCCGTCAAGAACGTTCCCGCGAGCTGGGGAGACCCCGTCTCCGCGTCGTGGGGGCTTCCCACAGGGATGACCGGGTGTTCGTCCCGGTGTTAAGCACGTTTCTCGCCCGCTCCCGACCTCCGGTGCCCTTAACACGAGGCGGGGAGGTTGCCGGTGGGTTTATTCACTCACCGTGGCGGGGTTGAGCGGGTCTGCAGCGACGACGTCGTTGGCGGTGGTAGCCCTGCTGCGCCAACATCGATTGACGCCGTGTGTCCCCTCTCGCCAACATGGCGGCCGTATCGATTGCGTCTGCTCGGGAGCGGAGGGGAGTCCCTAGGAAACCCCTCCGCCGCGTCCCCATTCGCCTTTCGCTCCAGCCGTCTGCTCCTGCAAGCGGCCGCAGCCATCATTGATTCTGCAAAAGCCATCGCGCAGCGTCACCTGGCGGTGACAGTTCGAAGGGGTTTGTCTCCGTCCGCGGCCACCGGGATGGCGCCAGTTGAAACGGTGGAGTGGACACTCCTGTTGTGTAGTGGATTCGGGAGTGTCTCGCAACGCAATACTAGGGACATTGGGTTTTTGTAGCGCTGTGCATTTTCCGCGGATGCTGTGGCCGGCGACTATGGACGACTAAGGGACGCGAAATAAGCGTCCATAGTGATATATCACCATCCATATTTTTCTGGCCGCATATTTTCTTTGATGAGTTTGCTAGGTCCTCTTGAAGTGAAAACCGAATTCACTCCTTTTGACAGAGGCTTATGCGAATACCACATATTAAAAGGACGCTTTCGTCAGAAGGCGCCTACCGGACTGATTGTAAACGTCCTAATGTATGCAGCTTTAAGTGGTCACTCTTTCCTTCAAAGCGACGCATACTTTGGTAAATCATTCAAGACATTAGTACGTATGTGTAAATGTTATAAAATTGTAGGAATCCTTGAAGTAAAACAAATAAACGGTTGTTCACTTGTTGCGATAAGGTTTGTCTACACTAACTTGTTTTCTTATTTTTTTTTCATTCCACGGAAAGGAAAAATATCAGGAGCGAAAGAAAAATAACGGCAGTAGTAGCAGCATGCACACTAGTATTAATGATTACCGATGGGTAGAGTGTGCTGAAGTGTCTGCATGGGTGCGCATGCGCAACCTACTTTAAAGGGTGGTTCCCGCCAGTGAAAGCTCAGGATAGTGGACTCTGGGGTATCGAAGCCGGTGCCCTGCCTGCGAAGTGACAGCGCTAGCGACATGCTCATTTGCAAGCTGAAAAAAGCTGCCATGTTTGTGTGTGCCAATGCACCTGCTTGCTTGTGAACGCAACCATTAGAACAGTAATTTAAACCACGTAATTCAACGCATAAGCATGCAACGAATGTTCTCTTCAGAAGGGTTCTGCAATAATGGTTCTGCAATGCGCTGGTTCTGCAAAAAACCAATTGTTGAAAGTTAGCGCTTGTCCTGTCCACGCCTCGTCCTCTGTTTGTTACTGCGCTTGTTTTCTGTGTAACGCATGTGCGCCTCTGCATTTTCCGGCTAGTACACTGACTCCGAGAAGGTGGTGCTGAGGAGAGGAGGAGGCAGATTGCGCTGGTAGTGTTGGTCCTTATTGGCACTAGGGGCGCCTTTGTTCCATGAACTCACCAGCCAGCAGTATTTGGCGGCCTCTAGGGATACGTCGGGCAACTACGCGTTCGTTAGAGTGCTCGGAATGGCGGATTCATGCAGCAACTCACAGTGAGCAGTCGACCAGCCTGCTGTTTGGCGGGCTGCGCATAGAAAAAAATGTAAAGGTAGAACAGGCGGGAAAATACGGACTTAATGATTGCGTCTTCATCACGTGAAAGCGTAGCGGTTGGTCTTTCCGGCATTTAGGGCGAGTGGTAAAAGAATCCCATTTAAAATCAAGCTGGCACGCAGTGTTATACTTTTAAAATTGTGTTGCTGTCATCCTAGACACTTTTATTTATGCAACAAGTTGAATAGTTGTGCGTGCACATTTTTGTGGCTTCTACATGGAGGCAAGCCTGGCCAAACCGCAAGCAGAAGCCGCCATTTGCCTCTTTCGGCAGCGTTTTCAATTGTGCTTTTGCAGCCCTGTGCTAACTTCGCGGTATCGGTGTTGCATATTGAATAGAAGGTGAGACTTTTTTTAAGTGTTGATGTGGGGTATCATATTTCGTTTTTTTGTACTTCGAACGCTGCGAGCGTTGCGTAGCTTTAATGAAATCAGACATAGCTGGTTCTACGCCTTGAGGATGATGATGATGATGATGATGATTATAAAATATTTTATTAGGAATGGGAGGACCGAAGGTCGCTGGTGCGGGAAGAAGGGGAATAGGGAAGAAGGTAGACGCTTACTAAATCACGCTCGCCAGGCCGCTGGCAACGCCGAACTGGGCTGAGGGCACCAGGTGGTGTGGATGTAGAAGTATGTCTCTATGTAATGCTTCTATATCTGAATTTTTAAAAACACTATCGTTCATTCTATGAAGATCAAAAGCGGAGCACTGCAGAGCAAGATGTTCCATGTTTGCTTGAGAAATGGTGTTACAAAAGGTACATGTGCAAATAAGAGCTTAGGAAATGCACTGGAAATGCTTAGTGACCATTTTTTAGCCGAACATAATGATATTTTTAGGGAGGTTGGGCCCTTTGTTTAAGCGCTGAGGGATGTCAGCAGTAAGCGCCCATCGTCGCACGTCGGCTTCACGTGCAGCGAACGACGGTGATGAGTTACGTGCGGAAGTGGCCGACGGTTCGTACGCGAGGCAAGGGTTGTGCGCTGTGGCTGCACTTAAGTTACGCGAGCCGCACGTTGCGTTCGATTATTAAAGATGATAGTCTTTCTTTGGCTACTTAAATCCAGAAATTTTATGCAGAAATGCATTATAGTCGGGGGTTGTCGTGCGTCCCTTGGCCGGCGTGCGCAGCGCGTCTGATGATGATTGTGGCATGATGCCCCTAGGGATTTGCCAAACAAACAATCCATCACAAGATAGCTTCGCGTTCAACCACCATCGTCATCTTCCCGTAGGGGAACCGCTGAAGAAGAAGAAGGAGAAGAAGACAAAGCTGCGAAGAGGAGGGCTGCGTGAGTTTTGGCTACCGTTATCCTCCTCGGCCGGCGCATCTTCCCGATCTGAACCCGGTCGAAGAGCGGCGCAGCGCGTCTGATGATGATTGTGGCATGATGCCCCTAGGGATTGGCCAACAAAACAATCCATCACGAGATAGCTTCGCGTTCAACCACCATCGTCATCTTCCCGTAGGGGAACAGCTGAAGAAGAAGAAGGAGAAGAAGACAAAGCTGCGAAGAGGAGGGCTGCGTGAGTTTTGGCTACCGTTATCCTCCTCGGCCGGCGCATCTTCCCGATCTGCACCCGGTCGAAGAGCGGCTCATCGCGCCCCGACTCTCCTTCATGAGCATCAGGCGGCTGACTCAAAGCAACGGGCAGTTTGGAATCAAGGGACAGGCGGTGAACGTGCCCATCGACGTATCGAAGGTTGTGCGGTGCCTTCCTCGCATGGTACCCGAGGACGTTGCGTTCGACGTTCAGATTTCTGCATCCTCACAATCCCCCTCGGGGAGGTGCGGGGGAATTTATTAGTCTGTCTGTATGTCTGTCTGTCTGTCTGCCTGCCCGCCTGTCTGTCTGTCTGTGACTCGATTCAGCCACCCGGCCAAAGCAAAATAATGCCTGCGCAATAATCTTATATAGTCACAGCTAAATCTACCCGTCTATGTCCGGTGTAATGTTCACACTTGTCAACATTGTTGAAGAAGAACAAGACATTACGCAAATATGAGACAACAAATCAATACAGAAGTGATATTTGCAGTGTTCCTTCATAAAAAAATCAAATATTCTTGAATTTTGCGAAATTAAATACTTCATCTACTGCAGAAAAAGAATTCACTCCGCCGTCGCCTGTGGTCGCCTGCGCCACTATAGCTTCTGGTGCCATTTTAAGAAATCAACCGGCAACAGTTACGCAAGGTTGTTCCACGTTCTGCTTGCAACGCACGTGGCGTAGGGAAACGCGGTTCTATAAACGTTTAAGTATATGCCTCGATTAACGCGCGTCTTCGCCGTACGGCAGCGTTCGCATCGAGACACCCGGTTTGGAGCAGTGGAACGCGGAAAATTTAAAATGATTTAAGCAAACCTTTGGCGTCTTTACCTTGGGAGGAGCACGACGAAAGAGAAACAACATGAGAGGTGAGCGGGAAAGCGAAGGGATGTATTTACTTCGCAAAAGCCGATAAAGACTATCGTCTTTTGACGGCATTTGCAACGAAAGGAGCAGATACGCGGCCAATTTTTCTACTAGCTAGCCATGGCTAGCTTGTCTAGCTATTACTGCTATTATCTATTGTGCCGTGTTGCGCTGCAGTGCCATCCGCGCGAACGTACGCGACGAAGTAAGCGCAGTTGCATTAGTTGGCTGGTCTTAGCATGAAGAGCGTCCGTACACGAATTATGAACTTTTACACGTGTGCCATGGCTCGTGCGCTGCCTGCGTAACCCGCGTAGCCACTCGCCAAAGCCAAAGATGCGCGCGCGTTGCTTCGACATGGCGCGTCAAATGTTGCGAAAACGGGTCTTTAGTCGGCAAAGAACAGCTTTGCTCGATGCAGCGGGAGTATGGAGTGACTTGGGATCTTCACAATAGGTCTTCGTTCTACGTTGTACGTCGTCTGTTATTGCATGCATTCTGTAGAACTGTCCCGCACTTGCCGTTTTTTTGAGCTTTTGCTTTTTTCCCTGTAGTCATTTTTCGGGTGGTTTGATAAAGAATGTATTGGGCATGTTTCCCCATTCTCTGGGCTCTACTGTATGTTATTGCCATGTTTTTTCGCCCATCACCTCTGGGGGTCATCGATACAGCACTTACTACTGCGTGCCATGGTGCCCACAAGGCGCGCAACTGTGACCTCGTCAAGTGCTTCGGAACGGATGTGCTTCTTTCGCATCCCATGGGAGGGCAAGTGTTTTGGGGCTTAGTGTTACCTTCATTTCTCGCTGACTGTTGTCCCTGCTTGGATAAAAGGACAAAGCCATTCAGGCTATATGAGCTGCATTTTCATTTGTATTATACCAAACAATTGCTGAATTGCATTAAGAATGGGCCTAACCACTCGTCGCTAATACAAAGACATGCATACTTTTACTGTCGCTAGTGGCGCGAACGCCTGGCCGCTGAATAGAATAATAGAACTTTTTATGCTGTATATAGGTGGCATGTGATGGATGCAACACTTGGGTACTTGTAGTGAAAGTTTTATTTCACTTACTTAAACCCATGTGTCGTGTTGCTGTTTACCGACTTTTAGTAGGTCACCTGTGGTAGCAAACTGTTTGTGTATGGCTCCCTTAATCGGCTATTCAGGTCGACAGCATGGGTGGCCCGCAATGGGCGAGATGACATCAAGACAAAGCCAAAGAGCCAACTGCATTCGTCTTAGCCCATATGCTGTGAGCACCTCCCAGCACAGCACTGCATGAATACTGCCCACACACGACTTACAAAAATGCTCGTGCGAACGGTTCTCCCAGTGGTATTCAGCTGTATCACTGGTTCCACGCAGTGCTTCTTGCTGCCTTATTGATGCTCCTGATGGGTACGGTAAATATCTCTCATACTCTGAGCATCGCTTTCCCCCCCGGAAATCGAGTGCAAGTCTCGGCTATCACTACGGCATGACAACTGAAAAGCCTAGCGTTAACGCAAGCAGCAAGGGGATTTTTATCTCTGGCGTGCCTCATCTCATTAAAACCACACAAAAACGTTCAGCCTCCGAAGTCCATTCGCATATTACCGTTGGGGTTTACATTGTACATCCATTAAAACATTTTTCAACATGAACTTTGCGCGGATGAAAAGTCATTCTACAAGCCGATGTTTGGCGCCGTACGCGGAGTGACTTAGGTGGAAGAGAACCAGGTCGGAACCTATGTTGTCAAACGCACGTCAGTAATTAGTGCAGCACATATGTTGTCGAACGCACGTCAAACGCACGTCAGTAATTAGTGCAGCACCTTAAAAGGCAACATTTTAGTCGGGTTTTTTTTTCTGGCCAAATGTGCACTCGCATTGTGATAAATAGATGCACCTTTGGTAAATGCAGCGCCGACTGTGCTGCGCGGTGGTTCTTTTCTGTGCTCTTGGTTTTCTGTTTAAGCACAGCTCGCCAATATACGCAGTGTGCCCATGATGTGCCTCTTAAGAGAAATTTGCACTTTTATTCCATTTGTTGTAATCAGGCCGATAAAAAGTATAATGTCATGTTGAATGCAAATATGCGGTGCAGTCGCCGAGCATATAGGCGACATAAACGTTTTTAGCCTCTGTCGCGGCACATGGTGATTTGTGAAACAAGCCTGATTTAAAGTGTACTCTGGTAGCATTCGTCATTTACTGGTGCCAGGTAGTGAAATGTTTGGACGCAAAGCAGAGTAATGCCAAGTCCAAATATGCATCTGTGCGCTGCATTGTTGGAGTTGTGCTCGACTGCGTGTTCGAAATTATCAAAATGTGGCACTTGGCCCCACAAATGTTGTGTTACTTTATAGGACTATGTAATTGGTTCATCATTGTCACATACAAAGAGCCGTAAACTGCATGCCTGTTTCTTATATTTGAGTGTTCGCATTGGCTACGAAGATGTGAGTTTGTGTGCTTTTGTGGAGCTTGGAACCTGTCGGTTCAGTATGTGCCTCAGTTCTCTCCGCCTTGCCTTTCTCCTTGACTGGGGAAGCAACGCTTTGGGAAGCTTACCCGGCTTGGAAATTGCAACTTCGATGAGGGAACAATTCAAAACTGTTTTTTTTTCTTTAGTGTTTTCGTTTATATGTCTGCGATAATGTGATTTCTGTTCAATTAACACTGATGATTTGTACTTGACGAAAGACAATAAATGTCATTGGAGCTCATCGATTAAGCAAGGCCATTAAAACTTCTCTGCTAAATTGGGCGCAATTGTTTCGCTTCTTTCACATCCTAACTGGTGAAATTGCCGCATTGAAAACATTTTATATGCAAAAATTGTGGGCGTAAGCATTCGCGGGTAGTGCAGTGCCTAGATTTTGTTATGATTGATATTTGTATATGGCTTCACCTTCATATACAGTCTCACGATGCGATGGGAGGCCTCCAAAGCCCGGAAGCCTAGCCAGCGAGTACCGATTTATCAAACGCTGCCTTACTTTGGCCCTCACTGGGACGCAAATAAACACTGAAGACAAATAAGACTACGATGGCGGATGCTTCTGGATTATCTGCGTTTTCTATTACCAATCTTTTGTGTGGTTGTGGTACCTTTACTTGTACGGTTTTTTTTTTTTCATTCCTGGAAACCTGCTTTTCATTTCACAAGTTTTGTTCCTCTGCTATGTTATATTTGTCACTATTTATTATTATGGGTGTATTGCAAACAATGGCGGCACTTATAAATTGTTCTTACATTTATTACTGTGCAATAAATGTTTCTTAATTTATGAGGTGTCTCTTTTTTGTAGCTTGACAAGATGTTCAACACACAGCAAAACTGAGAGTCATAACCGTTTGTAAATGGTGCTGGTAAATCGTAATTTCACATTTCAAAAGTGCATTTCTTTTAAAAGCATGCAGGCTACCCGATGAGAATGATATATTCAAATAAACGCTCTAACCAATGCATGGAAGCATCAGAATACCGTTCCGATGCCCGTCGCCGTGGGCAGCGCTTTGCAGCCATTCAAATTACCCGCTCCAGTCGGTATCAACGAAACCGAAGCCGAAACTAGCAGTTTGTTCTTCATATAGTTGCTTGATGTGCTACAGTAAATTTGGCCGCAAGCACTAGAGTGTACATGCACGGCCGGACTCGACTCTCCTCCTCCCGCGCTCCCCTTCGAGTTCATTGACTGCCGGCTCACATGGCTGCCCGCTGTCAAGGCCCTCCGGGCACGCAGCGCACAGGTGCTCTAAGGGGTGCGGCAGCTTCTGTCACGAGGCAATGGTTGCTCACACCAAGTGGCGCAGCGCGTGTTCCACGGCATGGCCTCTGCAGCTGTGCTGTACGCGCTTCCACTCGCCTACCTGGGACCACGACGCTGGCAGGAGCTGGAAATCGACCAACGCCGCGCCATCCGCCTCTGCCTGGGCCTCCCCTCCACGTCGCCAGTTGCGGGAACTTACACCGAGGCGGGCACCTGGCCCATCGAGATGCGGCCCTTGCAGACGGGGCTGCGGCACATCCAGCGTCTGCTGGCCGTACGTGACGGGGCTCCGCTCCTGCAGAGGTTCCGTAGCCGGCCCAACTCGCACATGGGAGCGCTGCTCACTATCTTCGAGGAGGGCATCGAGGTACCGAACCGACCCTGTCTGGAGCCGCCACAACCAGACACCGGGGAGGCCCTGCAGATCACCACGACCCTCCGCGGGGTCCGCAACAAGCGGACCACACCACCCCAGGCCATCCGCCAAGAGGCGGCCGTCCTGCTGCAGGACAAGCTGAGCAGCTACCTGCATCTCTTCACGGACGGCTCCGTCAAGCACAGCACGTGCGAGGGGGCGGCTGCGTGCGTGGTGCCTGAGCTGGGAGCCAGCCGGAGCTGCCGCCTGCCCTTCCCCACTTCCTCCACACGGGCGGAGCTGGCAGCGCTGCACCTGGCAGCCGACCTCCTCCTCGAAAGGGGGCCCCATAACCACGCCGGGGCGGTCAGCCTCACGGACTCCAGGACTGCCCTGCTGCGGCTGCACGCGGCCGATCAACCCTCCAACAGCAGCGGCTACCCGGAGCGCTCCCTTGCAATCAAGCTGCGCACTGTGGCCTCCCGAGGCTGCGACCTGCGGCTCCACTGGCTGCCGGGCCACAGTGGCATCCGGGGCAACGAAGACGCCGACGCCCGCGCCAGGGAGGCCCACCAGGAGGGCACCCCAGTCTCCGAAGACGTCACCGCGTTCGACGAGGCCCGCACTGCCCTGGCCCGCATGGTGCAGACGATGCACCCCGACCCTCTGGTCGTGAGCGGCCTGGCGCCCAGACCGTTGCCCGCACGCATCAGCAGGGACGCCCGCTGCCTGCTTCTCCGCATGCGGCTGAACTGCTGCAATGTGGCGGAGCGTCTGCACCGACACGGCCGCAAGGACTCCCCTACATGTGCGGACTGTTCCGAACTGGAGACGCTCGAGCACCTACTCTGCTTCTGCCCCCACCACGCAGGCCCGAGAGCAGAGCTCCACCGAGCGCTCCAGCGTCGAGGCCTTCCCAGCGCCGACATGGAGGACCTTCTGTTCCCGAAGGGACCTGCGGCAACCCAACGGGAAGTGTTCACTTATCTGCTTCACTTCCTGAAGACGACCGGCCTCACGCAGCGGCTGTAGCCCGGAGTGCAGTGATTGACTGGTGTGCCCGGACTGACAGCGTTCTAGGACTGACAGCTCTCTTTATACCTTTCTCTCTCTCTCTCTCTCTTTCTACTTTATCCTATCACTCCCCCTCTACTTCCCTTCCCCTGCACTGGGTTGTATGCAGGTGAGCTCCCTGCCGAGCTCAAAATATCCCCAGTGAATTTCCTTTCATTTTCCCGTCGCGAACCACAACCCCCCCCTTCGAGTTCGGCCGTGCCGCCGGCAGGGCTGGCAGAGTTTCACTCTATGGGCGCTGGGGCCAGCGCACTGTCCCTATCCGCACTCCTAGCGCGAAATATTTGTGAAATTGTCCGCACTCGTGGGCTAATTATGTTTGCAATTGTTCGCACTCCTCGAGCTCGATTGCAGCGCCCTGTGTGCAGTTTTTCCTTTTTTTTTTGCGTTGCGCTTTTCGTGTATTGTTCGCGCATCCTTCAACCTTCGCGCCTGTCTTTTTGCGCCTTTTCGAATATGCACGTGGCAGAATTATTATTATTACACACCTTTCCCAATGAAATGTAACTTGGTGGAGTAAACAATTCTTTTCCGCATTATATGGTGAGGTAGCAAAAAAAAATTGCCCCCACCTCCCCGAAGGGAATCGTGAGGAAGTGCGAATGCATTTCTTGCGCCGAGAGTACACGGCGTAGTATTTCTGCCATCGCCTTGAGAGGCGCAGTACCGGCGAGGGGGAGCTGTCAGGCGAGGGGAGAGGCGCGCGCCGAGGGTGAGTGCAAACCTAACGGGGGGAGAGGCGCGCCAGCTGCAGAGCATGTGACGTCACGGCGCGAGGAGAGGGGGAGCAGACGCAAAGGCGCCAGCGCGCGGTCACGTGGGAGTGTGACGTCACGGCGCGAGGAGCGGTGCGGGAGCCGCCGCGGACGCGCGCAGCCACGGCGCGGGAGGCGGAGCGCGCGCGGGTCACGTGGGGTGTGACGTCGCTGCGCCGTTGCTACAGACGCTCCTCTCCGCTCCTCGCGCCGTTGCTAGGGGAGAGGAGGAGGAGCAATGCGGACGGCGGATTCAGGGTCGCTTATAAAGTGCATAGCACTTAAAATACCCGCCCCGCTTACTTTCAGCCACAGATTTTTCAGATACGGCAAGTTATTAGAAGTAATTAAATGACGTGTACAGGCTCTGAACCCAAACTGATTTTTGGTGCAGCAATGCAAGGTAGGAATTACTTTTTCGCGTGTGCAGTTAGTTACATGCTTCTACTTTATCTGGTTTATAATTGAAATGATTTTGTGTGTGGATAAAGCTAGCTAACTAGTACTGGGTTCTGAACTAATAGAAGATACGCTCCAAAGAGTAACAACACGCCGTCGCAAAGTTTTACGTCATCATTCGCAACACCACGCCGTTCAGCACACGTAGACGTACACGAAGCATTCAGAATATGCTGATGTTCCGGCTCGGATTAGCGGGCTCTGAAGAAAGTAAATTTACTACTGATGCAGAAAACATAGCTGCTAGTACGAAGAAAAATAGCAGCACTGCGTTTATGATCTATACAGTGGCCACTGCGCGCACTTCGCCCCTATATACCCAAGTACCTCTGCACAATGTACTGCTTCAAATAGCAAGCCATGACAATTGGCTGCCGCCGAGTCCAACTAGCACACGCAGAAGCCAACAACGACGCATGCGATAAACGCACGCTTCTTGGACAAGTTCGACCACGCTTCGCTGACTCCAAGACCTCAACAAACAGCGCTACGCAAAAAAACGAACGAAACAAACTGGCCACACGGCGCTGCAATCAAACGCGATGAGCGCGAACAATTTCAAAAACTGTTCGAGCTAGGAGTGTGGACAATATTGAAAATTATTCGCGCTAGGAGTGCGGATAAGGGCAGCCGCGGCAGGGTTCTAAGGGAGTGCCCTCCCTTATTAGTCTATCTTTATGGGCGGCGCCTGTCTCAGCATGCCAGTCTACGTGGGATTGTCTTATCTTTTCTTTATATGCCGCATGGCAAAAATGCGAATTAAAAAAAATTCCCCCGCACCTCCCCGAGGGGGATTGTGAGGATGCAGAAATGCGAACGTCGAACGCAACGTCCTCGGGTACCATGCGAGGAAGGCACCGCACAACCTTCGATACGTCGATGGACACGTTCACCGCCTGTCCCTTGATTCCAAACTGCCCGTTCCCTCGAGTCAGCCGCCTGATGCTCATGAAGGGGAGTCGAGGCGCGATGAGCCGCTCTTCGACCGGGTTCAGAACGGGAAGATGCGCCGGCCGAGGAGGATAGCGGTAGCCAAAACTCACGCAGCCCTCCTCTTCGCAGCTTTGTCTTCTTCTCCTTCTTCTTCTTCAGCGGTTCCCCTACGGGAAGATGACGATGGTGGTTGAACGCGAAGCTATCTTGTGATGGATTGTTTGGTTGGCCAATCCCTAGGAGCATCATGCCACAATCATCATCATACGCGCTGCGGACGCCGGCCAAGGGACGCACGACAACCCCCGACTATAATGCATTTCTGCATAAAAAAAGAGTGCCTGCTTGTGTTTGTGTGCGCCAGGAGTCAGCGGTTCATCGAAATTATTTGAACTTGCACTAATTTATGCGTCCGCCTTCATCGTGCAGCCGGTGCTTTGAAGCCAAGGCGGGTATGTTGGGGACTGGGCGCGTACAGGGTGCAGCGTGTGCATTTACTATGCTAAGCCTACATGTATCGGCCATGCACCTCCAAAAATAGCTGTGCTACGATGAACGATGACATCCTAGCTTAAAATTCCGGAATCTACCTACACAGGCGATATTTGGACGCAGCAAGATATCTCCAGAGTCCGAAAAAATGACGAACACCCTGCAGCAATGATATTACCAATCTCTTTGGTCTTCAACGTTCCCGTCAGTGCAGTTGTCCACATTCCTCATCTGTGTGACATGTCAGTGTTGAAGTTTGTCTATAATAGTTTTTGTATGGTGCTCTATTGGAACCACGATCTGCATTGGGAAGTCAGTGAGGCCTATCATAGGTTTCATGATGTTTACCCGCTTTTGGCTGCATAAAATTGAGAAAACCAGTAGCCGCACATACCTCGTTTTGTTTGAAATGAAAATATTACATTTTCTGAGATTTGGCAATTTATGCAAATCAGATTTCACGGCTTGCCGTCAAAGCTACTCAGTTGTAATAACGGTGCTAATACTGTCAAAACATTCTACATCGAACGCGGGTTCAGCTAACGGGCGCCGTGATGTCGACAAAGGGTCGGTCGGCTTGTCGACAAAAGGTCGGAGGACAAAATCTCGACAGAGGGTTGGCCAGTTCAACCTGAGAGGCGGCCACTGCAGCCCTCATCGAACCCGCCAACCTGGGGGGAGCAGTATAACGCCTTAGCCAATGCGCAACCGCCACAGCAACATTTGGCGTACGGAAATGTACTTTTGGCAGGAGAAGTTTTAGTAAAACATTTCGACTAACTGTGCCTTTATAATGCCGCTCGAGGGATGGGGTAAGGGTGTGGGGCGATATGGGGCACCACATTTCAAAAAAAAAAAAAAACTAAATGATCTGAAAAAGGAGTACTTAAAGTAACTTTGACTAAGCATAATTAAGGAGAAAGCGTGGAATATTCCAGGTCAATACATTGCAGGTTGACAATCCCACGTCTTTGGCAGACAGACGGCTCACAAAATGGCCGGTTTTAAAAAAAAAAAAACATAGGTGAGAAGATGCTTCAAAGCGCAGGATTAAAGTTAAGACTTATCGAAACCATACATAAACGGCTGTCATGGCTCGTACGTATTTATATAGTTCCGCTCAAACGAATATTTACGAATATTTTAGGCGAACAATATTGGACATAGTCCCCAGCACACCATCTTATGATACCCATTAGGTTGGTTTTAGGAACAAACGAAAAAAAAATGCCTTGTTTAAAACAGTGTGGAAGAGAGACAAAATAGAAGACTACTCAAATGGAAAAGATTTCAGCTCGAACTGTTTCAAACAAAGACAACAAAGGAAGAGACAACGCCCGCAGTCCAACAGACGGCGCGTAGGTAGCGCGAAGGCGGGAAAATTGAATTTAATTCAATACACCTGATTACAACGTGGTGGCCTACAGTCCAAGTAAGGAGGAAATTGAGCGCGATAGTGGTGGTTTGCATCTGTAGGAAAAAAGAGTTCAAACGGAAAAAAATGGTGATGACAGTGAAAGGACATGTTCAGCAATTAGACACTAATGGTTTCGCGAATACATCATAAGGATCGCTGAGGTGTTCTAGTAATTTCTACCATTATAAATTCTGTATCTTCCCTCGACCCATTACTTCTTAGCCATGGCATGGTTCATCTCTCCTCGACGGGCTCTTTTTTTTTTTAATCGACTGGGAGGACAAGCTGATTTTTCTTTTCCTTTTTATCCCAAGGTAGGACACACGAAGAAATGTTTCGACCTGCTTTATATGGCAGCATGGGCGGTCACAGTTGCCTGCAGCCGAGATGGATGGAGGCAACTTGTTTGATAGCCTGCAGATCGACGCCTTAGAGCCCCGCGACGCGGGCCTCTACGTCATCCTGGTGGGGTCCTCTACTCGGCGTCGGCTTCTGCTACTCCCGCTGGTCGTCGCCCGTGAAGGCGCCTCCCGGTCATTTTCGCGCGGCTTCTGCCTTTCAAGAGCCGAGAAAAAATCTGCTGTTGGTGTAATTTCTTCACGCATCTCATCATAATTGTTGCCCCAACCTTTTCGAGAGAGAGAAAGAGAGAGAGAGAGAGAGAGAGAGGGAGGGAGAGAGAGAGAGAGAGAGAGGGGAATGCTTATTTGAGCCGCTGAAGTAGGAGTGATTCCCAAGTCCGGGAACCCATGAGGTGAACAGAAAGCCTTCGTTCTGGATGCCAGGGGTTGCTGGACGTACAGGTGGCCACTGGTCGCCAGGTTCTTCCACAGGTCAGGGGGTGGGAAGAGGGAATCGGAGAGGAGGAAGATAGGATTGTGCTCACACTGCATTATAATATGCGGTAGACTTACCTCGATCTTCACTATTGACGAATTCACGCAATCATACGGTCCCCAGCACGCAACCATAATGAAATCGGTCACCCGATTATCCCCATCCGACTGGTCATTATCAGCTCATCACCACCACCACCACCACCACCACCACCACCACCATTATCATCATCA
Organism: Haemaphysalis longicornis; assembly: GCF_048455015.1. NCBI lineage: Eukaryota > Metazoa > Arthropoda > Arachnida > Ixodida > Ixodidae > Haemaphysalis > Haemaphysalis longicornis. The sequence goes on along the minus strand of NW_027526385.1, from coordinate 49,877,531 downwards.
TCATCATGATCGTCAGTGTCGGCAGCGGCGGCGGCGGGGGCGGCGGCGGCGGCGGTGGTTGTGTGTGCTGTTGTCATTTTGACGTTTCATGACGTTTACTAGCCCCATTCCTAAAGTTTGTGTCCTTATTTCTCTCTACTGAAAGCGCAGAAGTCCTGACCGGCCATGAAAAACCAGTCGAAATGCAGTAGACACGGCAACGTAGGCTTCAACTACAATATGGCTCGTAGGTTGCCTGCTACTTGGACCATGGCATTCTCCGTCATCTCAACGGAAAGTCCTGGATGCGTTATTTGGGTATCTTGAAGATATTGGCGTCACCGAGACTTTATAGTACCCCTTAAGCTGTCACTCTATGCTACGCCGCATGTCCATTTATATGACCTTCTCTTTTTTTTCCCTCTTTCACCTACTACTCTTCTTTTTACTACTCATCTGTCTTTTCCCCGTTCCCCTTCCTGCAGAGTAGCAGGTCGACGTACGCATGTTGGCAAACCTCTATGCCTTTCCTTCTTTAATAAAGAGCTTCCCTCTCTCTCTCTCTCTCTCTCTCTCTCTCTCTCTCTCTCTCTCTCTCTCTCTCTCTCTCTCTCTCTCTCTCTCTCTCTGGCTCGTAGGTCACGTCCTCTTTGTGATTGGCTGAGGAAACGAGGCGCAATATAGAAAGTAGGCCGGAACGCTTACTTCACACATTGGAAACTTCAGCCTGCGTAAAAGTGACCTGATGTTACGTAACAGCTCGCAAATGGCGGCTGTCGTCGCCGTGAAATAGGGCAGAAGCTTCCCTACACCTTCAGCGCAGTGAAATACCCGTGAATTTGCAGCAAGCGCAGTTTCCCACGACGCACGGTTTAAATCCGTTTTCTGGGAAAGAAATAATAGTTTTGGCTGTTTCTAGGTAAGCGACATCGGAGCAAAAAAACATGACGTCACGTATTTTTTTATGTTTGGCAATAAAATATAAATTATTTGTTTGACATAATAGCTACATAAGAGGGCTGTACAAGCGTCTTCATTACAAAGTATTTAACGCAAGGCAATTGTCCACACACCTCCTTTTAAGCTACTGGGTCACGTGACCGAATCGAATAGAAAAATAACAGAGAAAGTTCACGTTTTTTTATTACTGTGCTCATTGCGTTTCAGCCTGACCAATGAGTTAATTAGCGGCATCAGTACGCTCTGCCGTTATCAGGTGGAGCATGTCGCTGTCTTTACCGCGGCGTACATATGGTTACGGCCGCCTATTTCTGTGGTCGCGCCATGAACTTGCAACACAGCAGCAGACGATAGCGTGGCAGTGGTGACGGCCGGGAAGTTGACGTAACATAACTTGCATTGAAGCGGAAACCTCAACGACGTTACTAAAAGCGATCGAAAGAAATAAATAGACACGAAAATAAAGATTATGTAATGTTATTTACACTAACGCAAGCCATCCTGCTCATTTTTGTAAATGGAGGAAAGAAATGATTAGGAGAGGCCCTGCCGTCACGTTGTGACGCGGCACCAGCCATGTCGATGAGTCCGCCGAGCCCAGCACTCTTTCCCAGTCCCATCTGCTCTTTCCTGTTCGATAACAGCTTCGCAGTACGGGCTGCTGGCGAAAGCAGACTACGGGAGCAGTGTTTGGGTCTTACAGCACGGCGGTTTTTGCGCGTTACGCCTCAGCTGCCATGAATTTCACTTCACTTGGTTGAGTAGCTGCAGTGGATTGCAAGATGCCTCACTGTTGCGTGGCGGGTTGCCGGAGGCACCCGGCAAAACTTGCCGAAGCTGCAGACGCGCACCTTCTCACCGGCAGACCGATAAGAACGGAAAACCAGTGCGAGGAATAGACGAGATATCGCCGTAAGAGAACGGCAACTATGCTCACCGAGGACGCCTACTATTAATAATCGGATGTTGCCTTGGAAGGAACATTAGTGTGCATTAGACAACAAAATAAACGGCAGTAGAAGAAACGCTGCGAAATCAGCTGTAGTTCACCGATTGCAGACGACGACGACGACGCCGAAGTGCAGCGAGGTGCCCACAGTCAAAGCGCAGTAAAAATTGTCCGTCACATTTACCCAGATTCAGCCGCCGCAGCCGCAAAAAAACTAGACAACACTGTTTATGAGCTCATTAAAAATTAAATCACTTCCTCTACACCTTTTTCAATGCATTGGGATGCTAGGCGCCTCTCCTGAGTATTCTTTCTTCCATTCTTTTGTAGCATTTAGATTAATATTACTTGATCGCTTCGTGGAGTTGACTCCAATTTTAACCTTAAAAAATTGCTCTTCTTGTCAGCCTAAGCTGCACTCCTAATTTTTATAAGACATGCGAAGTGTTTTCATATCTTTTATGCGGAATAATTGATAGCGTGCACACGCCAGTTATTGCTTGAGTTTTGCTTAAGGAAAAAAAAACATGGCTTAAGGAAAAAAAAAAGGAAAAAGGAGTTTTGCTTAAAGAAAAAAAAAAAAAACGTGAATTTATGAAGTTTAGGATAGGGCCCAAGCCGTTCCTGTCTTGTGAAGCTCTTGTCATTTCTTCCCCTCCTAATTTTCTGGTTTTAAACCTTCTGTGTTCACACCTTCACCAACTTCTAGCAGCTGTCGGTGGACAACCTGAAGCAAAGTTTGCACACTGTCCTGCTTCATTTTCAGAAAGAAGGCGTAAATTGATCCAGGCCGACCACAGGCCGAGAACGCAGAGAGAGAGAGAGAGAGAGAGAGAGAGAGAGAGAGAGAGAGAGAGAGAGAGAGAGAGAGAAATAATATTTTTATTTGTCGAGCAGAGGCTGTTGAGAGGGCCTCGCGAGTACCCTCGTCTCTACCCTAGGCCACCGAGGTCGAACACGTAAGCGGTATTACAAGTTGCCCGTGAGAGAGAGAGAGAAAACATCTTTATTTGTCCTGCAAACGCGACGCGGCCTCACGTCGTGTCAGCCGGCCACTCGGCTTCCGTCACCTACTCATGCCTTACCCCCGGGTGGGGGTGACACTTTCGAGTGTTGAAGCTCGAGGGCGTCCGACACTTGCTAGACGGCCATGTGTTGTATGACGTAGTCTTTGCACGCCACCGCACTGACAAGGTACGGCGGGAACGTCTCTGCTGCACTGTCCTCGCTCGGGTGTCTTCTGCAGTCCCACAGGATGTGGGCCGCCGTGGCCCTGTCCTTCTTGCACATCACACACACATCACTGGGGTACACCTCGGGCATATGTGTTTAGCTATCACTGGAGTCATCAGCGCACATGTTTGCAACTGCCTAAACACCACTGCTTCGCGTCGCGTCAGCTTAGGGTGGGGTGGGGGTAGCGTCCGGCGGTTAGTCCGGTACCACTCCAGGGTGTCCTTGTAGGTGGTGAGTGGCACCACCTCGTCGTCTTCCTCCGCCGCAATTTGGGGGTTCGGGCTCGCGCCGCGGCTGGTGAACGCGCGCGCTGCCCGGTCCGCCTCCTCGTTGCTGTTCTCGCCCGCGCTCAACGGGCCGGCGTGCGCCGGGAACCACTTAATAGTCACCGCTGATCGTCTGGGGAGTAGGGCCCCGCACACCCTCACAACACTGAGGGAGACACTATTCGTAGCGTAGTGCGAGATCGCCTGTCTCGCGTCACTGATCACTGTGGTGCACTCTGGGTTCGAAAGGGCTAATGCGATCGCCAACCCTTCGGCCTGGTCCGTGCTCTTGGCCCTGACGCTGCCGGCCGTGTACAGCGCCCCGGTGGTGGTTGCTAGAATGTCTGCTCCGAAGCAATCCAGTAGATCCCGCTGAACAGCCATTCAAACAAACGAGCCGATATGTACGCACAAAGGCTCTTCCAAGCACAAAACGTGTTTTTGGACATTCACAAAGGCGCGTTTAATATGAAATTATTGCAGTCGTCAGTCATTGTCAGCGGCGTAGCGCAGAAAGAAGCTACACACTGAATGTTAAGTTTCTCGCACTGCCCGCAAGATGGCGGCACTAAATTAGTGCGGTGTTTTAATAGTAATCAATGCAAGAGGGAAATCTGTCGCTGCCAACAGGTGCCATCGTAGGCGCCGCCATTGCAAGTAACGCCGTTACTCTCCCACTTGGCTTGGTTATCCGCTTGGCTAGTTCTCACTTTTGAAGCAAAAGTCATGAGCGAATTACCCTTTTTCGTGCTTTTGCATGAAGCTCTTAAAAACACCCGAGATTTTCGGGGCCTAGTTTTTATAAAACAATTTCAAATAATTTGTACCAGTGTTTTGGCGCAGCCATAGGACACATTTAGCATGGTCATGAACCATGCCAAAAACAATGAAACGCTCAGTAAAGCGCGGCTCGCCTAGACACCAGCGCCCGACCAGTAGCTTCCAGAATGAAAGTGCTTGAAGGTATACTGGTGTCACTGGCATCCCGACACGAGAGGTAGACGCAATGGCGATGAACCGGCAGGAGTCGTGAATGAGCGGAGGCAATAAGGCAGCAGCCGCCGTCGTGTTTGGCATTCGAAAGGGGATGAGCATCGCGTCGGAAAAGAGGGTCAAGAGCATGTCGTAGGTCTTTATTCCAAAAAATACAGAGGCCTGGGGCGGTATTCTCGTGTTTGTCAGTTGAAATCGCCCGCTTTGCGTCCGTTTTATTTTCACGTTCTCCAAGTTGTAGGTGGCCTTGGGATTGACGTTAGCGCAACTGTTGTGGTAAACACATCTTAAACGACTAAGAGGCCTATTTTAAACTATCATGTGTTTATTGTTACGCCAGCGAACCAACAACAAGGCGACGAAAAATCGTCTGCCCCTAATCGTCTGCTCTGAGAAGCCGCCTATTAAAGCTCCGCCGTAATTGCACGGCGTCACATCCGGGTGTTCGCTTTTAGCCAATAAGGGCTTGCTCAAAACGGACACTTTTGAAACGGTCACAGAACAGACAAAACACGAGAATACCGGCCCTGGTCGATTGCGTGAATCGGGCCTCAGTAACCAGCCTGTGTGGCGCCACCGCACGGCGCTCGTCGAAGCCACTGGCGCCTTTTTGAAGCGCACGTCGGTAGAAGGCACTCCCTATCCATGCGCCGCAGTTCGCAAGCTATGTGCGAGCAGAATCCGTGTTTTAAAAAGCGTGGTTACAAGAGTCGACGCTACCTGGTTCATCTCCTTGAGTCCTCCCTCCAACTAATTTCAAACCAAAAAGTTTCTATTCCCCACCATACCACCGACAAATTATGTTTCAGAATCTCGCGGCTACGTTCAAGGTCTAGTCTGGAACACCCCGTAAAGATCGGCTGCGTTCACAGAGCTCCATGACTCGAAATTACGAGGTCAACGGGTGCATGTATTAACGTAAAGCGTTGCTTTATTCAGCTCAGGGCGATGACTACATGGGTCTGGAGCGAGGAGAAATGCTTACATTCAGAATTACTCAAGGCACCGGCACCCCTTCACCCGCACTATGTCTACAAGGAATCGCAAAGGAAAATTGTTCTTTGAATACAGAACAGCAAACATTCAACTGGTTTTCGCGCCTATCTTAGCAGTAATAAAATTACCAGCCCCCACCTCATCCTTGTAGTAGCACCTGCTGTGCGTATTTCTACGAACGAAATAGCAAATGTGTCCTATTATGTGCTCGCCTGAATCGTAACAAACACCTGTCCACAAGTACTAACGCAATACGTAGTATAGAACGGCTGAAAATACTATTGACACCCCTCCAAGGGGGGTAAGGGCTCACCTCCATCAATCAAAAGCAGCTTGGAACCGCTTCTTCTGCTGAGGTTAACAGCAGATGGCTTTTAAGCATGCTGTGACGAATGATATCTCACCGGAGCGTTTCGCTGTCAGATCTGAAACCGCAGGGCAACAGTACTCTCGCCGAGAGAATGCGATTTGTACGAGCGTTTAATGAATAGCATGTCATTCCTATTGGACTCTCGCCCCGCCCGACTTGGGCGGCACGTAGGTGATCCAGGCCAGAAAGAAAAAGAGCACAGAAAGAGTTTTGAGCAAGATGAGCAGGCCAAACAGGTTGTAGCTCATGCTGGCATTCTCGTAGATGGTGCATGCCCCCCGCAAGCCGCCACAGAGAGTCTGCCAGGTCAGGCAGCTGCGGTCGATGATGGAGCCGATCACGATCGGAGCCAGGATTGTGCCTGCGTGCCCGAGACCCGTCTTTGAGCGAATGCCCTTTAGGCTTCGGTTGCATTGCAGAGTCAAGTCCCCGACGGTATTTCATACTGCGCAGGTCTCAGGCGCAAGGAAAGGTTAATGGCATCGAAGTATCGAAATAAAGGCTGGAATTTGGAAGCTTAGTTTCCGGCAATATTTTGTGTACGGCGAATTGAACAGGAACAAGAAAAAATGGCATTTCCTTGTAAATGCTGGGTTTATTGAATGGACCCAGCTGCTTTGACTAAAAATGTTGAGCTGGAAGCACTTCAGAAATGAGTAGAGTTAGGGTGTACAAACAGCAGATGCCGTATAGAGCTTCTGTTGCTTCCAATGCAAGCACCTTTGAAATCGTGTTGGTTACGTTCATATCCCCTTCGATGCATTTGATTAAGAACAACCTCCCTTACCAAAAAGAACGGAGAAAAAAAACACCGGTGCCGCCTAGAGATTTTTTGTATAACCTGTCCGTAAATTCTGTTGTTCATTGTGACGCTTACACAGGCTGAGACCAAACGCATGATTGCGCTGCAGTCAGTGAGGAGGCGGGTTAGATAATGGCTGAAAGTTAAACAGAATTCAGGGCCAAGAACAGTGCCCTCACATGACGTCTTAACTTTATCCTACGCCACGCTTCAAGCCAAATATCTGTGCTTGCGAACAACAAACTTGCCGACATATCGCCTTCGACACGATCACTGCCCCGTAATCACTAAGCAAGAACTGCTCCACCAATAAGGCTATGAATGGGAGGATGAGGTGATCACAATAGTGATCTTAATAAGGAAACGGTACGTATGCAATCCTGCTCCCTCGAAAGACAGAGGCGGGTGAGTAAACAGCACAATTTTATCGATAGGTAGACGGGTGGCAACTCCACATAATGCTCGTTGCACCAACGCGGATATCAAGCGGTCTAAATAAATGCATTGTTACCACAGCAGCGAGGACATTTTTCGCAACGTAGAGCCCGAAACCATTGAGAGCTAGCGTCTCTTTAAAGCTGTCGCACAACGTCTGAGATGACAAACACGTTTGGTACAACCATTCAAAAAACCATTTTGGTTTATTACACGAGCCAAGAAGGGAACTTATACAGACCATTATGCAAGAAACCTGGGGTGGTTACTAAATTAAGATAAGGTAACTTTTGGTTCGGACCTGTAAGACGCTGTATTTACCGCACGTGCCTGGCTGGAAAGAACCGGAGTAGAAGAGTAAACGCTTGGGCTTTTAAGGGAGTTTTTATTCGATATTCGACGTTTCCGGCAGACAAAATGTTTCATCAGGCTCATTGAAATGTGCAGATGGCATGCAGGCCCGATGCACGAGAGGTTCTGTCGTAACCGTCTTTTGTTTTAAAAGCTAGCTGCCTGGCAATGCGGCTAATTTAACGCCTATACTTACCGAACAGGCGTACGGAAACCCATTGAAGACCAAGGGCCAGGGATTTGGCCGTATCGCCCACGGTCCTGCAGGAGAGACAATTATGTCATGTTATACGCCTTCAAGCGCCTTGCCTAAAGCACTAGGTACGCTAGTGATCACTATTGAGTGTCCTATGTATCTGACGATTGTGCTCACTACTTTAAAAATGGTACAAAAAATTAGGTGCCTAGAAGACAAGACGCATTCTGCGACGCGAGACGCCATCATGAACGGAAAAAAAGGAGCTACACACCGGTGTTTACTATATCGCCGTCCTTTTGGTCCTGTAGCGTGCGATGCGGTGCACTTCAATGATTATGCAACGGATCATCAATAAATCCTCACTAATAATTTTACGACCTGTTTATGAGTGTCGAGCTCGATTTCTTAATAGCTGCACGTCTGGGATACCCACACTTATAATTCTTTCGTAAGTTGCTGTATTTCCTCAAAGTCGGACGAAAGCAGTAAATACAAATTTATATACGGCTGTGTGAGAAAACGCGGCTGTGGATTCAGTCCTTGAATATGACGGGAAAAAGTACGGCCCGTGCAATTCCGTTCAGCCAATTATGATCACATGATCACAGCTAGAGAGAGAGAGAGAGAGAGAGAGAGAGAGAGAGAGAGAGAAAGAGAGAGAGAGAGAGAGAGAGAGAGAGAGACTAAACAAATTTATTGTTTCCTAGTAAGGAGTCTTTAGGGTGGACTCCTCATTCCAGGAGTCCATTGGCACGAGCCGCGTCTTTTAGATGCGACTGCATCTCATTCACTCGCCTTGTCCCTCCATACGGCGTTGTTATTGTCCGTCCACACCCCTCCCCCATTCTCCTCGCCGCGCGAGCTGCGCTCTCCGCCGCTCCCCCCCCCTCTCCTCTCCGATAGCGAACACTCTCTCGCGAGGGGCATTGGATTGGATTCGATTGGGTTGGCTTGGCTCGGCTTGGATTGGATTGAATTGGATTTGATTTGGATTGGATTTGGATTGGATTGGATTAAAGTGGAATGTGTTGAATTGTGTTGCGTCATAGCCGCGCCATGTTGCGTCATATCCGCGGTCGTTCCAGCACCGGCGTTCCGATTTCCATCGATGCGTTGAATGGAGCCTAAGAATTCTGCTATCGCCCGCGCAACCGTAACAAGCACCGATCACTGTGATAACAGGAATGCTAGCACCACTAAAGACAAGGCTGCGAAGCGGCGTGAGCGTGATGCTGAACGCAAACGATTGAAGCGAGCAGCCGATTCCGAATTTCGTAAACGTGATACCGAACGCCAACGGTTCAAGCGAGCAGCCGATGCTGAACTTCGTCAACGTGAAGCCGCTGCCGTAGCGAGAAGTGAGCGGCCGATGCTGAAATTCGTCAGCGTGAACCCCCAGATGCGTCGCATCTCCACAGGGTTCCCCTCGCGGGAAGGTGGGGTAATTTTTGCCCTCTCCACCAACTTGCGCTGGACGTCGAGGGGAAAGCTGGCCAAGGCGCTCTCCCAAAGCTCATAAGTGCGGAAGGGATTGGGCGGGTCACGTGCGCTTCGTGTAAAGTCGCAGACCATATGAAAGAGTGTCCCGGATTCCCCACAGAAGCGGCACAAACGGGGATACATGGTGGAAGCTATGTAGTGGTATCTGCTCGGGTGGGGGTAAATATTAGTTTGCAGGGCGCGAAGTATTTTGTCATGACCCTTGGGTAGTTGTTTGGGCGGTGGGGCGTACGTTTGTCGCTGTAGAGCCGATAGTGCTGGGCAATCTCATTCCCTGAGACTCCAATATGCGCAGGCGCCCAGATTATCTTGACACTGCAACAGAAGCCACTAGCGAGACCCGTCAAGATGTACAGCTATAACCTCAGTCTGGGCGCCTGCGCGCCCAGACTGAGGTAGTCCTGGGTAGTCTTGGTAGTCCTGGGGCCACAGGTAGCATGGGTGGTTCCAGCTAGATGACTGCTGCTAACATGTCGCTGGCGTTTTGGTAACAACCCTATATAAAAAGAAGGCCCACATTCTCTACAACTTTTAGAGTAGCGCTGGTTGCACCCACAATTAATCTTGAAAAATATAATTTCACCCCAAGCGACATATCGCTTTGCTGTAGCGACATTCATGCAAATCCTAACACGAACGAGGTCATATACTTTACACGTCGGGAAAAAGAATGTAAGGGCGGCGACTCAACTTCTTCCCTGCACCTGTGATGCTTCCTATCTATGGCTTCCAATTCGAATGGCAAGGGAAATGCCGGGGTGCACATTACGCACGCCACGTAACGCAATAAAAGCAGTGTTAACATTTTTCCATGACACTGGGCTAAACAAAAAATGTAAATTCATGATCATATGCGTGTTTCACCTGATTGTGTGCGTGCGTGTCTGGTGTATTCTTTCTGTGTTTAATTGTGAGTGTCAATGAATTGTGCACGCCACTCTTGCCTCCATATAGAGTAGCAAGTCATGTGGCTAATGTGGCTGACCTCGTCGGTTCATCAGAGTTTCCTCCTGCTCGTCTCCTTGCTCGGATCGATCCCAATGAATTCACATTTACCAACGATTGGCGAGGTCGGCTGGCTGTTAACGTGGTGGCCAAGCAATAGTGCCGACGATGTGAAAGCATTCGAGGAGACCGGTCCTTACCGAATGGTGGCACTCAGGCCGGGGGCACTGTTGATGAACGTGCCGAAGAGCACGCAGAAAAGGCCGACGGCGAAGGGGAACAGGTTCGTGCAGGGCGTCTGGCAACGGGTGAGCTCCGCATTCACCGGATTGGGTACACCCGGCTTCTCCTCGAAGTCCGAGATGCAGCTGCAGTCCATGTAGAACTGCGCGCAGAAGTATCTCGATGCGTTTCTGACGCCGCCAATTCGAGTAGAAGTTTGTAAAATAAGAGGTGAGTGCGGTGCTTAGCACCTATTTCATGGGACTAACACACACACACACGCACGTAGGCAGGTACGCACATGAACGCACATACACGCGAATACATACGCACTGTAAATGCGTGCATACATACGTACATACATACATACATACATACATACATACATACATACATACATACATACATACATACATACATATGCATGCATACATACATACATATGCATGCATACATACATACATACATACGTACATATGCATGCATACATGCATACAAACATACATATATAAATGCATACATAAATACATACCGACACACATACATGCATACATACACACATACTGACATATATACATACATACATGCATGCATGCATGCATACATACATACATGCATACGTGGTGAAAAATGCGAAAACCACAAAACTAAGGAGAAAACTGCACAGGACAAGCACTTGTCTTGTAAGCGCATGTTCTGAGCAGTTATTTCCCGAGTCATTTTTATTTTGTGGTTCTTTGCCTTCATGACTCCCTACTAACTCGCTCATCTGTCGCTGCTCCTAATATAAATACATGGGCTGAGCTGTTTTTAAATTTGGTGATTTTGAAAAAAAAACATGTTTCGAAAGATGGTGCTTCGGCGACCAGTGCATCAAACCAGCCTGAAATAGAAGGAAAATGCAGCACTCCCTAAATGGAACAGGCTAAGTATTTCTTAATTTGCTTGTTTGAAAGCTGCATGTTAAGGAATTCGAGCCTGATGATAAATGCACATTCCCCGCAAAAACCCCGAAGCTGGCGTTTGGTACGACACATGAGCCCAGAGATAGCCCTAATACACCGTGCGCTTTGTTATATCACACTTTTATTTATTGATTTGTAGATACTGCGATCTCGTAGCGAGATCTTGGCGGGGTGGGTTACACCTTTGTAACGAGTACATAACGTGACACAGAATTATACAGAGACATAGTCGTAAGCAGTAATATAAAAAAGACACAACAGCAACAATCAAAGCAAGTGCGACTCGCATAAGTATAATGAGTTTTGTGAAACAGCATCATTCGCCAGGTCGTTCCCGTCTGCAATGGTACGTGCAAAAATAGAATACTTGGAACAGTTATTTCGTGGACCAAGGGCTGTAATCATGAGGGAGTGCTGTTTTCTGGTAGGATAACCTGAAGAAGAGGATAAAATGTGCGAAGTATCTACACGGTAGAGCCCTGTCGAGGAGTTCAGTAACGGAGGAGCAACCACATGAGTATAAATATAACTGCTTTCTTTTGAATTCTGTCTAATTTTTCTGATTATTCCTAGTGAAAGGGTCCCAAATGACGACTGCGTACTCTGTTATTGTGCGAAATATTGAATTGTGGGCAAGAAGGCCTAGATAGCGTGGGGCGGACTTTAACGAACACCTCAAGAAAAAAGTTTGTGAAGACATTTTGTGGTTACATCATCAATATGCTTCGTCCAAGAGAGGTCATCTGAAATCTAAACACCGTGATATTTGTACACCTGTAATTTTGAAATCAAAACAGTGAATGCTGTTAACACAGCAAAAATGGTCGCTTTTTGTGCGTTTTTCTCATAAATACTGTTTTTTTAATGTTTATGGACATTGCCACTTATCGCACCAAAAAACTACTTTCGAAAAGTTTTCATTTAGCCTGGTCTTATTTTCAACGCAACTAATTTTCTCATATAATACACAATCACCAGCGTATAGCTTAACTGCAACTGACAGGTCTGTTGCAAAGTCATTTATAAACAGCAAAAATAGGAGCGGGCCTAGAACCGATCCCTGAGGGACACCGGAATCAACTGTTACTTTGTTTGAACAAACTTCATTCAGAACAAATTGGTTACGGTTCGACAAGTAGGCTTTGATCCATGTCCGTATTTTTTCGTTTCTGATTATACAGCCTAATTTCTGCAGTATAATTTAGTATGCGATATCTTGTCAAATGCTTTGCGGAAATCCATAAATATATGATCGGTCTGTTTACCTTCATTTATTACCTGTGAAAAATCATGAACAGTTTCAACTTATTGGGTCGTAGTGGAATACCCCCATCGAAAACCACGTTGTACATTCGTGAAGACACTGTGTTCGTCGAGAAATTTATTTACTGAGATGTTTATGAATAGTATGTTCCAGTAATTTGCACGTGGTTGATGTCAGGGAAATAGGGCGGTAGTTAGAAATGCATGCTTTGTCACCATTTTTATGCGAGGGTTTAATTTTAGCGGTTTTCCAGTCTTCCCATTGAACACCTTCATTCAGAGATTTGGTATACAGAATGCATAAATATTTTGCGCACCACTCAGCATATTGCTTCAGAAAGGCATTGGAAATACCATCAGGTGAGATTACATTTAACATTGTTGCAGAGCTGTGCACAACACCCAACGCATCATCATTGCCTTTTGAACAAGATAGCAAAGAGAGAGAGAGAGAGAAAAGACTTTATAGAAAACATCCGGCGTGCGGGAGGTCCCCGGCCACGCAAGGACGCGGTTACACGGCCATGGCTGCTGATAGCTACCACTCTTGCAATCATTAAAAACTCGAAATATCTTTAAAGGGCAGCCTCACATGGCTATAAGGTTCCCTGCATTTATGTGTGGGTGTGTAAACTGCTTTGCTGCAAAGCCAACTTTTTCGCGAACACTCGATCTAGAAATGGACTGTAACTCTTGTTTTAGCAAAAATTTCCCCAAAGCAATATTGTGACAAATTGACGCTCAGGCGACTATGATTACACGAAATTTAAACGCCATAAACGTTGTAAATGTTACAGAACCCTCGTCTTCTGTAAAACAAACGCATTTGCGGGAGGAGAACGGTTACAGAAAAGGGCTGCAACTCTTGTTTTATCGCCGCAATGATGACTCAATTACACCGAGCTCTGGTAAATTACCTGACATTCAAGGAAACAACGTTCACGAATTCATGGCTGATGTCAATCTATAGGCCTTTACGGTAAGAGAAAGGACAGACTGTTTGCTAGGATGAAACTTCGGTCCTATGAAGTTTTCTTAAGTAATTTCCAGCCATAGTAGTACCATCACTAAATGGTTGCAGAAATAAATGCGTTTACCTTCTCAAATAACCTCTAAAGTGTCTATTTTAGAGACACTGACTGGTTATGCACCTCCACAGCTGGATTGCTTCTATTATTTGGAACGAACTTACGCTGCTGTCCGTGCTTCTGCAATGTTTCTTTTGTGATTAAGAAATCGTCAGGGCAAAGCCATGTGATTGTAGCAAGTGTATTGGAGGATATATACACTCACCACCGTGCCGTCGGCAACGTACTCCTCGTGACAGCCGGCGTAGCACGGAGAGTAGTAGGTCTTGTTGTCCAAGCCACAGATGGGGCTGTACAGGATCTCACTGCACTGGCACTCGGCGTTGCACGTCTGATTGGGCTCGAATTGGTAGCCCTTGCTGCAAGTGAGAACCGCACACGAAGCGCACTGAATCGTGGGAAAGTGGACACGAAACCAGGGGCGGTATTCTCGTGTGTTGTCCGTTTTGTGTCTGCTTTGTGTCCGTTTTAAAAGTGTCCGTTTTGAGCAAGCCCTAATTGGCTGAAAGCGAACATCCGGATGTGACGCAATGCATGTACGGCGGAGCTGTGAGCGGCGGCTTCTCGGAGCAGGCGATTTTTCTTCGCCTTGTTGTTGGTTCGCTGGCAGAACAATAGAGAGTTTTAGTATAGCTTTTTAGCTGTGGCGTTAACATTTGCGAGCCGCAATCGCAAACGAATAGCGCCTCGTTACGCGACGGTTAGCGTGCCCGCTAACGCTATGGGCGCTCTAAAGTGGTGCTTTCCACTATACTAAAACTCTCTAATAAAAGCGAAAACCGTACACGAAGCACAGTGAATTGTGGGAAAGCGGACATGAAACGAGGGGCGGTAATCTCGTGGTTTGTTCGTTTTGTGTCCGTATTGTGTCCATTTTAGAAGTGTCAGTTTTGAGCAAGCTCTGATTGGATAAAAGCGAACAGCGGGATGTGACGCCATGCAAGCACGGCGGAGCTATGAGCGGCGGCTTCTCGGAGCAGGCGATTTTTCTTTGCCTTGTTGGTTCGCTGGCAGAACAATAAAAGCGAAAATCGTACAGGACGCGCCGTGAATTGTGGGAAAGTCGACACGAAACCAGGGGCGGTATTCTCGCGTTTTGTCCGTTTTGTGTTCGTTTTAAAGGTGTCCGTTTTGAGCAAGCCCTAATTGGCTAAAGCGAACACCCGGATATGACGCCATGCTATCACGGCGGAGCTATGAACGGCGGGTTAGAGAGAGAGAGAGAGAGAGAGAGAGAGAGGGAGAGAGAGAGAGAGAGAGAGAGAGAGAGAGAGAGAGAGAGAGAGAGAGAGAGAGAGAGAGAGAGAGAGAGAGAGAGAGAGAGAGAGAGAGAGAGAGAGACTTTATTGAGTGGTCCGATAATGTCACAGACGCTCGGCAGCCGAGTCCAGCTTGGACCCGACGGTGGCGTCTATGGCCGGGCCATTCATGAATGAGGCGAATGCGGTGGCGTGCCTCGCTGAAGCCCCGGAGGACCCACGAACCGCCAGAGCCACGAGAGCCGTCTGAATGTTCTTGTTGGGGTTGAGCAGCGCGGCCTCCCAGCCTGATTCGTCGCGAATAAAATTGTTGGCCTCCATAGTGGGGCGCTGCCATAGTATGTGTTGCATGTTTGCCCAGTCTCCGCAGGAAGGACAGAGCGGGCTGTATAAGGTAGGATATATTCTGCTGGACAGCGCGGGCGAAGAGAGGGTTTTCGTCCGGATTTGCCTCAATATGGTCCCTTGGTGTCGAGTGAGTGAGGTGTGCGGGTGCGGATAAATGCGTCTAGTGTCCTTGTAGACGATTTTTCTTCTTGTTGTTGGTTCGCTGGCAGAACAATAAACACATAAAAGAGAGTTTAAAATATGTTTAGTCGTTTAAAATGTGTTTTAAAAGAACAGTTGCGTAACAGTCAATCCAAAGCCCACATACAACTCGACGTACGTCACAATAAAACGGCCGCAAAACGGACATCTAAACGTACACACACGAGAATACCGCGTCAGTAGTGTTCGAGCAGCGAGCTCAGTTAGGCAGAAAACAAAGCAAAGCGTTGAGATTTTTGAGAAGTTCGTTCAATCCACTCTTCCCTGCAGGCCGTGCTCATTGGTCGCCCCAATGGCCTCGAACTATAAAAACAATCCCGGTGTCAGGAATCGGGGTACGAAGACGGGTGAGACGACGAAGAAGAAGAGTCTAAGAAGCGAGAAATTTCTGGAAGCTGGGAGAGAAAAGAAGTGGAACAAGGAGAAGGAGGACGAAGAGCAGGTTGAAGGATAGATCGTGGTTCGAGGTGACCGAAGGAAGCGGGACCCGAGGTCTGGGAACCCGCAAGGCACCAGTGGCACTGCCCCGTTGGCCTCCTAAAGCAGTCGACGTGGGTGCTCCAGGGCAACAGCGGCTCCGTTCCGCTCGCCTCAGCACCGGCTTGCACGGGCACACGCGCACCACTGGCTTCGCCGCACTGGCCCCGTAACCATCTTCACGGCTCTGCGCTCAGGCACCCACCTCAGCGACAACTGACACCCGACTGCCGCAACGATCCGGTGCAACGCAACAGCAAAAACTGCGGTAGGAAAATGGCCTTTAGGAACCTATAAGGACCAGTAGATAGAGCGTGAAGACACTATGTAGTTTAAGGACTGAAAGCCATTTGGAGTCTTTGTTGTATGTAATGTACTTCCAACACTATTATTGTCTATTTTTCGTACCTTCCCAGTACCTTTACCAACCTTAAAGTCTCGTCTCAACTTGATCACTTTGTGTCCGGAATTCATTCTTTTACCGAGGTGACGCGTGACACCCGGTATGGGTGTAAGGGTAACAGTAAAGAATTCATGCAGGAGCATTTATTAAATCTGTCAGCCAAAAATACAGCGTCCGTTGCAGCCGTTACGGAGAGATGAGTTAATGCTGCAACCACATCGAGCATTTTGGTCGGCGTCCTGGGCCTCCTCTAGCGGCGACGTGAAACAGACGTTGGAGAGGACCAAATTCAAAAAAAAAAAAAGAAAGGGCCAGTATGGCCAATTAGGAAGTTTTTAGCTAACAAAGCAATCTGGCAGATGTTGGTGCAGTAAATTGTGCTCTCCAACGTTTTTCGCGACGCCACCAGGAGACGCCGACGGCCGCCGGACGCGGCCAAAACACCCAAAGTGGTTCCCGCACTGGTTCTCCAAATTTCCCAACAGCTCTTATCCTCTCCATCTCTTCGCTATCACCGTCATTCATTTTCGAATGCATTTTGGGATTATGTCAACGGCGGCCGTGTGGCAGTGAGCCCGAAAAAAAATGCCTCAAGCTGAGCTCGAAGCCAGCGTTGAAAATTGCGTCGCAAACAGGAAGATTAAAGCACAACTATAGACGCCGGCATCAGTGGTGCCACGCGCGACGAGAAATTCTTGCACCCCCTCCGTCTAACGACGACGATGGTTGAACGCGAAGTGCTCTCGTGACGGACTTTTTGGTTGTCGTTTGAGTCTTCAAAACTGCTTCGACCATGTCGAAATGGAGCATTCGGATAGACGCCGGCTTCATAACGCGAGGGACATAGGCTGGATTCCGGCCACAGAAAGCGTGTTTTTCTTTCACATCAACCACAATAATTCATTATCATCGTCAAAGAAAGTTGGCTTTCCTGCAGGATTTGTGAGCTGCCGGAAGTTTCAGGCGACTCACAAGAGGACAATCAGTAGCGTGGCGTAGGCTGCAGACATTCACTTTCCCCCACCCCGCCCTATGCCATCGACAGTACCCAGAAAGGTACCAGGGCACATGCAAATGGTGTGGACTGCCAGCTGCTTCACTGACCCACATGGTTTGGGCCTGCCATCTTAAACCCCAGTCCGCCAACCCCGGATTCCACATCAGTAATTCCGAGCAGTGGGAGGCCGCGCTGCTCAGCTGCATTCCCGAAGTACAAGCTGCGGTCATCCAGCTGGCGGAAGACGCCGCCACGGTCCATGGGCTCCTGGACGCCGTCTGACGAAGCGCCCACCCAGAACCTCCCTCTCGGGTGGTTACGCTCAGCAAAGATGGCAAATAAAGTTTTATCTCTCTCTCTCTCTCCTGCAGGATGCATTGACGCACAACGGTATCAGTGAGGACACAAAAGGTTCGCTTTAACATGAAGGGGAAAATTCAAGTTGACTAACAGATTTTAGAAACAGCATTCTCTGGTTCATTACTGAATTTTCCTGCCTAGAGACGTGACACTGCTGCTGAGGCTACTCATTTGGCCGCTGAATGAGCTACCCAACCTCACATATTCGCTAAATGCCATTCGCCTCAATGTCATTCAGTAATCTCGTGTGGCACCAAACTGATGACATTTAGAGCAAATGACATTTCCTCGAAATGTTACAAGTGTGACAGGGGTATAAAACACACTACTAAAGACGTAGGCTTCAGTGGGGTCAAGTACAACAAAAATTAAACCTAGTTCCACGCAGTGTGAAATCTGTCGAAACCGCGGAGCTGTGGTTCTCTTCTATCGGCCCGAACGCCAACGGGCCCCGACAACGGTAGCGCCGTCGCCGCGGAAATTTTAGGGTTCGCGCAAAGGAATCGGCAGCTAACCGTGGGCGCCGAGAGCCTTCCTCCGCTCTGCCCCTCCTAGGAGCTAAGGAGGGAAGAACCCGCCCCTGCGAAACCACTGCTCCGTTTATCGGTGGGTATGGGAACCGGTTTCTGCGAGGCCGCGTAGGGGTTTGGGAACCTCATCCTACCCCTGCGTGACGCAGGACCTTCAGCAGACGGACGAAAAGGCTCGAGCTACAACAGCTTCCGTGTTGAATTAAAGTATAAATGAAAAGGCGCTGCCTCGTGCTGTTGTTCCGAGTGGCGCCTAAAAACTGGTTGAATCCTCTGTCATAGGAATCGGTGAAACATGAAAGTGGCATGTGCAGCGAAATCTGCAGCTGAGCATGATTTGCGGGTCGGCGGCTGTCTTGTGTGTGTGCTTGGCAAGAAACGTCCTGCTGGCGGGTCACTTCGGTGAAGGTGTACAGGCGACATTTCCGTGACGATTATGACGTCAGTGGAATCGTGGTGTATCCCGGCATAAAACACTTTCGTGTTAAAATATAAAACCCGAAAAGAGACAACCCGAAGTATAACGTCCTCTTTAGTACTAAGTGTTGCTTCCTCGCAAGAAAACCCTGTGTGCGGGGGTGCACCCTTTACAGGCCGCTTCCTGCGTTGTACTGGCATCACTTCCGTGACGGATATGACGTAAGTGATATCTTCATGAATCCCGGAATAAAACACTTTCGTGTGAAAAAGTAAGTTCGGTTGGTTTAACACGCACAGATTCTGATAACTCCTTTCGGTCTGGACTAGAGAAAATGTCGCATGCTACCGCTATACTCGCGAAAGACGCCTTGTTACTGCGCCCCATTGCTACGTGAGTGGCCATTTCGCGCTCTTCTTTGGCGCACGTCTTCATATTTTGTCAGCCATTGGTTTCATTCCGTACACGGGCCGTCATTTGTTTTACACGCTTGGTCCGTCTTCCTTACAGCATGCGCCTCACTTGTCTGGAAATATGTGCAGTCTTTACAATGATGAGGGAACAGGTATATGGCGCGCTTTAGCGACAGTCTGAGCATGGCTCCTGTCTTCTGAACAAGGAGACAACTACGCGAGATAGTGCTCAGAAAAATATACTTATATTATTCGTATCATACAGATTCTTGTAACAAAAGCGACGCCATAGAATATTGGTATACTTCCATGCCGTGAGCTGCCGTTTTTGGCGTCCATGTTTCACGTCTCCTGAAACCCTCTTAAATGCGAGAAAGCAAGATATAAACCGAGAAAACCCCACGCTCCGCCATGTCTTCCCACAACTCTCACTAGGTACCTTGTTTTAACGCTGCCGGAGACTCCTAAGGGTGAAGAACAAACCTGGACGGCAAATACGGTGGTTTTCAAATCTTTGGTGGACATTCACCCAGCTTCCAGCGTACAGGCTGCAGTGGCGCGAATTTTCAAAGTGGAAAATGCGTACTCACTCGAAGGAAACACCGGCGTAGGGCGCGGTGGGGCAGTGCAGGAGTACGAAGCCCATGGCCAGCCAGGTGAACATGCTGGCGAACACGGACATGCGGATGATCTGGGAGCATGCCAGGTCGAATTTGTCGATGAGGTACCCTCCCAGCAGGGTACCTCCGACGGCGCTGGGCATCGCGATTATACCTACGTATGGAATGCGGGAAAAAACTTCTTAACAGCCCGGCAGATGCAAGCTGTAGATTAGGCAATGTCATCCTTTCGTATTTAAATAGGAGAAGAAGTTAAATGCGCGGTGATTACGATGAAAAAGAGCTCTCAGTCAAAAATCACAACAGGAATACATAAAAAACCTGACAAGAATTCCTGTCGTACGACAAAAAACTGTTGTGACAACAGAAGTCCTGTTGTTACGACAAACCCATCTGTTGTTACGACACATTTCTGTCGTAACTACAAAGTCAACTTTCTCAACGACAAACATTCCTATAGTCGCAACAGAACTGCCATTTACGCTACTCTTCAAAATGGGCAATAGCAATCAAAGCATGTACTACTACTGATGGAACATCATGATAACGACAAGACAGGAATTTGGCACGACGGAACATCAGAATCAGGACAGGAATACGAAACGCCACAGAACACCTGAATCCCAACACGACCAAAAATACCACAAGACGACAACAGTGCGACAGGTGAAAATACGACAAAACTACAGATTTTTTTTTTCTGTCGTCTTTTCTGACTGGGCTGAATCCTAAAGCTCGTTGATCCTAAGCCCTCTTTGCTACTAGGTTGGCTGTCAGGTGGACTTCTGTGCAGAGGAACGATTAACAGGACAAACGTCACTTATCATTTGTCATCATTGCTATAGTCGCAATAGTCACTAATGTCAGCAGCTCTCAGTAGTCGGCTGCAACGTGAAGCTCTTATCTCAACGTCGGGCAGCATCAGTATGGGTCAACGGGGCTTACTCGGAATTTCTCTAATAATAAACCTTCAAATGCTCAGTAAAGCACGTTGTTGGGCTAGTTGGTGTTCCATGATAACAATAAAACTGCGCAAAAGGACGGGACGGAAGAAGAGGACAACAAACCAGTTTTATTGTTATCTTCAAATGCTCCTCTTTCTGCGCATTCTCTTTAATCCGCCCAAAGGTATGTAATCCACGCAATCTCATGGCTCGGAACAAAATAAACCGCAAAGCACTAAAACGTACAAAACAGAAACAAAAATAACAATGGCTCCATAGCGGTTCAGTCGTTAAGGTGATACCTAATCTCCTTGTTGAGAAGCTAACCACAGCACTGACACATATTTCTCCTTCAGAGGAAGCCGTGAACGCGTTGAAATATTTATTGTATTCGTCCTTATTTCATCGCGGTCAATGAGACAGCCGTACGTGCGACAATAAAACGGCAGGTTGTGGCTGCCGCAGTGTCGTGGACGCAGGATTATTCGCGAAGACACTCGACTGTTGGTCTCTTTTTTTTTGCCTGTTCAAAGCAGCTCTCAGCAGCTCCAAGCAGCTCCGTATTTTATTTGCCCATAGAACATCTGTGACAGGAGCAGCTTTGGAACTGCTAAGAGCTGCTCTGAGCAGGCAAAAAAAAAGAGACCTTGTATTGAGGCATCTGCCCGTCTGGCCTACCTGTATACGAACGCTAGCGTGACGGTGGGATTGCATCTACGGTGGGGATTCGGCAATTGACGTAACGCGTGGCCTGTTTTAAAGAAGGTAGTCTTTCTTGGCTACTTAAACCTGAAAAGTTTGGTCCCTGTCAGTATGGCTGCCTGTTCCTCGATTGAGCCACCCGGCCACAACGTAAATGAATTGTAGAAGGAAAAGTTTATATAGGCAAAAGCTTTCCGAACCACAGAACCTAGAAACAGCTAATGCTTGTCGACATTGTTGAGAAAAAATTAGGCATCTTTAGGCAAAACATAAATGCCCAACTGGGGGCTCGCAGTGTTCTTTTAATTGACAAGAAATGTAGGCTGTGTGTGGGCGATAGCAAAAAAAAAATACTTGTTTCGAAGAGTTTCGAGTTTAACAGTAACAAAAAGTTCCAGTAGATAGCGCGAAAAGCGGAACGCCGGAAAATTGAACTGACTTTAGCAAACCACCTCCGTATTTATCAGGGTGAGATCGAAAGGGAGGGACACGGGTATGAGGCTTGTTAAGGACATCAACCTACGTACACCGACGTATTTTTATATCGCGTTTAAATTTTGCGAAACTTCGTGTATGTGCGATATTTTCCACGTTGGTGTTAGTGTCGACCTCTAAGGTTTTCTTTTTTATCACTCGTTGGTTCCCGGTATTTTTGCTCCCTTAAAACTAAACTTGCCGAGATGCACAATTAAAGCGACCCTGCAACACTGTTTTCAACTTTCTTTGAAATCTTAAATGCTTGAAGAGCGCACTCACCCAACACAACCAGTACTTAGATTAGGGGTCGCAAAGTACCTCAGCTCGAAGTTACTGCTCGATTCCAATCAGATAATTTGCCAACCCGCTCAAAAGATTGTTCTGTCTTTCCAGGTCTTGACGTTCTTCGACGGCTCGAATTACGCCACTAAGGCCATGTAGCGGCTGTTGGCCGGTTTTCCTTCAGTTGCAGCAATTAACACTTTTCGATAGCAACTTAAAAATTTACACCATCTTCCCGCGAGGGGAACCATGGGGTAGATGCGACGCATCGGGGTTTCCGTTGCGTTTCCGTTATGTTAGCGGGTCCATTGTTGTTGTGTGTCCATATTTTACGCAGCATGTTCACTCCCGATGCGTCGCATCTACCCCATGGTTCCCCTCGCGGGAAGATGGTGTAAATTTTTATCGGGGTGGCCGGTGCTTGTTGCGGTTGCGCCGACCATCGCGATAGCAGGCCTGTTAGTCTCCATTCAAATCATCGGTGGTCATCGGAGGATGTCATCGGTGGAGCGGCGGCGAAACGACTGAGCGGAGCGGCGCAGTTACCGCGTTTATATGCAGCGGAATGAGACAGAGCAGCGCACAGCAGCGCATGCGCATGTGTTAACCGAGCGCAAGCTGCGCGCTAACCCGCACCCACGCACAGCTGGCACGGTGACGGAGCGAGCGCCGGTGAGCGCTAACACGCAGATGGCGCTGCGGTGAGAGCGGCGCTCACGCGCAGCTGGCGCGGCGAGGAGAATGGGGGAGAGATGCGGACTACGCCGGACGACGCAGGAGGGACAAGGCGAGTGAAAGAGATGCGTCGCATCTAAAATAAAGCCCCAAAAGCAAAGACGAAATGGAAGACGTATCTGGTGCGACGAGCAAATAACGCCGTGCCGCTCCGTGCTGGCGATTACTGTAGCTTTCGCAGCGGGCTCCACACACGAAAGAAAGGGTGAAAGCGCTTATCGAAAGGGTTGCAGGGCCCCTTTAAACTCCGTCATCTGTATTGTCAATAAAAATGCACTGAAAGACGGGCACGTTTTGACCTATACAATGCCCCTTTACAAAAATATTTCCAGGATTTTTCGCAGAACTTACTGTGTTCGGTTTAGTTGAGTGTGCTACTGACAAACGTTAAACATTCCTTGGCATTTTTAGGCTTATATTTTTGGAGCAAAACATGCTCATCTAAGCTCCTCTCGCTAGTATGCATTACTGCCGACGCTTTGCGAATAATTCTCTCATGGTTCTGCAATAAAGGTACCCTTGGCCCTGCGGTAAAAACATGACTCAATGGTTAAGAAAGGAGGCGCATTTACTTTTGTGTTTTCTCTGCCTCATCTGACATTACACGATGTGCAGCGAAAAGGATTCACGGCTTTTCATTTGACCGGAGAAGATACGAGGCACGCTATCACACGATACAAAAAAATTGTACCTCAATATTAGCTCAAAAACACGTTGAAGTATTGAGCTAATTCCGCGCTAGTCACACCTAGCCTACCCTCGGCCGCATGAATATCTTCTCGGTATTTTTGGCAAGCACTTCTGAAGCAGCGAAGACCCTCGGAATAGGATTCAAAGCAACCTGTGCGTTGTGACGGTGACGCTGCATGACCTGCAGCCATGGCCGCACTGCAATTAACATCTCGTCAGTGTACGAGCTGTGAATCAACTAATAAATTTATCGTAGTACTAGCGAACATTGAAAGTGACAAAGGTAAAGAGGAGACGAAAAACACGCTAGAAAAACACGCTAGAACTCACTTTATGCAGCAGAAACACGGAAAAAGGGTATATGTACATGAAAAGTTGGAAGGGTGAAAAAACATCGAACACAAACAAAATAAAATAAAACAAAGTAGTATCGCACTCATCACACTTGCTTATATCACAAAACCACATCGCAGTGCCCGCCGATATAACACGACGTAAATTAAACCTACCCCTGTGTGCGGCTATGACCCCTCACCTGCGATTGTGGGGTTTAACACGCCGACGCAGCACAGGTGATGAGGCGCGCCATAGTGGAGGCCTCCGGATTAATTTTTGACCACCTGGGGTTCTTTAGCGTGCGCCTAAATTTCGTACACACGGGCGTTTTTGCATTTCGCCACCATCAGAAAAGCGGCCGCTGCGGACGTAATCGAACCCGCAACCTCGTGCGCAGCAGCGCAACGCCTTAGACACTGAGCCACCGCGGCGGGTACCCCTACCCGTGCCCACCCTGCTCCCCCTTTTCAAAAAAGGGAATTCCTTCACGGACATGAATGATTTGTTGAAATATTTCTTGCAGACGCGCATCCTGTACAGGTCTTCCCGCAAACAGAACGAGAAATTTTTTGAGGCCTTCATGATAGGCAGTGAAGGGAAAGATGAGTCAGTTCACTTCACCGTCCTTGGCGCTGTCCGCGAAGGAAATCGGTTTTTTGGAGAGGGGGAGGCGGTTGTGCATGGGTAAGGGGGGATAGCAACACACAGGTGTAGGTTTACCTTACTCCGTGTGTTATTGGCGGCACTGTGATGTGGCGTTGGGATATGAGAAAGTTTGGTGAGTGCGATACTATTTTACTTTATTTTTTTTGTGTGTTCAGTGTATTTTCACCCGCGCACTTTTCATGTACATATAGCCTTTTTCCGGGTATCTGCTGCAGAGTTTGAGTTGAAGTTCCAGCTTGTGTTTCGTCTCCTCTTTACCTTTGTCTGTTTAATGTTCGCTAGTACGAGCAACCAACTCGCCCAACTCACCGCCTTAGTCATGACGCAACGGGATAGGGGTTTCCTCCTCTCTCATTACCTTCGCTGCGCCATGACATACGCCGGGAGAACCCGCGCCGCCTCCTTACCAGTTCGGTCCAACCCTCCCCACAGGTTACGTTTCCCTACGGCAACCACACATCTAGCGCCGAGCGACGTATTTTCCCGCATAATTGCTCTTCCCGTTGAAATGTTCTAAGGCCTGCTGCATTACGGGATTTTAATCTAAGGAACACATATGCGACAATCTATGATATACAGTGAAGGCTCAAGCATTTTATAAGGAACGCTTCAAATTTGGCCAATGTGGCCGTGCCTAGAGAAGGGAGGCGGTAAGAACGTACCTAGAAGCGTAGCGGTTGCAGACGAAGTCAGGCCGAACTGCGATTCCAGGATCTTCGTTATGAATGCGGAAATTCCGGACGCCATCATGGCTGGAAGGTGAAAATGAGCGAAATATGTGCTTTTAACTATGCCCCATGTACATACTCTGCGAGTGATGCCAAAGCCCACACTGAGGCGGCCTCCTTACTCTCTATTGTTCCGGCGATGGTCAGCAGCACGAAGGTGCGATTCGTCAGGAGGGCGCACACCAGCTCGAAGAAGCTATCGGGTTTTTCCGCGTCGGCTTTCTCATCGGGGGCGCCGGCCGCTTCCAGCTTCTTTATGGCTTGAATTTCCCGGTGACCTGGATGCAGAAAACACTCGCTAAAGAGCCACGAAGAAAGACAAAACGCAAGTTTGGTTCATTCAGAAGATTGCCTCGTTAGAATCATACTGGCACCACTTTTAGCGTAATCTTCGCTCAAATAAGCTGTATAGTTAGCGAAAAAGGGAAAGGCCATGCGACTCTCTCGCTCATTTCCCGCAACAGAACCTATGATGTCACACCAGCCTGCTCTGCGTTTGGCGGAGACGGGCAAAAGCAAACGCAAATTAGGCAGACCTTATAATCTTCCCGAACGGGTTATTTGTGCTTAAATGTAGGCCACATTCTTTTTAAAGCAGTAGGAATTGTGGGATTGAAAGTGGAAGTTACGAAAGCGCACGCAAACATAGAGGTACCGGTGCGTACTGCTGTTGGTACTGCGCGCACTCTGCTTGGTTTACCTGCACAAGACTGCGTGGCTTTGGGATTGTCTCATACGACACTTGCCGATTGACGCAAGAAACGGTGTATTACGTGACTATATTAGTCGAGCGAGCACTCTGTTTCACGAAACGATTATTTTCTCCCTCAACAAAATCAAGCCAGCCAGGTACAAATACGGTCAAGAACAAACCAGAAGCAGAAAACGCCTTGCTTCGGTATGGTGGCGCCATCTAGGGGTTCACTAAGGTTAAGCAAGGCTTTTCAATTGGCGGCAGAGCGGCCGGTTTTTGTGATGTCATTTCAGACCACGAAAACACATGATTTAGCGGAAAAATAAAAATTTTAAAGTAAATTGCTTAATCTCTCAGTGAATAAAACATCGTTTGCATGCGGAAGAGGGCCGAGGACACTATAAAACACGAAATCTCTGGTATAAAACAGACTTGTATTTTGTCTTGCCTACTTTGAGGGCAGCAATATCGCGTGACTGCCAAAACGAACCAAGCTAATGTTCGGCAGGAACGCAGCCACAACCTTCTACCTGGTAACCAGTAGCGGCATAACGCATTATCACCGTCTTAGTCGGACGCGCTCTCCAAGCCCCGTTCCCTCTATAGATCATGGAAAGTCTGCTAAGTGGCTTCGGCTGCACGCGAACACCTTCCCGCGTCCTGCATTGTGTCACATCCATCCCCCCCTCCCGCCCCCCCGTCATACTTCCGCAGCTGTACTTTGTGCGGCGCGCCTTTGGCTTCCTTCCGCCACATAGTTGGCGCCTGCCTGCCATCCACCGCCATTCTTCCATGCCCGTATCCCTTACTACGCTAGAGCAATGGGAGGCTACGCTGCTTATCTCCGACCTACAGGTGCCGCTAAAAACCACCGGCTCCCGGCCGTTGACCAGAGGACTGCAGTGTGCCGGTGCTTGCTGCTGGCGCCTTTTTCTCTTCAGCTTTGGGTCAATAAAGTTTTTGCAACCAAAACCATGTTAACCTGGCCACCCAAATGACGGTGTGCCATCTTATAACACGGAGCATGCTTAACTTAACCCAAAACAAGTTTCCCTCATATCAATACACAACAAAACGTTCAAATGGTAAAGTATCACAGACAGCGGTCATGTATGCTGTCTTGCAAGGTCATTCATGGCATCGGTGTGACCTTGAGCAGCCGCAACGCAATGGCGGCAAGTGTGCGGTAAGGCCACGTGGTCCTTAATTTCGCAGCTGTGCTCACTTGGGACTTCGCCGCTGTGGTATCATGTGACTAGGCAAGGGATTAACGGCTGCTGTGCAAGCGCATTGGCGCTCAGTTTCAGCATGGGGGGCAAGCCGTCGCCAGAGTAACGGTGGTAGGGGTGACCTAATTTCATGAAAAAACTGTGTGCATATCTTTTGCGACTCCTAGCCAAACAGAACCTTCGCACGTGTTAAAGGGACCCTGCAACACTTTCGCTACACGCTTTCACTCTTTCTTTCGCGTGTGGAAGAACTGCGAAAGCTATAGTTATCGCCAGCACGGACCGGCACTGCCTGATTTGCTGGTCGCACCGGATACGCCTCCCGTTTCTGCTTTCTTTTAGCGGCTTTATTTTTAAAGTTGGCATCGAAAAGCGTTCATTGCTGCAACTGAAGGAAAACCGGCCAACAGCTGCTACATGGCCTCAGTGACGTAATTTGGGCCGTCGAAGAACGTCAAGACCTGAAAAGGGGAAAATCTTTTGGGTGATTTTCCAAGTTATTTGATGGAAATAGAGCAGTGATTTCTGGATGAGGTACTCTGTGACCGCTTAACCTAGATACTGGATATGTCGGATGACTACGTTCGGAAAGCATTGAAGATTTCAAAAAGTAGAAAAAAGTGTTGCAGGCTCCATTTAACAGGGCTTACAAGTGTTAAAGGGACACGGAAACACTTCTTTACCATTTTAAAAATCCCTAACTGCTTTCAGAATGAAGTAAACAAGCACATCCAGTACTTAGAATACGGGTGAAAAGCACCTCACCCAAAAATTACGGCTCTATATCCATCAGGTAACTTTGAAACTTGCTGAAAAATTGCTGTCTTTTCCGTACCTGGCATTCGTCAAGCGCTAAAATTACGTCATTACTGCAATTCAGGAGCTATTGGCAGGCTTTCTTTGAGTTGCAGCAACACACTGTTTCAATGGCCATTTTAGAAAAAAAAAAGTAAAAATCAAACCAAAAACGCAAGGTGACTCTGCTGCGACGAGCAAATCAAGCAGTGTCACTCCGTTCTGGCGATAACTATAGCTTACACAATGCTTTCAGACCCTACGGATAGAGCAAGAGCGCTTACCGGAAATGTCTCAGAGTTCTTTAAACCTTGCCAACTTTTACTAGCTCCTACATTACGCAGAAGACACCCCAAAATTCAAAACACTACGCTTAGGTTTTCACCATGCAGCGTCCACATAATTAAAAATTGTTTCGGTCTGCATTGCCTGACTCGTTGGTGCAAACAAACGGCAGGAACGCAAAACCCGCACTTATTCCATCTACTATTTTATGTTCCATTTGTATTGCTTTTATCGATGCCTAATGGTCGGGCGAACCCGAAACAGCATTTTAAGTAGTTCAGCGTTCGATAATTGATTAAATTTTACGGCCTGAAAATAGTTTGTTCCAATTCCACTCGCTATCAGCCCAAAAGGCGCATATGACCGAATCCCGGCATCATAGAGTTTCTCAATATTACCTAGAGCGGAAAGTGTCGCTGTGATCGCACGCCGACATGGGAATTGTGGGTAGTGTGCGAATCGGATTGGCAGCGAGTGGCTAGTACAAAGGGCTATGGATTAGGCTTCTCGGCTCGGAAGTGCTTGTTAGTTCTGTTTTCGGTATGCTTTTCCGTTTTCGGGATGCCACTTTCTGGCATTCAATGGCTATCACAGATATGTCTAAATAACAGCGTGATTAGTACTTAACGCATGTGCTCGCGTTAGCGGCGAGTTTCTTAAGATGAAGGGGTGACCACATGCAGTGACGGCGCAAAGCGACGCCGAAAACGTAACGCAAAAGGTACAACAGCAGAGTGCACTGGGTGACAGCGAGAAGCGAAAAAAAAAAAAATAATTCACTGCCGCCAATGTCCGCTGTCGTAGTCGCTCGTCGCTACAGTTCACTGTATCACCGCTGCCGCTCGCTTGTGGGCTGCTTCTGGCCAGCAAAAAGCGGGCGAGGGTCCCAGCGGCCTGTTATATACCGCACCATACCGCTTGCCGCCGCCGCCCACACTACAGCCACAAAATAAGCTACGCTAGCCCACACTATCCGTTTTCTGCACACATTCAGTTACGATTTTCGCATCGCTCGTCGCCGCCGCTGCGTTTACTTACTCCTTGAAGCATACACTGCCTTGGCAGGCGCAATGGGGCAACATACATAGCAACTCGACAAGCCAGTATTTATTTGCCATTTGAAGCATTCATGCAATTTCATACTGCTTTGCACGCGTACTTGAAGACTTACTTGCGGTAACAGGCTTCGCTTCTACGTTAATTTATACCTGCTTAGACAAAACAAATAAATACAACGGGATTATATCATTCTCGCATCTGTAATGCTGCATCGGCTGCATCGCCTGCCAAGGCGCGTAGCATACGATAATGAGACTAATGAGAGGGAGCAAGAACACAGCTTTAGACAATATAATTTTTTTCAGCTAAATATTACAAAAAATCAAAGAAAACCTCACCCAGTTTGAAGACTGTAAAAACTTAAAAATATATCCGAGACGGCCCGCTGTATCTGGCAGCGTGAGCCAAAGGCAGGGCTTCTATTTTTTTCTTTTCTTTGTAACCCTCTAATTTGTTTTGCAGCATAAGACCTCGAACACAGTGCCTTACACAAAACAAAATTTGTTGACAGCGGCACTTTTGGCAGCAATTTTTTAAACAAAAACTCAATTTGCGTAGCCACGAAGTCATTGCCGGCCATGCCATGCCGAACTTCCGGCCGAACTACACACTATGGCGGCACTCATAGAGGCGTAGAGCGCTTCCGCCGAATCACGTTGACGCTAGCGCCAGATTCCACTCTAGGTAAGCTAGTGAGAAACTCTATGCCCGGCATGACCTCTCCCACCGGAAGCCGGTGGGGGCGTTGTTTCGACCGCGCCGGCGCCGGAGCTGAACGGGTGAGCTGCCTGAAGGTGCTAGGCCTACAATCGCGGCGGAAATTCGATGATCGCTTCTAATAAAAGTCCTGATGCTAACTCCTGTTGCGTTTCCGGAGTATATTATCGCTTCCTTTCCCGTGTGTGGAACTTTATTTTTGCCAACAGTGGCTTTCTGGGCAGCGGTTATCCCTGTATCTCTGGCTACGTGCACCCGTTTGTGAATGCGCCGGCGCCCAGCCGCCGCTCGCGGGGTCGCCCGCGTGAAGTGATGTCACGAATTTTTGACGAGCGCTGGCCGCGTCACTACTTTGGATTAATTGATTGATTATGCAGTGATTGATTGCCCTGCAGTGGGCGTAGATAGGCCGGTGATGATGATGATGATGATGATGATGATGATGCGGTTTAACGCGCCGACGCAGCACAGGCGATGAGGCGCGCCGTAGTGGAGGGCTCCGAAATAAATGGGACCACCTGGGGATATCGCCGAAATCTCGTACACACGGGCGTTTTAAAGACGATAGTCTTTCTAGGACTACTTAAACCCAGAAATTTCGGTCTGTCTGTCTGTCTGTCTGTCTGTCTGTCTGTCTGTCTGTCTGTCTGTCTGTGACTTGATTCAGCCACCCGGCCAAAGTAAAGCAATGCCTGCCCAATAGTCTTACATAGTCACAGCTAAATCTACCCGCCTAAGTCCGGTGTAATGTTCATGCTTGTCAACATTGTTGAAGAAGAACAAGACATTACGCAAATATAAGACAACAAATTAATACAGAAGTGATATTTGCAGTGTTCCTTTATAAAACATCATACATGCTTGACTTTGGCGAAACTAAATTCTTTATCAACTGCAGAAAAAAAATTCACTTCGCCGTCGCCCGCGCTACTATAGCTTCTGGCGCCATTTTAAGAAGTCAACCGGCAACAGTTACTAAAGGTTCCACTAGATAGGTTCCACGTTCTGCTTTCAACGCACGTGGAGTAGGGAAACGCGGTTCTATAAACGTTGAAGTAGGGCGCCTCGATTCGCGCGCGTCTTTGCCGTACGGCAGCGTTGGCATCGGGACACCCGGCTTGGAACAGTGGAACGCGGGAAATTAAAATGATTTAAGCAAGCCTTTGGTGTTTTTACCTTGGGAGGAGCTCGACGCAAGAGGAACAACATGAGAGGTGAGCGGGAAAGCGAAGGGAGGCATTTACTTTACAAAAGTCGGTGAAGACTATCGTCTTTTGACGACATTTGCAACGAAAGGAACAAATACGCGGCCAATTTTTTGCTTTGCGCCTCCACCAGAAAAGCGACCGCCGCGGCCGGGAAACGAACCCGCGACCTCGTGTTCAGCAGCGCAACGCCTTAGCCACTGAGCCACCGCGTCGCGTGCTTCTTTTGGCTACCTCGGGATGAAGTCACGCTGACGTCCTTTTCCTGAGCGCCGCTCCGCGTGCTGTTCGTCGGCGCGATAAATGAGATACAGTTAAATCATGTTATTCACGTCACAGGCGGGTAATATTTCAGCCAGGGTATTCTGTTGAGTAAGGGAAGCGAACTGTGCAATAATATCAACGCGGAAAACTGGTGTCAGTACCTCTTTAAACTTTCTCTTAGGACCACCTCTGAGCAAACCTCTATTTTTTTTTTTAGAATGCTTAAGGTAAGCCGGAGTACATGGTTTATTCATTAGAAGAAACGCTCACAAGAAGGCTGTAGGTACAGCCAGTAATTTTGTTTTTCTGTCACCAAAACAGGGAACAGCACTGTTGTTCACATAATTTCAAAATGTTGGTGCAAGATCTTGATTGCCACTCGTTTCTATTACGCGTGCG
The DNA here is from genome assembly GCF_048455015.1 of Haemaphysalis longicornis. NCBI lineage: Eukaryota > Metazoa > Arthropoda > Arachnida > Ixodida > Ixodidae > Haemaphysalis > Haemaphysalis longicornis. Next base: position 49,845,779 of record NW_027526385.1, on the reverse strand, counting down.
TTTTCATACAGCATGTGTAAAGAATCAAAAAGAAAATTAAACAACGGCAGTGGAAGTGCAGATTGTATAGACTACAAAAGCAGCGTTGAAAGGGGCAATGAAGGTAAAATTCACGTTCGACCCATTAAAAAGGCGGTTTTCTCCCGATAACAACACTAACAATTTTATCGCAAATTCCAAACACTCATATGAGATGCCCAAGAAAACGTACGCAGCAGTGACGAATCCCGAGAAACATTTCGCGACTTTTCTATGACGTAATATAATTTAGTTGACGTGATTGGGGGCCTAAAGGGGCCATGCAGACAAGGCCCAAGTTTGGTTCATTCGAAAGATTGCCTCGTTAGGACCATACTGACCCCACTTTTACGGGAACTTCGCTCAAATAAGCTACACAATTATGAAAAAAGGAAATGGCTATGCGACCCACTAGCTCGTTTCCCGCAACAGAACCTATGATGCCATATGCGACAGCTCTTTGATTGGCTAAGGCCGGGAAAAGTGAACGAAAATTGGGGAGGTCATAATCTTGTCAAACGAGCTTTTTGCCGAACGAGCCGAACGGGCTATTTGTGCTTATATTTAGGGCACATTCTGTTTATAGCAGTAAGAATAGTGGGTTAAACAGTGGAAGCTACGAAAGCACACTTAAGAATAGAGCTGCCGAGGCGTGTTGCGGTTGGTACTGCGCGCCATATGGTATTTTAGCTGCACAGCACTGCGGCGTCTTGGGCTTGTCTCAGACGATACTGGCTGATTGGCGTAAGCGAAGGTGTCTTACGTGACCGTACTTCTCGAGCGAACACCATGTTTGCCGAAAAGATTTTGTGCCTTAACAAAAACAAGCCAGTTGCAAATAGGGTCCAAAACAATAGCAGAAAACGGCCAGCCTTGGTATAAGGGCGCCATCTAGGCTGACTAACGGTAAAGAAGGCTCCCCAGCACATATGACATCATTGCAGACGTCACGAAAGCACACGATTTGGCGAAGAGTCAAAATTTTAATTGATTAATTTGTCAGCGAATAAAGCACCGTTTGTTGCTTTTGACAAGCTCTGGGGGCACCACAAAACACGAAATGTGTCGGATAAAACAGTTGTATTTTGTCTGCAATGCTGCATGGCCCATTTAAGCCATTGCCAAAAAATAAAGCTCACACTAATGCGGAAGCCTAGAAGGTAGCGAAGCTGTGCGCCACAGCAGCGTTTTTCCTCTTTTTCGTACCAGGGCGTTGTTTAAGCCTCGCCGCTGTACGAGGAACCACAGCTGGATGGTCTTTCTCTATCGCACACTGTTCTGCGCCGCACGTGGCCTTCCTTCGTGGCGCCCGCTTATCGTAGCGGCCTCATCGCCTTCCTCCGCGCACGGGTTCGGTCATGGAGGAAGAAAAAGTTAGGAAACGGCATGACGTCACGCTGCTAGCCTTCGCAAGCCCAGCTTTGTTGAAGCCGCTCCCTCCGCTGTTTCCCTTTCTCAAGCCGCCGAAGTCGGCCCAGCACGTGACCTCCATGGTCGGGTGGGCCGGCGGCGGCGGCGGTCTCCGACTCCGGCGCACCTCTCGTGTTTGGTTTGCGGTAGCTTTTCCCCATCCTTCCTGCATTTGTCTGCTCGGTGATCTCATGCCCGCGTGCGGGCAGGAGTGCCGCGTATGTGCGAAAGACCGAAGCCGTGGGAAAAAAAAAACAACATATAGCAGGCTTCGCGACAACGTAGTTTCGAGCAGACAAAATTAAAGAGCTCACGGCGCGGGCGCGGTGGGGTCACGTGGTGCAGTGACGCCTGGGCCGACTTCGATTTTACTTTTTATGTATAGGCTTCACGTTTCTCCGGTAGCGCCGTCTCCTTACTTTTTCTTCCTAATGGGTTCGGCGTACGTCTCTTTTCCCTCTTCTGCTATCTCTGCCCGTTATCGGACCGCTGCTTCGAGCCGGGCGCTTGCGGAAAGAGGCGTGGTTTGACCCCTAGCGCTCAAGGGCAAAACTGGTCACCCCGCGCGGACTGCCGAAGGTAGCGTACTGTAGCTTCCGCTACAAAACATGAGTGGGAGATTATAGTCGGGCCTTTAGTTCCGTTAGATAATTTTACTCGAATGCGAACGTGCAGTTTACACACTGCTAAAATTGCGTGCATTGCCTGCCCATACCGCGTTACTACTGCCCATATTACGTCACTATGATGTGATATTTGAAAACTTAAAATATTTCCCTCGTTTTTCGGTTAATGAACGTCTTTCGAGGCTGGAATGCATATGGGTGAGCCAGCAAAGTCTAGCTCTTTCAAATTTAGCAAGGAGATCTTCCCTTTAAAGAGATCTAAAGCCCCAACAACGTTTGGGTAAGCAGAAAGATCAGGCGTTTTGTGTACCTTTCTTAAGTTTGGTTCGACGATCAATTCTTGCTTGTTTGTTGCTCGCGAACTGAGCGGACATTTTATATATTTCTGAACGCAAGTAATTTTGCATATCTGCACCTCAATGGCTGCCAGTCGAGCGGCTCTATTTTGCCCTTTGACAGGCGCCGTGATGCCCTGGATGACATTGCTTTTGGAACACTCGCTTTCATTGTTTTTTGTACAGTGGGTTCCACTGTTAAAAGGTAACGGCGGGCGCGTGGATGCTGCGCTCCGCGAAGCGCCGGCGCCAAGAAGTGGCGAGAATCGGAGACAGCCAGCACATGCGCACTGACCGCATGAGGCGGGAAAAGCCGCTCTGTCGTCTGCTACGGCGCTCCGCTGCGCCGCTCAGCTTGCAATAGCTGAGGGATTTCGCACTCGAAGGATGTCAGCGGCCGGGCGAAGCACCGTAGCGGACGTCCGCCGTTTCCCTTTAACAGTGGACCGCACTGTACACTCTTAAATATCTGGTGCTTGAAGAATGCCAATGCAATAATCCGAAGATCAACCACAGATCATGTCGGTTATAACTGCTTTCTGTTTCACTGGGTTAAAATCATTGAGAATGCTCGAAAACGCATTTTTGCGAAGTGAGGACGATGCATAGCTTTACATATGACATAACACGACACCGTAATCAGCGTCTAGTTCCGGGCACTTATTAGGAGTGAAGAACCGCTGTATCTTATTCATATAAACCATCGTACAAGAGGTCTGCTAAATACCTCCGCGAAAAAGGAAACAGTTTGATTTTATAAATGAGGTTATTCAAAACAAAAAAACTATCATCCCTTCTAAAGAAAGTTTAGATACGCGTGAAAACTTCGTAATATCAAAACTGCGTCAAAAGTGCGTCAAAAAATTCCCTAGCAGTGCGTCCAAAGTTCGATGAAAGCGTGTCCAATAATTCGTCGAACATTCAAAGCCCCAATTTGAAAACGCAGAACGAACCATGGCGACGATCTCTCGCGCACTAAGCAAACGTGTCCAGGAACGCTGTAAATGTGTACCAATACGTGGTTTATGAAAGAAAGGTATACTATTATACTCCGGTATCGATGCTTGTATTGTCTTACCTAGACCGTTCCTTTTTCCGCGATTTTGTGAAACATTGTTTTGACACAATGAAGGCCCGCTTTCACACCAGCCCCGGGTGTCCAGAAATGTTATCAGTGTTTTAGGTCGAGAAAGCGGTCTATGATGGGCAATGCATTAATTTTTTGACGACACCATTTGTCCAATAAGAAAGCTTTCGCTTTAAAGATTTACGGCAACTGTGACCAAAATATATGGCCGACCTGAGGAAAACAAAGCCTTGAGTGTTTAGTCTGACATGTGGTTAGCAGCTCACATCCTTGGATCTACGTATACAACTCAGCTGTTTGCTTGATTGAACAGCTGTCCTAACCGCAACGTCACTTTTACCGAAGCATGATCGTCTAATTTTTCATACTAAAGTATTCTACGAGCGTCCAACACCGTTACATAGTGTGGCACGACGAATAAAACGTGGCTTTAAAGAAACAAACTTAAGTTAACGAACTCGTTCCTCGAGGCAGCTAGAGCCGATCGAATTCATTACTAGAAGGTGTACTGCTAAGAGCTCACTTTACTAATAACAATGATAGGACGTGTACTGACCCTTTATCAGGTTATTCAAACGGTAGGAAGTTCCGCCGCAACTTAGGGCTTAAGTTATTCAATGGCGCAATTTTTGAAAGGTTCAAAGAAGACAGGATGTCGTACCAGGCAGGTGCTTGGGGAAGGCCCAGATGGGAATGGCCACGATGTAAGCCAGTACGGAGGCGATCACAAACCCCAACCACCAGGCGCCGACCCACACCTTACTGAAGCGGTTGATCTTGATCCTTCAGCCAACAAACATAGGCATGATTAGAGACAAACCGTGGCTTATAGAATCACCAGTATGAACAATCTCAGGCCAGAATTTGAGTTATTCCCAAAGGGCCGATCTGGAAGCTAAAGATCCGGAATCGAACTGAAGTCAGATTTCATGCTCCTCAGAAGAGGGCTGTTCTAAATTCCGCAACGTCTACAGCAAGGAGTAACACACAGCGACGAATTTTAAATGTTTTCATGCAGAACACATTCCTCTTCGGCGGCACACCGAAGAGAGTAAGTAGGCTGCGTCTAATCTCACGGGAGCCGTGAGAATTACCTCCGGGAAATTCTCACGGCAGTTTCTTAAAAGGTGGCTGGTATAAAAATCACTGAATAATATTACCTCCAAACGTAACCTAACATAACCTAACCTCACCGAGCCTAACGTGACCTAACCGAACATGCCAGTACCTATTCAAATCCAGCCCAACTGCAACAAACCTAACCTCACCCAGCCCAACGACACAGAACACAACCTATGTTAATCCAACCCATTGTAGAAGCCGTGTGCGTCGATCTCTCGATTTAGCAATAACCAGAATAAAAAAAAGAAAAATCACGATGAGCGAACACTTCCAAAATTCCGAAAGCTTAAAAAAAATCCCGCCGTCTCCACGAAGTTAATGATGATGAGAGGGGCGAAGCTAAAATGCTTATCTGTAAAACCGTGAAACATTCGCCCACACATCATATGAAGACTCGACACGTCAAGCTTTCTACCGCTCCGTTGACAAGCCCGTCGACGACGTCGATGCTCGTGGTGATTATGTAGGGCTTGTTTGGGACGATGATAATCTCCATGTGTAAGTTGGCGAATTCGGTGTGTGGCATTTTGGTCACCTTGGCCGTCGCCTTCTGCAGAGCGTCTTGTGTCGCGTACCCGCGGTACGTGTCTTCAGCTCGCAGGCGACAAACGACAACCTCTTCTTCTTCCTCTCCTCCTTGTTGGGTAGCAACGAACGCGTTGAACGTTATGACCTCTTCGGCCAATCTTTGGTTGGCCAATCCCTAGGGGGATCCTGCCACAATCATCATCAATGTGCCGTGTACGGCCGGGACAGGGCCCGAGCAAGAGGAGCGTCGCCCCGAAAAGAAAATATCGTCAGCGGCGGACTCGAACCTGGGCCTTCGTTCAAAAACTGGTGCTATACCACAGCGTCACAGGAGCAGCTGCAGAAGAATAACTTTAGGGAATATTTATTCCAGAGAATGTTTGACTGGCGTGTTTAGCCAATCAGAGGCGACAGCCGTGATAAATTTCTGACGGTAATTCTCACGGTTGCCGGGATAATAGACACTACCAAGAGAGTAGTCGTAAGGAGATTCCAGGTTCGATATCGACGGACAGGGGAAGCAAAGATTTTTTTCAGAGCGTCAACCACTCATAATAAGGGCAAGGCAAAATTTGTAAAAAAAAAAAAAACGAAATACGTGGACACTGGCTGAAACAAAATGCAGGGTGCTATTGCGTGTGGTATAGCGCAATACTACCTGCCTTGCGCCAGGTCTTAAGACGCCTTCTAATCCCTATAAATGTACGGGATAGGGAGTACGCAAGGTGGTAAGTTTTCTTGTTTAAAGCTGACCTGATCATAGCTCCCGGATATGCAGTATGGTAGACTATCGATAAACGGAACTTGAAGGGACCACACGCCGCGGTGGCTCAGTGGCTAAGGCGTTGCGCTGCTGAGCACGAGGTCGCGGGTTCGATTCCCGGCCGCGGCGGCCGCTTTTCTGATGGAGGCGAAAAGCAAAAACGCCCGTGTGTACAAGATATCGGCGCACGTTAAAGATCCCCAGCTGGTCAAAATTAATCCGGAGCCCTCCACTACGGCGCGCCGCATCGCCTGCGTTGCGTCGGCGCGACAAACCCTACAATCAATCAACTTGAAGGGACCGAAAAAATTAGTTCCGATTAATAGGAGTTCCGTTTACTAAGATAGATGTGTTAAAGTGCAGATTTATGCGCGTACACACTCTTAATACCATTTCATGGAACTCTAAGCATTAGAAGGTGAATGTCGCTGATAGTTTTTCAGAAAGCAGGAACGCTAAAAGAGGTTTAGGCACAGCATCCACGAAGTTCATTTGGCAACAATGAGTCGCTGTGCACTACAAATCCTTGCACTGTAAACTACAAGTCCTTGCAACTACAACTTCACGTAGGCTGGAGGCCTCAACTTCGCGAGTGCTTACGCGCCACAGGATTTAGAACAGGGCAACGCGGTAATGAAGCGCGAATAGCCCGACGATGGGACGAACGAGGTGGCAGGAGCTGAGCCCTGTAACCTGGGTGTCTTAAATCGAGACCGAATAACTGGAACGGGAGCTGCGATGTTGCATTGGTTGCGCTAACACGGCTGACCACTAACGAGACGAGGCCTACGAGGCCAACGAGGCTAAAAAAAACATGGAGGAAAAAAAAACGAAACAGCCTTAACTGTGAAAAGCTGAATCCCATAATTGTTTTCAGAAGAAGTTCCATTTCTGGTCCCGTTTACACGGTGACGCGAAAGGTCCGATTACCGAGTTTTTTTTTTACGTTGTCTGGATACAAAACCAACCAACTTACAGGCTACTGCTCCGTTCGTTTAAGCGACAATTCCGTTTAAGCGATTTCCGTTTCTCGAGATTCCGCTATACTATACGCGCTTGGGTGTACTACCCGCCAAGAACTTGGAGCATCTGCTAGGGGGGAACAACGGCGTGATGACTTTTGTGATGACTCTTCGCATGATGACTCTTCGCCCTAGCTGCGGTCAACGAGAACTTTTAAGCCCGGTTATTCGTAATGTTTTGTCCCATCCCTAACAAACGTTTCAAAATGTAAGATGCGTGCTCTGCCGAAACCGTTCGATATGGAGATCGTGACAGCTATGACTTGAAACGCTAAGTTCATGGTACACAGAATTGTGTACGGTGCAAGTAGGTTCAACAGAGCCGCCCCGCTGGGCCCGGCCTAGTCCGGTAGCGGACACAGCAAATCGTGGTTTGAAAGCGGCCGCCTAGCCGTGTATCGCATTGCAGACAGCGGTACGGTGCCGTTCGGTCGGTACTCGCGCATCCCTACAATCTTGCCGCAGACTGCACGTACGAGACCAGACAGTCGTAGGCGAGTAGCCTCGAAACGTTAATGCTTTCCCCATTCACCCTCACTTGTCTCCGTATAAAGCTCTATTCATTATTTCTACCCAAGACGTTTACTTGAGTATCCGGTACTTTTCGCGAGATAACTCAGTGCCCACCGCCACGACGTTGTCGGTGTGCCGACAGAAAAACGGTGTAGGCGCCGCACTCACTCGTTGGGTGGCTTCAGGACGTCGGTGTAGATAGAGAGGAAGTATCCTCCCGAGATGAAGCCCACTGCCGGTCCCAGGATGGCCATGGCGAAGTACGCGCCCAGATAGACGGGCGACTTCTTGGTGGGCACGTTGTCGTCCAGGTAGGCGACGCCCAGCGTATAGAAGGGGGATGCCCCGCAGCCGTGCAGAAAGTTGCCCAGCATGAACAGGTAGCGGTAGTCGGCCAGCGTGCTCCCTCCGCCGGCGCACAGCGTGTCGTAGTCGAGCCTGTTGGGGCAGGTGTCGCGCACGTCGAAGCGGCTGTCGTAGCTCTCGGCCAGGAAGTGGGGCAGGGCGAAGACCGCCGACCCCGTGGCCATGACGAGCGTGCCGACGGCGATGATGCGCGGCTTGTGCTTCGTGCCGCCCAGGTAGGCGACGGGCGTGCTGAAGAGCAGCGAGCCCACGTTGTACATGCTAATGATGGTGCCCGACTGGATGCTACGCAGCTGAAAGCGGCGCTCGACCGTGGGCAGCACCACGTTCACGTAGCCGTTCACTGCCAGGCCCTGCAGGAAGGAGGCGGTGCACAGTGCCAGCAGCGCGCACGGAGGCGTCCGCAAGGGCTGCAGGCAGGCCGGCTGCAGCATTCCCCAGCCGCAGGCTTCGTTCTCCTCTTCAGCAGCACCAGGCGTTGAAGGGGCGGCGAGAACGGCAGGTCCCTCGTAGCCTTGTGTAGCCCGTTCAGGTGTTCCCGCTGCCGAGGGCCCCAAAGGTACGGGTACGTCTGGTGCCCCGTAATCGATCCCCATCACGTTGTCGCCGCCAGGACTTCGCGGGGCGGAAGCGGGCCTGTTGAGGCATGCGATATGCGCTCTGTTATAACTGCTTCTTCATGCAGGGATTAATTAAGTCGTAAGTAACCGTGACTTGTGATTTGGGTGGCGAGAAATAGCGAGGAATAGCGAGAAATAGCGAGGAATAGCGAGAAAAAAGACAAGCTCTACCCTAACATCGGAACCAGCTTGCTAAGGCAGGCATCAGCGCGAAGACCAGGTACTCCCTTGGAGGGCCCTTTTAGAAGCGAAAATACTGTTACATAAAGGTTGTTAGCGCCGCAAAAGTGAACATGACTTACGGAAGACGCCGCGACATGTCTGCAGCAGTACGTAGGCAAGACTTCTTCTCTTTCCCAGCCCGGGTGATTCTGCGTGGTCACGAGCTTTGCGTGAGCGCAGGTATCGTGTTCTCACGTGTGTGAAGACGAAGTGCACTAGCCAGTAGGCACGTCTTTTTTCTCGACTGTCGCCGTTCTCAGCAGCTAGACAACTGCGTTTGAAGGACCCAATTGAGCGTTTGGGGTTGGCTTTTTCTATTCCACTTCTATTATCTATTGGCGCAAAAAATTGGGGGTTTGCAAAAAGGAATATATAAAATTGCATTCAAGATTTTTTTTTTCTTCGTCTGGTCACTTGAATTACTGAAGGGTGCTAATTAATGGGTAATTCGGGTTTTATTCATAACTAAGTTTCCTTTTACGGCTTCTTTACGGAAATAAATTAGTATTTTGAGCTCCTCACGTATTTTAACAACCGTTTTAGCCCTGGCCAATGCCCCCTTGTGCATAGGTGCCAAAAACTTTGAGGAAATCATCATCATCATCACTACCATCATCATCGTCGTCGTCATCATCATCATCATCATCATCTTTATACAGGGATTCTGCGTGCTTTCGCACTCAGCTCAGCCACTGAACTGCGAGACCTTCTGCCTCTTCATTACCAGCAACATTCTCCGTCGCTACAACCGCCTTGGATGTACCCGCGTCCACAAATTACTGCTGGAGTGCCAGGCATTACTCGCAAAAAGGATATCGCCACACCTGCTTAAAGGGGTCCTGAAATACCTTCCGCCGATGTATGGTTGTACATGTAACCAAATAAAGCAATGTATTAGCAATCTCCTCCCGCAAGAATTTTGTTAAAGCGATGAGTATTAGCTGAGAAATCGTAAATCAAAAACCGCGCATTATCGTCGCTCCGCGTTTCCTCCTCCTTTCAACTTACTCTCCGCTGTTGACGGCGCGAGGCCTTCCCTCCCATGATGCTGCGCTCCTCGGCGGTGACGTACTTCCGCTATTGCGCTGCTCAGAGTGCCGTCTGCTACGGGCAAGCTTTGTCGACACCATAAATCCCGCACTCTGCTCAAGGCTGGAAAAGCGAACGAAAAATCTTGCCGCAGGTGTGCGGCGGCCTGGCGGCCTGGCCTTGCCCTTTTGCGGTGTACGTTGCTATCGGCGGCGAACTCGCAGCCGCACGGCGAGGATCGTGCGCTCGTTCTCTTTGATGCACCGCGCACTGTTTATCCAAACAGTGCCGCATTAGATGTGGCCCCGCTGGTGCCGGGTCTTATTTTGCGGCGGTGGTAATTGCTGCCGGCGGCTTGTGAAAAAGACATTTTAAACCGATACAGAACCCGTGCACAAAACGCTTCAATCGTGTGACCAGTTCAGCTTGGGGTGACGCGTGGTGGAGAGCGGCAACGTTGGCAAAACATGCTCCGTCGCGGCTATGAGCTTTCTAGCGCTGGAGCGAGCGCAATTTCTTTGACAATCTCAACATCTGTTGCCTTGGCAACAAGGCACAAACCACTCTAGAAGTCTGTTACGGTTCCGTGATGCCGGTTCAGCTCGGGGCCCCACCTTTCGACATGTGGGCACTGCAGGCGTACCACTCACTCCCATTAGGAAGTGCGAAATGCGTTTGGCATTACAGGAGGCGATGGTATGTGTGTGTGTTGTGGACGCCTTTGTTCGCGATGAAATGCGACGTTGTGCTTCTGCGGGTGGATAGTGCTTCCCATGGTCTGGATTATCTTTCTCGAGCGACGTACGACTCAACCTCGCATGGGGTATGTGCAGTGTGCGTGGCTAAAAGCCATCTCGGCTTGTGCGCCAGAGTTAAGTGACTTGCTGTTCGTCCTCGCAAACCGCGCGCGAGGTGAGTGCGGAATTTACGAGGGGCAGGAGGAGGCAACCCATCGTCTGTCAATCGCAGTTCAGACTTGCAACGCATGTTGTGACGTTGTGTTCGTGCGATACGCATCTCTGGATTGTTTTGAAGTTGAATAAAATGTGTGCGTCAAACCCGGGCATTCGGCTCAGGGCGTTCTCTGCGATTGCACGAAAGAAGTGCCACGGGGCTTCAACGCTTTCTTTATGGAACGTACTCAGGTAAGAGAATATCCATGTCATGTTATGGCCGTGTTGCATTCAGTACAAACGGTTAAGCGTTTGTTTACACTTGTTTCGTTTGTCGTAAAATGTCCAAGCACTCCGGCACTACGCTGGCAGATTAGCCGGCGAGCCGACGCTGAGCAGACGACTCATCTCTTTGCCGGAAGTGCGTGAAAATGTCGCCCAATAGCAGGATGTCTAGCTCATGACAAACATCTGGGAATCGATGACGTAGACATGTGAAGATGGCGGCGTCCAAAAACACGAAGGGAAGGGTGAGAAAAAAGCGACAAACTTTGCAACAAAATTGTGAGCTTTCTGCTGCGCGTAAAAGAGCAATACTTGGCACAGATGACGTTGACGACCCTATCTAACGATTGCGCTAGTTCATTTAGTGAGCTCAAAACGCCTTTCAGGGCCCCTTTAAAGTTCTTCGCCTTGGAACGGATCTTTCAAAAATACAGGGCCCACACCCATCTATACACGGGTGGATCTGTGACAGCCAGCTCATCGGCTATAAGAATCTGGTTTCCGTCCTCCTGTACCGCCTACAGCGCAACGCCTAGCCACAGGACGACGTCCATGGTCACCGAACTTGCCGCTCTGCGGGCTGCTTTCGCCTACATCATCGAGCAGCCAGCACGTCAGTGGGCACTATTCACGGATTTTCGGGCGGCCCTTCAATGTTTAAAATCGTACGCGAAAGATCAGCTTGCTTTCGACATCCATGCATTGCACTTACAAGCTCTAAATGCACACCATCATGTAGAGCTTCAGTGGATTCCTGCCCCCTGCCGTATAACTGGGAACGTCTAGGCGGACACTGCGTTATCGATAGCGCATGATCTGATCGGGCCAGTGATACCGATACGTTCTCCAGAAAAGATGGTTCTGCCCTAACGTCCAAGGCTGCCTGAAGATTTCAGCGATCTATGTGGGCTGTTGCGCCGCAACATTACGCGCCGCTTCACTCCATAGACCCACACGGGACCTTTAGGATGCCTGATGAACTTTCCAAGCATGACGAAGCGGTTCTTCACCACGTGCGGCTGAATGTCGCTTACACAAGTTATTTTCGATTCAAGATGAAACAGGCCGCTTCCCCCTTCTGCACTCTCTGTAACGTGCGCGAGAACTTGAACCACGTATTATGTGAGTGTACGCGGCATAGAGCAGCTAGAACGTCCCTTTTAGTGTCCTTGGGTCGTCAGATTTCTAGAGGACAAACTCTGTGACGTTCTAGGCCCTTGGTCGAACGCTAAACGAGCATCTCGAGCGACAAAAGCTCTATTGTCTTTCCTGCGAAGCACAGGACTTGATCAAACTCTTTAAACAGGACTCGCTTAACGAACGCGTCATCTTCATCACAGTCATTATCATCATCTGTTCATTGATTTCATTTTTTCATACATCTGGTGTAGCAAGCTACGCGCCTTGGCCAGGCTAACCTCACCAGTATCATTAAAGACTATTCTCTCTCTCTCTCGAATCTTGCGTAACGCCAGGGATTGTGACTTCACGTGTGTGAAGACGTACTGCACTTGCCCGAAGGCAAGCCTCCGTCTCTTTCTCAGCCCGAGGGATTTTGCGTGCTCGCGAGCCTTGCGGGGCACGAGGGATCGTTCCCTTGCATGTGTGAAGACGATGTATAGGGATTTTAAATTTCCGCAACCGCCGCCCTCTGAGTGCTCAATTATTTTTATGTTTTAAACAATTGTGTAATTTAAAAAAAGTAAATTTTATAAGCAGCCTATAAGCTTCCTAAGCAATGAACGTCGGCTCAGGCTCACTGACAAGTGTGAGAATCGGGGCAATGATAAATAACACAGTGTCTATACGAGGCGTCTTTTCTTTTTCGAAATGAGCCAGATCGAGAAACCGAAACTAAGTCGGATAAAACTGCAGTGACAAGAATAACTCGCTCACATTCCCATTAAAAAGGGATCGCAAGAAAATAGTTTAGATAACGCCCTGAAAACGCGTGCGCAAATCGCAGTTCGTATCGAAACTGAGTCAGATCCCGCTGTTTCAGGCACCAAAATGAGCCAAATCCATTTGCCCAACGAAAGTTTGCTTTTGGCGTGACTGTTAAGACTCTTTCGTGGGTGTTTTCGGAAGTTTTTTTTTTTTTTGCTTTTTTGGAGCTGGCTTAATAAGAATTCAGACGGCAATTACGAGACCCGCGAAGGATCTGTCCCCAGATGTTAACGACGAAGTGAACGGAAGAAGTGAAGGAAATGAAACTGAGAGATGTGAATCAAGGATTTCATTTCGTCTCACCTGTCCCTACGCAATAGCTCTGATTATATTTTTTTACTCCCATATTTAACATTTTAGTGCTGAACTAAATAGCCGCCGCGCACAAGCCCTAGCAAATCCCCCCTCCCCCGAGAGTACGAACCACAGCATTGAGGTGAAAAAGATATGAGAAGCCGTCTTGTGAAGCGTTTTGGAAATTCATGGAAAAGCAATGAAGATCTTGCTTACTTAGTGAGTGTCTTCAGGCGTGCCCATGAAAATTATCTTAGGAAAGAATTCTACAAGACCTTCTAATGGTGCCAAGAGGACTCACCTGCTCTCATGTGTAGTTCTCCGGTTCTTGAAGCCCTGTTGCTAATTTCAATGCCTTTTCCACCAAAACGCAATCGCACCATGGTTGAAAGTCAATTTATATAACGTTTTTGTAGTAATGCCGCATCGGCTAAAGTTTTCTATTCAATATGAACCAAATCAAAGTTTATAACCCCAATGTTGCCCAAATTCAGGGTATAATTTCTTGTGGCCATAAAGTTCCCCTAGCTGACATGTAAAATCTCTCGTATAATAGCTTTGACGGCATTGCATTTAAGTCAAGTAACAAACTTCAGCTTGTTTCTCAAATTTGCGTTAGGTGAATCTGGCTCATTTAGACAAAAAACGCCTCATATACCGTCCGACGGCACTCCAGCTCAGTGCTACACTCACTGCTAGAGTTGCGTGCGACAACATTGGGGCGTGTAATGCTGGATGCAGGACACAGCGTCTGCTCCTGTGGTGTAGAGGTTCAGACATACCATCCTAGCTGTTAAGAAGGGTGGTTCGAGTACGGCTCTTGCCTCCTTTGTTGCTTTTTAAAGCTTACGTGTTAGTTGTATTTATCATGGTTTAGGTTAGTTTTCGGTGTTTTAAAGATTTTTTTGGTTTGTTGAGTTATCTTAGGTTAGTTCACGTAACGTTACGTTAACAGAAGCCGAAGCGATGTCAGGCGTGCCATTTTTTCATCGAAACGCCGGTGGACGTCGATTTAATCGAGTGCTTATTCTACCGTCAGACGGCACTCAAGAGGCAGCCAACAGATAATAAGGAAGAAACTCTGTCAACAAGACTTTCTGTTCATAATACCACAAAAATTCATCATCACTTCCTAAAGACAGTTAACTGAATCGTGAAAGCTCTCTCACCTCAAGACGGCGTCAAAAGTGCATCAATCCCTTTGCTAAAACTGCGTCCAACCTTCACTCAAACTACGTCAAATGGATCGCCAATCTTCAAAGATCCAAATCCCACTCGTACACTCCCCAGCCTAATTTTTTAAGTGCGAATGCACTTCTTAAGCGAGCCTGAATCGTCCGCCGCCATAGTCCGCATAGCAACAGCTGCGGGTGCGCGCGCTCCTCGTCTTCCCTAGCAACGGGGGGAGATGGGCGCGCGCTGCCTGGCCGCGTCCCCATGGCTCATTCTTGTTGTTGTTCCTGCTGACAAGGCACATACCCACGTGGGGGATTGGCCAGGAATCGGGCGTGAGAAGGGCTAATGCACCCGCTTAAAGGAGTACTGACATGAAATTTCAAAGCTGAGATTCGCTCTAGCAATCAAGTACAACGACAACACAAATAGGTGTCTGTGAATAAATGCATCTTTCTTTCTTTGTAGTTGTGTGTGTGTGTGTGATCTCTCTTTCGCGAACATTACGGAACCGCGCAAATTCAACTCGTGCATTCGCACTTTCACATTCTTCCCCTCGGGGAAATGCGGGGAAATTTTTGCCCAGCCATGGCCCACGTACAAGCATCCACAGGAGGTGTTCGTCCAGTCTGTGCTCGATCCTTTAAATATCAAAATATTATCTGCACGAACATTTAACAAACGTTCGACTACGTTTGACGTCATCGTTCCCTGTAAGAAAGTTTTCGCTTTGAAACCCGAACAAAATACAAACGGAAAGAAATTATAGACTTACATTGGTTAAGAGCGAACTAGGTCTAGGCGTATAAGCTGGATAGTTCGAATGAAGGAAAAAGGTCACAGTAGGTGTTTCTCACTCGCACGGTTCCGTCGCACCGGACTTCCCGAGAGCACTGTCCGGTTAATGTAGCGCACTCTGCGCTCTTATCGCCGAGTAGCAAACGCAGCCCTCTTGCGCGTCCCTGTCCTCTACCGAAGTTCGACAAGACGACTTACGGAGCAGGGACGGAGTAAGGCTTTTCGCTGTGGAGGACATCTTGGAAATGACCCGGGTCTGGGCACCTCCGAACATCAGCATTCCGGTCCCACTCCACAGCGCATCTCTTCTACGCGTTCCTCTGCCGTCAGCACTGGCAGCTTCCGAATGGTCGGCGCCCAGCGCGAGATCATGCTCGCATGTCGAGCTCTCAGCGCCGTAGTTGGTGATTACGATACTGATAACCATAGTGTATTGTAGCTTGAGCTACACTGGCCGAGGTTGAGCCGTTTCGCATAGCTCCTGGACAGCCGTGCGGCGCATGCGCGAGAAGCAGTGACGTCACATGGCGCAGAGAACGTCGTTCGCTACCCGGCGTCTCTCACACACCCCCCGCGCCCAGCGTCTTCACCGACCTCTGTCCCACACGTGGCGGCCAGGTCCACTTGATGATCATGCGAGGGGTGGCCGGGTGTGGAACCGATGGCTAGTGCGTCGCACCAATACCGGCGTGCGCCTGTGGAACCAGCTTAGCTCTGGGGCGACTGGTGACGCTGCGACGGAGCCACTTGACAAATATACATGTGTCACATAATGCGTATACCGTGTGTGTTTCATTGAACCAGCAGCAAGCATGATAACCAAGCTAGTCCTAGGCAAGCAAGAAAGCTAAGAATAACCAGCTGAAGCTTAGCTCACGCTACGTATATCCTGACATAGCCGAGCTAAGCCACTGCTAATTTTGGTTACCTCAATGGTCGAAATACAGATGTCATTTCCATTGTTTGGCATAGTCTTATGAGGGGGGATTCGTCTGTGCTAAATAACTGATCGTGCTTTGATATAAACACGAAGACCGCCAAATGAAATTTCGCTGTGTTTAAAATCCCAATTACCCAAAATGTATCTTTCCTTTACTAATTCAAATGACCTGTATCAGAAAGGTGAGCTCGAATGCAATTATATCTACCCCTATTTGAGCGCTCTAAATTGCAGTTGCCCCAATAGATAAGTCGAACGGACAGGGCCAACCCCATACACTCAAATGGCTCCTTCAAAACCAGCTGTCTGAGTGCCGAGAAGTAGTTTCAACGACATTGGCGCCGCGTGAATTGTGTTGCCTGCTACTTCCTTGCCTTTTCGTCGTCTTCTTTTTCTGATTTTTCTACCTGTGACGGGCATTTCTTGGTGTTGCTATTTGTTCTCATGTCTCAAGCTTTCGCTGCGGAATACTTAATTGGAATTTCTACCTACACCGCGTTATCTGCACTGTGCGACTTTTGTCAGGAGGAGGAGACAATTGACCACTTCCTGCTGTCTTCCCGGTGGTTCTAATCCCTGCATGGAGGTTTCCTCCGGCGTCTGGGTCTTTCCTTGTCCGCTCCTAATACAACTCGCTGCCCAGCGCGAACGCCTCGCAACCACAAGAACGGGACGCCACATCCTGGAGATCCTCGGCTATGGTCCCCAAGTCACGGGAAGACGCCTTTCCAACCTCCCCGACACGATCCGAGCCAATATTCACGTCAGTCCTATCCCTAAGAATATGCACCCTGACCACAACCAAGAACGCCGTCAAGCCCGGGCCAAGTTCCTAGTGGAGCCATATGGGGACGACTCCCGCGCCCGCTACGTCGATGCGGCCGAGTACGGCAACGGCCGTTACGTGATGGTTGCGATCAACGCCTGCACAGGCCAAGCTACCCAAGCCGCCAGCGCATGCTGCAACAACGCCACTGCGGCCGAAGAGTTGGCTATCGCCCTCGCCATGACCGAACCGGACTGCGACACTATCCTCAGTGATTCACAACAAGCCCTCCGCAACTTCGCAAGAGGACGCATCAACCACCAAGCCGCCCGCATTATAGAGCGAACAGCAATCTCGCCAGGCCCACGCCAGGAATTAAGCTGGATCCCCGCCCATGCGGGAGATTGTTCACCGTATGCACCGAACCACAATAAGACGGCCCACAGGGAAGCGCACGCTCTCACCCACCGCGCCCCCACCGCAAGTGCCCGTCCGGAGTGGAAATGGTGGACGGCGACTGAAGACTCACCAGGTGGATACGGAGAAATTCTCACTAACATGAGGGCTGCTCGCCAGCTATACCCCTCACCCCACAAATCTCTAAGCAGGGAAGAAGCAGTACATCTACGACGCCTCCAAAATGCGTCAGTGCTCACACCGGCGCTCCTCCATCACATGTACCCCGACGATTATCCCAGCGCACAGTGCAGCATCTGCAAACAAGGTACGGCCAATCGCTGGCATATCCTATGGGACTGTGCAGCCATACAAAACAGCGTCAGCTTCACAGAATACCCCGCAGATCTCCAAATCGCCATCGCCTCAAACAAGTCGGATCAAGAGTGGGCCATCCAGCAGGTTCTCAAGGCGCTCGAAAGGCACGGACTCCGCAAAGGGGTCCCTGTCGAGTAGGGCTGCCCAAGAGGATGCAACGCACGGCCACGTTGAGGTCGGCCCGTCAACCGGGCTATACGTACTGCAGGATTTACTCAATAAAGTCCTTTCCATCCATGGGGCATCGCGGCTCGGTGTTTGTCGCCGGGATGTTTGACGCACACTTCACTATTTTATGACCGAAACAGGTCTTTTACTCTGTTTTGTGAGCAAGAGCTCTTTTATCACTATTTTTTGTTCATTCATAGCCGTTTAAATTGCTGGATAGCAGCCTGGGGAAACACATGTCAGTGTCATATTTCTTCAACACAACATATTAAAAATCAAGCCATTCTCTGTATCACCAGGAGCCACCCTCATTCTAACACCCAAGACTCATTGCACTATTGTAACGTGTTATCGTCTTAAAAGTTGTTTCAATGTAATTGAAGCGTAATATTTTTTAAGCCCTATCAACGCTGCATAACCACAACAACACAGGGTTTGCATCAAACAGAAACTTTTTAAAACCAGGTTTTCAAACTAATTACGGCAAAATGACGAACTTTCTGTGCAATATCAATTGGGAATAGTTTACCTCCTGCTGTGAAATAATTATCAGCGTGTCGTCGTTTCAACCGTCCTTAAAAGACTCTTTTGTATTGTTCATTGGTCTTTCGTCAGTTTTTCCGTATTCATTCTTAATGAGTATTACATATGCCGATCTTTTTTTGTCACTGGAGAACACCTTGCTGTTTTAAGTACATACTTGAAATGAATTACTCCGTTTTAATTTTTTGGAGCGTCTAATACTGTTGCACTGCTGCTGCCAATGTTGATTGCAATTATTACATCTGTATTAACTCAGCAGAAGTCCTTGTACAGTCACTGACTTTGAGACCCTTGTCTGTAGTGTTTTGATTATGTATTTCTCTAGCCCACCTCAATAAACTTGTCTGATTGATTGATTGATTGATTGATTGATTGATTGATTGATTGATTGATTGATTGATTGATTGATTGATTGACTGACTGATTGATTGATTGATTGATTGATTGATTGACCACTCCGCACATGTAGGGAAGTACTTGCCCCCGTGCCTTTGCAGACGCTCCGTTACGTTGCAACAGCCGAGCCGCATGCGGAGCAGCAAGCAGCGGACGCCCTTGCCGATGCGCGCAGGTAGCGGCCAGGCCGGTGGTCAGGGTACATCGTCTACACCATGCGGGTCAGGATGGTGTGGGTCTCGTCAGAGGCGGTGACGTCTCAGGAAACTGGCGTGCTTATTTGGTGGGCCGCCCGGGCCAGGGCGCCGGCATCCTCGTTGCCCCAGATGCCACAGTGGCCTTGGAGCCAGGGAAGACGCAGATCACAGCCTCGGGAGGCCACCGTGTGCAGCCTGGCCGCACGGGAGCGCTCCGGGTAGCCGCTGCTGTTGGTGGGCTGGTCGGGTAGCCTGGAGTCCGTGAGGATGACTGCCCCGGGGTGGCCCTGGAGCCCCCTCTCTAGGAGGAGGTCGGCCGCCAGGCGCAGTCCGGCCAGCTCCGCCCAGGTGGAGAAGGTGGAGAAGGGCAGGCGGCAGCTCCGGCTGGCTCCCAGCTCAAGCACCACGCACGCAGCCACCGCCTCGCCCGTGCTGTGCTTGGAGGAGCCGTCCGCGAAAAGATGCAGGTATCTCTCAACTCGTCCTGCCACAGGTCGGCCGCATCATGGCGGATGGCCTGGGGCGGTGTGGTTTGCTTGTTGCAGACCTTGGGGAGGGTCGTGGTGATGCGCAGGGCCTCCCTGGTGTCTTGTGATGGCGGCTCCTGGCGGGGTACGTTTGGCCTCTCGATACCATTCTCTAAGATAGACTGCAGCGTTTCAGTCATGAAGAATAGTCCAGTAGGGAGTCAGCCATTAAGTGGTGCCGCCTGAAGCCGCCCTGCTGCTCTCAGAAGACGCCGCGCCGGTCCGCGATCCACTTAACGGCGTCCGATGGCCTATGGCGCCGTAGTGAAAGAGTTAAGACGGGCCAGGACTCCACTCTCCGTGTCCTTCCCGCTATGCGACGTAAGGGACACCGGCAGGTAGGATTCGGGCTTCGAAGGAGGGTTGACTACTTGGAGAATCGGTGAAATGAGTCCCACTATCTGGGGTGGCGGGAGTACACTCGTCTGCGAGACCCGATTGAGCAGCCGCAGAAGTTTCATTCATCTAATAAGCTAGGAAGTACGGTCAATCTCAAATTGCAAACAAACGTGTTTAGTTTCGTGTACTCCTTGGAATGCGCCCACTTTCGCCAGAAATCCTTCTCGACCAAATGGGTTGGCAGTGAATGTTTTGTAAAGTTCTCTAGAAGCTTGACCTGAAATTTTGTTGAAACGTTTTGTTCCCGTGCAGAGAATAGCCGATTGGCAGTGCATTCTTCTGGAGAATGTTGCCTCCTCCCCCCCCCCTCCCTTCCCCATGCTGAAATAGCATTTCCATGAAGTGCAATGTACTACTGCTTCACGTGGAAGCAAAAGTTTTAGAGCTTTCTTTGATCCTTTGACAAGAGCGTCATTAGGTACCAAAAATCTCTTGTGGCAAGTGAACGCACTTTACCTGGGCACTTTTTATAGCCTCACCCTACACTGGATAACACGCCAGCGGCTGGATGTTTGCATCTGCTACACAAACCTTCAGGAGCCAGTGAATCTTGGACGAAGGTCAAACCACGCTCTTTTTTCGTCTGCGGTCTTTGCCCTGTGCTCTATCTTAGCGGTTTGAAACCAAATATGAGACACGCACAGCGTTCTACTTGACAAATTATCTCTAGACGGCGGTTAACAGTCACTAGTCGTACGATGGCACCACGGTTTTAAACTCGTTTGTGTGCTTCGGGACGGGCCTGATTCTGGCAAGAGATAAAGCTGTTAACTTTAAAAGGGTAGAAACAAGCAGCATTTCCAAGCAACGTTGTCCTTGCGGAACCTCGCCGCTTGTGGGCAGTTGCCTGGAAAGCTTTGCAGAAGACGTCTGCGGCTCGTAGCCAGCATTCACAGTTTGACGGCACGATATAGAACAAAAACGCCTAGAGGTGTACAGTTTTACTGGTCAACGACTAAAAGAAACACCTCTTGCACCTAACGAATATGTCTGCTAAAACTAACGTCTCTTTGTTGGTCGCAATGATTCTGCTCGCGGCGGAAATCGGACGGGCACAACTGCCGACGCCGGGCTACCAACGATGCCGGATGTTTTGCGGCATCTCTGAAAACGTGCGAAGGTGAGTTCAACCTGTCAAACACCTGTTATACTCCGAAAAATGCATATAGGGCGATTCTGCAGCCATGCCAAACATGACACCGTCATGTATTAATGAACGTTCGTTTTAAATAGTGCGAAGTTCTTATAATGCCAGCTTCGGACAAGAAGACACCACTCGTCCTAAAATATTACTGGCTACGTCTATTGATTAACCACTTAGTGCTACGGGTTCAGCTTAAGGACACCATCATTGTTATTTGTTATTTACACTGTTATTTACACTGCCCTCTTCACCGGCGCTTTCTAGTAGGTGCGGCCGCTTTAAATTTATAAATAATGCCGATTCCACCACTCCACTAGGATTCCCAGAGTGTGGCATTTTTACTGCTGTTGTTGTTTGTAAAAGTTTATCTTGGCGAAAACTGGGATTGTGGGTGGCCTGCCTGGTTCGGAAAGCCGCGCGCCGTGGCAGCTGCTAGTTCTAGAGGAACAACGTTACCTGCGTCTCTGGCAGGAAGCAGGTCAGGTCGAACTTTAATTATTCAATTTTTTAGCGTGTAGCCATCTGTACGGATTATCACTTTAGCTTGTTTCTCGACTACTGAGATCGTTTGGCAGTAAAGTGGAAAATATATTTAATTTAATTAATAACCCATGATAGATTGTGAGTTTAGGGTGTAAACGCTCGCGACACATAGAGACAAGAGGTTCGTTCCAATATGCTTGTTTTCCCGCACAGGCAGTGCTGCTACCGCTACAACATCTGCTGCTCTATTCACGATCGAGCCTCCCTCCAACCGTTCGTGAATCCGCAAGAAAGTTTCGGTGGGGCCCCACCAGATCCCCGATCCCTCGTTGGGCCGCCCCTGCTGTAACAAGGGAACGTCAAAGCTGTAACGAAATAAAAGACCACGGAGTGCCATTGAATGCTAAAACATTTGTTTATAATGAGCATTTAGATAACTTGCAGCGGGTGACACCTGACCCCCATCTCTGGCCCCGCCTTTACTTATAGCCCTGACCTGGTGCCGTGTAGGTACTTCATGTATTGTATATGAAGCGCACGACAAAGCTTCTCACTTCACGTACTTCTCAAGACCGAAGTGACTTTGTGCTCACAAGTGGTTGTGTGTTGTATTGGAGATTTGAAAAGCACTGACGAAAAGGATGAATAAACTCCCTTGAACAAACGGTATTGCCGTTTGCGGCGTTTCTTAAATCGGCGACGTACTTCAGATTTGGTACCACCGGGCACTGGCCACTGTCGAATCTGGAGAGACATGGGTCCCATGTACCTTCAGCCTGGAGTTCTTCTGTGTGATCTCCCACTGGTGTGGGTTGGGGCAAGAAAAGGAGGGGAGGAACGGTGAGTTACGTATTCCCGTGTTATGTCATAGAAGGCCGTGTTCGAGGAGCAGCGGGCGCATGTGGAGCGGGCTTTGTGGGGAAAAGTGATGGTCCCGAATAGGTGAGGAGTAAGTTAGGGACACTTCATGGTGGGAGAGGCGGTAATGGTGCACAATGTTATGATACCGTGGTGTGATAGGCTGTAGTGCCAGGTCAATGCCCATACCTTCTTCAGAGAATGATGCCAACTGTGTAATGCACATTACTTAAACTTTTAATTTCGCGCCTGGCCGTCATACAATACTGACGAGCTACCACGCATCGAGGAAATGACGTACGAAATATCACGGTTTGTATTGAGCCTATGGACAGTACCTGCAGAGATGGTTGAAGTGGCAGCAAGTACTTTGGCGTTAGCGAACATTTTTTAGGGTATGTGTGATTTCTTAAGACAACCAGTGATATTTAGATTTAATGTGGCGGGTGCGCTTAACAGGTTGTACTGAAAAAGAAGGCAATCCCACAAGTTGCCCTTATTTAGATTGTCATGTTAAAATGTGCCAGTTTGTTGAAATGTTTCCTATTTGAAGTGTTTCGCGCTTTTAGTCAATTCTCCGTATAAAGGTTCAGACAATCTAGTGATGTCTATACCCCAAAATAATTAAAAAAACAAATTAACTAACGACCTAACCCAAGAAATCGTTTTTATGAAAAACAGCTTTAATTGTCTGATCGACGGGGTACACTGCAGTGGAGGATTCGCTCATTGGATGTGAGATATACTCGTAACGTACCTACTGATAAAAGTTTATCTAATACGGTCGAGTACACTGGCTGTAAGCTTGCTGATACTTTGAATGCGTTCTTCAATCCTGAATTTCCAAGCCACAAATCAGCTCAAAGGTGTCTTACAAAGATGACCTGGCACTATATTTTCGATCCTGTTAGCGAGATTCAAATCATTTATGTGTTTTCACACATTAATAATAGTTGCTTCCGTGATGCCCACAATATTCAGGTTTCAATATTAATAAATTCTCCCCATTAAGGTTGAGAAAATCATGGTCTATGATGTTGCACTAGACATCGCGACCATAATCTCTCTTCTCCCGCAGACTGTATCAAGTTATCTTTACTCAAAAATTACCTTCGTTGCAGACATAACGCGCTTAAATCACAACAAGTGAATGCGACCTTAGGCAAGGTCGCGGGTTCGATTCTCGGCCGCGTCGGCCGCTTTTCTGATGGAGGCGAAAAGCAAAAACGCCCGTGTGTACGAGATTTCGGCGCACGTTAAAGGTCCCCAGGTGGTCAAAATTAATCGCGAGCCCTCCACTACGCCGCGCCTCATCACCTGCGTTGCGTCGGCGCATTAAACCCAACAATCAATGAATCAATCAATCAAAATCAATCAATCGACCTTAGGCAACCCACGCTTGCGCATGGCGCACTTTTGCTCTGGTGGCAGGTGAACTGTTTTTTAAAGCGAAGATTTTTATCTCACTGGTTGGCGCCCGTGACCACCACAAAAATATCTGCAGAAAAGCCATCTCAGACGATAATAGTGGTCGTAGACGGAGTGAAAGATAGTTACACGTGAACCTTTTTTTGTTGAAAGCAAATATCTTCGGAGTCGAAAGTCAAAGAAAAAGAAAATTGTTACACACAAAACGCACTGTCGGAAAGCCAACTTACACAATCGGTTTCGACAAAGACGCAACAAGTGCCAAAAAGTCTTCCCGAGGCCAGCATTGGGCCTGGGCCTCTCCAGTTATGAACGTCAACGTCTGAGATTGTGCCATTCCGAAGTGATCGAGAGAGATTTACTTTCCAAAGGGTGCCTGGACGTGCAAAATTAGTGAGAAAAATTTAAAATTATACCCCCTCCATTCAACGACTACGATAGTTGAACACGAAGCTTGCTTTGTGCGAAATTAAATGAGCAAAGGTCAAAGTCAAAGCGGCTGCCATTTAAATTTCGAACAGCGTTCAAGTCAAAGTCAAAGCTAAGCTAGTCAAAGTCCTAGTAAAAGTCCTAACTGAAACGACAACCGAGGAACCTCTCACAGGAATGCTTCGCGTTCAAAAATCATCGTTTGACGGAGGGGTGCATGATTTTTTGCAACGTAATGCTTGATATAACAATTTTTTTTCACGCTTGCACTTTCTTCACAACATTTTTATCAGCACTTAGTTATTTACATGCTCCTACGCGGGCAATCAAGTGGTCACACGGACCGACGAAGACTGTTCGCTATAAGAAGAAGAAAGGGCTGCTCCTGCTGGGACGCCTCGCAAGGTAAGAGCTGTTGAAACACCAAATTTTCCATTTGTTCGTGAAAAATCCTCACCTTTGAGCCATTCGCTTTTCTTCCTAGCGTACTTGCATTCATCTTCAGTGGGTATTCAGGTGCACCCGCCTCTTAAAATCATTCTACAATCTATTAGTAATTGCTTGCAGATGGCCGTTAGGCTGCAGCCATCAAAGGCCCGTACTCGTTCCCACGTTCATTTTCCTGCTTAACGCGCCTTTTGCAGTCCATCCTTTGTATCTCAATAACAGTGAGGCAACATCAGTTGTTTGTGCAACAGCTTGAAGCATTCTCTTTGTCTAACGTCAAAGCATGCGCTGAGATCGCTCTTCGGGTACCCTCTGCTGGAAGGCAATGAAGGGCAAGAAATGCACGTTTACCGTTGAAATCCCACTTATTTCGCTGGTGTTTCAAGTTTCCATCTACCATAAAACTCTCTCAATGGCCTTCTTAGAGAGTTTTCTTTATGGCGTTTTGCAAATGTCGTCCGAGTGCTTCAGCTGCGTATCGTATTGACAGTTGAAAATTATATTTTACATCCTTAACAGATTGAATGAATTGGCCCTCAATTTGATTTTAATGTCCAGAAAAGATTAATTGCGTGTAATTGTTAAGGCGCCCATTTTACAAATAATTGAGCAGCATCTGCAACGACACAGACCATTGGGGAATGTTACATAAGTTTTTAGCAGGCAACATTTGATCTAAGGCAGTTAAGGGAGTTTGTGAAATACATCATCTGTGAAAATTGTCACAGTCTCACCCTCCTGAAGGGAGTTGGCTATGTATCAAGAACAAAAATGTCCCCTTTGGTCCCCGCTACGTGACCGACTGGACTGTTAAAAATTGAGGGAATGAGTATGATTAGGTAGTACACAAAAAATTCATGTGCGGATAGACAATAAACGTCTCGTGATCAAATGCTGTGTACACAATGCTATAGGGGAGGGACAAAAAGAAATGCAGTGCTGGTTTTCAGGTGTGCTCTAATAGGTCCTGGGTGGTAGATTTATACTTTGTCCGTTTACAGTTTTGTTGCCTTTTCTTATCCAGTACACCGATATTGAACAACCGCAACGACGTACCGGAAAAACGCATGGAACCTATAACAAAGCCTCCAAAACCTCGCGGTGAGACACCCTATTTCTTCTCGTATTAGAAGCGCTAACTTTCTAAGATTCATATTTCTTAATACATCAGCTTGTGCCAACAACTGGCAACATTTTCGAAACTAAAGCACACTTTACTCTGTTCTGACTTTGACGAAGTTGTAGAGCCCATGCATGTGGGGAGAAGGCGAATGAATTGTGCCAATGTTGTAAGGATTATGCTATTTCTTGAAGCAAGTAGATGCTGAAAATTTGGTTTGTCCGTCGGCACGCCACCTGAACGAAGCAGGAAAAAAATTTAACAATCAAAGTAAAAGGAGGGTTGCTCGCCGGTCGGTCACACATTAGGTCACCGCGGTAGTTCACCGCGGAAACCACAAGCATACGCAATGCTAAGTCACGTTCATTATTCGAGTGTTTTCTGCTCCGAAGCTATATTTTGGATATGAGACGCGCCAACGTGAAAGGCTCCGGAATTACTCAGACTACTCGGAGTTCCTAAACGAGCTCATTGCTTGCCTCCCTCTGAAAAGCGACCTCCGCGGTTGGGACAATATTAGCTTCTCTGGGTTCAGCAACACAGCGCCTTAGCCACTGAGCCACCGCGGTATTCACGCAACGCTAAACGACACTCCAAGATGAGTATCTAGAGTCACGCGTAATATGCCACCTAATTTCTTATTCTACTTATGGAAGCAAAGCCTACGTCCATGGCCTAGTGTGTAGGTGCCCAGTTCGACGGAGGCGTGAACAACCCCCTGACTCTTGTTTGCAATCTTTTTGCAGGGCGCAATTTCGTCCGACAGCACCAAAGTTTAGCTTCGCTGCAAGGCGTAAACTGGTCCGAGCCGCCACCCGTCACAGACCTACAAATGCGACCGTGTCCGCAGTCCAGCTACTCCTATGACGTCCCGGAAAACATGTGAGGGACATTTGCGACCCATTCCTAAGTTCAACATCACACTGACCTACGTCAGGCTTGGATCTCAAATTCGAAAGCTGCCCATACGATCCGAAAAATATCTAACGACGCATTTTTTTACAACAGCGCGAAAAGATGACTACGTAGGAGAGTACACTGCACAAAAGTTGATAAAGAAGGACGCGCAGAATTTTCTCTTGTACAGCAAAAGCTCGTTAATTCGAACTCGGTTAATTTGAACTTCGCTTAATCGAAACTCATGCCGCGGTCCCGGCACAGCCCTGTATATTTCAGCACGAAAAAATCCCGATAATTCGAACTCGTCGGTATCCAGAACGGCTAATTCGAACTGGGATACCCTGGTTTCCATCGCTTCTCGCAGAAGAAGTCGGCCCAGAGTGATTACAATGGGTCGCAAATCCAAACCAAACCAAACCTAATTCACTAGAGATGCAAAGCAACAAAACAGAAAAACAACAGCGTGATGCGCGCGCTGGGCTCGTGCAACAGCTCATTTCGGCTCTAGAGAGGGCGCCGCGCCACCGGAGCCAGTGCTTCGGCGCATGCCATTATTATTTACGAAACACCATTTACGAAATTACCTGCCACAAACGTGTGGTAGCGCCTAATCGGCGATAACGAGACCAGAAGTGGCTTCTTTGTGTTCTACCCGCGCAGTGTGGCCCGATTTCCGTTCATTCTAGCGCCCGCCCGCTAATTCGAACTCCGCTCAATTGGAACAATTTTATGGTCCCCTTCTAGTTCGAATTGACGAGCATTTACTGTACTTGATATTGAACGTAGTCCAAGGTGGCTATGGTCATATATGTGTACTATTGGTAGGAAGCTACCAATGAGGACAAACAGGTGTACACAATTAGGGGGTGTGATGATGAGGACAGAACACGTAAAAGCTCCTGTTGGACTAGACATTAGGATTTGTAATGTTTCCCAAATCGCAACATTTGCCGGTTCATAACAACGTGACTCGAGAAACAACTTGTGAGCGCTCGCTTTGTGCGCGCTGTCCCACTGCCTCGGAAATTTCCGAAATTTGGCTCGCCCTACCGAACTTTGGCTCGCCCTACCTAAAGCGAGGCATTAAGCTCAGACCAGCGAGTGCGTGTTGCTGTAATCTGAACGTAACGTGTCCCCACGCTTGCGTGCTTGCAGCCGGTTGCCTTCGCCGGAGTGTGACGTGAGTCGCTCCCTGACGTACCTGGGCACCTGCCTGGGCTTCCTCTGTGCCATTGGTGGCGTCGCTGCGGCAACCTTCGTACTCGCTGGAGGGGGAAACGGTATGTGGATTTCAGTTGGGGCAAAAGATAATTTCACGTCCAAACTGGAAAGCTGATTGATTGTGGGGGTGTAACGCGCCGACGCAACGCAGGCGATGAGGCGCGCCGTAGTGGAGGGCTCCGGATTAATTTTGACTACCTGGGGATCTTTAACGTGCGCCGAAATCTCGCACACACGGGCGTTTTTGCTTTTCGCCTCCATCAGAAAAGCGGCCGCCGCGGCCGGGGATCGAACCCGCGACCTCGTGCTCAGCCCAAACTGGAAAGCCATTGTCCTTCACTACACTGCTACCACACCGTCTAACTGAGGCAGACTATCGAAACAACATAACGTATGGGTATGGGTACGAATATATCCCTAATGCCATTTGGCGATTTCTCCGCGTTGACGTTTTCCAGGCTGATTTCTCCAGGTTGCCTAGTTCACAGTTCATATGTAACAAAATGCAAACAAGCCCACAAGCAGGGGTTTTACATCAATTTACCTTATATAAAATGAAGATAAATAGCAAGGAAATGCAGTTTTACCTCACCCTATGGGACAAACCTTTGTTCCTATCCACGCTTTCTGGGAAAACTTTTGGCGAACGCTCTGGTCTTTCGTCGAGGCTGCAGATAGGCTCTTTAACAATAATCGAGCAGTGAATAAAGGAAGGTAAAAACAGTGCTATCAATGGTAGCATTATCGGAAAGGGGCTGATAAATAAAGATAGAAAACTACTTTTACTGCACTAGAGCTGTATATTCCAAGCAGAAAAACGTTTCTGATAACCTACCAAGAGACCGGCCCCCTCCCAAAACATCTGTTGAAAGAACTTCATCACGGCAGGTTGTATGCAGCACTTCAATCCTCGTGATTTTTTGCAAATGGAATCACTGAAATTTACTTTTGAGCCGGCGCTACACAGGCGAGGAGGCACGCCGTAGTGGAGGGCTCCGGATTAATTTTGACCACTTGGG
The DNA here is from genome assembly GCF_048455015.1 of Haemaphysalis longicornis. NCBI lineage: Eukaryota > Metazoa > Arthropoda > Arachnida > Ixodida > Ixodidae > Haemaphysalis > Haemaphysalis longicornis. Next base: position 49,816,969 of record NW_027526385.1, on the reverse strand, counting down.
GATCTTTAACGTGCGCCGCAATCTCGTACACACGGGCGTTTTCGCTTTTCGCCTCCATCAGAAAAGCAGCCGCCACGGCAGGATATCGAACCCGCGTCCTTGGGCTCAGCAGCACGCCTTAGCCACTGAGCCACCTTGGTGGATGCGAACTGAATCGCAAGTCGCTTGGGAGGCTAAAGAGTGGGCGGGAAATACTGTGTCAGGCATTGTTATAGAATTCTCATTTACCATTCTGTATTTAGTGGTTACTTGACGGCATTGTCCTATTACATTAAAGGAACAGAATCCCCTTTCCAGCCACTGAATCAATTAGGGTATACAATTTTGTAACTGGTAAGAATTAGCAGAATCTAATCAGTTTTGGTTCTTTATTTTTGTGAAGTGTACACCCTACCAAATCAAAACAATAGTTTTTTGCCCAACGAGAATCGTAAAAGCTGCTCACGAAAATTTTCTTTTTCTAATGACAAGTTCGGAAACTTCATTACAACAATTTCAAGCAGTACACTTCAAACAAGTGACTCTTGCACACGCAGCGGTGACAGGTGGCTCGTTCCCCTTCGGCGCACCGCGTATTTTCTACAGTCCTTGCAATATTCATTGCCCTCGATCCTTAACAAATTTCAAAAGATGGTATCGACTACAGAAAGTGTACGAAGAGGAATCTGCGAAACTATTTTGTGGCCAGATAGTTATTGGTCTTACTTTTGTGCACTTGTATAGTCTTTTATTGTTTGTTCTGGATTCGTTTTGTTTCACACAGTAAAGTGTCACATGCCTTGGATAAGGTATAGCTGGTTTTGTTATATTTCAGAATTGTGTTTATTGTGTCTATGCATTTTTTTCTATTGTTACCTAATGTATGACATGATTAATATTATCTAAGAGTGTGTACACTTATGCATTGTATTTCGTATATGGGTGGGCTTTTACATCTGTATATATCTGTTAATTTCACGTATATTACCGTTGCCAAACAGCTGCTGTGTTTACGGGCTGCCAGGCACCCTTCAAGTGGTCACTGACCGCGTTTTCGCCTGGTGGACCCCCAACACTGTAATGTTAGAAATAAACTTGAAACTTGAAACTTGAAGTGTGCAGGGTTAAATTGCTCGCAGGACTGGGGTAATTAGAGATTAATGTAAGAGGCCTTTGCCCTGCAGTAAGGTTAGATATGATAATGATGATTATGATGATCATACCTGAGGGGTCGGCTGGGCATCTGAGAAGCGGGAGGAGAGAAGAGAAGGGGCGTCAGGAGGAAGACCCTGTTCATTCGAATATCACGTTCTGTGGGATTGGAGGTCGTGGCTTCATCGCCAGGGAGACTGAGACGTCGAAAGTTTCACGTTACGTCGCGTACTCCCAGGCGCACTCCCCACTGCGTACCGTTCCGAATAATCAGCCTGCTACGCCATGCGCAATGACCCTCTTGTAAAATTACCACACACAAGTTCATTTCAACCCGGGCACGCCAGGACGAAACTTCGTGTAACGTCGATTCCAACCTGTGCGTGGGATCTGCTAATTTTTTCTATACTGCCACGTGTTTTTCTTGCATGCCTCCTTAACGTGGATGCCTTGTGAACGCAGCGGCGGAGATGGGGGCAGACCTCGACAGATCAGGTAAACGTATTCCAAACCTCGTACCCCCTGTCCATAAAGGAAGAAAGCAATCTTGTATTAACTTGTGTTTGGCACGACAATATCTTCTTATTGTAACCTTATTACTTCTGAGCTTACGAAATATTTGCAAGATTCCGTGCATATGCACCCTTCAGCAAAGCTTTGATTTAGCAAATAATTTCAAGAAATGGCGCACTGTTGAAGCCATTGCTTATTATGTTTATTCATCGTTTTCTATAAGGCCAACTGCAACAGCAGTGATGTTATGTGCAGAGAGCTTTCCATTTTTCGGGGTATTCTCGTCTGTAATTTAGGTCAAACGGGAAAACATCGTTAATACATACAGGGAATTTTTAAAGTCTTGGAGTCAAAAAGAGAAAATAATGCGAGTAAACCGGATCTCGCATAACTTATTACTTTTCCGACATTAAAAAAGTCCCTTCACCCTTTGTGGGATTTAAATTTTAAAAAAATTAACGCTGTTCAACTCAATGTGAAAGCTATCGGAAATGCAGAGCAGTGATTCGCCATTATGGGCTGTACCACCGTTATCCGCTTACTGCTACCACCCAGTGCAATTCAAATTTCCCGCATTCGCAGTGCTCGTGCGCCCTCTGCCTGAAACTGCGCCAGCGGCAGTTCTGGATTGCATTGGATTACATTTGGTGGGATTGGCTTGGCTTGGCTTGGCTTGGCTTGGCTTGGCTTAGGTTGGATTGATTTTGAATTAGATTGGATTGGGTTTGGATTGGATTTCGATTAGATGATAAGCAGAAGTAAGCATGATAATCAGCTAGATAGAACCTGGAAAGCAAAGTATAACCAGCTGATGCTACGTATATCCTGGTATAACCGCTTGGCTTTCAAAGCCTCTAGGTTACGCCGCGATGAAGGGACCATGACAGGTTACACCGTAACGCCGTGGCGATATGCTTCGTTCCAGCGAGCGAGGTAGGACGACAAGGCGAGCGCCTAAAGTGCTCTGCACCTAAAAGAGTACTTCAGGTGCACCTCAGTCTGCGTGCTTTCAACAAGTGATGGCTCCAGAGGTCGTGGCGCTGACCTAAATTTACCTCAGTTACCTAGCAAGCTCTCGTCCTTTTTCATACGGGTAGCTTTAGATTGGAGCTTTAGCTTCCAAAGTAGCATACTGTTTGGTACAAAGCGTGAAACGCAAAATTAAATGATGCTGAGATGCAGATGTAGTGGAATTTCGTTCACGCGGAAACTAATTCTCTGAACGGTGACTGCGTCCGGAAGGCAACGTAAATAGACATAGGTGGCGCTGGCTAACCCCCCAAACCGAACAGGAGCTGCAAAAAGAGAATGCAGGAACATGTGCAGGAAACTCTTACAAAACCTTCGGGGAAAATACTAAAAAGGAGAATTTCTGGACGTAAAAATGGGAATTTTTCTCTCCAGTACGGAAAACCATTGCCCAAGAGCGGTGGGCTTGCGGGGCGTAACCGCCGTGTACCAGGTTATCGTTTGTGCAAAATGTGTTACGAAAAGGCACGAACGGCGTGCCGACAAGCATTGTGGAAAACCTATATCGTGTTTCTGTCATATGAATAATCGCCACAAATATTCATCCGCAGTGGACCTTTTCCAGAAGCGTAGCCCTCTTGCGGCGGCCGCCCGAGCTCACTTGGGGGAATATAGAAGGACACGCCCCTTTTATTCCCGCCTGCCCTGCGTGGTTGAGAAAGCCGTTTCAGGCGCCACGCATGGTTTTGGTGGCAGATAAATTTTTCGATGGCAGCCGTAGCGCTTACCTGCCGGCCGCTTTCAGGGATCAGAAAACTGAGCAGCACTTAGCTGGCTCGGTCTTCGCAATGGTCTAATCCAATATGGCGTCGTTTTGTTTACATTTTGCCCCACAAGAATGGCGGATCGGCCTCTGGGAGTGAGAGTAGCGCATGCGCAGAGCGCTACTGGAAAAACGGCTGTTGTTACGTCTCGGCTAACCACGCCAAAAAACGATAGCTTTGGCGAACTGATGACCCCCGCACTTAACCCTGTGCGCAAAGCGACGGCAATCGCCGCACACTGTGAGGATACTACTAAGGCATACTTACGGCCAGCTCGGTCCTCAGCCAACGCCACAATACAGAGCAAGCGGTGAATATTTCTATCATAATAGCAAGCAATCATTTCCGATCGAAACGCGATGGGATTGTAGAATATTGACAAGGTTTTATATTTATACAGCGGGCCGTCTACATACAATGCAACTGTACTGCAAATTTGCGCGTAGGTTTAAAGCTACGTGGTTTACTTAATGTAAAGTAATTTAATATTGCGTCTGGCTGAAATGAACGGCTGTTACACAGCATTTTAAATTAGAAATCTCGCTTTAATTGCAGACTCTGACATCAATGCCGAAGCTATCAGCCAAGCGGACGCCCCGATTGGCATGGCCCCACTGCCACAGAAAAGTCCAGGTTGGTATAGCCTTACCAGTGGCGTACCGTTCATCAGTAACTTGTTATGGCACTTCTTTTCATCACAGAAAACCATAGCTATCTTGCTATATCACAAGCATATTACAGCATACAAGAAAGGTTTTTCGGCATCAGCGTTTGGCGTGGGTATTTTTGGCGTCACGTGTTACAGCGGAGTGGGATGTTGCTAGGTATCTATGCCCTTTTCCAGGTGACGACGATGACAACGACGATGATTATGATGATTGTTGGTGGAATCCCCTCTCTGGCTGGGTGACAACGTGTAATCTTACCAAAAAGGACTAATATACCTATGTTTTATACTCTTGGTTTAATACTAGCGCTGCTCTTAGGGCAGGCACAAAAAGCTTATTAGGCACAGAATACTGTTCTTTTTTTGTTACAGGTGGTAACTGTCCTAGGCAATATTCCCCTCTTCGCTTTTCGTCCACCGGCATTCTAATCTTCCTTTCGTCGCCTCGACAGCCTTGAAGTTAACTTCATCGGTGCTACCTTTAAATCCCAGGGCTTCCAGAAGCCGAATATTTCCCTCATGTAGATTTGGATGGATACCCTTGCATTCTAACACTATGTGCCGCATAGTTTCTGTTTATTTTCCGCAGACCACACATACCGTATCATTTTGTGAATACTTCCCCACAAAGCTCACAGTTCGCAAGCAACCTGCTTTAGCCTCATTAAGCAAAGCACTGTCTCTGATATCATGGTTGAAAGTTTCCTTTCTCATGTCGAATTTCTCAGTCCTTTACGTCTCTAACGACGGTTTAGCTTTGCTATTTTCTCTCCATTTTTTCGATTCTCTCTTCCTTGCCTCTTTTTTTGGTTACCTTCACTGTCTTGAATTTTCCACTGCTTTTTTCGTGTTTCATCGTTAGCCTTATAGGCTTCCTTAGCCACTGCATGTCCACGCTTTTCAAGTATAGGTACCAGGCAGAATCCGCCAAAGCGCCCTTGATGCGGAGGCAAAGCAAACCAGCAGGGCATGAGCAAACAACTGGCGTCCCACGAAAAAATCTATGATATACGGTGAAGCGGCGCATGGACTCTGCCTGCAAATTAGACGAGCCCAAGGGTGCAGATGCAAAATCTTTGACGGCCTTTCTGGGCAGACGTTTCGGATTCAGGTGTACTGCGTCCGATGGTTTGGGGTTCAAGAACTACTTCATTGTGACTGGTAACGTAACGCTCCAGATGTCCCGAACTGTTAACGTCCAAAGGGCGTATTCCTGCGTGAAAGGGAGTGAGGAGTGAGTGAGGTAAAAAGGGAGGGACGGTGGAAGGAAAAAAGAATGAAGCAAGCAAGAAAGGGAAAAAAGGAATGAACAAAACAATGTAAGGAAGGAAGAAAGAAAACAAGAAAGAAAGAAAGAAAGAAACAAAGAAAGAAAGGAAGGAAGGATTGAATGTGAAGGAAGAAAATGACGAAGAAAGAAAGGAAGGAAGCAAGTAAGGAAAAAAGGAAGGAAAGAATGAACAAAGGAATGAAAGGAAGTAAGGGAGGAAGGAAGGAATGAAGAAAAAAAGAAAGGAAGGAAAAAGGAAGGAAGGAATGAACAAAGGAATGCAAGGAAGGAAGGGAGGAAGGAAAGAAGGAAGGAAGGAAGGAAGGAAGGCAGAAAAAAAGGAATGAAGCAAGTAAGGAAAAAAAGAATGAACAAAGGAAAGGAAGGAAGGAAGGAACGAACGAAGGAACCAAGGAACGAAGGAAGGAAGGAAGGGAGGAAGGAAGGAAGCAAGTAAATAAAAAAGGAAGGAAAGAATGAACAAAGGAAAGGAAGGAAGGAAGGAAAGAAGGAACGAACGAACGAACGAAGGAAGGAAGGAAGAAAGGAAGGAAGGGTAGTGAAGTTGTTCTCCCCTTTGCTCTTCTTGTGCAGCGGTGTTTACTAGAGGGGCGAAGATAGGACTCTTAAACTAAAAGGAAGAGCTCAGCGTTGAGTAATATTATACAGTGGCATTCTGAGAATTGTTATATCGACCATTTTTCCTGTCCTTAGAGCGTCTTCGGAAGACTCAGAGTCGTGTTCTTAGTGATATCGTATTATGATCTCCGTCTGTTCACAGCAGAGCGAAGGGCGTGGGAAAGACACAAGAGTACCCGGCGCCATAAAAGCAGCGTCTCAACCACGGGTGAGCCGATTTTAGTGCCATTGTTTGTTCGGATGCGCTACAAACTACTGACAATCGCTCATTAAGGCTCGAGTGACGAGATCAGAGCTGTGAGGAAGTTCTTCAAACAAATATTTTTTTAAATACAGCTTCTTTCAGAGAAACACAAGTGATCTATTATTAAAGGGTGTAAAATTTAAGTTGCGAAAATTTCACAAGAATATGTTTTCACAAAAGGGAATGCAGGATCGTGAAAAAAAGGAAGTTGTAAAATTATTTGAATTTTCACCAACCAGGTCCTAGTTGTTTTCTGTGTAAACTGAAAGCCCCGGGCACAATAACCTCATCACCGAAGTGAGCACGTGAGTGCGGGTCTCGCGCCGACCGCCAGCAGTAAAAAAAAAACGAAAAAAATGCCTAACGCTCGTGTGTGCACTCCTCGCGACGACCGCCCAGGCGCACGTTTTTCACGCCAAACATACCGAATTAGGGAGATTGGCCCAAACAAAAAACTGCAGCATTCGCAGTAATCATGGCAACACTTGCTAGGAGCGCCCAAAACACGTCATAGCATACGCCCCTCCAAGGTGATGTCCAATGATCATCAGTTCCAAAAAAGTGAAGGAAGTTAACACCCACAGCAACACTGATGGATTCAAGGTCATTGCGTCAACGAAGAAGCACATTGGCTGCAATAGTGGTCTTAAACTGTCCTGATGGTCGTGAAGGTTGCGTAGAGTTTCGCTACGTTCAAGTGTTACGTGTTAGTGTGAGCTTCCTTCGTTTTTTTTTTTTCTGTTAGAGGAATATAATTTTATATGAGCGGTGTGGCGTGGTTCTATACAAAAGTTTCGTAGCCTTTCAGTGAAATACGTAGTTGGGGCATTTTGTGTCATACTCTGTTTTTCTGCTCAGTGCTCGGGGGAGTTTTCTTCGCAGAGAGCTTCATCGGTAGTTCCATTAAAATGCTCTTTGACTGGATCGAGCACAGCGTTGGATCCTTCGCATTCATTTTTACGTAATTCGTAGTAGTAAGTGCAGCTTCAGCTGTAATATACGATTTATAAGGAAACTACCTTAGTGAAATTTTCTGCGTATACGGAATTACGGGAATACAAAATTTAACGGAGTATTGTGCCCCAATACGTAACTATTGATAATTATTTTTCCAAACACAAAAGAGTAAAATTATTTGTCTGGATATAAACGTCTGACGGAGTTTTAAGGTTTCTGTCTTACTTAAAGCACAAAATAGGGCTCCATATGTTTTCAGTATGCGTTCAGCATGCTCACTATATTCGGAATTATTACCAAACCTGATTTCGCGTTTCGCGCGGTCGAGCAGAGGTGAAAACGGTGTTAAAAATTTTTTTACCTTTAACTGTACTCTATTATCATGTGTTGAAAACACGCATCCCTGCTTTTATTCCGACGCTGTGTAAGTGAACGTGCAAATTACGTATTCCGATAATTCCCCGTATTCGGAACATTTCAGGAGGATACTTTTCTAATTCGAACAAAACTGGTTTAGTTTTTAGCCCTAGTAAAGCATGTTCCCTTCATCACGCCATCAGGAATCTGAAGCAGTTCTAGATTGTGTGCCAAAGGAACGTGTTATCGCAATTATGCTATCTAACTGGCGCCACTGCGCATAGAGTGTTTGTGAAGCTGCAATTTTGTTCACTTTGGGCCAGCTAGACCGAGCAATGTTTGGAGGGCCAGTGCAGCGAATTGGGATTGCCCGGAGCGTATGACTAATCATCCTTTCTTGCTAATCAAAAGCCTCAAATTACGTAAATACACACGATAAAAAATTGCCTGCATTAGCGTTGCCGTAAATGGCAGATTACACACCTGTTCCGTGCGCGCGCGTGGGCGTTTGCAGTAACATTTTGCGAGCAAGAAATAGCCGTGAATGTATGCATAGTATTCAAAGGGAACACATTTGCGTGATATCTACTGTGCGCTGATACCCCAATCCCACAAACGTGGTCGTGGTTCCTTTCATACGCAGCCTCGCAGACCGAGTACGACTACGAAGACGAAGGCATAAGTAGCGCCTACGGTGAGTGTCCATCCATATATGTAGGGCCTGTATTGCCCATAATAAGATCAAATACCTCCCACGGTGACATTTATGCTTGCGTTTTAGGCCTCAAAAAATTTCTCATATACAAAAATTCTGATTTATGGCATTGTGGTTTATGGCACTTCTGATTTATGCAATTCTGATATCGCAATTCTGATTTATGGCACTACTGAATCAATGCTGAGAGATTTTTTCAGCTGTTTAGAATAACCAGACTGCTTCGTGAGTCAGCAGATGTACCAGCATATGTGCGAAAAAGTGATGTATAACAGTAAAATTATAGGCGTTGCAAGTCGTAAAGCTTAATTAAACTATCTTGGTAAAGCTGACTGAGGATGTTTTTAACTGGTCTTTACATTTTATATATGAAGGACCCTTTGACGCGATTTCATTTGCCTTCCCGCTATAAGACTGATAATGAAGAAGCGCTGTAGCAAAGGAAGTAAGGTAGTTTGCCATAGAGACATGGCGATATTTATGACTATATAATGCTTTTATTAAGGATAGAACCCAGCTTCGAAGCAGATTGGTTTGCTGTGTATGAAGAGGTAGCTTCATGTCAGTATTTAGATTTATCCCCGGGTTTTCCCTTCTGTATAGTAGACCAACGAATTAATATTAGAATGGATCAACGTGTGTCCAGGTACACAAAATGTTAGCCGTGTTTAAAAAAGTTCAGGTCTCCTCGGTGAAACAGTGCTAGCTTGCACCCAGCGCGTAGGTCTGGAACGACGTAACGCTTGAAGATGTTTGCCGCAAGGTGCCGCAGGCGGACTTGGCGGAGGCCAAGGTTCACTTGAGATGGGGCGAATTAACGTCTTGTGTCGAGCATTCACTCAAGGGGCAGATGAAGCCGTATGGGTCTTCGTACTGCGATGGCCAACAGGCGGCCATCGGGGGCGTTCCGCCCATGCAAACAAGAAGTCTCTGCTCCCCAGTATTCTGCGGGCGGGTGATATCCCCGAGCGGTTTACCGCACACGGCGGTACGAGAGTTAATGGGGGTTCGACGACGATTTTTGATTTTCCTTCTGTCGTGAAGCACACCAGCAAAGCTCTTCCGTCAACAGGCCGCAGTCGAGTGCAAGGATCTTTCAAAGGGTGACATGGTTGCATCAGAGTGGGTGGGTGGCTCGCCAAGTCCGTGTAAATTTACCTGATTTACATTGAAGCTTTTATCGTTGTTCTGTAACCACTGAGCGGATTCCGCACGTCTCTTTCAATATTCAACTCGGAATTCAAAACTTTGGCTGGTGACATTCCGGCGCAATAAATCCTGCCAGGGTGGAGATTCTTCAATTGGTTTTCGATTTTCGAATATCTTAAACGTCGCCTGTTTGTGAGGTGCAGCTTTCTATAGGTGAAATATTAGCCTTGTTAAATGACGGGGAAGGCTGCCAGTTGACTACTTAACTTGGAAATAAGTTACCTTGTATTTAATATTGCAAACGCTACATCCTTTAACAGCGAAAAGGATTTATATGACTACTTAACCGCCCATCAAGAAACTTTGTATAGAACTATAGGTGTTGAGGCAAACTTCAATGATACGAAAAGGCGTTCAAGACTATTGAAGGACACTCAAATCTACTCCAAGGTACCTTGCTGTAGAGTTTCTGCCCGGTGCGAGAAACCTGATGTAACCATTGTGCTACATGTTATATGATTTTAAGCATGAGCCCTTGCTCACCTCCGAGCCAGGAAACCCAGTTGAGTAACTATTTATCTGTCGCTCAAACACTAAAAATCGCCCCATCTACACCACGAGGATATGCGTGGATACTGCAAATCGCATATTTCAGGGAAGCTGTATGGTGCCGTTGTTCGTGTCAGTTAATGTCATAACCGCATTTAAATGGTGTGTGCGCCTACAGTGAAATGAACCATGCAGCTCCTGTCTAACCATTGCGTTTAGAATTGAAAGAGAAACTTAAACGGGCTTAACAAAAGTGTAAATGATCCTCCACAACAGCCCAGAATCAAAATTAAAGGCGTGTCTCCAATTTCTTTATAAGATATAGGAGTCAGTTGGGGTTGCTGGGTTGTAGCACTCGGAAAACACCAGCAATGAAGCAATTCTAAGGCCCCGGACTTGCCAACTTATGATTGAACGAGCATTCCAACAGTGAAGAGTAGCGAAATACAGTCTGTAGACACAGAACGCAGGCTACACCACAAAGAATCTCTAATGCATTGTCAGGAACCGTGTTGTTTGGGATACCAGAAAACTATTTTTTGTCCGCAAGGCTGATTTCGTTTAAGCAACCATGGGCTATTTCATCAATATTATTAAAAATACTCTGGTTTCTCCTTTGAAAAATGAAAGCTTTTTATACGGTGAAATGCGATGCAATTAGGTGCAATGTCCTCAATTTCAACATAGGGTTGTTTTTTTGTTTTGCAGACGACGCGGAAGACCTGCCCAACGCTGACGAGATGCGAAGAGACGGTGCGTGCTACACAATCAAGTGTTTCAACCTTTTTTTGTTGGTTTGTTGTACTTTGTACGAGCCGTCACGCGGTGTACTCTGTTTGAAACAGCGTTACTGAGTTTGAAGTTTTAATTTCACACTAAACACGCAGTTCCTCTAGTAGATCCGCTTTTCTGCCCTTTCGGTAAACATTCAAACATTCAAACTTTGTATCTTCTTGTATCTGAGTGGCACCTATTGTTTGATCTTTCTGGTAAGAAGAATATCTTAACTAGAAGAACGCAGCAACTATGATAGTATGGACGCACATAAAACAGCCTACAAAGGGCTTGGCGTAACAGCCATTTATAAATGTATGGGCACGCCTTTAAGACGATGCAAATGCCAAAGGCACCCTTTCGGTTTCACTTGCGCAAAATGGTCAGTGTACTTCAAATTAGTATCGAGAACAACACCCAGGAATGAACATTGATTAACCATAGGTATCGAAAAATTGTTCGTCAAGATGACTGGATTGCAGGTGAGTGCCTTTTGGTGTGAATGGAAAACCATAGATGTTTTCTTAGTTGCATTATTGTATAGACAGTTATTACGACACCAAAGCAAAATATTGTTGAAATCATTGCTGAGGTTAGACGTAACGGAGGTAACTGATGTACTAGATGATTATGGTAATGTCATCTGCATAAAGAAATGGTTCACAGCTGTAAAGCAGGTAGGAAGATCATTGATGTAGATTAAAAATAAAATTGGCCCGAGGAGTTATCCTTGTGGGACGCCTTTATTTGTAGTTATGAAACTCGCTGTTACGTTAGATATAAATACGGCCTGCTTCGTATTTGACAAATAACTACTAATAAAAGTTAGAGCTGGACCAACTACACCTATGGCTTTGAGTTTAGCTAACAAGATACTGTGAATAAAAGAATCAAACGCTTTGCTAAGGACTACAAATAACGCACCAGCATAGCATCCCGAGACTATTGCAGTTTTAATTTTATCTGTGAAAGAAAGCACGGCGCAGTCAGTCGAAAAACCAGCCCGAAAGCCATATTGATGAGGTGAGGGGATGTTAAATTTGGATAGATATTTCATCAACGATTTACAAAACACTTTTAAACAACTTTGCTGAAGAATGACAAGATGGAGATCGGACGGTAATTGCCAGCACATTCTCTGTTTCCTTTTTTAAAGGCTGGAATTACGTTTGCTTTTTTATGCTGTTGGGAAAATACTCCAGTTGAAAACATCAAGTTGATTACATGGCTCGAGGGGGTTCCTATGGCATACGGCATTAATTTAACACTACTGGGATAAATATAAATAACTGACAGATATGGTTTTCTTTTAATTAAAAATACACAAGGCGCGATTCATACCGTAGGAAATAAAAAACGCGTTCGGAACGACATTTTAACTACAAAATACAAAAATTAAAACCATTCCACTCAACGTGAGAGCTCACGCAGTGCATAGCAGTGATTCGCCAGAATGGGCTGTAGCACCGTTATCCGCTCACTGCTACCACCCTTTACAATTCAAACTTCCCTCATTAGCAGTGTTCGCATGCACCCTGCCTGAAACAGCGTCAGCCAGAGTTACTCTTTTTGTGCTTGCTTTTCCTCCCACACGTGCCCACTTTTTTTTCGCTTACTATGAAAAAAAACCAATCCAACCAGCGTTCCGAACTCGATGAACGTGGATGTTGGCTTTGCGGGTTAATTACCTATAGTTTGCGTCAAATGTACCTGCAGTTCTTTTTTTTGCGGCAAACAATGCGGAGATGTTTTACAAGCGCCAGCGTTTCCCGAGTTTTGTGCGATTATGACTATTGAAACCGCTCTGTTTTAGAAGCCATTGCGGTACGCCCTTCGACGGAACGCCGGGCTCTATCCGTTGTCTCGCTGCGCCGCCTGATTCCGGCAGTCGCTTGACATCGAGCGTTACAGCGAGATACGACAACAAGGCGAGCCCCTAAAGTGCGCTGCACTTAAAAGGGCCCGTGGCTCGAGCGTCATGCGTTACATTCGCCAAATGTCCCAAAAAAAAGAGCGCCAGCTGTGCGAAAGCTGGGAAATTGAACTGAACTCAGCCAAGTTATATTGCGGTAATTACGGGAGGACGAAGGCAAGATATAAACAGCGTGAGAGGTGGGTGGGGGAGAGAGGAGAGGCAGTAGCGTGGCAGGGGTGGCCTAAGTCTATTGTCTTTCGACGACATTTGCAGCGACGCGAGCATAGACGCGTGAATTTTTTCCCTCTGCTTCAGAGTTCGGCACATTCCAAACCGAAGAAACGCGGTCCCCACCAACGGCTCGCAAACCACGGAAACGCACCATTGTCACTGGACGCTCGCCAAAAATATGGCGAGACAAGCCCCAGGTCATCCCGACAGCCTTTACAAGTCCTGCGGAGGCAGCGCCAACAGAACCGTTCGGAAACTCGCCTACGACTTCCCGTCAAAGTGCGTACAGTGAAATGCAGAAAAAGACACTTTCTGACATCTCACAGACAATGCTCGTTTCCTGCTTTACGTGTGCTATACTCTCCCGCAAACTGGAGTTAAAAGGATGAGACCGTAATTTGGTGCGTAATGATTCTATGAATTCGTCAAAATCACCACACCAACTTGCCCCTGAATCCGTATTCTGCTAACAGGTTTTGTCTCTCTGGCAGGACAAATAGAAAATCGGAGACACAGCAGAAGTCATTGCAAGCCTTGCAGTTCAGGCGACTTTGTAACTTGCGAAGCCCTCAGACTTCACAGATTTCTTAAAGCAGTCCTGACATTTATTCGGTATAAACACATTGTTTATTTCTTGCTGTTATCGAAAGAGGCATCATGCAAACGAGTCGAATTATGGGAAGGAAACATGACACACCTGTTCGAAGAGGGAAAGGACTGGTGACACTAATCTGTTGTTTGAACATCTGCCATTGTTACGCCGAAGGAGTTTGTATACGCGCATCAGGTCACTTGTGCGCTTGGTGCATTGGTAGGGGCCATTTCATATCGTAAAGCGAATATTATGCTTACTAATGTAGAAGTTCAGAAACGCAAACCTGAATATAGGTACGCACGACTGCCTGGGTCAACCTTCTACCTGAAATTTCAGTCTACGGGCAAGGTGCTTCCGCAATCGGTCGTCAAAGTAATTATGCCAATGTTTATGACCTTCAGGATGGTGATGGGAGAACGTACGTGCTCTGTTAAAAAAAAACATTTTAAATAGACACTGGCGCGACCTTACACTTGACGACGCTTTGGGGGAAATATATGTTCTTTAGGGTTGCCACCCCCTTACATCTCAATACCGTGTATATGCTGTGTTTAAAACCGGAATCTGCCCAATGCAGTACTACATAGAGGTGATAATGAAGATTATGACAATGATGCCGTGACCGCGATATGACCTGCATGATGGTGGTCACTGTGGTGACATGATTGGAACGTTTGCACATGCAAACATATATGTTATAAGTTTGATGTCTGGGCTAGTTGGTTCAACATGGTAAATTTACAGCGCTATCAGGACACACACAAGGGCAAGTAAGGGACATACGCAGCGCCTGCTTCCAAATGATACTTTATTGATACGAGAAACATTTATACATGCAAGATATAGTGACACTACGGCATAAAAGCAGATAAACAAGATAAACAAGATATTAAATGCACTGCACTTTAATCTGCCCGCCGTTGCCGTCCAGTGCCAACACATGCTTCGTGTAAGTAAGCCATTTCATTTGCAGTTAGTGAGATTGAAGGAACACCGATGGAGTCGTTCCCCAACCATACAATCTTTTCTGCTTGGATTATCTCCCTTGTGGTGTGATTGCCACTTCTGCTCAACACCGTACACTCTTCAAACTTCGGTACGCTCTTGTGATTCCGACAATGCGCTGCCAAGTGCCCTGTCAGCCCTCCTTTCTCATTGAAATCGTGTTTCCGCAAGCGGTCATTTAGGCACCGGCCGCTCTTGCCTACGTGGCACTATCCACATGAAAGAGAAACACGGTACACGATACCTTCAACACAAGGTAAGCAGCCGACAGACAAACAAAAAACGACAGTGGTGCCGTACATTCATGGGGTTTCCCATGGCCTAAACGGATAGGGAAGCGGGTTGACGCCCGCGTGGCACTGTCCGCGCCGCATAAATTCTTAGGCTTGTGCCGAGTAAATAGTTAAGCCACCAAGCAAACTCGAGGATGTCAGACTAAGCACCAGAATCGTTATGTGAAGTGTATAGAAAGTTTCGTGTACCGTGTTCCTCTTCCATGTGGAAAGTGCTAAGTAGGCCAGAGCGGCTGATGCCTAAATGACCGCTTGCGGGAACACGATTGCATTGTGAAAGCGGGGCTGACAGGGCACTTGTCAGCGCATTGTCGGAATCACAAAAGCGTACCTAAGTTTGAAAAGTGTACGGTGTTGAGCAGAAGTGGCAATCAAACCCCGAGGGAGATAATCGAAGCAGAAGAGATTGTATGGTTTGCCGACGACTGCATCTGTGTTCCTTCAATCTCACTAACTGAAAGGAAATGGCTCACTTACACGAAGCACGGGTTGCCACTGGACGGCAACGGCGAGCAGATAAAGTGCAGTGCATTTATTATCTTGTTTATCTGTGTTTATGCTGTAGTGTCACTATATCTTGCATGTTTAAATGTTTCCCGTGTCAATAAAGGATCGGTTGGAAGTCAGCGCTGCGTATGACCCTTGCTTGTCCTTGTGCGTGTCTTTAATGCGCTGTAAATTTAACATTTAAACATGTATGTGCTTGGAGTGCGACATATAGACCGTGTTAGGGAGAACTGCATGGCAAGCGATGTGAAGGAGTTTTTGGTGCACCCTCTTTTAGGCACTACATCGCTCCCTCCGGGCGATGAAGCAGTGAGTAGGCGAACTGCAACCAGAAGCAAGGTGGTGACGTCCACAAGGTCGCGAAGGAGCACGACTGACGGCGTCAAGAGCATGGAATCAGGCGCTGTACACAGAAACGCCGTCGGCGCTCCAGGCAAACGGCCCCCTGGTCTCCTGGCCTTGCCATTTGATAACAAGGTGTATGGTCCAGGTGCGTGCATCAATGTGCATGCTGGTCGGCAGGGTTACACAAGAAATGCACCAAATCAAATGTCTGGGCAGGTGCGATGCACGGCACTCGCTTTATTAACTGATGTCTCTTCCTTGTGTCAGTGGCTTTGGTTTTGTTGCTTCTGACGAGCCACAGCACACCTACATGCAAACGGCCGTTCCTCATTCTTGCACAAAGGCGGATTGGTAAGCGTAGAAAGATATCGAGCACTTTCCCTACAGAGTAATCTCAAGTTTTTATTTGTTACCACTTTAACGCCCCAACGATCTTCAGCGACCCATATATATCGCCGTGAGTCGCATTACCTCTTGTATGCTACCTGCTACCAATGAAGAGCTCTTGGAGCAGCTGTTCCTCGATAGGCTGCAGCCGTTCCAAGATGTCAATATTAAACTCCTAAAACTCTCACAGGTCACAAAGGCACCCCCCCCCCTCTGTCCTTGAAGTGGGGAGTATGGATCATCGCTTTATTTCTGCGTATTCAGGCCGTATAAGCATACTTACTCTGATTCGTCAACACTTTTCAAGTAGGTAATGCCAATAAACCATGCGCATTGGAAACAACTCTGAGCAGAAATCTACAAATTCGTGCCGTTATCGCCGAAATTGCGTCTAACTGTTCCAGGGCAGACGCTCTCAGCGGGGTTAGCATAATACCTGCGATTCTCCTGGGCTTTTATTTTTCTGGTGCAGGCTTTCGAAATCTCCTGTGTCTGGTTGAAGGTGGCAGTGTTCCAGAGGGTTCGCCGTTGTACGAGTGCTCCCACCTGATCCTCGGCGACCACGTGCTAGATCTCCGTCAGAGAGTCATTCGGCCAGTGGTTACAGGTGCGTTGCCACTGGTACAGCTCCGTGGTGGTTCTTGGCCTATCTCTACCTGACGCTCAGTGCAAACCCTTTTGCAGTTTCTCTTACGTACCACTGAAACGTTACGAGCGTGTGCATTACACGTGTTTCCGAATTCAAATATTGCCTTGTAATTTATTGTAATGTTCCACTCCAACCTAATTTTCTCACGGGAATAAACGTGGTGTCAGAAATGCGCCACACCAAGAAATTTACCCAAGCGAGTGCTACCGTGCTCTATCATTTTGATGCTTGTCAAGACATCGAAAGTCCTCGCTTATGGAATTCAATGAAACCTGTGAATGCAAGTTATACTCCATGAACAGGCCCAGTGTTTTTGCGCCTCGACCACCAAAATGGTGCGATTATTTATGAACGAATTCGAAGCAGTCCAGATATTATTTGCAGATATATTTGCAGTGAAATATTTACTTGTGGGTCATTCCATGGCAAACGTCCCAGCCGTAAAATCAACCATCACGGATTAGCTCAGTAAAAATTGTGGGTCATCCTCGCATGGCCCGCAATGCTCCCTGAAAGTGTTTTTGTGCAAAAAATGTTTGTTCGTCTCGGAGGAAATTGACCTGCCGACTCTACATGAACTCCTAGCCCCCAATGAACCCTACCTGGTCCACGCCCGCTTTATGGGACAGACGAGGTCGGTTCTACTAACATTTGACGGCTATCGTGTCCCATACTACGTCAAACTCGGATGTGAGCTCGTCAGGTGCCATCCTTATCGCCGGATGACGCAAGTCTGTACCAACTGTGGAGACACTGGACACCGAAGAGATGTGTGCCCCTCACCCCCTCAGACCATCTGTGGACAATGTGCAACTGTGGACCCCTCTGCTACTCACCATTGTGTACCGAAATGCAAACTATGCAACGGTCCCCATCCAACTGCTAACAAGGACTGTCCACAACGTTCACGCCCCCCCATCAGACCCCCGACTAGCACTTCTGATCAGACTTACGCAAAAAACTCGCCCACTTCGACTCTGCCACTGGACAAGGACAACTTCCCGGCTCTACCCAAGACCAACCAGCCAGCGCCCCGCCACCAGGTGAGCTGGTCAGCTGTTCTTGCCTCCTCTTCCACTGCTCCACCCTTTCCCCCCCATGACAACCCCTCCCCTCCCACCAACCACCAATCACAGCCGACGACATCACGTTGTGGACAACTCAAGGGTCAGTCGGAGCCCAACAAGACACCCTACAGCAAGCCATAAACACCATCAATACGTATCTCATACCACGAGGGCTTCGCTGTCAAGCCGAGAAGTCTGCAGTGCTGATGCTTCGCTCGCGCACACGAGGTAGACCTCCTGAACCCCCAATGAATCCTAATCTAAAAATCCAAAACACTTCTATCCCCCAAGTGCCTACTCTACGTATTCTCGGCGTTCCTTTCCATCACGATGGCTCTGGTGCCGCCCTTATCCCTCAACTGAACAAAACATGCGCCCAGCTTACCCATCTGATAAAACGTGTAAGCCACCAACATGCAGGGCTAAGGGAGAATGAATCCTGCAAGCTCATACAAGCTTTGCTGCTTAGCCGCATCACCTATGGGACGCCGTATGTTGCACTCAAACCCGCCGAATTGAGAAAACTTGATATATTAGTACGAAAAGCCTACAAAACGGCCCTTCATCTGCCCACCTTTACGCCCACACAAAAACTCCTCGAATTGGGTTCTCACAATACTATTTCGGAGCTTCTTGAAGCACAACGCACGACCCAAATCCATCGCCTTCAACTTACTTCAACAGGACGACACCTGCTCGGTCTTCTGGGACATGACACCCCAAGAGCTCAGGATACGCCCAATCCGATCCCAATTTCTTTGCGTCAACGTATTCATATCGCTCCTATCCCGAGGCACATGCACCCAAGTCATAACAGGGGTAGAAGAATAGCTCGTGTCCGAATGCTACAAAGAAGACTGGACAAGGATCCACACGTCCGATATACAGATATTGCGTCTACTCACCACGACCGGCGTACCACAATTGTGGCTCTCGACTCTACGGGTACCACCATGACTGCTGCCACCTATCGTGGAATCTCCTCCACTACCGCTGAATCGATCGCAATAGCTCACGCCGCTACCACGCACCGCAGTGAACACCCCCTCACGATTGTTACGGACTCTCTACAGGCATGCCTACGCTACCGTCGTGGACAAGCTCCTGTAGCAGCTATTCTGCTTCTGCAAAAGCTTCCCCCTCAACTATTCATCACAATAATATGGACCCCTGCTCACACCGGCCTGCTGGGGAATGAAGCAGCCCATGCTGCAGCCCGCGAGATCCACAACCGGGTATCCTCAGCATCCGAATCGGCAGCCACGGAAGACATCACCACCGAACCTCTGACCACCACTGAAGCAATTCTCACCCACTACAGGCACCTCCGCTACAAATATCCTCCGCCGCACCCCTCTCTCACGCACGCCCAAGCATACACCTGGCGACGCCTACAAACAGATACCTATTACAACTGTACACGACTTCACAACATTGCTCCTACGCTCTACCCGAAAACCTGTCAACCATGTAATACCCCACTAGACACTTTCCATCTTGTCATTGAATGCCCGCACTCTCCACCCCTCCCTCCCCGCCTGACCCCCACCCCTTCCCGTGAGCAGTGGGAGAGGTTGCTGACCAGCTCCGACCGTGAAGATCAAGCTATGCTGGTCGACCGGGCGGTGACGGCGGCGTCCTCTCGCGGCCTCCTGGACATAGGAGGCTGACCACACCCCCTTCCCCCAACCCTTTGCTTTATAATAAACGTTTGTTCATCATCATCTTTTTCTAGCCGCCCTTTTACCTACAGGGTTTAAGGCAAACTTAGGTCTGTGAAAAAAATTCATGAAAAAGGAACTTCTCTTACAATGGCCACCATTTTTTGTGAACGTCATGTCGAGATCCTGGGCTGCTTTTTGCCGCATTTTTAAAATATTTTTGCTTTTCGTTGCTCGGATTACGCCATTCAGAAAATACACGATGTCGAACGTTTTCAAATATTTTTAGCAAATACGAGCACATTATCTCACCCAACGAAGCACTTGTTCCTGTATCTCAGCATTGTGTAAAATTGGTAAAAACTATATTTGCAGTGAAAAAAGGTGAAATGTGCGATAAAACGTTTGTCAAACTTGGAAAAATCTCCTTGCTGGGCCATATTCACCTTAAAATTGCGCATTGTTGTGCTCGTAGTAGAAATATCAAATACAAGCCATTCACTAGTACAAATGATCGCAGTTTATTTCAGAAAGTTTAATCAGAACAGTGTTTGTTTGAGCAGAGAAAAAAAATTTTCAATTTGTACAGCGACACTACTTCACCCCGTTGTTCCACAGAGCGTCTTCTCTGCACGGCATGCGCCTGCCTGCATGAAAGACACGCGAGATAGCAGGTTCGCGCTACAAGAATACTTTTCCCCGCAATGGTATTTCGTAGCGTATACAGGAAAGAGGAATATTTCGCGTGTTAGTGTGGAAAGTACAACGTGGAGCTAGCGGTGGTGCGCCCATTCCACGAGTACATGTAACTCAACGGCTGGACATCAGATGTGCATTTAAAGAAGCAGGGTATGTTATACATGGTATCTTTTAAGTATGCCGAAAATTGCGGAATAAACAGCGGCGGAGTAATCGAGCTAAACGGATTTATTTGTGTGCGTTAGAGGGAATTGCATAACCCGATGCTTTAAATGCACATCTGATGTCTAGCCGTTTAGTTACATTTACTCGTGGAATGGGCGCACCACCGCTAGCTCCACGTTGTACTTTCCACACTGACACGCGAATTATTCCTCTTTCGTGTACTGACGCTACGAAATACCATTGCGGGGAAAAGTATTCTTGTAGCGCGAACCCGCTATCTCGCGTGTCTTTCATGCAGGCAGGCTCATACCGTGCAGAGAAGACGCTCTGTGGAACAACGGGGTCAAGTAGTGTCGCTGTACAAATTGAATTTTTTTTTCTCTGCTCAAACAAACACCGTTCAGATTAAACTTTCTGAAATAAACTGCGATCATTTGTACTAGTGAATGGCTTGTATTTGATATTTTTACTACGAGTACAACAATGCGCAATTTCAAGGTGAATATGGCCCAGCAAGGAGATTTTTCCGTTTGGCAAACGTTTTATCGCACATTTCACCTTTTTTCACTGTAAATATAGTTTTTACCAATTTTACACAATGCTGAGATACAGGAACAAGTGCTTCGTTGGCTGAGAGAATGTGCTCGTATTTGCTAAAAATGTTTGAAAACGTTCGACATTGTGTATTTTCTGAATGGCGTAATCCCAGCAACGAAAAGCAAAAATATTTTAAAAATGCGGCAAAAAGCAGCTCAAGATCTCGACATGACGTTCACAAAAAATGATGGCCATTGTAAGAGAAGTTCCTTTTTCATGAAATTTTTTCACACACCTAAGTTTGCCTTAAACCCTGGAGGTAAAAGGGCCGCTAGAAAAAGAACAAAATTTTTTTACACAAAAACACTTTCAGGGAGCATTGCGGGCCATGCGAGGATGACGCACAATTTTTACTTAGCTAATCTGTGATGGTTGATTTTATGGCTGGACGTTTGGCATGGAATGACCCTTGTTTTTAAATTTACGTATGCACGTTTCTTTCACCCCAAGTTTGGATAGCGGTCTAAATCAGTGAGATTTTATTTACATACACAAATGTAAGCATAAAATTGCCGCTCAACATGTTTAAATGTACGTAACTGGTGAACTCAACCATGTTCAGTTTATTCTGAGCCGAAATGCCCCTTGATCTTCATATTCTTCTGAAAACTATTAGCTATCGATCGACACGTCTTGTGAGTTTTACTACACAAACTATTTTCGTGGATTTTTGGCTTGCCTCCGATGCGGGGCAGCTTGGAACTGCTTTAATTTATTTTTGACCCCAATAATATCCACCTACATGTGCATTCCCACAAGCATAGCACAAGACCAGTACTAAATTGAGGGGTTGAGTTCCAGATGAAGTAGCTTTTATTTTCATAGACTAGAGCCTAGGCTGTCCCACAACGGGTCATACCTGTTGACAGATCCTCTCATATTTCTTGATGTTCCTTTCCTGCATTTTAGCGGTGTCGGTGTTGCGGGAAAAGGTTTTTTATTCCATCGTCACGCTGACCCTTATTGAGATAGGTTAATTGAAATCTTGAATTAGAGTGGGCTTCTTACCCATTGAAAAGTTGCCACAGAATCCATTTCCCTTCAAATCTTCAAAAAAACAACGTTACGTTTTCCGCCAGGGGTCCCTTCCATGGTCACTTTGAGAACCACATCTTGATTGCAGCGGCTAACCTCTTAGCCTTCCTCTGGCCTCTTTATGCTACTGACAGCTCTACGTGGCACCTTACGAGCAGTACTTCTACAGGACTAACAGCTTCCTTGCATTCTACTAAGACATTCGCAGCGTACATTTTAAAGGAGAGCATTGTACGGCTAAGCGAAAGAAAAATCCAGCAGTCCTGTAAACGCAGAAAACTCTATCGGCCAAAACCAATGCGCACGCGCAAAAAAACAGTTTGGTGAGGAGCTGGAGGTAAGGGGATGAAGATTGGCTGGGTAGCTTCTCTCTCACATCTACCCCCAATAGGAAGTGGGAACCACGCACCGGGGGCAGCGGAAAGCGTCTACCTCACAGCAGAGTGCGCACACTCAGATACTACTTGCCGCAGAGCTCCAGCAAACACGGCGGGCAAGGCCGGCGGAGGTGGTTCGCGTGGAGTAGTGCCAACGTGGCACTGGCGAACACCGGTGGCACGTTGGAGCTTCGCTGCTTAACTACCCGTACGGAATGCATTGGCGCATTTTGTACTAACTGTTGCCGCTATTGCATTCATTTCCCTGAATTACACCAGCTGCGGCAGTCCGCGAGCCCTGGGCCATAACCACGGCCGCCGTCGCCGAGCAGGTGCGCGCTCTGCGCTCAATTGCGGCGCCTGGAATCCGTCTCCTACTGGGCCTCCGGTCTCAGGACGTGGAGAATTCCTACCTGCGGCTCTGGGCAAACCGTTCGGCCATGGCCGCGTCCGCCAACCTCGCCTATGAGTGGGTGCGCCGCACAGGGTTCGACGGCATCGCGCTCACCAGCTTGGTCGTGGGACGACACACCGTCGACATCTACGCCGAGTTCCTTAAGGTGGGATTTTATAGGGACGTTTTCGGGATTTATTTGTTGTACGCCAGCACCTCGTCAGAGGGTAATGTAATGTTAAAAGAACATGGCGCAGTGGAGTGCTCCGGAATTTCACTGCTTGCTGTAGGAGTGCAACAGAAATCTTATCTGGAGCTCCCATTGTGTTTTCAGTTCTATGGAGGGCGATCTAGATGGAAGCAAAAGTGGGTTCTCCACAGAAACTGTTCAAGTGCGGTAGTCCCTTCTACACATGAGTGCACTGGAGCCATTGCTTCTCCATAATGTACGCGGAGAATATATTGGGGATATTCCCCAGTTTTTTGGTGTCACATCCCTGCCTTTTTTTCTTCAAGCCTACTTCACTCAGGGCAAGCTTTGATTTATAGAACCCAATACTGCCGTGACAGGGTGCTATGAAAACAGCTGTATATGGAGAGAAAACTTTCAGAGCTTCTGCGACTGGTGGCTAGGCTCATACATGTCCACATTGCTAGCGCCAAGGAAATATAGAGCATTTAGAAGGCAAACACAAGCACACATCTTATCGCAGCATAAATAAAAACACGCATCAGGTTCCGCCTTACACAAAACAAACAAAACTGCCGCATTCAAGTTGAGCTAATTTGTTAGGGGAAACCCATACTTCGGTATTAATCATCTACCATCATGCGCTTAGCGTTATGTTGGCCATGGTAGACATGTTATTGGTGAGGTCACACTGGAGTGGCGAAATTGCCGGCAGCTTCAAGCAAGGCTGAATCCTCCTCCACAACACTTACTAATTCTACTACTTGACCGCGTGAGATTGCTCTACTATAACTCCTGCGTTGCCTAGTTGGCTAGTAGCGTTGACTGACAACTGCTTGGGCGCGCTCATCCCATTGTGCCATCGTGACTCATGGTTGCTTTGGGGCAGCCAATGCTGAGTGTGGGGTGGAGTCGGCGCTAGTTGGTTGATTCCAATTCATTTTGACAGAATTGTTCTTCCTAAAAGAATTTGCTCCCCCTGAACTGCCTCCTCCCACCACATCTCCCCGTCATCCACCATCTTCACAACCGTGTCCGAACTCCTCACTGCCCTTCCTTCTTCCACCCACTCACCCTCCCTGATGCCTCACTTACCCTGATGCCTCACACACAGGCTGCTCGGCGGGAAAGCTTTATTAAGGCCGAAGGCATGTTGCTTTAAATTCCCTTAGAATGCTAATCGATTCAAAAAGATGCCCAAAATCGGTTTGATAATTTTGCCCCCTAGCTAACATCATCCATTTCTTCTGCTGTGAACCCCCATATCACTATGGGCTGAACAAAAACTTTGTTGACAGTTGTGACACCAATGATAATTTTATAAGTACAATAATCCCTCGTTAACTCGAAGTAGCAAAAACCGGGAAAAATTTCGAGATAAGCGGTATTTCGAGTGAAGCAAAACGCCCAAAATGTTTTCCCAGGTCACTGTAAAAAAAGCCAGTGCTGCCAGAAAAAGCTCCACTGCACGAGAGAGCTACCGTAGTAAAGGCACAAGAATTCGCAGGGAAAAAATTTTTTTGATTAACGCGACTTTTCTCTCCAACGTCACAGATTTGCACTGCTTTGGGCGGGAAATCCTGTTCGATATTCGGAAGCGTCCGTTGCACAGACCCCTCACTACTCAGCAAAACTGAACTCAAGATGCGCCGCGCATAGATCGCGGGGAAAACAAAGAATACCAGCTCGCACATGCAAGGGCTAGGTTGCATACTGACGGGCGCACGCTGCACACGCCGCCCCACCGCGCATAAGTCGCGCGCAGGTGCGCACACGTGATCACTCCCACAGTTGCTTGACAAGGCGGATAGGAAACGGCTGCGTCCGCGGGAATTTCAAATTCACCCTTCACGACCACGTTTGGCATTATAGTAAGAGCTAAGCGTTCGCAAGGAGCCCTCATTTCCTGCTGGGAGTGGACTTTGCCTTCTGCCCTCCCGGTCATGATTTCGAGATATCCGTTGTCCCCTCCGAAAAACGTTTTGATATAACAGGGAGCAAATACATAGCACCTATGGGAGGGTAATGCACGGCAAAAAAAGTTTCGAGTTAACCAAAATTTCGAGATATGCGAGTTCGAGTTAACGAGGGTTTACAGTATACTTTTTAGGCCCCGAATATCCTTATCAGCAGCTTCCCCCTCTGATTCATTTCAGCGGCTGCGAGCGCTCTTCCGCGAAGACTACCTGATCGTGTTCGGCTTCTTCCACCGGGAGGACCACGAGCACGAGGCCGCCTACACGGAGAACGTCCTCCAATCCATTATCAGGTGCACTGTGGTACATGAGACGGATTCACTGTAGTCACTACAAACCGTACTCCCCTAAGTGTTACCTCTATTCGTGCTGCGTGCCTTAAGAAAAGAAGTGTTGATTTGTATGTCTCTAGGCCTATGACCACAAAACGTATAGCGGAAAGCGATAGAAAGGGGAGAAAGTGTACGTAGCGAGAGAAATGAGCGGGATGACAGAGGGGGAAACGACAAGGAACAATGTGGCAGTTGCAAACTGTTTACAGCTTATTTAAAGCTTTACTAGAAACAAGTTCTCTACTGCGACACCACACTTCCATCTCATTCATAGGCTTTAATGAGTGAACGACTTTATTTGGAAATGGTCCCGAGGCCCTGGGGGCTTATTGGGAGATGAGGGAAGGGTCAGCGAAAGCCTCAATGAAAGTCTCATGTACTCTGTTACACCCAACGTGTTGTCCATTTGCAGGCCCTACTAGGGCTGTCAGACCGCTCTACACTGCTTTGTAAAGACCACTGGCAAGTGAATAAATTCCTACGCGTTCCCGAAGCGTAGCATCGGAGCGCAGGTGCTCCAGGTGCTCCATATTCGTAAGTGGTGATGGGCAATAGGCTACCAACTGTTCTCGGCCACTTTCGAATATCGGACATGACCATAATAAGTGAAACAAGTTCGGGAGGGTATTAGCGGCACTGCAGATATTGCATGTAGGCGCTGATGAAGGGGACGTGGTGCCGTGGTACAATTTTGAGAACAATGTCCGGAGTGTAGGCGGTGTCCGCGCATGCCTTGTTAACAAAGATTTCGCCCTGCGAGAGAGGGATATCGAAGCAAGGGGAAAGCGGGGAGAGAGGGTAACTTCTTGGAGCCGCCGTTGACTTTGCTACCGCAGTTGTCGTCTTTTTCGATACCAGGCTAAATGTGTAGGTGAGGTTTCGTCAGCTGGCGCGGTAGCCAAAGAAGGTGTCGAAAAAAGGCCCTCCCTACCAGCGTTGTGGGATTTCTGGTTTCCAGAAGCTCCAGCTGTGTGACAAGATATCCAAGCCAGACGAATATGAATGCCTTGTCCGCGCAAGACTTGAACTGTGCTTATAATGTGGGTGGTGGTTACTTTATGGGTATGAGCCTGGTTGAGTTCCTGGAGGGGAATGAGCTGAATCCTTAATGATGCGGTAATGGTAATATTCGGGTTGCTGGTAGGTCTGAATTTCTTGAAGTGCTCCAAGAATGGCAGCTGTCATTCATAGCTGTCATGTTTTTTCTTTATGCGCGAATTACATAACCAGCGTCTTTTCTGCTAGACCGTTTACGCACCTCTTCGACTGGCCCACCCGGAAGCTACCCAGTCATCAGTGTTCTGCGCAGTTGGTGTGCGCCTTTTCTGTTCACAAGCCCTCACGTTCAGGTGTTATGCGGCACGAAGTAGTCTACAACTTTGAAGTTTGTGATATTGGCACATTGCTCCTCAACGCTGTCGATACCTGGCCAACGCCCCAGTGCAGCACAACTTTTTGGCTACAACAACAACAACGCCGACGACGCAGATAACGAAGCTTTTTTTGCAGAAATGGGGCACTTGATTG
Organism: Haemaphysalis longicornis; assembly: GCF_048455015.1. Classification (NCBI taxonomy): domain Eukaryota; kingdom Metazoa; phylum Arthropoda; class Arachnida; order Ixodida; family Ixodidae; genus Haemaphysalis; species Haemaphysalis longicornis. The sequence goes on along the minus strand of NW_027526385.1, from coordinate 49,790,264 downwards.
AGTGATAAATTCACTGTGGATTTCAATGTCCCGTAGCTACAACTGTGCTATGAGGCATGCCGGAGGGAAAGGCTCCGGGTTTATTGTGACTATCTGGGGGTATTTAACGTTCGCCGAAATATTAGATAGCTTTAGCAGTCCGTCTGTTCCGTTGTTTACGTAGTTACCGTGTTGACCAGGACACGTTTTGGCCCTTGTGCATTCGTCGCGGTGGGAGGATTAGTTCCGCGGGCCGGCCTTCACTATGTCCGCGCGTTCGCAACGTTTGGGGCACATCCTCACCCTTCCTCCTCGCCCTTCCGCGTGCGCAGGCGCAGTCTGGTCCCGGTCAACACGGTAACTACGTTCGCGACAGAATAGACGGACTGCTACAACTCTCCATTAACACATGAACGTTCTCGCGTTTATCATTCACCAGGGAAGTATCGAACCCGCGTCCCTGGGCTAAGCATCACAGAGCCTTATCCACTGACCAAGAGCAACTTGTAAATGAGACAGTGAGGGCTTTCGCCTTAAAAGATAATTTTATGCTTTACAGGCCAAGCACAACGCTCGGGAACGCCGCCTTTTCGTTTTACTCCAGTTCTAAGGTTGTGTTAAAACTTTTTTATTACCGCCACAAAGTTAAAGTTTTATTTTAGTCTCACTTGAGTAGAAATCGTGCAGGGGCAGCTTGTACAAAAGAATACGACGTGCTCCTAAAACCTCTCCTCGGGTTAAAGAAGACGTAAGTACAAGTTGTACGCCATTCAAAGGCGAGAGTTGTCGAATGGTGGACGACATCGAGGACACACAATAAATTTTTTGTAGTGGATGCAGGCGCGACAGGACGGAGTGAGAAAGAGACTGAGGAAGAGATAGTGGAAAGAGACACTTTATTGCTTAGACAGCCCTTGTCCCGGCTGTCATGCAGCCGTCTCTTCACTGGGGGGTGGCCGTCTCCAGTTCTCTCGGAGCTCGTTTATAACCAGAAGGCATTGGGCAGCGAGTTTTCGCGTCGACATGCCATATAAGTTCTAGGTTTACTTTCTTTGTCGGGCAGATGAATGTACGGACGAGATGCGCCTTGACTTGACGGTGAGCGTACGCCGAAGAACATCCATTTGGGTATTGACTTTACAAGGAGCACTTTGACAGCGCGGTTTGCGATAAAAGCAAGCAACGGGGACAATATTTGTCTTTACGAGAATAATGCAGCGGTGCTCACCAGAATGGCAGAGTTCTGGGTGTGATGAACGAGTATGGCAATCGGATGTGAACAGGGGGTCAATTCCTGCGGCCGCTCTGCACTGTACAGACCGCACAAACCACCCTTCGAAGAAAAAGAGAGGGTACCACACACATATCTGTTTTAAAGGAAGTATTTTAACTGTGCTGCAGATTTGTTTACCGCTTTTATGTACTCGAGCAGTTCGACCTGAAATATGTTGAAGAGTTTCGTAGAGGAAAAATACCACATCACAATTTGCTTTGCATGCATAAAATCGGCGATCCCTAAGAAATACAAAAAATATGTGCCCTATTCTGTGACACAAGCGCTGTCGATTTTGGATGCGCTGCGTTGTCAATAAAATCTCAATTCACCCGGCGTCAATTTTTACTATCGCCACCTCCTTGAGGCAACCTGTCCTCTTATTTAGCTGTGAAGTACTTGAACATGAGACCAATTTGCCGATTTTTATCTATTGGGCGGTATATATACCTTCAATACACTTACGCAGGCTCTGCACCTTCACGATCTTCGAGGCGCACGACGTGCGTCCACGTCCATGCCGTTCATTTGTCGTGAACGCGCTACACGGCTACCGGAACGCCATCTCCAACGAGACTATCGTGAGCGGCAACCAATTTCCCCTATTGTAGGAACCAATGAACTTTAACCAAGCATAGAAGTTTAAACGTACAGAACTGTATAAAACGGACGGAAGGAACGTCTAATGCGCTAGAAGCAAAGACAAGAATCTGTGCGGAAAACGACGCGTTTGTTCTCTCCCGGAACCGGTCTGGAAGTGTTCAGGACTGGTTTTGTAGACAGTAAGAATGCATGCGGAAGCGTGTCGTTCTCCGCACAGGTGTTTAGCCCTTCAATAGATTCAAAGTACAGTACATATTTTGAATGGCGCAGCCACATTCTGACAAGCAGGCACAGTAGATGCGGAGTGCGGATAGGATTTTAAAGTTTTTTTTACTGCTAACTTATTGCCAAAAAACTGTTGAAAGGAGTTTACTTTGAACACTGAAGCACTAAGCCGCATTTAACATTCCCCCAAAGTGTCCACGCTTCACGGAAAAGCTAGCATGCCTATGAAGAAACGTCTGGTATCTACGCACAAAAGCTAATATGAATTGGAACAATAACAAAGGAATCAATGTGTACCGTAAGCCGCACAGAACTAGGACATTCCGTTAGAAAAAAAAACGCACTCTCTTTTCGCAGTCTTGGCTTCCTCACATTTAGAAAATCTTGTGAGTCCGTGTGATGAAATTTATCACTCCACGGGCAATTTTCCCCGCCGTAAAGTGTACGCACAGGTGGCATGAATCATAAAAAGTCAACCCTACGTTTCACAGATACTGCACTGCTAATCACATTGGTGCCATCGTGGAAGTTTGGGAAATATATCATTAAAAAACATCGTTGTGGCCGGTGCTAACGAGTGTAATAGAAAGTTACACGAGGTGAACTGCACAACGCAGCCACCAATACGATGGAAAATATGAACCCGTCCAAAATTTCACTAGGGCACTGGTTTTCATAGCCTTATACTACGTCAGTCAATTCCAAGTACACATAAGCTAGTACGCATTATCGACATAACCTCCTGACATATTAATCATAGTATTCGCGGCTAACAGTTCGTGGCATACTCCGTTGTGATTGGTTCGACGACATCATCAGTTTAACACTGCCGAAAATGGCAGAACATCCAGCGCCCTTTCAACAGAGGCATATCTACCCAGGCTTCTTCCCTGGCCAAGATTTGGCGCCTCGCTTATCCCAGAGACCAGACATGCATTTCTCTGAGCCTGGGAGTGATGCGGTTCCTGCTCTACGATAGGCCTGGGCGCTTGGGGCAGGTCTGCCACAACTACTTCACGGAGGCCTATTCATTGGTGCGTTGTTTTTGAGCTCTGCAATGCAATAATGGTTATCTCAAGATCTGTGGCTGTTTCGAGATAAGTTACCTTTGCAAAATATAAGTGTTGTGTTATGGTATCAATCATATTTGCGACATTTTGGTGAAAACGCGAAGCGCTTGTCTAGATATATTTAGCACCTAACGTCATCATTAACGGGATTTACCCTGGCCATCTACTCTCTGGCGCCACCACTTCCATCCCACAATAAACGCGCTCACCATCGTTCCGTGGTTATGTAGGACTCATACCACGGGTTGAAATCCATCTAGCCCGGCGGCGCACAATCATTCCGTACAAAGAAATTTTGAAGTACTTTTAAAAATTTATTTTTTTGCATTGCACACTTTAGTATGGTCAGTGCTCATCTTCCAGCACTGTCGTGAGTGGACGTCGGTTCGGTTCGAGCGAAGCGCTCTGGCAAATACGGCGCTTGTCCACCGACGCACCATGGCCGCTGCGGAAATCATGGACAGCTTCGACAACGAGGCCACGATCGCGGCCAAGGTATGGGTTACTCTTTTAATTGCTGAGACTAAGAGGTGAGGCAACATCGTAGAATGTGCGGAATTCCTGCTGCGTGTACTGATATCATCATCATCAACATCACGTTTATTTCATATTTTTTGCATGACAAGGCAAATCGGCGGAAAGCAAGGCAAAAGGTGTTGGGACCCCCAAGAGAGGCCAACCGTGCCATGATACAACGTACACGTCTTTACAAAATTAGAGTTAAAAATACAAAGTGTCAAGACCTTTCCAGAATTAACACCATTGAGCGATTAATAACATCTGTATAGTATTCCAGCAAGTGTGATCCTTACACAAGCCGACATCTAAGTTGGAGAATCATAGCACAAGCCGAGGAGAAAATACACAACGCAGAGAAAGTGCAAGGGTGGCAAAAAAGCAGGAACTGCTCTAAAATAATGAATGTGAAACAATCGTTTCTACATAAAAAGTTAGATGGTTTCCTAAATGTTAAGATGTCCCTCGGAGCCGACAAAATACCAATTGATTTAATTCGGTATTTCGGCAAACGAGCCAAGATTAAGGTTGACTCGTTTGAAGAAAATTTGAAAGCGTTTCATGCGTGAACTTGTGTTTCGTATTCCTACCCTGTAATTGCCCGAAAGGGCCCACATTATCGAATTTAAATCAACCCTGGAAGCAAAACTAAAAGTATTAGGTCAAATGCATCCTTGATAAACACAAAAGAAGTGGTAGAAATAAGAGGTAGTGCGAAATTGTAATCCTAAAGGTTTGTCTTCGCAAGCCAGCATTTCTAAATACACGTTTCTATAGTTTATGCCACAAGCTACGTGCAGCACTGTGGAGGCTACGTTGTTGTCATCAGTCCCCCCACTCAGTGCGCCTAAGTTGCCGCGAAGGAAGCGACAAAAGGCGCTGGGGCCCTGCGGTTCCAGCTTCCGAGAGGGGAAAGGGAAATGTCCTTTCAGGGTCCCCTTCATGGAAAGTTAGGCGCCCTCAGTGGCGGACTGTTTGCAACAATGCGGCCGCTACAGCGCTGCACCCCTAGCTTGTGGTATGAGCTATAGATGCTACTTCAATGGTGTTGCAGGTCTCAGCTTTGCTTCACCCCTCGGGAGTTGCATGCGTGGCCGTGTACAACGTCGAGATGGACGATGCTGAAGGCGTCTGCGAGTCCCAGACGCCCTACTCTAGGCTTAGCGCCGTGGCGACCGCCATGCGTGGCATCACGATCACTAGACAGCCCCGCGCCACCAAGGACACTAGCGCCCCCTCGCCGTCCACTACGGTGTCACCAACGCGCCTTAGTGTGCGCATGCGTGGTAAAGCGCGTGTGCGGAGGCAGAGCCATTGAGCACAAGCTGGAACGCTGTGCCGCCGGGCTCATGCAGACGAACTTTCAATCACTTACATTCCTTTTTTTATTGGTTTGTATGGTTTTGCGACAGTTACATTTGATGTCGCCTACTTTTTCGTGTGGACATCATCGTCTATGCTTGTCTTCTGCAATAGGTTGTAAAGTGTTGCAGCGGTACATCTCGAACGCCCTGTAATTGTTGGCACTATATATTATTATCTTATGTCAATGCCGACATGAAAGCCTGGGCCTCCGAGTCGATTTACTGATGAAAAAATATGAACTATTCATTTTGGTGCCCTTTATGTGGAACGCTTGTTTCCGCTGTTACTCGTATGTATGCGACCTCAACTGAAACTTGTGATGGTACGGAACTGCCCCAACAGATAGCCTGCAAGCAGTGCGAAATGTGAGTGTGTGTTGGTGTGGCGTTAAACCAAACGTTATGCTTTAGTCTAGCGCCGTTGAATGGTACGCGGAGATTGACGTACTATGAGTTTAACGTTGCTTTGCACGTCGCAAAAGCAGCGTTAATCGAGCATAACTTTAAGGGTAACAAGGGTGATTTTTGAAATATCCCATGGTAAGAACAAAAAAAAACATTCGCAGAGAAACGCAAGATGCTGATAATGAGAAGATACGTTCGACAATTGAAGATTTGTGCTTGTGCATTGATTACATTACACAGAGTCGCGGTTTTTGATGCAATTCTACCTAATTTGGCACTCGGCATCTATTCACTTACTGTAGTCATTCTTTGATATACGTGCTTGTTCAACCCTATTCTAGTGCGTGAGCAGTCGACGGGGCATTTCGGAAAAAATGGCGTCGTCGTTCCGTCCACACAAGGTGAAGAAACAACTGAGAACGATAGCCTGCGGAGCGAGGATTTCCCTCTAACAAATTCCTCGCAGGCTGCGGTGGCGTAGCGCTGAGACCACTGTCCCTGCATGTCGCGATATTGCGTTCCCATATCCCAAACGCCTTGTCGAGAGTGTCGCCCGACGGCGCTACAGCTCCATTCTGCCGCCACGGTTTAAGAACAGGCTTAACAGTACACAGCGTCAGCCTCTGCTGTTGGGGCGTTCTTTCCGATTTGCTTTTACCAAGAGCAGGGCTTCGACTGGGGCTCTACCATCCTTTATTGTTTCACATCTTTAATTTCAATTGTAATTTTAGCAGCGACGCTGTTTTAGCTGGTGGTCAGGTCTGCGAACGTGCGCAAGGAAACCTCTCCGAGCGGTGATGTCATTGCGCGCGCCAGCACCGTTTTGCCGTAGCTTAGCCTCGCCGCACTCGTGCGGGACTGGTGTCGTCACCTGTGGGAGGCGCTGTACAACGGGTGCATTCCCGGCTTTGTAAACCATCGCCTCCTGTATTGAGGCGACGGTAAAACCGTCATGGGGAGACCCGATACAACTTCAGCAGACGCTTTCCCCGCTGCGCTTTCCGTTACTCTTGGAGCTCCACTGCAAAGCCGGTGGCCCCGCATATACATTGTACATATTGAGAGTCGATAAAAAGCGCGACGATGATGATTATGTAGAGAGGATGATGATGCCGAGGCCATGGGAGCTAGCACTTATGATAGTGTGCTGATTATTAGTAAGTGTCCGTAGCGAACTGAAGAGCACAGGGAGCGTGGTAAAAGTGTCTCACAATACTTTAATGACCGAGTGTTCGTTGCTTTTGGGGAGTAGCGACGACAGCAGGCCGAAAACTTCACCGAGTCTTAACTACGCTGAACCGAGTCTTAACCACGAGTCTTAACCACGCTGAAAACTTGGCCTGATCTCCTAACCATAACCACGCATAAACTTACCCGAGGCAAGTGGTGCCGCAAGTTTCTCTGTTTGCCCAGACTCGCGCCACTAGTGCGGTGCAACCCTAATGTTTTCTGGTTTAGGTTAGTTCTTGGAGTTTTGAAAAGTTGCTTTCTGTGCATCAGGTTATCTTAGGTTACCTTACGTCAGGGAGGGTAGAGTAGTGCCAGATGCAGAATTATTTTTTCAAGGACCGGTCGACGCTGCTTTAGTTCAGTGCGTATCGTCTGATGGCACTCCACGCACAGAATTTCCCTAATACACAGGCCAGGCACTGCCTGTGCGCACCGACTACCACCCACTGGTTCGCTTGAAACTCTACTTCTGTTCTTTTGAGTAACGGCAGAGAGAGCACCGCTGTTAGCCTCTGTAGCCTAGGAGTAGAATATAGTGGTTTGCAAAGTGAACAGCCTCAGGAAGCTTGAGCGTCAGAAAGGGTTATAATTTCTCGAAGTCGGCGATTTTTAAAGACGATAGTCTTCCTTTGGCTACTTAAACGCAGAAATTTAGGTCTGTCTGTCTGTCTGTCTGTCTGTCTGTCTGTCTGTCTGTCTGTCTGTCTGTCTGTCTGTCTGTCTGTCTGTCTGTCTGTCTGTCTGTCTGTCTGTCTGTGACTCGAATCAGACACTCAGCCAAAGTGAAATGAAATGTGCGCAATACTATTATATACCCACACTCAAATCTAAACGTCTAACTCCGGCATCAGTGTTCATACTTGTCAACATTGCTCAACAAGAACATTACACAAATATACGGCGGAAAATCAATAGATGAGTGATATTTGTAGTGTTTCTTTATTAAAAATTCACAGACGCTTGGTTTTTGCGAAAGCAAATAAAATACTACATAAACGGCAGAAAACTGTCGCCTGCTGTTACCAGCGCTACCTCCTTGCGGCATTTAAGAAATCGAACGGCAATTGCAACGAAAGCCTCCACTAGATGTGATCTCCGTTCCGCTTGGAACGCTCGTGCAGTAGGGCATTGTGGTTCTATAAATGTTGTAGTAGGGTGCCCCAATTCACGCGCGTCTCTGCCGTACGGCAGCGCTGGCATCGAGGCACCCGACTTGTAGCAGTAAAACGCGGTAAATTCAAATTCACTTGAGCAAAGCTCTAGCCTGTTATCTTTGGAGGACGGAGACGGGAGAGGACAGCATGAGAGATGGGCGGGAAAGAGAAGGGAGGCCTTTACTTTGCAAGGGCGCCAGTGGACTATCGTCTTTCATCGACACTTGCAAAGAAAGGAGCAGATATGCGGCCATTTTTTACTAGAATTTGTCTCCTTGCCTTAGTTTCACGCATTGTTTTAGTAAATAATCTTGGTCTTGTCTAGTACAGTGCTTTACGGGCTGGACGAGGCATAATAACTCGTTTCGTTAACGTTCTGCACGGCCCCGGAACGTATACCTGGTTTGTGTGCTGTCTCGGATGAAAGATCGATTTAAAACCTCGCCATCCTTCAAACAAAATTGCAGCACATTTAAGGGAGGGGTGAAGACCGGCCGTAAATGCTTTGCCCCCCCCCCCCCAAAAAAAAAAGGACTGCGAGTCTTTGTACGGCATACTCATGACTGCCCCTACACAAAACAGAAAGCGGCGTCTGCAGAAAAAAAAAAAAACGTGCGAGTGCGCAACAGAACTTGGGTTGTTATCTGTAAAAAATCGCACCTTCGCAAGGCATTTCAAAAAAACTTGATGTTTCCGCCAAATGTCTTTATTGCCTCTCAAAGAATTGTTGGGTGTCAGGTTCGTTTTATATAAGTCTGATCATTACTATGGGGTTTGACGCGCCGCAGCTACACCTGTTTTATGAGGCGCGCAGTATATAATGGTGAGCTAAAGAATAATTTTGTCCATCTGGGGATCTTTAACATTCGCCGAAATCTTGAAACACGGGAGCGTTGTCATTTCGTCTCCATCTGAAAAGCAGCCACCACTGACGGGGTCGAACCCGCGCCCTTCGGCTCAGCAGCACAACGCCTGAAGTAGTGCAGCCTACCGAAAATGAATTTAGGCAACGGCCTTGTCAAAGCAGCATTACGGAGAACATTCGACTGCGAACAGTAGCTTTGGCCAAGCACCCCGAAAAGAACATAAAGGAAGGAACTCGAACAAAAACCATAGTCAAGGGCACACGAGCGCCAACAGTCATCTTACGCGCGGTTGCTGTCGTGAAACGTCGGTAAAAAAAGGAACTCGAACGAAAACCATAGTCAAGGGTACGCGAGCGCCAACAGTCATCTTACGCATGGTTGCTGTCGTAAAACGTCGGTAATGGTAGCGGCTGGACCTGCTGGGTGTTACTCCTCGGGCTGACGACTGCCCGGCTGATGATCGCTCCGGTGACAACCACGCGCAGCCGTACCCCTTGTCGCGTTTAATGCCCCTTCTACAATCAGACTGTTTCTGATGACCGCTGATAAATGATGGTGGTTGGCAAAACACGGCCAGGGTTTTTTTTGTCAGTGCAGTTCACGTGTGCAGTTGTGCTTTTAGTGCACTGACAACGGCGTGTACGCTGTACTGCTGTGAAGGACAGCGGAACGACGGAGACGGTGGAGGACAGCCGAAACTGAGTATTTGCCTGCACGATTATTTATCAATGTGTCGGATTTACAGCCGAGATGACGAACACGCGTTGAGAGCTGGTACAGTGTGGCAGCTGTCCGCGGCAAGCAGATGCATAGGAGTTTCAGCGGGATGGCGGCGAAGCAGACGAAGGGGCAGGTACAGTCATGGACAATTCAAATGCGAACTGCGGAACGCACGGCCGAAGATACTGGTTCCGCCACCCTGCAGCGGCCGTGGAAAACACACGGACATGCGCAGTTGAGATGTCGGGAGCTGGGGTTCGTGCCCCACTGCGATATGTTGCCCTCTCCTTGCTCGCATGCTTGCCTTGTCGCCATGCCGCAAGAGCGCTGAATTAGGATAGGGGCCCCAATGCTGTGGGTTCACCAAGTGGCTTGGTCGGCTTGGGGCGCCGCACTGCGCATGCGCATAATCCAAGTTGCCCTTGGGGTTTGGGTTTGCGTATAGCGCGCACACTATTTTGTCTAAATAGCAGGCGCCCCTAACGTCGCCCCAAGAGGAGTTTTCGTTCTTTGCGTCGTCCTCGCAGCCAACGAGACGGCGCGTGACCATGGCTGAAGCTAAACCTGCGGCTCGTTCCTGCAACTGCGATGATTGCTGAGCTAAATTTGTAGACTCCGTGCGTCGTTCGCGAAAAAGAGAAATAAACGTTTAATGCAAACAAGCACATTTGGTGCTAGATCGCAGGGGCACCAGCCCTGTGGGGGGCGTCCTTAGTCCAGGATGCCCTGGTCCTGGCTGGCTGCCCGGGCTATAGCGAGGACTTCTTGTTGCACCGCAAGGTCCGAGCTGGTCAGCCGGTCCACCCACTGCTCAAGAAATGAATAAACCACAAAATTGTGAAGCATTTTTTGCCACGGAAACGGTCCGCACACACGCCGGCGGCGCCTGCTCCCACGGCTCACGAAGCGGCTTGAACCGGCGCGGGCCACGGTAGGAACAGCTTGACGCCGCTCTTCCGAATCCCTCCGACAGCCGAAAATAAGTTCCACATGCGATAAAGGAGATGTTAGTGTGGTGAAGAATTGTGCCTGGGATTGTTATCAGCGCTGATTTTAAAAGTGGCGATTAGAATACTGCCGCGATGTTAAGCCTACGCTGAACTACCGGGGAGGTTCGAAGGACCGTCTGGGAAGCGTGAGGAGCGGACGAAGAATGGCGGTACCTGCGTGGAACAATTAAAACAGGTTACGGCAGATGTCTTCATCACCGATCGCTCAAATGGCAATTATAGCGAAAATAAAGTGCCACATCCGAAAAAGGCCATCAGAATGTGGTGAAAAGTTGTGTTAGGGATTGTCATTCGCAGTTTCACAGATAGCGGCGATCAAATATCTGCCATGATACTGAGCCTAAAGTTCCCATTACCCAAGCAGACCCGAGCAACATAAGCTGGTTGTGAGGTGTTGGGAACGCCCCTCATTTTAAAATTCGCCATGTGCGAGCGCGTTGCGTTTGGGTTCTCTTGCCTTTCTGGGGGCCCCCAAAACGTGTTCCCCTAATAGAGAGTTTTAGCATGCAGCTATCGGAGGCTCACGTTGTGACAGCAGGTTACCGAGACCAGACTGCGCATGCATGTGCGTGGGGGCGGGGACGTCGCCTCTTAACGGAACGAACGCGGGGTCATGGTGAGGGCCGGGCCGCGGAACCAATCCACCTAACTGGAACGAATCCGCAAGTTCCCAGTCGAGTCCCGGTACCCGCCGGCGTAGTGTTAGCGGCCGCTACCCGCTTTGCTAAAACTCCCTTCAGTGCCGGCAAGAAAAAAAGGTACGGGCAGGGGCATACGAAATTATAACATGTATACATATGTAGAGTTGTCATCATTATCATCGTCATCACCAGCCTATCTACGCCCACTGCAGGGCAAAGGCCTCTCCCATTATTCTCCAATTACCTCGGTCCTGTGCCAACTGTGACCAATTTATCCCCGCAAACTTCTTAATCTCATCTGCCCATCTAACTTTCTGCCGCCCCCTGCAACGCTTGCCTTCTCTAGGGATCCAGTCTGTTACCCTTAATGACCAGCGGTTATCTTGCCTTCGCATTACGTGCCCTGCCCACGTCCATTTCTTCTTCTTAATTTCTACTAATATGACTTTAACACCAGTTTGCTCCCTGACCCACTCCGCTCTCTTCTTGTCCCTTAATGTTACACCTATCATTTTCCGCTCCATTGCCCGCTGAGTCGTTCTCAATTTAAGTTGAACCCTCTTAGTGAGCCTCCAAGTTTCTGCCCCGTAGGTGAGTACCGGAAAGATGCAGCTGTCATACACTTTCTTCTTCAGCGACAATGGTAGGCTGCCATTCATTATCTCAGAATGCCTGCCATATGAACCCCATCCCATTCTGATCCTTCTAATTATCTCTGCCTCATGGTTGGGATCTGGGGTCACAACTTGGCCTAAGTAGATATATTCGCTTACCACTTCCACTGCCTCGCCACCTATCTCAAACTGCTGTACTGTCCCGATGTTATTGATCATTACTTTAGTTTTCTGCATATTAATTTTCAGGCCCACGGTTCTATTCTGTTCGCCCAGTGCGGAAAGCATGATTTGCAATTCGTCCCCCGAGTTACTTAGCAAGGCAACGTCATCAGCAAATCTGAGGTTACTGAGGTATTCTCCATTAACCCTTACTCCCACCTGTTCCCAATCAAACCTTCTGAATACTTCTTGTAAGCATGCTGTGAATAACATTGGAGAGATTGTGTCTCCTTGTCTGACACCCTTCCTTATAGGTATTTTACTGCTCTCCCTATGGAGGATGATGGTAGCTGTAGACCCATTGTAGATATCCTCTAGTATTCTTGCATAATGCTCATCTACCCCCTGGTTCCGTAATGCCTGAATGACTGCTAGGGTTTCGACCGAGTCAAATGCTTTCTCACAATCTATGAAGGCTACATATAGGGGTTCAATATACTCAGCGCACTTCTCTATCACCTGATTGATCGTGTGAATATGGTCCATTGTTGAATAACCTTTACGGAACCCTGCTTGTTCTTTAGGTTGACTGAAATCTAAGATTACAGAGATTGGGTTAGCGATTACCTTGGTAAATACCTTGTAGACGACTGACAGTAAGCTGATCGGCCTGTAATTTTTCAAGTCCTTCATGTCGCCTTTCTTATGGATTAGGATGATGTTCGCGTTCTTCCAAGATTCCGGTACCATTGCATTCATTAGGCATTGCGTATACAGGTTTGCCAGTTTTTCAAGTACAATTTCTCCGCCATCCTTCAAGAGGTCTGCTGTTATCTGATCCTCACCAGGTGCTTTTCCCCCTTTCATTTTTTTTAAAGCCTTCCTTACTTCTTCGGTCGTTACTGGTGGGACGTCTATCTCCTCTGAACTACTGTCTCGTTCGGCAGTATCCTGTATGTCCCGGCTACTGTACAGATCCCTATAGAACTCCTCGGCCACTGTGACTATTTTATCCCTATTTGTGATGACATTGCCTTGCTTATCCTTAAGTGCATACATCTGATTTTTCCCCACGCCAAGACGTCCCTTCACTGCTTTCAGGCTACCTCCGTTCTTTACAGCGTATTCGATCCTCTCCATATTATACTTCCGTATGTCAGCTGTGTTACGCTTATTGATTAACTTCGAGAGCTCGGCTAGTTCTATTCTGTCAGCTGCGGTGGAGATTCTCATGGTTTGCCGTCTGTATAGTTGTAGTTTAACATGAAGATATGTACCAGATGTGTTCAGGCTTGACGGAAGGAAATGATCGCTTTCGACTGGTGAGAGGCCTGTTCTAAGGATACTGCCCATACATGGAAATCTATTCAGCTGCTTACGATACTTTCCTCTTAGTAATCATATTGTCAATTCCTCGGATAAAACGGTCAACCTCACTTTTGCTCGGATTGCATAACAATTTGAGGTTCACTCAGCGTGTGTGAGGAAGAGATTCAATTGAATAGGTTGTAATAAATTTTGAATGTACAACTACTTGAAACTCTTGCCAGTCGAGTTTGTCTTGCTTGAAAGGCAACTGTCCCATTATAAAATTTCAGTTTACCTCAAGACTGTTCAGAACAAAGCCAAGAGGGCCTTGTCTGGTATTTAGCTTGCTGCAGAGATGGAGATGAACAATTTACAGCAGGCTTGTAGCTCATAGTGTCTCTGTTCTCCTAAATATGCTGCCCTTTATTTTCAGATTAGGGAGAGTAAGTAAAAGTTTAGCCCATTTAGAAGACGGTGCTGTCAGTAAAAGCGACTCCAATTTTATTACGAAGTTTCAAAACCTGAGCTAGGCCATGGGAAGAACAAAGTCACCAGCGACGCCCCTACAGCTGCTTTCTGGCCATCGATACTTGTAGTGTCACGTGCGCCATTGCAGATATTAGTTGATTCAAACTGCTTTCTCCGGAATCAAGCAGGATTTTTTTAATGCGATAGATTGCCCTACGGCATAACAGGGAGGTTTATAGGTACAACATCGCACCAGTTGCACGCAGAAAGCCAAGAAGAGACCGGTACTGGGGTCCACATATCCAGTGCTTAAGATCGGGGGATCTCTCAGGATGGAGCCCTGTGCCTCGGAGGTGTTGTATTCTGGCGTTTCTAAGACCTGAACAAGTCAACAACAGGTGTTCAACGTCAGCTTCTGGCGCAGGAGTCCCACAGAAGGGGCAGGTGTCCGCAAACGGGGCGTGGTATCGGTCAGGCCAAGCGTGAGTATCTGCTGGGGATAACGCCACCCCAACTCGAAGCCTCTGCAGCAAGCGGGATTGCGAGTTTGCTAATAAATGGACACATGATAACGATGATTGATTGCTGCCAAGGCCACATTTATTTACCAATTGTGTTTTTGTTCTTTCATAGTTGTCTCATTGCTGATGTTGTCATTTATTTTCCTCAGTATGTAGCAAGCTGTTCACATTTCACAGTACAATTGGTTGCATTGTTATTGTTCCAATTCAAGTTAATTAAATATTTACTTTACATTCAACACCTCTTTAAATGACCAGCTCTAAGAGCAAACATGAAAACAAAAAGAAGGCCGAGATGCGGATGTAGCTCAAAAATAAGTTAATTTGCACTGCAGAGATATCACCGTGTTACTGTTAGAATAATTTTGAGAAAGGCTATTTCAGCCACAGAAATCACACAAAAAGTTTTTTACATAAACAATAGGAATAGCGCTTGCTGCAACAGTGCACAGCTGCAGCCACAACTGTGTATACTGCACAACTAAAACAGGAAACGGCAGTAAAAAGACCGATTACTTCCAACAATACTCAGTTTGGCTTCTTTTCGAAGTTCACCTCCCTTATAAATCTAACAAACCAAGAATAATTGTCACACAGGCCGGTAAAAAGGAAGAAGTGAAAGGGTGAGGATGGCCTTCACACTGGCTCCACTTTGCAGTGCCTTGACAAGGCTGCTACACACTGCTCCTAAAGTGTTTTGATCCTATTCGTGAACACCTGTGTATTATTTTGTAGCGAGAGCTACAATGGCCATGTCCTCGCCGCTTCGCTGTGGCCGGTGGCCGCACCGTGAGCCTAGCAGTTGCCTAGCAACTGCCACAGCTGGTAGCGCCGCTTGCCGCGCCATCTTGCATGACATCAGAGGAGGATCGGGGGAATCCGCGTTGCAACAACACAGGAGGAGCCGGCGTTGCATCGTATTATATAAGGCGCGGCTCGGTGGGTTTCGTCGTCAGATATGGAAAGTGAGTCGGAGAGACTGAAAGAATCCAAGCTTCGTCGTCGGAACAAAACCGAGGGGAGGCAGCGAGCCGAGGAGACGGAGGAAGAACGAGCCCCACTCCTCGAGAAGCGTCGTAACCGTACAGAGAACCAAGCTAAACAATAACATTAACTGTACTTCTCGCTACGTACACCCAGCCATAACTGGGTTAAGCCACAGCCATTTTTTCCGCAACCACCCCAGACCTTTTCAGTGAGCTGAGCCCACGGAGCAAGAATAAGATAGGAGGTGAAACGAGGCTTCGTGGCACGGCCAGATGTCCCAAGCGCTCGTGGCTAAGCTAGCAGCATCTGCCGCGGGGGTAGCAACTATGTGACCACCGCGATCGTCATGTCACTGCGCAGCCCCGCAATGAATTGTGGCCGCTGTCATTCTGTCCATCAGGTGCTGCTAACCCCTTCTTCACTGTCCCAGGAACGAAGCTTTTCAGCTAGCCTTGGTTTTCACGGTGACATTAACTGGTTCCTTGCCCGCGCTAGCCGCAATGGGTTGTTTTGCCTCCTATATATTTTTGGTTCATAGCTCAACCTAACCATACTAATCAACTTCGGTGCGGCTGTTGATGTTCTGGCCCACCACCAGCGACGTTCAATGTGTCAAAACCTCCTGCAACGGTTCAGCGCATTGGGGAGTCTCATCTTGGACACGCTGCCTCTGCCAGCCCCCGACGGAAAAATATAGGGCTGTCTGCTTCTCTCCTTCGTCGTAGGCGTAATACTATCTGGAAAACACCATCCGAAACCGCTAAATCACGGAGGACAACCGTCAGGTCGCCTCAGTCCATGAGACGTCTCTGGTGAAAACTCGCATGAGCATAGCGGGCACGCCATCACTGAGCGCGTGAATCCTGGCAGCACGTGTACGACGCATTCCTCCACTACGTTCACCGACGTGACTATGCTTTCACAAAAGCACCGAGCAGAGCGTCACTCCAGGACGCCTTCAAGGCCACAAACAGCCCCAGCTCCGGAAACGGAAAATTTGTGCAGCTTGCGCTAGCGGTGCAGGGCTGGAAATACAGCAGAATTGGTGGCCCCTCTCCCTTCATGGAAGATTCAGCTGATTGCACCTCATACAGGTTTCCCAACTTGTCGCTGAAAATTTCTCCATGACTGTCAGGCCCGAATCGCTTTGTCCGCATGCTTTCACATCTCTCCCAAAGTGTACCGCGTTAGCATGCTCTAGAAGCGCGTCAACGGCTTCCTGAACTTGGCGTCTGTTGCGCGAGCTGTTCCGTGGTCCCCACTGCAGACGCGAATGCACGCGTACTGGCGAAGACAATAGAACGTGTGAGATCACGCCTTGAACGGTGGTCACAGTGTTGTTGAATGTCGAGCTGGACGACGCCCGGCGCTTCTCACGAGGCGGACGCTCGCGTGCACTGGGTATAATTTCTTGGTATTTTCGCGAGCTCACCACGTGGCGCAAAACCACGCGTAAGTCTCGACATTCGCGAGCGCTACTGTCGAGGCGCACACGCACTTGCGCTCAGTATTTCTTGTTGGAATTTTTTTTTGCAATCGCCACCGCACCAAGCTCAAGCTTAAACAGCTCTGCCGTTAAAATTTTGTGCCGTTCAATTCTTCGATGAAGAATGGCTGGCGGAGCTGGGCGCTCTCAAGGCATGAAGGAAACAAGAGACGTTTTTTTGTAGCTATTTACGTTAATGAAAATTTGAATAACTGGAATTTTATTTTAGTCGGTAAAAAAATGGCAGTCCGTTTCTCTCCCGCATTGTACACATCTTGCTGTTTGTGTAACATTTCAACTGAAACGGCACGTCCACGGAGGGCATCAGTTAGGTCGCATTGGGGAGTAAGACGTCAACGTTGCAATCTCCCTCCAGCGCAACGGGCATGTCATCATTGAGGGCATGGAGCCTGGCTACGCGTGCACGTCTCCCTTTGCGCAATTTTAGATGAAGGCATCTCTTACACTCGGCCTGTCCTTCCATCCGGCGTGCATGCGTCCGCAACCCTCCTCCTTTACCCTCGCCTGCCAGCTGCGTTAGCGCGTTCTCCTCGCCATGCCAGCTGTGCGTCAGCGCGCCGTTAGCGCGCGTATGCTACACCCTCTCTCATTCTCCTCGCCATGCCAGAAGTGCGTTAGCGCGCATGCGTGTCTCTCTCTCATCACTCTCTCTCGCGGAGCGGCTATACAACCGCGGTATCTCCGGCACGCTCCTCTGTCGCTCCGTCAGTCGCTCTCGCTGCTACTGCCCCGACTGCTGCTCCACCTGCTGCTCCGATGAGTTGAAATGGACACTAACATGCCTGCTACCGCGTTGGCTGACGCAACCGTAACCAGCTCCAGCGAATTGAACCCCGTGAGATGCCTTGCATCACCCCAGGGTTCCCCTCGCGGGAAGATGGAGAGAATTTTTTTTAATGCGAAAGGCTCACGGGAATGGAAATTCGGTAATCTGTCTTTAAAACCTGACCACATCCGCCATTTTCACTGACTAAATTGGTACCTGTGGATCGTTCGTAAGTCTAGGGGTTCTAGCCGAATGGCAGTCGGTGGATCGCTCATCAGCTTGAGAAGGCAGCTGTAAACGCCACTGGCGAATCTCCTTCAGCGGGCATAGGACCAGTCGAAGGCCATTGAAAAACGTGTGCTTAAAGGCTACAAAACTGTTTTATTGTGACTTCACGGAACCAGTACGATTCGGACGCGACGCAGCAGAAGAGATTCTCCCGAGAAAACCGTAATCGTTTCGAGTTCAAATTACGTAAGCAAACTTCGGTGCACCTCGAAACTTGTGCTGTTGTAATGGACCAACACTTCTCTGTGGGTCTGTAACCAATCGGAGTACCATTAGGAAATCCATACTGATAAGCTATGCGTCTGCATTCTGAATGTTTTATGGAAAAACGATGACACACACTGATGCAGCCGCTTAATATCGCCAGGGCAAGCCCCAGTCTTCCCCGTTTCAAAGTCCACAAGTACATTTATGTGTTCCTCAAACCAGCGTTCCTTTCGTGCGGCCTAGGTGTAAAGTTGTCACGGTCTAGGTGGCCTAAGTGTGGAGCAGTCCCTGTGACCGCAATAGATCGATTGATTACCTCTTCCTGATGTGGTTTTCCAATTTAATTGGGGGATGGAGGGATTTATGGGTGATTCCTGGTGCATAAAACTGGTTTAGTATGCCCTACGGGGTACGTGATGCTTTCGCTAACAGATATTCTTGCGAAAATGGCGTAATTGCCTTTCTCTGAAAGGTTTAAAATGGTCTAATTGTCCACAGGAGTACGAGGAATGGGCCAAACTGTATCGCAAACTATTGTACTAGTGGAGACAGTGGCTTCGGAAATTCAACTTCATTGTGGAAGGCATAGTGAACGGCAACGTCGACCGAACTTATTTCCAAGGGTGCTAATCCAGACGGCCTGAGGTTGAGGGGAACTCGGGAAACACAAGCTCTAGCGACGCCAACGTAAGATAATGATAACACTTTGAGGCGGAGTTCAAGCGCTTCAAAAATATAATTCGTGCTATGCGCTGATTATGCGGTGAAGTAAACTCTCCAGGGCAACGCGTTCCACAGAAGCTCGACTATGGCGTGGCGCATTTTTTACTGCGTTTTTTTCGCTCCACTGCTGCACTGGTGGATACTGGGGGCAAGCAAATCCGACTACATTACTTCATCGCGCTTTCATTTTGTTATTCTGCATTTCACTACAAAGTCCATTTATTCTATTTCATTTTGGGAGTGCTGATGAGCTTTTTGTTTGAAATTTGCCATCCTAAGAAGCATTTTCTGGCCAGATCTCCTGTCGACGTCAGAGAATGCAATCACGTGACTAAGGCCGACTAGCAAAAAAGAAAGTGGGTGGTGGAAACGTGTTATATTCAAAGTAATTGCTTCTCGGTGTTATCGAAACCCTCCGTCCGCTTTCAGATACAAAATTTCCTAGGGGCACTTAAGTCTGCTTACAAGGTTTGAAGGAGAAAGCTTGGAAATACTTATTAATTGATACATTGTACTTGCGATACATAGTAATAACTGATAATTGTACTTATGATAATTCTGATATATTGCTCTTGCGTATTTTGCCTCGCTTTTATTTCGTTGCCTTTCGGCATAAATTTTGGCAATAATTCGACCGGGTTCTTTTCTGCAATACCGTCTTTGAGTTTTCTGCTCTTTCATTTCGTACTGATCTCGTCAGTAGAAGACTGGCACACACCAGAGCTTCCCCATAATCGGGGTTCTGCGCGGCTCGTGGGAACCTGTCTTTCTCATGTGCCATCACGTTCACGTGTCACGCGGGACGCATTATTCTGCAACTTTTAATTTTCGAATTCACAGTCCTGTGGATTTTGAGAAAACGTGCCCATTCGCTCCTCAAAGCTCTCAATTGCGGCCAAGTCACACTATCGGGCATGTGCTACGAAGAAAGGAACAGCAACAACCACAGCTTTTCGAATGTTCCTTTACTTCACTTCGCTCTTCGCAGCTGTTGTTCGACGAAGCTGTCTACAGTCGTAGTGTTTTTATGGACTCTGTACCTTCACCCTGATTCTGGCGTAACGCTGTATGTTTCGGTCTCAACTCTTCCCTTCACAAGCATTGCGTGCTGCGCTTCGTGCCAGACGACAAAGACGCTGGACAAAACCCGTTGAAATGCGTTACGATCGCCTCTAAAAATAGACACACGTTGTTGATTCGATACTATCCAACGATTAAAGTCTTCGCAAGAATGGTGAGGCACGCAACGCCTCAAGAAAAACTGTCTTCCGCGCTCATGATAGATAGCGCAAGGTCATGCAACGCCACATTGGAAAGTTTTGCTAGCAAACGATACCTGAAGTACGGCGACTCGATGTTAACCTTCTTTCCATCGAGCGGTCGCGATTCAAGCGTACACTCCAGCTGCTGACGGATAAACGCATCATGAAACCTATGGAAGCCATGTCCTACGAACCACTTAAAAAAGGCGAAAAACATGTATGCAGTAATCCTATTGCGCACACACCGGCTGACTGTCGACTGGGGATGGTCGCTTGTGCGGTCGCTACCAACGCTCCCATGGAAGGTGTCCGTCGCGTAAAACCGCAGCGCACACAACACTTGCTCTTCGGCTGCCATGGAGCGAAAGCCACTACAAAGTCTTCGCAAAGAGGGTCGGCCCCAGATGGCTGCACAGCCAATGCAAAGTACTTTCGGGAGACGAAACAGGGCTTGAAACTCGTTCTCCGCTAAAGAAAAAACTTTCGCGGGATAGATATATGCCTGCACGGTGACCGTGAACAATTAACCGCGCCGCAGCAGCTGCCACCACGAACGTAACGTGTTCAACTCGGCCGTGCAATATCTTTCCCGAGTTTCCTCCGAGTTCTCGTGTCAATCACATACCCCATTCCATTCGTGGGCGCGGTGCAGCGACCGAAGCCCCACCCAACCACGGCTGCCATGGCGTCCACTTCGCTGGTGGGTAGCGCCACAACGACGAAGTTACTTGCATTTGGTATTCTGGTAACAAAGCTCAGCAGCAAACAATGAACCAACGAAGTCCCCAGGCCACTTGTTATGTTCGGGCTCCTCATTTAATTAAGGAAAGCCGCCGGTGGCTCATGTTCGGCGTCGCGTACGCTGGTTGCGGCTATTCCGTGTCCCTTTCATGTAGCCGCACGGACGCCAAGTTCGGAGCCGCGGAGAGCGTGTTTTGTGCCCGTCCTTTTGTGTGTCAAAGGATGGGGGCGATTAGCCTGAGTACCTCTGTCGCGTCGAAGGTGGCAGGGTCATTCGGCGTAACAAGCTGACGAGAGGCCAGATGATCGTATCTCTTAGTGTTGAAAGCGTGCGCGGTGTAAGTTTGGAAAATCTTCGACTCCGGCGGCGGGCGCTCTTCGTCGACGGGTCGTTCGCCTCGACGATGGTCGCCTCGGCTGGCAGCGTCTCTCCCCGTGGTCTGTTCAGGTGGCCGGCGGCGCCCCTTCGTCTGGGAGGGAATTAGCAACGCGGAGGGAGGTCAGCCGCGCGAGGACCGCTCCGGGCCCTCGGCTTGGCTGTTGTTTGTGCAGATGCCGCCCGCTGAACGTAATGGATGGTTCACTTTAGGCCGCAGATGGCCTGTATTTTCTGGCCGGGTGCAACAGCGTGCGTAGGAAACGCACTATGAGTGTGTAAGAGAGAGTGTTAGGTCACGTGACCGCAGGTGGGGACATGTGTGTGATTGGCTGGTTCCTGTGGCCAATCAATGGTTTCTGTTAATTGTTTGAAAGGTTTTTTCTCTCTTTCTTGTACGCCCCCTTCTTGGAGGCGGGGTTTTTCGTATCAAAACCGGAGTGTTGGGTTTTGTCGAGGGTCGGTCGAGAGGGGATCTAGTTCAGGATAGATCTCGGCCGAACAGGCTGCTGCTGTCAGAGTGACAATGTAGCCGTCACTCTGACGTGATGTAAACGTGGAGTCATGTAAATAATGTAAATAAACCTAATATCCAGCAAGGAAGGCAGTCCTCATCCCTTACCCGCTCCAAGCATCGGTCGTCGGTCATCGGAGCGAGTCGAGATCGTCCTCTCGGCTCGCACATCAAAAGAACATCACTATTTCGCCTCCATCAGTTCGCCAAGAAGATGGAGAGGCGAAATTTAACTGGCGCAGTCGACAGGATGACAACGACCATGGGCTGGAGCTGGTGGGGCATTGCGGAGAGACACCTTCAACGCAAGGTTCGGCTCCGACCAACGACGAGCCAGACTCCAAGCATCGACGGGGCGACACCTCAGCGGGAGGCCTCGTGAGTTCCGGCTCAGTGCGGCAGCAGTCGCGATTGAACGGCAACGGGGCGACACCTCAGTGGGAGGCCTCGTGGGCTCCGGCCCAGGGCGGCGTAAGCCGCGGTTCAACGGGGCGACACCTCAGCGGGAGGCCTCGTGGGCTTCGGCCCAGGGCGGCGTAAGCCGCGGTTCAACGGGGCGACACCTCAGCGGGAGGCCTCGTGGGCTCTGGCCCAGGGCGGCGTAAGCCGCGGTTCAACGGGGCGACACCTCAGCGGGAGGCCTCGGGGGCTTCGGCCCAGGGCGCCGTAAGCCGCGGTTCAACGGGGCGACACCTCAGCGGGAGGCCTCGTGGGCTCTGGCCCAGGGAGCACGGCCCCATCCCAGCGGCGAGAGCGGCGCATCGGGTCCACGAGCTGCTGCACCAGCGACACTGCGACCCGGCCGAACCCGGAGCGGGCACAGGTGGGCCCTGACTTGCTTTCTCCGGGTTTACCATGGCCACTATGCTAACGGGATGTCGCGGCACCGACCGAAAGGTTAGTGCCATTGTGCTCGAGATTGAGGAGTTGAGAGCGGAGTTAGCTCTCAAAAATGCCCAGCACGCTTTGGAAAAAGCAAGGCTAGCGGGTAGCAGGGGCGCGGGTAGCCCGTCCGTATGGACGGCTGAGGAGCTCAGTGCTCAATTAGCCCAAGGGCGAGCGGAGATCGCTTATGAAAAAGCGAAGCTTCGCAAGATTGGTGGCCTCGAAGAGGACGCCAATGTTTTTACAGTGTTTGTTCCCTCGTGGGCGCTTCGAGCGCCACGGGATGAGGAGAGTGGGAATGTAGTGGAGGTGGCCGAAGCCACCCCAGTTGTTGAGCGACACCGTAGCGTTCCCACTGCTACCGATGAGATCGTGGAATCTCGCGAGGCAGAGGTCTTAGCTGCCGAACTTCTTTCTGTGGAGGCGGACAATGAGCAGCCGTCTCTCGCCGAGGCAGCACAAGGGGCATGCAAGGGCAGCGGAACAGCGCGCCTAATTGTTGAGCTTCCGTGCGCGAAGCATGAGTGTGCAGGCGGCCCGCGGCGTCTTGCGCGTAGCTCGATTCCGACGGGCCCAAGAACGCGGAACGCGGGGGCAGGGGTGGCGGCGCAGGTGCGACATCGGCGTACGCGCTACCGCCGAGTAGGGTGTTCCTTCTCTCCCGGGAGCAGAGGACACCGCGAGGCAAACCAGGGTTCGTGTAGAATCAGCTGGTGGCGCACAAAACGGAATCAGCTTCCGTGCGACGGTCGGTGTGTGCCACCGTGGAAAGAGGTGTGCGCGCTGAATAGTATGCAGTGCGAGACCGGGACGGTTCAGCGTTGTTGGCCGCACACTTAGTTGTTTGCGTTTTGCGTTTTTTTTTCTGTTGTTTTTTAGGTTTAGGGTTCGCCCAGACGAGCGTTATTGTTAGTTTTACCTGTATTGTAGTTCTTCCCCTTGTTGTTAGTTTTTTTTGTTTGTGCATGTGTTGGTTGCGTTCAGCTGTCGTAAGGTGTGTGATTAGCGAGTAGCGCAGCTTGGCGGTTTTAACTCTGTCTTCTTGGGAAGTAGAGCCGCGGTTACAGCAGTGTGGGGAGTTTACCTTTGGGGTACAATGGCGAGTGCCTTCCTTTATTTGCGCTCGTTGGCATATGGTCATGGTGGGCCATGGAATGTGCAGGTAGGGCCCACTTGTGGCGCTTGTGTGCGAACTAGTGTTTGAAGTACTGAAAAATGAACTTTCAGTACATCGAATGTGGACAGCAAGTGAACCGCAACAGGGACGAACAATCTGTGTCGCATCCCAAAAGAACCGGCGTCCGCGAGTGCGTGAACAGAACTTTCTTTTAACGTTTTGTTATCGCTACAGGAGTAGCCTCGTTTGGTACGTTTGGGTTTGTTCGGGTGTTTTTTTTTTCTTTCCTTAGAGTGAAAGAATGTTCCTGCATGCGCTTAACGTTTAAGAATGGATGGTGTCATTCATTCAGTTGTCAAGTTCGAACATTTATACCCTTCGGGGGGTTTGTTGCCTTTAATGGTAGAGGGTGCCGCGAGTTTGTTCTAACGGGCCTTGTAGCTGAGCGCTTTCGTTTATTGTTTGATGTTGCGCAAGCCATGGCTAGGCCAAGGCACTGAGTATGCCGTGTTGTATCCGTTTTTGGTGCAGTTGGCCGGCGCTTTGTGCTGGTTGGGTTGGTGCGTACCGGGTTAATTTTGTATTGTTGTACTGTATTGTAATTTGTATTGTACTCGCGTAACGGCTTGAGTGTTTTTTTTAGTTCTGGCTCTGCAGTAAGACATAACGTGCAGTGAGAGTTAATGTTGTACGTACAGCTAGTGTACGGACAACATTCTTAGTGCGGAGGTGTTATGTTCGGGCTCCTCATTTAATTAAGGAAAGCCGCCGGTGGCTCATGTTCGGCGTCGCGTACGCTGGTTGCGGCTATTCCGTGTCCCTTTCATGTAGCCGCACGGACGCCAAGTTCGGAGCCGCGGAGAGCGTGTTTTGTGCCCGTCCTTTTGTGTGTCAAAGGATGGGGGCGATTAGCCTGAGTACCTCTGTCGCGTCGAAGGTGGCAGGGTCATTCGGCGTAACAAGCTGACGAGAGGCCAGATGATCGTATCTCTTAGTGTTGAAAGCGTGCGCGGTGTAAGTTTGGAAAATCTTCGACTCCGGCGGCGGGCGCTCTTCGTCGACGGGTCGTTCGCCTCGACGATGGTCGCCTCGGCTGGCAGCGTCTCTCCCCGTGGTCTGTTCAGGTGGCCGGCGGCGCCCCTTCGTCTGGGAGGGAATTAGCAACGCGGAGGGAGGTCAGCCGCGCGAGGACCGCTCCGGGCCCTCGGCTTGGCTGTTGTTTGTGCAGATGCCGCCCGCTGAACGTAATGGATGGTTCACTTTAGGCCGCAGATGGCCTGTATTTTCTGGCCGGGTGCAACAGCGTGCGTAGGAAACGCACTATGAGTGTGTAAGAGAGAGTGTTAGGTCACGTGACCGCAGGTGGGGACATGTGTGTGATTGGCTGGTTCCTGTGGCCAATCAATGGTTTCTGTTAATTGTTTGAAAGGTTTTTTCTCTCTTTCTTGTACGCCCCCTTCTTGGAGGCGGGGTTTTTCGTATCAAAACCGGAGTGTTGGGTTTTGTCGAGGGTCGGTCGAGAGGGGATCTAGTTCAGGATAGATCTCGGCCGAACAGGCTGCTGCTGTCAGAGTGACAATGTAGCCGTCACTCTGACGTGATGTAAACGTGGAGTCATGTAAATAATGTAAATAAACCTAATATCCAGCAAGGAAGGCAGTCCTCATCCCTTACCCGCTCCAAGCATCGGTCGTCGGTCATCGGAGCGAGTCGAGATCGTCCTCTCGGCTCGCACATCAAAAGAACATCACTATTTCGCCTCCATCAGTTCGCCAAGAAGATGGAGAGGCGAAATTTAACTCCACTATCTGTCAAATCTGCCACAGTCGCAAAAGGGTTCCGTCCGATCGAAGAGTTCATTCTATTCTGAATGATAGCAGCCTTATTTATACACTGCAAAAACAATCGACGGCCGATGAGACACCTTCAACGTCTATGAAGCACTCGTAAAATGTTGGAACACGCTCATGACGCGCTAAATTTGGGCAATGTCTGATACTACGCCCGCCGTCCGCGCGTAAACAAAGCCGGTCACATTTGACAGTCGGGGTAAAAGCGCGTTCCTTTCGCTGCAGTTAACTGTTTCGCTCACTTGGACTGGGCTTGCGCTGAGCTGCTCTGAAGCCACCCCCAAACCACGTAGCAAACACATTTCAGTGGAAGAACAGAACACTGAGGAAATCAAAGCCGCTCCGCGCCGCTTTTAGAGGGTGGAGCTTTAAGAGAAGTCTGGGGCCAGGCCGGAGTTTTAAAATGAATAGCTCGGTTATCTACTTTACACAACGGAGTGCATATTGCAACTCGATTCTAGATGGCGCTGCACGCGGATGTTCGCAGGGATCGGGAAACTATACACCATATTGTCAGGAACTGCACAGAGATACGACCGCCGCGGGGTGAGGGGGAAACGACGCTTTGCATGGCTTTGGGATTTGGGGCGAGGGTGAACCTCAACTTCAAGGCCATAGAGGTGACGAAGAGGCGACTGGAGTGGTGGTGGAGGAAAAGTAGGGAAGGGATGAGTACGCAGGCGGAGTAATCATACGGATGAGAATTTAGAACAGCGAGGGGAGTAAAAAAACGGGGGTGGGGGCAATGAGTTTTAAAAGAGGGAAGAGAGGGAGATGGGAGGGAGGAAGCAAATATATTAGGTCAGCTGGGAGTAGGGCGAGTAAGCGTAATAAAACTGGTAAGTCGGTTGCTGACAACCGACGCCCCGATTCAAAGGGAAAGCCACTAATCATCATCATCATCAGCACAAGCCGTGCTTTTTCAACGTGAGCAGCCTCAACTGGGCGAGCTTATAAGGTCAGTCGTGATCCGCGCGATTGCGCCGGTGTCTGTTGAGGTTTACCTGAGGTTGTACTATCTCTACTTTGTTAACTCGAGCAGCTGGAAACTCGGGAGCGAGCTATCTCGGGCCTTCTTGAATAGCGTTCCAAGTGCCTAGCTTTAATTCTACCAGCAAAGAACACTGCTGAGTAAAAAAACACATTGGTGAAAGGATATGTATACCAAACAGGAGACGTAGGTGGCGTTTTTCTAGCCGCAAGTTCTTTTTAATAAAGAAGGGCTTTCCGTCACTAGCACCCTACCGCCATTAGCGGTGGCGTCATTAGGGGAAAAGTTGGAGGCATCCGCTTCGCATGTCTTCGCTTGTGAACGTCTTGAAGTAGTCGACAATGCGTCGCAGCGCTCTCAGGCGACTGAATCCTTCGTTGTACACGTTTTGCAGCACGCAGTTGCCGTAAGAGTCGTCGTACTCCAAGTCGTACGCAGCTATGCCGAACCTGAGTTCAGCGTTTTCAGCCTTAACGGAGCACAGCTGCGCAGATTTCGAACACAATGCATTAAGGAGAATATTTTATGCAATGTTTCAAACATGCAGAATTAACAATAATGCTGTTTATTCATCGAGATTATCGGTTGGAGAATTCCACTTCAGCGCGTATTCAGCAGGACAAAAATTTAGATCACTCTGCCTATGTCGGCGTGGAGTTTCGTATTACAGTTTTTTTGTAATCTAAAAACTACAACAACTATGAGTAAATCTCAAAATTATTCACTGTGACACAAAGGGCACTGGTTACTCTATAGCACGACAATTCATGCGATCTGTTGTATAATGCTTGGTATTTACACCTCTAAACTACATGCAATAGGTTTTTAAAACACGCGAGTCTTTTCTAAACGTAGCCGACACCCAAACTTTAAATAAGGCAGCTCCCTCCTCTCCGCCTCCACCAATATCACCGCAGAACACTTTGTTAGGGCAAAAATTGCAGATTCTAAATCGAATAATTGTACTGTTTAACGCGCAGACGCACCACAGGCGTTCAGGCGCGCCGTAGTGGAGGACTCCGGAATAATTTTGACCAACCGGTGGTCTTTAACGTGCGCCGAAATGTTGTACACACGGGTGTTTTACTTTTCGCCATCATCAGGAAAGCGGCCGCTGCGGCAGGGAATCGAGCCCGCGTCCTCGTGCTCAGGAGTGCAACGCCTTTACCACTGAGCCACCACGGCGGGTTGGAGTGTCAATTGAGCTTAGGGTGAAGCAATAGGAGAAGGGTACTTTTACGGAAAGAACAGGGACGGATATACCGCAGCTGGAGCCTTTTAATATTGCAAATTTTACTGAAATGTGCTTTAAAAGTCTCGGAGTAAAGATTTGCGACATTATCAAACACCGTGTAACAAACCCATACGGTACTTCTTGTTTCGGTGTCTACCTCAGTCTAAGGTTTATCTGTAAGTCGATATGATTTTTTGGAATAACGAGAGCTGCTATAGCTGTTTTTTCTGGCTTGCAGACATCTGTAGGTGAATTTAGTCGACGCTGAGACTTTTGCCTTCAAGCGTCGCTGTTTGTTGTAAGACAGCGCAATTGCAGATTTACTATTTTTGCCTCTGATGCCAAATTCAAGAGGTTCTCAAGCAGTTACACGGATGATAAAGCGCTAAGACCACAATAGTGTCGCTGCTGCGACCGGGGTGACGCAGTTTTAGTTCTTGGGCAAACATTCCCATAGCCTGCCCACATGATGATGATGATGATGATTGATGATTTCTATTGGTTTCCCCTTTGTATCGGGGTGATGACATGTCATCTTACCAAAAAGGACTAATATACATATGTTTTACACTTTTGGTTTAATACTAGCGCTGCTTAGGGCAGGCACAAAAAGCTTATTAGGCACAAAAAATTTTTTTTTTCCTGTTACAGGTGGTAACTGTCCTAGGCAATATTCCCCTCTCTGCTTTTCGTCCACCAGCATTCTAATCTTCTTTTCGCCCCCTCGACAGCCTTCAAGGTAACTTCCTCTGTGATACCCTTAAATCCTAGGGCTTCTGAAAGCCCAATATTCCCTTCATGTAGATTTGGATGGATACCCTCACATTCTAACACGATGTGCCGCATAGTTTCTGTTTCTTTTCCGCAGACCACGCATACCCCATCATTTTGTGAATACTTCCCCACAAAACTCTTAGTTCGCAGGCAACCTGCTCTAGCCTCAAAAAGCAAAGCACTGCCCTGAGAATTATCGTAGAAATTTTCCTTTCTGATGTTCATCTTCTCAGCCCTGTACATCTCTAACGACGTTTTAGCTTCCATTTTTTCCCTCCATTTATTCGTTTCAATCTGCCTTGCCTCTTTTTTGGTTACCTTGGCTGTTTTGGATTCCCCACTGTTCTTTCCGTATTTCATCGTTAGCCTTCTAGTCTTTCTTAACCACTGCGTGTCCACGCTTTTCAAGTATAGGTACCTAAAAACCTTAGTTGCCCACCTTCGTTGATCCATTGCCCTCAACCTCATCTCAAAGCATATTGTACTCTGAGCTTCTCTAACTTCAAACGACGCCCAGCCCATATCTCCCTGAACTGCTTCGTTAGTTGTTTTTCCACGCGCGCCTAAGGCCAAACGTCCTACCGTTCTCTGGTTTACTTCAAGGCCTGATAGAACGTCTGATTTTAAGCAGAGTACAGCATTCGCAAACGTGAGACCCGGAACCATTACTCCTTTCCACATTCCTCTTACTACTTCATATTTGTTATACCCCCACAGAGCTCTATGCTTCATTATAGCTGCGTTTCGCTTTCCCTTAACCTTAAGTTGCTCCTCGTGAGTACTTAAGTAGTTATCCCCTTCGTTTATCCACACTCCCAAATATTTATATTCCTTCACTCTAGGTAAAGTTGACGGCAGGTAAAGTTGACTTTTCCACAAAGCATTTTAATATACTCGGCATACAGCGTCCCCACCCGGCAGCTCTTATCAAAACGTCCTTGATAGTTTTTAGTTGGATTAGTTAGCGACGAAACTCTTCCTTCCTCGGTACCTGACTGTGGTGACGTGCGAATCAGGACACAGACGACGATTATGAAAATTGAGGTAAAGAAGAAGCAATAAGGAACCTAAGCACTTTACAATAGCTCCATTGTAAGCTTAGCGCACCTTCCTTCGCGCGCGTGTTGACGTCTTATCAAAATGAATCGTTGAATCCACCGCGCACCCATGGCGTCACTTGTCACCGTGAGTGGACGATCCCGGGAGGGAATCAGTGTGTATTTAATGGGCTATGTTGACGCCTTAGACCAATGGGAACTAAGCAGTCGACAGGTAGCTTGTAACGACGGCTGTCATCGTCACAGGCTAATCTCTTTGAGTGGGAATATTAGATTTGGGGAGGGGCTACGTCAAGTGGCACTTGGTAATAGGACTGTAATACGAATAATAGGACTGGGTATATGTTGTAATACAAGTGGGTAATAAAAGTGTAACAAGTATGTAATAGCTGTGATGGGAGTGTGTGTATATCTATATTACACGTGGTTATCTGAGCTTAGCTACGCGCTGTGCAACTTAAACCGCACTCATATGTCGATTTTGAGGTACCAGTTGCGGACGTTTTTTTAAAGTGAGAGGCCACAACACCAGGTCCACTTTTTGCAACCAGGCGCTATAGATCGGGGGAAAGGTTGGAATACGACTGGCATTTCCAATATGCTGGCTTCGATTCCGTACTGGTTCACAAGTTCCCTAAACACCAAATGTAATTTTATGCTCTGTCCACAGCCGGCTGTTTTGTGCGCGTGTCGGACAGCTACGATTGCGCCCAATGAAACAATGTTTTTTTTTGCATTAAAACTCTTATTGCAGAATTCAGTGTAGGTACCAAAATATTCACGGCTTAATTTTCGGTACATCCCGCCTTGCCTTTACGGCCTACTCTTCTAAGTCTGTATATGCACTGCTCGGGGTCCATACGTATTTCCACTGGTTTGGGTCCAATCTCGGGTTAAAAAGCTACAGCCCGGTGTCCGAGATGCCCGCCCTGCATCCAATTTAGTAAATCTGTCACACGTATTGTGCAGCACTGCCTACGGTATTTCTCCAGAAGGCATAGATTATTCCCTCGTCATCAAGGAAGCGCATCTAGGCACCCTACAATGACGAGTTTCATCTTGCACCATGATGAATCTGCGGGTTACGCGCTGTCACAGCTCTTACAGCGCCCAAATTTCGGCATTACAGTAGGGGAAGGGGGAAAGACATAAAACTTGATTCAGGGTATGAATACCGATAACAAACGAGTAAGCATGCTCAGCTTGTGACAGAAGAGATGAGAGTTTGGTCATTGCGAGAAAATTCAGTCAAGCACATTATTGCAGGTGGGCCGTAGCCTGGTAGGACGACATGCAAATTGAAATAGCGAATCGGCAGTAATAATTTCACAAAAAGCAGCCTACAGAAGCGACGAAGTGTTAGATTTAGGCTCAAGATTGAACCATTTAGTTTTTGGCAAACTATAATCTCCCGCCAAAATAACACGCGTTGCATCAAGGGCTAGTAAAATATTGCTAAGCTGAAACAATGACTCGGAGCCTTTCTGTGTAGGTGGCCTGAAAAAGGACCCGATAGCCAATCCGGGACCATTAGCTAGGATAATCTTGCACCAGACCATTTCGCCTAATGGGGTATCTAGTTTTATTCGCACGCTAATGATAGCACTGTGGACAAGGACGAAAACGCCCCCACAATGCACATTGCGATTTTTCCTATATGACATATAGCTCGACGAAAACATTTTTTTACTTACGGTGTCATCAACCATAATTCAGGGCCCACAACGACATGTGGCTTTACCAGTTCAACAATCGCACCGAACTCCTCCTTTTTTGTTCTCAAGCCCACGGCAATTTACAACAATAATTTTAAGTTCAGTTATAGGGTCTAACTTTTGGCCCGATAGGGCATGAATTGGTGGCTATCGGCCATTGCACATCACGCTGTCACTAGCCACGTCATACCGAGAAACTTTACCTAAATAATACCGAAAACTTTATTCCTTCTCCGAAACCCAATGGTCCAACGAAGCGAAAGAGCTGAAAGGCGAATCCGTTTTCGTTTGTCCAGGGCTCGTATTAGCCGCTCGTGTGAATTTCCCCGCAATGTATATTGTCGCGTCGCCAAGGACGGCGCACGCTTTCGTCAAGGAAGAAACGTTTATTGGACCGAAATTGGGCTCCAAAAAAATACTAAGGAAACGCAAGCGACGTAGCAGCAGTGAACGAGCTGACGTGCGCCGACTGGCGTCGGCGAATCGAATGCCCCGGCGTCTCCACTGAGATAATTTATCTTTCGGCGCGATTGTTTCTCGAACCGTCGAATTACGATGAGAACGCTGCGGATCAAGGAAGATTACTCTAGTCTAGTGACGTCAGTGTAAAACACTTCCTGTCAACAAAGATAGCCAATGCGGCATTAAAAGAAAGGATGCAACACGCGGTTCACTTGGGGCACAGATAACTCAGGCGGGGGCAGCCGTACGCCAGAGCGAAACACATAAGTAAACAAACCCTATGCACGGTTCGCCGAAATATTGAATGCGCCAGCAGAGAAGGCAGTGACAGGTACCCGCAGAATTTAAACGCTTTTGCCTTGTATATCAATTACATTCATGCTGAAGTGGTTGAAGAAAGAGTTACTGAGTTAATATTAAGAAAATTAACGGATGTCCGTGCCCACGGTACTCTTAATGGCTCCTGGCACTGCGGAAACGCTATTTGGAAACTCAGTGATCAGTGGTGAAAAAGCTGCCGCTGCTTCTTTGCGTGCATTTCAGTTTCAACAAGGGACAACTCTATAGCTGCGGACAAATGCTTGGGACGTGCGAGCGGTTGACATACCCGCCACGACGGCTCAATGGCTAAGGCGTGCGCTGCTGATCCCAAAGACGCGGGTTTGATCCCGGCCACGGTGGCTGCTTTTCCGATAGAGGTGAAAAGCGAAAACGACCATGTGTCGAGATTGCGGCGCTCAATGTGAATCCCCAGATGGCCAACTTTATTCCGGAGTCCTCCACTACAACGCGCCTAATCGCCCAGGAAGAGGTTAGGCCCCGCATTCAAAAGCAAACGTCGACAACCAGTCACGTCTGATTCTGGAAGCTCTATACATTTGGCACGTGGTCTAAGCACTTACCTTTCTGCCGAAGGAAACTTCGTTGTCGTACGAAAAGATTCTGCTCCCGGTGACCACGTACATGGCATCATATTTGTAGTCATATTGTAAATTGGATGAGAAGACGTCGTGGGTACAGACCTACAGCAACGAAGCATGAAAACAAAAATGGCTGACAATTGCAGGACTACCTTATGCAAAATTTGAGCGCAACGCGAACTGCAGTACTCCGGGGGGCGGCTCATAGCTGCTACTGCTCAGGAAGTGATCCAGTCCTCAGTGAATCCAAGACAGCGCGCACTCTGGCGTTGTGTCGAAGCCCGTCGCCCCCGGGGAGCATATCTCGCGAGGCCGCGGCATACTGGCCTCCTCCTTATATTTCGTCATACTTTCATCCTCCGCTGTTCTGCTCCCTATATCTTCAGTGGTCTCTCGCTCCCTCGGTTACAACGTGGCCGACGCCAAGGAACGATGCGAAACCACCGGAGAGGAAGCTTAAGATCTGCGCTTTAAAACATGACAAACACAGGTGGCTGAAACCATATCCCCCCACACTAAAATGACCCATGTTGGTGAATCATACATCTCGTTTGTTTTGTCCCATCCAAAATAGTCCTTGTTTGTTTTTAAAGACGATAGTTTTTCTAGGGCTACTTGTAGGCGGAAATTTTGGCCTGTCTGTTTTTCTGACGTCGGCCCCTCGATTCAGACGCCCCGAGAAGCGTAATGCAGATATTGAAGGTAATGTTTATATACCCGCAGTCATTTTAAACGCCTAGGTCCAGTTACCATGTTCATACTTGGCAGTGTTCTTACTTTTCAATATTCTTCAGCCAAAATAAACATTGGGGATATTAGCGCCAAAAAATCAATACATTGATGATATTTGCAGCAGTTTTTTATGAAAATTGACATGAAGGGTCTGTTGTTACGAGGGCAAATTAAATTCTAGCCACTGCTGAAATACAGAACATGGGGCATTCCGATGGATAGATAGACACCCGGCAGTCGTTTCTTGTGAAATACTAGCCTCTGCAGAAATACAGAACGTGGGGCATTCCGGTGGACGGACACCCGGCAGTCGTTTCCTGCCGAGCGGGCGGGCACTTGAGAGTACGAGGATATGGTGGCGCCGTCTGACAGTTGCCCTGGGTGCTCAGCTACGTGGGGTTCCTTATGCCAATGTCAGGTGGCGTGACCAGTCACACCAAGACTATCTTAAGCAGTAACCACATGGAGAGATTTTTGCGAGCCACGGGTCAAGCGAAGCGATGGGATCGGAAATCGCTCGTCTCAATCGCTTGACGAGGCATCCGCATCAGCGCGATCGCGTGAGCGACGTCGAAACGTTTTCCGCACGGTCCGCACAGCTCCCCAATAGGATTATTTAATTTTGCTCATCAACAAGCTCGAGACCTCACTCACCGAGCCGCTGAGACCGGGGCTGTTTCCGCACCTCTCCTAACCTACCAAGAAATAACCCAATACTACCGAACCACAAGACAGACCTTCCCCAGTCCTCACACATCTTTGAACAAAAGCCTCGTTCTCTCCCTAAACCGGTAGTGGCGCCCCTTAAAGCTCTCCTATTGGCTAGTCGCTGAAGCCTTTTCCGGGAGGTGAGCGACTTTATCTGCCGACCCAGAACCGAGCGATTCAGTGAGCGGTTTGGTCCGCGGCAAGAAGTAGTTCGTCGCTACTTCTCGCCGCTCCATATGGTTAGCGATTTAGAATGTTTGGCTGCACGGTTCGTATCTGCAATTAGGTGTCGAGAAACTCTCGGCCACGTCTTTCTAGGCGGTCTAAAGAACGTCGAAGTACCCAAGTACGCCGCGTACTCCAGTTAATCAGATCTATGCTCTGAACAGTTGGCAATGCGTCGGATGACGAGGAATGTGATGGTGACACTACCGGTGCAACTGGTGCCAGTGCGACTGTGCCCCATCATCGTGCCTTATACGCCTCGAGCGCGGCCTGTAGGGGCGCCACTGAAATCCCCCTAGCGGCCCGTTTCGAAAGCAGCCGTGGGAGTCCGCGCCCCGCTCCCCAATGCCGCCGCTGCTTTTGCGGCCCGTTCGCGACTGAGATTTACCGTTTGCGGGCGTTTGAAATCCATGTTTATGTGGAACAGTCACTCTGTTCGCAAATGGGGTGTGTTTACGAGAGTGTAAATGTTTCTGACCCTTTCTTAGTGTGGTATATTCGGTCTGTATATGCGCCGGGTGTGTGTCACAGGCCAGCGTGGCGGAACTGGCGTATGATGGAGCCGATTGTAGTGTAGTTACACTGACCTGAATTTACTAGCCGTGTCTCCGTAACCACCGGTTCCTCAGATGTTCATGCTATGGCTATAGATTACTTTATAAATCGGTTTTGTGCGCTTACATGATCAGCGAAGCATTCATACCTGACAGCACGCCAGTTACGTTTGCTAATATTATATATACCTCAGATATTGATCACCACCATTTACAAGCCAGTCTGTGTTAATTTCGGAAATACTCAACAAAGGTACCATGGGCAATTCATAATGATACTCGGGTACAGCACACGACCGAGTCGTCTTGTCGGGAGGTGAGCGCACGCAAACATTCATCTGCTACATATATCCTCTGCGAGCAGCGCGGAGACGGGCTTGCAATATAATCCGCGTCCGCGACTATAAATGCTTCTTCGAAATATCTTCATATGGCACAGGGAGCCTGCAGAATAAAGCAGAAACTGAAATTAGAGGGCCTTATCACATACCACACTTTTCCAACGACACCTTTCATCGCTTGTTGAAAAATGCGTCCGCCATACGATCAGCTATTCGTTGAAGTAGAAAAAATTGGGCCCATCTCCCCGCGAGGGGGACTCGAGTAAATGCGTCTCATAGGGGGTGGGTGTATTGCGTTAACGTTTAGTGTTTGGGGAGTTGGTGGTAGTGAATGCGTTGTATCAGCAGCTTCTTGGCGTAGTTTGAATGGGTCAAGGATATAAGGCGCGTTCGTAGCCTCCCATTCTGTGTCGGCTTTGTGGTGCAGTGGGTAGAGCACCATGTACATTGCGTTCCGCCCACAGGGTCGAGGGATCGAAACCAGGCGCTGGCCGGATAGTATTTTTTCTATATAGTGTAGGGGGAGGGGTGCGGACAACGACGGTGCGGACTACGACTGCGGACGTCAACGCGGGTGACATCGTGAGTTACTGAAATGCTCTGCATTTAAAACAAAAGGAAAGTGAACGCGAGATTTGTATGTGGAATTACTAAAACGTTCATTGCTTGATTCCGCTCCGCATTTGTGCACGGCGTCGCGAAATAGCAGTGCATTTCGCGTATAGGTGGTCTAGTGAACCCTACCTGGCTTAAGTTTCGACGAACGTCTTTAGTATGTCAGAAGCTGCACTGTTTTTTTTTTTCATTTCCGTTATAGCTATTATGTATCTTAATTCCGCACTTGCACAGGATTTATTTTTCCGTGGTTTTATTAACTTGCCTTGGTTCTTGCTATATGGTGTATGTGTGGGCACATATTTAACGACGCACAGGCGTAGAATATACGTAACATTTTCGCATGGTTTATATTCTTATAAAAGGCATAAGTTATTCTCAGGGATTAATGGGTAATCACATCCCCGAAACATATTTTTCTGTAACGTGTGTATTCGAAACGGAGCCGCATTAGTTGTCCACGCTGCAAAATGAAGCCAACCTGTCATTGTGCCAGTATAAGGTCTAAACGAGGCGACAGTAGAATTCATTTGTGCCTGAAGTTTTGGAGGAGACATGGGTGATATGTTCCTGCCGTCGCCGACGCCCGAAAAGCGGCGACGAAGTGCGCAGAACCGCGTCACCGGGTAACTATTGCAGGCGATCGCGTACTCTACGAAGACGCCGCTGCTTTATAAGTGACCTAAACGTACTCTTTGCCTATAGACGTCACCATAACAAGTTTTTTCAGGGCGAGGAAAGGCGAAAAGAAGCGAAACAGAACCAAAACACTGCACGAGCCCCTTTCAGCCACGCAGCGCGAATCCCGTCAACGCCGCGGAGAAGCGGCGGCAGGCGGCGCAGCGATCGCGAAGCCTCGAGCTCTGCCTGTAGGGGCGAGTCTGAAATCCCCCTGGCGGCCTGTTACGAAAGTAGTTGCGGGATGTTCCGTCCCGCTCACCACTGTCGCCGCTGCTTTTCCGACGCCTTCACGACCAAGATTTACCGTTTGTAAGCGTTGGAAATACATATTGCTGAGGACCACTTCCTCCGTTCGCAACTGTGATGTGTTTACGAGAATGTAAATGTTTCTGACGCAATCTTAGTGTGGTACATTCGGTCCGTATAAGCGCCAGGTGTGTGTTACAGCCCGGCGTCGCGGAACCGGCATATGCTCAGAGCTGATTCTAATTCACGGCCCTGAAATTTACTAGCAGTATCTCCGTAAGCAGCGTTTCTTCAGATGGTCATGCTATGGTTATCTGCTGCAATGTAAACCGGTTTTGTGAGCTTGCATATGTAGCGAAATACCCATACCTGGCCACGCCAGTTGCGCTTCATACCTCGGATATTGATCACTACCATATGGACAAGCCAATATGGCATAAATTTCACGAATGCTTTACGAAAAAAGAAGGATGCTTAATGCAATATTCTACGCGGGAATTAGCACACCACAAAAAAATTAATGCTGGGTCGTCTTGTCGCAAAGTTAGCGCTTGCAATCGATCATCTGCTAGATGTATCTCTCCCGAGCAGCACGGAGCTAGGCGTTTAGAGTAATCCGCATTCGCGATTAAATGCTTCTTCGAAGCTTCGTCGTATGACGCAGGCAGCCTGCAGAATCTAGCCTAAAGTGAAATCACAGGGCCTTATGAGATACCTAACTCCTCTAACGAGACTGTTTATCGCTTGTGAAATTGTTTACTGTACTCTTCAATAAATGCGTCCGCGGAGTGATCAGCTGGTCGTTGAAGTCGAAAACCAGAACTACAGTGAAGGTGCAGCTTGTGTGTGTGATTTTGTGTGTAAGTGAAGCGTTCCCCCTCTCCTGCACCGCCTCCCCTATCCCCCTGTCTTGCGATAAATAAGTTCATTTCGGGTCTAGTTGCCTTATTAGCACTAGCTTGCTTAAGTTTCGACAAACGTTGTTAGGATTTCCGAAGCTGCACTGGGTTTTAATTCCCATACGAGCTGTTCTGTTCCTTCCGATCTTGACAGACCGTTTATTTTTTCGTGGTTTTATTACCTTTCCTTGGTCGTTGCCATAAGGACTGAGTGGGCACATATTTAACGAACCACAGTCTTGGAATATACTTTACATTTTAGCGTGGCTTACATTTCCATGAAAGGCACAAGTTCTTGTCAGGGAATGGGTAATCATATCCCCGAAGCCTATTTTCCTTCGACGTATATATTCCAAACAAAGAGGCAGTCGTTGTTTGCGCTGCCAACCGAAACCAACCTCTCACAGGGCCAGTATCAGGTCTAAACGAGGCGACATAGAATTCCCTTCTACCAGACGTATTCGGAGGTGACAGTGTTGAATGCTGCTGCCGTCGCCGACGCCCGTAAGAGGGGTCTAGAAGCACGCACAACCGCGTCCCCAAATAGCTCTTGTTGGCTTTCGGGCACTCTACCAAGACGCAGCTGTTTTTTTTTTTGAAGTTCCCTAAACGTACCATTTGCTTACAGACATCATTTTTTTAGGGCGCCGAAAGGCAAAAAAGCAAAAGAGAACCAAAACACTGCATGAGCCCCAATGAGCCATGCAGCGCTGCTCCCGTAAAGGCCGCGGAGAAGTGGCGGCAGGGGGCGCCGCGATCGCGAAGCTCGAGGCCCCCTCGTGACCGGAGACGGCAGAACGTCTACTTCGGCGCATAATTAGTTATGCGCGCCACCATAGACCCTTCCAGGCAATAAATACATTGCACAATTTTGCACTTGTTTTATCACTTCACTCTTGGTCAGTGAAATGGTCCCTTTCAGCCGTGATTTTTTTTATTTCAAGCAAAACAATGTTTTTTGTGTGGTTTCTTAAATTTCAGGTCCCATAAGCCCCCAAACAAAAACAAAAAAAATAGAACTACAACTGCAAGTATTAAAAGATTTGTTAATGAAGTAATTAGGAAATCTAGAAATTAAACATTTTATCTCAAGCAGAGACATCAGTTTTGCTTATTTTCCTGAACTACATGACTACATGAACCTACATGAACCTACTTCGCAATGCGCGTATTTCTAGATTTACAAGCTTGGAAATAAAACTGAGAAACCATTTTTTTTCAGCCTCGTTGTCGCAATTTCGCCTTCACCGAAGCTGCCTCTTTTTTGTGCGTGTAGCTTAATAAAAATTAGACAACACTGATATCTATCGCAACAGGCATCAATGATGAGCAATTCACTCGAAAACTAGGAGTTTTGGTTTCGTTCTCGATGTGCTAGAGAAACTTTTATGTGATGGCATCAGCTGACCCCACCAGGGCCGAAAGGGTTAAGGGAGGATGATTGCGATCATTGCGTGCCGTACTGGGATTCCTATCAGTCAACGTCATTGCGGTGGCACTGAGGCGTCGTGCTCTCGTCTCGCTGGAACCGAGGAGAGTGAACAAAGGAAGACCGCATGGAGGGCCCAAGTGTACGGGAAGAAAGTCACCTTCCGGGAACAGGTTTAAGGAATCCTATAGATACGAAATAAAAACAGTGCGAACTATAAACACGAAAAACGAAAACATTTCTACGAAATTACGAAAAGATCTATTTCGCTGTTTGCATCAACATCACCACGGTACTTTACCAGAAATCCAATCAAGAGCAGCAGCTGTTTCTTTTCGGTTTTTTTCTCCCTCTACAATTGAGCCCCCTTACAGCGACAGCCAAATGTCCGAAATAATTTATCGCATGCGGAATCAATCTACACTTTGACGGAACTTTCGAAAGCCGTAACAACCATATTACGAAATTTCGAATGACATTTACACTGTGTAGTACTCCCGTGGGTTTTCATGTGCGATGGTCATAGCTTTAGGTGGCCTGTTCCACCAGCTCTGTGACTTCAAATTTCGCAGTTCTTCTATAGCAAGTGTGTACGGCAATAAAAGCTCGCAAGAGGCATGAAGTGCACGTGACTGTGGGACCGAACGTGCTCCAGCGCTCCGGTGCTTGCCGCCTCAGGGCTTCGCTTGCACAGGGGGAGGCACTGGCACCGAACGTGTTCAGGCGCAAGCCGTTTTAAGTGCAGAGCCCCTAAGGGGCTCGCCTTGTCGTCGTAGCTCGCTTGCTGGACCCAAGTAGAGCCACACGGCGTCCCGTCGTAGTGGCTGTAGTCGCGGCGTCCCACAGAGGCTTCGAAAGCCACGTGGTTTATGTAGTCATAAGCGTTCGAAACCGCGGCGTTTGTCATACATATGCCCGTTGTTTTGTGCAAAGAAAACTGCAGGTGCATTTGAGGCAAAGAATGCGTAATTAACCGCCAGCGCCCGCGTTCATTTAGTTAGGAACGCTCGCAGCGTTGGTTTTTACAATAGTAAGCGAAAAAAAGTGGCGGTGCAACGCCGGAACGTGCTGGAGGAACAGCGAGCACAATAAGAACACAACTCCCGCTGGCGCAGTTTCAGGCAGGTGAGCACTGCGAAGGCGGGAAATTTGAATCGCATTAGGTAGTAGCAGTGAGTTGAAAACGGCGCTACAGCCCATTATGGCGAATCCGTGCTCTGCACTTCCGACAGATTTCAAGTTCAGTGGAACAGGTTTAATTTTTAGTAAAGCCTGGTCACGGGGGGATGAGCGGAATTATGCAGAGTGAGCCCAAATGAGCTGGACGCTCATTCAAGTGCCCGCCCACTAATTTGAATTCGACCTCATTAGAACTAATTGATGGCCCCCTTCAAATTAAAATTAACGCGCTTTCACTACGTAAGCAGGAGCCATGACGGCAGATTGCATGTGCTGTAAAATGAACGCTGTAATGTGGGCCAAAGCGGGGTAACTACAGACGAGAATATGCAAGAAACCTGCGTCACAATTTTAGATGTAGCCGAATTTTCGGTTTCCTAAAACAAAACAAAATCGCCATACGCAATCACGCTACGCAGAACTGCACCACGAACTGACAATTTTTAAGGGTTTATATTAGAACAGCTAATTTTTCGTTTCTGTTAATCATTTTCTTAAAGCCATATGTCCCGATGGGAAATCTGTCTAACCCAAATCAACCCCATATGTCCATTGCACAGTGAGACATACTTAGCTTATTTTGTATACGAATTTTAAATCAAAGCTTTACTGCTTTCGTCCAGCGGTTTCGCGGAGGATGAGCGAGCTAACCTTTTGACCGAAGACGCACCGCCGGCGACATATTCCTCGAAGCACGTCGCGTGGTTCGCCGGTCCCGCTGTCGGCGATGCGTTAAAACCCCGTTTTCAGTCGTTCTGTTCACGAAGCGGCGGCGGTCGCGACGGGAGAGATCGCTCAGCTGATTGGCAGCTTACCAAACCCGCAGCCTCCCGCGCATGCGCCGCTATGCCGACTCGGGCTATGTGACTCGTGT
Source organism: Haemaphysalis longicornis (assembly GCF_048455015.1). Classification (NCBI taxonomy): domain Eukaryota; kingdom Metazoa; phylum Arthropoda; class Arachnida; order Ixodida; family Ixodidae; genus Haemaphysalis; species Haemaphysalis longicornis. The sequence goes on along the minus strand of NW_027526385.1, from coordinate 49,749,275 downwards.
TGCGCGGCGTTCGCCGTGAAAGAGGAACGTCGTGTTCGCCGAGAATGAAAGCGAGGCCGGGCCTCCTCCAGTGAGCGTTGCACGGGACCCAACGACTTTGACCCGGGGTCAGCAATAGAGCTACATCGAAGGTCAACCAAGCGGAACACAAAGACTCAATCGGACTAAGCCAAGTCTTTGCTTTGCATATCCAAGGTAAGCTGAGCTAAACGGCAACCATTTTTCGCTTACAGCAATGGCAAGAAAAAACCCCGGCTGCAGATGTCAGAGTAGGGAAGTTTCATTGTCACGGAAATTTCAGTGACCCAAAAGGCGTTGTGCTTACCTCTCTGTAGCTGCCGAATCTACCCGAGTGATCATTGTAGAGGCAGGGATCTCCAAGTTTCGGTGTGCCCGCTTCCGCTGCTGTCGCCCAGCGCCCTTTCATCGTCACCGAGATCATCCAGAAGGCCTTCGCTTCCCATTTTTTCATCGTATGTATGTCCCGTACTACTGTACCCTGTTTGTGAGGGATCCAAACAAAAATGTGGTTGATCCTAATTGCATAGGAATGGGTAAAAAACGAAAGTGAAATGTGCCTTCACAGGAGCATTTATTGTGCATCCATATGAACTTGCACACCGCTATTTTTATTACGTCGGCATGGCACTGTTAGACGCATCAATGCTAGACACTGGATTGCACGCGCCGGAACATTGCGTAAATCCGACTGAAACCACAGCCCCTTGAAAACCATGCAAACGAAACGGAAGCGAAACCGAAAGGGTGCCTCAATTCACCCGCGTCCCGCGTCCACGAAGACGCTGGCATCGAGGCGCCAACTGTCGGCGCTCATTGGTGTCATGATCAAAAACTTCGCTTCACTACTACTAGACGGCAGCATCTCCTAGTCGGAAACTGAATGAAGAAATTAGTGGAAAAGGTGTAAGGCGCGTTCGTAGATGTACTTGCACTTGAATTCGTAGTGCTGTGGGCAGAGTGCTGTGTACCTCCCGTTGCGGCGAGAGTTCATGGCTCGAATCTGGGCGCAGACGCGTCAGTGGAACTTTTTCTGGCGACGTCATTTCCGTAACAGTTATGACGCCGGTAAGATCTCGGTGTACCCGGGCATAAAACACTGCCGTATTAAAATGCGCGGAACGTTTCCTCTGCTGCTGAGACAAGAAGATTTTTGTGTCTGTGTACCTAATATCAGCGTGTCGAACCGAAAAAAATACCCGTTCGGTTACGGTTCTGGTTCAAGCGAAATCATTTCGTTCCGGTTCAGTACCGGTTCGACAAAATCACGCACCGAACCGGTTCGCGAACCGGTTCGGCAGCTTGAACCGGTTCGCGAACCGGTTCTATTAGTTGAATTATCACTGAAATTAGAAAAAAAAACATTTAGATGTTTAAAATGAGCCAAATGAAAACACAGACAAGAATCCAAAATGCTGCTGTTCCTCAAGGGCAGTCGCGCAATTGCAAAGCAGGCTTTAAATAATTACGAGATATTAGAAAAACAGATGAAGTGGCGACGATTTACCACCTACTTTCTCGCCCAGACTTTATGTTGTCCTAGCGACTATTCATAAAGCCATCGCCAAGAGATATGACGGTGCGATATATTTTCTGTCCTTTCCTTTTTTGTTGAAATCACAATCGTTGCTCAGGAATCGCCCATCGCGCTAACCTTGAAGCCTTAAATTTAGGCCTGCGTACTGGCGCTTTCAAATACCAGCGCTTAATACCAATGGCGCACATTTTTTTATATTTGTAACAAAACAGAAGAATCCCACAACAGGCACATAAATACTACCAATGAATTAGATTATTTGGTCAACCTGAATAATTTGTTAGCTGTCACCTTATCGAATGTGTTAGCCACACTTTTGTTAAAAGTAAGCTTTAGTTAACGCTCAGTCACTGCATTATTGCTCTGACCACTGCAATTCTTTTTGCGATAGCTATACCGGATGTGTGCATTACAATCAGTATGTCATAGTACCGCCTGACTCCCGGCCATTGTTCCGTGTGCTACATTGCGGAATCTTATAGCAGGTTACGCTGTTACAAAATTAAAGGGAAATTTGACGCGCGGAGCATGAGACTGGACTTTTTTGGGTTGACGCTCTTTAATTCGTCCACAGCGGTACTCCCCTCCGGAAGGAGTAGCAGTAAAAGTAATGTAGCGAGTTGGGCAGTCAGTACAAGTGCACCTTCGAAAAAAAGCACATATTAAAGAGACAAAACTGCAGAACAGGCAGCAGATATGATTGCTTGGCGAATGGGAGAGTGTGAGGTACCGGCCTGCCTTTCTGCACGTGTCATCTGCTTTATTGTATCTGCTTCCAAGACAACGTCAAGGGCTGCAGTTTCTTGCCTAGGGATTAAATGCGCACCTTAAAGGGACACTGAAGTGAATTTGTCAAGCTCCCGTTTTTGCTTGCACTGCGTAGACTGGCTCAAATTAGCACACTTTTCATCGTTTATCCGGTTGACAAATCGGTAATTATTTTACACAGCGCGAAAGAAGAAAAACTACTATGCGCGGTTTGCGGCGGCCGCACCAACTAACGCTGTGACGTTGGGAGGAGGGAGCACCGTGGTTGGACGATGCCCAAGGTTAGCAATCAAACAAGTTTCGGTTTCGGTTTCGTTTTCGGTTCTGTAAAACACAACCGATGGCGTTGTTGGATGGGCATTCTAAATATCTAAGTAATCATCGTACCGTGCCTCTGCCGTGTTGTCGGCTGTGAAATGCGTAAGATAAGCCTCCCAGGACGGCTTGGAATCGTAGCATTCACTAGCCAAGGCCTACGCAGTGCATGAACGCCCTCCGCGTCCCCGCAGACGCTCAAATGCCATGAGCTTTTCCCCCATATTTGTAGCTTGCCTCACTCATGCCTGTATCGTAAAAAGCGTGTCCGCATCAGGCCAGGGGTCTGTTGATTCTGGCCTGTGCCCACTGCCCGCAATCAGTCGGTGCTTATGGCAACAGCACGCCAACGAGAACTCGCTAGCGCGCCAGTGCCAGCCTGCGCGCGTTCTGTGAACTAGTTCGTGGAGCAATGAACGTTGCGGCCCAAAAAAAGGTGAACTGAGTATAGAAAACATCAGCGGAAAACGAAAAAGTTAACTTATAAAAAAAGAAAGCACGTACCCGCGGGGATTCGAACTCGCGACTTGCAAAACCCTTGCGATGACATACCTAGCACTTCAAACAAGTCGGCCTCGGGGCCAGCTCTGCTGGCTTCGGTAATATATGGTATATATTGTATAACCAGTTTACACTTTTATTTAGTTTCGGCATTTCAAGCAGCTTACGTGACTATTTGTTGTATTGCGCTCGGGCAGTAAGCATCCCCCAAGTTTCCACAATATATCACGTCTTGCAATTGCATTTCTTAGACGGAAAAGCGTTCGCAGATGCGTAGTCGTGCTGCTGACCGCTGTGCTTGTTACGCTGTACGATAAAAATATCAGTTGATTTTATTTCCTTAGTACCTATATTGACTTCGCTGACTCTTCTCCCGCCTTCAAGAGGCCTTATATTTTCCTACTGGCGTACCAGTCAGCGAAGCGTCGCATGTGCGCTTGTGCAGCGCTTGCGTGAAGCGACCTTGACTTGGAGCTAGGTACAGTGTACAAACTAACCAAGTAAAGAAAGGCACATTCTTCCATTCACAAACGTGCCCTGGCTTCGTTTCAACTGAGCGAACGAATTGCGACGACCCGTCGGCGGCCGGCGGACAAAACGCTGGGCCGACTGACTCTGTCTGAAAGCCGGGGAGCCGTGCAGTAGCGCAACCAATTGCGAGCTCGGCTCCTCCCGACGTCTCATGAAAACGCCACAGAAAATGGGCGAGCGTAAAGAGAGGAGGACAGCATTTTCGAATTAATTTTTCTACTGAATAAAATCGCGTAAACGCGCCCAGAGCGGTCGAAACATGGCCTGGGGACTCCGGACTACAATTTGTGCTAGTAATCCCGAAATGTTTACATATCACTTTAGTGTCCCTTTAACAGTTTTCCCTGACATATCTGTTGTTATATGTATCTGTAAAAAACGGAACCTGTCCACTGTACTGTCTTCAAAAACAGACCACGGAACTCACCTCCTTCGCATTGATGACACGTGTGGTTGTGAAGGGCAGGGCAAAGAAAAGTATAGAGCAATATCCACGGTTTGGTGCTTGTCTTTTTACTTAGTCCGTTTTACGTTATTTCTGCGTAATATTTTAAAACAACGTGATTTGCCTTTTCTTTTTTGTTGTTTTCCGTGTAAACACACTTAAAAAAAACTGGCGCATTTGATGCCCCGTGCTATATCTCTTGCTCCGAGGCGCAGCTTATGTTGCAAGCCGGCACTTATTTTAACCAGGTGGTGATATTAAACGTGGATCAAAATCTACATAAACGGGCGCTCTCGATTTCCATCTAATTCATAAAAACGTTCGTGGGGAAGAGAGATCGAGGCCACTTGTGGTCAGCAGCAAACGGCTTAGCCACTGAGCCGCTCCTGTGGTCACACCTGTCAAGTATTAACAATTTGTAGGTGTGGGACCTTTTAAACAAATTATGAAATGCAAAAAGTGCGCACACATCGGGTGTGGGCTTTCGCTGTTGCGCAGTGGAGCACTCCTGCAGCTTGATTGCTCCAATAAAATCGCAGCTAGGGAAGGGCAAAGTCGTTTTATATCCCTTGCAAGCTGCCGAGAATGACATTTCGTGTGGTCAGCTTGCACTACGCTCACGCTTCCAGCGGCAACAGACCATTGCTATATTGGCGCTCATTCGTTTCCCCTGTTGTTACATAGAGCGTCATAGTGTTCAATTGTGTGGAGGAGAAAGTGCGCGAGCGGGTACGAAGTTGATGGTACGTGAAATAAAAAAAAAACGCGTGAATTGCATTGACTGTGCAATATCAACAACGGAGGGTAGAACCGTTTCGGCATGCACCGGTAACCATTATTTCTTTTTTCGGTTCAGTTCCGGTTCGGGTTCAGCGTGCTCAAAAATTAACGGTTCGGGTTCGGGTTCAGTTCCGGCAAAAATACTGGTTCAGTTCCGGTTTTCGGTTCGGTTCGGTTCCCGTTCGACACCCTGCCTAATATGAGAACACAGGTTCTTCATTTTCTGCGCCCTTCGAGGCAACCAGAAGCCGAGTCTGGTAAAAGAATACTGTGCAGGAAGCAGTGCCCATAGGAGCTCCGAAAATAGTTGTAGGCAAAAAAAAAAAAAAAAACGAGTAGCAAAACAAGCATTATTAAAGTCATAACTGTGATGAGTAAACCTTAAATAAAACTCACCGTCATTTACAAAAGCGGTTCGGAGCCTTCACACCTCTCTCAGACGTTGTCAAGTGGTACACGTTACTTGCTGAACAATAGCTATGACGTTGCCTGGCACGTCTTTGGCTGAACTTCTTACCCAATGTTAAGTCTAAGACCGCGCTTTGTGGTTTAATTTCGTCAAACGGTGCGCAGTAAAAGGTTTTAATGTACGCTGAGCTGTGAGCGCTGGTTGGGGTGAATAGTCCTCTAAGCCAAACTTTAGGTGTAAGCTGCATCGCATGTGACCGTTGTGCTGGCATAGGGACCGGGCGGCTGTTGTATGGCCCCACCGTCGCTGCAGTGAACAGCGCCGGCCGTAGCGAACCACTCGTCAGCGCAGCGTTGTTGTGCATGGCTTTCCGTCGTTCTCCGGCCGTGCGGCTAACAAAGTGTGCGTAACCACAAGGACTTTTTTCAGATCGGTAAATCTTGATTGTGGAGGCGACCTTTACGAGGCATGCCACGTGTATGATCTCCGCCCATACTCAGTAATTACAAATATCAGACGACGCTCAATGCGAAAAACTGGAAGTCAAGCTCGAAGTGCAAGTCCGTTCCTTTGTGCAAGTTTTTCTTGCGTCCAGCAAGTTTGGCGTATCGATGAATATCTTCCAGGTAAATGGTCCTACAAAGCCTGTGTGTGCAGCCGATCCAAGAATGCTGCGGCGCCGGCCTTTAGATTTGATGACGAAACGGCGTCGTGCACGAGCGGAAGACAAAGTTGGGGGGTGCTTTCTAAGGTTTAGCCCGAAACAAAAGTTATGATAGATGACGCTCCGTAACTTCATTAACTAAGGTAGAAATGTGTTTAATTTCACAGAAATACGCTTACTACAGTCACGGGGAATAGTTTACAGAATAAATACCGCATAATAGTAGAACGTTATTGCTTGTCGTGGAAAATCATTGCTTTAAGCGAATTGTAATGGTTACTGGCTTGTCGGTTAATATTATTTCACAAAACAATTCGTGCGCGGCTGAAGGACGAGAGACAGGAGGGTGCCAAAAACATTCCCTAAGTTTCACAACTTAATGGTTCGGTCGAGTTTTACAATCTGCCACCTATATACAGTCCAGTTCACTTATAACGATACCGTTTATAACAATATATCGGATATAACGATGAACAGCTAAGGCACCGTCAACTTTTGTATTCTTTCTATGGTAAAATAAACCGCTTATTACAATGCTCCAGTGCCACGATATAGGATATAACGATTGAATCCGGTTATAGTATTGTGCACAAAAAATGCAAACAGTGATGACTCTAATGACGCGGTGGCCTAGCCTACTCAGGTAGTGTCTACGTAGGAGGCCCAATGCGTGACACAGTCCCTCGAGGACTTTCTTTCCGCCAAGGACATTTAGCTCAGCTAGGTGAAGCACCCATAGATGCTCTTGGAAAAGATTTGCGCTAGCTTCGCATGCGGCAAACAAAGGTGACCGACTGTGGCTTTTTTTCCGCAAATTAGTTGTAGTACGACCTTGCTGGCATGCGAATAAAAGGTTTTGAGCTATGTTCTGTCTTTTTATTTCGGAACCCGCTTATAACAATTATTCGTTATAACGATGGAATTTCCTTGGCACTTGGACTGTATATGTACACGCTTGAAAAGTCATGCACTTTTCAGTCTAACGACGATGATGCTTTATTGCAAACCTTTCTCGTGTGGGTTTCCTTGGTTGCCTTCTAGATTTAAAGCTTGACTGGTTGAGCTTTGAATTTGACCAGCACGCAGTTCGGTGTTTTGATAGCAACGTCTTCGACCCTTTCCCATTCTATTTCGCATGAATAAAGCTTCGCGTTCAACCGTCGTCGTCGTTAACCGGAGGGCTGGATAATATTGCTGTTTATTTTCGCACTTCCACGCACCCCTCTCCAAATCTTAACTGCTTCCAGCGTGCCGGAAATGCGCCTGTGCTGGAATACTCATGATGATGCACCTCTATTTGAAGCAACTAGTCGCGCGTTTTTGGTTTTCTCACAAGGCAGTACACGACTTTTCCTGCTGCTCGGCCAAGAATAGATAGGCAATAAAAAACAAAGGCTGTCGTTAACAGTGCGACTTTTTTTAACTACCGGGGTGAACCTTTCTTCCACGCAAATCGTACTGTACTGTGCATGCCGTACAGTACGATTTGCGTGGAAGAAGCGGTACTGTACATGCGCGAGGAGCAGTGACGCCTCACAGCGCACAGCTCGAGCGCCGGAGCCGCCACCGGCGCGACTGGTTTGGGTTGAATTGGATTGGATGGGGTTGGATTGAATTGGATTGGGTTGGATTGGATTGGAAATCGTTTTAGCAGCAGTAAGCATGATAGTCAGCTAATCCTAGAGAAGCAGAAAACCTAAGAATACCCAGCTGAACCTTAGCTCACGCTGCGTATATCCTGGAAGGAGCTTACCCACTGCTAATTTTTGGATTTACGTCTACGATACATTACGGCAGTGATGTTTTCGTTAATATATTAAAAGCTTGGAGCACGCTGGCTCATGTATCGGGCATTCACGAAGTAAATAAATCAATTAGAGCGCAAGAAATCAGAGGGTTGACCATAAGAAATCGGTTCCCGTTCTTTTAGTTCTCTGTGCGCAATCTAAAGCATACCAAGATGTTATACCCGCTGCGCTGGCTCAGTGACCCTGGCGGTTTTTTTCTGAGCCCAAAGACGTGGTTTTGCGTTGCATCTGTATAACACTTCTAGCGCGCCAGTTGTTGCACCCGCAAGTTCCTTATTTAGCTTCGTTAGGTTTAGATCAACACCAATACGCAGGACTTATATTCTTACCTTCACAGGATTGGCTAGCATAATCACAGAATTATTCCTTAGCACACTCACCGCCTTTTCCATGAACCGGTTTCTTCCATGAACGGTGTTTCGTTGTTGTTTACCGAACTGAAGTTGTACCATGTGTTTCGACTTTTCTTCATTTACTCCTCTTTGATGCTCTGTAAGTTTTTTTTCTGCTTGGTCCTAAAAGCTTGCCACGTGCATCTGCTACACTACCTCCCAAGTTATTAAGTCAATTAGAAAAACACTGGGAACATGAAATTTAAATTCAGGAATGCCCGGCGAATCCTATAGCTCAACTTCACCAAGAACAAGCGTGTTCTGCGCGCGCTGGTTAGGTTTGAAGATAAACACTTCGAAAATAAAAACCTCAGAAGAATGAAATTTGGAATGGGGCACAATATGGCATTAAGCACCACTTGAAGGATTATTGCATTGACGTTCTACGTAGGCTTCCGACAGCTCTTGGGGGTGCCAATTTATTCGCTGGCACCATCATCTGACTTCGCTGAATTATCAATTCAACCCAGGTTCACCCAGTATGAAATTTCTCGAAACTGGCGGTGAGATGTTTGCGTGGCGCCCCCTGGCTCTGACGTTGGCTTAGGGACTCCAGCCGCTGTCGTCTGCTACGCTCCGCTCGTAAGCGGCAGCAGTGCCTGTGCTAGAAATCGCCCGCTTTGATACTTGAATGCATTAACACGCGTATTTCTAGTAATTCAGTTATTTTTGCAAGCTTACGACACCTCTGAATAATTTCAAGCTGTATCTCTCACAAGTTTGCAACACACGAGGAGAGAGAGAATAACTTTCGCAAGATCATCGGTCACAAGATCGTGTGTAACTCGTCCTTTCTAGCTTATTCTCCCCGTTCAGAGCTCCTCGATAAGTATGCAAAATGCGTGGGCTTCCTTACAGTATTTGAGATGCTCTCATGAAGATTCAACAGTCTAATGCTTCAAACCAATCAGCGGGCTCCTGCACGCGCATCGCACAGCACGAAATAAAGCAGCTGTCTTCTATTTCTTAGCTGTCTTTTATTTCTTTTGTTTTCGTTTACTTGTATCAGATGAATCTTTTTGTCCCTAACGAATTATTATTTATGCACCGCCACAAACGTCTTATTAGTAGGTTTGGGGGTGTTACGGAGGCTCACAACGGTCGTGTGGATATTTTCTGCAGTCTATGTGGCATACATTCCCTTCTTCACAAATTGGCTTTCGTTGTGGCTGCGTGCAAGAAGGTGCATATGTGCAGCGTGCGTTGTTTATTCACCTGCAAATACAATGAGAAGGTTTGTGCTACGTCACCGCGATGGCGCCACAGACAACGTTGTCCAGAGTACTCGAAGGCGCCTTCTGTGCTCCGAATTTCTATCGGAACCATCGTTATCATAACAAACTGACTTTAAGCCCGAACAATTGTGAAAGGATTATGGTGTTGAAGGCTTGATGTACTCGCTAACGAAAGCAACAAATCTTATATATGCATATATTACCAGAATCCAAACAGATGAATATTTCCAAGCAGCTCTTTATTGTTTTACAACCTTTCAGGCGTAAAGAACAAATTCTGGTCCACTCGGGAGGGCGTTTTATGAATTGAAGAAAACTACCCTCACTCTGTGGTTATGGACTGGGGACCCGACACACTAATCAGCTAGATTTTCCGTTTAAATATAGCTTTCTCCTCTTCCTGCTTCTTCTATTCTTCGGTGCAGAATTCGGATGAAGCATATCTGAACATTGGGAAGATGGAAAATGCGGCGAAATATTCCTCCAGGTCTGAACAAACAGCGTTACTGTATCTTTACCGTACACGTGACTCATTTTGCTCAATAAACCTCCATACTGGTTAGAAGCCTGGTATAAAACCAGAACGTGACTCTACACTCAGTGGGTTATTTGGCACTCAGCCTACAGTTCTTGCAGCTCACAGTGCATGTCGGCATACTTTCATGCCACGAAAATGTAAAGAGATGTTATACAATACCTTCGGGAGTTCGGCAAGGTTTGAAAAACTGCTTTACCTCATACTGGGAATAGTAATGCATTCTGCCAAAGCCGACAGTCCCGAAGTCCTGGAATTTGTTTTCGTCTTGTATTTTCGCTGTTGTTATGTTTTCTTTGTTCCAAAGGTTTCTCGATACAGAAGTTGATGCTTAGCTCCGACTCTTCTCGCTCCGCACAGGACCGGTTTCGCAAGGAATGGGGCGACGCCGGCAATGTTTCTTCCGTAGCGGTATCCAAAACTGTACTTTAACTCACGCCTTGAGCTAGTGTATGCGAGTTTGTGTCTAATATTAGGATGAAAAGTTACGCACACGCAAAACCTGGTGCGGGCAAGCATCAGATGTCAACCGAGTGCAAAGAAACCGCAGGGAGAGCGAGCCCGAGTGAAGTACACGACAAATGCGAGGATCTCTAAGCCGACGTCACCGAGACGCGCTTCGCAGCGCCGCCCATGGTCGGGCTCAGGGTTAATAGCGGAGCGTGTGGCTGTGTAAGCCCTCGTGTCTGCTCGAACCATAGAGTTTCATACTAATATATACTAGAAAAAACTCTGGCGCAGCAATCGCGGGCAACCGTGGGCGGCGCCATTGCCGCTAGCGGCGTTCCTCGCCTACTTGGCTTAGCTAGCCATATGGCTTCTTTTTTGTCTCGAATATAAATCAACAAAAAAGGCTAACATTTTTTTCTTATTCGTATGGCATGAAGCTGACATATAATCACTGACATATAAATATTTTCGAACGTTCAAGTGTAAAATAACACAACAAATTCAATAAATCTTCTGCAGTAGTATTGTTGCTTTTTTTTTGCAGCCAGAGCCAACTTTTAAGCCTGTTCTGGAACCATGCCAAGAACAAGTGGAACGTGTCTGCCCGATACATGACGGAACGCTCGCTGAAGCGCGGCTCCCCTAGACAGTGGCGCCAGATTTCCTTCTAGCATACATTAGTATGAAGCTCCACGGCTCAAACGCCAACGTGCGCTCACCCCAGAACGGCAGCGCCGTTGCCGCGCAAATTGTACGGTTAGCGCAAAGGAAAAGCAGCTAAACAGCGTAGATCATGAAGCTTTTTCCCCCTCCCTTGCGTGGTATAAGAGAGTGGAACCCGCCCCTGCGAGACTACTGTGTTTAATGTCGGTGTGTCTTGGAACCGGTTTCTGCGAGGGCGCTGGCGGGTTAGGGATACTGCGTGACCTTCGACAGACGTATCAAATGGCTTGACCATCAACAGATCCTGTTAAAAGCACAACTTTCTCACCAGGTCGTAAGGGTATTCCCAGGTTTGCGAAAAGTTCCGGACTGTCGTTGTTGGTGGCACCATACGGCAGAAAAGACGGGTTTTATCTACGAATGTGTAGTGACCGTGTCCGATGAACAGGTCCGGCTGGTAGACTTCCCTGCATAGACGACAGATGGACATTAGCTGGCAGAATGGGTATGCCATCCAGTCAATTTGTTACGGATGTTTCATGTTTATGGCGTACGAACTCAGACTTGGTACGATATAGCTTGAGGCACTGGTTGCCTCCTAGTGATTGGTATGACTTAAATGGCAAAAGCAATTAGCTTTCACTTCGGTACCAGTATGATAAAACTGTGGACGTTATAAACTCTTAGATGAAGGAGTAATTCGGAACGAAATAAATGTGCAGCAATTATTGTCGTTAGCAGCGAAAGTTAATAGCAGTATAGCAAAATCAGGTGTTGTAGCGACATTTGCAGAAGACACTGCTTGATCCTGCATTAGCGAAATTTCTACGCCAGGCGAAATTTTTCTGTTTCACTTGAACAGGAAACACTTCATTATCGCCCTTGTTACCGCCATTTCTTCACCGGGGGTCACAATTTTCCCGGTCCAAGGGGTTTTTAGCTAAAGGTCCTTGAATTGTTTCTTTAAGTATGTGTCTCGTCATAAATAGAAAATAATTGTTTCGCACGAATACTCTTGCGGAATAACAACAGTTGATAAAAATTGATCTCTCACCGGTTTTTCTGCCGCTGATATATGCCTAAGCATACTGTAAAACAGACACAAATCTTGCACCGAAACATTAAAAATAATGAATCGTGTTTTGAGTTTATGGAAGGGATACAAATAAAAATACCTGCCTTGATAGCCCTCGCTAGGAGTACGGTAAGTATTGTACATATTTTTTCTTGCTTAAAGGGGCCCTAAATATGCTTCCGAAGGTCGCCATTTCAATCGCGCAATCGCTAGAGTACCCCTTCACGACAACGTGTACCAAATATTAGACCTCTGCGTAAAGCAGGGGCCACACAAACACGAAAAAAAGATTTCACTTTCTCTCCTGGCTCACCAACCATACCTTGCCGCCACACTAGCGCGCTCTGACGCAGTTCTTTCCGGCTCTGACGCGCCTCTATGACGCACGAGACACTGCCCAGTGCGGCGCCGCGAACGCGAACCACAGCGACAGCGCTCACTGTGCAACCGGAATCTGGTGGGCGGAGCATGCGCGTCGAGTGCTCAAAAAAAAGCGCGCGCAGGGCTTGGCGCAGCCAATGACTGCACGTACATCAAGGAGGGTGATGGATTGCCCTGTTTCTCTCGGTGGTCTTGCGCCGGGTCGATGACGTCGCGGCTTCCACAGTGCTTCGGAGGAGCTACTAGAGGAGGAGAGCCCCAGGCCTTATGGGCGGCCCCTTTTAATGAGCGATAACTCGGCTAATACTTAACTGATTTTCGGATTTAGCGGCTGGGCGTGTGAATAATAAGCGACTGGTCTGGTCATCAAAAATGGTTATCGCACATTTTCCTCTTGATGGATCCTCTAAGAAGGTGGGAGAGGGTTGTGGGAAAACACACGGCGGCGCTTTCTTGCTGGTTGTTAACCTGCCTCTGTTAATGGTTTGATTTGCTAGAGTCCAAAACGAAGAGGTGAGCACCGGGCGGAAGGGGTGGCGGCTGTCCCCTCCGCTGTTTGTAATGAGTTGTCAACTGAACTGACTGGGCGACGCCCGTTCAGATAGAATAACGACCGCATTATGAGATAGATTGTGTAAACATTCACACAGATGCCGCTAACGCGTGTAAGGTATTACGGTAAAGGTCCCGAATAACGGAATAACGCGATGTAAATTTAAAAAATGCTTTCTGTGTATAGTCACCACACAGTCACTTTAAGTCATAGATTGCGTTAAAATTCAAATTCATGGCGCTAGGGCATGTGTCGTATGAAATTAAAGGTCTCGATGAGGGGAATCAAGTTGGACAAATGCAAAAATTTTCCTGATTATTATCATGACATAGCCATAATAGTTCGTAAATGGGTAATGGGTAAAAATTCAAAATGATGCCACTAGGGTGTGCGGGGCATCAAACTGAAGGTTCCGATGAGGGAAATCACATTTGACAAAAACTGCGGTATGGCTATACTGATGGGATAGTCATGGTTAGTCATTGTTTGGGTTAACATTCAAATTGATCCCACTAGGATATGTTGGATTAATGGTCTTGATGAGGGGAATCACGCAGGAAAATACAATACAAAAATGCTACCTGGTTATACTCATGAGATAGTCATGGCGAGCCTTATATTGGGTTAAAATTCGAAGTGACCCCCGCTCGGGCGTGTAGGGTATGAAATTTGCGAACTCCATGAGGGGAATCACGTGGGAGAAATAAATAAAGGCTTCGGGGTTCTAATCATGATATAGTCATGGTGAGGCATAAATTTGGTTAAAATTCAAGGTGAGGCCGGTAAAGCAATTGGGGTATCAAATTCAATGTTTGAATTAGCGGAATCACGTGTGGCATATAAATAATGCATACTGATTACAGTCATTAAGGTCATGGTTAATCAGATTTGATTAAAATTTTTAATGATCCTGATAGGAAGTGTGGGGTATCAAAATAAATGTCTCGTTGAAGGGAATCACGTGGGACAAATACAAAAAACACTTTCTGGTTATAGTTATGAGGTAGTCGTGGTAAGTAGTAGATTAAGCGAAAATTTAGAGTGACGCGAATAGGGCTTGTTGGGTATCAAGCTAAATGTCTCGATGAGGGGAATCGCGTTGAATAAACAAAAAAATGAGTCCTCCTTATCATGATATAGACATGGCTAGTCAATGATTAGGTTAAAATTCAAAGTGATGTCGATAGGGCGTGTAGGGTATCAAGATATTGTCTTGGTGAAGGAAGGTGATCGGATGCAACCATCGAAAACCATGGAACTGAATATTGACTAGTTAAGTAATAAAGTCTTATATAATTGTACTCGTTAATTGTTGGCAAGCCATCTTGAAAGAGTGGTTGGTTCGACACATAGCAGCACTGAACATCCGTCAACAAGCCTGCGTTAGGAACTCTTGGGCTGATATGCCTCCTACGTATACGGTAAGTGGGTTGGCGCAATCAGTGAATGCCTTCGATCGCGCGCAATAGTGCAAATTTTCAAGCATGGCTTGCTGCTGTCGGTGCGAGAAGGTGTTATAATACGCGCTCCAATACCTCATATTCAGTTGGTTGTTAAACAATGCCATCAAATACTCCTTTAACTGTGCAGGTCGTAGACGTACGTGCTCATAAAAGTAAAATATTTGCCACCTCATAACACTATTTTCTGCTGCCAAAAAGGAGCAACTTATTTGATACACCCATATTTCACGGCCGTTTGTTTGCTTAGAAGACCTTTATAACTTTAGCGTTTCAGCGGCGGGTGGGAACCGCGAACGGCTATTTCTTGACACGACCGGTCGTTCTCCGCCACCACGATGCTTTTATTTCGCTTTCGACTCAATCTTTTCGCATACCCGAGCTGCAGCATAGGTGTCCGGCTGATTTTTGTCGGTTTCCCGTCGATGAGATAAACCGAACATACCTCCAGGGAACAAAAACGTGCGATAGGGATTGAACATGAGGGTCTGGAAGCAGCGTATGACCGTACGTATTCTGGCAAATTTGCTTGGTTCGAAGCCTTTCCGATTCGGCACGGCGACCAATTCGCGGCGGCACTCAAGAGGCGCCGGAAATTTGTGCAGCGAACAGGTTCCGCACAGGCAGACACTTCTTTTGTCGTGGCGCCCTTCACACGTTCGTTGCAAGAGCCCTTTGCCCTAACGCTGATTGTTGGCGCAGCTAACAATGGCGTAATTACGCCCCGACGAGTAGCTTCTGTACATCGCCAAGTTAAGGCAACGACGGCAACCTGCCCCCAATTAAAAGAAAATAAACATCATTTGGGGATGAAAAGTCGGGCGTCCTGCTTGCAGGGTTAAACGTAGCCTCACAGGCAACCCCCGTCAGGACAAAGCGCTTGTGGGGTTGCCCGCCGCCTTAGCGGGTTGGGGACAGAATTTATGGGCAAATCTGACAGCTCTCGGACGCCTTGAACGTCCTCTTTAGAGCCCTGGTGAACTTGGCGCTGCTGACGTACCGAATAAATGACACTCACCGATTTTCGATGCCGCCTGGACGTCTGATATCCACGTGCGACACGGAGCGACAGCGTGGGACTGCGACGTCGTCTGTTCGCGCCGCAGTCCCCAAGAAATGCCCCCCAGGGGGTGCCTTGATCGTTAGAAAATGGCCGACCCGGCAAAATTCTATTCTATACAAGTTATAGAAGCGGGGTAGAGTGAGCAGTTGGTGGCTGGGGATGCTGACCCTTCCCGACATTAAAAAAAGTGTTTCCTCGATTTCCATTTCCATTTTGCCCCTGTGGCTTTTCACCAGCGTTGTTTTGGTGGCTACGCGGGCTTTTTTCCAGAAACTGGGAACCGCAGGGTGTCGACCAAGCCACGCTTTAAAGATGGCCTGGTCAAATGCCGCTAGCACGATTGATCCCTCTGAAGCACCAGATGAGGGTTATTGAATTGTAAGGGCCTTGAGTACTTTGTGAAGTAGGACGTTTATTCTACGACACGGCCATCTCCAAACACCAGTCCAGGAACCAGCGATTGTGATGGTCAGTTCAGAAAAAGACGAAATGTTCCTCGAAGTGTTTGATGATAGGGATTATGTGAAAGTGAAATAAATGAATTTTCACGCTTCGGAGCTTCGCGCTTGCAGTATTGCCGTCCTTCAAAACTGAACCTGCCATTACTAAGTAGCATGTGTTAGCTTTAGCTACACGTGAATCCCGACACGGAAAGCAATAATTGTAGAGCCCCGATGAGCTTACGACACAACTCCGAATTTTTACTTATGAAGCGAGTGCACATAATGATCTTACGATGCGGTCATTTCCCGGTTTAAATTTTCTCCCTCAAACCCTTTCCTTTGACACCACAATTCCTTTTGTGCTACCGTGCTAGCATCTGCGATGAATTTGCGCAGTTTACTGCTAACTAGTAGTGATCAGCGGGATGCCCTTTTTATCTCCCCCCACATAATTGTATTCATCGAAACCTATAATTTGATACCCCACACACTCAGCCAGAATTTCTTTGAATTTTAAACTAAATAATGACTTACCATGACTATCGCATGAGGATAATGAGGAAGCATCTCTTATTTGTCCCCAGTGATTCCCCTCATCGATACTTTCAATTTGATCCCCCATACACCCAATCGATGACTCACCATGACTTTGTCATGACTATCACCAGGAGGAATTTTTATTTGTCTTACGTGATTTCCCAATTTGACAACCCACACGCCATAGCGCACATCACTTTGAATGTTAACCATATCTATGACTCACCATGACTGTGTTACGATTATAACCTAGGAGCATTTTTTTGTCCCACGTGAATCCCCGCCCAAAGATCTTCGCAATGAATTTTAAATCATTGTATGATTTACCGTCACTGCGTCATTGTTGCTACCACGATGTATTTCTTATGTGTCCAACGTTATTTCCCTAATCGAAACACTTAATTTGAGACCCTATACGCCTACGGGTCAACATTAAGTCCAACCTTTATTATTATAACTCACGATAACTAAATCATGATAATCACCACGAAGCACTTCGTTTGTCCCACTCGACATCCCTACTCCAGACCTTCAATTTGATACCCCACATGCCCTAGCGCACATCACTTTGAATTTTAATCCAATCTGTGGCTATCATAACTCCCGTGTTACGCGGTTCACCATTTTCGATATTTTTTTCTTATTATATCTTTTTTTTTAATTTGGTTTGATGAGTTATCTACATTTACGCTTTCATAAAATTACAAGTTGAACTTCCATGATATCTACATTTTTGTGAAAATGCAGGGCGTTACACAATCCTGGCTGGGGGAGATGCAGGGGGGTACTCGACAAAGAATCCTACGCATTAAAGAAGCAAAGGCATATTCATGAATGCCTCGCGTTTCAGAGATTCGCGGGGACAGTTCGCTTTGACACAAGGCGTTTTTTCATGGTGCAGAGCAAGAATGCATGGAACCGTAACCCTAAACAGCTTCGACCTAAATGAACTGAGCAGTGAGCACGCGGCCCCTCGCCTACTTATGTTTCTTTCGCCCCAGGGCTGCAGCACACCGTCTAGTCTGGACCGCCTCTATAATGAACACGAACAAGGGCCTACATCAAGAGTTTGGTATCCAATATATACATACAATTGCTCGCAACCAGCGCTAATCATCATGGCCAGCAGGTATAGCTGTATTGAATCTGCAACGAAAATTGTTTCCGACCTCACAGGAGTTACGGTGTCACATCGTACCGAATGCAAGAGTTTAAGCTCACAAATTTGCACCCGTAATATTTTTACCATGCGTGAATTTTAAAACTTTGGATGCTAATGAAATAAGAGTCCATCTGAGCCCTAGCACGAGAGAGTTGCGAGTCCATTTTAGTTCTGAATTTATTTTGAGTTTTCAGTCCATTTTGAGTTCTGAGTTCATTTTGAGTTTTGAGTACATTTTCGGTTTTGATTACAATTGGAGAGTTGGCGTACATTTTGAGTTATGAATTCATTTTGAGTTTTCAGTCCATTTTGAGTTTCTGAGTTTATTTTGAGTTTTGAGTACCTTTTCAGTTTTGATTACATTTTGAGTTTGAGTACATTTTGAATTTAGTACATTTTAAGTTTTGAGTACATTTTGGGTACTGGGTACATTTTGATTTTGAGTACATTTTGAGTACTGAGTACACTTTGAGTTTGAGTACATTTTGAGTTTGAGTACATTTTGCTACTGAGTACATTTCGAGTTTGAGTACATGTTGAGTACTGAGCGCATTTTGAGTTTGAGTACACTTTGAGTTGAAGTACATTTTGAGTTCTGAGTACATTATGAGTTTCGAGTCCGAGTGTGTGAGTTTTGCGCTCAGTGTGAGTTTGAGTTTGAGTGAGCGCAAATGGGCTGCTCACCATTGAGTCTGAGTTTGAGTGAGGGGTGATTCGAAAAAAAATTGTTTGATGAGTGAGTTTGATGAGCCAACTTTGCCGAGGTATGGTAGTAGGCTAAGGTTGCAATGAGAAGAATTATAGTAGGTCTACATATACAAGGGATTGCGCGTCATGACAACGTTGGATATCAGAAGTGGGCACTACGAATGATTAAGCGGAGCAAGTCAAATGAAAAGCATACACTACTTTCAGGGCTGTTAATTTGCGTATAGGCGAGGGCTTCACGTTGAGCCTAAGGGAATTATGGATGATGTACCTCATTTTTTCCCTTATCTTCGGGACATCCAATACGACGGCGCCCATAACGACGTAAGAACGTCTGCCAAGACTTTTCTGTTTTTCCGCCAATTTTCCCAGGGCCTGCAAAAAACGAAAACCACCTCCTAAGGAGAGCAATCTTACTCGTGACTGATGCCATTCTTGGAACCACAGTAATGACTAGGAATAACAAGCACATAAAACGCACGCATTAAGACAAGAGCCGGGTATTTACAGTCACTGACAAAGAAAAAATATCCTGCGCTGTGAATAAACATGCACAAGCAAATAAATATTCAGACGCTTGAAATGACACCGCGCAAGTCTGTTCGCTTTATCTACTCAAAGTATCGGTTGACAGACTCGCCTACTAATCCGATGAAATAGCATGGAATCCAAACATTGCAGGAACGTCGTAAAATAAAAATGCTTACTTGGCATTAACCCTGACCAGTGTGTTCATGAATTAATAGTGGTCAGCCTAACTTTAACTGGGTACGCAGACAAGGACAAGAAACAAAGCACAGGCGCCGACTTGTCATTGACTTGTTTGTTGTCATTGTCTGCGTACCCAGTTAAAGTTAGACTGACCAGTATTAATTCAAGTATGCTCCAACTAGATCAGATTCTCCCTATTCCAGTATATTCAGCCATTGACAGCTCGGCATACACGACATCGACACAGTGCATCTCTGAACCTCTACAGCGCCAGAACAAACGCCTGCAAATTTTCCTTCTTCCCACGCACCATATGCGACTGGAATGATCGGCCCATATTTGTTGTCTGCAGCATTTATGGGATTGGACATGTAGAAAACTGAGACAGTATGTTTTTACTAGTTACTGTAGTTTACCCTGTGTCGTCGGTTTGTTTCTAAGTGATTATGCCCCTCCTGCTTGAGCCCCATGTAAGGATGGCAGTATGTAATAAATAAATAAATAAATAAATAAATAAATAAATAAATGGCCGACTTTATTTAGTAATTCAACTGAGGCCTCGAGGAAAGAAAAGGCGCAAGAAGCTCCAGGTGTGCCGTAATAGTAAGAGGTGGGAGGCAGCTGTAGGCTGTTAGCAAAACGTACAAGCAATTTACAGGGTGGTATAGAAGAAAGTGTATGACAGCTGCATCTAATCGGTACTCACATACGAGGCAGAAACTTGGAGGCACACTAAGAGGACTCAACTTAAATTGAGAACGACTCAGCGGGCAATGGAGCGGAAGATGATAGGTGTAGCATTAGGGGACAAGAAGAGAGCGGAGTGGAGCAGGGAACAAACACGTGTTAGGGACATATTAGTAGAAATTAAGAAGAAGAATTGGACGTCGGCTGGGCATGCACTGCGAAGGCAAGATAACCGTTGGTCATTAAGAATAACAGTGAATCACTACAGAAGGCAATCGTTGCAGGGGCCGGCAGAAAGTTAGATGGGCAGATGAGATCAAGAAGTTTACGGGGATAAATTGGTCGCAGCTAGCACAGGACCGGGGTAATTGGAGATTAATTGAGAGGCCTTTGGAGATTATTTGGAGAGGCCTTTTGGAGAGGCTGCTGGTGGGGATGATGATGACGGCGATGACGACGACGATGATGATGATGATTATGATGATGTTTCAAATTGATTGTCCAGTGGATGGCACTGTGTCTCCCGAGCTCCTTCAGTTGCTTTTGCAAGAGCCTGCGTTTAATCGGCTAGTTTTCCACGGTATAATTCTTCCGTAACTTCGCACCCTGATTGATCAGCGGGAAGTCATTAGCGTTGTGGTGCGATCTTTGCTTTTTCCCCAACAGAAACACATCCTGGGTTCTCTGGTCAGTTCAGTGCTGTTGATTTACCGGTGTTGAGAATGCTCACAGCGTATAATATCAGTGTACGACTGTGCGGAATATTCAGGCAAAGCTTTAGCTCCTTGAGACTTTTCTAGAGGCCGGGTGAAGGCAGAACAACCGTTGCTATGAGAGTTCTTGGCGTACAAGGCAGGGTGCTGAACCAAAAAAAAAAATACTGGTTCAGTTTCGATTTCACTAAATCACGCTCTGAACAAGTTCGCGAACCGCTTTGGGAGCTTTGAGCCCGCAGTTTGCGAACCGGTTCACTAAGTTGAAATATTAGCGAAGTGCAAAAACATGTTTTGTAGTTTAAACCCATAAAAAAACGAATGCGCTTGTTGCTCATTCAAAATACCCCTTTTTGCAAGTAAAAGGGGCGCCTTTTAAAGCCGACTTTAAACAATTAGTCAGGATATTAGAGAAACTTTTCCTTCCATTCCTACTGTCGTCTTTAGGCCTACTCAAAGCTACTGCCAAGAGAAATGTCTGTGAGGTGTATTGCACCTCTTATGCGTTTTTATTTTACCACTTTATGCAAACAAGCAGGTAGAACATTGCTAGCTCTGTTTTATGTTTCCCCTGTTACGTGGCTGCTTACGTTGATTAGCAGAAAATTTGATAATTGTTGTTGTTGTTATTGTAATGTGTATTTATTAAATCTAATTACGCCCCGTGCCTTGACCTTTGTTATCACCCGATGGGGAGTTTGGTGATGGGAGTTAGAGGAAGGGGGGAAGTGAGTGTCCCGACTAAATGTGGTCCTGTATGGCATCTTCCTTTGTTCTGTGAACCCTTCGGGATGGGTCCACTCCCGAAGCGTTTGTGCCCTGACTTGCGGAGGAATGGGAGCATGTGCGCGGTTTCTCTGGTCCTTCAAGGCAGGGCATCTCCATAGCAGATGTTCAAGGTCAGCGACTTGTTGGCTGTCAGGTGATCCGCACTTCTTGCAGGTACCGTCGCCGGGGTGAAGACGAAAGCGTGCAATAATGTGCGGCGGTACGGCAGTGTTCGTCCAAATGCGTCGGAGTGGGACCGTTGCCCACCGGTTATAACTGGATGGGATAGGGATAATGTCATTTTCTTCAGGTAGACGAAGTCGAAGCGCTGCACGTCCCTCAGCACGTGCTTTGGCAATAGCTTCCTCGTAGTCATACTGTAGGTCATTTCCTACCTCTTCCAACTCGTCGGCCAGCAACTCCATAGATGGAGGTGTCGACGCTTGAAGAGCGGGGAAGACGTTCGTCGGTTGCGACGGAGGTTTATGTCAAACATCGGGGTCGTAAAGCATCTCCCGTGCTGCCTTGTGTGCCTCCTCGTTGCCCTGTATCCCGTTATGACCAGGGACCCAGCGAATTGCAATTGTGCGGCCGACTTGTCGAAGGTCTCTTGCGACTGCACGAATTCTTGCGACCGTCTGAATGCGCATGTTATTTTTTCCGCATTCTCTCACAGCTTCCTTGGAGTCCGTATAGAGCAGGAAAGTGGTTGGTGCCTCAGTCGGGCTTGTGGCGGCAATTCTGTGCGCTTCTTCGGTCGCTATTAGTAAGGCCCTCGGTTCCGTTTCCTTCACAGATGGGCTACCACGGAGAGCCTTGGCCCCTTTAGTTTTGGTCTTGTCGCAGTACCACAGTATGGCGACCTGATCATCTTGAAGAGCTGCGTAAGTGTAAATCCTGCCCACCCTTTCGTCGTCATCGATACGCTGGAGCTCTTTCAGGTGTGTCGTTGCTGCTGGTTGGCGGAGGGTCGGATGTGCTGTGTTTGTGTTTATCGGAATGGGCCGGTGATCATCGATCGCTATTTGTTTCCATGGTTCAGGCGGTTGGTAGATCGGAGGCTTCGTGTCCAGCGAGGGATCAAGTTCACGAATTGCCCTGCCGCCTTCCGTGCTTTCAAGGCGTAGTAGTTGTGAGACTTCTAAGTTTTCAGCTCTGTCTTCAATGGTGTTCATCCCTCAGTCAAGGTGGAGATTATAAACCATTGCGAAGCGAGGAGGACCAGAGACAACTCGCATGGCTTCGCGGTTAAGGTATTCTAAAGACTCTCGTTGTTTTTTTTTTTTGTGAGTCTATAGAAGTTGTGCCCGTACGTCGCCTTTGGATCCAACAATCCGTTTACAAAAGCGAAGAACGCGTTCATCGAAGAACGCGTTTTTCCACGTAGCGGTCAAATCCTTGAGCCACGTGGTGGCTCCCCCGTCCTCGTCTATGTCAAGACCGAGAATGCGGGCAGTAGGTCGCTCTTGGATTTGCACCCCATTCATGGTGAGATTAAACTGGCTCTTTATGTTTTGTTGGTGTAGCTGCTTGTTTGCCACCCCTACAAAAACAGTCTTCTCTGGAGATGGAGCGAGTCCTACCTCTGTTAAGAAAAAAGAAATTGTATTCAAACCTTGCTGCATTGCTTGTTCGGGAGGTTCGTCTATTGAACCTCCCTTCGTCCAAAGCGTGATGTCTTTGCTGTTTCTTATCGTTCCTGTGAAAAGCAATGTTAATTGATGCCATAATAGACCTGAGCGATTTGCCAGAGTGGTACGTATTATTAAAAAAACTGTGGTTGCTTCCTCTGTGATAGGAATCAGTAAAACGTGAAAGGGAAATGTGCCGCTGAAATCTGCAGCTGAGCATGATTTGCGGGTCGGCGGCTGTCTTGTGGGTTTTCTTGGCGAGCGACGTCCTGCTGGTGGGTCGCTTCGGCAAAGGTGTACTGGCGTCATTTCCGTGACGGATATGACGTCAGTAAAATCTTGGTGTATCCCGGCATAAAACACTGTCGTGTTAAAATATAAAACCCGTAAACGAACAATCCAAAGTATAACGTACTCTTTAGCACTAAGTGTTGCTTCTCCGCAAGAAGACCCTGTGTGCAGGGGTTCACCTTTAAATGCCGCTTGCTTCGCAGTACTGGAGTCATTTCCGTGAAGGATGTGACGTCATTTAAATCTTGCTGTATCCAGGTATAAAACACTTTCGTGCTAAAAATGCTAGGTCGCGTTTTGTATTCGTGGTTAATTAAGCAGCACAAGCCAACCATTCGTACGTACAGCACGCACGCGCGCACTACAGTGCGTTGCAGCCGCCTGTGAAGAGGCGCCTTTCCTGTACAAATACCTGTACTAGAAAAGACTCTATCGGGAATCGGAGTCCAAATATCGCATTGACACGTGTCTTCTCTTACACTTGGTTGTATGTTTTGGAACTTTATTTCTGCGGCCTCCCCTTCGTCCTTTTTGTCGCTTTCTGATTGTGTGGGATTTGGCTGGCTTGTGTAAAGTATATTCCCTAGAACAATAAAATCAATCGTTTGCTACTCAGCCCAAGTATGCCTCTTTTTCTTCCTGTATCTCGTCTGTCGCAGTGTTATTTTCATTGTAACGATTATGCTCCCAGTCGGTTTCAAAACTTGGGACGTCCTCTTGTATACCTAACTCTGTAACCCATTCCTTCGTGCTTTCAGTAATAGACTTTGAAACGGAAACTTTGAGACCTGCCAATATTTCAAACATTTTAGGGGCTACAAGTAGGGACATTTGGGGCTTCAGCCTTCACAAGTGAGCAGTGCATGCCGCAACTTTACCGCCTGACTGCCTCTGCACAGTCCCAGCAAAGGCAGGGTGAAGTAGGTCTTTCACATCTGCTGGAAGTTGCTCAGAGTGTAACATTTTTTTGCCAAGCCTTGCATCCTACTCGTGCGCTCATTGCAGCAACACACCATTTCGCACATTTCAGCACGATCCTTCCAGACTCGTGACCACAAGGAAAACTATTACAGCGAGGTGATTGATCTTAGGGGGAAATTGTGTCAAAGATCGCGAAGATCGGACTGCGTCAAAGAGAAAAGCCTAAATCCATCAACCGTGCGTTATGAATCATAGATGGTCGAATCGTTTTGTTGCGAAGGAGTAACCGTTATATATTTTTTTTTCGGTTCAGTTCCTGTTCGGGTTCAGCGTGCGCAAAAAGCAGTGGTTCGGCTTCAGGTTTAGTTGCGGCAAAGATACCGGTTCGGTTCAGGTTTAACGGTTTGGTTCTGTTCCGGTTCAACACCTTGCTACAAGGATATGCTTAGGACAAGGCGCCCTCTTTCAATTGACAACTAGTAAATGGTGAAAGCGCCGGCTTCACGATTCTGGGAATAGCGCTCAGCACCCTGGAATACCCTGATTACCGTCATTATTCAATGCGTAAATGCAAAACACACTTGCGGCAAACCACGCGCGTTTTCGCTCTCCGGGGAACCCGTTCGGCAGGGGCTGGAACACGCACTAATGCCACAGGAGCCGTTTTGAAGAGCGAAAAAACGCGCGCTGAAATGCGTCGCTCTCCGCACGTGTGTTTGAACATTTAGTATACGTTTTCTGCGTATTTCGATGGAGCGGGGGAAGTGACTTCATTGAATTTGAAAGTTTGAGTCCCTTGGCTCAGGCTCTTATTAACACTTTCACTAATTTCCAGCGCGGAGTTGATGCATTCTGACTGGTACACTCTTCTTCAGGACGACAACACTGAGTCGTCCATGCCTGACCAAGCAGGGTGCGGAGCATAGTTGGGAGAGAGGTGAAGTAAAAAAAATGGTAGGAGCCAAAACGCCGCAGAGAACACGAATGGGGGACGATCGGAAGCTTTCTGCTTGTGTTAACCAGCAGAGGTGGTCTCCCGGTGATGAAGTCGAAAGTAAAATTTTGAGGCTTTACATGCTGAAGGGGCACCTGGTCTATGAGCGCACTTCAGTTGAGGGCGCCGGGTTAAGTTTTACCACCTGAGTATCTATAACGTGGTCCGAAATCTCAAGGTATAAGTATGATTTCTCCACTACAAAAGAAAAAACAGCCACAGCGGCCGAGATGGAAGACAAGCGTTTAGGCTGAGCCGTGATCTTAGGTGGCACATCGACGTTCTCATTGACGTTATGGTAAATGTGCTCTCCAACTTGTGAGTGGCGCTGAGGTGTTTCCGGGTATGTAGCTCTACGTGCAAAAAAGCAAGTTCTCGCCTATTACAGCGACGCTGTTAGTCTCTCGTTGGTCGAAACATTTCGTGTCGTAGACAACAACCCAGGCAGCACCCAGCAGTCCAACACGCCGAGGGCATACGTCAGGCTAATCAGTTGTGCAGCATAGAGCTCAGTATTGGTGCAAAAAGAAAACATGCACAGAACAAGAATCGAAACCGCATCATGGATGATAAGGCGCCGGTGAATAATGGGACCCCCTCCCTCTCTCCCGTGTGTTCTGGCAAAATTTAGGTTAGCAGCTGGCCTCGAAAGGGGGCGGGGGTTGACGTCACTGCAGGGCTAGCGCATGCGTCAGTCTATGCAGGACCAAGCAGATCTCGCCCAAGACGCCGATTGCATGCGCCGGGACCCAGCATTTGCCGCCAGAGAAGCCGAGTACAAGCGACAGGCCCTCCTCCGTGACAACGATAAAAATTTCATGCCCTCCACCATCAGCAGTTGTATAGCAGCTGCGCTGGACATACACTTTCGCTGGGCGGGATGGCATCCATTTTCTTTGTTTAGAGCAAGCCCCTATGAAACAGCCGTTCTTTATCTGAGTCCAAGTGCAGTGTCTCTCAGCGGTCTCGGTTGTCTTATCTACCGTAAATTGTTGTGATAAAGCCATAACGGTACTGTTTGCTCTATTATTGACATTTGCTTGCGTCCGTTCGGTGACATTCTTTGCTTACCGGTCACGCGACGCGTGAGCATCTCACGCGGACCTATCTCACGTGCTAACAAGGTTGATTTATAAACCCGGGTTTGCGGCCCTCTCGTCTCGTGAAGTCTGACAGCGCACATCGTTCGTGGTGTAGCCTCAATATACATCCAAAGACGCACTTATGGAGCTATCCAGCCTAATGGCTGTTTATTGGTTCACTTCTACGATCTGGCTCAACTTGTTTCGTCCAAGCAGGTACAGCGAATATGGATTCACCAATGCTTGATTGGTTGTAGGGTTTAACGCGCCGACGCAACGCAGACGATGAGGCGCGCCGTAGTGGAGGGCTCCGGGTTAATTTTGACCACCTGGGGATCTTTAACGTGCGGCGAAATCTTGTCCACACGGGCATTTTTACTTTTCGCCTCCATCAGAAAAGCGGCCGCCGCGGCCGGGAATCGAACCCGCGACCTCGTGCTCAGCAGTGCAACGCCCTAGCCACTGAGCCACCGCGGCGGGTGATTCACCAATGCTGACACCTAATGTTCTGGACACCTGGGGCGGTATTCTCGTGTTTGCCCGTTTTGAAAACGTCAGTTTTGCGTCCGTTTTGTTGTGACATACTTTCGGTTGTAGGCGGGCTTTGGGTTGAATTTTGCGCAACAGCTCTTGTAAATACATTTCAAGCGACTAGACCTATTACAATTTATCTTTGATGTGTTTATTGCTCCGCCAGCGAACCAACAACAAGGCAAGGAAAAATCGTCTGCTCCAAATCGTCTGCTCCGAGAAGCAGCTGCTCACAGAGCTCTTCGATGTTTCAAATAACTCTGGCGGCTCATTGCTCCGCCGTGCTTGCCTGGCGCCACATGCCGGTGTTTACTTGTAGCCAATCAGGGCTTGCTGAAAACGGACACTTTTGAAACGGACACAAAATGAACAAAACACCAGAACACCGCCCCTGGTGACGGCGCATGAGGAACCTGTGTTGTACAGCCTTGACACTATAGAATGTCAGTGTCATTGCTCTTTCTGGAAAGCCTATCATCTCTCTCGCTTTTGATATAAGTGATACACAGCATGGTTGAGCAACTCTCGGCGCGCTGCAAGTTGGTGCGTTCACTTTCACAAGCTGTCTGGTTTTATGTTTAAGGAAAGGTTAGAGAAATCGCGCTGTATTTGTTATAGCGTCACAAATAGAGTGCTTCCTCACATTTTACACTGTTTTGTGACGGACACCAAACGTTCTCAAGGATAGCCATATGTGCACGGCAGTGAATGTGAACGAAAGGGCACACTGCATGCATGGTATTTTTCGGTGATTTTCCCAAACATAGAAAGTACACGTAGTCTTAGTGCATCAAAATTCAATTGATCCAATGTAGCTCCGATGTTTACAGGCCAAGATAAATTGAAACACACAGTGAAGATCGTTTCCCCGAAGTCCGGTGTCGATCAGGAACCCAATCGCCCGGGCTCCGGTTGATTTGGCAGGAGGCTGGCTGGGTGATGGTGTTGAAGTTCTTGGAGATGGCGGTCGAATTGACGAACTCGAGGCGTTGAAGTCGATTAAGTAAAACGGGAGTTTATGTACAGCTATTTACAGTATGAAAACTGGGTACATGAGAAATGAAAAGAAAAACTTCAAACTTCAGCTAGAAGCTAGCTCCGAGTGCGCACAAATCACTCGAGCTCCTCAACTTCGTCTAACTCTTCCTATTCTCGGAGCGTACACAAACCGCTCGAGAAACGACGGCCGAGACTCTGTCTCGCTGCAAGATCCGTCTAGTTGCCCGGTGCGGCGCTGCACCCTGAACCTCCGACGCGATCTTAACTTCGACTAGGGGGCTCCTAAATCCCAACCTAGCGTTAACGGTCGAGACTCCTTGTCTCGCCGGGAACTGCCAGCTCAGCGCTCAGACGAGAACCCTCTCCAACGGCCAAGTTCGGCCTTTTAAAACCTCGAGATCGCCCTCTCTCGGGAACGCCCCTGTAGCGTTCGTACACGCGTATGGGAGTGCCCGAATTCACGTAGACAGCTGTCACTCAGCACGTCACGGAATATCCAATGAGGCGCCGCTATCTCAGGTCAACGGCACGCTCGTAGACGAGCAAGTTCGGGTGACACCGCGGGGTGAAAACGAAAGGCGGCGACAGTGCGTCATGCTGACCAGGACGCGACAACAATAGAGACACGCCGGTAATCCCAGCGGGTCCGGCAGGCGTTCCTGGAATCCGGCGCCGCAGTCTGCCTTCTCAATGGGGGATTACCCTTTAGGAATGCGGAGGGCCAGACAATCCGTCTCCCGCGCACGCCGCGACGAATTAGCGGTGGTTGCAGCGCAGTGTCGGCAGTGCTACGTCGCCAGACAGAGCGACGCGTTCTCACGCGCAGCACAGGCACCTGGCCGCTAATCTCATAAGTGGACCTTACAACTCCCCCCTTTAAGAGGGTTACTGGACCTCTTGGTTCAGTCAATCCGAAAAGAATTTAAAAGGGCCACTCGTTTCATCTCTCCTTCCGCAATAACAGCGGCATAAAAAAAAACACGTGGAAGGAGCTGGGTATAACCACAAATGAGCCCCCTGCTATTTCTGCAGTTCAGCTGATCCGAACTCTGTCTCCCCTAATCTACAAACACAACCTATTCACTAGCCGTTCAACAGGACGGAATACTCTAGCAAACCGGAAACACACCAGAAAATTGCTAAAAACACTAAGTGCGGGTAAAAGAAATTGGGTCGTGTCCCCGGAGCGCGTAAACGCCACGAACAACGAGACAACTCAACCTAAAACACTGATGCACGCTATAACCGCAAACACGCACAATAATTCCGGCACTCGACAACAAGAACAAAAGAAATAAGAACTGGTTAAGAACACGGGCAACTTTGCAGTCAACAAAAATAAAACGTTAAGAAAGTTGCATTGCCACTATGCGCACGCGCGCAAATGTTCTCCGTGACGGCGTAGCATGATAACGTTCCTTCAAGAATGTTCAGCTGCGTTTTCGCTCACTTGCGGTGCACAGAAAGTTCAGTTCGGTGCGCGGGTCGATCAATTAATTCGGTGCACGGATCGAGCACTCAAGGCATCTCGTCGCGCACAACCGCGGCACACACACACACACACACACCACCAACGAAAAAGGACGGGTGAACGGGAACGTTCACGTCCGTCGTGGCGGTGTTAAGGCTGGGAGGCAATTCAATGGTGGCCCCCCCAAGCAACATTGTGAAGGCGCGACAGAGCGTCCGCGTTCGCGTTGTTGGCTCCCTTCCTGTGAGAAACCACAACGTTGTAGCGTTGCAAGGCTAATGCCCACCTTGACAATTTAGCCCCATGAGGCGTACAGGTCGTCAGGTAAGACAGAGGATTATGGTCAGACACGACATTGACTTCTGCCCCAAAAACCCAATAATCAAACTTTTTCAATGCCCAAATGATGGCAAACGCCTCGCGCTCGATGGTTGACCAGCGGGTTTGGGTTGGAGTGAAACGATGGCTGGCAAAAGCGATGGGCTTCTCGCGGCCCTCTTTCCCCATCTGCGCCAGACATGCCCCGGCTCCCACCTCAGACGCGTCAGTAAACAGCCAATAAGGCTGGTTCGGGTCAGGGGTGTTTAGCGCCGCGGCTGAGCAAAGGGACTCCTTTAGCTGCTCGAACGCCCGCTCGGCCTTGCTACTCCAAGGAATCGGGTTCGGTACACCCCGCTTTGTCAGGGACGTTAGCGGCTCAGCTACCTCCGCGTAGTTGTTGACGTACTCTCTGTAATATCCGCAAAGGCCAAGGAGGCTTCGAAGCTCCTTCTTAGTCTTTGGTTGTACGAGACCTCTGATTGCGGCCAGCTTTTCCGGATCAGGACCGTGCGTTCCGCTGCCCACTACGTGGCCGAGGTACTTAATGTGGCCCTGAGCTACCTGGCACTTCTCAACGCTCGCCTTTAACCTTGCGTCCGTCAACAAGCCGAGGATAGTGTCCACGTGCCTAAGGTGTTCCTGCCATGAAGAGGAGAAGACGGCAATGTCATCCAGATAGGCCGTGGCGTAGGACCGGTGTTTGGCGAGCAACGTGTTCATCATCCTCTGAAATGTTGCTGCCGCATTTCTGAGACCAAACGGCATGACGCGCCACGCGTACTGCCCGTCGTGCGTGACGAAGGCGGTTAGGTGCTGGCTCTCCGGCGCTACCGGCACCTGCCAGTAGCCCCTCCGCAAGTCTATGACTGTGATAAACCTCGAGTGACCCACTTTCAGGATCAGCTCCTGCGGTGGAGTCATAGGAAATGCATCGGCGCGAGTCACGGCATTTAGCCTGCGGTAGTCAATACACATTCTCCACGACCCATCTTTCTTTCCGACGCAAACGACCGGGTGAGCATGCTCACTTTCCACTGGGTAAACGAGGCCCAATTCTAACAGTTCGTCTACCTGGTGGGTGACTTCTTTCCTGAGCAGCTCCGGAACACGGTAAGGAAAAGCCCTCTTTGGCTCATAACTTCCCTGCAGCTCGATTCGGTGTTGCCCCACCGCGGCGAGTCCTGGCGTTCCATCGAACAGGTCGGCGTGTTTTGCAAATACGCTTGCAATTTCGGAGCCCTCTCGCTCGCTTAAGTGTGACAACTTCTCGATCGGTAAGGGGAGGGCACTTCGACACGGCGGCATAAAGCGCGGGGCGCACTCTACGTCCCCAAACTCGCTATCTTCATCGAACACTACCCCCACGTGACTGACGCGACAGTAGTAAGGCCGCAGGCGGTTCGCGTGCACCACCGAAGTTCTCTTTTCCCCCATGTCGAGACGGTATGAATGCTGCCTCTCCTGTGCAACAACCGTGAATGGGCCCAACCATCTCGGGGCCGTCTTACGTTTACCCTCCGTGTCGAACAAAAGGACCTGTTCGCCCACGCTGAACGTTTTGTTACGCGCGGTCCTATTGTACGCCTGCGCGTAGCTGCCCTGGCGCGCGCTCGCCGTGAGCCCCGCCACTTCCGCCGCTACTTCTAGCTGCTCGCGCAGCTGCCGTAGGTATTTCACTGGCTCCTCTTTTAATGTGCCCGGTACGGGCAGTTCCCCTGTCCAACTGTGTTGGAGGATCGCAAGCGGTCCTGTGGGGTTCCTGCCATATAGCATGCGAAACGGGGCGACTCCGGTTGTGTCGTGCGGGACCTCTCGGTAGGCCCACAACACGAACGGTACTAGTCTATCCCAGTTCCTTGGATCCTTCTCGATGACGTGGAACAGCATGTTCTTAAGTACCCTATTCCAACGCTCCACCGTGCCATTGCTCTCCGGGTGTTCCGGTGTCGAGAAGCGTGGCGCGCAGCCCAACCTTTCCAAGAAGCTTTGTGTCAGTTGGGACGTGAAGTTAGTACCCTGGTCAGAGCATATTAACTCAGGGATGCCAGTCCTGCTGAATATTGTCAGGAGAGCCTCGCACGTTGCTTTCGCCGTAAGTGACCGCAAGCACACGACTTCGGGCCAGCGTGTGCAGAGGTCAACCAGACAAAGCGCATACTTGTGGCCCCGACCCGACGGTACGTCCAGGGGACCGATGATGTCCACGTTTACTACCTGGAATGGGTGGTCGGGCCTTGTTAGGGGAACAATAGGGACCCGGTCGCTGAGCCGTCTATCTGCCCGGATTTGGCAGCCATGACATGTTTGGCAGTGATGGGATACGTCTGCCTCTAGGCCGGGCCAGAAAAAGCTATATTTTATCCTAGCCTTCGTCTTTTTGGGGCCTAAATGGCCTCCCCATAGTGACTCGTGGGCCAGCAAAAGTACCTCCGCGCGTCTCTCTGAGGGCAGCACAAGTTGCGTTACCTTCGCGCCGGCTATAGTGTCCCTATGAAACAGCAACCCGTCAGAGACAAACATGCCCGCTTTCCCTCTTTTCGCGTCGGCCCAAGCTTTCTTTAGGCTGTCATCAGTCAGCTGAGACGCCAGTAGCCTTGCCCGTGGGCCCTCAACTTCGCCTGCCTCATCAATCTCCTCGGCCGGAGCTTCGGGTGCCGTCTCTCCCGTAATCTCACACACGGCAGCCGCCGGTTCCGAGATCGCCCCGGTGCCGACCTCGCAGTCCCCTTTTGAGGAGGCGAAAGTTTCAGCCGTGCTGTTCGCCTCCCGGTTGGGGTGACATTTCGTCAGCAGCTCCCAATCCTCTCTCGAAAGCAAACAGTCTAGTCCCTCGGCGAGATTGTTGGTGACAGCACAGATTAGCTGCACCTTGGGGCTCCCGACCACCGACACGGCCTGCCTCAAACTCACAGGCAGGCCGACCACTCTCGCGCTAACCGACTCGCCAAATGCTGGAACTAGCCTGATGGTGCCCGATGGCTGCATAGCGTCCTGCGGGACTAGACTTTCTCGTACCACCGTAACTTCGCTTCCCGTGTCGATCGTCGCGGTAACTGTCTTGCCTGCACAGTCGAGTTCCACGTGCTGTAGTCTAGACTTTCTCAGCTCATCAATGCTTCCGAGCGCATTTACCTCGGCCACGAGAATTCGCTGCCCCCCGCTCGTGAAGCCGGCATCCTGAGCCTGCACTGCACTTGCGTCCTCTACTATCACCCTCTGCACGTGCGCGCTTCGCCCTGGGTTTCCTGGCTTCTCAGCAATTTTCGGGCACAGCCGGTAGTGTTGGCCCTCTCCCTTACAGACGCTACAAATCCACATTCGCTTGCCACTGTTGGTATTGCGCGGGGGCACTTGATCCCTGCGCCCAACAGCGGAGCCTCTCCCCTTGGCCTGCTCGAAGGTTTGCAGCACGTTAGCTATCTCTGGCGGCTTCAGCCACGTCTCTGCTTCGCGCAGGCGAACGTACTCCAGTCCCTCAGCGCTCAAACTGTTCTTCATTCTATCGGCCACCATGAGGGCCACTACCTCCTCTTTTGTTTCAACCTTCCTCGATTTCAGGTAGTAGTCAAACTGGGTGCCGACGCGGGAGGCAAATTGCGACCAGGTTTCGTCGTTACGTTTCGCTGCCTTTGCAAATCGGTCTAGGTATTCTGCGGGGCTTAGCCTAAGCTCCTGCAGCACGGCCTTTTTTACCGCTTCGTAGTCATTGCACTCACTGTCCCCGAGTCCACGTAACATGTACCTCACCCGTTCCGACAACGCCGGTACCACTAAATGGACCCGACTCGACTCCGGCACCCCGTACGTCACGAACAACCTTTCAACTTCGTCGAACCACAACGGAATGTCCGCATCGCACGGCAGCTTAAGCCCTTTCAGGACCTTTGCGCACTGAGTGACCGGGTCTAAGCCCGGCCGTCTACCCTCGTCTGAGACCGAGCCCGTAGGAGTTTGCGTGCCAGCCCTCGTCTCCAGCTCCAACCTTCGCAGCCGCTCATCGGATTCGAGCTTCAGTTTTTGCATGCGTTCTTCCGATTCTCGCGCCTCTCTTCTCTCTCGCTCCGCCGCCTCTCGCGCTCTTTCCTGAAACTCCAACTCCATTCGTTTAAGGATTATTGTTTCAGACTCCACTTGGACCACCCCTCCTGCCGCCGTTCCCCCTTGAGGTGGCGCCTCATGTGTTTGACGATTTCCGTCTCCTTCCGCCATGTTCGTCTGCATGCTCCGCGTGACTACCATGCAACCCCAGACTCAGCCTACACCGCCACAACGAAGCGCAAGAAATCCCACTCACCCGCACATTCGGTGGTCGGCTGCCGCGCCGCTGGCTCCGTGCGCTGGCTTGGCTCTGCCGCTCCACTCCGCGCGGAGCTCGGCTGCTGCCGATGAAGGCGGGCTTGCGTCCGCTTGCTGCCCCTGGTTGTGGCCGGGTGATTTCTTCTGCCAAATCCTGCCGACTGCGCCAGTGAAGATCGTTTCCCCGAAGTCCGGTGTCGATCAGGAACCCAATCGCCCGGGCTCCGGTTGATTTGGCAGGAGGCTGGCTGGGTGATGGTGTTGAAGTTCTTGGAGATGGCGGTCGAATTGACGAACTCGAGGCGTTGAAGTCGATTAAGTAAAACGGGAGTTTATGTACAGCTATTTACAGTATGAAAACTGGGTACATGAGAAATGAAAAGAAAAACTTCAAACTTCAGCTAGAAGCTAGCTCCGAGTGCGCACAAATCACTCGAGCTCCTCAACTTCGTCTAACTCTTCCTATTCTCGGAGCGTACACAAACCGCTCGAGAAACGACGGCCGAGACTCTGTCTCGCTGCAAGATCCGTCTAGTTGCCCGGTGCGGCGCTGCACCCTGAACCTCCGACGCGATCTTAACTTCGACTAGGGGGCTCCTAAATCCCAACCTAGCGTTAACGGTCGAGACTCCTTGTCTCGCCGGGAACTGCCAGCTCAGCGCTCAGACGAGAACCCTCTCCAACGGCCAAGTTCGGCCTTTTAAAACCTCGAGATCGCCCTCTCTCGGGAACGCCCCTGTAGCGTTCGTACACGCGTATGGGAGTGCCCGAATTCACGTAGACAGCTGTCACTCAGCACGTCACGGAATATCCAATGAGGCGCCGCTATCTCAGGTCAACGGCACGCTCGTAGACGAGCAAGTTCGGGTGACACCGCGGGGTGAAAACGAAAGGCGGCGACAGTGCGTCATGCTGACCAGGACGCGACAACAATAGAGACACGCCGGTAATCCCAGCGGGTCCGGCAGGCGTTCCTGGAATCCGGCGCCGCAGTCTGCCTTCTCAATGGGGGATTACCCTTTAGGAATGCGGAGGGCCAGACAATCCGTCTCCCGCGCACGCCGCGACGAATTAGCGGTGGTTGCAGCGCAGTGTCGGCAGTGCTACGTCGCCAGACAGAGCGACGCGTTCTCACGCGCAGCACAGGCACCTGGCCGCTAATCTCATAAGTGGACCTTACACACACCTTGAGAGCATTGAACGACGGTGGGAGAACACTTGCGTCTCTGTCGACGACTGGGATGTCAATCATCCCGAAGTGGTACACACCTTTTTGCCAGAAGTGTGATATCAAGACAGTGTCTCTTCGGGTCAGATCTCGTTCAACCTCGTCAACATACCTGGGAATACATTTTCGGGCGCAATGTAGGAGCAACATACATCAAGGTCAAACAACCAGCGCATTTTGTCAAATAGCTTCAATGACACCTGGAATACCTACGCAGAAATACACGCCGCGTTTCTTTGAGGTCGGCTTCGCCAATTTATCAGCTGCATTGTTGTAAATGTTTTACTAGGGGTAATATAAGAGGCCTTTGGGAAAAATTTGGAAGCCCCTCGCAATTCTTTTGCAAGCATTTTTGTGTGCGGCGAAAGCGTGACACATCAATAGTTGCAGAAGGCTTCCATCATCGAGCCCACCTAGCAATATTTCAGCTTTTAAAATGTGGCCGTGCCTACCTACGTCTGCAATCCCTCTTAGGACTTCACCACTCGATGAACAGACCTGGCAAAGCGCAGAGGTCAAGTATAAAATCTGCGTTCATACACTCCTTTAATCATGTTGGATTATACTCCTCTTGCTGGTCTAGAAATGCTTTCTTTGATATATTCTACTCGCAATCCTGAAACCTGGAAAGTGAAAAATGCCCAACAAATTACGCAGAACAAATGTTGCGATACAGATTGATGTCCTTACTAAATAATTTTCAAGAAATTTCTAGCATTTTTTAGCCATACACACAGCATCATATGCTCCAAACATGATGTTATACGGATAAATATTTTCCTCTTTCTCGCTACTGTATTTGTAAGTTCCCATTTTTCCAGACCCTTTTTAGTATGTATGTTGAGTAGTTTATAGTCAATGCTTATATTGCATATACGTTGCGTTTTTTTGTTTGTGCTGATTTTCGTTAATATTTGCCAATGCCCCTTGCCGCCTGTCACGCCGGGTGGGTGGACTTAGTCGAGCTGTTTTACGGCTTTTTTCCCGGCTCCCTATGCGTGAACGTGTTGTTTTTTCGTGAAAGAATCGAATAAAATCAAATCGAATGGCTAACAAATAAACCATACTAGAGTGTGAAGGCCAGCTAGTTGGTTCATACTGATGTCAAGAAATAGTTAACAAAGCTGTGACGTGGAGCTGGTGTTTACTGAGGTGCGAGCCCCTATTGTTCATCGAAGTCCTTTTCATTACGCGCTGCATGTGTGCCATGTTTTTCTTCATTTCCGTGCAGGCTAGAATCACTGCGGATACGCAAGCTGCCTATTCCTTGGAAGTATGTACACGACCTGTTGCCTACCGTTTTCGACGTACCGTGCAGCGTGCGCTTGCCATTGCGGCGTTGACGCTGCTCCGCCAGCCGCGCCGCTGTCCCTTCCTGCAGTTATCGCTTGATCTCTGCTTCACGCAGAAGATCGCTGCATGCCTGCCCTTCTGAGAGGGAGATCACAGAGCCACACTATCTCCATTTACTTTTAAGTCCTTTCCAACATGATTTTTAAATGCAGAGCATTTCTTAGCCTCGCCTGTTCCTGCGTCGGACGGTGTCAACAGTTTCGCGTCCGCAGCAGGTGCGCCTCTCCTTCCCTCCTCTCTCTCAACAGCAGCTGACGCGCGCATGCGTCGTAGTCAGCCCGTTCGCTCCTTCGTGGTCTCGGCCTAACAGGTGCGTGATAGCAGCGCGGTGGGTCGTGGAAGGGAGCGCGCTGCTTGCGCATGCGCGCTCTCCCCCCCCGTACTGCTCTCCCTCTACTGCGCGCGCTGCAAATATAGCGGCTAGCGGTCGCTCGTGTTTCAGTCACTGCGTTGCTCCTTCCTTCCTTGGTTGACGCTCGTGCCCACGTTTACTCGTGTCTGCTACTCCAGCATCACGGAAGAAGCGATGGAAGCAACACTGCCTTCAATCAGTACTGAGGCCCCAATGCTCTGCATTTACTCATGCTCCCCTCGCGGGAAGGCGCGGGAATTTTTTTCAACTACCGGGTAGCGAAAGGCGAGGTTTCCAATTACACAGGACCACTTTCACGTAGACGTCCTCTCCAACGTGATTTTTCACCTACGGGTTTGAGAAAGGCGAGGTTTCCGATTACAGAGGAATACATTCGCCTAGACGTACTCTCCAACGTGACTTTCTCACCTACCGGCTTGCGAAAGGCGAGGTTTCCGATTACACAGGACCACTTTCGCCTAGACGTCCTCTCCAACGTGAATATTTCACCTACCGGGTTGCGAAAGGCGAGGTTTCTGATTACACAGGAACAGTTTGGCCTAGAGGTATAAAGCTTCGCTTTGAAACGCTTGGAACAGCTTCAGGAAATTACGCTTCTGCACAGGTTTCCCCTGTATCAGTTCTCTCACGCTTCCCGTATATACGGTTTTTGGGAGGAACATTTGGTTGCGATTTTTTGAATAAAATTAGCGCGCTTCCCATTCTGTGAAGATGGATGACCTGCGAAGCTGGACACACCTGACAGAGTGCACGAGGCAAACCATGTTTGTTTGTAAGCTGCGATTGAGCATGCTTTCTAGACATTAGCTAAATGAAACTTGGACGCCCTCCCCCGTCTAAAATCACAACAGGAATACAGCCAAAACAACACAAAAATTCATGTCATACGATAAAAACTTTGTCGTGACAACAGAAATCCTGTTGTTACGACAAAGCTTTTTGTTCTTACGACTCACATTTCTGTCGTAACGACAAAGTGAATTTGCTTAACGACAAACCTTCCTGTAGTCACAACAGGACTGCCATTTGCGCTAGCCTTCACAATGAGCAATGACATTCAAACCATGTCAACATGTGATGCAACATCAGGATCACGACGAGACAGGAATTAGGCTCGACGGAACACCAAAATCAGTACAAGAATACGACATCCGAGAGAACATCAGAATCACGAACCCGAAAATAATACAAGACTACAGCACGACACGCGAAAATAAGACAAACTACAGAAATTTTTCTTGTCCTCTTTTTTGACTGGGTCGAGTTTTATTCCAGCGAACAAACATGGGACTGTTCGTCTGCCTACCGCGTCGTAGGCGTCTACCACATGGCAGGGAATTGAGTTGTCCTGATTGGGTTGTGTGTCTGTGGCTGCGTTCCAATTACCCCTTTAGACGGCTTCGTTACCATCTTCGCGGACAGTCCGCCATGTTAAGCCCCGTTCCAATTCCAACAAAAAAGTCAACGGAGACTGCTTCGAAGAGACAGAATCGAAGTCAGTAACGATGCAGGCTACCTTCCTACCTAAACTGAAAAGCGATGCCAGCGCCACCTTTTCGCGTATTTATGTTGTTACAAACTAACTTGTTCTTTTAGTGAAATATTTAGTATAAGTTACTAGTAGTAACGATGTTTTTTTATATCACGTAATGTTTGTAATAATAACAGTAATATTATTCACGAAACCTGTTGCTCGCGTGTCTCAGCATGTCTGCTACGAGGTTGTCGTCTGCGTTGCTACGAGGTTGTCGTCTCTTTACCGCTGCTTTAGACGTATAGTTTGACTGCTTGTTAAGCTGCCTACCAAGCTGTCCGCGAATTGGAACGCAGCTTGTGTAACCCGGAGTGCAGTACGCTCTACCAGCGCAAACACCAGGCAGGGCGCATTCGCTTTTTTGAAGTCCACGTGCTCAGCGCGCCCGCCAGCTTAGTTCTTTACGTGAATGCGACCGAAGGCGACAGTTGCGCGTCGCATTTCCTAGCGCATCATGAATAATGCGATGCGCTAGCGTTTAAACGTAGCGCATTACCCCAGGTGCAATGGTGGCACCTTCCGGTGGTG
Source organism: Haemaphysalis longicornis (assembly GCF_048455015.1). NCBI lineage: Eukaryota > Metazoa > Arthropoda > Arachnida > Ixodida > Ixodidae > Haemaphysalis > Haemaphysalis longicornis. The sequence goes on along the minus strand of NW_027526385.1, from coordinate 49,710,410 downwards.
CACATCGCAGGCTCAGCAGCGTTTCTGGCGCTTTCGGTGCTTCCGGCGCGACTGGCTCGCGTTTTAAAGCGAAGCTTTTTACCTCTACCCACCACGCGTTCTTTCGCGACCGTTGGTGTCAACACAAAAATCCCGCGAACAAATAAAAAAATTTACTGGTGCCGCCAGGAATCAAACCTGGAACTACTAGAGTACCAAATCGAGAGCCCGTTGTCTCACCGATTTAGCTACGAGCCCACGCGGAGACAGAGAAGGCAGGTGGTGCACTCACGAAGCGCATGTACGGGTTTACCCCCTGCATTTTCGCTGAAAGCAACGTGATAGAGTCACGCGACCTCTCGTGCCGCTGTGCGCTCCACCACGGCACGTCTAACGGCCCTGCGCGTGCCTTGCGGGTGCTCTAGAAATTACAAAAATAAAAGGACGCTCACATCAGCGCATGGCATCTCACTTCTAGTACGTCAATGTGCTAAAGCCTGTGGCCTCCAGTGGTCACGTAAAAAATCACCGCTCCTTGTCGTCCGCCCTCACACCAAGCGACACTTCAAGGAACACATTCAAATACTCCTTGATGACCAGCACAGAATTTAACTCCGCTTGATGTACTCCCGGACTCTTGGCGACAAGAACTAATGTATCTCCTTTGCTTAAAATTTGAACCCCTCACAAGACGGGGTCGCCGACAAGAACGGGCTCAAGCGCTGGACCCCATCCTCGGTGGTGATCATCAAGTTGTCTACACAGACGCCTCCCAACAACGACAGCAGCAGTACGCCATCATCGTGTCTACCTCCAGAACCAACCTCCTTGCGTGCGCCTCACTTAAGACCCAAGACCTGACGGCAGCAGAAGAGGCAGCCATTGCCTTGTCTCTCACTAAACCAGAGGTTGGGAAGGTAGTCACCGCTACCCAACAAGCCTGCCGGAAAAACCAGTCGGTATTGTTGCCCCACCTCCATTTCTTGTGCTATAAAACACTCTCCAAACGGTTCCATTCAGCTCAGCACCGGCTCACGCTTCAATGGAGGGTACTGAATACGCCGAACAACAAGCCTGCGCTTTTGCCCCCCCCCCTTTCCCCGTGCTATGGAGCTGAAACGATGACAGTCACCCGCTTGTCTCGTTCAGGGACATAACACAGCATTATCGCCTTCAGTGACGACCCTGCCTTAGCCTTACCCTGACCTTTCCAGAGAGCAACAAACTACCCTGCGGCTCATACAATCTGGCCCTTCCCACACCCGAACCCGACATGTCTTCACTTAATGCAACCGAATCGCTACGACGCTGAATAAATTTTTCTCAGAAGTAGGAACACCCTCCTACATAAACGAGGTGTGCGAATTTAGCCCTGAGTACCCTCCTCTCTTTCCGTCGGTGTGCGACTTTAGCCCTGAGTACCCTCCTCTCTTTCGGTCAACTACCCAACAAGAGCAATGGGAGATGCGGCTGTCCAGCCCCTGTCTGCCTACCCAGCTTCAGTTGGTGAACAGAGCGCAGGCGGCGCGAACGGCATATGAGCTCCAGTGAAGAAAGAACCACTCTCCCGTGTCGCAGTCGCGGTTGCTGATCAATCGGAATAGAAGTACTTCCTCCTTCTCTTTCTTCTTCTTCTTCTTCTTGTTCTTCTCGTCCTCCTCCACCGTCTCGGCCGCCGATCTCGCCGCCTCCGCCCGCGGCGGCAGAGACGGAAAAGTGAGATCGTCTAACACTGGGTTTGAGCTTCCTTTAATTTTATAAGAAAAAGAGTTTCCACTGATGTGCTACACTAATACAACTCAACCAACCACCATTCATACATGATGCATTGATTTAACCCTTACCAAGAATATCTCTTTGAAGTAACAACGGGTGTGGTTAAGTGCGTTTCACTTCTCTCTGGTTTCACTATTTGTAGAGCGACGTGAAGGAATTTAAGGGATGGCGCACGGGTAATCGTTGGAGGTGCCGTTTACAGCTTTCCTTTTCAACCACATTCACGTGTTGGATTGGCCTGAATTTTTTTAGAGAGATAGTCTTTCTTGGGCTACTTAAACCATGAAGAAATTTTGGTCTGTCTGTATGTCTGCTTGTCTGTCTGTGACTCGATTCAGCCACCCGGCCAAAGTAAAACGAAGTCTGCTCAATAGTTATATACTAACAGCCAAATCTAAACGTCTAAGCCCGGTTTATATGTTCAAACTTGCCAACTTTGATGAACAAGGAGGAGAAATTACGCAAATATAAGGCAGAAAATTATTACACAAGGGATATTTGCCGTGTTTTGTTTTAATTATAGCTGCTTGATTTCTTAAAAATGAGATTTTAAATCCACTGCAAAAAAAAAAAAAGCTAAACAGTGTCGCCTGGTGTCGCCCGGGCCACGATAGCTTCCAGACGAAGTTTGAGAAATCAAACGGCAACAGTTACGAAATGTTCCACTAGATAGGTTCCACGTCCTGCTTGGAACACGCGTAGACTAGGGCAGCGCAGTTCTATAAGCGTTGAAGTAGGGCGCCTCGATTCACACGCGTCTCCGCCGTATGGCAGCGCTGGCATTGAGGCACCCGGATTGGAGCAGTGGAACGCCGTAAATTTAAATTGACTTGAGCAAAACTTTACCATGTTTACATTGAGAAGAGCGCGGCGGTAGAGCAAGAGCATGAGAGATGAGCGGGAAAGCGAACGGAGACTTTTACTTGGCAAATGTCGACAAAGACCATCGTCTTTTGTCCCCATTTGCAACGAAAGGAGCAGATATGCGGCCAATTTTTTGTAGGGAAAACTAGAGTACGCTACCTCGGGCAGACTTCGCGGGTCACCAGTTTTGACCTTGAAAGCTAGAGGTCAAGCCACACCCACTTCCGCAAGCGCCCAGACTGGAGCAGCGCCCGATGGCGGGAGGAAGAGGCGAGCCATCGCCTAATACAGGAGGCGATGGGCGAGCAGGGAACGGAGGTGCCCGCGGGACCCGTGCCGCCACCTCGCGGAGAAAGGCGAGAAGCCGCCGCCGCAGCCAAAAGTGTACGCGACAAAGGCAACAAAGGTAGGCAACGTGCGCGCAGAGCTGTGTGCGGATTAGTAGGACGAACATCTAGCTGTGGTCGCTTATAGAACGCCTATAGGTCGCTTATAGACCCTTATAGAACGCCGTGAGGCGAAAATAGTAAACACGCTAATGTTGCGTCAAACTTCGCTACCTTCAAGTCTTTCGCGTTAGTGTGAGCGTCGTTCATTTTTTTTCCTCGAGTCGCGTGGTTTGCCGTCTCACACCCGATTAAGATGTTTTTAAATGCAAAGGTGCATTCGAATGCCTTACTGTGGTTGTAGAAATTATTCCTAATGCAATGCGCTCGCTTGCACTTGCACTTCAAAAGTCGACTTACGCGTCTAAACCCACCCCTGTCTAGCGCATTATTCTGACGCGCTCTTCTAGCGTATTAGCGCCGTTTACACAGATGCGATGCGCTGGAAAGTTGATGTGACGCAATGCAATGCGCCACTTGTCGCATTCATGTAAACTGGGCCAGTAAGGGCATGAAACCTTTAGCTTCGCGTGCACCCCCCTTCCCCTCCTTCGCCCCTCCACTCCCTGCGCGTGCACGTGTAAACAGGCCAAGGCTTATGCGCGCGTGCTTAACCGTGAAAGACACCGGAAAATAACCATTGTGAAAGAGGGGTCCGCGGTGGCGAAAAGGAACGCTGGAGGGGCGCCAAGTAAAGCGGCTTCACCGGAACAAAAACTGCGGGTTTGGCGTATACTGATTCGCAGTAAAACACGCTTCTAAGTTGCCACAATTTCTCCAGTGTGTCAACGAAAGTGTTTGACAAGATAAGTGCACTAAGCTAATCGAAAACGTGCTGTAGCCTCGTGGAGAATTGAATGAGCGCCTTTGTTTCGCTTTTCTACGTAAACTTACTCAGAACTGAAGGCCACGCCAAACTCTGTTATCTTGTACAGCGTCACCAAAGACAAAAATGTTATCAGGTTTTCTTGGAAGCTGTCCAGGTTGCTCAGTTTGTTGGCGCCTCCGCGGTAGGCGGAGTCGAAGAAGAAGAAGTCGCAGAGACCGTCAACTGGAAACACGGTGCTGTAGTTCGTTGCCAGACCGAAAGTGCAAAGCAATGGCCATGGGCTCAGTGGCCTTCCTGCGCAATCCAAGATAGTCGGTGTCACTCGTAAGCGCAGAAAGTATCGGAAAGGTCAGCATTATTTTACAGCTCCTGTTCACTTTCTAGTTTGTTGTAGGGTTTTCAGTAGTGAATAAATCGTCCAGGCAGAAAAGGGTTTGCGACAAAGCCAACATCACAGGAAAGCCCTCAATGTCGGCCGGTGTAGAAGTCTCGGTGCGGCTGGAAATGTTTTCCCCATAAGCTCGGCGCACAAGCTGCCCAGAAGGCGTTCGTATGCGGCTGAGACACCAGCGCAGTTGGTGGGATCCGCTAACGTCAGCAATCTTAGAGCATCATGCGAGGCGTGAACTCACGTAAGTTTAACAGCCCCACCCCCCCCCCCCCCCCCCACCCCCCCTGCATCTTTAGTTGGCGTGGTCATAAAAAAGCACGATGCGGGCGAGCCATCGGGCCCCGCTGGCATGTGAAATGTGTCGGCGTTAAAGTCCGAGGACACCCAACCACTTTTAAGGATTGTTAATGCTGAAGTATTGACGTCCGAAAGAACGCCGCGTCGCATCCGCGCCGGGTTTTCAAGGGATTCCTTCACTCGCCGTCTGAAACAAACTGAAATTCAGTTTCGTTTTACTCTTTCGAATGGCTCCGATCTGTTTCCTACACGTTGCGGCGCTGATTGGTCCTGCAGACATGCATGAGGAGAGTTGGCGAAAATGGCGGATTTTGATGCTTCAACTGTCACCGCACAATCATACGTCCTTATGCAAACGTACTTCATCTGCTGCGTACTGGTGCGGACGATTACCTTTATCCACAGCCGAGTCAAGGCGCATGCTATGCAACCCCACGCGCTATGAAAACGCTTTACGAACCCGGGATCCAAGGACTGTTTATTTAGCTTTTACGAACGCCGACAACGCGCGAAAGGGAACGTTAACGAATTATTTATTTATTTATTTATTTATTTATTTATTTATTTATTTATTTATTTATTTATTTATTTATTTATTTATTTATTTATTTATTTATTTATTTATTTATTTATTTATTTATTTATTTATTTATTTATTTATTTATTTATTTATTTATTTATTTATTTATTTATTTATTTATTTATTTATTCAATACTGCACGCCATAGGTGGCCCAAGCAGGAGTGGGGGTGTACAAGAATTGTTACAGTGATGGTATAAATGGACATCAAAAATAAGTATACAGAAGTGCATTGCCCGAAAAGGAAAAGGTGACAGAAAGAAGAACACCAAAAGATGCAAGTGTGATTGAATAGGTCATAGAAAAAGAAAGAAAAAAGAAAAATGTGGGGTCGGGGTGAGGTATCATTGCACAAATCTAATAAACGCGTCAATCTGGTAACCGTTCAGTAAAGGAATGTACATTTCTTCACAAACATTTCGGAAGGCAACGCATTCCAGTCACTTATAGTACCAGAGAAAAAAAGAGGGAAGGTGTTTGTGCGAGCAAAAATCGGGGTAATTTAAGATCGGGATATATTGGTTGGCCGGGCTGAAAGAGGCTGCAAGTTCAATGAAGGGTCAATTAGAGATTCGAGGTTCCAGTGTTGCTAGAGAAACTTAAATCTACCTGTTTTCGGTGAGCTCGCAGTGTCATTATATTGTTTATTTCCATTAAATTTCTTGCGGCGTCATGACGGCGGTAACGGTTGCAAAATAAACGTACCGCAAGTCGCTGAATTCGCTCGAGTTTATTTTTGTCCTTTTTAGTGTGACGTCCTTAAAAATAGCTGCATGTTCTAGAAGGGGTCTTACAAGTATATCAAAAGCAAGCAATAATTACGCCAACTAGCAAGGACGCATGAACCCCTTTTAGAATAAGTAGGTGGCTTATACGAAGAAAATGAAGGGGGACCCATCAAACGTGCATTGCACAATGACAGGTCTCTGACGGCGTGTTCATGTTTTCCATGCCACCCGCCGCGGTGGCTCAGTGGCTGAGGCGTTGCGCCGCTGAGCACAAGGTCGCGGGTTCGATTCCCGGCCGTGGCGGCCGCTTTTCGCATGGAGGCGAAAAGCAAAAAACGCCCGTGTGTTCGAGATTTCGGCGCACGTTAAAGATCCCCAGGCGGTGAAAATTAATCCGGAGCCCGCCACTACGGCGCGCCTCATCGCCTGCGTTGCGTCGGCGCGTTAAAACCTCCAATCAATCAAATCATGTTTTGCATGCCAACCAAAATGTATTGTCAGCCCTCTCTATGGGGCTTCACAGGGACCTTCGCCTAGTGCGCGTGAGCCGAGTGCTCCATGTAAACGTCGGTTGGTACAAGGTAGCGCTATGTGCGCGTGCATTGGATGTAAAGGCGGCTGTTTATCAAAACGTAAACAATGCGATTGCCCGCCCGTCGGATGAACACTTTTAAGGGCCTGTCCCAAGCGTGAGTATATTTCCTGCGTGTGCATAGCGCGCTGAAGGATTTTTATAGACAGTAAACGATTATTTGGATTATTATGAGTAAATGATGATTGTTTGCATCAAATGTTTTAGCTGATTGAGCACGCGGGTGGGTCAAATCAACAAGCGGAGATATTTTTTGCTCCGTTTCCGGCTTCCTAATCAACCTTTAACTCGTCCGCAGAAAAGACCGCAAGCATTTGCCCTTATCATCAATGAACCACCTTCAAGTAGTGATGGTTCCAGCTCCAAAACGGTAGGAAAGATTTTCCAGCTGCCGAAGGTACTTTGCGCAAGTATTCAGCGATCTTGGTGTACTCCAAGTGCAGCAACACTTTACGAGCTGCCTCTGGTTCATTTGCCTCAAATAATTAAACACGACCAAGGTTTTATTTTTAGCCTAGCAAACCTGAAAACAAGTATTTTCAGCTATACCACCCGAAAGCCGGAAAATTGGCATGTTCCGTAGCCACACACAAATTACGCCATGCCCGTGCTTTCATGGAACCTACAGGAATTACTAAGCAGCTTTTTAAGTAATGGAATTGTTATGGCATTGGGTTCAGCCGATAGCGTAATAAACCACCTGCCCTTACACCACTAACCAGCTTTTTAACCGCAGAGCTGTTTCAACTTGAGCTTGTTCCCTTGGCGTTCACAAAAAAATGCCAAGAAAAAACTCCTGCGCAAGATGCACGGCCTTCTGCCTTGCCACGTAGGCGGAGACAGGCCTCGCCTAACTTTGACTCCATCACGCGTACCTAGGCCACTTGACCTTCGAGAGCACTCTCACCAGCGTTTGTGGTGTTATCTCTCGCATGCCCTTCTTGTCACCGGTTCACGTTCTTTCGTGCCTGAAGTAGGAAGCACAGATCATCTCGCGCGATAGCCGCCAAGTTCCGATTGCCGCCGGTTTCAGTGCAAGCTGCGCCAATTTTTTTGCCTAATACCTCAGTTTTCTGCCTGCACAGGTGTAAACTTGAAGTTTAATGCGGTAGCTTTATTAGCCTCATTTTTCGACTTTCCCGTGGCTGCTAGCCGTCCGCTATCAGCCGTGCTCATTGTCGGCGGAAATACGTCATCGCTGACATCCGGTGGCTACGACTCAGACAGCGAGATGCGAGTGTTCGCATGATCTAGAATGTCGCACGAAGGCAACTGAAGTGTGGAAAGGAGGACAATAACACTACGGCGAAGACCAAAGGACACGCGTTTTCAGCAGGTGCCGTGCCTTAAGTGTGGAAAGGAGGACAAAGATACTACTGCGAAGACCAAACAAAGGACACGCATTTTCAGCAAGTGCCCCGCCTGCGCAGTTAAGTTCGTTCCGCACCCTGTCGGCGGTAGCATGCTCGGCAGAAACGGTCAGCAGCCGATCCTCAACTGACGCCTTAGACCAAACCATCCTTTCCCCGGAAAAAGGAAAAAATAAATTTTTGGTAATTGACGTGCCGATGCCACAACCGGGCTAGGACACGCGCTGTAGTGCACGGCTCCGGATTAACTCGAACAACCTGAGGATCTTTACCGAGCGCTGAAATCTCGCCATAATGGCGTTTTCGTTTACTGCTACCGTGAGGAGAACTGTCGTAGCGGCTGGGAATCGAACCCGCGTCCGTGGACTCACTAGCTCAATGTCGTACCGACTGAGCCAGCGCGGCGTGTTTTCCACCGGAAATAATACCAGAACCACTACTGGGTCGCCTAACGAAAACAAGGAACAAAAAGATAACGCCATTATTTTTAAAAATAAGGAAGGAACACAATGGGAGTAGATGCGAACTAAAATAAAACCCAAGGTTTAGCGTTTATTGCGTGATTTTTTAAACTATTTTTTAAACTTCCTCAGTCCTTCTCCTCCGCAAGCTGTGGTTGGAAAATCACGTAAACCACCCCTTGGCAAATATAGAAGTCACCCTACACATAGGTGTAGATATCCTCCCAGAAATAAGTAGCGAAACAATGCTCAGCATGGCCCTGGAGCCAAGCGGCAGAGCCGATATAATATTTCCTAAAAAAATCTTTAACTATTGCCCACATTGTAAAATTCCTAAGCAAGAGAACAAAATATCAGAGAAGACAAGATAAGACTCATGCAGCCAGTGATCATGAGCCGGATTTTACTTGCCCAGCGTATCACTGACTTATCCGCGCCGAAGATCAAAGGAACACCATCCCCAGGGCGGCATATAAAGCAGCCCTCCACCTAGCAATTTTTACCCAGAGACAAACTGAGAATCCGTTGGCCACCAGTTGTAATAGAATCGACACCCAGGAAAGGGTCTAGAAGAAGGAGAAGGGTTCAAACACTGCAGGGATGAACTAAGAAAATTCGTTCGTTCTAAACGCATCTCTGGATTGTTTTAAGTTGAATAAAATGTATGCGTCAAATCCGCGCATTCGGCTCAGGGCGTTCTCTGCGACTGCACGAATGAAGTGCCACGGGTCTTCAACGCTTTCGTAATGGAAAGTACTAAGGTAAGAGAATATTCATGTCGTGTTATGGCCGTGCTGCATTCAATACTAACGGGAAAGCGTTTGTTTACACTTGTTGGGATAGTCGTAAAATGTCCAAGCACTCCGGCACTCCGTTGGCAGATCAGCCGGCGATTCATTTCGCAAACACTCGACTGATGGCGCCGTAAGCATCAGCGTGTCGCTATGCAAAACATGATACACTCTACTAAAACTCGTCTCGCAGTGTTTACGTAGCGTGATACAAAAATTTAGCGTTTACCGTACGCAAAGGCAACAAACGCTGTACTAAAACTCCCTAATGACGTACACACGGCATTCGATTGTTTGACACATGTATATTTATCAAGCAGCTGCGGCGTAGCGTCACCAATCGCCCCAGAGCTAAACTGGTTCTACAGGTGCACGACGGTGTTGCTGCCACGCACGAGCCACGGGTTCCACACCGGGCCACCCCTCGCATGATCATCAAGTGGACCAGGCCGCCACGTGCGGAACGGAGGTCGGCGGAGGCGCTAAGCGCGTGGGGTGTATGAGAGGCGCCGGGCAGCGAGCAATCCTCTGTGCGCCGTGTGACGTCACTACTCCTCGCGAATGCGTAGAACGGCTCTCCAGGAGCCACGCGAAACTGCTCAACCTCGGCCAGTATAGCTCCCGCTACAAAACTTCTGCTAGTCTCACGTTTCGCTGACCTACAGTGCTTGTGAAACGTAAATCGTAAATGTAGCAATTCCGTTAGAAGTCGTCCCTGGAAGTCGAAGTAACGCTTTCGCGTCGTGCATCTTACAGGGGCGCTGCAACACTTCTTTCAACTTTCTTTGAAATCTAAAATGCTTGCAGAACGTGGTCACCCGATACACCCAGTACTTAGATTAGAGGGTCGCAAAGTACCTCAGCCAAAAATAACTGTTCTAGGCCCATCAGATAACTTGCAAACTCGCTCAAAACATTTTTCCTTCTTTCATGGTCTTGGCGTTCTTCGACCGCTGGAATTATTTCATGAAAGCCATGCAGCGGTTGTTGGTCGGTTTGCCGTCAGTTGCAGCAATGAACACATTTGATAGCAACTTTGCAAATAAAGCCACAAGAACAAAGCAGAAACGGAAGTCGTATCTGCTGCGATGAGAAAATCACGCAGCGCAACGCCGCCTGTATAACCAATGCCTAACGCGTGAGCGAAAAATAGCGAAACAGCCACTCTCCTGTTCCTCTCACCTACCCTTTCCCGCTCCTTAGGCTTCCTACGTGCTTTCATGTCCGCCAGCCAGCGCCGATTCTCGGAAACTATGCAAAATATTTGGCAATTTGTTTAGCGTTCCCCAGGCGGCGTTCTTACGCCTTCTTGTTAGCACCATGCCTGTCTGTCTTGGTCTTTCACTGATAAAACCGTCTTTGTCACGGCGGACGCAAAACCACTTGCGCTGCATCAGGCTTATGCCGGCTTTGCGCGCTTACCTACTCGGATCACCTGCCACAAAGAGAGGCATCCCCCTCTGTTCTCTCCATATTTCGGCCTTGTTTTGTCCACGCTGTTCGCACTCCGCACCGGTACGCAGTTTTAAAATTGAGAACTGTACAGTAGACGCGACCAGACAGCGTCGCTGGACCTTTCGTTTTGCTTTCTATAATCCCGTAAAATTTTCGAGTGCGTGATATTTTTTTCGAAAGTTATGGTAGAAGTGAGCGCTTGTACAAAAGATGTGAACGCAATTTTTTCTTCACTAAATCCTCCTGAGAGTAAATATCAGTAAAATAATGACTGCGCAATCCGAAAATATAGTTTTGTTCGCTATTTGCCTAACCTATGTTCTGACACTATTTCACTTCCGCCTCCGTCAGTCTTCTTTCGAAAAATACAGCAGGCTTGAAGCGAGCGACGTGTTGAACGAGATCCCCAGTTCGCCCCCGAACTAGCGCACCGTCGCGGCTCGAATGTGAGTGAAACGGCTCTTGAAACCGTACAGGCAAGCTGACAGACACATGTTGTAGAAGTGGGTGCAGCGTTCGCGTGTCGCGAGCAGTGACGTAAGGCGGGACGTCCACCGGCGCGCGCCACATAGCGGATGAGTGCCTGAACTAAGAGTCCCTACCGCTCCCATTGAAAAGCAGGCCACGCTTTAGGCAATGTTTATAAAAGCGGCGTTAAGCAGTGCCGCTCCGTGCTGGTGATAACATAGCTTTCGCAGTGCTTCCAGACGTGAAGAAAAGTGTTAAAGCGTCTATCGAGAGTGTTCCAGGGCCCCTTTAAGGGCCAAACGTAGATCTCATCTGCAACTTTTGTCTCCCTGTTTTTTTTTTTATTTGAAGTCATTTTTGTTTCCATTGGATGCATATAGGTATAGTATTTCGCCCAACTGTACCCTAAACGAATGCATGCCAATGCAAATAAATAGTGCTATAACTTCTGTTCTACAACCTTGCCTACCCCTGCACCACAACCCGCAATATTTCTGCGTTTCATCTTTTGGTTGCCAGGGTACGAAACAAGATACTTTTTGTTATCCCGCATCTGCTGTTTGAGTAGAAGCTTATACGGCTTTCACTCCCTTCCTCCTTATTCTTTTTTTTTTGCTGTTTTGTTTGAGTTCTCTGCTATCCCGACCGGTATTGAGTTGTAGGGCCCGGCAGTACTCGCCCCTTTTCCTCTAGTGTGATCCACAAACTTGTTTGCGGAAGATAAAACAATATTTCAATACTTCGAGCAAGTGCCAAATGGGACCATGCGCATGCGCCCACACTAATCTTTGAAGGTGGGAAGGGTACTTCTGAACCAAGTTCATGTCGTTATTCTTCTATGAATTCTAGAACACACCTGTGGCATTGAGCACATTGAAATTGAAGCTTCATTCCTCTTAATTCTATTTCAACACCTTCCTCTGTGATATTAACATGCCATCCTTTGTTCCCGTCGACAAAGCAGCCGCTAGATTCGGTACCCAAGGCTGTGAGGCCGTGTTTGTAATTTTAAGGATTCTGTATTACCTCCAAAGGCTCCTCGATGATGTTTATATTTATTTATTTATTTATTTATTTATTTATTTATTTATTTATTTATTTATTTATTTATTTATTTATTTATTTATTTATTTATTTATTTATTTATTTATTTATTTATTTATTATTTATTTATTTGTTTATTTTGTAAAGGAGATGAATGGTACAGGCGCTAGTGAACGAAACGCGATAGTGCGCCAAACCACCGACGACGAAGACGACAGCCGCGCGTCTGTGAACCCGCTCCATCTTGGATAACGGTCATTAAAGGCCTTTCGTCAGCTACCTTGCGTTGAGCAATACATCCCCTTAGAATTGGTGGAGGTTGCTGTGGTCCTGACCTCTCTCTACACTGGAACTCCGCTCCCGGACGCTCCCCAGCGCCATGGCTCCTCCTCGCGAGACTGAGCCCCCGGCTGCACCTCCTTCGACGACTATCATCTGTTCCGGTTCCATTCGTCAGCGGGATCTCCCATTCTTCAATGGCCAAGACGAGCAGGACGTGGAAGACTGGCTCGCCACGTACGACAGAGTAAGCGCCCACAACAACTGGGGTGACAACGTGAAGCGGAACAACGTGGAATTTTACCTCACCGGTACGGCCGAGCTTTGGTATGGCAACCACGGAAAGCAATACCCCACGTGGTCCGAATTCAAATCGAGGTTTTCGGAACACTTCGGTCGCCCTTCAGTGCGGAAGCTTCATGCAGAGCAGCGTTTGCGAGAACGAGCGCAGCAGCCCGGTGAAAGCTTCCTCAGTTACATCGAGGAAGTTGTGGATTTGTGCAGGAGGGTGAGCGCCACGATGAGCGACGAGGACACAATTAAGCACATCCTCAAAGGCATTTCAGATGACGCCTTTCAAATGCTGCTGGCGAAGAATCCCCAAACGGTCACCGACGTCATCAACCTGTGCCAGAGCTATGACGAGCTCAGGAGACAGCGAGCTCTTACACGGCGATCTGTTGGCACGGATGTGTCGATCTTAACTGCTGGTAGCGACAACACTCTGTCTCCGCGCTTTCAGCAGTTCATCCGGGAAGAAGTTGCCCGTCAGCTTTCTCTAGTTCCCTTCACACCGACGTCTGACGCCACCCTTGCCCCTTCGTTTAGAAGTGCTATCCAGCTGCAGGTGGCCGATACCATTCATCTCCGTTACAATTTATTTATTTATTTATTTATTTATTTATTTATTTATTTATTTATTTATTTATTTATTTATTTATTTATTTATTTATTTATTTATTTATTTATTTATTTATTTATTTATTTATTTATTTATTTATTTATTTATTTATTTATTTATTTATTTATACTGTCAACCCTCACTTGAAGGTCATTACAGAGAGGGAATCATAAGATATGGAAAGCAAATACAGACATTGATACTTTCAGCAACTTCGAACAATAACACAATAGCATATTCATTGCTCGGCGAAGTAAACATCAAGAGCACATTCAAATTTCTTAACGTCAGAACTTTCAACAATATGTCGCGGCAATTTGTTCCAGGCTTCTATGACATCGGAAAAAAAAGATTTACGAAAGACGTCCGTGCGAGCACCGAAGGGGCGAACTGCCGCGTCATGGTTGATCCGGCTGCTGAGCTTATTCGGGGGGTGTACGTAAATTCTTCTATCTATTTTTATTTGACCTTGCATTATCTGAAAAATTACGTTTAAGCGCTGCTTTTGTCGCCTGGTTTCTAGAGATTCCAAACCGCTTAGTTTTAACATCTCGGTAACCGAATCCGTCCTTTTATATTTCGAACATATGCTTAGGAGGGGGAATGGCTTGTTTGGAAGTAACAAATAGAGTAATAGTTGTAGCCAAAATCATAAAGCAAATGCGGGAACAATGACAATAAGTGTGATGAGCATGCCTCGAAGCCAAATGCGACCGCGAAATGTATTTTAAATGAGCCGATCCTGTTTACGGCGTGCAACAAACATTCCGTACGTGTGCTCTTTGTTTGCGTGGTTGTAGTCGTAGTAGGAGTAGTCGTAGTCGTCGTCACCGTCGTCGTCGTTGTCACTGTCGTCGTCGTTGTCACCGTCGTCGTCGTCGTAGTCGTAGTCGAAAACGTGGTGGTGGCTGTACTGGTTTCGGGGGTCGTGCTAGTCGCCTCCTCCGTGGTGGACGGCTCTTCCGTGCTCACGTTTCCCACAGTGTAAGTGACCAGCTCTGGCAGCGAGACAGTCACGGAGTCGTCTTCATCCTCGTCAACCGAAGCACTTCCCCCTGCGGCAAAGTCATCACGCGTAGCTCTAATTGTCCGTGTCGCAGAAAAGCTTGTGTCGCCGACGGCATTGACCGTAAGCAAAAACGTGTTAGTGAACACAATCAAACATCTCAAGAAAAATGTGGTTACAACGCGAAGATTGCTCACATGTAGCTTGAGTGAAAGTAAAATCAAGAATTCTAACTGCGTTGACAGTGTCGGAAGAGCGGAATCCTATAGACGGCGGCTTCATAGCTCGAGCGATCCGCTTGGTAGTTCGACCACCACGGTAAGCGCTTTTTTCTTGGGACGCCTAATGTCCCTTCGCCTATTTTCATCATCTTCATAGTTGTGTGAAGCACAATGTGTAAAGTTCGCTGTCCTGCAGTGCGTTTTCTTCACTTTTTTACGCCACCAGTGAGACACGCAAATGTTGCGGTTCCTTAAATATCCCGTAAGGAAGTCCGACAGGGGACATTCTGTCCAAAGCATGCTTGGAAGGGGCATTCAGGAAGCGTGACTGGGAAAACACTGGATTACGGGTAAACAGAGAATACTTGAGCCATTCGCGGTTTGCAGGCGGCATAGTCTTGCTAAGCGAGTCTGCAGAACACGTGAAAATGCGTGAGGAACTAATGAGGAACTAAATACAAAAAATCGCAGCATCTCCACTCCGTGAATGATGGCGAGGGTGCGGAGTACGGTGACTCGAAATAACATCCATGTTGCGCCCCGAGTGACATCTGACTTGCGCCCTCGCCGTCTTTCAATTTGAGCCGCAAGTTGCACCTTGATTATTCCCTAAACGAAACTGCCACTCACGGCTGAAATCGAATGTCGCTTGATTTTCGCTTGATGGTGTTGTGCGCATGGATGGATGCGGACGGACGTCGGGTAATCTTAAGATACTCCGCACGGTTACAGGCGAAGAAGTAAACCGTTTGACTATCGAGTGCTAACTCTCGGTCGTAGGCCAATGCGTAAGACGACTGCCACTAACTCTGCCTGGTCTGCCAGACACAGGCTCGAATCCTGCCGGTGCCTGTGTGATTTTTTGCGATTGTAACGCTATGCGCACGGACACGGACGGACATTGTGTGGTCCTAAGGTACTCCCCATCTAAGAGCAAGGCGGTGGGATTTAAAAAAAACTACCGAACTCGCGGAAGGCTGGAACGATAGCAAAGAGTAAGGCCGGGTTCAGACTGGTGCCGCATTTGTCGAAATAACTTCGAAGAATGACGTAATTTCACGTCTCATCCAACCTAACGGTGTGACACGCTGTTGTTTTATGTCCATAGCTCACGGTATGAATGTTACGTCGGTAGTCTGAACATAGCCTAAGGCTTGCCGTCTCCGTAAGTACTGAAGTACACATCATGCATTTGTACAAATTTAAACTTGTTTATTTACGTGTTCCTTCGGTGCTTTGCACTGTTCTAGTAGTAGTCGTCGTAATACACATCGATATCTCTAGTGCGTACGTGCACGACGCATGCGCGCCGTTCCTGGAGTCGGGTCGAGGTTCCGTGAAACTGACGTTGTGCCAGTGTGGCGTTGTTCGTTGCTAGGCTACGCGAGTTGCTCCTCGGTGTTTTCGCCGGTAATTCCTTCCGGTTTTTTTTTTTTTTTTTGCAAAAGCCACTTCGAAAGCCGTGAACGGTCGTCGCGTGGCCCGCGCTCACGAGCAGTGAAACTTTTCTCGCTCATCGTCGTTTTCGCCATGTTTTTTGTGTTTAAATCTACTGCGCGTGCACAGGATGCTCGGCGGTCACCGCGATGCACGCGCTCGCATGGCATTTGCTTGGTATTTTAAGGCGGTACGTGTTACACCCCACATATAGCGGCCAGCTACATCATATCTGCTGTTAAAACAAACATGAATGAATCTAAAGTAGTGAAAAATAGTCATGCAAAAAGCTCCTTTTTCTGCATATGTACTTGAACGCTAGACCAAGTACAAGACTACAACTACCTCGTTCAAGTCATCTGTGTTGATCCCAAATACGAGAAAGAAATCCGGTGAAGAATTGGTATGGGCTGGGGTACATTTGGCAAACGCCCCCAGATAATGAAAAGAGAGCTACTGAAAATGATAATACACTGAAAAGGAGAATATTAAACCAATCCGTCCTGCTGGTAACGATATAATGACGAGAAACTTGGTGCCTTACTAAAACTTGAAACCAAACTTGGATTGCCTTAACGGGCCATGGAACAAATATTGATCGGAGTAGCACTTACAGATAGCAAACGAGTTACCTGGATCGAGTACAAGACATCATAGTTAAAATAAAGAAAACTAGATAGTCTTGGGCTGGCCACGCAGTTAGACGGAAGGACAATCTGTGGACTACCATGGTGACAAAGTGGCCACCGAGAGATGTGTCTAGAGAAAGGGGAAGACCTTTCGATAGATGAACAAAATAAGAAAAGTCGTAGCCAGCGAATGGACTCGAGCGGTGCGGGGCAAGGGTGGTTGAAGGTCGACGGGAGAGGCCGTCGTCCTGCAGTGAACCTAGTGAGCTGTTCATGATGATTATGATGAAGGTTTGTAACGTTTGGTTACAAATTTTTGGCTCAGCAGATGACGTAGTAAAATGTTCGTCCTACAATTACCTAACTAATTTCTCCTGCCGTGTGGAAGCGTGTGCAGGCGGACATCAATAACATACGGAAATATTGAGAAATTCGAACGTTGAGAAGACACGTAATAAATGTTTATCGCAGGTTGGATGCTTCCGTTGGTGATTTGTAAATCAGCATTCACGAACAGGCTGAAAACTTTATTGCATTAAAATAATGCCACGACTGCTTGTACGTGATCTACTAAAAAATACCTTATTTCACGTTGCTGACTATGACATCAGATTGGCTCTCGATCAAACGAAATCCGCACATGTACACCCGGCGGCAAAATAAGCCAGGGCGCGCCACCGCGTGGCAAAATGCATCGTCGTGACATCTGACGGTGCACTTCCGGTTTCGAGACACCGATGTGCGCGTGAAGTCCCACCCCTGTATACTCACCCCGTCTTTTCTTTCTCTTCAGGCAAGAAATCTGAAAGCACTGAGCACTTGCAGCTAGGTGGTAAGTTTCTATGCTCAACACGTTTCGCTGGCGCATGCCTCGGCGGCGAACGGCAGGGGTGAAGCCTGCCTTGATCTATCTGCCAGGCTCTGATAAAGGAGGCGCTGCAACGAGATTTCGATATGTTAGTTTCAAGGACGATAGCGTGTGATTCGCTCTCTCAACGCGAAGCTTTTGGTCTGTGTCTGTGTCAATCAATTCAAAGCGTTTTGCAACCTATTACTCTTTCTGTTCTTTTTTGCCAAACCCGAGACCACAACAACCTACGCTCGAGTTTTTCTTTTCGTCAATACCTGCTTTAGAACTTGCGCAATGTGTCTTCTTATCACAGCTTATTCAAATCATCTATTTCTCGCCTCAGTTTTTTTTTTCCGTGTTGGGTGTGCTCATTTTTATTACCAACAAAGTGCAAGTTTTAGGCAAAAAATATAAAGACGCGATGGGATATATGTGGCACAAGATCATCGCCGAGACGGGCAAGACATAATAGAGAGTTTTAGCTGATCGTTTTCGACGGTGCGCTCCGGTATCGGCAGCGCGCTCGGCGCAACCGGAGCCAATGCCGTTCGCGGACAAGCGCGCCACGCATGCACAGTGGCGCTCCCGCTTGCTATCCGAGCGGAGCGGACCGTTTTTCACGGTCCGCTCCGCTCCGATAGCACGTGGGAGCGCCATTGCGCATGCGTGGCGCGCTTGGCGGTGAACGGCATTGGCTCCAATTGCGCTGAGCGTGCCACCGATGCCGGAGCGGGCTGTCGACAGCGGTTAGGTAAAACTCTCTATTATCTGTTGGACTGGAGCAAAGCGAGCAACGCACACTTCATCGCCGAAGCTGGCCGAAGCGTGTGCGAGCGAGGCATGTTGACGAAGAAAGTGACCCCTGTGGCCAAACGCTGAACGTGATCTGCTTGGCTGCTTGAAGTGAAAGAAAGGGCAGGGAAGCGAGCGTGGTTGGACGCGCACGCGCACATGGATGCCTCGACACGAGAAGTGCAACGTCAGATGTCGCGGAGATGCATTTTCCGCGCGCTCTCGTGCCCCGGTTTATTTTGCCGCCGGGTGTACCTTTCTCTACAATCGTTTCTCTTCGCGATGTGAAATCCTAAAATACAACGCATACATTGCGCACATTTTGATTTGTCGAGGAAAACGTTTCAAGCTGTTGCAACCTGCCCACAGTTACAGCAATATGACATGAGGACGAATATGACATGAGGACGACATTGCTCCCCTGTTTTAATATTATTACGTCAGTTTTGTGAGGATACTACATTGCATTGAAGCACTACAGTGCATTGAAGCACAGGTGGTTGTATTTCCTTCACTGTTGTAGCGAGGAAGAAGGAAAAAATTCAATGCCCTTTATCTCTGAGAAGGGAGACGATCGGCGAAGCTATGGTTTGCAATGTTAGCGGATAATTGTCATGCAATTCCTTTCAAGATAGTTCCCGGTAAAACCACAGTAACAGCCATTTTTGCAACAATACCCCCGCTCCGTAGTTGGCCTTGTATTGACTCTAGACAGTTTTTCAGTAAGGTTTACAATTTCACTGTGAATTATTTTTCACAACTAAATGGAACTCTGCGTAATGGTAGCGTCGTCTTAGAGGCTGATTGGCATACTGTAAAAGCTCGTTAATTCGAACTCGGTTAATTCGAATTTACAGTTATTTCGAACTGACGCCCTGGTCCCGACACAGCCCTGTACATTTCAAGTTTGGGAACTCCCGATAATACGAACACGTCGGACCCGCCGCGCTGGCTTTGTGGCTAAGGCGTTGCGCTGCTGAGCACGAGGTCGTGGGTTCGATTCCCGGCTGCGGTGGCCGCTTTTCTGATGGAGGCGAAAGCAAAAACGTACGTGTCTACGAGATTTCGGCGCACGTTAAAATTAATCCGGAGGCCTCCACTACGGCGCGCCTCATCGCCTTTGATTCAAACACCGCTTTATGCGAGCAATTTTATGGTCCCATTGGAGTTCGAATTAGCGTATTTTTACTGTGTAATGTTTTTTTTTTTTCAGCAAACCGTCGATATCACAAGAGTCAGAGCTGTTTTCTGTAACCATATTCCTTTCCTATATGGCCATGCTTCAGTGTGCGACCTGCAATGTGCAAAATCTAGCTTACAAGCCCAAGGTTACACCGATCATTATAAAGTGAGCTAAACCGCTTTACAGAAATTAGTTGCTCAGAAACATTTTACCGAGGTTATATAAGCTGTGTTCTATAAAAATCTGGACGCCCCACGGCCTTTTTTTTCTTATGTTAAGAAATGCTTCTGTATTAGGAAATGGTTTTCGCGCAGCGGAGAAACCAGTTCCAGAAAAGCGTGACACCATACCAGCAGAGACTGTGGTCAGGGCTATCACAAGAAAAGCTCGGGTGGGAAAATAGCGGCATGTAAGCTCTGATTGGGAGCCATGGTATGCAACGGTTACGCTATTTCGTTTTTGAACACTGACTGCACAGTATATCTCTTACTGCGATTGGGAATGTCACGGAAGTTTTTAAAAAGACCCTGGCTCTAAAACGATACTACTTACTCATCTGGACCAAGACCAGCACCGCCACCATCAACATCAGGAAGGCGAGAAGGGCCGCCCTTATGTACGTGCGCTTCTTTTGGTTAGCGCCGTTTACGCTGCAAAAAAATCAAATCTGTATGTTACGGGCTTAGGCAAGCTGCTGGTCCTAACTACTGTCCGCAAGCTTGACCAGTCACTCACGAGTGAAAAGGGTTTTGAGGCGCAAAGAAACAACACGGACGCCAGCAGAAAGAAAAAGAACAGGTGAAGGGCATTATCCGTCTTGTTCACTTCATTCACAAAATTACCTAAAATACATTCGTTTGCACTGGATCTATACCCAAGGGCTTTTGCCGAGTCCATCATAACAAATAAATACAATTCAATTCTGGCGAATGCCGACGAACATGTATAGCGTCAATTACAAAACTTGCAAGAATGATATAAACGATTATAATCCATTCACGTTCCTAGCAATGTCATAATTGACATTCAGAAGCGCACAAGTGAAGTTCACAAATTCAAACTGAGAAATCAAACAACCTATGCAAAAATACATTTTCCTAAATTTTGGCTATACCACAAAATTGAACGCTTAGTCAGATCATTTTGACCTCCAATTAAACTAAGTTTATGAGCATCGCAAAGCCAGCAACTAGGTTTTCAGAGATTGCATAAAACTAGTTGTATTTATGACATCATCACGAAGGTTATTCTATATAACAGCACCACTAAAAATGACCAGCCTTTGATCGTAAGTTTTATAACTTTAACTGGAATTAAACCTTTGACCGCAAGTACTGTGACACACTGATCTTTAGGGTTGACTATTTTTTTCTCTTGTAAACTATTTTCACTCACGTCAACACAACATTCCAACATCAAGCTTTTGTCATCCCACAGGGTTCATGTGTCCGTCCCACTGTGTGCAGGTTAGTGTACCAATATTTTCTTTTTACGTACTGGGCATTTATTACGGGCTGCTATCTCAAAAAAATGCTGTCTCCCAACGATGAAACAGCGCGAACTTGACGGCTCAGAGAGAATCTACACATACGAAGCGAAAACAACCGTCCCTTTTCTCTATCCTTTTTCAGTTACACGTGAGAAGGTTAAACTCCTAGGGCAACGTTTGAAGTGCTTGATGCATTAGTGTGGTGATACTGTCACTGGTGAACAACCGGCAAACGGACAATGAAGACATAACCCAAGTTGGCTTATTTCGAAAGATTACCTCGTTATAATAACACTGACGCCACTTTCAACTCAAACTCCACTGAAATAAGCTATGCAGTTGGGAAATAAGGGAATTGCCACACGACAGACTAGCTCATTTTCCGTACTAGAACCGACGATGTATTAAGGGCAGCTGGGCCATTGGCTGACGCCGGCAAAAAAAAACAAGGTATGCAGATTTATAAACCTGCAGAACGACCTACTCGCGCTTATTTTTTTTAATATCCATTTTATAGCAGTAAAAGCAGTAAGAATGGTGGTTTAAACAGTTGAAGTTACGAACACACAAACATAGAATCACCAGCGCGTGCAGCACGCGCTAGTCATGTTATAGCAGCAAAGCTGTCCGGCGCGTTGAGCTTAGACTGGCCAACTGGAATAAACGACATTGTCTTCTGCCTCGGTTTGTCGAGCATGCCCGATGTTTCACAGACCGATTACTATCAACCCCAACAAAAGTTAACTCTAGGTAGAAATACGGTCAAAAGTACAGTGAGTGCGGACAGCGGGCCTGAACAATATCGTAGGCCACATAGGAAGACTGACGGTAAACGCGGCGTTTTGCCGTTCGCTGCAGCCCTGGTCAGCATACTAAGGTTCACATAGGTAGCTTTCCCGAATGAGTCTTCTCAGACGTCACGAAACACACGTTTCCGCTAGAGAACCAAAATTCTGACTTACAGTGTTTAATTTCTCAGTGAATGAGGAACCATTTGCTGCCGTACAAGTGCTCGGGGCACAATAAAACAAGAAATGTTTCTAATAAAACGAACCTGTATTTCCTTTTTAGCGCCACTATAGCACTGCTAGTTAAATGGTTCGCGTAACTTCGGTTGCATTAGCCAAATATTGACTGCACTACTGGGGCTGACCTACGTTGTTAGACAAAAGATATCGCTACGGTGAAATCGGTGGAATTTTTGGCGAGAAGGCGCGTTTATTTACAGAGAGGCGGCAAGCGAAGATAGCGGGTTGGAGCTACAAGCGGCTTACTCTTCTTCCTCCTGGTTCATCGAAAGGCAAGATCTTCGTCGCTGGTGTCGAAGACTAGGAGACCAATATCTCAAGGCTCTAGGGAACGTCACTCGTCTTCCAGTCGAAGACGCAGCCCTCTTGGCAAGTCACTGAGAGTCACGAGGGTGAATTCTCAAATTCTCCTTGCTGATCAAGAATTCTATTGATTTCGAGGTCCACCTATAAACTAACTAAGCGAGGAGCTTTCACGCAGGTAGCTGAAAGCAAATCACTCTAAACAAACAACCAATGGCGTAGCACAGGTTTTTTTATGTCATATATTCCTGTCTTTTTTAATAATGATTACCCTCTGTTCTTTACAAAGTTCAAGCTGTTTTATGCGCTGATGATACCACGCAGTAAACAGTTATCGTGTACTAAGGATAACTTGCTCGGCACAGCGTTAGAACTTTGGCCGTGGAGTCAGATTCTGGCTACCGATTTCAATGACAAAGTCCAGCATACGCAAACGAGCCCTCTGCCTATAGAGAATATACGTACGTTTCGCCTGACATCCATTTTCCTGTGAGGCCCCATCTGGAAACAGAAAAGCCGTCGCCAAACGTTTGCTAAGTTAGTTTCAAAACACTAGCCATTCTTGTCGTTTGTTTTTCAAATCACTCTTAAAAGCAGCGAGAGTCCGCAAATTAAAAAGCCAACAACATTTACCTCGGTGCATGTTTTCAATAAGTGGACTTTGAATATCTAGAACTTATTCGAAACGTTCCAAATGCGTTTCAATTCTGGAGGTGAAAAAAGGTCCTCAATTACAAATAAATTGTGAACCCGAGGCTACCTCCACCGATCTCCGAAAAAAAAAAATCCTGCGCCATCTCCACAAACATGAAACCTGGGGAGGGGCGAAGCATGCAGTGTATAAGCGTATTCTAGGCGCCTTGGCGTCTTTGCCAACGGAGATGAAACCGTTTGGGTAGAGGTATACATCCTTGCTGTGAAGCTTCTTCTCTTTGAAAGACGAAGCTCTCTAGCACGAGGCGTAAACGAGTCCGGTATTTCTTTAGTACGCATTACGTTCTAGCGCGAGGCGTAAACTAGTTTCCCGGTGTTAAGCACCGTGAGTACGTGAGACGGCGATTACGACGACGACGACAGGAGACGCCAACAGCCACAGCCCCTAAGTGTCTTCGCCGTACTTTACCTTAACGATGGCGAATGAGCATTCATAGCGTTGAGTAGAGTTAAGGAAACCAATGACGAGACGTGCAGTGTCCCATTATTGGTGGGGACATAGGCGTTGTATGAAGTCCATAATTTCTGTTTTAAGGCGAAAGCTTTCTTAATGGGACCAATGGTGTCTTGCCAAAAAACTAATGCATTTCGCGATAGACCGGTTGGGTGACCGAAAAGTGCTCTTAGCATCTCTGGATACAAGGCGTATGCTTGAAACCGAGTTTTCAGTGCATCGAAACGGCTACTTGAAAATCGCGAAAACGGAACGGTTGTAGTAAACATGAAGGAGTAATGATGGAGGAGTACAACAGTATACCTTTCTCTCATAAATCACGTATCGGTGTACGTTTAGATCTTTCTAAGATGCATTTACTTTGTGCGCGAAAAATCGTCGCATGGATTCTTGGTTTGTGATTTGGGTGTTTGAAATTAAAGCGATTACTTGAATACATTTTCAGCGAATGCTGTGCGTACTTTTACTGAAGTTTCTGACGGAATTTCGACGCAGTTTTGATGTGAGAAAGATTTCGGGCTTCCCATTTTTCTTTCGGAAGAGATGTTAAAGCTTTTTACAGGATAGCTGTATATGTCGAGGATCCCCGGG
This sequence comes from Haemaphysalis longicornis, assembly GCF_048455015.1. Taxonomy (NCBI): domain Eukaryota; kingdom Metazoa; phylum Arthropoda; class Arachnida; order Ixodida; family Ixodidae; genus Haemaphysalis; species Haemaphysalis longicornis. Next base: position 49,686,522 of record NW_027526385.1, on the reverse strand, counting down.
TCTCGCGCCGACAGCAAGAATTTATTCAACGGCGTATGTTTGGCGCATAAAAAAAAAAAGAGTCTTAGGGCAGCCATATTTCGATTTAGGACGGCTCATATTACGTCTGGAAAATTGTCCCCCTCGCAAAGGATTTATGTTTAGAAGTGAAGCCTACTTTAGGCGGGTTACTGTAAGCTTAGTCTTGACCTCCTCCATCTGTGCTTCACAGTGAAGCATAGCCATAGGCGGGTGGAGTATGGCTACAACCCCATTCTATAATCATCTCCACTACTTCCTCCTCCTTCCAGAACGGCGTGTGCTGCTGGCCACGCGCGGCGTTTCTCTCCCGCGTAAAGCTGTGTTCACACTAGCGTCAAACTTCCCGTGCTGCCCTGCCGACGGCCGCCAGCGGCGTCGCGCCACAGCCTGCATCCGCTGGCGGCTGAAGGCTGTGCCGCCGTGCCGCCGTGCCGCCATCGGCACTGCGGCACGGCAGTTCGACGCTAGTGTGCACGTGCCTTAACACTGCATACTTCCCCACGCTCTTAGGCGTCAGCCGTATGGAGCCCTAGAGCCTGTGCTTTGATTGGACTAGCCGCGCTATATTGAAACGTCAGTATCTCAACCCACCAATCGTATGTGTCCTTCGTCTGTCACGTAGAGTTCCTGCTACTCTCCTTTTACTTCAACATAGCAAACCTTCCATGTAGCTAAACCTCCAAGAGAGCAATAACCCCCCAACACAGCAATCCTAACTAGAGCGCCAGCGTCCCTGGACTTCCCTCTGCACGCAGTGGAAGAGGTCTAATTTTTACGTTACGTCCTATTCAGCCTCTCTTTGCAGCGATGCCACTTTCTTCGGAGGCGTTTTTTTCTTCCTCACACCACCGCGGCATTGCCAGAGGCGTCCACTTTGTAGTGCCACGGCCATTGACTTGCCGGCAATATAGCAAACCTCGTGCTTTTAGCCCGTGATCCTGTACTGTAAAGCGAACTTCTTCGGTAACCTCCCTCAAAAAGCATCCGATTTCAAAGAAATGCGACGTATCACAAGCATCCGATATTATCTTGCTGTTTGTTGACGTTCCTCTGCGGCTCTTATAACTTGAAGCAAAAGAGACATGCTCTTGAATCGCCCCTTTCTTTCCCTCGTACAGCACTGTTACATTCTCGCCAAATAGGCTGAAGCGACAGCTTGCTTCCTGGTAGAAGAAGAGGAAATAAACTGGCGGCCAGCGGTACGCAACCAAAATTTGCTCAATTTTTCGAATTTTGAACGTTTCAAATTGTCTCTAGCTTTTGGCTACCACTGTATTTTGATGAGCATGGCATGAAACGAATATTTTGCTGTTTTATTTTTTTTCCTTAGATTTCTATACTTCTCCCGCTTTCGCCACGTTAAAGGGGAGTGACTCATTTAGTTAGGCACGACACTGAAAAGTCTTAGCTGTTTTCGCGCTCTTGTTTTGTAGGTCGACTCCGATGAGACATTTTCTTTCAATATACATAGGAGTGATGCGGCTGTACGGTGCTGCAACAACCCTTAGTATTTCAGCGCTGTCATGATCTACACCCAAGGCGTCATATAAAATATAATGTGTTGCTTGCAGCTGACCGGTCTTCTCACGCTTAACTCTAGCTTGTTTCTCACTAACTATTTCTGTTATTTGTTTTCAGGCACAGTCCCGTACGATGTAGGTTTTCGGAATAATGAAATACGACGTGAAAAAGTGCCAGTTTGCGGAATAAAAGATGTGGTCACATGCTGTGACACTGCTCGTGCGAATGAGAGGAAAAAGATCTTATCAAAGCCCTTTGGTCGCGATAAGATGCGCTTGAACGGATTATATATAGTTGGAGTGCGCATACCAATAACACCTTCGGAGGTCTCCTCGAACTCGAACTTTGAAAACCGAAATTGAGGTACGTCCTTCAGCACTGTTTGATTCTTTTTGCCCCAGGACCCAGGCGTAACAACCCGCGTCTCTAAGCTAAGCCTAGCTCTCCACCATTTGTGCACTACTGCCCTGCTAACGGCTGCTCAAACTAGTGGCTTCTGCTTAACGAAATGAACCGTGTCACGTGTAAACTGCTCTGCAATAGCAAGCAACGCAAAAAGAAAGGCTTACGCCTGGGTTGTGGATTCTGAAAAAAAAAACAGAAAGCAGAATTCAATTCCATAACTTTGATGCCACGACAGAATCAACTGTTATGGGAGCACAATACTACGGAGCACAATAATCCAAGAAGACCGTGAGGCGGCCATCATTTTCCAAAATATGTATCCATAGCAGCATTTCCTTCTGCGAACCTACGTATACGATCATTACGCCCAACCGTTCAACGCACGCATGACCGACGCGACTGCCGGGTAAAACCTGCTTACCCTCTTAGAAGCATGCACACTTCCGATACGCCTAGTTTCTTTGACCAGACTGCTTATTGGCAGTATAGTCTTTCACTGACTACAATATATATTTGAGCTTAACTCGATTTAGTGCTCGTTCGCGAAAGCGCACACGCCCGGCCAAATCGGCTACAGAGCAACATTAATGAAGACTATACGGACAGTCGGTACCTAGCCGCGCGCGGGAGCCGCTTCGTGGGGAAAGCGGGGCTGCACCAGAAAACTGCTTTATGGTGTCGCCGGTGTCGGGCAAGTGTTTGTTTTGAACCACCGTCAGAGCAATTCAAGAAACACCGTATTGGAGCAAAACGTACCAATGTAGCTTTTCAGCGCACAACCGATTTTGCAGTGTCGACATATTTTTGGATCACTGCACTAAATTTTGTTCTTCCTGTTGGCATCCTTCACCTGGAGAGCGCTTTTACTTTTGGTATGCTTTTAGTACCCTTTCAAACAAATCGTTTAAAGTAACAGGTTAACATTTACACGTTCTGTTCTCCACAAATATTTTCTAGTCCCCACTCATCTCTGAGGCTTTTTCTTCAGCCCGATGGGTGCCTTAGAAGACATTGCAGCCTTGTGGAATGAACCTAGTCGGGAGCCAGTGCCGTGTTCTTCTATTTTCTCTTCGTGCTCCTTATTTATTAATTTTCTTTAAAAAAACAAGAGGTCATGTAAACAATATCGGCGATTATTGAAAGTCTCACCCATTTCCTTTGAGCTGCTCTGATGGGTCATTACGATGGTTCAGGTGTCGCTTGTTTCTTGCGGGACGGCTATCAGTAGTCTCTCTGCCCTCGAACGACTTGGACGCAAGGATGTGCGCCGGACCTGAGAACACACCTTTTATGTACAGAGACACGAAATCACACTCAATTCGTTAATGTACTCTAATCTCCCACAAACCTCCTTGATGTATATGCAAATACATGCAATCTAGCTGAATTATTACTTACGTTTGTTTTTATAGGCAAGACGGGTTTGGCGAAGCCGCCGTGTTTTTTTTTTTTTTTTTTTGCTCCTTTTGCTTGCTTGTCTCTTTTCTTCCTTCCACTTTTTCAAGCCCAGTTCATATCGTGTAGATCGAAACACGGTAAAAGAGTTACGCTGCAGCATTGCGTTCGAAGATGAAGCACATTTAGAGAAGCAACATTGCCAACTACTGGCATTGGTGTCAGGTACCTATATTGCACACGCTGCTTGATGGAAGTGGACGAAATAGAAGCAGGGGGTGGCAGGACGCCTTTACCAATGGTTTAAAGCCCATTTGCAATCGTGATCGGCGTGTTTTGCCCACGTTTAAGTTCGGCGCAAACTTGCTGAGCAAGTTTGCTCTTAATGTTTATTCTTGAATTTTTGTATAAAGAGGTTGGGGGGTGCTAACGTATAAAAGGCGGTACAAGAGGGGCTACAAGAGGAGGTATATGAAGGTATCAATCGGGGGGCAATAGAGGAGAAAGGGAAGGTAGAGAATGGGGAAGATGCGGAGACGAAATGTGGAGCAAAGAACCGTGTGGAGCTAAGATAGGGAAATATGGTGGGGATAAAGGTTAAAGCCAGAGGAAAGACACATTAGATGCAATATAGGAAAAAAAAGATGAGGAGAGAGCCCGGGGGCCACCGACGCATTAGAATAAGCATGGAGGAAATGGTGTGATTTTTCACGTTCTCGCGAGGTCACTGACAAACGTCATTGCGAGGCCATGCTAATAGCCAATGGTCGGCAGGCGGAGACGAGCACGGCGACAGTGGGGCTCGCGAAGGCGAAGGAAGTGCTGCGTGTGCGTAAGATACAAGCAAAAAAGCGAGAGCTCTGAAAATGTCAGTGCATAAATCTGGGTGAGTTGGTTCCTGGAGCAGTCAGGGGCGTGACGTCAAGTGGGAGAGGCCACTCGCAGTGAAAGGAAGCCTCACAGGTTCTCCCACCACTTATAAAAAAGTGGCTAGGAAGTGTAGAGCTGACGTTGTGTATGTCACCACGGAAAAAACAGTGTGAAGTTGCCCTGCGGCGAACGGCGAGAAAAAGAGCAACCACTGAGCTAAGAGGCGCGCCACACGTGGGTTTGGTTGCAAACTAGGCGTTGTGTAGGAACCGCCACTATCAGGTGGCCAATCGCACATCGTGCAGACAGGTAGGTTCATCAATGGCAGGCTTCGAAGCACCGTAAAGCTGGTAAGCGCTCGCTGCAGGTGCCATTTAGCTCACCATCGTCGCTGCTGCCTGGGCGCTACACTTTGCGTTCCATCTTTAGACAAGACAGACGTATTGCGCTGCTCGAAGGACCAGGCCAGCCGTGAAATGTTTGAAGCGTTAATTATCATGAATGCAGGTGTTAACTGTGTAAGCACGGCAACAAAAAGACCGAGTATCTGAATGCGCACTTGCCACATGAGTAAAACCGAAGCACCTGACTTCATCATGGAAATAGCCCTGACTATTTCCCACGTGTTCGCGGCTGCGCCGCTTCTGAATGTTTTCTGTGTGGGGTAAGAAAAAACCTGTTGATGTCCAGCGCTAGTCCTGCGTGTCCTTGTTTGTTTCGTCTCTACAGCCATGCTTTAATTTGTTTCACTGCTCCGAATATGGTGCAGCGACATCACAAAACGCGATCTCCTAAGCTTTTCTTTCCTCTGTTTTCGAGACAGAGGGTTGGTGAAGATAAAGAACAAATTAAGAGGGAGAAGTTGAGGGAAGCGATGAAGGATACGGGGAAGAAGACGCGTCGGAAAGGCGGAACTGGATTGATTGATTGATTGATTGATTGATTGATTGATTGATTGATTGATTGATTGATTGATTGATTGATTGACTGACTGATTGACTGATTGACTGATTGATTGATTGATTGATTGATTGATTGATTGATTGATTGATTGATTGATTGATTGATTGATTGATTGATTGATTGATTGATTGATTGATTGATTGATTGATTGATTGATTGATTGATTGAGTAAATTTTATTTAAAACAGCAAGCGCGACGTTAGGGTGCCCGCCCGGTGAGATGTGTCCTCAGTCTAGGATGCCTTGGAGGGGACCCGCTCGTCCTGCTCTTTCTACCAATATGCCCTCAGTTGAGCGGTGCAAGCTGGCCGGGAACTCCATTTAGTGCCTTGTGATAATTTTGGGGGCCGTTGGTTGGGTAGAGATGTGGCGGCGTCCTCCGTTGATGTGGTGCAGACTTCCCATGTTTTAACAAAACTTACGTGTGGCTGTATATTTACTACAGAACATGGCGTTGTAGAGTGTGTGGTGGGAAAAGGTTTGCTTCTGCAGCATGCGCAGTGTGACTGCTTCGGTAGACTGTCTATGTAGATGGGAGAGGAAAGTATAAGGAGTACAAAAACGGAGAGCGAGAAGCAGGTATTCTAACAAGGGTATCTGGAATTTCCGTAGCGACGTCCACCGTCATTGCCAGGCCGCAGTCATGACCCACGCAATTTCGTACGTTTCACTCCCGTAAAACTCCGTGTATGCTCTAGACAACATAATCGTGGTTCTTGCAACACGAAACGGTTCTAACGGTTCCCGCAACCCGAAACCTGGCGGAGTACGCTTGCAACACGAAACGGTTCTAACGGTTCCCGCAACCCGAAACCTGGCTGAGTACGCTGGTTATCATAACCACCTCAAGGTATCCCCAGCCGCCCATCTCCCTTCAAGTGACGATGAAAGAACTGTCCCACGGTGCGCAGTAAGCCCCGTGTCCTTGTAAGTGTCCCTTGGCAACAGGGGGCAAGAGAGGGGTCAAAAGAAGATAGTCCCATGCACGCATATGGCGGACATATCATATGGCCATACACATTGGTTCTAAGAACCAAAGTCACGTGATTGAAACATGTGAGATTACTATACTTGGCTTCTGGTGGTGGGAAAAAAGGGTAGCGCGCACAAAACCAGTCAGACACGGAGTTTCGACAGGAAATGAGCGTACGCTCCTATACAAAGAGCAGCAAAAATCAGGAAAAAAATTCCCCGCATTTCCCCGAGGGGAAGAATGTGAAAGTGCGAATGCACGAGTTGAATTTGCGCGGTTCGGTAATGTTCGCGAAAGAGAGATCACACACACACACACAACTACAAAGAAAGAAAGATGCATTTATTCACAGACACCTATTTGTGTTGTCGTTGTACTTGATTGCTAGAGCGGATCTCAGCTTTGAAATTTCGTGTCAGTACTCCTTTAAGCGGGTGCATTAGCCCTTCTCACGCCCGATTCCTGGCCAATCCCCCCCGTGGGTATGTGCCATGTCAGCGGCCAGGCAGCGCGCGCCCATCTCCCCCCGTTGCTAAGGAAGACGAGGAGCGCGCGCACCCGCAGCTGTTGCTATGCGGACTACGGCGGCGGACGATTCAGGCTCGCTTAAGAAGTGCATTCGCACTTAAAAATACCGGCTCAATTAGGTCATGAAAACGAAGATAACAGATGACAGGTGCACGCACATGACGGGTTATCTGGAGGTACATATCTGGTCGGCCCGTGGTGGCCCCAGGGAGCCCCGAGGCGGTGAGCAATGAATAATAGAAAACAATAATACAAAAAAAGAAAGAGGAGAGGAAAGAATTCACACACATTCGCGTGCTAAATAGACTACAAGGCGAGAGTATCAAAGCTAACAATGATACCGCAGCCTTCTACGCAGAACATAATATCCAGACTTGCTGGTCAGATTTGGTTTAATGAAGCCACTGTGCTAGTACGCAACTATAACCGTCCCCCGGGGTCGCAAACTGATGGGAGAATATTATCAAGGGAAATAAATGAACAGGCATACCAGAATCCTTGCGAATGTAGAATTCCAGCATATGAATATGAAGTAGGGAGGAGGAGGCGAAAGCCGAAATTTTCATTGGAGGAAAGACACGTCAGTTTCCCATAACTTTTATATGCCTAACAGCGCCGACTTAAACTTATAAAGTAGGACTCTCGAACCTCGCTATCGTGATGCGTTTTAAAAGTATATTCGAGAATTGTGGCTTTCAGCTGTTCAAAAGAATGATCAGAAGTATTCACGTGCCTCGATAGAGGTAAACAGGGGCAGGTTTTTGCATGAAAGCGTGATTGTTAACCTCAAACGGAAGGGTGTTTCAGTCTGGCCGATGTATTGTTTGCCGCCGAGGGTGCATTCCAGCAGGTATGCGACGTTGGCGTAGTCACAGTTAAAGTTCCCTTTTACATTAAAATAATTGTTTGAAGCTGTGCTGGTGGCGCGCTGTGCGGTGGTCATTAGTGGGCATACGTTACACCATGTTTGTGACAGGGCATGCAACCAGTACTCTGTGGTCTGCTGATGCTGTATTTGGTGAGAACGTCGCGCAAAGTATTGCTCTGTCTATAGACAACGCGTGGTGGCTCGGCAAATATTCTTTTTAGCCGTTCACTTTGAACAAGGATATCGTGATGTTTCCTTAGTATGAATGCAACTTTCGGGGCCTAGGTCGAATGCGTCAAAACGAGGTTTGTTTGTATATTGGGTTTCGGAGCTTTTTTTACGGGGAATTTCAGTGCGGTTCAGCTGGTTAGCTCATGTATTCGCGTCGTCGATCACCTGGTCTAGGTATTTTCCATTCAAAAGCACGCTTTTAAGTTCTCTGCCATTAGAATCTAAATCCGATTGGCTTGCGCAGGTTCGCCTAAAACAGTGAGATTGGCTATACGGTATTGCGGTCTTGCTTTTTCTGACATGGCTGCTGTGGGAGTGCAAATATTGGCGCGTGTCTGAAGGTTTTCTATAGAGATTAGTCTGAAGCCTGCCATGAGAAACTGACTATAACATTCAGAAACTTTATGCTGTGCGTAGAGTAGTAATGAGTAGTATGATGCGCAGTAAAAAGTTCAATTTCACCCTGCTGCCGTATCTTAAATATATCGTCTTTATACCTTTTGTAGTACAGTGTCTTCAAATTTTGGATTGCGGGGACGTTTTGACTCTAGACATCGCTGAAAATATTCGCGTAGTTGAGCCTGATTTTGGTTCCCATTGACGTTCCGCTGACTTGCACGTAATTGACACCATCAAACTCAAAATTGTTAAGCTCAGGGATAAGGTGAATGAAAGTTTAAAGGGTGAGAGAATAGATAGATTTGTCACCCGCCGACTGCTCATGCGCACATGGTACAGCGGTGATTCCATCCTCATGCGGAATGTTAGGGTATAGCGACACAACATTCAGGTCAACAATTAAGCAGTTGTTAGGTATTTGAATCCTCATGATATCCGACAGAAAACCATCTGTATCCTTAATAAAGGATCGAAAGCGTGGGGGAATATCGCGAATAGGAGAGTCAACGGAGCGCGAGAGGTTCTCGGTGACAGTACCAATGCCAGAAACAATGGGGCGACCTGGGTTGTTATATCCTTATGGTTCTTCGGGAGAAGGTAGAATCTACCAACTACTGGTCTTAAAGGGGTAAGATAACGCGCGGTTGTTTCGTTAATTTATTTATTTTGAACAAGCTGAGTGAGTTTATCTTCGACAATAAGCTTATAATCATTAGTGGGATCACTAGCGAGTACTATCTAGGACGTCGACTCTGATAGTTGCCTATGAGCTTCGTTGACACGGTCAGCTTTGTTGACTATGTCAACGCTGAATCTCATGAAGAGACATGCAAATACAATGAATATACCATCAAAAACAGCAATTAGAAACATGGGCATCAACAGGGGTGTGCAAAAAGGCAACTTCCCTCCCCCACCCCAAGCCACAGAGAAGCGTCTAAAGGTCCGACGAAACGAAAGTTACAGAGACGAAAGGTGCAACAGTGAATCTTTAGTCTCGGTGGATCTTTCATATCGTTAGTTATTCAGGCTCGATTGGACCTTCCGCCTCTATGGACCTTTCGTGTTGTTGGACATTCAGGCCACAAGCGAAAGCCCCACCATCACGATTGCTCCTTCCGCAACCCTCTCCTTCTCCCCCCCCCCCCCCCCCCCCCCCCCGCAGAATGTAACGGGTTTTCCTCCTCAAGACAAATCCTGCCGACGCTCATGGTTAGAAATAAGCAGCAACTTCCATAAATAACGCCTGAATAGCCCTGAATTCCCAATCTAGACCCGCGGATCTATATATTTTTGCGCGCAAAATCATCTAAGCCTGGGACGACAGCATGCCGTGCCCGCAAAAGTATGCACGGACCCCAAGCAGCAGCGAGGCGACAGTATAGCTACGCTTGCTGCGCTCACCTGAAACCTTGGCAATGCTCGTTGGCAGGGGAGCCCGCTTTGAAGCGAGTGCGAAGTGCGCCGGGAAACTCGACGTAGAACAGGTACAGTGGCGGCAAACCTGAAGCGAGGTCTGCGCAGAAGGACGGTTTAACGCTTCCTCTTCTTTCTCGTGGCACGCTCCTCACGCCTTTATCTCGCACTCACGCGTCACGCCGACGATTACCACACCAATAATAATGATGGCGGAGTTGAGGAGGATAAAAAATTCACGCATCTCCATGGTGTGAATCATGACGAGTGGGCGAAGCAATATGCGGAAGCAAAATGTCCTCCACCGTCAGTACCTCACTGCTACAGCACGTCTGAACAATGCTAGTTCCATGAAAATTTATCACACACAAAAGAAACCGGTCAATACCATTGACAGCTACCTCCAAAAAATGACATCCGATCCATTCGGCTGCGAACCATAAACAGACACACTCAAAATCTCCGGATGCCCGCGCAGAGGGATTTGTCAGTGAAGATGACTGCTGCCGTCTAAGGCTCGTGGCTCGTGGGGTGATGACTATTGACTTCAATAACTAAGGATGACATTTTTCTGTCCCCTTCTCCTGTATTCTTCTGTGACACTGATAGGGGCGTATCCGTGCATTCAACAAATGCTCGCTTCAACAGATCCACGCAATTGAACAGATGCCCAGTCGCGAGGCAGGTAGAATAGCTTTAAAAGCTGGCAAGGATACATGTCTCATTGCCAAACGTGCCCTGTAATCATCATCATCATTCTTTTCTGTCTTGAACATTTTATTTTCGCTCTTAGTACCAAATACACCCTCTATAATCAGCATCATATTTTTATCTGTTCAAATTTTCCTTTGCTATTACTATTACTGAGAGCCTTCGTGTATTGTGCTCGTTGCCCTTACGCCAAGGCCTAATATTATGCGGTTGCAACACAGCGCTTTACGAGAGCCCAATCTACGTCACCCTCATTGTATGTCAAGTTCCGCGTAAAGTTCAAAAGCGTTAGACTGAAGCACAACGGTGGGTCTGACGTCCCCGCAACACAAACCTACTTCAGCGGAGGCCTCATATATCCAACTACAACGTAAATTAGCTTTCCACCTACAATGCCTGAAATCCGTCTTTATTTCTTGCGTTAGAGTATTGAGTTCGCGCTCAGGTTCTCAGCTAGGCGTACGTGTTCATACTGCAGCGCGTTGGTAATACTAGAAAATTTTTTAGATGCGACTGCATCTCATTCACTCGCCTTGTCCCTGCATCCGGCGTCGTCGGCGTCCGCCCCTCCCCCATTCTCCTCGCCGCGCCAGGTGCGCTCTCCGCCGCTTACCCCCTCTCCTCTCCGATAGCGAACATTCTCTCGCGAGGGGAATTGGATTGGCTTGGCTTGGCTTGGCTTGGAGTGTATTGGATTGGATTTGGATTGGATTGGATTGGATTAAAGTGGATTGTGTTGGATTGTGTTGCGTCATAGCCGCGGCAGACGCACTGGCGCCGGCGCGTCCCCTCACCGTTATGCGCGCTATAAAACGCGATGCCTGCGCCTCTCCCCTCCATCGTTCCAGCGTCGTTCCTCCGCTGTCCAACGCTGCAACGTGAACCCCCTGTGCGTCGCATCTACACAGGGGTTCCCGCGAGGGGAGGTGCGATTTTTTTATCCCTTAGCTCCAGTGAGAACTTGCACCCTCAAAATAACGACGCAACTAGGGCAAAAACAACGGAACAAGGGCCTTCCTGTTTCTCTGCTACTCGTCCTGTCTCACTCTAAAGTTAGCGGGGTCGACCCCGTCGGTACAGTAATAAGACATCCGTGCTGCTCCAATGGTCCCGCTTTAGATGATTCTGTGACAATGCAGCTAATTATACTAATACCTGCTGCAAGCAAGAAAGTATACATGCTGCCAAAAATGTATCGAAAAAAAATAGCTGGAATCAAAAGCAGCCCTCCAGCAATTGAAAAGTCCATCCCTGAGGTAATGCAGCAAGTGGTCGCTCCGCTTACTGAGGCTCTTGTCACGCTGCTTCGTATCACAAGCCTTTTGGCGACAAAGTTACGATGCTCCCAACCAGTTGTTTCTATTGACCACCAGGTCAAATGTTCTGCCTCTCAACCTCAGATTGTAACTCATTCTGAAACACATTACACCTAGGCTATTGCAGGCAGCTGGAATTCAGCAGTATCAGATTCAGAGTGGGATAGGGAAGAGCCGGTCGCTCCGAGGGGAGTTCAGGTGGTTAGTTATGACGAGGTTGGAAAAGGTGCACCATCTGCTGACATCGATGACTCCTACGGCGTGGACGAGAATGACGTTTCTACAACCACGATTCTCCCCACAAAACAGAAGGGGCCCATCTACCCTATAGATGAAGCAAAGGCAGTACGTTGCGAACCAGCAAGCAAAAAGGTGCCCCCTACGACTCCAACTAGTGGTACTGATATACGGGAGGTCATAGTTGCGTCCACAGTATACGAATCAGTGTAGCATCTCTGAAGGCTGTCCAGTGGAACTGCCGCTCCGGGAATTCTTCTTTCGTTGATCTCAAGAGTCTAGTTGCAAATTATAGTCCTGTTGACCTCGTTCACGAATCATGGCTTACTACTGACATTTTTTTACATTGAGAAATTATCGGGTCCTTAGCTTAGACCACAATAGTGCAGGAGGTGGTTTACTAACTTTGGTTTCTTCAAAACCTTTTCACGGAGCATTTACCTCGTTGGAATTGATGTCATCCAGTGGCGAAGTACTCGTGGTAGACTCGGTTCTCCCTGGGAGTTCTCCGATCTCCCTCGTCGATGTGTATTTTCCGGTAGGCTTCCCTACAGTGGACAAACTAGACAGTTTCATTTCTAGTGAATCGATAATTCTCGCTGCCGGTGACTTCAATACTTACCACATTTCTTGGGGCTTCAGAACGACTTCTCATGGTTTATTGGCACTGGCTGGAGGAGCATGGCCTTTGCGGTCATAATCCCCAGGCAATTACTTTTTGCTTGCGGCATCTCGATTGGCCTTGGATTTAACCTTCTCCTCAGGCAATGTACAAGTGACGTCCTGGGGTACATACTCTGCGGTTCAAGCAGTGATGTCTTTCCTCTTGAGTTTACAGTAGGTATACCCCTAATTAGAATTGATGTTAGGAAGCAAATATTTTCTAATGCTACAGTTTATTAGGGGGCATTGCGGGATTGCGTTACATGAATTCCGACCAATGATTCTATTGTAGATTCTCAGCGAAATATGGAGTCCTTGCAAGCTGCAGCAAAAAGCGGCGAGTTCACAGTCAACCTTTCCCTACCCACAAAGGTCTTTAACTGGTTGAATAGGGATTGTATCCGAGGTTATCGCCGTAGAAAAGCAGCTCCGAGGTCTCTCCTGCACAATCAGTGTCCGGTAAATTGGATAAACTACAAGTACATAGCAGCAGTGTTCAAACATAAAGTTTCTAAAGCTAAAATGGATGACATTATTTAAACTCAATGACTTTTCTTCGAACCCTAAAAATAAAGCAGCGCTTTATAAGCTCATGGCAAGCAATCGGACGGTTTCTCTCAAGCTGTTACAGTCATAAGAGGTCTTGACTTCTGATGAAGAGGCCCAGTTTCTTGATCGTTCTTCATCTTGAGGACTTGCGGTTCGGTTTTCTTCTCGTTCGAGTAGCTATTGCCTTAGCAATCCTACAGAGACGGGTGCTTTTGTGCCAATCTCATATTTTGATCTGGCGGAGGCCTTGCCCATCACACGATCTGCGGTGCCGGGGCTTGACGGCGTGACTGTTGGGGCTATTAAACTTTTGGCTGAGGAAATCTCACTGGTTCTATTGAATGTAATAAAGTCATCCCTCAAGTTTTGTTGGATTCCACAAAACTGGAAAGTGCTTAAGGTAATTTTCGTCCAAAAAAGCCAGGTCAGGGCTTCATTTAGACAAATTAAGGCTGATTTCTCTTACCTCAAACATGATAAAATTAGTAGAACGAATAGTTTTTAAACGGATAGCTTCTTTCATGCCAGACAGGAAAGTACTTATTCCTGCTCATATTCGTTTTAGGCGGGGATGTTGAATTTGGAACGTTCACGTGCACTTGCAGGCGAGGATTCGCTTAGCAAAAAAAGGAAAAATGATGTCGGCATTAGTAACCTTAGATGCAGGTAAAGCTTATGGCAGTGTCGAGGATAGTATCTTTCTAAACAAAATGATCCGCATAAACCTCCCTGCATACCTTTTTGCTTGGATTAAGAAGTTTTTGCTCGACCGGGAATTCTTTTGTACAAAGGGAAGGCTATTTTCAAGATGTTTACAAACTATAGAGGTGTGCCTCAAGGATCGGTTTTATCGCCTATACTTTTCACCATCGTTATGGGTGACATTCATATACTCCCAGGTGTAACAACCTACGTTTATGCGGATGATATAGCGTTCTTTCCGGCCTCAGTCCTCGACATTAATTCGTTATATGAACGTTTGCACGACTATTTATGTCTATTGGATACATGGCTTGACAGCATTGAGTTAACGCTAAATGTGTCCAAGAGTGCTCTACTTCTCTTCCCGGTTGCAGGACCAGTTTCAATTTCTCTCGCTTACAAAAATCAAGTCATTCCGCAGGAAGATTCGCTGAAGTATCTTGGTATTACATACATTACTTTTATTGGCATACACATATCAATGCATCACTCACTAAAGCGGAGATAGCATTTAGTCGCATGAAAAGGCTATGAGGAAAACGAGAAGGAAGGCTTCGGCACGCGCTTTTGCTGTTGCACCGATTCTACGTCCGGCCAGTCATGGAGTGTGGCTGCGTCTTGTTTTGCTATTGCCCAATATTCAAATTGCAACCGTTATACCTGTTCGAGAATGGCATCCTTTGATTTTGCCTTGGCCTCCCCCGGTTCATCTCGAACCGGATTTTGTACTTAGAGGCACGTAGTCCTGAACTCAGGGTCTGATTTCTCCGGCTGATGGTTCAAACTTACCTTCGCATGTACGAAACCCCCTCTAGAGCTGCTAAGCCTGTATTTATTTGTGATCCGAGTTTATTTTTTGCTTCTCCGTGGCCGAAATGTAATTTCCCCCAAGTACAATCGTTCAAACATGTCTTGATTACATTTGGGTTAAGTTGTATGAAGTTATCCCAATATCCGCTATAAAGCGACATACAGTTTTTCTTTCAAAACCGCTTTCCTTCGGCTTCAAATCTTCCCCCACCCTCTCTATTAACCGCTATTTTAAATGAGCATTTATCCAAGTATCCGGGTACTTGAGTTATTTACACTCACGCATCTCAAAATGACGATAAATCTAGAATATGTATTTTTTCAGAGTCTCTAGATTGAAGGTATGTGCTACGAATCCCGCACTACACACCCATTATTATGGCAGAATTTTTAGAAATAGCTCTCGCTCTATATAAAATACGGCGGCAAGTATCAGAAATCGTCATATTATCCGATTCGATGTCAGCTATATCGGCATTAACTTCCTTTTCCGACTCTCCCATGTACCACAGATTATTATTTTTTGTTCCAATCCAGGTGAAGGAGGTATGCTTGGCTTGGGTCCCTGGCCATGCGGACATAAGGGGCAAAAAGATAGCGGATCATTAAGCTAATCTCGATGTCACAGCTCCTATTTGATTCGCCATACCTAATCTGGCTTTTTTTACATCTTCAAGATGACGACGATATTGGCATTTAGAAGCTACAGGTTGAGACGCACTCCTATCCTTTCAAGAGTATCAACATCTAAATTTCTGGTGGGGTGTTCATTTTTGAGGTTCTTGGCACTGCGAAGTGACCTTCACCGAGCTGCGATGGGGGACTCCAAGGCTAAATTTCTATCTGTTTAGAACAGGGCTTTCACCTACAAAACTATGTGTGCGTTGACAGGTCCTTTTAATAATCGAACTTTTTTTTCTAGCCTGTCGCCGCTTCTCGGCAGCTAGACAACTGCTTTTGAAGGCTCTTTTTTTCCTTGTCCCGTACGTAAGCGCAGATTTACGTATAAGTTTTAAGAACCAATCTGAGCGTTTGGGGTTGACTCTATCGGTTCCACTTATATTATCTATTGGAGCAATAAGTTTGATTTAAACAAGTATATCTATATATATATATATATATATATATATATATATATATATATATATATATATATATATATATATTGATTGCGAGAAGGGCTGTCTTTGGTTGCCGTAGCAAATAGTAAAAAATGGGTATAGCTTCTAACAAAACTGTTTATTGGTCGACGTTTCGATCGGATGCCGATCGGATGCCGATCTATATATATATATATATATATATATATATATATATATATATATATATATATATATATATATAGATATATATATATATAAATATATATAGCGAATCAGAAAATGGGAAATGAGGGGCTCCGTGAAATAAGACAGAAAATAAGGGTTGGCAGTCAAGAAAACCTCGGAAAGCAAAGGGGAGGTTGTGGTGGGTGATAGAAAGAGATGAAGATTTTTTTTAGTCGAAAAGAAAGTGCATTTGTTCACCACTTTCTTTTCGACTAAAAAAAATCTTCATCTCTTTCTATGACCCACCACAACCTCCCCTTTGCTTTCCGAGGTTTTCTTGACTGCCAACCCTTATTTTCTGTCCTATATATATATATATATATATATATATATATATATATATATATATATATATATATATATATATATATATATATATATATATATATATATATATAGCTGTAAGTGTGTGTGTGTATAATTGTATTCAAGCTTTCCTTTTCGGCTTCAAGTCGCTTGAATTGCTGAAGGGTACTAATTATTCGGTAATTCGGGTTTTAATCATAACCAACTTTCATTTTACGGCATCTGTCTTTAGGGTAATAAATTAGTATTTTGAGATCCCCACGAATTTCAAAAAGTGAGTTAACCCTGTCCAATCCCCTCGTGGGTACGTATGCCAAAAACTTTGAGGACATCATCATCATCAGAAGCAGCACCAGCAAGCACGCAGCAAAGGCAGAATGGTGATGATGAATTCTTTTATTAGGAAGAGGAGGACCGAAGGTCGCTGGAGGGCGAAGAGGGGGAATAGGGAGGGAGGTGGGCGCCCACTCAATCACGCCGCCAGGCTAAGGTCACCTGGTGTTGCTTATGTTCAAGTATGTCCCTATGCAATGCTTGCGTATCTGAATTTTGAAATATACTATGATTCAGTCTATGAAGATCAAAGGAGGCAGAATACCAAGAAGAATTGGAGACGATTAAAGGTCCTTGTAAATTAGTGCAATGGCACGGCGTTCATTCATACCGTCAACTGTGCCGCCTCCACAGACGTGCCGAACAACGCTTCACCAGTCTGAGTCGCGTATACATATACAGGGTGTTGCGACGATAACTGGAACACTTAAAAAAATTTTCCTGAGCGATCCGCCGCTCTGTTCGCGCTCAAACTTCACACAAAGGTCGCATTTTGTGGTCTATTTTGTTTGACACCGGGAACAACAACGGTACTTACCTGTTTATTCTGAAAATAAATAAAAACGATTTTCGCCTATGGGAAAATGGCCGCTGATTTGGACGTGCGAGCCAGCGCAAGTTGATGTTGGAACGACGGAACCACCTGCAGAGTGAAACGCATGTTTGGGATTCACGTACGGAGCCAAATGGTGCAGCAGACGATCAGAAAATGCACCTAGAAATGAGCTAACAGACGATCAGAAAACCCGGTTTTCGGGCTCGCACGTCCAAATCGCCGCCATTTTCCCATAGGCGAAAATCGTTTTTATTTATTTTCAGAATAAACAGGTAACTACCGTTGTTGTTCCCGATGTCAAACAAAATAGACCACACAATGCTACCTTTGTGTGAAGTTTGAGCGTGAACACAGCGGCGGATCGCTCAGGAAAAATTTTTAAAGTGTTCCAGTTATCGTCGCAACACACTGTATAGTCTACGCCGGAGTTTAGCAACATGGTGTCGCCAGATCCTGTGGCGGAGTGGGGCTGGGTAGTAATTGGGAGGCCGTGCATGGCGGTCGCCACAGCACTGAGCCCGGAATATGGCGTCTGGAAATAGCAGAAGCCAACGGCATCACCCTGCTCCCCGTTGTACACCGCAAAGCAAGCGGCTCCCGAGCTACGAAGCACAGCCTGCACCTGGCGCGCCATCAATGAGACATCTCTGTACACGCTGTAGGAATTTATCTCAATGACATTGACATTGTTTGAAGAAAAATTTTACATCCCCCTGAAATATAGCCGTACGTCTCCAAAGAAAATCTACACAGCTTCCTCAGAAACGTCGCAGCTGTTAATGGACCATATTTAGGGGAAATCCCCAAGGGAGTAAGTTTCTGTGAAGGAAAGTTTGACATCCGCCTAAATGCAGCCATACGGCTACAGAGGAAAGCTATACAGCTTCCCCAGAAACTTCGCAGTTGAAGTCCTGGTCCAGGATTCGAACCCGGGACCACCGCTAATTAACCGGAGCAATCGCCCTACCAACTCAGCTAACCAGGAGGCTAGTCGTTTGTAGAGCGAGAGCGAATTGATCCACAACTCGAAGAAAGGACAGGGGTTAATCGACCATATTTAGGGGAAATCCTCAAGATGGAGTAAGTTTCTGCGAAGAAAAGTTTGGCATCCACCGAAATGCAGCCATACGGCTTCAAAGGAAAGCTATACAGCTTTCTCAGAAACTTCTCAGCTGAAGAAAAATTTGCCCTGGTTCATGATTTCAACACGGGACCACCTCCTTTCTAGGTTAGTCGCTCTAAGTACTGATTTCCTAAAGAGGCTAGCTGTTTGTTGCGTGAGAGCGAAGAGATCGATACCCCGAAGCGATCGACAGGTGTCAATCGATCAGGCTTAGCGGAGACACCCAAGCTGGAGTACGTTTTTGAGAAGGAAAAGTTGATAACCACTTGAAATGCAGCCTTACGGCTATACCGCCATCCGGAAAACTTCGCAGTTGAAGAAAAAGTCCCCTCGGTCCAGTATTCCTGGTCCGTGCATTTTTCAACTGCAAAATTTCCGTGAAAGCTATGTAGCTTTCGTTTATAGCCGTACGGCTGCATTTCGAGTGGGTGGTAAATTTTCCTCCAAAGAAAATTTATGGCCCCTTGAGTATGCGGGCCATATGGTCAGTTGACATTGAGGTTCCGCGATGCCAGGAAAGTCGAACTGTAGAGCGATTGGTCGCAAGACACAAAATTTACTACATCCAGAACAGCTGAAAGACGAGACGTCATTGCTAACAGAAAACCCAAGAGGAAACCCTTAGCCTAATGGGCTGCGACACGCGTATACCTGAGGTAGCAGCACCCGAAAGAGTAGCAGCACCCGATTTAGCACAGAATCGAGCGCATCGTTGTGGAAATAATACATGTAAAAAGGTTGCACAGAGCCTGTTCATATTTAACATTTATGGCCCACCCGCTGACAACTTGGGTGGCAGGAACAGATTTTTTGGGATGGTCTTCAAAGCCATCGCGGATAACAAGATGCTCGAAGTGGATGACTTCAATGCACCCCAACATGGTATGGGCTGTAATAGGTCACTGAAGAAAGAAGGCGTATACAACGTGGTTCAACATAACCTTACCATGTGGAATGATCTCCAGTACCGTACCCGAACAGGCAACAGTGTGCCGATAAACACAACCCTCGGCCTCACTGTCACAAAAGGCTTCTCCCACGCTGAATGGCGGAGACTTGACGAGGCACTAGGTAATGACCAGTGCATTGTCCAAGTAGAAATTGACCATCGGCGAATACTTAAAAATTGGAAAGGCAAGAATCACAGACTCGCAATCATTTGGAGGTGAAAACAACCACCAATTACTAGACATGGACATTATCCTGTACGAATGTACAAGTCAACTGGTTGCAAGGGCTGACAGACTTACTAAATAAATGCAATGAGCTCAAAAAAGTGATAAATGCCACCTCATTTCTTATATATCTTGGAGGCCCGCCGCTGCCTTACACGGAGGTGGACGAAAGAAAAGAGCAACAAGAAACTGCATAAGCGCATTGCCCCCTTGACCAAGCATGCAGAGGAATACTCCGAACAACTAGGAAGGCAAAATTGTACCCAATAATGCTATCTATTAATGCTATCGATCGATGCTAACAGTTAGTACTTGAGGGATGTGGAACAACTTGAGGTCGCTCATCGGGGTCACTGAATTAAAAACTACGACCGGACGACACATTGAACGTCTCATACACAATTTCCTGGAGACTGAAGACGATCTCCTTAAGGCGGTGAAAGAGAAATTTGTCAGCGGTCAAGACCAAATGACACTCTTTTCGCTCCCCTTTAGCAGCGGACTCACAAACACCTCGCCGTCGACTACCCTTTTCAATGGCCGAACAGTGCTCCAAGAGGAAACTGGATTACGAAAAGTGATTCGAAACTTTTAAGAAAAGGACAAGGAGTATCTTCTTGACTGAATTAACAAAGTATGCGAAAGTTGTACGACACCGGGGTCATGGAAGCATGCTTATATCACCATGATCCCGAAGCCTAAGAAGCCTATTGACCTTCCTAAATTCAGGCCGATATCATTGACCTCATTCATTGGAAAATAATGAAGCACATGAATCTGGACCACTCAATCCCTCCCATGGAGGACAGCAACAAACAAATGAGGGTCTCAGACACAATCTATGGTTTCCGGCCATGGTTGTCGATCGAAGACATTACTGGTACAAATAAAAGACGTATGTACAAGCTCTCCACGTCACAAAAAAAGCCCCATCCTGGCGCTGGACGTCACAGGGGCATTGTACAATGTATCACCACAGGCCTTTCTCAACAGTTTGCAAGGCTCGCCATGTAGGGAGAGGGTTACAAGTATGTCCAGGACTTCCTTCCGTCTCGAACGGCCACAGTAGGTCTCGACAAGTTCCGGAGTAAAAATACACTGATGATTACAATACTCCCTAAGGCGAATTTTGTGCGCAGCGCGAACTGCAGTCTTCCTTGTCACGGCCCATATCTGCTGCGTCCCAGGAAGTGATCGCGAGATCAGCGAACCCACGTAGGCGCGCGCCACTCTGCTGTTATGCCCCAGCGCGTCGCCGCCGCCTGCCGGCGTGTAGTTCCAAATCGTGTTTGAACTTCTTGCGTGAATATCACGTAGTTCAGATAAGCCATTCACGGGGGAGCAGCGAGCATGTTGTTGGAAATCGTGTTTGAACCTCCCGCGCAAATGTCACGTGCTTCAGATTAGCGGCTAACGAAAGAGCGTCTGGGGAACGTGTCCGTGGGAGGGCGCTCCTTTGCGGCTACGCATAGGGTGCCTGGATGTTCCTCCTCGCCCGCCAGGAGCGGCGAGGAGGAACATCCAGGCACCCTAGCTACGCATGGATACATTCCAGCCACTGTAGCATGGAGCATGGAGAGAGGACGCCATAGCCGCGCTTGCCGCCCTCCTTCTCACGCTTCGCCAGGCGCTCCTCATCGTTTTCTTTCTGCATTCGCTACTTCGTTCGCTCACTTGGTTACGCGGCAATAGACTGACGCCGCACCCGCGAAACTCAGGTACCGGCCACCAAGGGGCTGTGTCCTGAAATTCAAAGTTTCTGCAAGAGATAGCCCACAGGGCTCGGTCATCTCGCCCTGACTTCTTACATTGCGGTGATCAAGCTACCGGATAAAGTTAGCGCCATCCCTGGCCTTAATCACGACGTCTACGCAGACGACATAACTTTCAGGACCACGAGAGTGTAAACAGGAAACAAGCACGATTGCCACAGGAAGCCGTACACTTCCCCGAAGCATACCTGAGGCTTTGTGGAATCTCTAGGCCTCAAAAAATTCTGAATTTTTTGTACTCAGAAAGAGGACGAGATGTAGGCTACCTCCTGAAACAACTGACCCAGAGGTTACACTCAATGTACGTGTGTATCGCAATAGCCGTGACACAGCATATTCGGGCCGACTCTGCAAAAAGACGGAGCAGGCGCGTCTACCCTATCAAGGCTCCAGTGCACCATCACCGAAGTAACCCACCTGATCGAGAGAGTAACGAGCCGAAATACCGGACTCAACGAAGCGGATACTAGATTGGCAGAAGCATTAATTATCCGCCGAGTTACCTACGGTATTCAATACTTAGGGCTCAGAATGCGGAAAGGGAGAAGCTGAACGTTCCAAATAGGCAAACGCACCAACGCACACTGGGTCTGCTAGCCAAGACATCGCCCGAGAAATTACTTCAACTAGAAGTGCATGACACTTCGCAGTAACTCGTGGAGGCGAACAAAGCAAGCCTAATCGAGCGACTAAGGCTCACGAAATTGGTCGCACTAACTTACACCGTCTTGAATACGGCGCAATCCAAGACACTTAAGATGAGGAGAAGCGCATAGCCCCGAGCCTGATGGAATGCATTATCATCGCCAACGTACGGCGCAACATGCATCCCGTATTCCACAAGGGATGGAGAGAGGGCAGGATAAGAGACTTTAAGAAAATCCTAGGCCATCTCCCCTAACGTGACACCTGGGAAGGGGCGAAGCATGCAGTGTATAAGTGTATTCTTGGCTCCTTAGCGTTTTTGACGACGGAGATGAAACCTTTGGG
Organism: Haemaphysalis longicornis; assembly: GCF_048455015.1. Classification (NCBI taxonomy): domain Eukaryota; kingdom Metazoa; phylum Arthropoda; class Arachnida; order Ixodida; family Ixodidae; genus Haemaphysalis; species Haemaphysalis longicornis. Next base: position 49,664,361 of record NW_027526385.1, on the reverse strand, counting down.
GATAAATGTATACAGCCTTGCTGTAAAAGTGTCTTCTATTCGAAGCACGAAGCTCTCTAGCGCGAGGCGTAAGCGAGTTTCTCGGTGTTTCAGTACCGTGACTACATGAGACAACGATTACGACGACGACGATTACGACGACGAGGATGGGAGTCACCGACAGCCCGAGCCTCTAAGGGGCGCCGCCCCTAAAAGCCTATGGCAGCGATAGGCAAACACATTACGTTGACGCTGCAAAGTACCCAAGCAGGGTAAACCGAGGACACGCGATATGCGTGATTTACAGTAAGGGAAAAGAGCTATGCTCGGCAACAGTGACAACGAACTACACCAACACCATCGAAGAGGAAGCGATTGCTTTCGCCCGTTCAATTACAGATACTCCAAATCGGAATATAACAATAACAGACTCGCAAGCGACCTGAAAAATTTTCAATAAGGACCTTACTTCCGCAGCGGCACTCAAAATACTCCTAAAGATGCAAAACAAATAATAGAAAAATCAACCGGACATCTATACCGCCGCCATTCGTACGGGACACGAACCACTACCCTTACCAGTGTCACGGAAGCACAAGCAGCTCCCAGTCACTGTTGCCACCTATCCCACGACTCAGCAGGGACATACGGGAACACTGCATTTCATCCCGAAGAAAATATCCACCTCGTCATCCGGAACTCACCAAAGACGATGCAGTTCAACTAGTAAGACTTCAAATGAACTATTTCCCCTCGTGGCACGCAAGCGCAACCCAGTCTCTACATTTACAACTGCATATTTTCGCGACACCCAACCCTCTCTACTATATTTTGTGGGAGCGCAGAGGGGCCATCGAACTCCCAGAAATCCTGGAGCTGCCGACATAGCACTGTGAGACCCTGCTGGGCAGCGAAGTTCTGGAGAACTAGCGCCGCCTTGTGATTCGGGTCAGACAAGGCATCCTGGACTACAGACGCTGCCCACACTGGATGATCAACGTTGGAGCACCAAAAAGAATCCCTCGCTTTTTTTGGCGGAAGAAGAAACGTTTATTTCTCTATCTTATCTTTTCTGAGGTGGTTATGCCGAAACAAGGACAATCCCCCCAATTGGGCACGCGTCCTTTCTGCACTGTGCATCAGCACATACCAATCGCCACCACGGAATCATGGAAACCACTAAGCCGATGACATTCGGGCCGAAAGAAATGCCGAGATTCCGAAGAAACCGGTGAGTAAAACAAGCTGGAGCTTTGTTTAGGCTCTCATAATGATCTTAGCGTTCGCGCCGGCACCGGCAAGTACTGAGGCAAATTTTACTTTAGCTTCCGTTGTGTAAGTAGCGTAAGTAGTTCTTTGCCCCATGACTACCCGTTGCGATCACGCCAGCGCTGGCAATGGTACCTTGCCGCTTAAGAAACTTCACTGGCGAATTTGCCCCGATGCCCTTCAAGCAGTCCGCTTACTACGGTTAGTGAGCCGCAGCTCTATGCTGGGCCACTGTATTCGCCACCTTGCGGCACGAATTGCTCACAAGATTCTGATTGAATGGGTTCCGCGTGACCTACTGACGGCCCACTGCAAGTCAAACGTAGAAGCCCGGCTAGCAGCCTCCACTCCATCTCCGACTTGCCCGTTAGAGCTAGATCGACACTCCTGCTGACTAGAAAGGAACACCTCCGGTGCCGCACATGCGCTCTAATTCCACCGTGTGCTGCCTCCCTCCCCACGGGAGTTACCCTTGCCGAGGAGGTTGCGCTCAGGAGGATCCGGGTGGGGGTAGCCTTACGTCACGCCGTGGCCCACCAATGGCCTCAATACCGAGATTGTTTTACAAGCCCCAGTTACCAAGTTTGCCACCGAAGCGATGCAATAGCCAATATAAACCACTTGCTGTTGTCTTGCCTGACTTTGCGTCCTATGAGGCTGCGACATCTTGCGGCGACGGGCCTCCGCGTAGACGTCGCATCCGCATACAACGCATGGATATATGGGCCCCATCATCGTTCCCTCCTAAACTTTATACGGGAAGCGAACATTTTCATGTTCATCTAATCAACTTTCCTCATTATCAACCCATACCTCTTATCTATGCCCTGGGGCCAAATAAATGTTCTAAAAAACTTCACTGGCGTGATTGAGACATGGGCGATGTTTCCAGTTCTCTTTTCATACCCAGCTTTCTCGCTCAAAATTCCGACCTCTCAGGAACCTAGCAAAACCACTTTATGAAAGGGATATTTGGCATAACGCCAGAAGTCAACGTGAGAAGATGAATACACTAAAAGAATTTTTCAGGATTCTGAATATTTTTTTTTTGTGTAACTTGCTGTCAAATCTTACTCCTCATGCATTTCTATGGGATAGTTTCCATGCCTCAGGAACCTAGTCGCGTAACGGGTGCGACTTGAAACTGTGCACAAAGCAGGTTTTTACCCCAAATATTAGCTGCGCAAAAGAACTTTACATTTCGCAAAAAACTTACAGAGTAATCACTGTTGAAAGGACTGCCATGAGCGGGAAGCTGCACATGAATGCCTGCAAAATTCCGCATCCGGGAGTGTTTGAATGCACGAGGGCGAATTGTCTTCCAGTTGACGGCGTCTGTTCAAGAGGGGCCCAACGGCGCACTGAATATCTCAAGGTTCTTAAACTCATTTAGCAGTCAACTCAGCTGCGATGCGGCTCGTATCCCAGGTGGGCTTCAGACCACAAAATCCCCGCAACTTCAATTTCTGAACACCTTTAATTGGGCCTCACAACCTAGTGAGAGCCCGGTTTCCGGAGTTGGTTCTAGAATTTGTCTAAATTTTCCAAATGCATTCAACCAATTGAATAGTGCTTGAGTGGTAGAAATACAAAAAAGGGGAAAACTAAAGAAATTGTAGTGTAAAAATCAACAGAAATAATGTACATAAACTTACGAAATAAAAAAATATCTATCTTACACACCGCCCTCACAGGACGGCGACAAGATAAACAAGCCCCTAAAACGCTGATGGAAGTACAAATAAAACAATTGTTGAGAAAAACACCAACCATGTTACGCACTGCACTTGCGCAAAATGCGATTGGCGATGTTAACACGGTCAATCATTATAACAACATATACGGAGTCATTGGTCAAGTAAAATTAACAATGACATGAAAGGCAAAAAACAGGAATTAAGATAACAAATGGATGTCGCAAAATCAAAAGTACAAATCTTCGATATCGCCCTCGCACAAAGAAGAGAAATAAACAATTAAAAGTTGCTGACGATAGCTATTCTTCCTCCTGAGAAATCTGTGACCAGGGCCAACTGCCGTCTTCTCGGTCACGCGCTTACTTGCTCCGTCTCAGTAAGTGATCACGTGATCAGGGAACCCATGGCAGCGCGCGCCATACTCTGGCGTTATCTCTCAGCGCGGAGCCGCTACCGAGCGTGTTCTCGCAAATCGTGTTTGAACCTCCCGCGCAAATGTCATGGGGTTCGGATGAGCTGGAACCTCCGCGAAAGTGTGAGAGGGAGGGCACTCCTCGGCGGCCACGCATGGCGAAATTGTGAACGGGACTTCAAAAAAACGTGCTGTTGGGCTACTTGGTACATACTGAAAGGGAGGCTGAGCGCAAAAAAGACGAGGACGGTGGCAGACGCCTCGTCTGCTACCATCCTTGTCTTTTTTTTTGCGCCAAGCCTCCCATTCGTTGCGAAGGGGAGTGAGAGACATACTGAGCTATGGTGACGCTGTGGCGCGCTGGGAGATGACGTCACAGCAGCGCGGGCAACCCTCCCTCTCATGCTTTTGCAAGGCGCTGCTCCTTCGTTTTCTTTCTGCATGGGGTGTCTCGTTCGGTCGCTCGGTTACGTGGGCATCGCCTTCGTCACCGCCGCCGCAGCCGCCTAACCCCTGAAGTTGGCGCCAAAGTATTGCGCAATAAAAAGCCTCAAAAACCCATTGAAACAACAATAAAAAAGCTGTTTTGCTGGATTTTGGGCACAAAAGTACACAATTGGCAAAATCGGGGCCCGTAATCGCAATAATAGTGTGAAATGTACATCATTGGTGAGTAGAAACAAAGGAAAACTATAAAGAATAATAATTCAATGTATCTGGCTATTCCTAACCAAATCCGGATATAAACAAAAACAATGGAGAAAGCGGTGGAAGCGCGCTTACGCGTTAGCCTGACTTCCTGCTCATTTTTGTCACATTGCCTTTATTTAAACATTGCCTTTTTTTAACGACGACAGTCTTTCTTGGGATACCTACACGCAAAAATTTTGGTCTGTCTGTCTGTCTGTCTGTCTGTCTGTCTGTCTGTCTGTCTGTCTGTCTGTCTGTCTGTCTGTCTGCCTGTCTGCCTGTCTGTCTATCTGTCTGTCTGTCTGTCTGTCTGTCTGTCTGTCTGTGACTCAATTCAGCCATCCAGCCAAAGTACCCTATGTAATACCCTCCCCAGAGGGTCTTAAGGTTTTTTTTTTAAATAGAATTAGAAATAGAAACTGAAGCTGCGCAATAGTCTCATACACCCACAGCGACATTTCAGCTTAACGTCTTACTTCAGTTTGAATGTTTATACTTGTCAACACTGTTGGACAAAAACAGGACCTTACGCAAATATAAGGCAGAAAATCAATACATGAGCAGCATTTGCAGTGTTCCTTTAATAAAAAAGTTATGGATGCTTGGTTTATGCAATAGCAAACGAAATGCTACATCAACTGCATAAAATCGTCGCCTGCTGCTACCCGCGCCACCTCCTGGCGGCATTTAAAAAAATAAAACGGCAACAGCAACAGCAACGAAAGGTTCCACTAGATAGGTTCCACGTCCCGCTGCAACGTGGGGCAACGTGGTTCCATAAAAGTTGTAGTAGGGTGCCTCGGTTCACGTGGGTCTCCGCCGTACGGCCGCGCTGGCACCGAGGCACTCGACTTGGATCTGTGGAACTCGGTAAATGTAAATTGACTCGAGCAAACCTCTTGTGTGCTATCTTGGAAGTAACGAGACTGTAGAGGAACAGCATGAGAGGTGAGCGGGGAAGAGAAGGGAGGCATTTACTAGGCAGGGGCGCCAGTCGACTATCGTCTTTCGTCGACATTTGCAAAGAAAGGACCAGATACGCGGCCATTTCTTTGCCTGTGTTCAAGCTCTCTTTTTGTTTCCTTCCTGTAATTTGTTTGTTTGTTTGTTATGGTGCGTGGGCGCTTTAACAGCGAAGCTGTTTTAGCGCAGGCTTTCAAGAGAGTTTCGGCCGGAATAGTGTCACGGTCTTTCTAGAGCAAATTTTTCAACCGGGCAATAAACAGTTTCCGCTACACAAGCATACGAAAAAAAATAAAGAAAGGTTCTGGGCTTTGATATCTCGGTATAAGACGGCTTATGCTGCCCTTGGTAATATGTCTTCCCTGCAATGCCTACGCTCATGGAGGCGAAGGTGATATTAAGAAGATCGGTACAAGCTTAGTCTTTGTAGGCTGGCATTCCCACATTGCCTGTTGCATGTTGTATCATAATAATCTACGGCGGGAGTACCTGAATTCCCAAACTAGGCCAAATCACCGTCCTAATGACGGAACGAGTATTATTACAGAAAATGGTTCTGAACTCTTGGGTTATTCAAAGTATCCCAAAACAAATTGTTACTATTAGCCGCCAAGGCGAATTTACATCACGCCGACCTTCATTCGCTCACCATAATTAGTTCACAGTGAAATTGCAAACGTTACAGAATTACTGTCGGCTGTATACTAGGACATGGGCGGAGGGACAATGGCTGCAGAAAACGCCTGGAACTGTTGTTTTGTCGCAACAATACGGAAAAAAATGTGGTTGATCCCTCTTTCATAAGAATCGGTAAAACACGAAAGGGATATGTGTCTTCACAGGATCAGTTGAATGTTTATTCTGCATCGATATGAACCTGCACATCGCTATTTATATTGCTGAGTAGGTCAGTAAAAGATACAAACAGGTCAGTACAATGGCTCCCCGGGTTAACAACATAATTAGCAAACATTTCAACATAATAAAACAGACCAATCGGTTGTGCACAGTTTTTGAAAGACGACCCAGAGTCGTGTACCGCCGAGAAAAAACCTTAGGGACTTAATAGTGAAGGCTAAGACAGGCCCTCCAGACAACGCACTGGGTTACCATCCGTGTGGAAAACCACGCTGCAAAGTTTGTCCCCACATTGTGCCAACCAACGAGGTAAACTCCAGCTGCTCCGACTTTGTGCATAACATAAAAAAAAACCTTAAACTGTGACCCAAGCAACGTGGTATACAGACTTCTGTGCGACGTCTGCAGCATGGAATACATTTGTCAAACAGGAACAGCATTCCGATTACGGTTTAACAATCACAGGTCAGACGTGGCATCGACACCAAATCTACCACTTTCACAGCACCTCCGACTTCCCAACCACAGCTTCGAACGCATCAAGGTCGTGCTGCTCCAATCAGACCTTCGAAGTAACCTTGATCGTGAAAACAAGGAATCTTTTTCATCTACAAATTCCAATCACTGACACGTGGAATCAACGAGACCCCAGGAAGGCTTTCGTGCCTAAAGGAACTAACTCAACTAACTTCCCATCCTAATTGATACCTCAGATTCCGGATGATATCAAGCAACCTTCTTTCTTTTTTAGCATTACTGAGAGGCGCCGCCGGAAAAACACATTAAAAAACTTATATTGAGTGAGTACAGTGTATGGGGTGGGCAATACCTGATAATGTCAGAGAACATGTGTGCAGTTTGTTTATTTTTTCTTTTCTCTCTTGTGCGTGTGTCATTCTTATTTTCGCACTTTCTTCGGCCTGCTCTGAGAGTAATGGAAGGTTGTTGGCCGGCCCGGCTAGCCGTCGGCTGTGGTCATGCGAAGCCAGGTTTTGGCGCAATGCTGCCTCCTGCGCACCCCCCCCCCCTCTCCCCAGGCAGCGTTTGGATACTATGTCCTTCTCCTACCGGAACGCGGGACGTGGGGGAGGGGCCGTTGCGGCTCTGCGGCGGGCTGCACGCGTCTGAATGTCTACCCCGGTGCTCCCCCTTGCCCGCCTCCTCCTTCACCATTTGTTTTCCATGTTCACCTTTTCAATGCACAGCATTTCTTTAACTCACATGTAGCGTCCGATATCCGTCCGCAACAGCTCAGCGCGCAGGCGCGCCCTCTACCCCACTCCTCCTCTCCCACATCACGCTACCCTCCTCGCTCTCAACAACAGGTCCGCACCCCTCCCCCTACACTATATAAAAAAATAATACTTACCGGCGCCAGGTTTCGATCCCACGACTCTGCGAGCGGAACGCAAGGTACATGGTGCTCTACCCACTGCGACACAAAGCCGACACAGAATGGAAGGCTACGAACGCGCCTTATATCCTTGACTCATTCAAACTACGTCAAGAAGCTGCTGATACAACGCATTCACTACCTGTGGGAGGAACGCGAGGTACATGGTGCTCTTCCCACTGCGCCACAAAACCGACACAGAATGAAAGGCTACGAACGCGCCTTATATCCTTGACTCATTCAAACTACGTCAAGAAGCTGCTGATACAACGCATTCACTACCACCAACTCCCCAAAGACTAAACGTTAACGCAATACACCCACCCCCTATGCGACGCATTTACTCGAGTCCCCCTCGCGGGGAGATGGGCCCTTTTTTCTCTAGAGCTTTCCGAAGCCCACTGTGCGCAATATGGCATTTGTCTTCAGGTCTCACAACCCTCTCAAAGCGTAGTTCAACAAGAGTCTTTTCGTAATTATTTTTGTTCTTTTTACCATAACCATTTAGCGCTTTTCCGCGCGGGCTTACAAGTTTCAACTATTCCTCTCCCAACACCACGCGCGGTTATTCGTGCGGACATGCATCGGTTGTCCTTTATGCGTCCGGTTGCTCTCCGTCAACGCTGCGATTGGGCCTGCTTCCCACTGGCCACTGTCTATTTTCGTTTTTATCCCCTCTCTATCTACTTGCGTTCCCACTGCTGTATAGTTACGAAATGTTGTTGCTGCTTCTCCCCCTGCTTCACTTTCCCTAAGGGTCCTCCTTTCTTCCCGAAGGTGAGAAGAAAAGGAGTCCCGCGTATGCAACGGGTGTGCAGAAGTTTTTTTGTGTCGTTCTAATAGAACCATTGATGAAGGAAGTCCCACTTCCGAAACTGTTGGGTATTAAATAATGTTAGAAATCGGACAACACGTATATATATATATATATATATATATATATATATATATATATATATATATATATCCTCATTTCTCATTTTCTGATTAGCTACATGCTTAGCGAGGGCCTCTGTTCTGGCAGTCTTGGTGCCAAAGGGAGCTTAAGAGGGTTCAACGCTGGTCGACCACTCTCGACATGTCGTAGACACTCGAGTCACGGCCCGGGGGGTTAAAAAGAAGGTCCCCTTCACCCCGAGTAGTCCGAGTGGCGCTGGCTACCACCCCCAAGTGCAGGAAACAAAAATACCTTAACATAAATACCCGAGAAAGTGCTGGGAAAACAGCCCCGCCGGTAGCGTAGTGGTTATCGCACCAGACCGGTATTCTGGAGGTCGTGGGTTCGGATCCCACCCGGCGGGCATTTTTTCACCACTTTCTTTTCGACACAAAATTCTTCATCTCTTTCTATGACCCACCACAACCTCCCCTTTGCTTTCCGTGGTTTTCTTGACTGCCAACCCTTATTTTCTGTCTTATTTCACGGAGCCCCTCATTTCCCATTTTCTGATTAGCTATATATATATATATATATATATATATATATATATATATATATATATATATATATATATATGACAGAAATAAGAATTGGCAGTCAAGACAACCTCGGAAAGCAAAGGGGAGTATGTAGTACGTCAAGATAAAGAATTTGGAAAATAAGAAAGTGGAGAAAAAATGCCCGCCAGGTGGGATCCGAACCCACGACCTCCAGAATACCGGTCTGGTGCGATATATATATATATATATATATATATATACAGTCAAACCCGGATATATCGAACTCACCAAAAACGGTCATTAGTTCGATATATCGTATAATTCGATATATAAAGTTTAAAGAATTTGACAATGCACAGAACGTACCTCATCACTAACTGTTGTACCTCATCACTAACTGTCACTAACTAAAGAAGTCTCCGATCTTCTTTTGCTTCATCATTTTCGAAGCATTGTTGAGCACACACTTTTCAACATTGTCAAGTGACTCGAAACAGCTGAGCCCACAGCCTTCTATTGCCGCGCAGTGGCGGCGAAGAACGCTCAGCGCGTGAAGAGCATCGGAACATGGGGGCGGGGCGGAACTCGCTGAGTCCTCACAGTTGAACACAGATGAACAAGGCGTACCGATGCGTCGTCAACCGCGAAAACACGAAAAGGGAAGCATGCGTAGAAGCGAGGGGAGAGAGAGCCCGCCGCGCGAAACTGGCGAGACAGCGGGAGAGTGTGGTCCAACCACTATTTCCAGGGGGTGGCTGTCAGAGCGAGCGAGAGCGCGAGCGCTTGGGCTAAGTGACTTTTCAAACTGGGGGAGGAGGCGTAGGCCGCTCGCCCAGCTGCCGCGCGGGAAAGCCAACTTCGGGGGCAATCTTGCGCTGCCGAAGTTCGATATATAGGTTGCGGCTGCCTTTTTTGTTCGATGTAGCCGTACTTTTTGCTATATATTCTCCCGGTAACATTATAGTGCACAATAATTGTTCGATATATGGGATAATTCGATGTAAACGGGTTCGATATAGTCGGGTTTGACTGTATATATATATATATATATATATATATATATATATATATATATATATATATATATATATATATATATATATATATATATATATATATATACATTGTAGTGCGGAAGAGATACAAGTACACCGAAGCCGCCAGACCAGCGATGCGTCAATAGTCCCGTTCGTGGTTACAGCGGTCAACAGTTCTTTATTAACTATCTCCTATCCTTTGAAGCCATCGTACGATAACAACAAAGGAAAACGAAGAACCAGTGAACTGAACAGGGATCATCAGCAGCGTGGGTCACGAGAAGAGCGCGGGAGAGGCAGACGTGTGCCCCGCTTGCTTTCGAGTGCGTTCGCACATCATCTTGCTGCATTTTTTCGAAAATAAACCAATTTCACATTATATATATATATATATATATATATATATATCATCTACGACACTTCCAGGGACTTGTTCATACACTGGGCAATCTCCCGCATTCCCTCCTCGTCGTTACATTATCATTCTCAATAACATTACCCAATCCTCTTCTCTCGTGCATCATCATCATAGCTCTCGGTATGGTGTTCGGAACCCACTGGATCGCCGAATAAACGTCCCGCTGCACCCGTTGCTCCAGGGCCTTACAATAAATTTATTTATTTATTTAATTTCCTGCAGCGCCAAGATGGCATTATAGCAGGGGGGAATTGAACATGTGGTCATATACCTGGGGCAGTCAGGCTACAACACATCGCTGAACATCGTCACAAATACAAAAATAAAAACAGAACTACAAGTCTAACAGATACTTACTAAAAAGCGCGTCAGTGGTATATATGTATATATATGTATATATGTACACATACATATGTATGTATGTGTAACGAATATATTTATATATATATATGTATATATATATATATATATATATATATATTCAACATTTTTTCGACGAGTCCCTCATTCCTTACGATATTACGCCGTACATGCATCGCTGTATCTCGTCGTCCCACTGCAGACTCCTCTCGATGCTGCTGTCCCGCCGGTGCAGCTCGCCGGTCGCTCTGGCGCTGATGAGCTTCCTGTCGATGATAACCGTGGGACTGCTCTTCCGATACTCGATCGTCACCACCGACATCCGTGAGCACTTCCCCAGAGCGCTTTGCAAGCAGGAAACCGACGTGGTCATCGCCGTGAAGACGTGGCCCGGCCACTTCGACAAGAGGGCGGTCATCCGCCATTCCATGGGGAACCCGGCGGTGCGCGCTGTCCTGCCGTGGCGTGTCGTCTTCTACACCGGATACACGCTAAACCCCGCAAGGTCAGTGCTAGGCCCGCTTGGCCGCCGCAAGCTCTGCCGCAAGCTCTACCGCAAAAGAAATGGCGGGTTATCTTCTCTCTTCGCTGGAAATATCGTCCAAAGGAGATAGCCTTTGGACGTGCCTGCCTCGTAGCCGCTTCTCCTGTCCTCCTCACCCCGTCCTCCTCACCCCCTCGTAAGGCAACTAGGCGATTTCGAGTGTGTCTCATACGACATCGGTAGTCTTGTCGGATAAGGAGGCAGCCTTCTTAAAAAAAAGTACTGGTCGTGGTAATGACTGACACGTGTGGGACAGTGCCAATCGATTCCGTTATTTTAATCTATGTATATTCGTAACCTTTCTGTCTCTCTTGTCTTTTTGCTGCAATTTATTTCGCCCTGATTCAATAAAATTCAGTTGGGAGTAGCGCTTGTCCTTGTCTTGTCTGTCCGTGTGTTTTTTGTGCGCATAGGATGAACGTTATAGAATACCACCTAGCCCGAACGCAAGCCATTCTTCAGGGAAGTCATCTTTTGGGAACTTTTCTAACCAAGCTTTGAATTTGGCTAGTTAATTCTTCTCTGCAAGGTGATAACAGCGCTTAGTCGAGCACAGGGAAAGAAGTACACTGACACGAACTCTGACCACAGCTAAGACATTTTTACTGCCCCAGGCAATGCATAGGGAAAAGCAGAAGGGCGGGAGACATATCTGAAAAAGGTAAACACTCTTGCATCTGTAATTTTTTTGTGTGTGTTTGTATTCACGGAAGTATGTCTGACGTCATTCTAATTCACCGTTTACATTGCCTGGTGCAATAAGACCCTCTTAGCTGTTAGTCAGAGCTGGCGTCAGTGTAGCTATTTCCCTGTTGTCGTGTATGAACTGTTATCGCCCTACAACTTTTCCTACTGCAGGGCTTGGGGTACTGCCGTCGCAAGCTCGAGGCTCGAGCGCGAACCCTTCTTGCATTTCGACTAAAACACTCTTTATCCCGTTTTATTTACATTTGTAATGCAAAAATATACCTCCGCATGTATTTTTAAATTAAAGAACACTGCCTTGTACTATATATGCATTGCTGCTTGGTCGCAAACATGCCTAAGCTTTTCGTTTTGCTTAGTTATGTTGACACGTATGCAGTACAGTAATGCCTCGTTAACTCGACCTAGCATATCTCGAAAAATTGGCAAAGTCAAAACTTTCCGCGGCACCAAACCATTTCCATTACGTCCCGTGTATTTGTTTCTTGATTTCGAAGTAGTTTTGTGCGAAGCTACGGATATCTCCAAATCTTGACTAATAGTGGAAAGAAAATTTCGCCGCTGAGGACCGTTTCACAAGATTCGCGCGACGCTGCCGCGCCCAAGTCCGCCGATTTTTTTTTTTTTCGTTTAGCCGCAGCTACCACAAACCTTATGTTTTCCCCGAACATGAAGTATGAGCCTAGAGGCAGATCAACTTCGCCAAGCAACCCAATGGCGCGTCATGTGGCGGTAGAGACATCCGCAGAAGGGCAGTGTACTAGAAGATAGAGGTGTGTCGCGCGGGAAAAACCCCAAAGGAGAGCGCGGGTCCCTTTTGCGATGAAAAAAAAATTGTATGGAGTGCAGGCGTTCCGCGGAGAACTTGATATTTCATAGAAATTCTTCGCGCAACTTTGCTTATTTCAAAAATAGGCTTAGCTCGAAATATTTCCCCGTTTCTACTACCTCGAGTTAACAAGGTAGTACAATATGGCACCAAATTTCATAGTTTGGAAGAATTTCCCGGTCATGTTTGCCCGTGTCATTGAATCAAGGGATGGACGGACTGACAGACAGACAGACAGACAGACGGACAGACACAGACCTAAATTGGCAGGAGGAGGGTTCTCCTGACAAAACTAAAACTCTTTCTCTCCCCTCTCTCTCTCACTCTCCCTCTGTTTTCATAATCTCTTACACTCTGCGAAGAAGGGCGAGCAGAGATGATGCTTCTCACTTTATTAGTTGCATGAAACTTTATTCTAGCGGACCAACATGGGCCTGTCTCTTTCTGTGCCGCATAAACCCAAGCATTCATAGCAAACGAGAATTCCACATTTCACAACCGTGCAAAAAATAGGTATGCAAGTAGAATAGGTAACGAATAGGCAAAAAAATGGATTAAAAATGGGTAAATAGTTAGAAATAGGTGAATAGGCAAACCGTCAACAATCGGTAAACAGTGCAAAATGTAGGTAAAACTCGGCGTGACGTAACAGTCGTCTTAGTGACTAACTGACGTACAATTTTTTTGCGATGGCTGTGACAAAAGATCTGCAGCCATTTGCTACAACCTTACTCCGTCAGTAAACGGACGTATACTGACAGCAGTCAAGAAATCTCTAACGTGTGCTCAATTTTAAATATACCGCGTTCAACTTCTCCAAAACGGGCGCCTCGATGCCAGCGCAGCCGTATGACGGAGACGTGCGTGAATCGAGGCATCCTACTTGACCGTTTATAGAACCACGTTGCCCTGCTCGACGAGCGTCCCAAGTGGAACGTGGAACCTTTCTAGTGGAACGTTTCGTTGTTGTTGCCGTGGTTGCTTTTGTGGTTTTGTTTTTTAAATGCCGCCATGTATCGCAGGAAACAGCAGGCGATGGTTTTCTGAAGTTAATGTAGTACTTCATTTGCTACGGCAAATACCAAGCATCCCTGAGTTTTTGAATAAATTAACAGTGATAATATCACTCATGTATTCATTTTCTGCCTTAAAGATGCGTAATGTCTTGTTCTTGCTCAACAATGTTGACACGTATGAGCATTAACACCGGACTTAGACGTTTAGATTTGGCTGTGGGTATAAGACTATTGCGCAGTGTCGGTTTCGAGTCACAGACAGACAAAAATATCTGTGTTTAGGTAGCCCAAGAAAGACTATCGTCTTTAATAATTTCAAGGAGTTTCGAAGCTAGTTAGCCTTCTTCGCCAATGGAGACTTAGTAGTTATCTACGGGCTAGCAGAGTGACCAAGTAACCTCAATGTGTAGTGAAAGTATGTCTCCAACGAGGGAGTATAAAACAATTTGAACGGGTTGTGTGAAAGACCGAGATCGTGACGAAACCTCTAGGCTTCGAAACGAACATCTGGGCTTCGCCACTTTTTCGAAGACTGCGCAAGAGATACCGTCATCTGACGGGGTGTGGTGACGCAACAAGATATGATTTTTCCAGATATATGCAATATGTAAGCTAGCTCTGCGTCTTTATTACGTTTTCACAGAAGCATTCAGGGCTTCCAAAAAAAGAGGTTTTGGGCAGCGTAGATACAAACGCGGTTTGCGAGGCTAGAATTTGATGAATAGGCTGATTGAATTCTAACAGTTACCCTTTGGAATTTTCAAGCATTGTGTTACGGTAGCTATAGCTTACATACGACTCAATAGGTTTGATATTTCCTTATTATACTCCACGTACTCTCAACAAAGTTGCAATGGTGGATGCCCCGAGTGGGCTTCGGCACTGAGCGTCTTCCATCTTTTAAACTACCTTTGAAAAAACGTGTAGCTTACCTTTTTTTCCACACTAGCTAACACAGAAACACCCGCGTAACCCAATGACCGTTTCTGCGAAGTACACCTGTTGTCCCCAATGACCGCTGTACGCTCAGTGCTTCATCAAATGACAGCGACGAAACGAAGGATGAAATGACGCAAAACTAATTTCCGCTAACATACCTCTCCTGTTCGCACGTCACAACCCCACTGCGCAGGTCCCGCACGTTTCTGCGCGAGATTCTAAAGGGCGACCTGATCATCACCCCTTTCGAGGCGCACGTCCGCAACAGCGCCAACGCCTTCCTCAGCGCCGCCCGTTCGGTCTACGAGAGGTGCGGGCCAAGTCTGCGGTTCTTCGTGCACACCAACGACTCCACCATGGTGGACGTGCTGGCGATGAACAAGTTCATCTCAGGCCTCAACGCCAACGACTCCTCCATTCACTGCGCTGTCGTTAATGACGTGCCGGTGGACCGCAACGTCAACAGCTCGATGTACATGCCCGAGTCCCAGATCGAGGACACCCACTTCCCGCCCCACTGCGAGGGCGATGCGTTCGTGGTCGGCGCTAAGCACCTGAAGCGACTGTTCCTTGCCTCGGCTGTCATGCCTCCGTATCCCATCCTGGGTGCTTACGTGACCGGACACCTGGCGGTCCTGGCTCGACTGAGCCTCAACGACATATTGGCAAAGGTTGGACGGGCTGCGGACAACTTGGGGCTCTTTCTGGCAAGCCGCCAGTTCCGCGGTGGCTGTATTCGGGGTTTACGGTGTAGTTTATGTAAATGGTGTGTGGTTGTACTCCTTCATTATTCAAGAAAAGGCCAAGCGTCCAAAACAGCGGTGCGGGAAGGAGTAGAAAGGAGGAATAGTCCTTGATGGCCACATCGATATTCCCATCAGAAAACGGTGGCCAGGCTAACGTTCACATTCGATCTATCAAGGGAATTTTACGATAGGGTAGACCCAATATACATTAATCTTGAAAGACCACTCTCTACGCCAAACATCCCAAGGCCTGTCAGAAAATTCGAGCCTTCAAATAGATGGTCACATTGAGAGGTATCTGAGATGCATTGCGTTGGTGAAAGTAGGTCGGTGCAGAGAAAAAGCGGAGCAGCGCAAGATTAGGTGCTCGATGGTGCGAATATGGTCGTCCCGCAGTGGGCACCGTAAGAAGGTGCAGATACCGTCTGTCCGTTTTATTTTCCGTCTGTCCGTTTTAGATACCGTCTGTCCATTTTATTAAATCCATTTTAACACGTCAGTGTTTCATTCCCGCATACACGAAGATTTCACATACGTCATATCCGTCACGGAAGTGACGCCAGTACAACGAAGCAAGCGGCCTGTAAAAGGTGCACCCCTGCACATACGGCCTTCTTGCGGGAAAGCAACCTTTAGTGTTAAAGGATACGCTAAACTTAGGGTTGTTCGTTTTCAGGTATTATATTTTAACGCGAAAGGGTTTTATGCCGGGATACACCAAGATTTCACGAAAATGACGCAAGTACACGTTTGCCGAAGCGACCCGCCAGCAGGACGTCGCTCGCCAAGCAAACCCACAGAGCAGCAGCCGACCAGCAAATCATGCTCAGCTGCATATTTCGCTGCACATTTCAATTTAGTGTTTTACCGATTCCTATGACAGGAATCGACCACAGTTTTTTTAGTGATATGGGGCGTCAGGGCTGAAGGACCATAGATTTGTTGAATATTTACACAGACCGAGGCATCGGGGGAGCCAGAGACTGGTAGCCAGGGGTAACAGAAGACACACAAGACTTGAACCCCTTCCATTAGTGTGAATATAGAAGCTAGACCAGCAAAGCCTACGGGTGGGTAACTATATTGAGTTACGTATGCAATGTTTTCTATGAAATCAGTCATTTTAGCGACTAATTCACGTATTATTTATTTTGCTATAGTTGTAATCAAACTACCGACTCGTTCCTTCTGAGTAATTGCGGATGTCACAAGGTGCTGGTGTTTTTTTAGCATCCCAAGAACGCATATTGAGATAAGTCCGCTGTCGTAGAGAATGGCTGCCGTAGATACTTTACGGATATTCACAGCCATGATGACTTGGGAGATTTCTTCATGGCGGCAGACGTCGTCGCAAGTGCTTCGGGTTCGACTTTTTAGTTATAACGCTCGCGATGTTCACGAAATCACTTACGCTGTTTACCACGCTTACCACTGCGGCTGGATGGACTGAGTAATTGTTCCATCCTTGAATCGTTCTGAAGGGGAAGACCATGGTACTTGTATTTAAGTAATTTCGTGCGGGCTTGCCTGCGGCATTCTTGATGGTCGGAGCCAGTATTGCGCGGGGGTGGATCTACTCTGGTGCTTCTACTCAACACTTGTGGTGCAGTTTTCGGTCAAAATTACCCATGTCCGTGGTGTGGTATAAGCTGCCTCCGCGCCGTTACCGAGAATAAAATCCATGTATGCCTTTACTCTCTATTTCACAGATAACCGCTATTAGTGACGAACCATGGGAGCCAACCTCTACGCCTACCGAACGACCCCTGTTCGTAACCAACATGACAAAGCTGTTTCAATGGAAGCAGCGGTGGTTTTGGGACTTCTTCTGCCGTGACGGCGACGACAACATCACGACCGCACTCAAAGAAAAGGTGGTGGAGAGGACGAAAATTGTTGTTAAATAGGGAAACAAGAAACAGGGGATCCCCTTCAAGTGCCGCCATCTCAACATCGAATGGCTCCTTCGTGACACTTTGGTATATATTTTGTTGTTGCACTTCACGCCTGTAATTGTTGATGCTCCTTGTCTCAGAACCGCATAGTAGACGAACAAGGCTGCTTCATGCCTTTCGAGCCTCGGTTTGCTTCTGCGGGAAGGTCGGAGGAGAATGACTGAACGTGTCGTCTGTTGCCTTCTTCCTTCTTTCCTTGTTGATACGTTTACTGGAAGACTTCTATTTATGGTCTGAGCGAAAGTAACCAGATGTTTAAATATCACTGTTCTATCAATTGAGCACGTGCCCGTTGGTTGTGTTCATAAACATTTTGTACTGTTGCGTTTACCTTTTTTGTAGGTGCAGGGTAGTTCGTTTTTTTTTACTTACTAAACTTTGCTGTACTCGGTTACAACTCAAGAACGGCAACGGAAGTTTCCGCTGTGCGTCATCACCGCAGCCGCAAGTAGTGCGTTACAGGGAATATTTTGAACATGGAACGAGCCGTTTCCGTAATTTTCTGTACTTACTATGCTTATAAAGTACTGCAGTGACGGCAGACAAACTAGCGAGGAAGGGCAGGCGATATCACGTATTCATAGCATCTCCGTTCAAAACGCGCGCTCCCGTTGACATCCGGGTCCGTCGCTTAGGCGGAGTGATACCATGTATGAGCTATTGCCGTTCTTAACTTGTTCCCGAGTATAGACCCACTACCAATGGACAGACGATGTAACCACTGCATTATGTCAGATGTGCGAGCAAATCGAAAACGTACCCATGGTATTGGTTGTGTACTACCACTTGCATCAAGCCATTACACGTTGTAAGTACTCTACCTGCTTGAAGCACTCACAATCTGCCCTTTACAAAATTTGGAGACGGGGACATCGTACAGTTCAACCCTGCACCTTTAAGAGTCGCGTGCTATACTTATTCGGTCACAGAGACAGGCATTGAAAAGAACGAAAAATTCAGGACAAGAGTCAACTTTTGTTACCTGCGACGACGGTATACCATGGCCCAAGAAGCGGAAATGAACGGGACGATGGTGAGGTGGTGGCCGTTTTCGCAGAGTGTAGAGTTCACTGCCCTTGGATATTTTGTGCTCGAGAGAATTGGAGACGATAACCTGAGACAGTAAGCGAGAATTAGGGCTTTGACTTCGGAGCCAAATTTAGAGCTGCGAAGTGGCCATGACCTTCTTGCGGCAGCTGACATTGTCCTTAGAAGATTATATTGAGTGAGTACATTGTGATTGTAGGCGGGCATGTTGAAGACTTCCACAGATCAAATTTGTTGAATTGGATGGAGTGGGGGCAATATTATAAAAACTGGCTGCGTATCTGCTCCTTTCGTTGCAAATGCCGGCGTTAGACGATAGTAGCCTGGTGCCCCTGCGAAGTAAAGGCCTCTCTTCTCTTTCCCGCTCACCTCTCCTGCTGTTCCTTTCCCGTCTCGTTCCTCCGAAGATAACACGCTAGAGGACTGCTCGAGTCAATTTAAATTTACGGCGGTCCCCTGCTCCAAGTCGGTACCTAGATGCAAGCGCGACTGTACGGGGAAGACGCGCTTGAATTGAGGCACCCTACTATAACATTTGTAGAACCAGGATGACCTGCTGCGCGAGCGTTTCAAGCGTAACGTGTATCCCATTTAGAGGAACCTTTCGTTGCTATTGCCGTTTTACTTCTTAAATGACGCCAGGAGGTAGCGCTGGCAACAGCAGGCGGCGGTTTTCTGCCGTTGATGTATTATTTCATTTGCTACCACAAAAGCAAAGCATTCATAATTTTTTTAACAAACGAACGCTGTAAATACTTCTTGTGTATTGACTTTCTGCTTATATTTGAGTAATATCTTGATCTTGTTCAACAATGTTGACAAGTATGAACACTGACACCGGTCGTAGACGTTTAGATTTGCCTGTGTATATTACACTATCGCGCTAATATGATTTCACTTTGGCCGGGTGGCTGAATCGAGTCGCAGACCGACGGGCAGACAGACCGAAATTTCTGCGCTTAAGTAGCCCAAGAAAGACTATCGTCTTTAATAGCTGTTGTGATCGACACTCATCAATCCACGTTAAGTATATTGAGGTTGCATACCAGGGATAAAGTTAACGCAACGCCACTTGACCTAGAAACCTCCTGCCGAAATAAATAAATCGAGTTCTCTCTTATCACATTTTTTTCTTTTTCTTTATTGTAGCGTGGATATTGGTCAAGCCGAGCAGTCGCCTGCTCAGGGTACCTATGGTCGCCGTAGTGTGTACCGTCCCCCAGGGAGGGATCGGCGCCGTGTTTCTTGGCGACCGAAGTAGTTCGAAATCGACGACGTAAATGTGCGTGCCCCACGCTCGCGCCCCGCAGTCAGCCAGCCATCTTCGATGCTACCCGTCGTCCTGATATTCCTTGCTTCCTGACCACTTCGGTGAAGCACCACACTAAATAATAATTCATCGCCACCCTGCTGTTCACACTTGCGCCTACCAGGAGGCATCAATATTTTCAAATTTACATTGAAAATTCTTTACAACCACTCTAAATTCTTTTTACACAGGACCGTGTAGTTAAATAAGATCTTCATTTCTACCACTGATGTCTGGCATATGCACTTGTGCCAGTATGTGTCATTTACCAAGGAACATCAGCTTCCTCAGCTGAGAGCCTGAAATAGGTTAGCCGAGATAATGGCACTCCTGCTGCCAGCATTTGATGCAAACGACGGGGAGGGAGACGTGGTCACATCAGTGTTTTTTATATCGCCGTGAGTTTCATACGGCTGTTGTAATCGTCACGGGCAAATATTTCTGGCCGGATATGTCGTCAGACCACCGCAGCTGATGTCAATTTAGGTGACGTTTTTTTCTGGCTGAATTCCGCCAGTTAGTCTTACGCTTACAGTCCAATCACAGGGACCAACGCCGGTGGTTGTTGAAAAACTTTAATTCCCACACAGCGCGATTCAGGGCAGGTTCGGAAGATAGGAAAGGTGGAACACCTGTATTTCGCCTTGTGAGCGAAGCAATGCGCGAAGGAAGATTTCGCATTGGAGCGACAAACAGCTGTGGTTAATTACACATGCGCCACTGGTGGTCAAAAAACGAGGGAAACGGGGACGCTGAAATCACCGTAACGATCACCATCATTACCGAGGTCATCAACAACGAATTTCCTTCGTTTGCAGTGCGACCTGCTATCACTGGCGTGGAATGGACCAATCGGAATGGTCAGCGGCTAGAACATACTGGTCAGTCGGGATACAAATCTTAGCGATACAGGCATCAACCTAAACATATAAAGCGCACTAGTACTCAAGTGAATCCGCCGGGAACAAGTTGTGCCTCATGTCGACTGTGTATATCCTTGTACACAACTATAATCGGGCTATACCAAGGGCAGCCAAGACTTTAAGAGTGGAGAACCCTGCTCTTCAAAGATTCACGTTAATTGTTTAGGCGGCAGTCTTTTGTAGCCTACTGAAACAAAAAAAATTGCTCTGCCTGTCCATTGTGCTCTGACTCTAACGACCCTCCACATGCGGCTGCCGTGTCCACGGCGCCAGCATGGGAAGCAGGCAAGGCACGAAGGCAACCGACGCCAATCTCGAAAGTGGTTTATTCCCAAAACCCCCCTAGCGCTTCCCTTCAGCTACGTCGTCTCCGGGTGCCGCGTTCCTTGACCGGCCCGAGTCCTTTGACTCCGGCGCTACCGGTGGACTAAGTCGTTTCCGGCTGGAGGTGAAGATACTGGTCGCACTGCCGCCGCACGCCGTGATGCCCATTGCCAGTCGCCTCATGGAGCAGCCAAATTCTCTCCCACATAAACCCCATTCCCATCCCCTCTTCTCCACACGCTCCCCTCCGCCGCAGCATTGCTCGATTGAATCAATGAACAAAACGTTATTGGGAAACTACCAGCCAGTTCTCAGTTCAGGGCACCTCTAACAAATTTCTTTACAAAATCTCCCCGCTCCGAAGTTGATGATGATGATGATGATTGCTATTGGTTTCCCCTTTGTAGCTGGGTGATGACATGCCATCTTACCAAAAAAGACTAATATACCGATGTTTTACACTCTTGGTTTAATACTAGTGCTGCTTAGGGCAGGTACAAAAAGCTTATTAGGCACAAAATACTTTTTTCCTGTTACATACAGGAGGCTACTGTCCTAGCCAGTATTCCCCTCTGATTTTCGTCCACCAGCATTTTAATCTTTTTTTCGTCCCTTCGACAGCCTTGAAGTTAACTTCCTCTGTGAGCCGAGTGCGCCGAAGCGGTGGCGCCATCTCACGTGGCGCAAGCGAACTCGCCGCGATGCGATGCGATGATGTTTTGAGTGGGGGCGGGGGGGTAAGAGGAGGAGAGAGAGAAAGAGAGAGAGAGAGAGAGAAAATACTTTATTTAGTGGCCCGATAATTTCTCAGACGGTTGGCAGCCGAATCCAGCTTGTATCCGACGGCGGCGTCTATGTCCGGGCCGTCCATGAATGAGGTGGATGTGGTGGCGTGCCTCGCTGAAGCCCCGGCCGAGGACCCGCATGGATCGCCAGAGCCACGAGAGACATCTGGATGTCCTTGTCGGGGCTGAGCAGCGCGGCCTCCCAGCCTGATTCGTCGTGAATAAAATTGTTGGCCTGCATAGTGGTGCACTGCCATAGTATGCGTTGCATGTTTACCCAGTCTCCGCAGGAAGGGCAGAGCGGTCTGTATAACGTAGGATATATTCTGCTGTACAGTGCGGGCGAAGGTAGGGTGCTCGCCTGGATTTGCCCGATTTGCTCGTCTGGAGGGCCCGAAACAGTCTGTCATGGTTTGCCGTCGCGTCGCCGCCGCCGTCGTCGAAGAGCCGCATGGACAACAGCCGTGCCGCTGTCTCGGAGCGCCACGGGCGCATCGTTCGCCAACCACGCCCCGAGTCGGAATAGCGGGTTTCTGAAATTCCCACACTGTCTGTTGTCTCCTTTTATGCCTGTAAATTCAACCACCTCGACGAAAGTTGATCCAACACCTGGACTAAGTTCTCGGAACGATATAATTTACTGCATTTCTTTCTTCTCTACAAGACGTACATATGGTAACGAGGCGGAAGGACACAGGAAAGGAACTTTGGAAGATGCGAGCGATGCATTTACACTATGTACACGATGTCGCCCTTGGAGAGCCCCACAGCTGGGTCTTCCGCTTCTTTTCGGGAGGTTGGGTCCACCGCTCTCTTCTTCCCGTGACACATCGCCCTCGTCGAAACTGACAGTCCTGGTCGATGCCATTGTAAATGTACAGAAGCGGTGACGGCGCGTGATGAAAGGAAAAGTGGAGAAGTCCTCGCCGCCAAGGATGAGGATGATGGTTGTTGTGGACGCTGTCCCCGGAACAACAATGTCCGCCGACGCAGTGAAACCACGTCCATAAGCCTCGGAGACCAGCCGGAGATCTTGGCAGGGGAACGGCATCGTCCTCTGATCAGGTCGCGGCCGGTCACGTGGGTTGGTCTCGGAGCGTCATAGGCTGGAGATACTGGGCCGTGGAATCGTGTGTCCATGGCTCATAGGGGCTGTGGTGGGCCGACGCGACTCAAGAGCCTTTGAGCGATGTTCAGTAGCCGAGACGAAACGAAGTTGGGGCCAGGATGGGGATGAACTCCGCAACCTCCTCCAAAACATGTTACGTGACGGCAGGACACAGGAAATGAACTACAGAAGATGCTAGCGTTGTATTTGCACTATGTACATGATGTCGGCCATGAGAGAGCCCCCCCCACCTGTCTATTATGCTTCTTTTCCGGAGGTTGATGACGATGTCCTCAAAGTTCTTGGCACGTACCCACAAGGGGGTTGGCCTAGGATAAATCACTTATTGATATTCGTGAGGACCTCAAAATACTAATTTGTTTTTGGAACGAAAGAGGCTGTAAAATGAAGGTTCACTATGATTAAAACCCAAATTACCCATTAACTAGTGCCCCTCAGCAATTCAAGCTATTTGAAGCAGAAAAAAAAAGCTTGCATACAATTCATACATATATATATATATATATTGATATGTAGGCGGCCGATGAGGTGGTGCGGCCGAGCCCACGTTTATTGTGGTTGAGTCGGCTGTGCCATAGACAGGACGAGGCGCGTAGAACGAGGGTGCCGTTCCAGAGGTGTGCCGGGTGCCGACTGTGTTCCGTACCAGCTGGCCAATCTGCTGATGATGATGGTGGCGCTTAAGAAGATGATGATGGTGGCGCTACAGGGCTCCCCCCCTAGCGTGAAGCGCGGTAAAGTGACAAATGTCAATAGCAATGCAGGAAAATACACTATGCACTATGTACAGGTATGTACAATTTGTCAGTAGTCAGGAAGAGTCCGTGGGCAGTCAGTGGTCAAGTGGCAGGGGTTGACTAAACGGCACGGTCCTGGTCGTCGGCGAGGTAGCGTCCGGGATGTAGGCAACCTCTGGTGGACGAGGCTGGGAGTGCGGCCGCGGACGCATTGCGGGATGCGAAGCGGCTGCTGCAATTGATGGTGGAGCGAACGGCAGGCGTAACTCGAAGGACATCGGCAAGGTGAAGCGCGGTGCAGCAGAATGACGACCGGAGTTCGGGCTTGACTGTGCTGTGGTGTTTGCTCTAGGGATGTGTCGCTGTCTGGGCAACGTGTGCACTCTCCGTGCGAGACGGAGCAGCGGAGGGCGCCAACGACAAGCGTCTCTCGAACCACCGCTGTGTCGAGTTCCTGTCGTGCCGTGCACTCGTGCTGGTTTCATCCGGGGTCGGAGAGCAGAGCGCCTGTGACACCGTATACCGAATACGCTCCTGTAGCAGGGAATCGGTCGAGGTGGGGTAACCTGTTTGCGGCGCGTCTGACTGCATGGGGACAAGAAATTGTTCTTTCGGCGACATTTGTGGAGACGTTTGTCCCGCAATTGTTACTCCGGTGCCGTGTCAGGACTGTCGGAGGCAGTCTGATCAGTTTCGAGTGTCAGTTGCACTTCCGAGGATCTCGAGCTGTTGTCCAATGCTGGAAGCTGTTCCACCGGTGACGGGGGAGAGGGCTCGCGTGTGCGGGGAGGAGAAGGGTCTGAAAGATCCTTCTCACTAGTGCTGTGCGGCGAAGGCGGTGAAGTGTCCCAGTTGTTAGCGGCAAAGCAGTCAACACACGGGTGGGTTTGTGCAGGAGACGCAACAACGTGTGGGACCGCGCCATGGTGTGGCGTCGAGTTGGCTAAGTGAAACGCCAATTCGGAAGTGCCGCAAGTTGCAGTCAGGGCTCGCGCTTGTTGGTCAGGTGAGGGTGGACCTGCCGGCGACGTGTAATCCACGGATGCCGTTGGAAGGCGTCGTGGTGTGGACAAAGGCGTTCCTATACCGTATTGGTTTAGGACAGCGGCCTTCAAGTCGTCATACGCACCGGGTCCTGGGGTCGGTAGCTGGATCTGCTCAACGAGGTCAGCAGGTAGCTTCTGTAGTGTCACGAGGTACCTGATTTCCGGGGAGCAGATGTCTTTTACATAAAAATGGCTCTCCAAGATGACGAACCATGCAGCGTGGTTTGAGATGGAATCAAACGGGATCAGCAAGGGAAGGTCTGGGAGGGCGGGGAACGTTCTTCGCGTGCCGTCGTCCGTGTTGTGGCTGGGGAAGCAGCGTTGCGAAGCCATGGCGAAGCCGCTTGCCGGGTCACCAAATTGTAGGCGGCCGATGAGGTGGTGCGGCCGAGCCCACGTTTATTGTGGTTGAGTCGGCTGTGCCATAGACAGGACGAGGCGCGTAGAACGAGGGTGCCGTTCCAGAGGTGTGCCGGGTGCCGAGAGTGTTCCGTGCCAGCTGGCCAATCTGCTGATGATGATGGTGGCGCTACAGATATACATATATATATATATAGATTTCGATGAGTTTTGCAACGGGCCAGAAGAAACGGTCAGGTAAAAGATAAGAACAACTTTGCGGTTAACTTGTTTATTATAAATTAGTCCGACAGTTTCGGAAGTGGAACTTCCTTCCTCAGGGACAATCCCACAATGAACACCGAATCCTTATGCACACTGCATGCGAGGGAGAGTCTCTCCTCCTCTCCCTCATGAGGAGGGGAATACGCCAGAGAACGTAAAAAATCGGGTAACAACAGGGCACTTGCTGAGTGGAGAGGATTTAAATTAAAAAAAGAAAGAAAAAGAGGAAAGGCGGTGGTTTTAGTGAGAAAACGGCTCTGGTGGGGGAAGGCAGCGGGACCAAAGGTTTCTGTCGGCCCGCTGCGGCTGGGATGAAAGAGAACTGACAAACAAAATACAGACAACGCATGAGCACAGATGGGAAGAGCGGGGCGGTGGTGTAGTAACTAAGGACGCGGTCTTGGCCCGGCATTTGTTTCGTGGGTTCACCTAGAACGGACCGTTAAACGGAGAATAATTGCTTTTACCAAGAAACCGGTGATAAGTCTACTTTGTTTGCCCTTTGAAGGGCCGCGACATGGCGACAGAGAAAGGCACTAGCGGCAGCCAGCGGCGAGCCGCATAGCGGTCGGACCGCGCGGAAGACAGGGATCAAGTTACACAGGGGCGCGGCGAGTTCGGAGAAGGCGACGAGTACCCCGTCCGTCCTTGGCCGCAGCGTAGAGTAATGTAAAGGCACACATACGACGCGACAAGCGTGAAGTTCAATGGAGGGCCGACACAGAAAACCACTGAATTACGACACCGCTATGTCTCAACAGAACACGACAATCTCAAGGTACGGCCAGATTGGCACTGCCGTTCAACGTCACCTCCCTCTCTCTTCTTACTCTTCTTAGTTGTCCCAATGTGGACAGCATTTATCGCGCAGCACGTGCAGTGCGGGGCTTAGGCGGCTTTTTTGGGCGGCGCTCCCTCTCGGTATGCGCCCGTTGTCTGCTGAGCTAATGGCGGGTGGTCCTGAATGAATTTAAAAAAAAAACTTTTATGCTAGGAGAAAGGGGGTGGAACAATGTGCATCCACTTCCTGTTGTCAATCAACGTCCGTGGTCCTCCGGAGGCACGACATGCTGCCAGCGCTCTCGTTGATACCATGAGTCAGCGTTTTGAACTTATAAATAAGGTACGATTCCTTCTGTTCGCGCTCCCGTTTAGTGTGAAAACCGGTCTCTAGCAGAGTGACTTTAATTTGGTCGAATGAATGTCCTGGGAGGCTGACATGTCTTGAAATGGGCAAGTTCGGTTGTGTTTTAGCGTGAGAACGGTGGTTGTTAAAGCGTTTACGGAAGGCGGTTTCTGTTTGTCCGATGTACTGCATGCCACAGATGTCACAGTGAAGCATGTAGACGACATTTTGGCTGTCACAGTTTAGATGCGCATTTATTTTGAATACGTAATCTGAGGAGCTGGCTTTAGCAGTAGTGGTGGTAGTCATGTGTGAACAAACCTTACAACGTGTTTTCTTGCATGGCTGGCATCCCCGTTGAGTGCCCTCAATGGCAGTCGTCTTGGCTCTGACTAACATATCTTTCAGGTTTTTTCCGCGGCGATAAACAACTCGGGGGGGCTTTTGGAAAATTGAAGATAGCCGGCTACTTTGTTGCAGTATATTAAAATGTCTCGAAAGAATGTTATTAAGTTTGGGCAACGCAGATGAGTGGGTGAGGACAAGATTTGTCTGGCTTCCTTCATTCCTGGGATTCCCTCCATGTAGAATTTCCTCGCGGTTTAGGTTACGAGCTCTGTTGATGGAGTCATCGACCACTGCTGCTGGGTACTTTTGACGAATGAGGGCATTTTTTAGTTGTTGGGAGTTGTGGTCAAAGTCGGCGTTGTCAGAGCAAATTCTGCGGTATCTGTGGGCCTCGGAATAGGGAATGCTCATCTTGCAATGCCGTGGATGGTCACTTTCAAAGTGCAGATACTGCTGGCGATCTGTGGGTTTTCTATATAGGGCTCTGATCGTGGTCGTGCCCTCTACCTGAATGGTGACGTCGAGAAAGTTCACCGATGTCCTTGAGATATTATGCGTAAAAGATATAGAAGGGTGGACCAAGTTGAAATCCGAAATGAACTTATGCAAGCTTGCCTCGTCATGCGGCCAGACAAAAAAGATGTCATCCAGGAATCGCTTGTATATGAGCGGGCGAACGGGTTGAGCTTCCAAGAAGGGTCCCTCGAGTGCCGCCATGAACAAGTTCTATATATATATATATATATATATATATATATATATATATATATATATATATATATATATATATATATATATATATATATGAGTCAGGACAGATTGAGTCAGGTGGCTGCACGAACTAGTGTGAGGGCCAACCCCTCACAAGGGCGCATTTCTATGCATCACCTCTAAATCCCCGTCATCACACAGTGGCCTCCGCCACTTCTGCATTTTGTAGATTATCATCATCATTGTGTGATCTGGTGTTCTTCGGCCCCGATCGCGTGAATAAAAGGCTGCCTCGAATCTTCGCCTTTCAATATATATATATATATATATATATATATATATATATATATATATATGGACTGAAAAGATAAAAACTCACACAGAGCGCGAAAAAAATAAGGTTAGTAGAGACAGAGACAAACGAGAAAGACTTAGAAAATAAAAATAAGTTTACTGACGTTTCAGGGAGAGGACTCCCTTTCTTCAGAGTACAAAATAAGTTCGTTTCAGAGCTATATATACAGAAAATGTAGCAAGCGCGAGGGCAAGGTAAGAGGAGGGAGAGTTTGTACAAATGGATTCATGGTTGGTGGGTAGCAAAAGAATGAAGGGAGAGCGGGAAAATTAATTACAACAAGGATAATAAGAACACACAGTCACGCGGTACGAACTTGGAAAAAAGAGAGAGAGAAGAACCAAACACACAGAAAAAAAATGCATAATTAAAAATAAAAATAATAATAAATAACACGGTAATTTTCTCCCCCGTGGCAACGGGGGTGAAAGAGGGGTCAAAACAAGTTAGGCCCATGCCCGTGTTTGACATGGGCAAAAAGATTAGTCACGCGGAAGACGTTCCAAAGAAGATATGCACACAAAGGGCGTACATCTGCCCATTCACACCCGTTCTAGGAATCCAAGTAAGGTCATTGAAACGTGAGACACGTGGCTTCTGTTGGTGGGAGGCGGGGGTCGCGCCCAAAAGCAGTAGGATAGGTAGTTTCGACTCGAAATGAGTTTACATTGATAGGGGAAAAAAGACAAGGTCAAACAAGTCATGAAAAAAAAAAACAGGCAGGTGCACGCGTATGACGCGGCAGCAAGTGGTATTCATCTGCCCGGCGCATGGTGCCAGTTCAGGGAATGCCGAGGCGGTCAGCAACGAATATTAGAAAACAACAATACAAAAAAGAAAGAGGACACGAAAACAATCACACACGCTCGCGTTCACAAATTAATTGCAAGGTGAGAATATCAAAGCTAAAAATGGTACTGCAGCCTTCTACCCAGAACACAATGTCCAGACTTGTTCATCGAATTTGCTTCAGTGAAGCCATTGTGCTAAAAAACGTCGTGCTAGCACGAAACTATACCCAACTACGAGAGCTCGCCAACTAATGGGAGAATATTATTGAGGGAAAGAAATGAACAGGCCTAACACTAGCCCGAGAAATGCAGCCGAAATTTTAATCGGAGGAAAGACAGGTTAATTTCCCATACCTTTCATTTATGCCAAACGACGCTTATTTAAACTTATAGATAAGGTAAGACTCACGAACCTCGCGATCGTGATGCGTTTTAAAACTAGATTCAAGAATTGTGGCCTTCAGTTGTTCAAAAGAATGACCAGGAGTGTTAACATGCTTTGATAGAGGCAAAGAAGGGCAGGTTTTTGCATGGGAGCGGTGATTGTTAAACCTCAAACGAAAGGGTGTTTCAGTCTGGCCAATGTATTGTTTGCCGCAGAGGGTGCATTCCAGCAGGTATACGACGTTGGCGGAATCACAGTTAAAGTTCCCTTTTACATTAACATAATAGTTTGAAGCTGTGCTGGCGGCGCGCTGTGTGGTGGTCATTTGTGGGCGGGTCTAGGAGAACTCGTCAAAAGTGAACTCGTCGCAGCCAACTCGTCATAGGTGAACTCGTCACATAGGGCAAGTCGTCATAGGCCATCTCGCACTAGGGAAACTCGTAACCTAGGGCAACTGGACACTCGGCCAACTCGTCACAATTTGCGTTTTTCGTCTATCGTGTTCAAATGAAAGAGTGAGAAGCTTGTATATTTCTCATTTTATGCGTAAACATTCTTACACTCCTCCTTCTATTCACCACCCTTAATGTTTCCTTTGCCGCCTTCGAGGAACGCGCCAGCCAGACAGCGTATCTTTTTTTTTTTCTGTGTGCAGCTAATGATGTGAGTCTTTTATATTAGATTTAGTTTGCCCGTTCTGTTTTTTCTAATACGTTTTTTTATTGTGGTAATTAAGTGACGGCGCTGTATTCGGATTTGCGATTTCGTTCTGTGTTCTCGCTTTTTAGTATTTTGATCTTTTGTTTTCATTCCTGTTGACAAATGATGACTGTCAAGCTGGGTAATTACGTTTTGTTAGTCTTCATATCACCTATATATGGGAGCGAAAGTCAAGGCTGAACTTAAAAGTTGAACCCCCCCCCCCCACACACACACACGCTCACACAAAAAAAGTGTGATGAATATTTTTTAGAAGGAGAAGAAAAGCTAAAGCAGAAACCGGAAGTTGTGCTGAAACCGAAAAGCCAATTTCAAGCACCACCTGCAAACAAACAAGAGGGCAACAATTTACCCTATTTATATATATATACACAAGCAGGCAAAAAGCTTCAAAAGATAACGCAAAAAGAAAAAAAGAAAAGAAAACGCAAAAGAAAGAAAAAGTCGAACCCCCCCCCCCCCCTTCCACAGAAAAAGTGTGACGAATATTTTTTGGAAGAAGAAAAAAAAAATAAACCTGAAAAGAAAGCCCTTACCCAGTAAAAAAGTGTGCATTTTTTTTTTGGCTACAAGAAGGGAAATCAGAAGGGGACAGATTAACATGTGTTAAAATAGAAAAACCATTTCAACCACCACCTGCCAACTAACAAAACCAGCGGACCCCCCCCGAACTCTGAAGAGGTCAACCTGGGAGTAATTATAAGATTAGAAGCCACCAACTTCCTCTCCCCATTTCCTCGACATCGGCCAAAAATGAAACCACGAGACGACTTTTCCTAGCACGAGAAGGTCAGTGCTACCACTTTACCTATTACGGGATCACCTAGAACGAGATGCCCTCTGTGACTAGTTTCCCTATGACCAGTTTTCCTAGGACGAGTTGGCTGCGACAAGTGGGCCGGTTCCCTTTGTGGGCATACCTTACACCGTGGTTTGTTACAGGGCATGCAACCAGTAGTCTGTGGTCGGCTGATGCTGGATTTAGTGAGAACGTCGCCCAAATTTTTGCTGCGTCTATAAACAACACGTGGTGGCTCGGGGAATATTCTCTTTAGGCGTTCACTTTGAGCGAGGATATTGTGATGTTTCCTTAGTATGGAAGCAACTTTCGGAGAAGAGGCCGAATGGGTCAAAACGAGGTTGGTTTGTTGATTGGGTTTTGGAGCTTTTTTTCGGAGAATTTCGGTGCGGTTCAACTGGTTAGCTCGTGTAATCGCGTCATCGATCACCTGCTCTGGGTATTTTTGATTTAAGAGTGCGGTTTTAAGTTCTCTGCAGTTAGAATCGAAATCCGCCTGGCTTGTGCAGATTCGCCTAAAACGGTGAGATTAGCTGTAAGGTATTGCAGTCTTGCAGTGCCTGACATGGCTGCTGTGGAAGTGCAAATACTGGCGCGTGTCCGTAGGTTTCCTGTAGAGATTAGTCTGAAGTCTGCCCTGAGAAACTGTGACAGTAACATCCAGGAAATTTATGCTGTGCGTAGAGTAGGAATGAGAGAGGGAGATGGTAGGATGCGCAAGGTTAAAAGCCTCAATAAACGCAAGAAGTTTCATTTCACCGTGCTGCCAAATCATGAATATATCATCTATATACCTTTTGTAGTACAATGGCTTCAAACTTTGGGTTGCGAGGAAGTTTGTCTCTAGACATCCCATAAAGATGTTCGCATAGTTGGGCCCGATTTTGGTTCCCATTGATGTTCCGCTGACTTGCACGTAATTGACACCAAAGCTGTTTTTTCTGGTTCTTCTGGTTCTTCTCTCTCTCTTTTTTTCCAAGTTCGTACCGCGTGACTGTGTGTTCTTATTATCCTTGTTGTAATTAATTTTCCCGCTCTCCCTTCATTCTTTTGCTACCCACCAACCATGAATCCATTTGTACAAACTCTCCCTCCTCTTACCTTGCCCTCGCGCTTGCTACATTTTCTGTATATATAGCTCTGAAACGAACTTATTTTGTACTCTGAAGAAAGGGAGTCCTCTCCCTGAAACGTCAGTAAACTTATTTTTATTTTCGAAGTCTTTCTCGTTTGTCTCTGTCTCTACTAACCTTATATATATATATATATATATATATATATATATATATATATATATATATATATATATATATATATATATATATATATATATATATATATATATATATATATATATATATATATATATATATATATATATATAGGTTAAAACTTGGGTGCACACACTTGGAAAACACTGGACAAGGGTTTTATTGTTCCCAACAGTTGCGAAAGGAGAACCTTTCTTCTTCAGGGGTTATTTTGGAATGGGAACCGGCCCACTCGTCGCAGTCAACTCGTCCTAGGAAAACTGGTCATAGGGAAACTGGTCAAAGAGGGCATCTCGTTCTAGGTGAACCCGTACTAGGAAAAGCGGTAGCACTGACCTTCTCGTGCTAGGAAAAGTCGTCTCGTGGTTTCATTTTTGGCCAATGTCGAGGAAATGGGGAGAGGAAGTTAGTGGCTACTAATCTTATAATTACTCCCAGGTTGACCTCTTCAGAGTTCGGGGGGGTCCTCTACTTTCGTTAGTTGGCAGGTGGTGGTTGAAATGGTTTTTCTATTTTAACACACGTTCCTCTGTCCCCTTCTTATTTCCCTTCTTATTTCCCTTCTTGTATCCAAAAAGATTCACACCTTTTTTACTGGGTAAGGGCTTTCTTTTCAGGTTTTTTTTCTCCTTCCAAAAAATATTCGTCACACTTTTTCTGTGGAGGGGGGGGGGGGGTCGGCCTTTTCTTTCTTTAGCGTTTTCTTTTCTTTCTTTTGTTTTTTTGCGTTATCTTTTGAAGCTTTTTGCCTGCTTGTGTATATATCTATAAATAGGGTACAATGTTGGCCTCTTGTGTGTTTGCAGGTGGTGCTTGAAATTGGCTTTTCGGTTTCTGCACAACTTCTGGTTTCTGCTTGTGCTTTTCTTCTCCTTCTAAAAAATATTCGTCACACTCTTTTGTGTGAGTGTGTGTGTGTTTGCGGGGGGGGGGGGGGGGGGGAGCGCAACTTTTAAGTCGGGTCTTGACTTTCACTCCCATATATAGTTGATATGAAGACTAACAAAACGATAGTTACCCAGCTTGACAGTCATCGTTTGTCAACAGGAACGAAAACAAAAGATCAAAATACTAAAAAGCGAAAACACAGAACGAAATCGCAAATCCCAATACAGCGCCGTCACTTAATTACCAAAAATAAAAAAAACGTATTAGAAAAACAGAATGGGCAAACTAAATCTAATATAAAAGACTCACGTAATTAGCTGCACAACGAAAAAAAAATAAGATACGCTGTCTGGCTGGCGCGTTCCTCGAAGGCGACAAAGGAAACATTACGGGTGGTGAACAGAAGGAGGAGTGTAAGAATGTTTACGCCTAAGATGAGAATTATACAAGCTTCTGTACTCTTTCATTTGAACATGATAGACGAAAAACGTAAATTGTGACGAGTTGGCCGAGTGTCCAGTTGCCCTAGGTTACGAGTTTCCCTAGTGCGAGATGGCCTATGACGACTTGCCCTATGTGACGAGTTCACCTATGACGAGTTGGCTGCGACGAGTTCACTTTTAACGAGTTCTCCTAGACCCTTTTGGAATAGACAGAAAAACGCTTATACACACTTTGCCTCCGAGGGCTTCCCTTTCTCCTCACCCTCGTCAATGAGAGCTCTCGGGGAGAGTAAAAGAGGGGGAGAGTAAGAATAAGATGTCGTAACTATACTACAGAAGGTGGGAAAAGGCAAGAAAAGAGGAAGGGGAAAGAGGAAAGCTGTAAATGGGAAGGAGGCACCGTTGCGGCATTGATAGACAGAAAACAGACGCATAAAGGTAAACCCATGGGTGTCTACAGAGAAAACGGCGTGCTGCGTCTGCATGCGGAAAGAGAGAGAGAGATACATAAAATTTGGAGAGTCGAAGCTCGAAGGCCTGAACGAAAAGTCTGTGGATGGCAGAGAAGCATGCCAACCTCTGCCTACTGGTGATGAATGGTAAAAAAGAACGAAAAAGAGGCATTTGTTAATGGCAGTTTTTAGACCGTCGTTAGACAGAGACAAGACCCACATGGCCGCAGGTGCCCGAAGGAAGCTGATCGGGAAACGAAACATTCGTAGACAGCCTTGAAAAAAAGGATCAGTGAGTCCCCAATGCGCGGAGGCTCGTATGGGTCCGTCTGAGTGAAATGGTCCGGAAAGTTTGCGTAGAAAACGATTTACGCCTTGGAAAGAACCACAGGCGGAGAAGGATTTATCACCTCAGCGCCGCCGGAGGGGCAGTCGCCACGCCAACTGTCCTGCACCGCCACCCGCCCTCCCACCTCCCCCCTCCCCTCCCCCCACCGACCCCCTCGTCTCACAGATGCCGGCACAAAGCGGTTCCCCTCAGGGGGAAGAATGTGCTCTACGAACTTAAAAAAAAAACAGCTTTGGGATGATTATTTGTTTCGCACTCCCTCAAAACATCTCAGGGTGGTTACGTCAGTTTCGAAAACAACTCAAACTCCCTTTGGTCTCATTTATTCTTTCGGCAAACGTCCGAAATTTATGTATAAAGAAGGATTCTCTTTGTTCCCGGCTCCGGTCTTTTCGGTACAGGACGTTTCGGTGCAGGGCGTTTCGGTACGGTCTTTTCGGTGCACGGGCGTTTCGGGACACGGGCGTTTCGGGACACGGACCTTCCGGGACACGGGTGTTTCGGTACAAAGACGAATTTCGGCGAGCGCTTCAGGCTGCGCGCGTTGTCGATCGACATGGTGGTTGCAAGCACGCAATTCGTACCAATTTATTACAGATGTTCTTGTTCCCAATTCTGCGTTATTTTAGGCAAGGAGGTGGTTATACGGCCTTGCCAAAAAAAAAAAAAAAAAAAAAAACGCCTGTTTATGTATCGAATGTTATACACAACCTATTGTTCATTATTTTGTTTTTAGCGACTTATTATCACCAGTATTTTATAGACCAAATCAGAGACAGTATCGTTGTGTTTTTCACCTGTTTTTGACGACTTATTATCACCTGTTTTTTTTTTTTTTTACCGAGAATGAGTGAGATCAAGTATTTTTGTATCACTTTGTGCAGTCCCTACGACAACGGCTGCGTAAATGAGTGCCACCACACGGGGAAAAGAGCCTGTGACGGGTGGGTGCGAGAGGGACTGCAAAGCCAGGATGCTTCGTGCACGGGTTCCCCGAAAGCCAAACATTTTTGGGGGTGTGCCTTAATGCCAGCTTAGGTTCGCCGTGGCGATCGCGAGAGGGACCAGTACTGCAGAAAGGTTCATAGGTAAGTTTTGCCTATTTTCGGCAAAAAGCAAAAGTTTCGAAGCTGCAAGGTGCAAGATTATCGATGTCTGAAATCTTGATTCGTGCCCCTTCGCTGATCCGAACTGAAGATATAGAAGCATTCGAGGTGGCGAGCACAGTAATTTGGCTCAGCTAACGCAGTAAACCATTCATCGGGTAAAGTTCTTTGAAATATGGGTAAACCGTTGAGCGTGATGCACCAGTACACGGTCAGCAGTGACGGTCAGCAGTATCGGCCCACTCACATTTTAGATACTTTACATAACTTAAATAATACCGTCACTGTAAATAAACTAACCGCGCAGGCTCAAGTGGGAGTCGCTTCCGAAGCGTCAATAAACCTTTATATCCATCAGAGTATCTGCGTTGCACCGCTTTATAAAAAAACTGCAAGGATGAAGAGAATTAATGTGGCAGTCCTTTAGTGTATTCACTTTAATCACTCTGCGGGGGTTGCTAAATGCACATAGGCTTTGATGAGCAAAAAAAAAAAAGGAAAGGAAGCACGGGAGGACAAACACGTGCGACGAATTATGGGGTGTTTATATACATCATTTAACTTGCTTGAATTCGATATATTTAGCAGTTCGAATATTCAGATGTGAGTAAATGAGTAGATCGTCAGGAAAAGTGGCAGCGACTAATACCTGAGCTTCAACCAATGCGTCCTGCAACGAAAAGACGGGCGTCTCCCCTGGGGACGAAGCGAAAAAAGGATGAACCCTGGCCCGAGCCATGGCGCTAGCGCGGGGTATTTGTGCCCAGAGCGGACTGACAGATCCGCTGCCTTTACGGCCGCAGTACGTTTGAAGTACCCGCGAATGTATGAAGCGAGCTAATCAACACAGTCACAACACGTTATTCAACAACGCGTTTATAAAATGCTGCCTATAATCGTATCGCTCAACCTCTGCAATACCTTAAGCCGGGCGGCTGAATCGAAGGACATGCAGACATGCAGACAAACTGACATACAGAGAGGCCAAATTTTCCGCGATTAATGAGCCCAAGAAAGACTATCGTCTTTAAAAATACTAATGATGGGGAGCTGCAGGTGCCATTTATCTCTGATAGGAATAAAATCCCACCAAATTATGGCAAGTATAACTTCTGGCAGAACGTTGAAAATCACAAACGAAGTCCTGGCAAAAATATATCGACGTAGATTGCAGAAAACATTGCAGATAGCTTTCAATATTATACCAGAGACTTTTTAACTTCTAAATTACAAACACAGTACGCCCAGCATAGTAACTGCTAACGACGATAAGGCCGGGACGGAAGCATGTACGACAGGTGCCTTCAGGAAGAAATTAATAATGACTCGGTATGTGCATTGCGTTATCAGGAGAAAGCAACACCCACAAATACGGAATGCCAAACTATTGCAAAATCTTCGTCGTCATTACGTTAGAAAGACACAGGTTCCTTAGCCCCTGCGGTGGCGCTTAATTACGTAGCTGTTATTGTAGTTTCTGGAAAGGGGAGAAAATAGTTACTGTCGCTGATTTTTCATAAAAAAACGAGAGAAAATACATGATGATACTGTAGCTAAAGAAACGAAGTAATGAACAAGCTATACTTTTTCTGGCTACTGTTACGCGAATAGATAGGCATTTTTTGGCAACGCCGCATAAATTTAACTGGCCTAAAATAACGCAAAAATACGAGCAACAACAGTTGTAATAAACACCTTCGGTTTGCGTGCTTGCAACTCTCATGTTAACAATGCGCGCGGATTTTGCTGCCTCCAGCGCTCGCTCGAATTTGTTTTCGTACCGAAACGACCTGTACCGAACCGCCCTGTACCGAAAAGTCCTGTACCGAAACGCCCGTGTCCCGAAACGCCCGTGTCCCGAAACGCCCGTGTCCCGAAACGTCCGTGTACCGAAAAGACCGTACCGAAACGCCCTGTACCTAACCGCCCTGTACCGAAAAGACCTAGACCCCTTTGTTCCCGCTCGTATGTGCTGCGGAAGCCGGACTGAATTAAGACGGCCTGTATTTGTGCAAACGAGTGACCCGGGAGTCGGAGATGCCTGGACAGCGGAAGGTCGGGGAGGGCCTTCACGTGTGACTTGTGATTATTAAATCTTTTGCGGAAAGATGTTTTTGTTTGGCCGATATATTCCTCCTCACAGACAAGGCAGCGAAGTTTGTAGATTACGTTAGGGCTGTCACAGTTGAGGTTGTCTTTGATTTCATATTTAAAGGTTGACCTGGTGGCCTGGGCAACGTTAGTGGTCTCTATGTGGGGACAAAGTTTACAGCGCGGTTTGCCGCATGGCCGGCAGCCTAGAGTTCGCTCAGGTACTTCTGTTTTTGGCCTGACCAAGAGGTCCTTCAAGTTTCTGGCCCGTCTGTACACAGCACGGGGGGGGGGGGGGGCGCTGAAAAATAGCCGACAAACGCTCACTCTGCCTTATGATATTAAAATGTCGTCTCAGGATGTTGTTTACTTGGGAAGTTTCGGACGAGTACGTAAGGACCAAGTTAGTCTCATGGTGAGTTTCTTTTAGTTTGATTGATGGATGCGGAGAGTTGATTTCTGAGATAAATTCCCTGAGGCTTGCCTCATCATTATTCCAAATGAAGAAGATGTCATCGAGGAATCGTTTATAAATGATAGGTTTTGGACAGCAATTTGCAATTAACTCTGTTTCTAATAACGCCATAAAGATATTGGCGTATGTAGGTGCCATTTTGGTACCCATGGCTGTGCCGTTAATTTGGAGGTAGTGGCTATTGTCGAATTCAAAGTGATTGTACTCAAGGACGAGGTGGAGGAGGGTTTTCAGTGTTCCAGGGGCTACGTCCAAGCAGAAGTTAGAGTCACCGTAGCATGAGACTGCGGCAAGGATGCCACCAGAGTGGTGGTCAAGAGTGGTTATGAAGCACAGCAGTCGGAAGGCCGAGGAACTCAGATCAGCTGAACTCGTAAAACGCCAGGAAGCAATTCTCTCTAATCTGTAACAATCTGAATTGGAAAGATACGACGATAAGAAACAGAAAATTGTGGACAACAAAAAGGCAAAAAAATGCAAACGGGACAAAATTTCAATTCTCGGGGACGACGGCGCTCTGATGGTGGTTGCCGGGGTGGAGGCCAGGGGAGGACAAGAGACTCTATGCGATTCAGAAAACAGCCCTAAATTCTCTAACGTTTTGAACCTCCCAAATAAACAGCCCTCTCCCGCTGAGCGCAAGCACTCGCATTCTAACGTTGTGAACATCTCAAGTAGGGAGCTCTCTCCAGCGGAAATCAAATTACTGTCAAAGGGCCTAAACTTCTGTCATTCATAGGGAAACGTTAATGAATTCGAACTTTATCAGGACCTGGACAACTTTGCGAGAAACCTGCGCCTTCGTTAATACTTTCATGGGCGTCCAACTGAAAGCAAAAAACTACTTCCTGCCCCTTCAGACAAAATATGGACACCAAATGAGCAACGGGATAAGCACTTGAATCTATACATTTCGGCCGTGCAAAAAGATATAATCAAAGAGTTCGAAAAACAGTTGCCCATCCGCAGCAACCTCGCTAGTTGCGAGCGTGAAGCCCTGAAGTGCCTGAGTGAGGACACTGCCATTGTAATAAAACCTGCAGACAAAGGGGGGGGCTGTGGTAATTATGAACAAGACTGACTATTTAAACGAGGGACAGCGACAGCTAGCTGACGAGACATTCTACCGCAAGCTCACAGACGACCCAACATTGCGATTTGAAGCTGAAATTGTGGATGCACTAAAGTCCTTGCTGCGTGATGGGAAAATAACCGATCGGATGTATGAAGCGATGCTACCCCAAAATTCTAAGCCAGGACGTTTCAATCTCCTACCTAAAATACACAAAGAAAACAATCCTGGTCGTCCAATTGTATCCAGCAATGGAAGGGCAACGGAAAAAATATCCAGTTTCATTGACCACCTAATTAAAGACATCCCGCAGACTTTCCCCTCATACGTAAACGATACAGGTCACTTTCTCCGCGAGGTTTCAGGCCTCGAGGTCCCAACGGGCAGTTTTCTCGTCACCATGGATGTTACGTCCCTGTACACTAACATTCCTCACTCTGATGGCATCCTTGCCGCAGTCTCATGCTACGGTGACTCTAACTTCTGCTTGGACGTAACCCCTGGAACACTGAAAACCCTCCTCCACCTCGTCCTTGAGTACAATCACTT
Organism: Haemaphysalis longicornis; assembly: GCF_048455015.1. Classification (NCBI taxonomy): domain Eukaryota; kingdom Metazoa; phylum Arthropoda; class Arachnida; order Ixodida; family Ixodidae; genus Haemaphysalis; species Haemaphysalis longicornis. The sequence goes on along the minus strand of NW_027526385.1, from coordinate 49,625,256 downwards.
TGAATTCGACAATAGCCACTACCTCCAAATTAACGGCACAGCCATGGGTACCAAAATGGCACCTACATACGCCAATATCTTTATGGCGTTATTAGAAACAGAGTTAATTGCAAATTGCTGTCCAAAACCTATCATTTATAAACGATTCCTCGATGACATCTTCTTCATTTGGAATAATGATGAGGCAAGCCTCAGGGAATTTATCTCAGAAATCAACTCTCCGCATCCATCAATCAAACTGACCTATCAGATATCAACTGAAACCATAAATTTTTTGGATGTCACGCTCATATTTGACCAAGGGAGAATCTCAACAACATTTTACAGGAAACCCACTGACCGCCAACGATATCTTCACTTCTACAGCAGCCATCCCCGCCATTGTAAAACAAGTATACCCTACTCACAAGCACACCGGTACCGCAGGATATGCTCTGGACGGGACGATTTCGAAAAACATGCTGAGGAACTAAAGACCGCCCTGATTGGTCAAAAATATCCAGAAGAAATTATTGACGATGCGATTAGCCGAGAACGCAATTTACAAAGAGAAGACATTCTGACTGAAACCCTAAAAGAAACCCACCATGAGACTAACTTGGTCCTTACGTACTCGTCCAAAACTTCCCAAGTAAACAACATCCTGAGACGACATTTTAATATCATAAGGCAGAGTGAGCGTTTGTCGGCTATTTTTCAGCGCCCCCCTCCCCCCCCGTGCTGTGTACAGACGGGCCAGAAACTTGAAGGACCTTTTGGTGCAGGACAGTTGGCGTGGCGACTGCCCCTCCGGCGGCGCTGAGGTGATAAATCCTTCTCCGCCTGTGGTTCTTTCCAAGGCGTAAATCGTTTTCTACGCAAACTTTCCGGACCATTTCACTCAGACGGACCCATACGAGCCTCCGCGCATTGGGGACTCACTGATCCTTTTTTTCAAGGCTGTCTACGAATGTTTCGTTTCCCGATCAGCTTCCTTCGGGCACCTGCGGCCATGTGGGTCTTGTCTCTGTCTAACGACGGTCTCAAACCGCCATTAACAAATGCCTCTTTTTCGTTCTTTTTTACCATTCATCACCCGTAGGCAGAGGTTGGCATGCTTCTCTGCCATCCACAGACTTTTCGTTCAGGCCTTCGAGCTTCGACTCTCCAAATTTTATGTATCTCTCTCTCTCTTTCCGCATGCAGACGCAGCACGCCGTTTTCTCTGTAGACATACATGGGTTTACCTTTATGCGTCTGTTTTCTGTCTATCAATGCCGCAACGGTGCCTCCTTCCCATTTACAGCTTTCCTCTTTCCCCTTCCTCTTTTCTTGCCTTTTCCCACCTTCTGTAGTATAGTTACGACATATTATTCTTACTCTCCCCCTCTTTTACTCTCCCCGAGAGCTCTCATTGACGAGGGTGAGGAGAAAGGGAAGCCCTCGGAGGCAAAGTGTGTATAAGCGTTTTTCTGTCTATTCCAAAATAACCCCTGAAGAAGAAAGGTTCTCCTTTCGCAACTGTTGGGAACAATAAAACCCTTGTTCAGTGTTTTCCAAGTGTGTGCACCCAAGTTTTAACCTATATATATATATATATATATATATATATATATATATTGAAAGGCGAAGATTCGAGGCAGCCTTTTATTCACGCGATCGGGGCCGAAGAACACCAGATCACACAATGATGATGATAATCTACAAAATGCAGAAGTGGCGGAGGCCACTGTGTGATGACGGGGATTTAGAGGTGATGCATAGAAATGCGCCCTTGTGAGGGGTTGGCCCTCACACTAGTTCGTCCCTCCAAGCGATGCAGCCACCTGACTCAATCTGTCCTGACTCAATATATATATATATATATATATATATATATATATATATATATATATATATATATATATATATATATATATATGTATATCTGTAGCGCCACCATCATCATCAGCAGATTGGCCAGCTGGCACGGAACACTCTCGGCACCCGGCACACCTCTGGAACGGCACCCTCGTTCTACGCGCCTCGTCCTGTCTATGGCACAGCCGACTCAACCACAACAAACGTGGGCTCGGCCGCACCACCTCATCGGCCGCCTACAATTTGGTGACCCGGCAAGCGGCTTCGCCATGGCTTCGCAACGCTGCTTCCCCAGCCACAACACGGACGACGGCACGCGAAGAACGTTCCCCGCCCTCCCAGACCTTCCCTTGCTGATCCCGTTTGATTCCATCTCAAACCACGCTGCATGGTTCGTCATCTTGGAGAGCCATTTTTATGTAAAAGACATCTGCTCCCCGGAAATCAGGTACCTCGTGACACTACAGAAGCTACCTGCTGACCTCGTTGAGCAGATCCAGCTACCGACCCCAGGACCCGGTGCGTATGACGACTTGAAGGCCGCCGTCCTAAACCAATACGGTATAGGAACGCCTCTGTCCACACCACGACGCCTTCCAACGGCATCCGTGGATTACACGTCGCCGGCAGGTCCACCCTCACCTGACCAACAAGCGCGAGCCCTGACTGCAACTTGCGGCACTTCCGAATTGGCGTTTCACTTAGCCAACTCGACGCCACACCATGGCGCGGTCCCACACGTTGTTGCGTCTCCTGCACAAACCCACCCGTGTGTTGACTGCTTTGCCGCTAACAACTGGGACACTTCACCGCCTTCGCCGCACAGCACTAGTGAGAAGGATCTTTCAGACCCTTCTCCTCCCCGCACACGCGAGCCCTCTCCCCCGTCACCGGTGGAACAGCTTCCAGCATTGGACAACAGCTCGAGATCCTCGGAAGTGCAACTGACACTCGAAACTGATTTATTTGCAACATGGATTTAATTGCAACATGAGAAAGGGGATGACAGAGTAAACCACGGCGGTCAAATGACCATTCGGGATAAGTTCTGCCACCGCCAAACATCTCAGTCAGCAAGTTTGCTGAAACTTAAAAAAATGAGCCAACCGCGCCAAGACAACCAATAAAAAATTGGCCGCGTATGTGCTCCTTTCGTTGCAAATGACGTCAAAAGACGATAGTCTTTATCGGCTTTTGCTAAGTAAATTCCTCCCTTCGCTTTACCGCTCACCTCTCATGTTGTTGATCTTGCGTCGCGCTCCTCCCAAGGTAAAGACTCCAAATGTTTGCTTAAATCATTTTAAATTTCCCGCGTTCCATCGCTCCAAACCGGGTGTCTCGATGCGAACGCTGCCGTCGGCGAAGACGCGCGTTAATCGAGGCACCCTACTTCAAAGTTTATAGAACCGCGTTTCCCTACTCCACGTGCGTTGCAAACAGAACGTGGAAACTATCTAGTGGAACCTTGCGTAACTGTTGCCGGTTGATTTCTTAAAATGGCGCCAGAAGCTATAGTGGCGCGGGCGACAGCAGGCGACGGCGGAGTGAATTCTTTTTCTGCAGTTGATGAAGTATTTAATTTCGCAAAAGTCAAGCATGTTTGAATTTTTATAAAGGAACACTGCAAATATCACTTCTGTATTGATTTGTTGTCTCATATTTGCGTAATGTCTTGTTCTTCTTCAACAATGTTGAGAAGTATGAACATTACACCGGACCAAGACGGGTAGATTTAGTTGTGATTATATAAGACTATTGCGCAGGCATTATTTTGCTTTCGCCGGGTGGCTGAATCGAGTCACAGACAGACAGACGGACAGACAGACAGACCAAAATTTCTGGGTTTAAGTAGCCTAAGAAAGACTATCGTCTTTAAAAAACCAGGCAGGGAAAAAAGCACTGCAGCAAATAAACGTTGAAACTTTACAGGTGCAAACACTACACATACGCTAAAATTGTCTACACTGTCCAGAAAGTGAATGAGAAAGGAAAACAGAAGATGGCAGTTCAAGCAGTTTCACAAACTTTCCAGAGACCCAGTAAAAAAATGCTGCTGATGCCTCTGTCATAGGAATTATGTAAAACACGAAAGTGAACTGTGCAGCGAAATTTACAGCAGAACATGATGTGCGGGTTGGCGGCTGTCTTGTGGGTGTGCTTGGCGAGCAACGTCCTGCTGGTGGGTTGCTTCGGCAAAGGTGTACCAGCGTCATTTCTGTGACGGATAGGACGTCAATGATATCTTGGTGTATCCCGGCATAAAATACATTGGTGTTAAAATATAAAACCCGAAAACGAACACCCCAAGTATAACCTACTCTTTAGTTATAAAGGTTGCTTTCCCTCAAGAACGCCCTGTGTGCAGGGGTGCACCCTTTATAGACCACTTGCTTCGTAGTACTGGCGTCATTTCCGTGACGAATATGACGTCAGTGCAATCTTGGTGTATCCGGGAAAAAACGCTTTCGTGTTAAAAAGGGCGGAAAACTTGCGGAGTTCTTGCAATCAACTTATAATAAAGCAGTGTTTTTTAAACTAACTACTCATTATGTCTACGTCGTAATTCATTCTTTCCCAATTACACGTAGGCCTGAAGTACACAAAGTCTTTATTTTACTGCAGTACGCGAAAAAAATGGTGAAATACACAAGATTCGAACAATGACCGACATCCGGTGCTGCAACAAAACAGGAGTTTAAAACGTGCTTGACGTTGGAGATGGTCCATTTTCTTACGATGGTACCACGGCTAGATGTGAAAGCCTGCTGGCATCTTTTTCTTCACTTCACAACGTTGATGTGCATGTTTTGAACAATTCTCTCTGCGACAACGTTTGTGGTGACGTTCTTACTCTCGTAGCAGATGAGGCTCTTAAGCCACAGAGGCTTCCATTGGGTAATCCTGGTCACGTTGGACAGGAAAATGGCGCGCTCAGGACGCGTACAGTTCAACTTCTGCGATTCTCCTTCCAGAATACGCATCTGTAGGGTAAGAGAAAGACATACAATGCATGAGGCTTGAACCTGGACTTCCCAGCACACCTCTGCTCCCACGATATCTCTGAGCAACTTAACCGACAAAATATTCGTGTAAAAGGCCTTTTCACGATTGTTCTCCATCATGGACTATCTGAACGAAAATCTTCGCCCTGGGGTAAAAGTCTGTAGACATTTTTTTTTCTTTTGTGACAGCGCCATGACATCATGCACTCACTCATAGCTTTGCCCTAAGACCCTTTGGCTGTGTATTCCTAATTAAAAACATTTATCTCTCCCTCTCTCTTAGGACTTGCAGTCTCATATTTCGCCTTTACTCATATTTCGTATCAAATATGGCTCAGGTTTAAGTTTGGCGGTATGATCTAGACATGTGTGACTCATTGCAGCAGTTTCAGTAGTTTGGAGTAGCCCTGTCAGTATATATACTTTGTGTTCATGCATGCGTTCCGATGCTTTTGGGCATGCGGATAAGTCCAGTTAAGGAAAGACTAAGGATTCTTTCCGAAGGTTTACGTTTAGGTAACCGAAGAAAGACTGACGCCCGTAAAACGCCGGCCTAGGTTGCCCGTGGTTGTCAATGGGTGGCGCTTGTTGAATCTTTCAGCATTGCACGAATATTATACCCAAAGAGTCTGAAAAATGTCATCGATCGCTCCAGATTGGTTTGAAGAGAACCACATACTAGAGAAACGACAAGCCTCCTATTTGGCTTAGTTGGTCCGCTTACTGCCCAGGTGTGCGGTCGTCCCAGTGCCGAATCTCCGACATGAAGGAATTTTATTCTGCAGTCCCAAGTTGTCTGAAAATACGGCATAAATTTCATCTGCAACCACATGATTGCTGTTCAGGGGATTTTTTTTAGCAGAAACTTGCTCCACTTTGGTGGCTTACCCTAAACACATCGACTAACTGCGCCAACTATTAAATGTTTTTCTTCCGAAAAAAGCTGCAAAACTGCAACATGGCTAAAATTACGCCCACCTCCCCTCTCGGGAACCCTGGTGTGACGCAACGCATCTCATGGGGGGTTCCATTGGCGTTTTCCATCGTATTGATTACGCTTATAGAAGCGATTCTCACGAGAAGGGGAGGTGGGCAGATGACCGTCGACTGAGACCGCCGGAGCGCGGCATGCCGCTTTATATTCACAGCGCCCGAAGGAGAGGAGAGCGCGGAGAGAGAGAGTACTGCACATGCGCAGCGCGCGCAGCGCCGCCCGGCGCCTAGCAACGGAGTGAGAGCACGCTGCGCCAACCCGCAGCTGTTTGGGAGAGAGTGTTCGCTATCGGAGAGAGGAGAGGAGGAGAGGCGCAGCTGTGCGGACAACGCCGGACAGACGCAGGAAGGACAGAGGGGCGAGCATGAGATGCGTTGCATCTAAAACATTCCCAAGAAAATTTGGAATACCGGCTTTAAGATTCCACGTCACAAACTTGCTTAAGTTTCGTGGCTCAAAATAAACTGCTGGCCTGTCAGCACTAAATATACAATGTTTTTTTTTAACAAAAAAAGTTAGAAAATTACAGCACACGTGAACCAGTCCAAAACAAAATTTCCCTAAGGGCCTCGAGATTCCACGTCAACAACTCATTCCCAAATCGCTCATTATTTTAAACAGTTCGACTGACAGCACTAACTAAAAAATGTTCTCTCACAAAATAGTCAGGTACGAAATGCAACATGGTTAAACCAGTACAATTAAAATTACAGTATCGGCTGATAGGTTCGGCCTCACAAACTCCCTCCACTTTGTTGGCTTACCCTATACTGGCGGAGTGAGAGCACCAAATATAAATTGTGCTTTCTTCACGGAAAACGACATGTTCAAAACGGCAACAAGGCCAAACCAGTCCGAACGATGTGCGCGATACCAGCTTTGAGGCCGCTGACGTAACGTCTTCAACATTAGAAAGTCGGCCCGACGCATTACTATTACGTACTGATCGTATTGCCCTTGGTGCCTAATCAATTAATTTCCCCCTTACAACGCGAAACGGGCATTTTGGAGTTATTTATACATGTGTATCTTCTGTTTCAGTGAGCACAACGTCATTCGGTAAGGGAAGTCGGTTGGGGAAGCTTGACAGCCCAGATCTTTCCACTAAAATCGTGTGTGTTGCTTCACCGTCATTGTTAGTGCGTAGATTTTAGCCAGGTAAAACGTTTTTTTTTTTTTTTACAATCCGTTCTGCTTTGAAACCAATCCACTACTACAATAGGTCCCTTTACATTGTAAACAATTCAACATCGTTGGCCGAGCAAGGGCGATAAGTGGTCCGTCATAGGCATAAGGCAGTCCTATTTTGAAGTTATTTTTCTGCAAAATTCCCCAAACCATGCACTCGGACACGGCATTCATGACAGTTAAGTCGGGCTCAGCGAGAGACAGCCTAATGTGGACCGCCCCCCACCAACCTTTGCGGAGAGCTGCTTGTGGCCGACTTGCCCCATGATGGGCAGGTGTCGCGTGACGTACGGGCCCAGGACGGGGTACTGCGGGATGGCCTCGGGCGCTACCACGAGGGACTTCAGGAACTTGGCAGGGAGAATGAAAGCGTCACCCTCACATACGCTCGGGAAGTGCTTGTCCGGGAGCTGTGTGCCCGTCACGTAAGCTGGGCTGCTCACGTTTCGATCCACGGGAACCCTGTAGACGACGCCGCAGTAAAAGTGGCGGTCCTCCCCGTTCATGCCGCTGAGGAACTCGTGCACCGCCACCAGGTCCACCATGGTGGAGTCGTTGGTGTGTATGAAATAGCGCAGCTTGGGTTGACACCGCTCGTGCACCCACCGGGTGGCGTCGAGGAAGAACTTCACCGTGTTTTGCACTTGGTGTTCGTGAGGGGTGACGATGATGTCGCCCTTGAGAGTTTCCCGCCGTAGCGCGCGAGACCTGCGGCGTTTCGTTGTAACGAACTTGAGTCAGCGCACTATAAGGGCGAGGGGATGATGTACACTAGGGATGAATTGATACGCACCCTTAAATTCTTTTAATTTTCGCTTTGCGGAGTGGCTACATAGCGATTTTCAGATTTGGAAAAAAGTTCTTTTTGATGGGTGGTTTGGTAACATTAAAGCTCAAGCAAAGGACTGCGGATAGCACGATAATAGTACTACTGACCTTAGGGTATCTGTCATGGACAAACAGGAACACGCCATGCTTGAACACCACGGAAAAAGAGCCGCTCCGCAAGTCTAGGGTGTTCTTTCAACAAACGGACACTGGTTCAGTACGCAAGATATCTTACCCCTGGTACCTCACTGTGTCAAGGGCACAAGCCTTTTGACATGTCGTAATTTGCGGCAATTTTTTTTAGAAATGTGCTGTCCGGGCGGATCAATTTCCGAAACTCTAGCGATGGTAATATCCACTTATGATAAAAAAAATTACGCCCACCTCCCCTCGCGGGAACCCTGGTGTGATGCGACGCTGAAGGGGGTTCCATTGTACGTTTCCGTTGGGTCGATTACTCGAATTGCGTGAGCAATCGTCGGGTAATGCGAGAGAGAGAGAGAGAGAGAGAGAGAGAGAGAGAGAGAGAGAGAGAGCAACGTAGCGTAGACGACCGTCCACTGAGAGACCGGCCCAGCGCGCAGCGCAGCTGCCGGAGTCCAGCGCGCTGCCGGGCGCAGCGGAGTGCAGCGCGCCCGAAGAAGAGGAGACCGCGGAGAGAGGGCGCTGCACATGCGCGCCGCGCGCAGTTGTTGGGAGAGAGCGTTCGCTATCGGCGCTATCGGAGAGAGCAGAGGAGGCGAGCGGAGGAGAGACGCAGCTGTGCGGACGCAGGAAGGACAGGGCCGCCGGCAAGAGATGCTCCTCTCAGCGTCGCATCTAAATACAACGACAGTAAAACTTCAGCCACCATCTCAAGTCAGGTGCGAAAACTGATTAATCCGCGAAGCTGGTGGTCTTCGCTAGCTTTAACAGGGATTTTCTAAAGTCTACCCCTTTCTCTAGAAAAAGATTGTTAAAAAACGAAGCAATGTTCATGAAAATTCTGTTAATTCAAAGCGCACAATCTCCCCGCCTAAAGTCCAAAATACAAACTATAAAATTCCGAAGCCCGAGTCTACCTCTATATCCTTCCTTACCTCTATATCCCTCTTTGCACCCCTCCCCCCTCCCTTGGAAGCAAAGGAGTGATTAGACGCGTTCATTGCGCTACTGCCCGAGGCGCTGTATTAACCTTTGCTTTGGGCTGCTGAGCACGTGGTCGCGGGTTCGATTCCCGGCCGCGGAGGCCGCTTTTCTGATGAAGGCAAAAAGCAAAAACGCCCGCGTGTTCGAGATTTCGGCGGGTGTTACAGATCCCCAGGTGGTCAGAATTAATCCGGAGCCCTCCACTACGGCGCGCCTGATCGCCTGCGTTGCGTCGGTGCGTTAAACCCTACAATAAATCCAATTAGCCCTTGCTGAGCTTTGAGTTCGGATTGAAGATACGAGCCTTTTTCAGTGGTTATATATGCCGTAAGCGCTTCAGCTTTAATAATCCGGGGATACCCCTTCACTTCACACTTCAGCTGGTCCTGTAAGTGTGCTTTGGGGCCGGAACCGAGTTCTTAGTGCAGTTCTTGGTAGTTGTCTGACAGTTCCTGACCATATCCTTCCCTTTAGTTTGACTTGCTAGGCCAGTTTCACGGTGTAAGATAAACTTGTATGCGAGGACACAGCTTCCATAAAAAAACGTACACTCGTCGTTCTCATAAAGTCGCCAAAGAACCACCGCCGACATAGGGATTCTTCGTAAGAATACTAGAGAGAAAGCTGCACCTGGTAATCCATGTCGTCGTTTGGGGGTATGCGAAGACCACCGCTTCTGGCTTGGGCTTGGTACGAAATTGGATTTTTAAGTGTTTTTCGGGATTTATTTTCTTCACTATGCACTAACACGTCTAGGCGCTACGAGGTATCCGAAATCGACCCTGTTCTGCGGTAGCGATGAGCCATTTCAACTGCGTGTTTGGTGAAAGAGCAGGCAGTGCGTGATCGTAGCTAACATTGATCATGCCGGAATCGAAGGAACGTATGAATGAGTGGGTAATATACCGCCGCGAAACTTGTCAGTGACGAAAAAAAAAATCCGCGCCAATCCACCTTGCGAAGGTGGTTGGAAAGCTTAGCTGTAAACGACCCCCACAAAGGTTGGGGGTCGTTTACTTGAATTCACACACGTGGCTCTCCAAAGAGTGACACCAGAAGCAAGTGAAATGCACCTAACCACACCTTTTTAATACTTCAGAGAGATATTCTTCACTCAGGTTAAATCAATGCATGAATAAAGGAGCCATGAAGACAAAACACAAGTTTGGTTCATTCAAATGATTGCCTCGTTAGAATCATACTGACACCACTTTTAACGTAAACTTCGCTCAAGTAACCTATATGATCAGGAAAAAGGGAATGGCCATGCGACCTACAAGTTCATTTCCCGCAACAGAACCTATGAAGTCATACCAGCCTGCTGTGCGATTGGCGGAGGCCGGCAAAAGCAAACGCAAATTAGGCAGAGCTTATAAGATTTCCGCACGAGCTATTGCGCCTAAATGTACTGCATATCCATTTTAAAGCCGCAGGAATGATTAGGTAAACAACAAAATTTACGAAAATACACGTAAACATAGAAGTACCGATGCGCACTGATGTTGTTACTGGGCGCACTATGCTTGTTTTAGCTGCACAGCAGTCCGGCGCTTTGGAGTTGTATACGACGCTGTCCGATTGGCGTAAGCGACGTTGCCTTACGCGACCCTGTTTGTCAAGAATACCCCATGTTTCATGAAGCGACTACTTTCTACCGTAACAAAAACAAGCCAGGTGTAAATACGGTCAAAAACTCAAAAACAAAGCAACGGCGGAGTACTGAATATGCTAGCGCCACCTCGGAGGTTTCACGGCGAGCAAGCCTGTACAGCCGAATGGCGCAGTGGAACTTTGTTCGCATACGCGCCGTTATGACTTCATTGTAGACGTCACCAAAACACGCGATTTGGCGGGACAACCGAAATTTTAACCTAAATTGATTAATTTCTCAGTGAATACGGCATCATTTGCTGCCGCTCAAGCGTTGGGGGCATAAAACACGAAATCTTTCGAATAGAACAAACTTGTATTTTGTCCTCATGGCTCCTTTAAGTAACGGTAGTTGGTTGAGTTGTATTGTATTGTATTGGTGAAGCAAATGAGTGGAAACTTGTTTTTTTATAAAATAAAGGAAGCTCAAACCCGGCGTTAGACGATCTCACTTCTCCTTCATCTTGCCGCCGCCGAAGGAGGCGTGGAGATCTGCGGCAGAGACGTAGGAGAAGTGACATACTAAGCGTTGTTGTGAGCTGCTTTTAATTTTTATAGCTCCTAGCGCGTGCATAAGGTGCGCTCCGGACAGTGTGAAGCCACTTGAAGTGTACGACTCTATGGAGTTACGAGTTCCACCACCAGTTGACCTTTCAATCGAAGCTCCACGTCCAGCACCATCAACTTTATTTGACAGCTTTTGGGGGCCACTGTTTCCACGCCTACAAGTATAACTTACACCAACGTCAGTTTGTAGCCACAACACCCATTCTGCCATAGCGAAGAACGAGCCTTAATACGTGGGACACTCTCTTCATTCCCTTTTATTATTTCAACTCCTGGATGGGTTCCTATTCACCATTCTTTCTATTCACTTTCACCATTTCTATTCACTATTTCTATTTCTATTCTATTTCTATTAACTATTCACTTTCCTATTCACTTTCACCATTTGACATACGAGTAAAAATAAAGAAGAGAGAAAGAATCGACTATGGGACTTTGAGAAATGCCTTGAGGCCAAAGTACATGGAACTTACGTTTGGACGTCTTCCGAGAATCCCATGTAGAAGACGACCTGCCAGGGCAATACTGCACGCACCGCCGGACTTGCCATGGAACTACGAATGGCCTCCCGCGTGGCGTAGTTGTTGGGCGACGTCTTCACCGCCACGACCACTTCGATGGCTTTCTTTTTGGCCGCATGCCGGCACAGCTGCTTGGGGAAGTGCTGATGGAGCAAGGTGCTCTGGAAGTGGTGTAACACGAGGCCAAGCACCAGCAGAGCCGCAAAGCTCCCCAGCACAATAGTGACCGGCGAGCGTCCCCTGCTAGACACCATCAGCACCGCGCTGCGGAGATGAGACGAGATAAATTAGGGTACGATGCGTTGTGGAGTAGATGAATCAAGCAGACCTGGGCGGATACTATCCACAAGTATGCTTTAAAGCGAAGGTTTCTATGCCTAATCAATACCCGCCATGCCATCACAGCTACCCACTGCAGAAAAGTAAACTTTAAATACCGGGTTTCACAAAACGATGTTGATGATAAGCAAAGCAGTTAGAACGCTTCAAAAAATGGCTGTGGCTTAGCTTAGCAAACCTTGGATAAGCAAAGCAAAAGCTTGGCTTAGTCTCGATGAGTCTTGGTTTCGCTTGGTTAAACCTTTGATTTAGCTGTTTGACCGACCACGTCTGAAAGCCGTTCGGTTTCGTGCAACGCTCACAGAAGGAGGCCGGGCGAACGCGGCGTTCATTCATGGCGAACGCACCGTTCGCCGGGCGCTAAACGATTGACGTTGCCCGAAAGGACCCAGCGCCGCATGCGAGGTCGTTGGCTGCCTCGGCCGCAGCAGCGGTGGCGACCGCTGTCGGTGCCCGCAGGTGCCAACAGCAGACCCGGCGAATCACGCGATGCGCTTCGAGGGGTGTGTCGCCGAGTGTTTGTCTCCGGTCAAAAGGTCAATTGCGCATCCTCCATCAAATCGCTGGACGAAAGTAGTAAAGCTCTGCTTTAAAACGCCTCCCGTGGTGGGAATCGAACCCCACTCTCACGAGTAATGGAGGTTACGTATACAGTCAAACCCGGTTATAGTGAACTGTAATGTGCACCGAGATTAGTTCGATAGATCCAATAGTTCGATATAGACTAACCCGTCTATAACGAGTTGTTTTGTTACGAGTTCGCAATACGTGGGACCCCCCCTCCCCCGCCATTGCCACATAGAGGAACGAACACATAGTATCCGATTACCTTACACAAAACAATCCATTAATTGCATGAAATAAAGCTACTTTCCACCTTAACTGCCCACTTTGTAAAAAGATTCGCTTATTTTTGTTCTCGCTTTCATTGTGGCGGCACCAACCAGCCCCGCATTCTCTACACGAGACATCGTTTGCACCAGTTCAAGGCGGTGCGCCTTTCAATATCGAAGCAATACTGGCGGAGCACATCGACTGGCAAAAGCGCCTCATAAAGCATCGGATGGCTTTACGCTGTGGCATCCTCAGTCTCTTCGGTCCTTTCAGCAGCACGAGCAGCCATGACATCAGCGACGCTGTCTGCGCCTGGGGGGCTAACAGTGACGGCAACGTCGTCGTTGACACTCAGGAAGTCCTCAAAGGACACTTCTTTCGGTGCAGCATTTGGAACATTGGTGAGCTCTTTGCGCAATTCGTCGATGCTCCCGTGTTGGTCCAGATTCGCTGACTGGATGGGCTCCGTCGTGAATCCCGTACGTCGAAAACAGTTACGGAAGGTGTCGGGCCTCACGTCGCTCCATGCGATGCTCAACATTTCAGTCATGGCCAATCAGCATCTCAATCGCCGCTCCGAGATCGTGCATTCCGGTGGCAATTGCAGGCGTGCCGAGTTTGATATATCCGATGTGAACTTCGTTACACCAAGATGGCGAGCTGGGCGAGTTGGTATTGGTTCATGGTGATAGAAAATAGCCAGCGCAAGAAAGACGAGGACGATGAAGCCGCGCTGTGTCTGTTACCTTCCTAGCCCTCGTCTATCTTGCGCTGGCTATTTTCTATCACCATTGTGGGAAACCCAGAGTCCTGGCGCGTTCCCCATTCCTCACCGCCCGCCGCCGATGCGAGGGGGGAAGGCTCCTTCTCTCTCCTCGGTGGAGCGGCGCTCCCGTCGCGGCGGCGGCGGCGTGGCGGTCGCTCGTCACGTGACCGGCTCTTCGGGGCCCCGGGGGGCCGGTCTCGGTGCGCGGGACGTAGAAAGGGCCTCTTGGGTTCCAGCGGGCAACGAGGAGAGACGTGAGTACGGGAGATCCGGCTTTCCCCCTTTTCCTTTGTCTACCCCCTTGCGCCTGCCTCCTGATCCTCGCCGAACGGCTGGGTCGGGACGAGCGAGAGTCGGCTACGTTATTGGTGGCACGCCAATAAACGAGTGTTTGACCGTTTCGTTGTGTTTGTGTGTTCCTTGCTGCTCTCTGCCGCTACGCCAGTCGGCGGTCCGTGGCGGAGTTCAGCAGAGCTAGTCTTGCGGCCGGAACCCTGGTCCCCACACCATGAACTTCGTTATAAGGAATATGCTTCGCATGCATTTTCGTAACGGATTTTATTTTGTTCGATATACAATATAATTCCCTCTATCCGAGTTCGTTATAATCGGGTTTGACTATATCCTATAGCGCTGTTCCGACACGCTCAACGCAGTTTCGATTTCAACCGAAGCTTTTTTCGGTCTCACTGATGGCGACTACCCCGTCATTAAAACTCTGTGAGCCCCTACAACCACAACGAGAGCGAACGAATCTCTCATCACAAGTAGGTTGGGTGGTTCAACTACAGTTGTCAGTAGAAGAAAAGGCGTTAGTTTTTTTTTTTACATGTCCTGCTTTGCTAGACACGAAAGATAAGCACGTCACAGGCAGTAGGCCTTGACACAGCTGATTTCAAAAAGCGCACGAGCACGGCTCGATTGGTGACGGGACTTTGTCATCGTCTTCGGCCGAACCACAATAACACGGAAACACTTTACGAGTTACGTATAATTATGGAATTACTGACTGCGTCAGGCGAATTCTGGCAAAAGGCCTTTCTCTATAACACCGGTATTTCCATTACCGGGATTCGGCGTCAGGCAACTTCTCCATTTCGTACTTCATCATCATTCTGTGATTTCAGGTATATATTTATATACTGCTCGTTTATACTGCTCACGCGTGTGGGCGAGCAGTATAGGCGACTCGGCAAGGGGCGGGAGTGGTGAAGAGGAGGATGAACTGAGGCTGTAACCATTACTCCCTGAGTAGATGCCATGTTTCGCTCTGCAATGCAGAAGGTGGCAAAGCAGGCAAGACCTGTTCCCCTAAAGTTAGCTTCACCTATCCAAGCAAATGGATTCCTGGGAAATCCTCTTTTCAGGGGCACTATAAGCCGCCTTATGACAAAATATGAAGCCATAGGACCTCGGTTATTTTTATTATTTTTTGTCTATTCGGCGACAATTTTTGATCTACGCTCGGTCGGTCACCGGATAGAATTTGTGGTATAGACAGCTTTGCTCTAATAAACGGCTGGTGTTCACGGCCGTAATACACACGCAGAAATCATAGCGAGAAAGAAAGATACCAACGCGTAGAAAATTAGATAATAGAATGTCATCAAACTGTAAACTTTAGGATTACCTTTGGTATGTCCTTTGTTAGTAACGTTTGCTAACACAACCTATCCTCCCTCGGTGTCAGCGTCATGGAATGAAGCAAAAATACGAAAATAATCACGCAAACCAGCCTAACGACGCATACTAGCTCCCTAAAGGAACTAACAAGAGCACTTAAGAAACAGAAAAGAAACAAAAAGCGGAAACCAAAAAAGAAAGAACCAATCAAGCAAAAAAGCTGTCAGATATTATGGAGTTAAGCAAACAATAAACAGAAATATAAATAGACTAATAAGCAAATTGACAGGCAGAAGCAAAATAAGAATGATTCAAATCCTAAACAAGAACAAATCAAACACTCAGGCCACAGGTAATAAATAAAGCACAAAATGGCGTTACAATGGAGCAATTAAACATATGCTGATTACGTAACAAAACGTGCTCCCCACGGAAAAAGAATTTTATTATATATGATTTGCTTCAGTGCGTTGAAGAATTAAGGCAGATAGTCAAACCGGCTGCGCGAAAAACAGACTTTCGGGGAAACTAGCAGCATAGAAGGTATAAGCAAAAAAACATACAAGTAATCAAGACATATGCAAAAAAACCAAGCATCAAAGCAGATTAAAACCTGGGCAAGAAAAATTGATTTGATTGATTGATTGAGGGGTTTAACGCGCCGACGCAACGCAGGCGATGAGGCACGCCGTAGTGGAGGGCTCTGGATTAATTTTGACCACCTGGGGATCTTTATCGTGCGCCGAAATCTCGTACACACGGGCGTTTTTGCTTTTCGCCTCCATCAGAAAAGCGGCCGCCGCGGCCGGGTAGCAAGACAAATTGGCCGCTCACCTAGTAAGACGGCAAATCAATGGAAAATATTTCACTATTATGGCACTGAGGGAGTGTGTTTAAAAGTTTTATTAGGTAGTCAAACCAGTCGGTTACAAGAAATTCCCAGAGTGTTTGTTATTCACCGGTTTGCGGCTGCCCTGGGAAAGCACGCAATCTAGCAAGGAGAACCGAAGATTTTGACCATTCCAACACGGCTGGTTACTCTCTACGCTAACAAACGCGAATAAAAAATCCACCCACACCTCCTCACTCCTCAGTGATCACTCAGTGATTACTCCTCAGTGACTACTCCTCAGTGATCTTCCCCTTCAGCAACAACTCGCGACCATGGCTGGCTGCTTCCCATATGTCTCCAACGGAGCAAAACAATACCTAAGCTGCAGAGCGCTCCCTTTCGAAACGCAATTTCGCTTAATCGTATTTTCGCCCAATAGTGCCTTATCTCTCTGGAATCGTTACAAAAAGCACGAATAACAAAGACTGACTTCCACCTCTTGCTGCTTACCTCATTGTTCTTGAGTTGACCGTTCGCTGCTGCCCGACCGTCGACTTCTTCCGAATTTATATGCAGACCTGACACACGCGAGGTGGTATCGATGATTATAATGACGGTGATGTCATGAAAGGGTTTTAAGCGTAACGGCAAACGGGGTTAAACCGCTCAGCACCTCTAAAACAAAACAATTGGGCTCTTCCACAGCACTGTCCGTCTACATCGCCTTCTGCCACTTATGTTTTTACATGCTTTTTTAACACCACCACACCCGCCACCAACGCCATCATCATCAGAATTGAAGTAGGTGGTGATGGTAGTAACACGCATTTATTTTATCTACAAGGGATACAAAGACGCCATGTTACGCTTTAGCGAATTTTGGTGTCTAGGGGAGAGAGATTAGGTAATGGGAGTTGGGGAAAAATTATGATACATCCAATGGTACATCCAAATGGGTGTGGAATTAAAGGATCTGGGTTTTTGGATCGCGGCGCATCGGTTGTTTACCGCCAGGAGGCTACGACGAGGGTATAAAAGATGGCGCTGCCTAAACCTTTCGCCGAGCTCAATAGAGGATTAGGTGGGGGAGGAGGGGGGTGCTGTCTAGGGCTAAATCAATGACTGCGCTCGTTATAGTTATATGTATTTTCACAAGAGAAGTGGGCCGCGCTTTGCAACAAAGCCCACCGGAAATGTTCACTCCCACATGCACAACTCTTCCGACCCGAAGCTGCCACCGTCTGAAAACTGCAGAGCAACACATACCTTCCCAAACACCTCCTCCGCGCCCCTTTTCCCACACAGTAGACTGCTGCCTGTCAACACTTCCAACTGTGGGTGCCGATGTGGTCGTGCGGCTGACCCTACATTTATTTTCAGATCAGTTTCGAAGGCAGCAGAAGTCCGCGAGTCGGGGAGCGCCCGCGGAATGCGGCCGAGCAGCGCAGAAGCCTGGGTGTTTTCTTTTGTGGCGCGTAGCTCATCGTGCCTGTCGATGCCACGCGCTGGTGACGCTGGCACAGCGGTCCATGGTGATGATAATGGCCGCTACAGGGCTCCCCCCTACCGCGGAGTGCGGTAAGATGAAAACAAAAACAAGAGTAGCTAACCAGGTAAGCAATGTACAGGGTGCACAGTCAAGGTCCTTAATCAGTCCATGTCAAAGGGATCAGTTATATTCAAGTGGTCATGCTAAGTTAGTAAAGAGATTCCCGTAACAGTCCAGGTTGTCGTCATGAGAACGTCCGGAGGGCATTACAGCCTCCGGTGGCCTGGGCTGAGAATGGAGTAACGGACGAGCTTGAGCACGAGTCGCCGGGTGCATTCTGAGGCTACGGCGGTCATTCACAGCTATGCAGATGACGGAACAGTTCTGTAAGGGCGGGCGTTTTAAGCGCAGCATTCCATACTGCGAGTGCTCCGGGGTAAAAGCAGCACGACCGCAACGTTGAATTCGATGTGAAGAGAGTAGAGTCGGGTACAGAATCAAGGCGTACGCTTGACTTGGAAACGGAAGGTGTCGCCGATGAGGACCGCGGCACTTTCGTGGTGCAGGAGTCACCGCAAGCAGTCGACGATACGGGCGGAACCGACGAAGGGTCCCGCGCAGGCACCATGGGCGTCGGCTAGCCGGAGCAAACGGCTAACTTGGGATTTTGCCCTCGCAGAAGATGGTCTTCGTGGTCGGTGCTTGCGACGTCGGCGGCGACGTTTAAGCTTGATGGCGCAAATGACTGCTGGTTGAGAAATGTCCGTAACGCCTTCCTTTATGTCAGCGTTGTGGTGACAATCGGTCGTGCGGGGCTGTGGCAGCAGCTCGCAGGAGGACGGGTTTTCATCGCCGTTGGTAACGAGTACAATAGTGTGCGTCTCGTGCGTGATTTGCGGTGACGGCAGGGGAACCGTAATGGACGCATCAGCCATTGCACAGATGGTTGAAATGCGTGGCGAAACAGCGTCTTCGACTGAAGTATGCAGACGTCTGGGCGAACACGGCGTCGTGTTGGCCGAAATTGCACCTGGGTTCTCAGGAGCAGCTTGCATGAATGGTGGTAAAAAAATGGGCCAATCTCCCCGCGAGGGGGACTCGAGTAAATGCGTCGCATAAGGGGTGGGTGTATTGCGTTTACGTTTAGTGTTTGGGGAGTTGGTGGTAGTGAATGCGTTGTATCAGCAGCTTCTTGACGTAGTTTGAATGAGTCAAGGATATAAGGCGCGTTCGTAGCCTCCCATTCTGTGTCGGCTTTGTGGCGCAGTGGGTAGAACACCACGTACATTGCGTTCCGCCCGCAGGGTCGAGGGATCGAAACAAGGCGCCGGATAGTTTTTTTTTTCATATAGTGTAGTGGAGGGGTGCGGACTACGACTACGGACGTCAACGCGGGTGACATCGGGAGGTACTGAAATGCTCTGCATTTAAAACGGCTTCTTCAGGAGCCAGCCCAGGGCTTGAGTGCTGCGGGGACGCAGCGCAGACACATTGGGCGACGGACTGCTAGGGCGTGAGGTGCAGTCCTTCATTGTCGATGGCTCTGGGCTGCCATCCACGGGGTAGAGCGTGGTCGCAGTGGCCGCAGTGGCCTTGTTCCTAGTACCAGCATGCTGGTGCTAGGAACCAGGTGCCCGACCGAGGTGGTGCAAGGCCGGGCGGCTGGCGTGGGTGGTTTGAGGTACCGACCATAGCGCGTCAGGAGGATGGTCCTGAGCTCGTCGTAGGGCTGGGCTACAGGCTCCGGCAAGCTGGAGGCTAAGCTTGATGGTAGGAGCTCGTACATCAGTGTGCAACGGCCCTCCTGGGCTGTGACGTGGTACAGGTCGAAAAAGCATTCCATCTGCATAAGCCACACCGGGGGTCTTGGGGGAAAACGGTGGGCGAGGTGGCAAGGCCGTTGTATTGAGTGGCGTGGTGGAATCATCAGGGGTCGAGTGGCTTGGCGCAGCCAGCTTGGAGTGGACGTAAGTGAATTGAAGTTCAGAGAAGCCGGGTGGTGGTAGAACGTCTCTTCGCTCTTGGGTCGCAGAATCGTCTTCAGGGCGCCAGGGAGGCTTCATTGATTGATTGATTGTGGGGTTTAACGCACCGACACAACGCAGGCGATGAGGCGCGCCCTAGTGGAGGGCTCCGGATTAATTTCGACCACCTGGGGATCTTTATCGTGCGCCGAAATCTCGTACACACGGGCGTTTTTGCTTTTCGCCTCCATCAGAAAAGCGGCCGCCGCGGCCGGGAATCGAACCCGCGACCTTGTGCTCAGCAGCGCAACGCCTTAGCCACTGAGCCACCGCGGCGGGTAGGGAGGCTTCAAGCAGGTCAGTACGGTTCCCATTCCATCGTGCGGTACGTCATGCGAGGTAACCGTGGAAGGGGGCGATGCAGCGTCCTTGTGGCGGGAAAGACTTGAGCCGAGGCTCTCCATCACGTAGGCCTGTAGCGTGTCGTAGGGCCGCTCACCATGTTTAAGCGGCTCGCAGCGTAGGTCGGCCGGAAGCAGGGTGGTGGTGATGTGGTAGCGCTCGGTCTGTGAGTCGATGCGGCGGATGAAGAAGCGCTCTTCCATTTTGAGGAACCAGGCTCGTGGGTAGCGTTGCTCGAAGGCCGGGTAGGGCGGCAGCGGGCAAGCGGAATGGGGCTCCATACTGCCGACGTCTGCTGTGTAAGTTGGAACTGTTCTCGGCAATGAGAGTGTACTTGCAGATAGTCGCCTTCTGCAAGTTCTCCTTTGCCTACGAATCCACCTCACTACTTTACATGCTGGTCCATGAGGTACCTACCGTTTGGCATTCCGAGATCCACTTCCGGAGCTTTTCGATGAATAGTTGCAGGTACGCAATGAAGCTTAGCTCGAAGCTTTGCTGTGTAAGAAGCGGCCGTTATTTTAACTAACAAATTACTTGTAGATTCATGCCTTCTGTAAACGTTCCTTAGCCTACGAATCGGGCTCACTACATTACTTGCTGGTCCAGGAGGTACCTACCACTTGCAATTTCTAGATGCATGTCTGAAGCTTTCCCGTGAATAGTAGTGCGGGTATTACGCAAGTGAAGCTTAGCTCGAAGGGCGCTCTTTTGACAGGTGAGAGGAAATCATTTAAACATTTTGGTTTAAAAAATGCTTTACAGCTCTGCTCGTGTGTTTGGCCTAGCCGTCGTGAGAACCTCTAAGATATTTTTGTATATGCCATTATATTTACTCTTTTTATTTATAAAGGTTGCATATTTTGGTTTAGTTTTTATACTCAACATCATACGCACAGAATTGTAGGGTAATTTCAAAAATAAAAGGGGGCTTGAAGAGATTTCGAAACTAATTGTGTATGTGGTATTTATACCTGTGAACCGTTGATATGCAAACTATGTATAGCCCTTTCGTTGCACAATATCGGCACATAGGTACAAAAATCAGGTACAGATTCACCAATTGAAGGCTCTTCAAGTCGGGAAGCAACGTCACGTTAAGAAGCCAATCCAGACAATCATAGCTTCCCCTTGTCTGCACAACATGTTGGCGTTAACTCACAATCAACAAGTACTAGTCAACAAATTGGGCTAGTGGTGCAGGCAATTGTAACCATGTTTAACGCAAACTTGGTATTTGTAAACTATTTACGCTGTTTCATACTAGTCTAAACTGTCGTTCTCCTAGCCGGTATTCTTGCTCACGCTTGCTTACGCCTGTCTCATAGTCTCTTATGTGCATTAGACGAGCGTTAACTGCCTGACCAGAAGCGGTAAGCGACTGAAAGCCTAAAATGGGAATTAACTGCATTGACACGTTTATTCAGCGATGGCTCAGAGGTTCAGCACTCGCCTCGTATGCGGGAGGTACTGGGTTCGAATCCTGGTACCGCCAGGCACCCACCGATTTCTTTAATGGGTACAGGCGTCTCTGGTCGAGTGCGGACCCTTGAAAGCGGAATCCACGCCTGGAAAGCTGCCTTTACCCTTGCGAGGGGCCCCTGACCATTGTCCATCTGGCGGGGCCCCCAGCCATCATGCCGCGTAGCGCCATTGCCGGGGGTGAAAGAGTCTGGCGGCATGTCCTGCCACAGGCGGTGGCGAGTTGAGCGTCCACCATGGCTGTGGAAGGCACCATGTGCATTCGTGTGCCTTGGTGGCGCCGGGCACCTACCGGTAAAAGAGGTACAAGCGACTCCCCGGCCTGGCGCTCGGCCCTTGTGTGGGACTACAACGCTTGGAAAATTCACCCGGCTTGCACGGGAAATCGCCCATATGGAAAGGGGCGGCTACAAAAACGCAGGATTTTTTTTTTTTCGAATGGTCAAAATGTTGAACCAATCCGTCTTTCGCTTTCCGAATTAAAAAAAAAAAAAACCTGGCGAAGCTTGCGCTAAGTCGCGCAAGGCTCGAAGCACGCTGCAGGATTTCTTTCTAAGTGAGCACTGGAGGCCACATCACCACGCAATTGTAAAAGTTTCAAATTGTTTATTTACGTGTTCCGTCGTCGAACTGTGCTAGCAGTAGTCATCATGATACGCATCGCTACCGCCGTGTTCCACCTACCAAGCATTACATGCACGGTAGCGCTTCCCGACAGCCGGGGCGCAGCGGCCACGCGTGTGCGCGCGACGCATGAGTGGCGTTCCTGGAGTCGCATCGAGGTTTCGTGGAGCAGGTGTTACGCCAGCTGGGGCGTTGTTGGTTGCTAGTCAAAACAAGGCCTCTTCAGGGCTTTCGCCAGACTTTTTTAAAGATGATAGTCTTTCTTGGGCTACTTAAACCCAGAAATTTTGGTCTGTCTGTATGTCTGTCTGTCCGTCCGTCTGTCTGTCTGTGACTCGATTCAGCCACCCGGCCAAAGCAAAACAATGCCTGCGCAATAGTCTTATATAGTCAGAGCTCAAAATACCCGTCTATGTCCGGTGTAATGTTCATACTTGTCAATATTGTTGAAGAACAGCAAGACATTACGCATATATAAGACAACAAATTAATACCGAAGTGATATTTGCAGCGTTCCTTTATAAAAAATCGTACATGTTTGATTTTGGCGAGATTAAATACTTCATCAACTGAAGAAAAAAATATCACTCCGCCGTCGCCTGCTGTCTCCCGCGCCATGTAGCTTCTGGCGGCATTTGAAGAAATCAAGTGGCAACAGTTACGAAAGGTTCCACTAGATAGGTTTCACGTTCTGCTTGCAACGCACGTGGAGTAGGGAAACGCGGTTCTATAAACGTCGAAGTAGGGCGCCTCGATTAACGAGCGTCTTCGCCGTACGGCAGCGTTCGTATCGAGACACCCGGTTTGGAGCCGTGGAACGCGGGAAATTTAAAATGATTTAAGCAAACCTTTGGAGTCTTTACCTTAGGAGGAGCGCAACGCAAGAGGAACAACATGAGAGGTGAGCGGGAAAGCGAAGGGAGGCATTTACTTCGCAAAAGCCGATAAAGACTATCGTCTTTTGACGGCATTTGCAACGAAAGGAGCAGATACGCGGCCAATTTTTTTTTTTTTTTTTTTTGCTAAAGCCACTGCACGTGCCCCGGGTAGGCTGGGCGGTCGTCACGAGGCACGCGTTCCAATAGTTCGGCATTTTCTTGCTATTTTTAACTGGTTACGCGTTACGCCCCACACATCACGACCAGCTACAACGGCACCACTGTTAAAATAGCGCGAAAAAAGCTGTGGTGCAGGGCGTCGCCGATTCTCACCATCCCGCAGTTTGAAGGCTTTCCTGCAATAAACAGGGCCGCTAACGTTTTTTTCGTCAAATGGGTATGCTCGCCTATGGCTTACTGCAGAACCAATTAACAGTAAGTTTGCCGTTATAGCTCCGTGTCGAAAAAAATTTATAAAAACCAACCGGAGGTTTGGACTAGAAATACAGTCCGGCTTTTATGCCACACTTTTTAGTCCGCGCGCTCTTTCCGCCTGTCGTCAAGTGGGTAAAATATCAGACTCCAATGCTGGCCGGCGGCCGGCCGCAAGTTCGAATTACATGCGGTGTACATCCATGTTTGAGCGGTTTTCTGCCGTCTCATATGAAAAAGGTAAGATTCCGAAGACGATTCGGCAAAAAAACGTTAACTACAGCAAAGATGATGTGTACAAACTATAGTGAACTAGAATACCCAAGTATTCTTGTTCACTACAAACAGCCAGTAATTCCGAGTTTTTCTAAGAAGTTGCCAGACGACTGAAGCGGGCGTGCCGCCGGTCAGAAGCATAGCATATACATCCGTTGTGCAGTTTTGTGAAATAACATGCAAAAAGCGTTTAATCGGGAATGTCCTCAGAATGACGTTACTCGTAGTTACGCTACCGACCAACGGTATCGCATGGTCGCTTGCGATGCGCCTTAGAACGAGCATTTCGTAAATGTTTCCTAGTTTTCAGAATCACCGAATATTGAAAATACTTCAGATATATTTTGATAAAAGGTTGTTCAGTCGATAAAAATAAGCAAGGGCAAATTAATTTTCTCTTCACGAGCCCTTTAATGTCAGAATTCCGGCATCAGAAAATAATGCGTCTGCTGGTATTGTTTAGACTGTTGTTCTTCTTCGCCGCTCAGTGTTCCATTTTTTCGGTTTCAGAACATCACCGCCAGAGCGCCTATGTTTCTCTGCACATGAAGGGAGCGAAAGAAAGCTCGCAAACAAGTGACAGAAAAGCAGCGAAGTTGTTTGTCCTCTCTCCCATTACAAGGAAGCAACTGAACCAAAGCGAAACGATAGTTTTGACGCCGTTGAAATGACGTCATTCGAGCGGGAAAGCAACGCCAAGACCGGGAGAGAGAGGAAAATCTTTTGGGTGCGTTTCAAAGCATTTATTTATTTATTTATTTATTTATTTATTTATTTATTTATTTATTTATTTATTTATTTATTTATTTATTTTCATACTTCAAGGGCCTCCTCGAAGGAGGCGTTACATGAGGGGTGGTACAAGTGGCAGACTGGTACCAAAAACGAGGGTAGGGAGGAGGGGGGTATTCTAGCTACATAACTATATACAAGACCGATACAACAAAAAATGAGTGAAAACGCATAAAAACAACAATACATGGCCGGAAACGCTACATGCTTTACATTGGGACCAATCAGAGTTTAAACTGCTTGATTAGCCGCGCTTCACACAGTACAATGGGGCAAACATAGAAGTCAGAATGGAAACAACCCGCCGCGGTGGCTCAGTGGCTAATGCGTTGCGCTGCTGAGCACGAGGTCGCGGGTTGGATTCCCGGCCGCGGCGGCCGCTTTTCTGATGGAGGCGAAAAGCAAAAACGCCCGTGTGTACGAGATTTCGGCGCACGTTGAAGATCCCCATGTGGTCAAAATTAATCCGGAGCCCTCCACTACGGCACGTCTCATCGCCTGCGTTGCGTCGGCGCGTTAAACCCCACAATCAATCAAATCAGAATGCAAACAACGGCAAAGAGCTATGTATAGCCATAAATCGGGTAGAAAAAGAAAAAAAAACTATATAAAGTGAGAAGGCAACACTCCAGTGCTTCACTTGCACTCAGAACAATGAAGATAAGAAGAACGGGAACCATAAAAGACGGCAAAAAAAGCGAAACAACGAAAGGAAAAAAAACAAAACGAAAAAGAAAGACCCATGAGGATATTACACAATTCCGGGCGCGGTGAGCAGCGATTTAAACCGGTCAAGGTGTTTGGTCTGTACCAAGTGATCAGGAAGATTGTTCCAATCTTTGGATGAGCGAACAAAAAATGATTGTGCGAAAGCGTTGGTTCGTGGACGGCGGTATGAAAATTGATGTTCGTTTTTGGTGCGAGCGGACACATGCGATTTTGGCGTGACGTAAGAGTTTGGTGATAATGAGTAGTGAAACCTGTGGAATATTGCCAGCCTTGCTAGTTTCCGACGGTTGTTGAGGGGAGGAAGGGATGCATGCGTTTTGAGGTTTGTGACTCTAGTAAATGAAGAAAAATCTAAAAACGTAAATCTGGCTCCGCGGTTTTGGATGGCTTCTATGTTGTCGATGAGGTAACGTTGCGGCGGGTCCTATATCACGGCGGCATACTCTAGTTTTGGACGGATAAGTGTTTTACAGGTCTGCTGTTTTAAGTGTGAAGGAGCAAATTTCATCGTGCGCTGCAGATACCCGAGAGACCTGCTGGCGCTGGCGATTACTTTGTTCACGTGTACAATCCAAGATAGATTGTTGCTGATATAGACGCCTAAGTACTTGTACACTTTTTTTATTGTAATGAAGAGCCTTTGGGTGTGTAATTATGAAATAATGGGCATGCACACCGGTGAAATGACATTATTGGCATTTTGGTACGTTTAAGGACATTTGCCAGGTTTTACACCAACTTTCAATACGAAAAAGATCAGACTATCGGTTAATTTGGTCTTGCTTACATGTAGTCTGGGAATATAAAACACAATCATCCGCAAATAGGTGAATGTTATTAGAAATTTCGGACGGCAGATCATTAACATAAATTTTAAAAAGCAACGGCCCGAGTACTGTACCCTGTGGTACGCCGGACAAAACGGGAGTTGTGATAGACTGAGCGCTATTGACTACGACAAATTGCTTTCGTCAAAGAAGAAAGTTTTCAATCCAATAAAGTGCAAATGGGCCAAGATTGAGCAGTGATAGTTTATAGATTAAGCGATGGTGGGGTACCTTGTCGAATGCCTTTTCAAAATCGAGGAAAATTACGTCTGTTTCGATGTTACTGGAAAGGTTCACGTACAAATCATGTGTAAATGAGGCAAGCTGCGTTTCGCATGACAGGCTCTAGCGAAAACCATGTTGCGATGGGGACAGAATGCTGTGGCGTTCGAGGTGATTATGATGTGCGAAAAAATTATATTTTCCAATATTTTTGATGGTACGGACGTAACTGAAATGGGGCGGTAGCTCAATGGTGATGACCTATCGCCGCTTTTAATGGTTGGAACAATCTTCCCTAGCTTCCATTTAATGGGGATACAGCTTGACGTTAATGATTGAGAAAATAGCAACGCGAGCATGGCACTAATAGGTGCTTTGGCATTTTTCAGCATTTTGGAGTTGATTCCATCCGGTCCCGTAGCAGATGATTGTTTCATTGTATTAAGTATGTTCATTATTCCTTCAGGTGTGAATATCATCGGGGGCATTTGTTTATTAATGACCCGATCCGAGGAAATGGGAGTGCTCATGCAGGTTTCTTTCGTGAAAACTGAGGAGAAAGGAGCTGACTCACTATCACTACGTTCTACGTTTTTATCTTTATACAATCTTATTGGTGTGGCAGGAGACGGGTTTATAGCTTTCCAAAATTGTTTTGGATTAGTTTGTAGCATATTAGAGCATGGTGTCTAAAAAAAGTTACGCTTGGAAATACGAATTGCTTTCGTTAGCTTCTTTGCCGCGCCTTGCAATGCTTGCCATGCGGACGAATTATTCCTGGCTTTTGCTTTTCTAAACAGACGCTTCTTTCTGCGGATTTCTTTGTTAATTGAGTTAGAAAACCACGGTGCCGATTTCTTGCTTTTAATATTTACTGTTGGAACATATTTGTCAGTTAATTCCTGAATTTTCTCCGGAAACAGGTTCCAGTTGTGCTGTTCTGAGCGTTCATGGAAACCTTGCTCGACAGAAAGGTAGAAGCCTTGCAGCTCAGCCGCAATTTTTTCGTAATTTCCCTTGTGGTAAAGTCTAATTCGTTTTGCTGCTGGTTTTTCTGTCTGAAATGCTGAGTGAAAAGACGCTGAGATAACTTTATGGTCACTTATTTCCCGAAGGTAATGCACTGATTGGAAACTGCTCGGGTCGGACGTTAGAATTATATCAAGAATGTTCGCGGTATCTGAGTTGTGTCTCGTAGCTTGGGTTATAATTTAGTTGAAAATCCTGTATGGTGCTTAAGAACTGGCCGGATTCACCGGTAGTTACGCGATATTGATCACTCCAATCAATGGCACGGTAGTTAAAATCACCACATATTATTATATTAGCTAGGGGATACTTTTGGCGTATAAAGTCGAGAGAGTCGTTAAAGTGCCTGAAAATATCGCCGTCTGGTTTTGGTGGGCGATAGCACGCTCCAATTATGTTAAGGCCTGATAGCGTTCGACATTCTACACACGTTATCTCTAGGGGGCTCTCGTGTTCTAGTTTAAAATGAATAATCGAATTCTTTATTTCAATAAGACCTCCACCGCCTCGGTTTAGCAAGCGATCACGGCGGCAAACGGCAAATCCTGGCATGTACGGAGCAACTTCCACGTCAGTGATATGCGGTGAAAGTCATGTTTTTAAGTAAGAACGACAATATTACAATCACATGATTGGATGACGGCAGATACTTCTTCACGCTCCGGAATTAAGCTGTGAATATTAGTGCAAAGAATCGAATATGTGACGTCATTAGTGCGTAGCGACGCACGTTCGGGTGTGTTGCGGTGGTGTGGTGGTTTGGAAAGACAAGGTTCCATTATATTTTTTTCTTGCTAGCTCGTCCGCGCTGCTCTTTCTTTTACCACCTTATCACTAGCGTCGTAGTCGTACATTTTCTTGTCGATTATAAGTTTTTTGTAGCGTAGCTTGAAAGGAGCCTTCTGGTCTCGGGCGAAATGAATGAGCTCGCGATGGGTTGAACGAGTGGCGGCACAGAAATCCTCAGATATACTGAGTTGTGCCCTTCAGCTTGAAGGCCTTAGATAAAATATCATCGTTAGTCTTGAAAGAAGAGAAATTAGCAATAATGGGGCGATTTTTGTCACGAGCAATTTTACCGATACGATGTGCTCTCAGAATATCCTTAGGTTCAAGTGCTATCTTCAAGTTTTCATTGCGAATATCTGTGACTAGTTTTTCGCTATCGCTCCAGGATTCTGACTCGCCTTCACTGATGCCATAGAAGACAAGGTTGCAGCGACGCGACCTATACTCTGCGTCATTCAACCTTTCCTCGATTCCGGCGATACCATCTGATGTCGGATGAGCTGAGTAGAACGTCTACATCGGACCGCATATCGGGTAGCAATTTGCACTGGTCTTCCGCCTTCGCGATGCACGCAACCAAATTCTGTGCTATTAAGTCGTTTATTGATACCCTTAATTCAGCCAGGATGGCGGACTGCCCGGCTTCTAACGTTGTTAGCAAAGCATGGACAGTCTGGTCAGTTTAGGTAGTGGAACTGCGTGTGGTTGGACCAGGATTTTCCTCTATGTCGCCTGATAGCAACAACAGCTCGAGCACAATATTCACACATCTACACAACAACAACACAAGGTCGGCAGCTGCACCAGGTAACGATTGCTAGTCTTCTTAGCAAAAAGAGAATCGTAATGGCGTACCTGCGCGATAAACACGAATGGTGTTACCCGCTGGGCCATGACGCAGCTGACGAGCCCACAAAGCACCGGTTGCCGGATGTGGTCCTTTAGAGGCGATGGAAAGGTTGATGTTGATGATCCGGGTGATGCCTGATGTCCCAATAGTCCCTCAGTAGTAATGATGACGGCGCCATCTTTCAATCGAGCTGTTCGGTCTGATGCTCTCAGGTATAACGATCATCCGGCAGACGGCACATGCGCGTTGGCTCCGGGATTGTCGGGGCTTCCAGTGTGCAAAGCGCTATGCAACTATATTTTGCCTACAATGTGCGACCTTCTATTCCAAGTACTGGTTTCCCTTGCTTACCACATTCTGAGAGCCTTTCCGGCTTACAAAAAAATTGAGATAAAATAGTTACGGAGCCCCTTTAAGTGTAGCACAACGGGAGGGCTGCGAACCGTGCAGCAGATATACGGAGAAAATTTTATAAGCTTGCCTTTCTTGGACAACACTTCGTGCGTAATGGGATTCACAAATGCCCCAAACGAATGATCTAAACTGATGCAGCATTTGGCAGGTCTTTATTACGTCTTGATCACCCTCGCCCCTCTTTCGGGTTACACCTCACGAGGGTGTGCCGGCAGGGCCAAGGCTTGGGAAAATCTTCAGGAAGCGGGAAAGGTCGAGGTCGAGGACGGGGCCTGTGCGGAATGATGGCGCGACGACTCCTCTACTTGATCTTCATTTCAGCTGAGGTCTCGGTTTCCGGAGCTGGAAAATGCACGGAAATTAGGTCTGTGCGATAACACCTTCATGCGGGTGACGCATTGATCAACAAACAAGACAGGTTCATCAAATAAAGAGGAGTATTTATTTCTTGGTTGCGCTTATTGCGAAAAGAATGGAGCGCTTGTTGCTCAGCTGGCTGTGCATGCGCACGTAACGGTAGGGATAGCTCTCTGTCATACCCGCCGCGGTGGCTCAGTGGCTAAGGCGTTGCGCTGCTGAGCACGAGGTCGCGGGTTCGATTCCCGGCCGCGGCGGCCGCTTTTCTGATGGAGGCGAAAAGCAAAAACGCCCGTGTGTACGAGATTTCGGCGCACGATAAAGATCCCCAGGTGGTCAAAATTAATCCGGAGCCCTCCACTACGGCGCGCCTCATCGCCGGCGTTGCGTCGGCGCGTTAAACCCCACAATCAATCAATCAATCAATAGCTCTCTGTCAGTTTTTCTTAAAGTATCTTCTTAGTTTCCTCAAGAATGCAGGCTCCGCGCATGCTGCACAAGGCCGTTCAAGTCTTCCCCCCGAACAAATCAGACGAAATAACAAAGGCTGCTTGTATTTGAGCCTTTATGACTAAACTTAGCAAGGAGGACTACCTCTAAGCGTCTATGCCACTGCACCAATCGGCTAGCTGGATTTTCAGCGGATGGCCCAAAGGGCTATTTATATGTCTAGCTAGTGTCACTGTCACTAGATAAGATGTATCGTAACTTAACTAAGGCACGCAAGACAGCAACGGCAGCCATTTCGTTGTTTATCAGTGTTGCCAGACTGCCGCTTCTGCGGCCTCCCCGCTAGCTTTGACGGGATCATTTGCAAACACCACTGCCGAAGACGCAGAAACACTGAATCTTCGGACGCACTTCTGCAGCTGAAATGCTGTCGAGCGCGTTATCTTCGATTCGCATTCGGAACGACGCCTGTCGCCCGCAGCCGCAGAGCAGGGAGGACCAGCTGAGAACTTCCACAGTTGGCCCTCAGAAAACACATAAGCAACAAAATGGCGGCACCCATGAGCCGTCGCAGTGTAAACAAATGTCACGTGATGCGAACTGCCCGCTGATCACATGGCAGCACAGAACAATAAGAGAAAAGCATGCCGATACTCTGTAACCTTGTCTAGTGACTCTATGTCCAGCGATGACTCGATATGGTGCCATGTTCGTACCTTGGAGCGGGCTCGTTTGGAATTTGCAGCAAAATAATATTTTCCCCTGCGAGGTTGCGTGCTCAGTCGCTATCGGCATCATCTCTTCATCCACTATAATCATCACTTCCTGGTGCGCAGGTCATGGCCCCTAGTCTCTAGGAGTGCCCGTTGACCAATGATACCAGGAACGCTGCTTGCTCAGGCAAGTGGTGATAAATAATTTGTCCACGTCTGGTGCAAGAATTCGAAAAATAAGAACAAACATGCCAGACAGCGGTCTCTCAGGTGGCCAAATCCTCCATTTCGCTTTCTGTGCTTACAAACATGCAATAACCGACTTTACAGAATCGCGCACCTAAATCCGCTGCTGCTTTATTGAACACGTGTGCTT
The DNA here is from genome assembly GCF_048455015.1 of Haemaphysalis longicornis. NCBI lineage: Eukaryota > Metazoa > Arthropoda > Arachnida > Ixodida > Ixodidae > Haemaphysalis > Haemaphysalis longicornis. The sequence continues at coordinate 49,594,050 of NW_027526385.1, read as the reverse complement.
GCGGCATATTATTCATCTGTATCTGGGCATGCCCTAGTACCAATACACCCGAGAAGATCAACTACAGTGTGGCCGTTCTCAAATCTATTTGAACCTACGCCATAGATTAAGGAATCTGCTGCGCAGGCATCGTTAAACTATCGTGTAGACTGAGCAATCCACATCGGTGCTAGAACACCCCAGGGATGTAAAAAACTCCCACCTCCCCTCGCGGGAACCCCTGTGTAGATGCGACGCATAGGGGGTTCACGTTGCAGTGTTGGACAGCGGAGGAACGGCGCTGGAACGATGGAGCGGAGCGGCGCAGGCACCGCGTTTTATAGCGTGCATAACGGTGAGGGGCGCGCCGGCGCCAGTGCGTCTGCCGCGGCTATGACGCAACACAATCCAACACAATCCACTTTAATCCAATCCAAGCCAAGCCAATCCAATCCAATCCAAGCCAATCCAATCCAATCCAAGCCAAGCCAATCCAATCCAATGCCCCTCGCGAGAGTGTTCGCTATCGGAGAGGAGAGGTGGTGAGCGGCGGAGAGCGCAGCTGGCGCGGCGAGGAGAATGGGGGAGGGGTGGAAGCCGACAACGCCGGATGGATGCAGGGACAAGGCGAGTGAATGAGATGCGTTCGCATCTAATAGGCGGAAAAGGTCGCGATATATTATATACTAGTCTCGACATACGCCGGCCTTATCAGCTTTTGTCTCGACTATACGGTGAGGAAGTAAGCTAGGAAAATTTGGCTGCCATGCATTGCGCTCCTGTAATGTATATGGCTGCTAAGCGCATCGGGCGCCGTTATCGCGAAAGCGATATGGGCTTCCTTCGTTTATCTGTGGTGCTGTGGGACAGTTATCAGCCCTACAACGGTTTTAAGATGCTTGCCAACATTCTGAAGGTTAAGAAAAATAGGTGTTAGTCCTGAAAGTAGCTTGATTAGTCCATACCTGGGGTGGCGGGCTTGCGGTTCCAAGGCGCGTCAATTGGCGCAGGCGTTGGTGCATCTTCTGCAGGGAGTGTCCACGGTTCGGGAGGATAGGGAAGGGGCCAGGGCATGCCGGGAGGTCGTGGCCATGGACGAGGGAAGATTATTTCGTCTGTAGAAGGAAAGTTCAAAAGGTTATTCCCAAACCTCTGTCACCCTGCACGAACAAAGGTCATGGTCCAATTCTCAGAAGCGTCGTCTTAAGCTCTTCCTTCCAATAACTATAAGAACTTTACATTTTAGAACGATGCTTTCTATGGCAAAGGTTCTGTGAATTTCACTTGTATGACATTATATATTATATTACAATATATGACATTATATTATATATGACAATATATGACATTATATTACAATTATATGACAATCTGACGCTAAAACGACTACCATTACTTTGAGTTTCCTTTTCGCGTCATATACGTTCACAGCGGAGTCGCAGGCGCTGCAGCATTCTCGTCTGCTGCTAATACATGGATTTCTACGGGAAGGGAACTGCTTACACAAAAACAATAGTCCTTGCAAGGTTTGTCAAGTAGTTCGACAGCTATAGTCATGATTAGAAAAATAAACACTTCTACATTCTCTAACCATGCGTGTGATGTACAGCTGCGATAATCATTCCCCTTTACAGTGTGGAATGTTTCGTAACTTTCCTGGGCAATCTAAAAGGGAAACGTTTGTTCTGTCTGTCCCTCTATTGAGCTGCCCTGCCTAAAGTTGGACAAATTCTTGAAAAGACAGCATTACAGACAGGCTCTTTCCAAAGTGCAAAGTGCGGTATCATGCTTGCTACTTGTGAAGACTAGTCAGAAAAAAGAAAACATTAGGGATATCTCTGGAAAAACATTATAATACACAACTACTACTGGTGATGTAATGTTCTTTTAAATGAAAATAGACGTGGCCGTGATTTTTTTTCGAAGGAAAAAAAACTAGTTAAAAACACCGTTTTAACAAAATATGAAAAAGGCTCGCGTGTAATATCTGAAGCCAAATAGTAATAAACGGCCCCAACAGAGGTCACGTGAGCAGTGTTCACGCGTGAAAATTAACTGGAGCGAGCCCCAATACAATTGATCATGGGAAGAGCGAGACAAGAATGGAAGAGCCTTATAGGTGGACAGAGGAGAGAAAACGGACAGTTACCTGGCAGGGGAAGCAGAAAACGACTAGATTTGAAGCGAACGAGCAGATACGCGGCAAATTTATTCCATACGGCCCAGCAAAAACCCGTAGAGTGGTTAATTAAGAACCTACAGGTAAGCGGGAACTGTGAGCCACCATTCCTGTAAATCCGCTCCCGCTGCCTCAAGGGCTGCCTAGGGCAGGACAGGTGTTGCTGCAAAGGAAGCCTTTGGCGTCACACCAGACGGGCTCGAACTGTGGCGAAATTACCAACCACGACGCAGGGTACGCCCAGACCGTCCTTCTGCTGCTTCATCCTCCCAACCTCCAACCGAGGACCTACGACCCGTCGACTTAGGCTCATCTTCTAAACACTCAAGTGTCCCGACTGCAGCCCGGAGTCACCCCCCCGGTGGACCATCTGCTCTAGAATTGCCGGGCCTAATCTCCGATCCAAGAACATCACCTCCGGACACTTCATGTGTCCTCCTACGGGACCTGGATCCGACTCGCCCCACGCTGACCGGATTCAGACAGGGTCGTGCTGCAGCAGCTTCTAGCTATTGCCAAGGAGACCGGCGTCATAGAGAGGCTGTAATCTTCTTTCCCTTCTCTTCCCGCTCACCCTTTCCAACCAACGTTGCTCTTTTTGTAATAAACATTTTACAGCAACAGTCACACCTCTGGCTTTCTGTTTACTTGGGGGGCCTGCACGCACCACCAGGGTATGCCAAGGTAGGCCCTTCACGCGCAACGTGCCTCATCGCACAGCCACGTATTTATTCGTAATTTTTTTTCCATCGCAATCCATAGTGCTGTGGAATGTCGAGCGCAAACACAGTGAAATCGCTCTTCGCAGCGTCCTTGCACGCCACTACATTGTTCAAAGAGGTTGTGCGATGACCGGAGATGGTCATTCTACGACTAAACGAAATGTTTATCAGGGGGTAAAGCTCTCATACCTGCTGCAGGTTTTACTTAGGAGTGAATTTATATCCTTTTATTTTGTGCGTAAGCTTTAATAATTACCCTTGTATGCCGCAACTCTTGGTTCCGGTTGAGGCCATGGCTGGGGTAGAGGCCAAGGCAGGGGTCGATGCCAAGGTTGGGGCCAAGGCTGGGGCCAAGACTCGGGCCAAGGCTCGGGCCATGGCTTTGGCCACAGATCCGGGTGAGAACCTGCAGGAAGATGCACCCTTAGCGCATCCTTCGCGGCCACGTCACCTAAGTAATACGCCTTAAGTCCGTTCTACATAGTACGAATTTAGCTGCGAATTCGCTGCTTTGGCGCCGCTCTTGTGTCAAAACGATCTATCTCTGTTACTGCTGCAAACTGCTAAATGCCAAGAGGCGTTCAGGGGGAAAGTTCGGCAATTAAAAAATTAGGCAATTTTCTGCAGCAACTAATTAATCTCTTTCCCTCAAGAGCGGCACCGCAGCAGCGAATTCGCAGGTAAAATCGCACCACGGCAAGCAGGGTTAGGTCTCACTGCATCCAGTGAAGGGTTTGCTTTAACAGATCTGCCAAAATTGCGCAGGCGTGTAACAAAATTTCAACGCCGGCGGATTCAATTGCAAATCGTGTGAGGTTTTTAAAAAATGTCCAAGGAATCAGCATAGCGTGCTGTTCACACTACATGTTTCCAAGAGGGCCACAAAATTAACACGAAACGTTATTTCTAAACAAGTGAAGAACTAGTTATCGTCGAAGAGCAGCTAGAAAAATCAATATTGGTGCGATGTTTTGGTTCAAGCGAAAATTTATTCGGTATAAAGCATCCGTCGCAATTTCAAAGAGTCTCAATTTTAAACAGCCGATGAAATTGCAAGCACGCGAACATACCAAACATGTATGTTTTAAGAAAGAGTATCCCACCAACGAAGCACGAAAATGATTAGTTTGTACCTACATATACCTATTATACCCGATCAACAACATAACTTATGCTCTTACAGAGGTTGCCAGTTCCCTAGTTATACCTATTGGCAATACACTCTAATAAAAACGTTTGGGGGTGGCAGAATAAATTAAAATAAAGTACATTCGATTGTGGCAAGGTTGTTCTAATCGGTTTTATTCAGCGTCGACTCAGCCGTGCGGTACCGATTACAAACCCGGCGCAGTGGCTGTGTGGTTCAGCCGTTGGGCAGCTCACCACAGCGATACGGGTTCGATGACGGCCGCGGCTGCTGTTTTCCTGATAGGTGTGAAAAACGAAACCGCCCCTGTGTCGAGATATCACAACACGTTAAAGATCCCCAGGTAGTCGCAAATAATGCTGAATCCCCAAATACGCCACACATTCCCCTATTCCCCACAAAAAATTTATTTTATGCCCATTAGAACAGCCACAAATAACGCTTATTGTCTGGCCCTCTCCACTGAAGAGCAGTAGCAGAAGTGCTTACCTTTTCTCACGACTCCAGCTTGAGCAACAACCACTAAAGTTGCGCAGATTGCCAACACCTTCATGGCGACGTTGTCCGCCCTCTACGGGTGCCTGTGGATAGAAAAAAAAGTCACCCTTTATATAAAGGCGCAGCGCATGTTCATATCGATGCACGCTGGAGAGATAAACATGATCCTACCGAGGTTATCCGGCTTCCTTAATTGTGCGCGTGATCGGAGTACACAGTGCCCTGGAAACCCCACCAATGTCGCTGTATTGTTTTAGCAAGCCCGATAATATGTCCTGTGCTGTGTCGGCATCCGCTCTTGAACTTAAATGGAGGCTGACGTGTCTGTCTGCGTGACTGATCGTGTTGAGGTTATCGAGGCACATTGTGTTTAAGAACTTTGGAATGATATGTTTAAGCAAGGAAAAGCCACAATTTGACCGGCATCGGCACAACACAAAAGTATCTGCTTGTCGCATGAGAGAAGGCGCCTGATGGTTTGCAAGGGTTACCAAACTTGATAGAAATGTCATTTATGGCGGTCAGTTTTGTTATAAAAACATGCAACTCTACATGAAAAAAATTGTTGACAGGTATTATGCTTAATTCAGCATAAATAGGTTTGCTTGGAGAGTCGTAGGGTGCGTTGCTAATTAAACAAAACTACTGGACCCCTGCCCTCTCCGACTGTCGTAGATCCGGCGTAATACTATCACCCCTCATATTGCGGCGGACAGCTCCTGTCACCTTACGTCGGTTCCACGACCACTGCCGTTGCTGACAACTGACTCACATGAACAATTTTTCTAACTAAAGGAAGATCTGCGTCCACCACTCGCGCTCACATCCCACCGTGTGGAACAGACCTTCCCAGTGGGCTCGCTCGCTAGGAGGAGGTCCTGCTGCGTAGACTTCGATTTGGGGTGGCCCTCTCTCGTGGAGTAACCCGGGCGTGGCCACCGCGATACCATGCCCCGTTTACCAACAACTGCCCCTTCTGTACGGCTCTTGCCGGCGACGCCGACACCAATCACCTGATATGAACGTGCCCTTCACAGAGTCCAGAAAGATCCCGACACAATACAAGCTTCAAGCCTTGGAATGATCATAGTATTCACTTTGCAAATCTGGAAACTTTTCAAAAACCGTTTTCTTTTCATCGATTCCCTTTCCTCATCTGTCCGCAACACTAGAAATTTGGCGATGCCCTCAGCAGCTTAGACTCAGCTCCAGGACATACAGGGTGTTGCATCGATAAATGCAACACATTAAAAACGTTTACTGAGCGTATCGCTGCTCCATTCGCGCTCAAACTTCACACGGAGGCCGCATTTTTTGTCTATTTTCTTTGGCACTGGGAACAATGACAGTATGTACCTGTTTATTCTGCAAATACATAATATCGATTTCCGACTATGGCAAAATGGCGGCCATTACGGACGGACAAGCTGATCTTGAATCGGTGGTGCCACCTTAGATATGCAAAATGAAACGAGCGATGACGATTCATGGTAGGAAGGAGCCGAATGAGGTAGCAGACGATCAGAAAACCTCTTTTATCGATAGCTTAGGATGGCCACAAATCATTATATAGCAGCTCGTACAAATCATAATACTGTATTGCTGCAGTTCATTGTTGTCGATACCAGTCATCCCGTTTCAGATCAGCTTTCGTCTTCTGTGCCAAGTTACCCCACTTTCCGAAATAAGGCTTGCGATTCTTTGTTCACGTTTATTGCTTTGTTCTCGTTTTACTTCTATTATTATTCTGTGCGTGCGTGTCTGTACTTGTGACAAGGCGTCATGAGATCATTCACAGCATACGAAAAGACATATCCTATTCACCTGCAGTGAGAATGATATCATGGCGTCAGGTCACAAGCACAGAATGTTCGCCGTTCGGCTGGCTTGAGAGACAGGTAAGGTGTGCCGTACATACGTGCCTTATGAGAAAAGCTTAAGTCGGATGTCGTCTGGTTCCTTCACTCCTGCCCGTTTGTGCTTGATGCGGTGAATGAATTTGGTTAGCTGAGTCGTGGTGCGTTGAAGTTGTAGTACTGCATGGGAGCCTGGACCGTCCTGTGGGATGATGAGTCCGAGTAGGCTCAAAGGCCAACTGCACTCAAAATTTCAACCTCCTGAAAACGTTATTTCCGCATATTCGGCCTAAAAAGACTGCATGCATGCTTAGGCAAAAATGACTAAATGTTCGTCTTCTGGGGGACTACTTGACGTTGCCCCAATAATTACACCCTTTCGGGACTAAATGTGAGCGGACGATTGGTTCGTCCGCCACCCTGTTGGTCAGATCTGATATTCCCCAGGGATCGACAACTATACTGAGTCTAAACGAAAGAGTGAACAAGAGAGAGCGCCAGCCGCCGATGCTGCTCGAATGTAACTATTTATTCTCATAGCAGTTCAGATGATTTTGTGGACTCGTTAACTCTGTTCAACCATTAAGGAGTGCCCCAGCTAACTCGAGAAGATATATCGCATACGTTGCTAAAAGAATCAATTTAGCAGAAGTTCGTTTTTCTAGCTTAAGAGTAATTGGCGAAATGTTGGAATTTCCGGGCCAGTCTTCCCACGCCATTAATCATACGATGGTATTCTGTGCCGCGAACAAACCGATTAGTCTTATAGATTTCATATTCAAAATCATCCTTTCTTGTTTGTTTTGTGGTGGAACTAATTTGAGAAGGTTTACAAAAGCTGTTTTAAGGACGGTCGCAGGTGCACGCCGTAAGCAAGAGGCAGACCTGGGGGCTCCGCGTCACCAGTTTATTACAAGAGCGAACTGTTCTAGAAATCTCTCGCGCTGTCAGTTCACGTGCATTGCCCGCGATGTTGCTCCGGATGCCAATCGACATTGGAGGTTGACCATACAACATCTCCCTCCGAAATAAACGAGCGAGGGAGGTTCAGGCCGTATACTTCTTCGGCCGAATGACACAGCGTCCACAGCGGCTATGGCTATGTGATGTATCCTGGCATCTCGTTGCACCTTCCTCCCTAGTGGTTCCATCTTGTAGTGAAGTTCCTTGTGCTTCACGAGTTGACCCAGGGTCATCTTGAGGGAGAGGAGCAAGGTGCGTTCGATTCCTACGCACAACTCCATCTTTCGTGTCGACGATGTACGATCGCGGCTCGGCTGCAGCCTGTACCACTGTCCCCTTTTTCTTAAGGTCTGCGATCCACACATCATCTCCGTCGAAAAGGTCGGGGAGGTCTCGTGTGCCGTGGCGTAGATCGTACGCTTTGCGCTGGCGTTCCTTATCCGCTTGTTCGAACTTTTGGACAGTTTGGACGTCGGGCAGCTCAGGAACCAGCAGCTTGGACGCCATGGGTAGCTTAGTACGCAAGCGGCGTCCCATCAGTAGTTGGGCCGGACTGTAGCCGTTTCTAAGCGGTGTTGTCCGGTAAGCCAGAAGAGTGGTGTAGACGTCTCTCGTCTTCGAAGTCGATGCCTTAATGATCTTCACGGCTGATTCTGCCATTCCATTACTGTGAGGGTAGTGAGGGCTTGAGGTGACGTGCTGAAACCCGTAGTCACGAGCAAAGGTGGCGAATTCTGACCTGGAAACTCTGGAGAACTGAGGTCCATTGTCTGTGACAACAACTTCGGGTATCCCATGGCGAGCGAAGATTGACTTGCAGTGGGTTATCACCGTCGCTGCCGATAGCTGATCAAGACGTGCGATCTCCGGATATCTGGAGTAATAATCTGTGATGATCAGCCACCACTTGTTGTGTTGGAAGTAAAGATCCATTTCTATCCGCTGCCAGGGTCTTTCTGGAAATGGTGTTGGTTTGAGCGGCATTTTCCTGTTGAGGGTGGTTTCGGCGCATTTATGACAACGCTTAACGACGTCTTCGATGTCCCGTGAAATTCCAGGCCACCAGACTGTCTCTGTTGCTTTTTCCAGCGTCTTCGTTATTCCGAAATGTCCCTTATGCAGTAGCCGCAGGATAGCTGATCGGCATGAGTGAGGAACTACTACTTGGGTCCCATACCAAAGAATGTCATCTTCATGAAACAGCTCGTGACGGAACTGGAAGAACTGCTTGGCCTCCGGACACAGGTCTCTTCTAGGTGGCCATTGTTTGCTACAAAACCTCCTTAGTTGTATGCACAAACTGTCTTCCTGTTGACATTCCTTAAGCCATTGCATGCATGGCGCTTTGATGGGCACGCTCGATGTCACGTAACGTACGAAGGTCTCGACTTCTTCCGCTAGATCCCAGGGATCTGTAGCCGTGAGCGGTGCACGTGACAATGCGTCTGCAGCAAGAAGTTCTTTCCCTGGCACGTACGTTATGTCGTAGGAGTAGCGCATCATGCGCATTCGCAGACGCTGCAGCCTTGGCGTGAGACCATCCAATGCTTTGGAGGTGAATATTGGAATGAGCGGCTTGTGATCGCTTTCCAAACGGAACTGTTTAGCGACGAGGTAGTCTGAGAACTTCTCACAAGCCCAGACGAGCGCTAGAGCTTCTTTCTCAATCTGCGCGTAGCGTCTTTCTGTGTCCGTCAACAGGCGAGAATCGTAGGCAATGACTGCGTAGTTCCCTTTAGCCTGTTGTTGGCGAAGAACGGTTCCAACTCCAAATGAAGAAGCATCTGCTGTTACCACTGTTTCCTTGGCAGGGTCATAGACAGCGAGGACTGGGCTTCTTGTGAGAAGCTGCTTCCACTTGTCAAAAGCGGTTTGTTGATATGAATCCCAGACAAACTCTTGTTTCTTGGACAGGAGCAGAGTGAGAGGTTGTAACACCTCCGCAAGGTTGGAAACAAACCGAGCTAGGTATGTTGCCATACCTAGTACTCTTTGCAACTCTGTTCTGTTCGTCGAGGCTTTCATCTCTGTGATTGCCTTGATTTTGGCTTCATCCGGTCGAATGCCTTCCTGGTCGATTTTATGTCCCAAGTAGATAAGCTCTCGGACGTTGAACACGCACTTGACCTCATTGAGCGTGACTCCCGCGTGGGCGAGGCGTTGTAGAACTGTACGAAGAGTATCGTTGTGCTCCTCTGTGGTAGCTCCCCAAACGAGAATGTCATCCATGTGACAAAAGACCCGTGGTATTCCTTCCAAGATGGTGTTCATCTGTCTCTGAAATATCTCAGGGGCTGAGGCAATGCCAAAAGGGAGGCGATTGAAGTGAAACCTTCCAAATGGTGTGATAAATGTCGTCAGCTTCCTGCTTGATTCCGCGAGCTTAATCTGCCAGAAACCTGAATTTGCATCCAGTTTTGAAAACATTCTTGCTCCAGAGAGAAGTCCTAAAGTGTGCTCAACCGAAGGAATCGGGTGCCATTCCCTTAGCACAAACCGGTTGAGCTCTGTGAAGTCCACACACACACGTATGGCTCCTGTGGGCGTCACCACCGGCACCATTGGAGCGCACCACTGTGTTGGCTCATCTGCTCGAGAAATGACGCCTGTTTGTTCCATTCGTTCCCGTTCCTTTTTTGTCTTCTCATAAACGGGAATGAGAATGCGTCGGGGTGAGCACAGTGCAAACGGTGTCGCTCCATCTTGAAGGCGAATGACGTACTTCCCTGGTAGAGTGCCTAGGCCAGTGAAAAGTGACGGAAACTCCTTTTTAGGGTTGACCGTGTGGCTGACATAGTTGAGGCAGGTGATCAGCTGGAGTTTTTCAATTGCTGGCTTGCCGAGGAGAGGGCAGCGCACTTCCTCGAGAACGTAGACATCTTCGGTGGTCTGTTGATCTCGGAACGCTAGTTGCAGTCGTGCTACTCCCCGTACAGACAACGACCGTCCATCTGGCCCGTGGAGCTTCCGTTGAGACTTGGCCAAAGTGGGGCGATGTTGAAGTCGTTCGAAGGCTTCTGGGGAGAGTACAGTTTCATCTGCGCCCGTGTCTATTTTAAATTTCAAAGGTTGTCCTTGTACCATGATGGTAGCTTCCCAGTTGTGGATGCCAGGTGAACTCACGGTGCCAAGAAACGCACATTTGGATTCCTGATCGGCGCCTTGAACAATGTCCACCCTTTTGGAGAGGCATACGGACGAAAAGTGTCCCTTTTTGTGACACGAGTTGCATTTTGCGTCCTTTGCTGGGCAGGTAGATCGGGAGTGCGAACCTCTACCACACCAACGGCAAGGCCTAGGGACCTGAGATGTGTTAGCCGTGGGTCTGCCTTGACTCGAGTCAGAAGGTGGTTTGCGTGTGTCTTGCCGCTGTGCACGACGTGTAGCGCCCACCTTGTTGACGGTTGGCAGGTCGGGGTGAAGCCCTGCCTGCTGTTGCCTGACCGTTTCGAGCTGGCGGGCTGATTCCAGGGCTTTCTGAAGCGTTAGGTCGGGGTCGAGCTGCAGTCTGGCAGACAACTTCTTGTCACGAATACCCACGACTAAGCGGTTACGGACCAGTTGCTCCTGAAGGCTGCCGTACTCACAATGCTGGGACAGTGCGTGAAGCGCCGTCGCAAAGTCTTCGGCAGACTCCCCTTCTTCTTGCACCCGCGTGTTGAAGCGTGCTCGCTCGTAGATCACGTTGCGGCGAGGAATGAAGTATTTCTCGAAGCGGTCCATCACGATGCTAAATTTCTTTGCTTCGTCTGGGGCGAGCTCAAATGGGCTGAAGATGTCCTCAGCCTTGTCCCCCATGATGTAGAGCAAGGCATCTACTTGGTGTTCTTCCGGCTTCGCGCTTAGGCCTGACGTCGTGTAGAAGCGTTCAAACCTTCTCCGCCATTTGGGCCACTCGTTGGGTGAAGAAAAGCCAAAGGGATCGGGAGGCTGAATAATGAGCGATGACATACTTGGAAAAGCAACTGAAGGCGTTTCTGTTGGTCGGTGTGGCCTCTGTTTTCCGTGGCTTTGCAGTCACTCCTCTTGATGGAGGCAAAGACCGCAAGGCCTAACTCGGCGCGGTGTTGCGGCGGTCCGTCGTGGCTTGCTGGGCGTTGTCCAGTTTACCGTGGTCCTTGCAGGCTGGGTTTGTGGCGATGCTCTCACTCATCTTCTGACACCATGTTTTAAGGACGGTCGCAGGTGCACGCCGTAAGCAAGAGGCAGACCCGGGGGCTCCGCGTCACCAGTTTATGACAAGAGCGAACTGTTCTAGAAATCTCTCGCGCTGCCAGTTCACGCGCATTGCCCGCGATGTTGTTGCGGATGCCAATCGACATTGGAGGTTGACCATACAACAAAAGCCATCTGGTCCGGCACGTTCATGTGCAACGCTTTATATTGACGCAATAGTGAGGCCTGTACACGACTACCTGCACTGTCACAACGCTCATTTTATTAATGTAGTGTAACGTTGGCACAACACACTTGAGCCTATCGCTATCGGCTTAATCTTCAGAAAAAAATCGTGTCTTGAATAAAACAGTGGGGGCTTCAGACTCGGTGGATCTTTCGTCTCGTTGGACATTCAGGCTCAATTGGACCTTCAGACTCGGTGGATCTTTCGTCTCGTTGGACATTTGGGCTCGATTAGACCTTTCGTCTCGTTGGAAATTCAGGCTCGCCGACCACATGACGAATTGGACCTTTAGACTTGTTGTATTTTTCGTCTCGTTGGACATTCAGGCCACAAGCGTGCGGCACAGGCCTGCATCCTGGGAGACCCCCCGATCTCCAGCGATGACTGCGGGGGCCCCACCACCGCTGTCCTTTTGACTTCATCCGGAAAACGGGTGCCAACTTGTACCTTTAGGACTTTATGCCAAAGGGCATATTATCGCAATTAAAAAAGCGTATTTTTGCAATGCTAATACCTTTCGAATATTTGATACTGTGGTGTTACCCCAGACAAGAAAAGAATAATTCAAACACGAATGGAAAAACTGGCCGTGCCATTAAAGTATCATCCCCGTTTTGGGCAGCCATGGCCCATCTTTGCTTGCGTAGTTCTTTCGCTACAGCGAGGAAAAAGTGCATAGTACAAAATCAACTTAGTTTTTGTCGGCAACGAAAATCTTTGGCGCGAAGTTATGTCAACAATTGTGGAAAGTTTCATTGAAGCATCAGTAACAGGGGCATCGGTGATGAGTTCTGCTGCCAGCAAACCACAAGTTTTAATTTTTCAAGAGAGAGAGAGAGAGAGACAACTTTATTGGCTAGCCTGCAGAACGAGAGGATCGCCTCCTAGAGAGGCACCCTATCGTGACGCGGCCTGGACGTCCTCGTGGTGTGCGCCGCAGGCGTCGACTGGCTCGGCTGACGGGCAGTGAGGGGGTGGATCCCTCGGCCTCGCCGCCTCCCCGAGTCTCTGCCGTGCGAGAGCTGCCTCGAGCTGCTGGACGGCCTGGAGTTGGGTCGTGTATTCGGACGAAATCATGGCACTCGTGAAACTGTCCGGCAGCCGCGTCGGGGCGGCCGCCTCGTCTGGGTTGCGTTCACAATCCCACAATAGGTGGGCCAGAGTCGCGTTTGCTCTCGCGCACAAACAGCACTGCACGCTGTCGTAGGCACCCGGACACACGTATTGCGCCAACACGGGTGTGATCACAGAGTTTGTCTGTAGCTGTCTGTAGAGCACGGCCTCGGCCCTTGTGAGCCGAGGATGAGGTGGTGGCATAGTTCGTCGGCTGAGCCGGTACCATTGGAGGACCTCGGTATAGGTCGTGAGGGGTTCGTGGTTGATGGCCGGCTGCCTAGCCGAACGAGAGGCGAGAGGGGTCGCCGCGCGGTAGGTGAGTTCGCGCGCGGCGGCATCTGCCGTCTCGTTGCGATTGGCGTGGCCGTTGCTGGAGCCGAGCGAGTCCATGTGCGCCGGGAACCATCGAAGGGACGTGGCGGACACTGATGGGGTCGTGGTGTTGCTTCGCACTTTCACTGCACTTTCACACACACTGTTTCGCGCATAACTGAGTATCGCGGAGCGCGAATCACTTAGCACTGTGGTGCACTGAGACAACCTCGTTATTTTATACGCCGTCTCCGCCGGTGAGAAAGAAGAACATCACTGACCGGTGTAGTGTCCAAGCTCGCATCCTCTCAACGTTTCTCGGTGGGGAAAGGAGTATTGAGCTCGCGAAAACGAGTCCTTTCCGCATAAGTTTGGTTCTTGAAACGCGTTAAGGCACCTAAAAGTCTCAAAATACAAAGGTGATGCTTAAGTTACGTTTGTGAATACGGGGACCGTGTAGTGGCAGCAGGCGGAAATCACGCAGTTTTTTAGTGTGAAATAAATCATAAATGGGTAAGTTCAGCTTCACTGATGTCCAGGCTTTTGGTTTTATTTCTGCTTCATTCATCCGAGCTTTACGTGGAAACCTGCATGTAACGAAAACCTGACTGTAACAAAAAATTGCGAGTTTTTGTTAACTTCGTTATATTCAGGTTTCACCGTATATTGATAGAAAAAGTGCGATAAATGTGCTGTGAGCGGTCTCAGCTGATGTCTCATTGTATACTGGATCCCAATCAACCATTTCAATACGATACCTGAACAGTTCCAGTGTTCGCTCATAAATTGGCTGACGGTGGTTTTTAAGATGCGATCTACGAGTGTGTGCTTTTCAATGCATAATATTATAGGGAGGTGATCACTGATATGCGCGGCAAAATATGTTCCCCAGCATAGGTCGTGATCGCTTCTCGAACAATGCTCTATTATTATCGAACAGTGCTCTTGCTCTATCACGAGGAAAATAGAGCCACGTGTAACTTCTTTATCGTATTAGATAACTGTATTGGGAACACTGAGTACCGCCCGTATCCTTGCGCCTATGTGGAAATAACTCGACGCAGGAATGCTACAGCTGCTCGCGAGACGATATTGGAGAAGCAGTTCTAGCGTGGTGCTGAACATAGAGTTTCGTACTAATATACACTAGAGGGAAATCTGTCGCTGCAGTCGCATGCCGCCATTGGCGGCGCCATTTCCGCTGGCGGCGTTCCTCACCTACTTCCCTCAGCCAGCCATACGGCTTCTTTTTTGTCTCGAAGCCGATATCAACAAGAAACAGTAACACTTTTTTTCTTGTTTATCCTGCATAAAGCTTCTGCATAATCACTGGCGAATTCATTTTTTTGGAGGTTCAACTTTATAATAACAAAACAAATTTGATGAACCTTCTACAGTAATATTGCAGCCAGAGCCAACTTTTCAGCTTGTTCATGAGCCATGCCAAGCCTGCCCGGTACATGACGGAACGCTCGCCGAATCGCGGCTCCCATAGACAGTGGCGCCAGATTTCCCTCTAGTATGTATTAGTATGAAACTCTGTGGTGCTGAACAGTTACACATAGATGTCCAGAAAATTGTACCCCGCACGGTGAGAGATAAGCGTTTTATCAATTGCTGCGCTGGCTGTAGGAAACATTTCATGGCTTTCGTAAACGTTCTATGGATTTCTGCCACAGTGGGAGGGGCCGAATATTTACCGGGGCAGAGATTCAAAAACAGTGGCTGTTTATGACCAAAAACAATCCCCATGGGTTGACTGCTTTAACGAAAACCATGTTGTTATACCAACCATGCGAACGATTAAAAGCAATTGTCAGCAATAGCGCAAATCGAAAGAAACAAAAAGAAGGAAATACGCATACGAAGAGCACCCAGTGAGCCCGTCCTATTTGTATGACGTTTTCAGTGATAATTAAACATGTTTCCCATATATTTTTTTACTACTACTACCACAAAGCAGCTCGTATTTAAAAGTCTAATTGAACGTGTCGCGAATTCGGCGCAATAAGCATTACCCAAGAAAGATAAGTGGTGTTTTTCAAGATTACATATTAAAACAAAAGGTAAAACGCGAGAAGCCTGACTTAACACTTCATATTATTTACAACGTTGGCTGGATTCAACCAGCCTCCTGTCGATTTTTCCTGTTCAGGTGCGAAATCGCTAACATACGAAATTTTCTGGCAGGCTCGAAAAGGTAGCGTCCTTTCAAACTATCCTTCCCTAAGCATGTGCGAGTAGCACTTTTGAGGGCCTTTCGAGCTAGAACGTTCAAACATTGGTTGCATAAACGTTCCCGAACCAAAACAAGCTCGATCGAACACTCGCATATAAATAAAAACCGAATTTCGCGAAACAACTAAGCCTAGCCGCTACAGACATTGAGCGAGAATTCAGTATTGCAGAAAAAACAAGTGAGAACAAAACCATTGACTATTTCATTGTGACAATTTAACAAGCGCTCTATCTTCCGCTTAAGGGCTCGCCCTTAGCTTCGGCCAATTCATCACCGGTTAAATAAACTGCACTTGCGCAAACATATCGCTGACTGATGGGGGACAGAACACAGGGATACACAAGAAAATGCAGACGCCGTCACATCCTTTGCCCTTTCCCCAGAACTTAGACTTTTATTAACTCCGTCTACATAAATAATAATACGTTCGCTGGCATTAAATATACATGAAACCCAACTCACACACATTTCGCTAATAGAGCACTGTTAGCCCGGGTTATGTACTTGTGTTTTGCCTTGGCTACCGGTGCGTTCAGCAATAGTGACATTACCATGTGTAATAATGTTGCCTGGATTAATTAAGGCATGTACATATAATAGCCCATAAATATCACTTAAATAGCGTATAACTTATGGTATAAGTCACAACATTATTTGACTTATAAGTCACCCCCATGTGACTTATAGAGGTCACATTTGGGCAGAGGCACGGAAAACGATTGGGCCAGTTCAAACAGCGCCAGTAGACTCAGCGCTAGTAGATTGATACTATACCCTAGGCTGAAATTGGAAGTAGTGCATTATCATTGATATACAACAACCTATACCTTCCAGCTGAAAATATTTTGACATCTTTTAAATGTTTAAAACATTTACTCGTGTTTTTGGTCTCCAACTAAACTGTAGCTGTTTAGAACCAATATAAAAGAATTAATAATGGTTAAATTTGTAAAGTCATCTTCAGCAGCTCGATAATTTTACCAATTTCTTGAACAATTTAAACGTAATTGTTTTACCTTCTTTCTTCGAAAAAAGACGCAAACATAAAAGGCCGCGTAATGTTACAAAATAAACTAAAAACACTGCCCGAAACCCCCTGCCACCCTGGAATGGCCAAGCCCACTGTTGTCTCTCCGCATAAATCTGTACTAGTGTCACGAGATAAGGGCTCAGAGCATGTGCACTCTTTTCTTCTATTGTTTCGTGGCGCCGCCGTGATCACTGGCCAGTTCGCATCATGTGACACTTGTTTCCACTGCGACGGTTCATGGGTGCCGCCATTCTGTTATTTATGCAGTTTTCTGTCGGTCAACTGTGGTAGTCTCAGTTTTTCCTGCGTGCTCTGCGGCTGCGGGCGACAGGCGTCGTTCCGAATGAGAATCAAGGATAGCGCGCTTCGCAGCATTTCAGCGGCTGAAGTGTGTCCGAAGATTCAGTGTTACTGTACAAATGACCTCGTCCAAGTTGGCGGTGAGGCTGCAGAATCGGCAATATTGCAGCACTAATAAACAACAAAATGGCTGCCATTCTACACTTGCGTGACTCAGTGACGGTACTCTGTATCTTATCTAGCGACGCCAGGGGTATGTATATACGTGCCCTCTGGCCGGAATCGATATCCGTCTTTCTTCCCTGTTGAGTCCCTTATGTGCTGTGAAGAGCTTGTAGAATGTGCCGCTCCATCGTTTTTTTTTTAAACAGCCTTTCTAGCTGCGCTAATTTCTGTGAATCTAGAGCGCTCTGCAGCCAAGGGGCTGCACAGAGCTCTTTCGATGCTCTAACAGGTAGTCCTAGTGTCTGCTTGTGTGCTCGCCAAATGATGTCATTGATTTTGGTCTTTTCGTCAATTTTAAGCGCCATAAGGGCATCACGTAGATTATTCAGCTGTTAGCAAAAGCCTGCACTAATCTGCTTAGGTTATGCTCTTTCATACCATGGTGAAGATTTAAAATTCTGGAAATGAAGCGGAATGTCTGGTGCACACTCGTTTCACGCGCCTTTGTGGCCTCTGTTGCATCCATTCGCTTGTGTGAGAAGCCCAAGGAGTCCGATTATCTTTATAAGGGGAATGGGGCTGCCTTCCACATCTTTATAAGGGGAATGGGGCTGCCTTCCACATAGAGCTAGATATTCGGGACTTCGAGGTCGAGTTTATAGCCTCTTCTCATTGTCCTGTTGAACAGCAATTCTGATTTTTGTGGCGACCATCCAGGCCCATGAAGGCAACGTATGACACTACCACGTCTATCACCTGCGGTAGATTCTTTTGGATTTCCCCGTCGCTGCCCCCGGTGACCCATAGAGTGACGTCGTCCACGTATAGGCTGTGGTGCGGTCCTTGTAATCTGCTTAGCTGCTGTGGTTGATTAATCAGGACGACATTAAGAAGAAAAGGAGAAAAAACAGAGCCTTTCGGCGTCCCTCTGCTACCCAGCTTGATATCATCATATTCTACTCCCGCAATAGACGTGCTAAAAAGCCTTCGCTTGTTAGATCGAGTTCTACTATTGCCCGTATATCTAACGGTGAGCGTCCGCCTCCGTCAAAAAGTGCTTCAGGCGGAGCATCACGTCCGGCGTGTGCAGTTTTCTTCTAACGCCTATCATTCATAGTGTGCGGGAAGAGATTTCTTTCATCCGTGAAGTTGTTGGGTCTGTTGAGAGAGACGGGATCAAGTACTTTACCTACTGACGAGATGAGTGATATGGGCCTTACGTATTCGGGATAAAGTTTGCTGCCCGGCTTAGCGATCAGTACGATCCCAGCGACGTCAGTGTAACAAATCGCGCCTCCGAATGAGCCGTTTTTATCTAGATAGAGAGGGAAGGCTGTTTATTAGAGAAAGCCGAGATGTTTACCGGAATTTCGACACCGACATGCTACTCGGCGGGGGAAGAGGGAAAGGGAGAAAGGAAATGCTCGATAGATTACAGGGCGGAAGAAAGAGCAAGAAAGAACATAAATAAAACAGAGAAAAATAACAAAAAGATGACGTTCAGTTCGTATCAGTAGTGTCATTGAAAAGTCTCGTTTTTGTATGTTTAAATTACTGCAACGACGCCAATCCTGTCCATGTAGGCGAACAACGCCACCGGTACTTTGCGTTGAGCTGGTGGGATGACCATGGACCAAGGAGTGCTTTCAAGGTGATTGGTCCTGGGCTGAGGCACTCCAGTTCCTGCACAAGACTGCACCTTGCGTTGATATATGCCGAGCATTCCAACAGCAGATGCTCCACAGTTTCCGCCGATTCCAGTTGTCGCAGTAAGGATTTTTGGTGACACCAAGCCGAAAAAGGAATGACTTTGTAAGCGCTGCGTTGAGACGAAGTCAGTGGTAAAGCGTCTCTAATCGGCGCGGAAGTATATCTGGCAGCCTCATCTTGAGCTGAAGGTCTGCGTAGCACAGAAAGGCATGGTGGTGATCTGGAAGGGACCAGAGACGATTAAAACGAGCGCCTCCGCCATAGGTCTGGCATCACGCTTAGTGAAGAAAAACTTCCTCACATTGAGCATTTCCAGGCCCCTGGGAGCAGCTTCATCCGCCTTCTCATTTCCTAAAACACCACAGGGACCAGGAAGCTACTGAAACGGTATACGGTGCAGCGTCGTTGGCACGGTGGTGCAGGTATGTAATGTCAGGAGAGGCATGTCCATGAATAGTGAAGCAGTCGCTGCGTTGCAGGCTCTGTAGAGCCGCCTCGTAGTCCGTGGAAACAGTCCATTGCTTTCGCCGCTGGCGTAAAATGTAGCGCATAGCTTCTTTGGAGGCGTGAAGCTCGGCGATCATAGATGATGTCACACGCTCTCAAGGCGATAGGAGAACGTGGGGCCAGTTTAGGTAATAAATATTCCGGAGGATCTGCGCTCAGATGTGCAGGAGCCATCTGTGGAGATGTGGTTTGCGTCAGAGTACAACCGGCTGATATCGTGAAGTGTTAATTGGAGGAGTCCACTTTGAGGCATGCTTTTTTTGGAGTCTATCCGGGGATGCTGCATCTGATATGTAGAGGCGAAAGGGTCCAGGGTGGAAAATCAGATGGCATTGCTTTTGGCGCTTGCGAGGGAACGGAAAGATTTAATGTCCTGAGTGCTTGCCCGAAACTAGAATTACCATTTTAAACCATGCGTGTTAGCGTATGGCTTTTGTCGTGCAGCCGTTGGCGCAGATGAATTCGCACAGTTTCCTGGAGTCTAATCACGTCCAAAGGCAGACAGCCAGCTTCAGAGGTCGTGCCTAAGCATGACGACCCTTTCGGAAGGCCGAGGCAGATGTGTAGGCAGTTGTTTCCAGCCGCATCTAGCTGCTGTCTGCTTGTGGGCGGAAGCTTCTGAAGGATAGGAAGGCTGTAACGCAGTAAACCATCGACATAGGCTTTGCAGAGCAGTACCATAGAGTGACAGTCACTACCCCAGCGACTGCCAGCGAGATACCCGAGAATTTTGGACGTTGCGGTTATTTTTTTACGTAGTTTTTTTCACTTCAGCAGCCCAGGAAAAATTTCCGTCTATTACGATTCTTTTAGTTCGCACATATTGTAGCGTGCGGTCTCCGATAACCAGTGGATATCGCTTCATGTGCTTTTGCGAGTAAAAGCAATGGCGACACTTTTCTCAGAAGATAGGTGAAGTCCTCTGGGTGAAAGATACGCAGGTATTTTTGCGAGAGCTTTCTGTAGCCGTTGCTGCGTGGTACGACGCGATCGCGACGCACTCCAATGCACATACCATCCGCATAAAGTGTGATGTGGACGCCAGGTGGGAGTACTCGCTTTAGATGGATAACAGTAAGGTTGAATAGCAGAGGGCTCAAGACGACTCCTTGAGGTACTCCTTTTTGTATAGTATAGTAGGAAGTGGGGCCTTCCGGCGTGGGCATGAAAACTTGTCGCCCTTGTAGGTAACTTGAGACCCAAACGTAAAGTTTTCCAAGAAACCCAAGAGCAGCAAGGGATGTTAGAATGCATCATGAAAAACTGAATCAAATGCCGATTTAATGTCTAAAAATACGGCAATAGGAACGTATCCATTACGTA
The DNA here is from genome assembly GCF_048455015.1 of Haemaphysalis longicornis. NCBI lineage: Eukaryota > Metazoa > Arthropoda > Arachnida > Ixodida > Ixodidae > Haemaphysalis > Haemaphysalis longicornis. Next base: position 49,573,602 of record NW_027526385.1, on the reverse strand, counting down.
ATTCTTCTTCCAGAGATGAAACTAGTGTAATCACGTTGTCAATGGCTGCTCTATTTTCGCCAAAACCGTTCACCTGAGGCGGATAGAGTTTTTTACTCTCAAGGTACCAGGCCATTCTTCTGAATATCCTTTTCTGCATAATTTTGCCGACACAGCTTAGCAAAGCTATTGGACGGAAATAGTCATACGTCGTTGGTGGCTTGCGAATGTCCAGTTTTGAGCAGAGGTTCCGCCATCGCTGTCTGCTCAACTGTTCCAAGTGGCGTCTTACCTGCCTCTGCATTCTACGAGCCTCTCGAACGTCTTCTAATTTCTTAGTGCGTCGTGCCTTTCGTTCCGCACGCCTGCGAAGGGCTCGTAATCTTTCATGGTCTGGGTATATCTTCACGTTGAGATGCTCAATCGTGGATCGGGAGGACTCCAGTTGGTCATGGTTGGAATAAGGTCGTAATCTGGAGTTGCCAACGTATTTCTAAGATTTACGCGGGCTTTGTAGGCTTCCCAGTGCGTGAGTTTAATCCTCCTTCCGCCTCGACGCACATCCGCAATGGGATAGGATATGAGAACGGTATTGTGATCGCTCCCTCTCGTTTGTAAATCTGTTCTCCAAGAAACTTTTTATACGAAACGACTTGACACTAATTAAATATCAATGCAGCTGCTGATTGCTGCGTTTTTTTTTTCAGGAACGAAACGCTGCCGTCTTTCAGTGACTATATACCATATTTCGTCACCAGCTCGGCGAGTCTTGCTCCGCGAGAATTTGATTGTGAGCTCCCACAAATTTCGTTGTGTGCACTGAAATCGCCGCAGATCATTTGGGGCGGGGGAGTTCTGGTGATGATACCTTCAAGTCTGGAAGCATCAAAACCAGTCCCTGGCTCTAGGTAGGCAACAGTTAATGTGAATGATTGAGTGCCATTATAGTCCTCGCACAGACGTACTCTTCGGTTTGATGAGGTGAGACGTCCACTGCTGCAGCAGGTACATCATTGCGGAAACCTATGAACAGTCGGCTAACGCCGTTTAAACGTAGCGAATGAAGAATATAAGAATGTTTTAAACAAATGTGATCTCCAACGCGAGATTCAGATATAACAATAAATTGGAATAACACAGAAGAAATTTACCGTCAGACGAGGAATAATCAACGTTTATTACGCTGCAAGGGCCCTATTCTCGACTGCACAAATTGCCGGCAATTCAGGCAATTTTCCGGAAGTCTTTTCTCATTGGCTCTCAATTTTGGTCACGTGCTTCCGGTTGACACAGCGGTTGTGTGTGCTGTCGTCATTTTGACGTTTCATGTCGTCTACGGACACCAGTTCTAAAGTTTGCCTTATTTCTCGTTACTAAAGGCGCATAATTCTGGCCGGCAATGAAAAACCAGACTAAATGCAGTAGACATGACAACGTAAGCCTATCTTCGCTATTCAACAACAATACTGCTTGTAATACACACCCCTTCTGTGATTGGCTGAGAAGGCATGACGTAATTTAAACAGTTGCCGGGAATGATTACGTCATGCATTGGCATCTTCAGCCTGCGTAAAAGTGACGTAATGCTATGTAACAGCTTGAAAATGGCGGCTGTTTTTGTCGCAAAATACAAGCAAAATAGGGCACAATATTGCCCCGGCTTGCGGCGCCGCGAAATGTACGGCAATTTGCAGCAGGCGCAGTTTCGCACATGCACGCTGTTTAAAGCATGTTTCCTACCGAAACAAATTATAGTTTCAACTGCTTCCAAATCAGCGATCATGGAACATACAAATAACATGCAGTATTTTACCTTTATGTTTGGCAATGAAATAAAAATTATTTGTTTGGCGTAACCGCAACATAAGAGGGCAGTACAAGCCTCTCCATGACAAAGAGAACCCAATGCATGGCATTTGTCCATACTTGTCCTAGTAAGCTGTTGGGTCACATGATCGAACTCAAGAGAAAAATAACAATGAAAAGTGACTATTTAGTTCATTACAGCGCTGATTGCAGTCGAGCTTGACGAATGAGTGAATCGGCGACATCGGTGCGCTCCGCGGTTATCTGGCGCAGCGCTTCGCTGCTCTTATGTGTCATAGAAGCGACGGTCGCGGCCGTCTTTTTCTGTGATCACGCCATAAACTTGTAACATAGCTGCAGACGATGGCGTGGCGGCGGTGGCGGCAGGGAAGGTGATAACGCAACAAAGCTTGCATTAAAGCAGAGAGCCCAGCTATGTTAATAAAAGCGATGGAAAGAAATAAATAGATACGGTAAAAAAATTGTGTGATATTCTTAAGCTCGACATCCGCCTTTCGCTCGCTTTTGGATCAACGTTACTCGATCGCCTTGTGGTGTTGGCGCCAAATTTGACCTCCAGAAATGTATTTTTCTTGTCAGCCTCAGCTACCTTCTTAATTTTTATAGTACATGCCAAGTGTTTTTATATCTTTCTTGCACAATATTTGATACCTTGGTAGCGATCTTTATGAGTGACTCGTCAAATTACACTGCATGTCGTCATAGCTATAGGTGCAGCACGTCACTGATTGCTTACGTCGTGCTTACGCAAAAAAACATGGGCGAAATGCCGGCAATTTGTGCAGTCGAGAATAGGGGCCCTATTCTCGACTGCACAAATTGCCGGCAATTCAGGCAATTTTCCGGAAGTCTTTTCTGATTGGCTTTCAATTTTGGTCACGTGCTTCCGGTTGACAAAGCGGTTGTGTGTGCTGTCGTCATTTTGACGTTTCATGTCGTCTACGGACACCAGTTCTAAAGTTTGCATTATTTCTCATTACTAAAGGCGCATAATTCTTGGCCGGCAATGAAAATTTCCCCGCATTTCCCCGAGGGGAAGAATGTGAAAGTGCGAATGCACGAGTTGAATTTGCGCGGTTCAGTAATGTTCGCGAAAGAGAGATCACACACACACACACAACTACAAAGAAAGAAAGATGCATTTATTCACAGACACTTATTTGTGTTGTCGTTGTACTTGATTGCTAGAGCGGATCTCAGCTTTGAAATTTCGTGTCAGTACTCCTTTAAGCGGGTGCATTAGCCCTTCTCACGCCCGATTCCTGGCCAATCCCCCACGTGGGTATGTGCCATGCACAGACACCTATTTGTGTTGTCGTACTTGATTGCTAGAGCGGATCTCAGCTTTGAAATTTCGTGTCAGTACTCCTTTAAGCGGGTGCATTAGCCCTTCTCACGCCCGATTCCTGGCCAATCCCCCACGTGGGTATGTGACATGTCAGCGGCCAGGCAGCGCGCACCCATCTCCCCCCGTTGCCAAGGAAGACGAGGAGATTCCTGGCCAATCCCCCACGTGGGTATGTGCCCTGTCAGCGGCCAGGCAGCGCGCGCCCATCTCCCCCCGTTGCCAAGGAAGACGAGGAGCGCGCGCACCCGCAGCTGTTGCTATGTGGACGGACGGCGGTCGCCGGAATTCAGGGTCGCTTATAAAGTGCATTCGCACTTAAAAACCAGACTAAATGCAGCGTACATGACAACGTAAGCCTGTCTTTGCTATTCAACAACAATACTGCTTGTAATACACACCCCCTCTGTTATTGGCTGAGAAGGCGTGACGTAATTTAAACAGTTGGCGGGAACAATTACGTCATGCATTGGCAACTTCAGCCTGCGTAAAAGTGACGTAATGCTACGTAACAGCTTGAAAATGGCGGCTGCTTTTGTCGCAAAATACAAGCAAAATAGGGCACAATATTGCCCCGGCTTACGGCGCCCGAAAGGTGCGGCAATGTGCAGCAGGCGCAGTTTCGCATGCACGCTGTTTAAAGCATGTTTCCTACCGAAACAAATTATAGTTTCAACTGCTTCCAAGTCAGCGATCATGGAACATACAAATAACATGCAGTATTTTGCTTTTATGTTTGCAATGAAATAAAAATTATTTGTTTGGCGTAACCGCAACATAAGAGGGCAGTACAAGCCTCTCCATGACAAAGGGAACTCAATGCATGGCATTTGTCCATACTTGTCCTAGTAAGCTGTTGGGTGACATGATCGAACTCAAGAGAAAAATAACAACGAAAAGTGACTATTTAGTTCATTACAGCGCTGATTGCAGTCGAGCTTGACGAATGAGTGAATCGGCGACATCGGTGCGCTCCGCGGTTATCAGGCGTAGCGCTTCGCTGCTCTTATGTATCATAGAAGCGATGGTCGCGGCCGTCTTTTTCTGTGATCACGCCATAAACCTGTGACATAGCAGCAGACGATGGCGTGATCACAGAAAAAGACGGCCGCGACCATCGCTTCTATGATACATAAGAGCAGCGAAGCGCTACGCCTGATAACCGCGGAGCGCACCGATGTCGCCGATTCACTCATTCGTCAAGCTCGACTGCAATCAGCGCTGTAATGAACTAAATAGTCACTTTTCGTTATTTAGTTCATTACAGCGCTGATTGCAGTCGAGCTTGACGAATGAGTGAATCGGCGACATCGGTGCGCTCCGCGGTTATCAGGCGTAGCGCTTCGCTGCTCTTATGTATCATAGAAGCGATGGTCGCGGCCGTCTTTTTCTGTGATCACGCCATAAACCTGTGACATAGCAGCAGACGATGGCGTGGCGGCGGTGGCGGCAGGGAAGGTGATAACGCAACAAAGCTTGCATTGAAGCAGAGAGCCCAGCTATGTTAATAAAAGCGATTGAAGGAGATAAATAGATACGGTAAAAAAATTGTGTGACGAATCGTCTTTTCCCTGTCAAAATGACGAATCGTCTTTTCCCTGTGGCCTTCCTTGGAATTCTTGCCTTCTGGCCCCTATTTCTGCGTTCATTCAACAAGCCCCTCGACAAAGTGTAGGGGAAAGTGTAGGGGAAACAACGCTGCCGGTAGCGTAGTGGTCATCGCACCAGACGCGTATTCTGGGGGTCGTGGATTCGGATCTCACCCGGCGGCCATTTTCTCTCCACTTTCTTTGCCTTTCCAAAATCTTTATCTGTTTCAATGACCTACCACATTCTCCCCTTTGCTTTCCGAGGCTTTCTGGACTGCCAACTCTTATTTCTCTCTCTCTCTCTCTCTCTCTCTCTCTCTCTCTCTCTCTCTCTCTCTCTCTCTCTCTCTCTCTCTCTCTCTCTCTCTCTATATATATCTATCTCTCTCTCTCTCTCTCTCTCTCTCTCTCTCTTTCTCTCTCTCTCTCTCTCTCTCTCTCTCTCTCTCTCTCTCTCTCTCTCTCTCTCTCTCTCTCTCTCTCTCTCTCTGTTAAATAAAAACAGTAATGTAATTAGGGTCCCGGGGCTTCAGGGACCGCCGCAAGGTACGGCCCTACAGGATTTTTCGCTCACGGTAAACGCCACCGCCGAGCTGCGGAGCTCTTGACACTCCGAGTGAAAATGCTGTCGGAATTTCAATTCACAAGGATAATGCCAAAAAGCTAAAAACATGGCGGACTTGCCAGCTAGCCGCTATTGTATCCACGCTGTTTACCAATAGTCAATATGCTGGCACTAAATTTCAAACTGAGGGAAAATGCCTACTTTAGGATAAACTACGGAACATTGGATCAAATTCATGCCATCAACCTGGTAATACAGAAATTTGAGGACTTTAATGAATATTCTACGCGGAATTCATCGAAAACAAAAAAAACCTTGATCCAATACTGTGGGGATCGCCTTAACGCCCCTAGCTGAGAGTTGACCCCCTTGATCCTCCTAGCCCGCCGAAAGGCCACCGGCTGCGGGGACCTGGGGATGTTGTCGCCCGAAGTTGACGCTGGCGACGCGGTACGGTGGGGCCGTGACTGTGCGCTGAAGCGCACGCAGCACACTCTGTCTTTGTACACTTGAGAGGCAGTTGGTGTGCGCCCGTACGGGCGAAGACGGAGCTGAATGGTGTGGATAAGTTTAGACTACCGTGATGTGAGTAAAGAGCTATTTACACAACCGCAGCGTTCTTCATTCCTTGGCATGCTTTTGGGAGCACGTCCACAACAAATACGTAATACCAACATGACGGAAGCATTCGCGAACTTGGGATGAGAGAGGCGTACTTAAGGCATCTGGGGAACATGTGCTACGGACATGTTGGTAAAATGTATTTTCCCCACCACGTCAGCGACGCGGCGGTAAGACAAAGAGATCGCGCCCGTGCCGGAAAATGCAACCGTCGCCGGGCCTATTCTGGTGGCGCGAAATACAGGATGTAGCCGCGACGCCAAGCGCAAGTGTCAACGTCGAGCCGATGCGGTGGCACTGGAGGAAGAACGGGCCCGCGACGCGGAAAGCTACATGCACACCAGCGTCAAACTTCCCGTGGCACCCTGCCATCGGCCGCCAGCGGCGTCGCTCGCGCTGCGGGTGAAGGCTGCGGCGCGGCGCCGTTGGCGGCCGTCGGGAGGACAGCACGGCAAGTTTGACGCTAGTGTGCACGTAGCTGAACGCGAAGCATGGCGTCGAGACGATGCCGTTGCTGTTAAAAAAACGATCTAGAATGTGTTGCAAATGTAGTCGTATTGTCGTGTCGTCGTGTCGTCAATACAGCTTCGCTTGTCATTCTCCTCTTTCGTCTGCTTGCCTACTTTCTACTATTATTTTTGCTTTCCTACCTTAGTCTTTCTTCCCTCCTTAAAACATCCTTCAGTACGCCGTCTGGCAAAAACGCGATGCGAAAAAAACACCTTCGCGGGGGAGAACGTACCAGCTCGTGGGATTAGCCCGAAAGTCAGAGCGTTCATAAATGTCATCCCTTTGTTACGTTGAGTTGCTTTTCGCCACACTTCAAGTCGCGCCTCCGGTAATGGCTACAAACATCTCGCTCGCATAAAACCATTACTCTAAGCCGAATGAATTTAGCGAAGGAAGCGATTCGCCCGCAAATCAACCGCCCAGCTCTTACTCATCGTTTCAATTCCGATAAAAGTCCAGTCGCCATCGGCATCACGGCGCCCCATTCTACAAAACCAAAATGGACGTCTGAAGGCCCCGGCCTCGGGCTAGTCGCCCTCTCAAGGGCCGTGCCAAATTTTAGCCTCTAGCCGTCGCCATGTGAACGCAAGCCATTTGCCGAGTCCCTGGCGCGCTTGCGCAGAAATTCACCGAACCAGCTCCACAGCGAACGCTCATTCCACGGCGCGCCGACGAGCGCGAAATTTGCTCAGCGCAGTGATGGGAACAGGTAAGTGTACACTCATGCTAACGACGCATATTTATACATAGCTACAATGTGGATGAATTCGTTGGCCATGCCCAACCCGTGAATGCGACCAACATGCCGTTTGTTGTTATTTTCCAACCAGCGGCGATCGATTGGCCTGAATACAAATAGGAGTGACTATACTGACGGTAGCCATGAGGATCCCTGTTAAATACTCTGAATGGCTGAGCCAAGCTAGGTTACGAACGTTCGGCTACGTTAGTCTAAATCAGGCCCTCAATATTGTCACTTGAAATGTAAGACGGTCGTAGCACGGGATTATCATTGGTTACTCGTGCGAAATGTAGGTAAATTTAGGTCATTCAGATTACTTAGGCCATTATAACTATGGTAATCTTAGCATTTCCAGGTGAATTTCTTATGGTAATTCGGGTGGCTGATGTGAGAACCGATATAGCCAATACGAAATCCCCTGAACTCGCAACCGCGGCATTCAAACTGTTGTACACTCTTAGGCAAAAAGGACTAAAATAGAGACTAAAATACAGCCGTTAGTCTTCGCGGGCGACCGTTCATCTTCAAAGGGAGTATCTGCGGCAGAGTACGTGCCGTGTGCATAAATTCGGACTAACTGTTCGTCCCCGCCGATCTATAAGGAGTAACGGGAAGACGAAACACATTCAGTTAGTCTCTTTGCTGCGTCGTTAATCCCCTAATGGCGTCGTCGTTGCCCTTTCGCGCATATGTCTGCGAACAGTTTTATATTTCCAAAACACAAGGCATTGCAGTCACTGGGTGCTTTAGATGGTGCCACGGCAGAAAATATTGATGTTAGTTATAAGAAAATCGCCTAGGGTTAGTAGAGCGGCGGGTAATGGCAAGGAGCGGCGAAGCGCGATTGTCATACGCTTCTCGGCGAGGTTATGTTGATAGGCTGTGTTGCATTCGATTCGTGCGAGATAATAACGGCCACTTTCAAGCGCCTTAACAGTAACTCAAAAATTAGTGACAGTAGCAAAAGTGGATTCCTGAGCGTAATGAATATGTATATGTTTAACAGACTAGAAAAAACGCATGTTGCTGATGACAACTGCAAAACAAAAATGCTCGCTACAGGTAAGCGTCTCGAAGTTATCTTTTACACTCGGTACATAATTGCCTTGGGCACCAAAGCTATGACAATGCTGCAACTGCTGTAAAACCCGCTTGCATTTCGCAGTCGCAATCGTCTAGCGACGCGAATTTGAAGTATTCAGGCTAAGCAACACCAAATTCGCTTTCGCCGATGCAGGAAAACATGGCATGTTTCCTTATTCTGACACTCACACAGACGACACCTTTCACATACGTTACATAGAGCACTTAACATATGTATCGAACACTAAGAAAGCACTTAGCTTGCGCTAATTTGTGCGGAAACAAATGAGTCGTCCGATCGCCCAGCTACCTATCTCAACTAGGCGACGACCAGTTGATTGTTATTTACAAAAAAACTATGGTTGTGAGGCTCTACTTCGAATCGAACTGAGCAATAGTCCCTAAACCTAGCAAAGCGCTAAGCGCAAGGCGCAAAACGCGGTCACGTTCGCTTGCACAGATAGAAATTCGGGCACCAGTTGCAATGGATCTGTTGCGTTATGCACAGAACTACACCCGGTACACTTGAATATTATCAGCTGTTGGAAGCACCCGGCGGCGTGGTCTAGTGGATAGCGCGTCGGGTTCCTTGTGTATAATTCCGGGCGTCAGGGGTTCGATCCCTGCCGGTGCTGGCGTTTTTTTCTTTTTTCTGCACTCTACGCAGTTCGTCCTTGGGGAGTATCGGAACGGACCATCCGGGTGGGGGACTAACCGTTCGTCCCCTCGCAGTTAGTCCCCAAAGGGACTAATGATTGTGGCAGAGGCCGTTAGTCCCCGAAAGGACGAACTTTTAGTCCTTTTTGCCTAAGAGTGTAGTCACAAGGTCGCAGTAGTGCCGTATTCAAGTTCCATATTTAGGTTTTATGTTATCACCAAGTAACGATGCGGTATGTCGACAAAATTTTTGCATCGAACGCGTCGTTCTGTAACACAGCTAGTGAAGAGAACAAACAACGGTGCAGCGGCTGTTGTTGTTGCACGTCTTCATTGCAATCGACGTGCTGCTTGAACTGGGGTCCATCGTGAAGGAGGATCACCTCTTCAAAAGCACTTGAACTTTCTCGAACATTCACCCCAACTTTTTCTCCTATGTCCCCAACAGGCCAGACTTCCATCCTTGGGTAACAAATTCATTTATTCATTCATTCATTCACTTGAGTTGCCCCCCTGAGAGGCTGCTGTGAAATTGAAAGAAAAAGACAAAAATGAATGGGAAGAAGGTCAGTGAAATTCGGTGAATAATAATAATATTAATAATATAATTTTCAAGAAAAAGGAAAACTGTACTGAAGTGAGGCCTACCAAATCTTCACAGGGCTTCAACGGCAGTGCCTCATTATTAAAAAAAAACTAACTGAACGAAAATTTGTTGCGAACTCGCAAACAATACAGAACATGGTTTGCTGGACAGGAGACACTGAGGTCGGCATACCCACAATACTGAAACACTTATACAATAGCACGCCTTAATGTTTTACTTAGTTTTTAGTTAGTTCGGAAAGAGGGAGTTCGGGTGAAGTTGATTGAAGTCATGAGCTACATAACAAATTCTGAGTTCTTTTTCCCGTATCATGTTCCGCATCTAGGTATCAGATGCGGTTCTTTAGGGTGGAGGCAACGCTTCGGAATGTACGGTGTTTTAAAACAACCGCTCGAGTAATGTTTCAAAGCAATGGTTTCTTGCAATAGCGGATCAAAGGTAGGCATAGATAACATGGCCAATATGTTAACATTCCTGGCAATACACAGGCCGTACGCCAAATTACGCAGAAGTGAACGCAAAATAGAATCAACCCTATTTTTCTATCGTTTTCCGACGACTTTCTCCGCGAACTAAGCAAGGTGCATGATGTGTGAATGATGATGCTCACGCATGAATACCATACCATGCACTGTTCCTCTGCAGGTCAACGCTTCGTCCTCTGCCTCCTGTCCTGGACGGTGATTTTGTGCGCCACCCTACTCCCGACCGTCCTCAGCAAAAAGGTCGAGGAAAAGACCGAAATTATCACGACAACGCTGGGTCCTTTGCAAGGATTTCGTAAGGTGTTACGCCGGCTTAACCTTTCGTGACCGCACATAGTGTCACTAGATAAGATACAGAGTGCTGTCACCAAGGCACGCAAATGAGCAACGGCAGCCATTTTGGTGTTTATAAGTGATGCTAGATGGCCGCTTCTGCGGCCTCACCGCTAACGTTGATGAGGTCATTTGTAAACAGCACTGCTGAAGACGCAGCAACACGGGGTCTTCGGACACACTTCCGCAGATGAAATTCTGCGAAGCGCGCTTTGATTCGCGTTCGGAACGACGCCAGTCACGCGCAGGCGCAGAGCAGGGAAATCAAGCTCAGACTATCACAACTGACCGACACAAAACGCATAAACAATGAACAGTCGAAATGTAAACGAAGGTCACGTGATGCGAACTCACCAATCATCACGGCTGCGGCACGGAACAATAGGAGAAAAGAGTGCCGATACTCTGTAACCGTATCTAGTGAAACTAACCACGCCTATTCAAAATCGTTCAATCTGCACGATACTTTGTGGGCCCCTTTTCATAGCGTTCCAGGCGTTTCTGGAACACGTAAAGGTATTTGGAGCTGCCTCAGAAAATGCCATTTCTAAATCAGTTTTGTTTTCATTTTTGCAACATCAACATGATTTTTGACACGCGTTTGCATCAACAAGGTATGGAAAACGGGTGTGGTCATCGCGCGACACTGCTACCGAACAAGAATGCTTGCCACTCGTAATTACTGTGCATCGGCGTTTGGTTTTTGTTATCAGGGTACGAATGCTGAATCAGGAGGTGATTTTCAATCGTCAGGTTTGCACACTGACAGTAACCGACGAACGATTTTTATCTATTGGGTGAAGCGTCAGTAGCAGGCGCGCCGTAGTTCGATGTTAAATAGCGTGCGGATAATATGTGAGACTCCGTCCTCTGATTGCAAAACCCTTGATGAAAAATTTCTTTGCTCAGATTGTAGCATACGTTAAATTTTCTTCTGCAATGTCGCTTGAGTACTATGTTCGTGAGTACGGCTGTTGTACATTCCCAAATCTCGTGTGAACATTCCCGTCCCCATTCCAGCGTCCTCCCAATCGAGGCGTACACTGCTCCGTCCGCTCTTAAAGGGACCATGAAGACAAAATGCAGCCTTGGCAAATTAAAGAGAGAGATTTTGCCCGATAGCACTGACACCAACTTTATCGTAAACATAAAAAAAATAATCGAGACACAAGAGAAAATAGATCAAGTAGTGGCGGCTCCTCAGCCATTTTCCGGTGATGTATCTATGACGTCACAGACGTTTTTTGCGTGATTGACGATCACCTACTTAAGCCACCGCTAAGAAACACAACTGGGCGATTGTAGTACGGCCTCTAGTTCCATTGGATCGAACCACTTGCATGCTAACGTACAGTTAACACACTGGGCCTCCTCGATTATCAGTCCCGGATCGTCCGCGGACTGCCCGAAACGCGATCCGACGCTCGATTTTCCCATGTATTCCTATGGGGCTTCCGGTCCGAAGACAGCCCACGGACTGCCCGCGGACGGTCCAGGACTGGTAAATCGAGTAAGCCCACTGATAACTGTGTTTATAGTGCCCGCCCATGTTACGTCAGTGTAGCGCGAAATTCGAACGTTTCCTATATTTCTTCCGTTTTTCTTATGCGCTCAGACAACATTTTTCATGGATGGGATGAATCTGATAGGGTTACTAAAAGCTAGTTCCTTTAAACTGAATAAATTTGTATTGTGTCCTCATGACCCCCTTTGAGTGCTTTCACACCGGTACCAAAACCAATGACCTACAGCCAATCCATACCTTCGGGCATATTTTATATGGCAGAAACTTCAACATTTTACTAAGCACCTTCCATAAAAGCTGAGGACTATTTATAACAACCCATGGTAAGAAGAGGGATGATATAAATAACGCTTAGGGGCAATGGTCGCGAGCGCCCTGGATTAGGGAACAAACTCGTGCAGAAGATAAGAGCTGAGGTTAGAGCAAGGCAAAATGGGCCCGCCATAGGACTTGCGAGACTACCAACAGGTAAGCCACCGGAGTAGCTGAATGGCTGTCGGGACACGGGACTACAAGTAAGGAAAGGCTGTAAGCAATCAGTGAGCAATTGAATAAAATTTTATCATCATCATCATCAGCCTATCTACGCCCACTGCAGGGCGAAGGCCGCTCCCATGAATCTCCAATTATCCCGATCCTGTGCTAACTGCGGACAATTTATCCCCGCAAAATTCTTGAGCTCATCTGTCCATCTAACTTACTGCCGCCCCCTGCCTAAACGCTGGCTTCTCTAGGGATCCACTCTGTTACCCTTAATGACCAACGGTCATCGTGCCTTCGCATTATATGCCCTTCCCACACCCATTTCTTCTTCTTAATTACTACTAATATTTCCTTAACACCCGTTTGTTCTCTAACTCCCTCCGCTCTCTTCTTGTCCCTTAATGTTACACCTATCATCTGCCGTTCCATTGCTCTCTCAGTCGTCCTGAATTTAATTTGAACGCTTTTAGTGAGCCTCCAAGTTTCTGCCCCGCAGGTGAAGAAAGTTTGTCGGCGAAGAATTGATCCGTATGGCGCACTATAGTAGTACGTGCAAGACTGCCACCAGGTAGACCACGTGAGTAGATTAATGGCTATAGAGACACTTGGGCCATAAGAGCGTAAACTCGGTGACATATTAGCACCGTAGCAGTTCCTGGTGTTCTGCGGGAAAAAAGATTAGCCCTGCGGTTGAACATTAGCAAGCTGATCACAATGATAATGAAGGCGATTGTGACTTCACACCCATCACTGTCTCGCAGCATATTTTGAACCGGACTATCCACTCCTTCCTGGGCATCCCATTCGCCAAGCCGCCCGTGGGCGAACTACGCTTCCGTCGTCCCGTGCCCATAAGTCGGTGGGAAGAGGTGCTTGCTGCCGACGAGATGCCTCCGCGATGCATTCAGGTTCGTGTTACTCTACTAGAGCAAGGAAATGAATTTATTGCTCTATTCGCACTCTCAGGACCGTAGGATCGCTAGGCGCACTGTTTGTTTAATGAGTAGCAAACTTGCGAGCATAATCTTCAGTGATCCACTTGTCCGATTCCTTGCCGTCAAAATGCCCTGAACTTTGTAAACTACGCCGTATGTCGCTTAGTCGGCTGTGCTGAAATGCATATAATCGTCTGCCAATTTTTACGTGGCGTCTGCTAATCGTCTGCCAATTCTTACTCAGATTTCTTACGCGGCGTAAGAATTCTTATAGCCAGATCTTGTTATAGTAGTAAATCGTATTTCTTATAGCCAAATCTTTTTATGAGTGGCCAAATACGTTCGGTTATTTTTTTGTAGTTTGCCTTTCTTTCTTTTCGCCAATGGGGTACGATGGCACTATTATATTGATGACACGAGTAAATTCGCTAATTATGCATTTTGTGCAAATGCAGGGCGTTAGACGATTGGTCCGTTCTCAAAATTGTTCATTCGTGTTTCCATCGTAAAACCTAATTTCAGGCTGCTCTGATTGAGAGAAAACTGCATGAGGCCACCTTTTGTTTAGCGTCTCTGGTAACTGGAACAAATTGTCATAATGATTCCACTAACACCTCCACGTGTGACGCCCTCAGCCACGAGGCTTTAGTTCATTCTGTGTCATTCCGCGCTAATTGGAGACTCGCCGTATCGCTTGAAACGTCGTCCCAGTGCCTCAGTGCATTTATTTGCAGCAAGACCACGCCAATGATGACGTAATAAGATTTCTGGAGCTTTGGTGTAATGCCCTTCAAGCCAGTACACCTTGACGTTCAGTCGGAGTAGGAGGAATTATGTGTGAGTGCGCCTTGCAAGATACCACAGCTTAAAACACTGACAGAAAAGAAAATATTTGTATGCTTACGACCTCTTCAGGGACCACCAGACAACAACCAACATCCAGCCGACTTTATGCACTCTTAAAAAAAAGTCATGGCACTTACTAACAGAACACTAACCAGTTACTTGTGCCAGTATAAACTAGGTGCTTAGTGTTTTTACTAACTGGCCATGCATAACATAGTAAAAAACTACACGTGACAGTGTGTATCAGCTGAGCACGCAGCGCGACATAAGCACCTTCAACACGCACATATATCGCACTTAGACAAATAATTTGAGCGAGAAAACCAACGGGTGGTGCGGGGAGAGCGAGTATAAGTTTCTTACCTTAGAAGTACATTTGATCTTCTTGCTTTTATACCCAGCAGCAGAAATTTCTCTGAGTGAGTCTGTGAGCTTGTTGCAAAAATCAAATATTTTAGCGATAACCTTAGAATTACTCATTTTAAAGTGACCGTATACAAGTCAGCATGTGAATTTGCGGAAACTTCTTAATCGTGATTTAAAGTTGGAAAATTGTTGCAGTTATGTTCAATAATTCATAGAATTGTGTTACTTTCCGAGAATGTTCGTATCAAACAAGCAGCAGTCACTAAGTGCACGGTCTAGACTAGTAACGATAGACTTTAGGTTCCTTACTTAGTGGCAGAGCCTAGTATCAAACAAGCAGCAGTTACTAAGTGCACGGTCTAGACTAGTAACGATAGACTTTAGGTTCCTTACTTAGTGGCAGAGCCTAGTATCAAACAAGCAGCAGTTACTAAGTGCACGGTCTAGACTAGTAGTAACGATAGCATTTAGGTTCCTTACTTAGTGGCAGAGCCTAGTATCAAACAAGCAGCAGTTACTAAGTGCATGGTCTAGACTAGTACTAACGATAGCATTAAGGTTCCTTACTTAGTGGCAGAGCCTAGTATCAAACAAGCAGCAGTTACTAAGTGCACGGTCTAGACTAGTACTAACGATAGCATTTAGGTTCCTTACTTAGGGGCAGAGCCTAGTATCAAACAAGCAGCAGTTACTAAGTGCACGGTCTAGACTAGTACTAACGATAGCATTAAGGTTCCTTACTTAGTGGCAGAGCCTAGTATCAAACAAGCAGCAGTTACTAAGTGCACGGTCTAGACTAGTACTAACGATAGCATTTAGGTTCCTTACTTAGGGGCAGAGCCTAGTATCAAACAAGCAGCAGTCACAAAGTGCACGGTCTAGACTAGTAACGATATCATTTAGGTTCCTTACTTAGTGGCAGAGCCCAGTATCAAACAAGCAGCAGTTACTAAGTGCATGGTGTAGACTAGTAGTAATGATAGCATTTAGGTTCCTTACTTAGTGGCATAGCCTAGTATCAAACAAGCAGCAGTTACTAAGGGCATGGTGTAGACTAGTACTAACGATAGCATTTAGGTTCCTTACTTAGTTGCAGAGCCTATCTACCGTTCTGTGGAACAGTAAAGTTGGTAGTAAACGCAGCCGTTACAACCCTTTCACGAGCTTTTTTTTTTTCTTAAGAGTGGGAGAAAAACACCTGCCAACTGCTATGGTGAAACCGAAAGCAGGGCAAGTGCGACATAGTAATTTCAAATTACCCTAAGAAAATATTTTGTTGGCGCTCTGCTTGGACAACTACGTCCTTGATAGCTATGCTGATGGTCCCGGTAAACAAATCCAGAGTGAGGGAACCTTGGCCATTGACAGTTTTCGAATTAATGTAACGGGAAATTGTCCTAAGCCCGTGTAGCCGCTTATAGAAAGTGCGGAAAGAGTAGCACATCGGCAGCATGAATTACTATCTAAAAGTGCTGCCCCAGCCTACTTTGGATCGTGCCCTCTTTTACAGTCCAGCCTGTCCGATTAAAAAGATAACGCGGCTCGATTAACTTTACTCCCCTGAATTCAAAGTTAAGGTTCTTGCTCGGAAAAGGTCCGCACCGCAAAAAGAGCTAAGCGAGATTTTTGAATTCATGTAACGGAGAAAAGATTGAGAAACACATATCTGTACGTTGCGGGTATAGCTCATTTGTCATCTTCTTTTCGCGCGAGCTGTTCGGTGTCACGTGAAACATTGTAACACCGTCTACGATAGGCGTTTCAGAATCATTACCATGTGAGCTAATACAGGGGTAGTTAGCGACCATCTCGTATAATTGCTCTAAATGCACTAGCATCAAGGGTCCCACAAACACCTAAATTACAAGTCGAACCAAAATCACTTCAGGCTAATGGGAAGGACGGCACTTGATCACGAGTGCAATCCTCACAAGCTTCGTCGTTTAGTCCCAAAATGAATATTGTAATGAATATCGTAATGAATTTGTAATGAATAAATTTGGTAATGAATATTGTAAGCTCAGTAAAGGTTTAACGCAGCAGCATTCCCGGCGTGTCCCGTTTGTGCTTGCCAGAGCTAATGTTACAAGAAGTGGTGTTTGTAGGAGATTGGGAGCATCATTAAACGGTTGTTTGGAACCAAATCCATCATTTATTGACAGTGATGGGCATCGCTGTATACAGCTAAGCATGGATATAACTAAGTTGACAAAATTTTCAAATCTCTCGCTACATGCATGTTTTCGTTACATGCAGGTTTTGAGTTTAGGCTCGCGTGAACGAAGAAGAGACGAAACCAAAATGCTATGAATCACGGATGGTAAACTCACCGCTCAAGGATTTATTTCACGGTGAAAAAAAACTACGTGATTTGTGCCTGCTGCTTTCCCGCAACACAGCACTCCAAAGAAGCAGGGTCACTTGCTTCTGTATTCACAAACGTAGCTTGCTTGCGTACTTCAACGTGCCAAAACGTAACTCAAACGTGTCTTAACGCGTTTCAAGAACCAAACTGATGCTGGAAAGGCGCCTTTTCGCGCATTTAATGCCCTTTTCTGCACTCAAAGTTGTTGGAGGGTACTAGCCGGGGTATTGCATCGGGCGGCGACGTTCTTCTTTCTTGCCAGCGGAGACAGCATTTAAAATTGCGGGCTTGCCTTGAAAAGACAGCACTTTTCGTTTTGTCGCAGCAGAACTCATCACCCAAGAACCGACACCACAGATGGCAGTTGAGACGCACGACTACACGCCGAGAGACAGACAGGCCTAGCACCCAACCAACACCGCACTTCTCCATTTCTCCAGCCATTTATTTTTTCATAAAAAAGTGCAAAAAACAATGGTTCATCAGCGTAACGAATTCATTACGTCAAGGTTAACCGTGGCGAGGCTTTCGTTACATAGGGGTCGCCAACACATTGGTTTCAATAGAGTTGGCAATGGGGAACTGAAAAACTTCGTTCCAGGAATTCGTTACCTAGAGGTTCGTTTCATCCAGGTTTATCTGCGCGAGCAGCGGCTTATCTCGCGAAGACCTCTTGTTCGAAGGTTTACGGATGCAGGTATGATCACGCAGTTATCCCTGCAACTGACCTGTCAGCATCGCGTGCCCCCATTTGCCTCTGCCTGAGGCGGCAGATTGGTGGTTTTAAACCGGTCTGTCTCCCACGCAACTTTTCAGTAGAACTCGCTGTTTCAGCCGCAATCCGCGACCACATATTTTCTTCCAGAAAACACGCTGTTCGTTTTAGTTAATGGTGCACCACTCTGTATTTCTCTCGTAGGTTGCTGTTCAGAGCCAAGAGGACTGCCTCTACCTGAACGTGTGGACACCAACATTAAATAAGTCACAGAACCTGGCAGTCATGGTCTACTTCCACGGAGGAGCCTTCTTTTTCGAGAGACCCCTCTTTCAAAGGGACCTCAGGTAGCACAACTCTTTGCTCGCATAGAAGGTTCAAATGGCAGGATGGATACGCAAGCAAAAAAGTACATATGTACTGCAGTACATCTGTACCGCAATAATGTTTCTTTTTCACATGTCTACATAATAAAACGCCTGGACCGCACCTACATCGCCTAACCTCACTTATATAGAATGGTGGGTAAGTTGGGCTAGGTACTAGACGGAGGACAATTGAACAGCGTCAATATACAAGGGAAGGCTAATATAAACGACAGGCATAAGTGAGGGCGTCCGCAAAATGTCTTGTGGTGAGGAAGGGGTCACCAGACCACATCTGCGCTATCAAGAGAGCAGAAGAACCAAGCTATTCAACTTGGAAGTGAACGCGAGGAATCCCAATTAATCTATACAATTTTTACTCATTCCTTTTCCCCCGCCTCAGAGGGGAACCCATATCCACTAAGAGCCTCGACCTCAGTTTGAAGGGAGGGACACAGCCACATAGCTACCCCGGCAGATGACCATGGATACCAGAACTCGTGTCTGCTTCCTCTTGGTTCGAAGCTGCTCAATTCATCCATTTATATGAGTGTTAACGCACTAATGACATTTTAAGTTAACACCAAGTTCGGACGCGTTACATACTTCACCATTGCGTCAAAGCTCCCGGTTCTAGGCAACCGGTCCGAGATTAGTTTTCTATTGGTTTAGTTTTCACATTTCACAGTGCTTGCCTGTTCTTTGTTGCGTAAATACGTCCCCCCATCAATTAAACGGCGCTGTTTGAAATGCGCAAACCACTACACAAGTATGCTACATATCAAGGCGAAAAACACATGAATGGCCACTCGACTTACAACTTTTAGATGCGACGCATCTCATTCACTCGCCTTGTCCCTGCATCCATCCGGCGTTGTTGTCGGCGTTGTCGGCGTCCACACCTCCCTCCATTCTCCTCGCCGCGCCAGCTGCGCTCTCCGCCGTTCACCCCCTCTACTCTCCGATAGCGAACACTCTCTCGCGAGGGGCATTGGATTGGATTGGCTTTGCTTGGTTTAGCTTGGATTGAATTGAATTGGATTGGATTGGATTTGATTGGATTGGATTGGAACTCTGCGATGCTTCGCATCACCTCAGGGTTCCCCTAGGGAAGATGGTGTTATTTTTAGTTTAAATCGATGAAACGGGTTAACTAAATATTCTATTCGTCAGTCATGCAGGCGCAGATGAAACGCCCTCTTACTCCCTCGCAAACACCGATGAAAAACCAAGCGGTCTATTCTCATACGTGTCGCACCGGCTGCCCTAGTGTTTAAAAAGCTAGTAACAGTGAGTGTTCACTAGCGGAGTTTTCCCATTGCTTCTCAAAAACTGTGGTTGATTCCTCTGTCATAGGAATCGGTAAAACACGAAAGTGAAATGTGCAGCGACGTTTGCAGCTGAGCATGATTTACGGGTCGACGGCAGTCTTGTCGGTGTGCTTGGCAAGCGACGTCCTGTTGGCTGGTCTCTTCGGCAAAGGCGTACTGACGCCATTTCCGTGACGGATATGACGTCAGCGAAATCTTGTTGTATACAGGCATAAAACACTTTCGGGTTTCAGAGACAGACAGACAGACAGACCAAAATTTCTGGATTTAAGTAGCCCAAGAAAGAGTATCGTCTTTAAAAGCTTCGACCAGCTCTCGCTCAGGCTTTGCCGCACCTCGCCCCACAATGACCACGCCTTTTCAGATTCTGAGCGCAAAAACACCGGCAAATGAGCAAAGCCAGGCTGCGCCGTTGTTGAGGCACGTGCGATGCTCGCGAACTCTTTTGTTGATACCCCGACCAGACTGGACCATATACAGCCTTTCGCAAGACACTCCTATCATATAAACGACACCGGCGGCGTAGTCGGAGATCTATACAGGTCTATCAATTTTGGTTGCCTCCCGTAAGGGAGCTTTTATACATTCATTGCCCTCGATGACACGCGCACCATGTACTCGACCGCAGGTACATGGCAGCCCTGGGTAACGTGGTCGTGGTGAAGATGAACTACCGCCTCGGTGCCTTCGGCTTCCTGAGCGCCGGTACCGACGATGCGCCTGGCAACATGGGCATCTACGACACGTACATAGCGCTGCTCTTCGTACGCGACAACATCCGGCTCTTCGGTGGTGACCCGGAAAAGATAACTGCGTTCGGAAACAGCGCCGGTGCCATAACCATCGGACTCATGGTACGCCGTTGGGGCACGCGTTCTATAGCCACAGAAGTCTGTAGGTCACAGTTCACACCAGGGTATACTTTTTATGGTGGCGCGAGTTCGGACAGCGTGCGCCATTTGTGGTCTCTCATATCACGGCGCGTGCGCTGCAAGAAGCCACCTGACAGTAGGAAGGAACGCTCCCATTATCCGAGGCGTGGTGGTCGAGTGGTTCTGCAGAATGTTCCGGGTAGCGTATAGGCGCTTCCTAGTCAGCACAGCCAAGCGATGCGTGGCGCCATCTAGGGGCATGTTTGAAGCTATGTCCACGTGCATGTGGCGCTTAGCGTCACTAAATAAGCTACGCTTAAGAGTACCACACTTCGTGCACCCGGACGCGTCTGGGGGCCATTTTGTTGCTGGCTTTCGATGTTGCCATCTCTCCCAACAAAACCGCCGACGGTTGTGGCGGGAAGAGTGTGACCGGCCGCTCTAGCGTCCGCACAGCATAGAAAGAGAGAGAAAGAGGAGAGGCACCCAGAAACAAAATGGCTGCGCCCATATGTAAACAAATATCACGTGGTGCCGGCTGACCAAGGAAAATCCTGGCGGCACTTAACAATGAGAGAAAAGAGTGCCGATACTCTAAAAGCTTTTATTTCCGCTCCTACGAAGCAAACATCCTAACCCGGGTTGAAATCCCGTTACCGCTTTTTTTTTTTTCATTTTCAAGGGTATGTCATATTTGAATATCACATTTTGTTGTCACGCATATAATCAATTTATGACATCTTGATGCATTATAAATCAGATTTAGGGTATTTTCGTTGTCTTTTGGTCAGTCTCGGTAGCTGCTTCTTGTACGTTTTTGTGGGTTTTCCCCTTTTTTCTTTATTCTTTATTTACAGATTACCCCGCATTGCCCGAAGGCGCTACAGCAGGAGGGTTACAACATGGACATACACAAATCTTCATTTTTACAGCCCACTTGCGCTTCAGACAACCTGTTCCGCTCTTTAATGGTTTTTACAAAAAAAAATGACTTAGCGAATAGGTCCGTCCTGGTGCACCATGTCCCTATTTTGAAAACATGGTCAGTTCTATGTGAACGGTACTGAGGCTATTTGAAGTATTTTTCTTTGTTAATTCCTGTGTTATTGTGAAATATCTGAAAAAAAGAACTTTAACCGCAATTTTCGTCGTCGCGAGGAAAGCAGCTCCCACCCAAGTTTGTTTTTCATCTGAGTGCTAGTATCTTCCCTCTTGTACCGTCCCAAGACGAACATAGCTGCTCGGTTTTGAATTTTCTATGGTCCATCAGACAGTGTGACTTGGGAGTGATCCCATATGGCACAGGCATAATCTACTATAGGTCTTACATATATGTCAAAAAAGCCGTCTTCTTTAGGTTTTGCTCTGAAGTTTGAAGTTGCATTGCATAAAATTGATCGCCCTTCCAGCTTTCCCCACTACGTCGCTTGCATGTGCATTGCATGAGTAATCGGAAGGAAACACTACACCTAGATATTTATAAGTAGCAGCTTTTTTTTTTACAGAGACATTGTTTAAAAGGTACCCAGCCTCGATTGGCTTCCGTTTCCGTGTAAAAGAAACGTGAACACACTTTCTATTATTTAAATTCATTTTCCACGTAGAGCACCAATCCTGAACACGTTCCAAGTCAATTTGTAGTTGGGGAGACTCACTCTCACTTCTGATTTGTTTATACGCGACGCAATCGTCTGAAAACAGTCGGTTTCGGCTATTTCTGTTGAATATTTTTCTACACCGTGGTTTTCAACCATTGCAGGTCAGTTTTGGCTGTTATTTATTTCTGTTCGGGTATGCTTCAGGTATTTATGCTGTGAGATAACCCCCATAATCAAGCTCAGGTGATGGCTGGCTGTAATGACTCGGAAATGCATATACGCTTCCAGGCAAAGCAGAGTAACCAAAGTATCTTTGAGAATGCGAGCCCGCCAAAGCAACCCGGCGCAAACCTGACGTTGGTGCCGGCACGCCTTCATACCCTGTCAGTTGTCTGCGATCACTGGACACCCCATAACGCCTCCTGAAGACTGGATTCTTTTGGCCCCGAAAGCTGCAGAGGCGCGAGCAAGATGAAGAGAGGTGGACCAGTGTCGGCTGCCTAAAACGGGTTGATTTGTACAGCGGAGTAACCGCAGTGCCATACCTGAATTATGCATTTTTTACTACCTTAATAAAACATTCCGTACATATAGAATTGTGTGATACGTAGTTCATACCGAGCATGGCACGCGGAGGCTCAACAAAAGGAGATATTCTTTCCCAAAAACAGGGGAATCAGATGGTTTCCCGGAATTTGCCACATTTTTCGTTTTTCTATCTTCCATAACGGACGAAATCAGGCTTTGTATGTTTTCCCTGCGCTCTGTACATACGGAATTCACACGGAAAATTATTTGGGATGTCTGACAGTCTAAAGAAGCAAACATGGTGTCATTTTTCGAAGGGCATGCAGTATCGTACTACCATACGTTTTTCAAGAATGCCCCTGGTTATATGGCGGCGCGGTGTCAAGATGGGTAAAAACGACGTATCACCGGAAATTCGTTATATGCAGAACGTTTCATGAGGGTAGTTTGCCTTTTCTGGGATACCGTATTTTAGCCCGCATAACCGGCCCCTGCGTATAATCTGCACCCCCACTTTCAACCCGCCGGAAAAGAAAAACAAATCCTCGCGTATTGCCCGCACATTGGATACAGGAAAGGCTGCACCAAAGCTACTGCTCAAGCAACACTATGTAGACAGAAAAAGCGCATATTTGGAAAGTAGAATACGCTGGCTGCGAAGGGAAAGTCACAATTTACTCAGTGTCACTGCTCCCGCCAGAGCTATCACTTGAGCCGCAGTCTTCACTGTTGTACATAAGGTCATCTTCAGGTCCATCCATGTTGTTTGTGTTTTTTTTTCGTCCTTGTTGTTTTCTTCCTTGTCCTTGTATGTTTTGCGCAATCGCTGCCATGGAAGGCTTAGTGAGTGTTACTACGTAGGAGCTTCACGGCACGACGCGCATTGCCGTGAAGCTGCACTAACGGAAATACCCTACGTTTTATCCGCCCTCCTACGTAGCCGCTGAAATTTTCGCATTTTTGGTGCGGGTTATATGCGCAAAAATACGATACGTTTCTGAAAGTCTGTTAATTAGCATTCAATATGACATACGGCCGACAGCCCGTGCGTCCTTATCTGACGCTATGTGTATTCACTTAGGTGCACTGCTTTATACCCAGCTGGGCATCGATGTACACGAACGACCGATTCCAGAAACAAGCTTTGTTCCGTTCCCGTCGCTGCTGTTCACATACAGTAGCCGACCGATTTTTCTGACCTGGAGGGCAACGAATAACAGTTCGAATAAAAGAACACTCCGAAAATTCCGTGAGGCGCAAAAACGAACTTTAGTTCGTTTAAAAATCGCGCATGGTTAAGAACGAACCTGATGATGATGTTGCTTATAAGTAGAGACCGGAACTTTAGGCAAAATGCCTATTTTTTATTTGAGTCCGTATCGAGCCTATTTAACATATAAGCATGAACTAAGGGAAGGGGAGCATTTTAAGCAGTAGTTGATTGTGCCTATACGTGCCTATTTTGAGGTTCGTGCCTTTACAAGCCTTTAAGCGCCTATAAATACCTTTTTTGGGCTGTCGAGTACAGAGTTTTCCTAAATCAGTCGTATATCTCGATGGAAAAATGGGAGATCTATTGCTGGACCGATGGGAATGCATGAGCATCTTGTCCTCTTCATTACTAACTTGAGGCTTGCCTACATTTGCTAATTCAGCGCAGACCTATGCGAAGCATTAGTCGCTGCTAACATCCCTTGGGCGAAGGTAGAAAACAAGACTTTCAAGAATTTATTGCAAAAGTACTGCAAACAAAATTTACCATCAGAGTCGACTCTTCGCAAGGAGTACCTGTGACCACTCTACGAGAAGACGCTACAAGAAATTAGAAAAGAAATCGGTAAATTCCACATATGGATTTCTGTGGACGAGACGACAGATGCGACCGGACGAGTACTCGGTCGCTTTGTGGTCGGAAAGCTTGACGCAGAAGAGAAAACAACACCTTTCCTGGTCTGCTCGAAAGAGCTAGAAAAAACTAGCGGCGAGACCATCGCCCGCTTCGTGAACTCGTCCTTGAAGCTTCTGTACCCCTGCAAAGCCCACGACGACCGAGTACTGCTGCTGTACACAGATGCAGCAACTAATATGCATAAGGCTGGTGCACTCCTCAAGGTTTTTTATCCAGATTTATTGCACGTCACTTGTCTTCCCCACGGGATTCATCGGGTGTGTGAAGAGCTACGAAAGTCGTTCAGTTCTCTCAACGAACTGATAGCTGCAGGGAAGGCGGTGTTTCTCATGGCTCCTTCCCGCATTCGTGCTTTCAGGGAGCAATTGCTGGGTGTACCTCTTCCACCGGAGCCTCTTGTTACCCGCTGGGGAACTTGGCTGAAGGCAGTGGAACACTACAACCAACACTTAAACGGTGGTAAGGCTGTTGTAAGCAGCTTTGCAGAAGACGAGAGTGTCGCCGTGAGAAGGGCCAAGAAGTTTCCACATGATGGTACACTTCCATGTGACTTGGCCTATTAGTGTGCCCATTTCACGTTCTTGGCAACAACAATACAGAAACTTGAAAGTTCGGGCACCACGCTGACTCAAAATATTCAGCTGATTTTGGACGCCCAGGAAAGGTTCGCTAGTGCTCCCACGTGACCTGTTGCTGACAGAGCTATAGAGAAGCTTAAGTCTGTCTTAGACAGAAATCCCGGATTTTCTACGCTGAAGGAACTGTCTGAGGTTTTGAGCGGCGGACATACCGCGATTCCAGGTGGAATCAAAACATCCAACGTGCCGAAGTACAAGTACGCTCCGCCAACTTCAGTGGATATGGAGCGTTCTTTTTCTGCGTACAAGCAGATATTGATAGACAAAAGGCACAACTTCAAGCCCGAAAACCTGGAGATGGTGCTTGTCTGCAACTGCTTCTACAGCCTTTCGCATAGTGTTGCGTCACCCTAGATATTTTGAGACCGCGACCCTTGAGTGTTTCATGAAGAAAATAAAATTGCGTTTTCGAAATCCCGATGTTTGTATCCTGTGTTTACTCGAAGCCGAAAAATTGCACTGAAATACGCCGCCTGAGTAAATATTATTCGAGCCTATATATGCCTATAAGGTAGTACATTGCGCCTATATATGCCTAAATTACGATTTTTAGCGCCTACAATAGGCGCCTAAAACCCGTTTTGTTAGTGCCTAAACTTCCGGTCTCTACTTATAAGTCAGCGGCACCTGGTGCCTGCAATAAAGTGGTGTCTAAAAAAACTGGCCACGTATGACCCGTTTCCCGCCTTTGAGATTGCTTCCGCCGCTGACTACGGCTTGCTCCCAATTCGCGGACAGCTTGGTAGACAGCATGTAGACAGGTTAAGAAGCAGTCTAATTAGACGTCTAAAAGAAGCAGAATTGGAACGGCAACGCGGTCACCGCGGTCACCAACGAAGACAACTTTGAAGCAGACATGTTGAGCAACGCATGCCGCAGGTTTCGTAAATATTATTGCTGTTATTATTACCAACATTATGTCATTTAGAAACTCAACAAAAGCAGCTTCGCCCCCAGTAAATTATATTAAAAATTTCAATAGAATAACAAGTTAATTTGCCACAACATTAGTATGCAAAAAGGTGGCGCTGGCGTCACTTTTTACTTTAGACAGGAAGGTAGCCTGCATCGTTGCTGACTTGGAAGCAGTCTTCGTTGACTGCTTTGCTTGTATTTGAACGGGGCTTTACATGGCGGACTGTCCGCGAAGGCGACGACGAAGCCGCCTAAAGGGTCAATTGGAACGCACCCTAAATGCAAAATTATGGCCCTCAAGTTCAAAGTTCGTCAGCCCGGCGGGAGTCAAGCCAATCGCCATCCAATCTGAAGCTAGCCAGATGGCTTAGGAATAAAAATTGCGTCGTCTTGAAGTCGCACCATGGCTCTGTCGCGGGAAATTCTGACAGGAGAATTGAACTACAAGCTTTATTTTGTGCGAAATATGCGTGGTTCATATACATTACCGATATGGGATCGCTGGTGCTTCCTCGGGAAAGTCCGGAATATCCAGCAAGTCCAAGAAAATTCACGCATGAATCAGGACTAGTGGGCCAAGCACTGGGGATCGATCTTACACTAAGTCACCCGTGAGAGTGCTTACTACTGCTAAAACGATTTCCAATCCAATCCAATAAAATCCAATTCAATTTCTTCCACTCCAATCCAAATCCAATTCAATCTTATCCAATCCAATCCGATTCTCTTCGCTCATGCACAGCACGGCTCTCTATGAGCTCTCTCTCTCTCTCTCTCTCTCTCTCTCTCTCTCTCTCTCTCTCTCTCTCTCTCTCTCTCTCTCTCTCCAACCTTTTGTGAACCTTTTATTTTGTTCTGTTAGCCTTTTGTGAACATTTTGTTCACAGATGTTTCGATTTACACGGTGCTGTGCCGTGAGCACGGAACGCCGGACGCCGGACAAGCCTCGGCGTTAAGGTTCTTCGCCCCTAAAAAACGGTCGGCTACTGTATCTTCCCCCGCCCCCTGACTGCAGGCCACGTCGCCGATGGCCCACAGCCTGATCAAGGGGGCCATCCTGCAGAGCGGCAGCCCCTGCATTTCCATCATCGCGCGCGAGAACCGCAGCCTGGAGATCAGCAACAAGCTGGCCTACATGACCGGCTGCGCCCAACCCGGAATGAGCTTCGTCACGCACGGCCAACAGATCGTCGCCTGCCTGCGACGGGTCAGCGCCGACATAATTGTGGTGCGGCCCACTTCTCCTTTCTAGGCCTCTGCAACAGAGTTGCATATTAAGCAATGCTGCAGCGGACTCGCCATAATTAAAACTCCGACATTACTATAGTGCAGTGCCCTTATTTCGCCAACTTTATCAGAGGACCGTATTAGTTTTGTGCATTTTCTGGTTGTGTGCGTTGTTTGTACCGCCTTTCTAGTTACCTGGTCACGCCTTGTGTTTTTTCTACTTTTCTTTCTCTTATTTTCTCCTCTATTTTTATGTACCGCTGTCCTTTTTTTTCCCTTTCATTTCCCGTATCCCCTCCCCCATGAGTAAGGTAGCCAACCGGACAGTATTCTGGTTAACCTCCCTGCCTTTCCTGTACTATTCCTTCCTTCCGACATTTCAAACTTTCGCCTAATTAGAACAAGTTTGAAGAATATTTGTTGCCCCGCTATATTATCAATGTATTTAAGTCCGCCTAATTCAAACTGCTCCATTGCGTAAATTCGGTTAATTCGTACTTTTTTCACGTATTTGGCCGAAAATACCTGCTGCATTCGCCGCTCCTAGCTGCACATTTACATCCTTATACCCATAACAGTCACAAATAATGCCGATTACGTGCATACACGCGTCCGAGCTAACCGCGTGCGCCAACAACCGCGTGTGGGTAGAACTGGCTGCCTTGGCTAGTATAGAGAACTTTGTTTTCAACTCTCATGCAAAGACAAAACAGTCGTGATTTGCTTTTTTTTATTTTGCTTTTTTAGTTGTTTTCAAACTGTGAATTACACTTCTCTATTGTAGGTGAATGTTCTAATATTAAATACATGTGAATGATTCATCCCAACACAAGTTGGTATGTTTCCTCGACTTATATTTACGGGAGCTTCAGATAATTCAAACAAAATCCTGGGGACCCTTGGACTTTGAATTATCTCCAGTCTACTGTAGTAGGAAATCTGTCGCTGCGATCACGTACCGTCATGGGCGCCACCATAGCAGCTGGCAACGTTCCTCTTGTACTTGGCTTGGCTTGGCTTGCAACCTGCCTTCCTTTGCCCGCTCATGACAAAGACAACATTCGCGCCGCGGTGGCTCAGTGGCTGATGCATTTTGCTGCTGAGCTAAAGGACGCGGGTTCGGTGCCGGCCGCGGTGGCTACTTTTCTGATGGAAGCGAACAGCGACAACGCCCGTGTGTTGAGTTTTTTGGCGCATGGTAAAGATTCTCAGGTACTCGAAATAAATTTGGATCACTATACTGCGGCGCGATTTATATCACAGGTTTTGCGTCGGCTCGTTAATCACCATTATCTAAGAAAAAATGGAAAACATTTTTTTTTCCTGTTCACATTTAAAGAAGCTTTTAGGTTTTTCTCATAGAGACGTTTTTGGTTAGCTATGCTTTTATTATATTGAAATAACATCACCTGTTTTTATACGCAAAAATTAAAGCCGTTCCACTCGATGTGAAAACAATCGGAAGTGCGGAGCAGTGGTTCGCCATGCTGGGCTGCAGCGCCGTTATCCCTTCACTGCTGCCACCCAATGCATTTCAAATTTCCCGCCTTCACAGTGCTCACGCGCCCCCTGCATGAAACTGCGCCAGCGGCAGTTCTGGTCTTTTTGTGTTTGCTTTAATTTCGCAAGCTAGAGCTGTTTTGCGTCTTTTTGAACGAGCCACTTTTCTTGCGCGGCTGGAGCCTTTCTGTTGCATTTCGAACGCGCCATTTTTGTCAAGCGCAGTTTCTTTTTTCGCTTATTAAAACAAACCCAACGAGCGTTCCTAACTACATGAACGCGGGAGCTGCCCTTTATATACACAGATTTTGCCTGGAATGTACCTGCAGCTTTTTTTTTTTTTTTTTTGCGCTAAACAACCGGACGATGTATGACAAGCGCCAGCGGTTCACTAGGTTCGAACGGTTGGGACTATTTAACCGCGCGGTTTCAAAGCCTCAGCGTGACTCCCTGACGACGGTACATCAGGCTCTACGTGGTTCCGTTATCTCGCTGCGCCGCCTGATTCCGGCAGTCGCGTCGACTGTTAGGGAACTACAACGACAAGGCGAGCTCGCCCGTAATAGCAACGGTTTTTGTAGCCACAGACAACTTTTGAGCTTGTTTGCTAGTCATGCCAAGTAATGGTGGAACGTTTCTCCACGGTACATAAAGGCACGTTCGCTGAAGCGCGCATCGCCTAGACTTTAGCGCCAGATTTCCCTTAGTGTAATATTAGAGTGAAACTCCACGGGTGCTTGGGCCTAATCCCACGGGGTGCCGGAAACCGTCCCGTGGGGTTGATTTCCCACGCGGTCTCTCGTGATTGGCTGCGCGCGCAAAATGTCGCTGCGGGCGCAGCCAATCATGGGACACCGCGTGAGAAACCTGCCCTGCCAGAAGTCTTGCGGCGCCCCGTGGGATTTGGAACCTGCTCTTGCAACACAAATCAGTACGCCTGCAAACACGTTGCCAAAAAATTAGCAGGGGTTTAGCTCGGCTATGCCAGAATATACGTAGCGTGAGCTAAGGTTCAGCACAATACAATCCAGTCCAGTCGAGTCCAGTCCAGTCCACTCGCTGCTCCTCGCGCATGCGCATCACGGCTCTCCAGAAGCCACGCGAAACGGCTATCACGCGGCTTCGGCGAAGCGCCAGACTTTGCTACTGCGCAATGGAGGCGCACAGCTGGGCACGCGCCGGCGCCAGTGCGTCTGCCGCGGCTATGACGTCACTCCTCTAGAATGCGCAGACCGGCGAATGTGCAGACCCAATTCTCTATACACCCGTACTTCAATTTGATTGGATTTGCAATCCAATCCAATACAATCCAATTTAACCCAGCCAAATTTAATCCAATCCAATCCTATCCAATGCTCCTCGCGCTAGCGCAGCACGGCCCTTCAGAGTCCACGCGAAACTGCTCAACCTCGGCCAGTGTAGCTTACGCTTCACAACTGGGAAGCTTCAGAACGCTTATAAATGTGGAACTGTCGTACTGGCTTGTCTCTGATTGTCCGAGTGCGCAGTCACTATTGGATCCGGTAACTGGCATCACATCTGAAGACAGCGCATTCTGTGCTTCGGGCAAAACCTCTCCAACTTTTTCTGTTCAAAATATGAAATGATTTCTGAACGCAGCCGATAAGCGCGCCTAGTTCTTAGATAAGGTGGCCAAAAAGCTATAAAGTGGAGTTGGCGTACGCTCGTACTCCCGGCTCAGATTTTAGATGCGACGCTCAGAGCATCTCGTGTCGGCGGCCCTGTCCTTCATGCGTGCGTCCGTTGTTGTCCGCAGCCACTCTCCCCCTCCCCTCTCCGATAGCGAACACTCTCTCGCGAGGGGCATTAGATTGGATTCGATTGGCTTGGCTTGGCTTGGCTTGGCTTGGATTGGATTTGGATTGGATTGTATTAAAGTGGATTTTGTTGGATTGTGTTGCGTCATAGCCGCGGCACTCTCTCCGCGATCTCCTCTCCTTCGGGCGCGCTGCGCATACAACCGGTGTGCCGTTCTCCGGCGGCCTTTCGGTCGACGGTTGCTCTCCGCTTGCGCTTGAACCCCCCTCAGCGTCGCATCACACCAGGGTTCCCGCGAGGGGAGGTGGGCGTAATTTTTTTTTCTAGTATTTCTTACGCCTAGTGTCACCGCCTATTCCGGGTGTTCAAGCACAATTTCGATATCACTTTGTACGGCAATTACACACATTTAGAGCATCACCATTAAATTTAATTCCTAGCCTAATAAAGCGAAAACACGATGGTTTAACAAGCATTAGTCCTAACCGCTATCACGCCTAACGTCGATACAGTCATTAGACAGTTTTAGCGGTTCGTTTTTTATGGTCCACTCCACTCCCGACGGCCCGTTCAGCACAACCGCAGCATCAGCAGAAGAAAGACTTTTAGCTAACCGATAACCATATCTCCCTCAACGGGGAATCATTCGTGTCCATGGTTCTGCCATGTGTGTTTGTTAACGAAAACTTTGTCCGAAAGGAAATATAAGAATTGGTATTTCGGTCACTCGAATAAAGCAAAATACCGTTTTTTTTTGCTTTATGTCGCCTTTCTTTTATCAATGTAGTCGCTAACACGGTGTAATGTTACTAAATAATTTAAAAGAAGCCGTTCAACTTTCGAATAGCCAAGACAAGGCTGTCTTTCTGGGAGCTTCGTGGAAGTAGGCTCACGCTTCGGTTGACAATTTTCGCTTCCGTTCTAAACGTCGTTGAGATGTGGGACATCTGAGCTTATTCCGAGAAGCGCTTCTGCCGTTCCATGTTTCATGGATCATGTTTCATGTTTCAACTGAACAAACGGAGTTTGCAGTAGCTCGATCGCCTCGCTGGGGGCAGCCATGTTGCAATTCCGGGCGGTAGAGCAAGACATCATTCACACAGCCGTTTTTCACCGCGTTACGTCACCATCATGTCACCGTCTTCTGTCATGGGCGACGGTTTTTCAAGTGATTTCTCGCCAAAAACGGTGCGACGGTGACGGGAAGCCGATCTCTACGTTTCCGTTCCGTCAACGCGACGGGACCACGCCTCGTGGTCCCACACCACCCACACCAGCCAATCAGAAAACAAATTTTTACAGCTAAATGTAGTGAAAAGTGAGCACACGTAAACCTAAGCCATTTTGTTTACTTTTCAAATTAAGCACGCCAAATTCCAAGCTAACTGGTCACTAGGCAGTCGACCCCGTACACTGACAAAGAGCTGCAGTACGAACGCTACTCCGTCACGTCTCCGTCGCGGTTTTTCGACGTAACGGTGCCGTGATGTAGAAGGGGACGGCTGTGTGTAATGCGAAGGCAAGATAACCGCTGATCATTAAGGGTAACAGAGTGGATCCCTAGAGAAGGCAAGCGTTGCAGGGGGCGGCACAAAGTTAGATGGGCAGATGAGATAAAGAAGTTTGCGGGGATAAATTGGTCACAGTTGGCACAGGACCGAGGCAATTGGAGAATAATGGGAGAGGCCTTTGCCCTGCAGTGGGCGTAGATAGTCTGGTGATGATGATGATGATGATGACGTAGAAGGGGACGGCTGTGTGAATGTGGGCTAAGAAGCCATGACGGGCCGCTTAGAGAGGCTAGCGAGCGGCGCGGGGTTCCGCTCCGGTAACGCCGCTCGCGCCGGAGTGCGCCACGCATGCGCAATGGCGCTCCCGCTTGCTATCGCAGCGGAGCGGACCGTCAGAAACGGTCACCTAAACGTCTCTACTAACTGTGTTGCACACCGCGTGGATGCCCTTAATTGTGTGGTTTGGCCCACTTTCCCAAGGTATGTTCCGCACAGATTAAGTAAATGTAAATTTGTTGCACAGCACATTAATGAGCAACGCCGCTTCGCAAACGGGTAACACTGGCGACGCGTGGTCCGCAGAATGCCCAGCGTGCACTTTTTGCAAGCCTGGAGATCTTCTTGCCGACCTTCGGGGATCCCATGCTCCCCGTGCACATTCTCGATGCGCTGGACATGGGGCTGTTCAACAAAAGCCTCAAACTGCTCATCGGCGTCACGCCCGACGAAGGAACCAGCTTACTGAGCACGTAAGTAGGCGTCTCGTCATCCCAGGCCGCCGCTCACTGCGAGTTGAAAGCGCTGAGGAAAGTTTCAACGCGAGAGCATTCAATGTCCCATTTGGCGAAAATGATCCCTTCACCCTTCAGTCGTGGTGGCGGTGGTTGTGATGCTCAGGATGATGACGATGATGAAGATGATGACGATGAAGATGATGAAGATGGTGGTGGTGGTAGTGGTGGTGGTGGTGGGGATCATGGCGAGGGAACAACCGGAGCATTTTTTCTATTGAATTGACATATTTGTTTTTATTTTTTCTACCCAAAGCCTGTATTTCATTCTTTTACACAAACTAACGAGGTTGTTATGAATTTGTTACCGCCTCTTGAATTTTTATTGGAAGAGGGCGCTGAGCAGCTTACTCAGATCCAGCGGTTCAAGCTTCCCCGACGAATCGGGCTGCCACTGTCGCCGCCAGGCTAAAGCCAGCGGCCACCACGTCCCGGCCCTAAATAGGTTTCTGAAGGTCGCGATTTCAATCGCGCAATCGCTAGAGTACCCCTTCACGACAATGTATACCAAAAATTACACCTCTGCGTAAAGCAGGGGCTGCGCAAACACGCAACAAAGATGCTTTCGTTCTTCCTTGCTCACCTACCGCTTCCTTGCCGCCACACTTGCGCGCTCTGACGTGCAACAGAGCGGTTGTGACGCACCCGTGTGACGCACGAAGCTCTCAACAGTACGGCTGCGCTATTGGTGGGCCCCGTTAAGTGCTGTAGCCAGTCAGCGTTCCCGGCTCTGGGAGAAACGCGGTTGCGCGCAGCGCTCCTGCACCGGCGGCACGGCGTATTCGTCCTGCACGGGTGGCATGGACCGTCGCCATCCGTTACACGAGCGTAGCTGAGTTTGTAGTCGTTTACAAGGTATTAATAACGCTGAAAAACACGGAAAATCTCTGCGGGCACAAACGGCCGCTACACGCGCAACCGCGGCAAGCATCTGCCTGCTCGGTCGGCAAGCAGCCCACTGTGCGGTGTACACACGATAACGCATACACCGCAGCAGCTAAAACTTGTCACCGCCCGCGAGTACGGGGCTATTGCTGAAAATCAGTTTGCAAATACGCGAAAGGGGGTGATAGTGCAGTGAAAGATTGCGCGGGGGGTCGTCGTCGTCGCGGCCTCGCAAAGCAGTGTCTGGATGACGGCGGCGAGGCTAAGCCTTTTCACCGACCTCGATGGGACGAGTTCACCGCGAAACGCTAACGCTAGCGAGCCGCAAGCGAGCCGCTATAGTCGTCGGTGGCAATCTTCAATTATTGTCGTTAGCGAGCATGTTCAGTTAGGAAGCCCACTATCTTGCCTTCAAACGCTCGTTTGCGCTCGTTTCCTCCGACGCGAGCACGGCCGCCGCGAGGAGCCGTTCGATGCGGGCCCGCCACCGACCGACCCCGCTGAGCGGTAGTAGGCGGAGCTTGGCCGTCGTCTGCTACAAGCGTGACGTACCGCCGAGCGGAGCCAATGGCTGCGCGCTTCTCGACGCAACCCTGTTTCTCTAGGTGTCACCGATCAGGTCTTGCGCCTGGTCGGTGGCGTCTCCGCTTCCACAGTGCTTTGGAGGAGCGGTTAAAGAGGGAATGCGCCAGTCCTTGTTGCGGGCCCTTTTTAATGAACGATAGCTCGGCTAATACTGGACGCTTTTAAATCATTTTTGCGACAGGATGTTCTTTGGATAGTACTCCAATGATTGCGCACGTAAAATCTCAACCTTTGGAACCCTGTTTAGGGCCCCTTTAACAGGGGTTGGCTCAATAAAGTTTGCCTCTCTCTCTCTCTCTCTCTCTCTCTCTCCGCCAACAGCCTAACTTTAGGGGAAAACCACCGAAAAGTACAACAAAGGCAGGAGGCACGTATTTTTCGCTTGTTTCCCAAAACTTCACCGTGCACTAACTCGCCCAGCAAGCTACGCTTCAACAGCTTAACACTCACCCGTCAGCCCAGTTAACGTTTCCATCCTTTCCAAACACCGTTGTTTCAAGAACGTGCGCATTTTTTATACTCGTAACAAGATGAATACTTTGGCATGTTCGCATGTGGCAAGTTTTTTTCAGTAGTATAAGATGTAGTGATTTGACGCTCCTGGCGTTCGCATGTACTGTCTGTCAAAATTTTGTGGGCCAGTTGAAAAATTTCTGAGTCACGAAGAATTAAAGAGTTCAGTGCAAGAGTTCAAAAAAATCAAGTGATACGGGATTGATTACGTTACGAGAGTAAGAAATAAATGTGCTTTAGCCAACTTTATGGCATGCAAAAGTTTATTTCATTCAAGAGCAATGCCTGCATTATGAATCATTTGTGGCCCATAAACCATGGCCTAGAAACTTTTGAAAAAGACTGTATCTGCACCGTACGGTGCTTTCTGGTAGCGGAAACGGAATCTAATACAAAGCACGCAAACGAGAAGGTGTTGGCTTTGAAGTTCGGTAACCCATTCTTGCTATCCGTATTTGTTTATGCGATTGGGAATCATCAGAATTATGCTTCGGGCATCATTGGGGCTTCGAGCTAGCCGTATTTTTATCAACTGTGTGGTGGGTAACCGATCAAACACGAACGAGGGAACTGCGACGCACTGTTGTCACCTTTATATTCCACTCCCGTCACTTCTCATCCTGAAAGGGTCCATGCAGACAAGACGCAAGTCTGGTTCATTCGAAAGATTACCTCGTTAGAAACATACTAACACCACTTCTAACGTAAACTTCGCACGAATAAGCTACATAATAAGGAAAAAAAGAGAATGACCATGCGACCCACTAGCACATTTACCGCAACAGAACTTACGATGTCATAGGTGACAGCTCTGCGATTGGCTGAGGCCGGCAAACGCAAATTAGCAGGGTTTATAAGCTTGCCGAACAAGCTGTTTGTGGTTACATTTAGTGCACGTTATTTTTACAGCAGTAAGAATGGTGGGGTAAACAGCGGAAGTTACAAATGCACATGTAAACATAAAAGTACCGATGCGTTCTGTGGTTGGTAGAGCGCACACTATGCTGTTTTAGCTCCACAGCAGTCCGCCGCTTTGGGGTTGTCTCAGACGACACTGGCCGATTGGCGTCGTGTCTTACGACGGCGTCTTACATGGCCGTGTTTGTCGAGCGAAGATCATGTTTGACGAATGATTATTTTCTACCTTAACAAAAACAAGCGCCGTACATATACGGTCAAAAACAAAAGGCGAAAAATGGCCTGCTACGGTATGGTGGCGCCATCTAGGTTGACTAACGGTAAGCAAGCCCCACCCCCCACCCCCCCGGAAAAAAATTTATCATTTCCGACGTCACAAAAACACACGATTTGGCGGCAGAATCAAAAGTTTAACTGAAATTGATAAATTTGTCAGTGAATAAAGCATCGTTTACGTC
Organism: Haemaphysalis longicornis; assembly: GCF_048455015.1. Classification (NCBI taxonomy): domain Eukaryota; kingdom Metazoa; phylum Arthropoda; class Arachnida; order Ixodida; family Ixodidae; genus Haemaphysalis; species Haemaphysalis longicornis. The sequence continues at coordinate 49,537,701 of NW_027526385.1, read as the reverse complement.
CGGTCAAGCGCTGGCGGCACCACAAAACCCGAAATCTTTCAAATAAAGCAAACTTATATTTTGTCTGCATGGCCCCTTCAAGCACAGACTTCCTCCATTGTATGGGTACTGGATACACTTCCTTATTTTTTATCTAAAACCTGGAACCCTTAAAGAGAGCAACGCCTGCATGTTGAATTTTTTGTTGTCCATAAACCATGGCCTACAAAGTTTTGAAAAAGACTGCACATGCACTGTACGGTGTTTTCCGGTGGCGGAGACGGAATCCAATAAAACTTCATGCAAACTAGTGGGTGTTGGGTTTGAAGTACGGTAACCCATTCTTGCCACCCGTATCGTTTATACGATTGGGAGACATCAGAAGTGTGCTTCGGACATAATATGGGTTTCCAGCTAGCGGTATTTTTATAAAATGTCCGGTCGGGAAAACTCACTCTCCGAGCCCATTTCGAGTTTTGAGCCGGATTGAGTTCTGAGTACATTTGAGCTCTGAGTTCCTTTTGAGTTTTTAGTTCCTTCTTAGTTTAGAGCTAGAGTGAGTTCTCAGAGTTGGGAAAATTCACGCGGGTTGATGAAACGTACCGGCGCAAACTCGTGTGCTCAAATTGTCGCGTTTGGCAAAACAGGCATTATCTACAATACAGATATACTTGCTAGACGATGAGGTCTACATTGCCTACAAGCAAATTTATGTAATCGTTAACAAACCCTTGATATAGGCTGCGTGTACACGACGAAGAGGATTCAGGTTCGAGCGTGTGCTGGGGCCCGGGAGAGAAACAAAGGACATTGAACAAGGTGACGTGCGCTCAATTCAATTACATCGGAACTGTTTCTTGTTCAGGGACCCGTCCATTCATGTACAGCATCCCAGAAAACGCCTTGCGGCAAATGCAACGGTTCCAACGAGTCTGTGAAGCTCGAGGAGTTCATGGGAGTTGCTTTGTTTTTGCTTGCATGCCTGCTTGATTATAGCGGCTCGAGCTGGGACAGGCGCCGGTCTCTGATGGCGTCGGTCAACAGCGACACATGTGCAAAAAACGCAAAGATAGACTGGAAATGTCATGGCGTACCCATGTACAACGCGCATTATTCCGTGTTGTGTAAATGTGCAAACGCTTCCAATCTGTCATGATTGTAGTCATACGCACATCGGTGTTATTTTTTCAGTAATAAAGTGCCGGCGATGCATGTTTAGCCAAATTATTGACAGCCTCATGAGAATAATGGTTAGTCACAGATTGGGCTAAAATTCAAAATGATGCAATCAAGGTGAGAAAGGAATCAAATTGAATGTCTCGATGAGTGGATTCACGTGTGGCAAATAAAGAATGCTTCCTGGTCATAATCGGGAAATAGTAATGCTGAATCATAAATAGAGTTTAAATTCATATGATGCCTTTAGGCGGGGGGAGGGGTATCAAATCAAAGGATTCTATTAGGGAAATAACGTTGGACAAATAAAAAATGCATCCTGTCATATACATGACATAGTGATGGTGAGTCATAGATTGGTTTAAAATTCATAGTGATGCCGCTAGGGTGTGTGGGGTATCAAATTGGCTTTGATGAGGGGATTCACTTGGGACAAATAAAAATTGCTTCCGGGTTATAATCATGACACCATCATGGTGAGTGACGGATTGGGTTAAAATTCATAGTGATGTGCCGCTAGGGCATGTGGGGTATCAAATTGAAGTTCTCGATGAGGGAAATCCCGTGGGACAAGTAAAAAAGGCTTCCTGGTAATAATCATGACATAGTCATGGTCGTGACAGGTGCACGTGGCGGTACGTGCGTAGAACGGGTTCACGCAGAGGACAATTCGGACAGTGAGGTAGCTGTCGCGTAAATGACAGCCAATCTGCCTGTCGGACTAACTGGCACAAGGACGCGGGTTCGATTCCTGGCGGCGGCGGCCGCTTTTCTGATAGCGGCAAAAAGCAAAAACGTTCGTGTGTACTAGATTTCACCCCACGTTAAAGATCCCCAGGTGGTCAAAATTAATCCGGAGCCCTCAACTACCGCGCCTCATCGCCTACGTTGCGTCGGCGCGTTAAACCCTGCAATCAATCAAAACCCTGCAATCAATCAATCAACATCAAAAGACGAAGAAACAAACTTTTACCATGCCTTCCTACCCGCCGCGGAGGCTCAGTGGCTAAGGCGTTGCGCTGCTGAGCACAAGGTCGTCGGTTCGATTCCCGGCCGCGGCGGCCGCTTTTCTGATAGAGTCAAAAAGCAAAAACGCTTGTGTGTACTAGATTTCGGCCCACGTTAATGATCCCCAAGTGGTGAAAATTAATCCGGAGCCTTCCACTACGGCGCGCCTCATCGCCTGCGTTGCTTCAGCGCGTTAAACCCTAGAATCAATCAACCCTTCCTTCCTAAAGAAAGTTGAGAGAACCGCGAAAGCTTTCCCGCATCAAAACTGCGTCAAAAATGCGTCAAAACCTTCGCTAAAGGCGCGTCAAACCTTCACTGAAAGTTCGCCCAATCGATCACCAAACATTCAATGACCAAAATCATGATAAAATCATGACCAAAATCAATGACCAAATGAGCAAAATTTTATTGACCTGCTGAAACGAACCCGCGGCTCGGGCTCTGTTGCCACGGGGTAGAGTACCGGGGACTGCCTCTGATAGCCTAGGTTCGAGCCTAAGCGGATTTAGTCTAATTTTTATTGCGATTTTTTTTTCTAAACACCAAATTATTTTATTTTATTCTGGAGGAACTGGCTGATTTGTGTTGTTTTGTTATAAATGGTAATTTTGTATGTTTTATGTCGCTTTTGGTTTAAGGCGCAGCCTATGACCACGTTTAATTAACATTCTGTACCGCGCGAAGACACATATCACGGGGGGCGCTGTTCACCGAAGCGTTTGGAAATACCCAGCCCGGTTTCACGCAAGCGCCGTGTGTTCAGAGATCTGATCGAAGCTTTTCGATCGACCAACTGGTCTACGGGGAAATGCCTTAGTTTTTTTTACAGGATGCCATTCCCCCCCCCCCCCCCGCCCCTAAGAAATCTTTAGCTCTAAAGAAAGGAAGTGAACGAAACGCGTTGTAGCTGTGAATAGTACAGTGCAATCTCGATAAACGGAAATCGCTTAAACGGAATTGCCGCTTAAACGGAACAGTACCCTGTAAGTTGGTTGGTTTTGTATTCAGATAACGTAAAAAAATCTCCGGTAATCGGAACTAAAATTTCCACGTCACCGTGTAAACGGAAGAAGAAATGGAACTTCTTGTGAAACACACTGACATGTGAATCAGTTTTTTACGGTTCGGCTGTGTCGTTTCTGTTTTTTTTTTTCTTCCTCTATGTTTTTTTAGCCTACTTGGCCTCGTAAGCCTCGTCTGGTTAGTGGTCAGCCGTGTTAGCACAGCGAATGCAACATCACAGTTCCTGTTCCAGTCGCTCGGCCTCGATTCAAGACGGCCGATATTACAGGTTTCAGCCCCTGCAACCTCGTTCGTTCCATCGTGGCGCTATTCGCGCTTCATCCCCGCGTTGCCATATTTTTAATTCGGTGGCTCCTAACCACTCGCAAAGTTGAGGCCTCTAGCCTCCGTGAAGATGCAGTTGCAAGGACTCAAACAAAAATAATTGGTGCATTTTGTAGTGCACAGCGACTCATTGTCGCCAAATCAACTTTGTGAATGCAGTGCCCAAGTATTTTTCTTGCTTTCTGAAAATCTATCAGCTACATTCACCTTCTAGTGCTTAGAGTTCTACGAAATGCTATTAAGAGTGTGTACGCACACAACTTGGCACTTTCACACATCTATCTCAGTAACCAGAACTCCTCTTAAACGGAACTATTTTTTCCGGTCCCTTGAAGTTCCGTTTATCAGAGCCTACTGATAATCCCTAGACTGTCGCCTTCAAACAGCATAAGCACACTTAAAGGAGCCATGAAGACAAAATACAAGTTTGGTTCATTAGAAAGGCTGCTTTGTCCTGATAAAAATGATACCGATTTCATCGCAAACTTTAAAAAAATAACGGAGATAATAAAGAAAACGTGCGGAGCTGGGGCGACTCGCTAGCCAGTTTTCGGTAACTTTTCCATGACGTCACAGAATCTTGTTTGGGCGATTGGCGGCCGCCTAACTGACCTGTCGCGACAACACATAACTGGGCGTCTGTAATGGGGCCTCTAGTTCCATTTGACCGCATCACTTGAATGCTAACGTGCCGTTAACGCACTGAACATTATGTTTTATTGTTGGCCCATATGACGTCACTCGCGCCAATAACACGGCACTGTGGCGCGAAATTTGAAAGTCCTTAAGTATTTCTTGCGTTTTCGTCGGTTAAAAAACGTCTTTCGTGGACGGAATGAAGCGGAGGGAGGCGCTAAAGTATAACTCTTTAAAGTTAAACAAAGTTGTATTTTCTCTTCATGGACCCTTTAAGTGCTCAAAGAATTTCATGTGCCTGTAGGTGTTTCCCATGGTTGTGGCTGCACATTGCGCGCTTACGCCGCCTGTCGACCGATCGTGCAGGGCCAGCCCGCAGTTCTTCCGGAGGGAGAGCCACCAGCAGGTGTCCCAGTCGGACATGTACTCCACCTGCAACCGCACTTTCCTGCACAGCTTCTCGAAGTCGGCGCTGCGGCGCATCTACTGGAGCTACATGGGCCTTTACGGCCACAGTGACTTCCTCGCGCTACGCAACGCCCTGTCTAATTGCATCGCCGATTACTTCGTGGTCTGCCCGGCGCACGAGTTCGCCCAGAAGCTGAACCGCAAGGCGAGCGTACAACACGTGGCATCGCGAGCTGGCGTGAGCCATGCTAGGGGCAGTCCGAGTTTCTACCGCCGAAGCTTTGCGTTCCTCTTTCACATTACGTTACCTTAAACTGCCGATTGAAAAGAATAGTAGTCAGGGGTAAGATTTTTTTAGTGTTTATGGCGTACAAACAGATACCGTACTTGAATACAATATACCTTATCCACCTGTGGTCCGTTGAAGAACAATGCCCGACACGGCCGTTCACAGCAATATGGCCGCAGCGGTCCGCTGTCGGGGTACGCCCGACATGGGTGTTCGAGGTTAAAAATCGCGGTTTTTCTCACTTTTTTCTCACAAGGGGGTGCGGACGCATTTGATGCGGACGCCTCAAATGGCCAGACAGATGTACTGCGAGGGACGCGTTCTCACGCGCGTTTTCCCCCTCTCCCTAACCGGTCTTGTAGTCTTCATGCGTGCTCCAGGCCGACGCCGAACGGGTTTCCAGAGTGCGAATACGCGTGCGGGCACCCGTCCCTCTCCGGATAGCTCGGACGGATCCTTCCGTCCGAGCTATCGTCAAAATATCAGCAGCATAAAAAAAGCGTAAAAATATCAGCAGGCGTAATGCGCGCGGAAGCGGCCGGTGGGGCGAATCATCCGGCAGCTAAACCGGCTGTCGGGACGGAGGCGCGTGCGAGGACGCGTCCCTTTCCGCTCATGGGTTCGACCCTTCATACCCACTTTCCGCACAGGAACGGCCTTAAGTGGGTCAAAGGTCCGGCCCGGAAAGGGCTATGGGGTACGAAAAACTTCGGAGCCCTTGAACTCTATGAAGCTGGAAGCCATCAGAGCCGTAGCTATGGTGGGTTTTTCTATGAGGAATTCGCAGCTATTCGAAGAACGGAATTTGAGGCGGCAATGGCGGCAGCTGCACATTCTGAGGCTGCTGCGTTCAGTTGTTTTTGTGCCTATTCGCGCACCTGTGTACGCCGACGCTCCCTCATTTCCCTCTGTAGCTCCTCCGAGAAAACGACACGCGTCCGTCCCATGGCGAGTCAAATGTGCAACTGCTAAAAACGGCGCTATGGCGATATCTGCACCGGTGTCCACCGAAAAGTGACAAAAGGGCAAAGAGCCTTGCTGCAAAAAGTGGCCAAGTACACATTCGAAAACTATACCTTCGCTTGAATTGTTAGTTACAAATGCACTATACATAACTCGAGCCGAGTTATAGCTTGGGATTATCTGAAAATGCACTAGCTATTGGAGAGTTTGAAATTTCAGCTTAACACGAAAGCGTTTTATTTCGGGATAAACAGATTTCAATGTCATCATGTCCATCACGGAAGTGAGGTCAGTACAACGAAGCAAGCAGCCTATAAAGGATGCACCCCTTCACACGGGGTCTCCTTGCGGGGAAGCAACCTTTAGTACTAAAGAGTACGTTATACTTAGGGTTGTTCATTTTCGGGCTTTATATTTTAACACGAACGTGCCTTATGCCGGGATATAAAACAAGATTTCACTGACGTCATATCCGTCATGGAAATTACACCATTACACATTTGCCAAAGCGACCCGCCAGCAGGACGTCGCTCGCCAAGCACACCCACAAGAGAGCCTCTGACCCGCAAATCATGCTCAGCTGAGATTTCGCTGCACATTTCACCTTCATGTTTTACCGATTCCTATGACAGAGGAATCAACCACAGTTTTTTATAGTTTCAGCGGCGCTTTACGTTACTTATTTCCTTTTTGAAAGAAAGTGTACAGTTGGGTGAGTCAGTAGGTGCCTGGTAGTCACAGGCGGAAGAGGACACAAGTGGACGAAGACAAGAAAGACAGTGCTTGTCCTGTTGTCGTTCTTGTTGTTCCCATTCGCGGTGGCAGTACGTAAGGTGTACATTAACACAAAATACACGACAAAATATAATAATGGAGATACTAAAGGAATCATATCAAGTAGTTCCGACTACCGAGCCAGATTCCGGCGGTTCCTCTATGACGTCACACAATGTTGTTTATGCGATTGGCGGGAGCTATAGCCTAAGCCCCCCAAAACATGACTGGGCGATTCAAGAGAGGCCTCTAGCTTTCTTTGATCTCACCACTTGGATGCTAAGGCGCAGCAAGCACACTAATAAATATGTTCATAAGGTTTGTAACATAGAGCTTCATACAAATATATTCCAGAGGGAAACATGTCGCTGCAGTCGCGGGCCGCCATGGGCGGCGCCATGCCGCTATACTCGGTGACAACTTAAGGACGGCACCGGAAGTTGCCGCTGTGCCTTATCACCGTAGCCGGGTATTTCTCCGCGTGGCGCAAGTAGGGCGTTACTGGGAATGTTTTGAACATGGCGTGAGCCGTTCCCGTGATTTTTTGGACTTAATATGCTTATAAACGACTCCAGTGACGACAAACAAACTGCGTGAGACAAGGCAGACGATATCACGTATTCATAGCAAACCCCTTTCAAAACGCGCGCGCACTGAAGTCACCGGTCCGGCGCTTTGGCGGAGTGATACACTACCTGAGGTGGTGCCGTTCTTGAGTTGTAACCGAGTATAGCGACGTTCCTCGCCTACATGGCTTAGCTAGCCATACGGCTGCTTCTTTGTCTTGAAGCCAAAATCAACAAAAAAGGGTAACATTTTTTTTCTTCATCGTACATAAAGCGTGTACATAATCACTGAAAAATTAATCTTTTTGAAGGTTAAATTTTAAAATAACAAAACAAATTTGATTATTATTTTACAGTACTATTGTTGCTTTTTTGCAACCAGAGACAACTTCTCAGCCTGTTCATAAGCCATGCCAAGGGCAAGTGGAATGTGCCGGTATGGTACACGACGGAACGCTCGCCGAAGCGCGGCTCCCCTAGACAGTGGCGCCAGATTTCCCTCTAGCATATATATTAGTATGAAACGCTGTGGTTTGTAGTGCTGACTCTCCTCTTGCCAATATTAGGTCGTTCTAGCAAGAAATTTAAAAGCTTTACAAAATGTCATGCTTTATTTTTAAGGAACATCTGTCGTGACTGCAATAGAGCTGAGTGAGTCGTTGCCAAAGGCTGGTTCTTTCATACTAAAAGAAGTTGTATTTTGTCTTTATGTGCCCCTAAATTGAAGGAAGTTACTGCAACCATCGTACTAACCGCGCGTCTTTCGCTTCATTGTCTCCCGCAGGGAGTGGAGGTGTACTTCTACCTGTTCGACTACCGTAGCAAGAATTCAATCTACCCACCATGGATGGGAGTGGTACACACGGCAGAGCTGAACTACCTCTTCGGCGAGCCCTATTTCACGTCCTGGTATACCAACGAAGAGCGGAGGTTCAGCAGTACGATCGTCGACATCTGGGCGACCTTCGCCAGGAAGGGGTACGAGTCCAATTGACGTTTCTTAATTAATGAGGCGCTGAATTGAATTTGTTAACCTTCTCTTAACAAACTGTCAAAATAGGAAAGAGGTACACGTTGGTACACGTCGAGCTGATACACGTTGGTACACGTTGGTACACGTATAGAGAGCTAATTGGTGCACGTCGAGCTGATACACGCTGGTAGACGTATAGAAGGCTAATTGGTACACGTCGAGCTGATACACGTTGGTACACGTATAGAGGACTAATTGTTACACGTCGAGCTGATACACGTTGGTACACGTTGGTACACGAATAGAGGGTTAATTGGTACGCGTCGAGCTGATACACGTTGGTACACGTATAGAGGGCTAATTGGTACACGTCGAGCTGATACACGTTGGTACACGTTTCTACACGTATAGAGGGCTAATTAGTACACGTCAAGCTGATACACGTTGGTACACACTGGTACACGTATAGAGGGTTAGTTGGTACACGTCGAGCTGCTACACGTTGGTACACGTCGGTACACGTATAGAAGGATAATTGGTACACGTCGAGCTGATACACGTTGGTACACGTATAGAAGGACAGTTGGTACACGTCGAGCTGATACACCTTGGTACACGTTGGTACACGTATAGAGGGCTAATTGGTACACGTCGAGCTGATACACGTTAGTACACGTTGATACAAGTATAGAGGGCTAATTGGTACACGTCGAGCTGATACACGTTGGTACACGTATAGAGGGATAATTTGTACATGTCGAGCAGATACACGTTGGTACACGTATAGAGGGCTAATTGGTACACGTCGAGCTGATATACGTTGGTACACGCTCGTACACGTATAGAGGGCTAATTTGTACACTTCGAGCTGATACACGCTGGTACACGTATAGAGGGCTAATTGGTACACGTCGAGCTGTTACACGTTGGTACACGTTGGTACATGTATAGAGGGCTAATTGGTACACGTTGAGCTGATACACGCTGGTACACGTTGGTACACGTATAGAGGGCTAATTGGTACACGTCGAGCTTAGGAGAGAACCCTTGCACTGCTAAGGCTGTACTAAAGACGTAAAGAGACGAGGAAACACAATACGAACAACAATCTTGTCTGGGCTCAGTTTTTGTTTGACGATGGACTTCCGACAAGCCGTCGACGGACCGGCCGGCCGACTGGTTTTGCCGCTGGTTTTCATCCGTCACTGTTCGTGTGCTGCAGTCCAGCCAGTCAAGAGAAACTTTACGCGTCACAAGTACCGTGACCAAATCAGGCAAGCAGGATGAAGAAAGGGAAGCAGCCCTTTCGGATTGATTTTGTTTTTGTCAAGAAATTCGCGGAAGCGCACCCAGAGTCGTCAGAACATAGCCTGAAAACAACATGTAATTACACAATTACACAATGTTTGCGCATGCGAACGAAAGTTTGACATCGACCTAAATGCAGCCGTACGGCTACAAAGGAAAGATATACAACGTAAAGCTATAAAGGAAAGCAATGCCCCAAAGGAAAGCATCAAAAGAAAGCTACAAAGAAAGGCACTGCAGCCGTATGGCTGCATTGAAGTGGATGTCAAACTTTCCTTCGCAGAAACTTACTCCACCTTGGGGATTTCACCTAAATCTGGTCGAATAACACCTGTCCATCACTTCGAGATGTTGATCAATTCGCTCTCGCGCTACAAACGACTTGCCTGAAGGTTAGCTCAGTTGAAGAGCGACCGCTCCGGTTACGTGGGGGTCCCGGGTTCGAATCCTGGAACAGGATGAATTTTTCTTCAACTTCGAAGTTTCTGAGAAAGCTGTATAGCTTACCTTTGTAGCCGTACGGCTGCATTCAGGGGATTTAAGACTTTCCTTCGCAGAAACTTACTCCACCTTGGGGGTTTTCCCTAAATCCGGTCGATTAATGTTTGCGCATGTTTCTAGCGTCCCTTTAAGAGACGCTTTAAAATGCAAAAGAACGGAAATCTTAGCGCGTGGTCGTGTGTATTTATCTTCTTAGTCAACGTCTTTCCGCGCCAATTGTTAAGAATAAAAAGGAAGGGAACGTGACTCCATGCTCCCGAAAACGAGGGAATTCAATGTTTGCATTAGTTGTCTTCCATGGCTAGGAGCCAGCATATCAGCTGTAACAGGGGCTGTTATTGACTGTACTAGTTTGTCAGCCATACTTTCGTCTAACAGGATGCATCACTCCAGTTCATGGTAGCCCCGAGCATTACGTGGACGAAAGGATGGGAGGAGGGGGAATTTCGACCATCAGTCCTAATTGTGATGCAATGATATTATGGTCTCATTGTAAGCAGCCCAACAAGGCTGGTTCGCTACACTCTAGGCAGCACGGTATAATACGTAATCTTTTGTCAAAATTGTCTAGGTCAAGCCGAAAGTGCGCAGACCGCAAAACATTCAATGTACAGGCTCACGTTCTGAGCGAGGTTGAAACGTGTTATGCCGGAAAGCTACAAGAAACACCTTTCTTTCTTACTGTCATAAAATATTGTGGTCACATTTAAAGGTAAAATTTATTCTTTGAATTCTCTCATAGTCTAGTAGGCTTAGTTCTGGCCTAGAAAATTTTGCCAACGAGTGTACATCTAAATGTCTTTCAGTGATGCGAGAAAACGGAGCACGCCTTACAATCGGGATTTAAGAGGATGCAGAGAAAATAAAACTTTATTCTACTTGAAAGACCTTGCCTTTGGTAACTCCCATAGCTGCATTCTAGCCAAAAAACACGTTTTTTAACTGGAGAAATGGAAGAAATACGAGCAAAAAATCATTCAAATTTCGCGCTGCAGTGACGTAATATGGCAAGGAGTGACGTACTGTGGGCAAGAACTAAAAGCATAGATACCATTTTGCTAATTGCCCGTAAGCGTTCAAATAAAACGATCAAACGTAACTAAAGGCACCACTATAAATGATCAGTCCTATTCCGTGACGTCACAAAACAATATTCCGTAAAAAAACGCACGAAAGTGGCTTGGAAGACGCCACTGATGATTTGCTTTCATACTTTTGAGATTATTTGTTTCAAATTCGCGATAAAATTGTAATCATTGCGACAAGGGAGTCAATTTAAAAATAAAACTTGCATTTTGTCTGCACGAAGCATTTAAAAGGACTTAAACGGCTGGTGAAAAACTTTAAAAAAAATTGTTGGGGGCATTGCTTCATGGTTTTCTTGACGCTTAATTCGAAAAGCATGATTATTTTATGTGTAAATACCCCCAAACCATCTTTTTTCGTCAAAACAAACTACCGCTGCCCGGGGGGCACGGCGAGAGCCCCGGCTGCCTTTCGCGATTGGCTGGCGGCAGATGACGTCATATTCGGAAGTGCCGGCGCTGCGGTGACCACTCGGCCCAAAGAGCTCGTTCTGTTCCCGTTCAGGTACGGGCCAGAAAGTCCTCTGGTGAATGGAAAAGTCACACAATTTTTCCTTAGTATAGGAGAGCCTGAGGGAATTATAAACGTAACAAGTTGGCTCGCGGCGAGCTTCAGAACGCGGTTCTCCCCAACGGCTCATGGCCGACTTCTGTTTCTCGGATGCAGGGAAGTTGGGCAGATATTGGTTCGCCGCTTTCACTACCAGCGTTGTTCACAATTCCTAGTACAATTTTTCAACACACCATCAATCCCTTCCTCGCATGTGTAACTTAGTTTTTGCATTCGGACAGGCGGTAACAAGCTATGTGCAGCGGCCCGCGATGCGCGCAAGCAGCAGCTAACGAGCGTCGCCGCGTCGCGTGGAGGTGCTGGTGCTGGGTCGCTGGGCGGCCGGTCAGCAGAACGTGGCATTGCTGCACGTGGCTGCACATACGCAGATTTAGAATAGGAGAACCTAACGTTGGTGCCCCCCCCCCCCCCCCAAGAAAAAAAAAATGTGCAGGAACCCAAACGCAGCACACTGGCCCGCGACGAGCTTTAGAAGAACGCCTCCCTCAACAGCTCTAGCCGGCTTGGGTTGCACGGATCGCCTCGGATGTTGGGAACTTTCGGCTTAGCATCCAGGCAGATATTTGGTCGCTACTATCTGTACAATTGCGAATGACTATCCTGGACACAGTTTTTCGCCACACTGTCATCCCTTTTCTCGCATGTGGAAGCATATTTTCACGTTGATAGTCATTCTAGCGATAGGGGCTGTGTTCATTCATGCGCGCAGGTAGCGCCATCCATCGGCCTCTCACCACATCTCGTGCTCGGGCAGGTGCATTTGCTGCCGTCGACGAGCCTCCGCGACCGGTCGGCCCTTCGCACCGCGATTCGAATTCGATCACCTCTTTCAAAATCACCTTGTTGGATGACAATCCCTAGCACAGTTTTTCACCACACTATCATCCACTCTCTTGCACGTTTACCTTGCTTTTCGCGACTGCCTTGTTTCTGGACAGCAGCGAAAGGGGGTTGCTGCCGTGTGCGCGGTTCGAACCACATTGTGTGCCGTACGGGAATGCACGACCGGCGAGTGTGCGGAGCGCTCCCACACGCAGAAAACGCTTCATGCTTTCCAGCTTGTTGATTTCTTCTTAAAATCTACCTACTTAGCTAAGCTGTCGTCATAGCTAACAATGTTGATCGGGCAAATGAACAGGAAGTTCGGGAAACTCAGAGCTGCGGTACCACAAATTTTCTGATCCCCTAATAATAATGGATCAGAACTTGCGGTACCTATGCATTTGTTTGAGTCCGTCGCTTCGCATATGAAGCACAGAGCACCCGACGACACGGCCGTACCCGACTACTCGTGAAGGCAATGTAGTAGCCACGGGCGCTCGGGTAGGAAATCGCTGCTATCTAGGAGTCGCTTTAGGGAACCACTAAAAAGACAGTGGCATAACGGTTAAAAAACATCGCCGAAGCAACTCTGGACAATAAAGATAAAAAGACGGCATTTACCACCCCAGATGGCCGTTATGAATTTAATGTGATGCCGTTCGGCCTTTGTAATGCCCCGGCTACATTCGAACGCATGATGGACACTGTGCTTCGTGGCCTCAAATGGAAAACGTGGCTATGTTATCTTGACGACGTAGTAATCTTTTCGTCCACATTTTCGCAGCATCTCGAGCGCCTTGATCAGGTGCTAACTTGCCTTTCTAATGCCGGCCTGCAAATGAATACTAAAAAATTCCCGCGGCTTCCCGAGGGGAAGCCGCGGGAACGCGAGGCGAGGGGAACACGAGTAAATGCAGAGCATTGGGGCCTCAGTACTGGTTAAAGGCAGTGTTGCTTCCATCGCTTCTTCCGTGATGCTGGAGTAGCAGACACGAGTAAACGTGGGAGCGAGCGTCAACCAAGGAAGGAAGGAGCAACGCAGTGACTGAAGCACGAGCGACCGCTAGCCGCTTTATATTTGCAGCGCGCACAGTAGAGGGAGAGCAGTACGGGGGGGAGAGCGCGCATGCGCAAGCAGTGCGCGCCCTTCCACGCCCCACCGCGCTGCTATCACGCACCTGTTACGCCGAGACCGCGACGGAGCGAACGGGCTGACTACGACGCATGCGCGCGCCAGCTGCTGTTGAGAGAGAGGAGGGAAGGAGGAGAGGCGCACCTGCTGCGGACGCGGAGCTGTGGACGCCGTCCGACGCAGGAAGAGGCGAGGCTAAGAAATGCTCTGCATTTAGTAAAGTGCAGATTACACGTCCGCTTCATTCGGAACTTCGCCCGCAAAACGAAGTAGCGTCATCTTCCGAATATGACGCTACTTCCGGTCGCTGCCTCTCGGTTTCTCGCTCTTCCGGCGATACGGGAGAGAGCAGTAGGCGGGGCGTAGGGTCAACTTTACCGACGAATACCTCTGTCCCCAAGCTGAAAATGACCAAAAAAACTTTACAGGCATAAACCAACCAATGCATTAACTGCGAAAAATATATTGTTACCCCATCCTAAAAGCACTTCAGTAGCCCTTTAAGGTGCACTCTTTACTAACAGCGCTTTCGCTTTCAGGAGGCCGCCTGCCGCCCTTGGATGGCCCAGATACTTGTGGAATCGACCGCGCTACCTTCGACTGAGACCGGACCGATTCACGAAAGGCCGGGGACCACGCGAGGAGTGGTGTCGACTTTGGAACGCAGCAATTACGTGACGCCGCCTTGGAATCGTTCTCGCTCTGGCATTGTCGACGATTCGTGTCGCCTCCCTGAGAACAATCGCGCCGCTCCATTGGTGCGGTCAAGTGACTTTTTCGAATTCCAAGTTGTGTGAGTCACATGGGTTCAAATTGTAAGCTGTTGGTGCGCGTACATGGCGCTATGGGACAAGATGGACAACGACAAGGACAGTATTTCAAGTGCTAAATTTGTATCTGTTGTAGGGAATATGTTCGAATTATTCACCATACTATGATTTAAACTGCGATCTTTTATAAGCCTTGTTGAGAGGGGCAGCGCCGTTTAAATATGTTGAAGTGGTGGCAACTGCGGTTTTATCTTTGCGCAGTTCAAGCATATTGAAGCGTTTCATTAGTTAGCTATATATTTTGGGGGAAAAAACGTATGTTTGGATCGCAAACGTCGGTATCGCCTAATGGAAAGTGAAGGCTCAATAGAGTGATATTGAGAAGCTGCCTAAATTTGTAACTTCGATACTGTTCGGATAAAAAAAAACCCTTCTTCAGTTTAATCTTCTCTACTGAAATGCCCCATGAGCTAATAGCCTTGAAAGGTTGGTTTACGACTTATCGTGTCGGCTTCGCTGTCTTCGGCCATATAAACTTTTTTTTCCTTGCCTATAGTTAGGTTTTTATAGTGGGTCTTTTTCAATAAATCGTCGGAATTTAATTATACTAAAAAAAATCACGCCATATCCACGGAATGAATGATGATAAGTGGGGCGAAGCTCGAGAGGGGAGATCATCGGTAACCGTAACTCTCCCGTGAAAGTTCGCCCATTACATCATTAAGAAAGGAGGAGGAGGAATAAACTTTTATTAAACAGCAAGGTGCTGGTGTCAGGGGCACCCGCCCGGTGAGAGGAGTCCTCAGTCCAGGACCCCTTGGAGGCTACCGGCCTTCTTCGCTCTCTCGACCAACGTTTGCTGGTCGGAGAGGTCAGAACTGGTCAGCATCTCCACCCACTGCTGAAAGGAGGGATTGGGGTTTGGTTTGAGCTGTGGCGTGTGGGAGCACTCCCAAACGATGTGGTATAGGGTGCCTGTCTGCGGGCAGTATTTGCAGCTGGCAGTGTATTGTGTCGGGTACATGGCGTGAAGTATGCTGTTGTGAGGATAAGTGTTTGTTTGGAGTCGCCGTAGCGTGGTGGCGTCTTCTTTGGCTAGTCGGTGGTCCGGCGCTGGATATTTGCGACGAGCCTGTCTGTAGTGTGATAATATTTCTGCGTATGTGTGAAGAGGCATAGACTTGGGATATGAATCTCTCTGTTCGTGTGGTTCCCTCTCGGAGACGGCCCGGTGTGTATGTTCTCGGGCTGCGGCGTGAGCCGCTTCGTTTCCTTCGAGGGCGGTGTGTCCGGGCGACCATACGATTTCTATGCTTGGCAATTGGGGGTGTCGTTGCAGTATGTGCAGAGCGGGTTTTGAAATTCTTCCATTTAAGTAGTTGCGGCACGCCGTCTGTGAGTCGGTGATGATGGTGATGTACTCTTTTCCAGTGGTGGCTGCGAGGGCAATTGCGGCTTCTTCTGCTATCTCCGTTGACTTTGTTAGGACGGTCGCTGCCGATAGCTCTTTTCCTGCTGCGTCGATTACGCTGATTGCGTGAGCCGGCTGGTCCTGGTAGGGCGATGCGTCTGTGTACCTGGTGGTCGGCACATATTGAAACCGTTTGCGGATGTATCCGATTCGAGCCTGCCGTCTTGCTTTGTTGTATTCGGGGTGCATATTACGGGGGATCGGTGCTATCCGTATGTTCTGTCGGATGATAGGTGGGATGCGCGTTTTCTGGTCCTGCTGAGAAGGAACGGGGTAGCCAAGTTGAGATAAAGTGAAGCGGCCGGCAGAGGTGAGGCGTAGTCGGCGGAATTGGGAAGTCTGATGTGCCTCACATATTTCTTCCCAGGTGTTGGATATTCCTAGTTGCAGGAGCTTCTTTGTCGAGGTTTTCGGGGGGAGACCGAGTGCTGTTTTGAATGCTTGTCGTATCATAACATTAAGCTTGGCAATTTCGGCGGGTTTCAGACTTAGATAGGGTGTTCCGTAAGCAATTCGACTGATGAGAATAGCCTGTATTATGCGGATAGTATCCTTTTCTTTCAGCCCTGAGCGTCTTTGGGAAATCCTGTGTATAAGGTGCATTATTTGGGTAACAGTGCGTTGAAGTGGTAAGATGGTTTGCGATCCTGATCCGTCTCTAGGAATCGTCAAGCCAAGAATACGCAGGTGCGGTACGTTGGGGATGGTTTGTCCATCGATGGTAACTGTAGGGTCTGGTATTGTGTCCGCGTTCTTTTTGGATAGCCGTTTACGGAGTGTTAGCAAGGCTGATTTTTCAGGGGCACACTGGAGGCCTCGGGCGCGTAAATACTCCTGCGTTGTATTTATTGCGTCTTGTAGGGCTTCTTGTTGTTCTCCAATGGAGCCGGTCGGTGTCCACAGTGTGAGGTCGTCGGCATAAATGGCGTGCCGTAAGTTCGGGATGTTTAGGAGCTGTGGAGGCAGGTCTTTCATGGCCAGATTAAAAAGCAATGGCGAGATTACCGAGCCTTGCGGTGTTCCTTTTGGGCATACTGGGAATGTATCAGATCGTAGGTGTCCAATGCCTATAGTGGCGGTGCGGTCGGTGAGGAAGGCTTTGACGTATTCGTATAGTCTTTCCCCGCAATGTATGGAGTTCAAGCCTCGCAGTATGGCCGAATGCGAGACGTGATCAAATGCTCCTTTAATGTCAATTGCCAATATAGAGTATTTGTGCTGATTTGAAAGCCGTTGAATTACATCTTCTTTCAGCCGCAACAGTACGTCCTGTGTGGACAGATGTGGTCGGAATCCGTACATTGTGGGGGGGAAGTAATCGTTGTCCTCTATGTACGTCGAAAGGCGGTTGTGTACTAAGTGCTCCAGCACTTTACCTACGCATGATGTCAGCGAAATGGGCCGGAGATTCTTTGGGACTAAAGGTTTGCCTGCCTTCGGAATTAGAGTGACGTCGGCATGTTTCCACTGCGGTGGTAAAATTCCTGTTGTCCATTGGCTATTGATGTAGTCCAATAGTTGATGTAGTGTTAGAGGGTCGAGGTTGCGTAGTAATTTGTTGGGTACTTGATCACGACCAGGGGCGGTGTTCCGAGTGAGGTTTCTTGTTACCGCTTCTATTTCCTGTATCGTGAAGGGGGCATCCAGATCTTGGTTAGGGTTACCAGTATAGGTAGGTTGCACGGATGTGTTGTGCGTCGTCGTAGCCTTTAGGGGTGCCATGATTTCATTAAGTAAGTCCTGTTCAGTACCGGGGTAGTTATGGATAAGTCTCCGAATTTGGTGGCTGATGGCAGTTTTGGTTTCGTGAGTACCCATGAGAGTCCTCAGAAGATTCCATGTTTTGCGTGTACCAAGTGTCCCCTGTAGTTTGTCGCAAAATTGTGTCCAGTTTTGTCGGCTTAAGTGGTTCGCGTATTCTTCTGCTTCTTTAGTCAGTTTTGCGATGCGGAGTTTAAGCTTGCGGTTTGTTTTTCTATTTTTCCAGCGTTTCATCAGTCCTTGACGGGCATCCCAAAGGTGCTGGAGGTGGGTGTCAACAGCGGGGTAATCTTGCGTCAGCGGAAGCTCTCTGGTGTGCTTTTTGAGGAGGTCTAGCAGCTCCTTGGTCCACTCTTTTAGATTTCGGATTGGATTATCCGGTGTTTCTTCTCGGAATTTCTTCCAGTCTGTTATGCGAGATGTACCCAGTCTTTGGTTCCCACGTGACCGATTTGGAATCTGGAGTTCTATTATATAATGGTCGCTGCCAAGAGTTTCTGCGAGACAGCGCCATGAAAAATCTGTTATATTGCGCGTGAGCGTTAAGTCTGGTGAGGTGTCTCGGGAGACACTATTGCCAATTCTCGTGGGTGTATGAGGTTGGTTGCAGAGGGTTAAGCAACTTTGTTGGATTGCTTCCTGTAACAGGGTACCTTTGCGGGTGTTACGGGCGTAGCCCCAAGCCGTATGAGGCGCATTAAAGTCCCCTACTATTACCAGCTGATTTCCTTTGGCCCGTATGGTGGCTTCTCTTATCATGGAGTTAATTCCCGGTAGATGCCCAGAGGGTGGACTGTAGATATTAAGAAGGTACAGGCGTGGCTGTTTCTTGGTGGACGGAAGGAGCTCCACGAATGCGTAATCTATGGTTGTTGAGAGTGCGTGTAGCTGGGCAGTCCATGTGTTTCGCACCAGTATTGCCGTACGGGCCTGTGGGGTTGTACAAAAAGCATTGTAGTCTCGAAGGGCAACCCGATTGACGTCTACTTCCTGCAGGGCTATGATGTCCGGAAAACGTTGTTGTGAAAACTGTAGCAATGAACTCTTCTTATTTCGGAATGAATGACAATTCCATTGCCAAATAACCATGTTGTTTCGGGAGGGGGCAGAACCCGTGTTATGTAGAGAGCATTGAAGACTCGCCATCGTCCCAGTTAGATTCGGCCGGGTCTTTCGGGCTCTGTGGTAGAGGGCTGTGTTTAGGTGTCTTGGGCCGCTTGCGCTTGTTTGCCTCTATGACCGTGAGCCGCTCGTCAAGTTGTTGGTATTGGGTCTGGAACTTCTGAACCGCGTCGTGAATGAAGCGTTTAAGATCTTCGAATGATGACAGTAGAGTCGTGTTTGTGGGAGGGTATTGCGGTTGTGACGTGGTTGAGGTGTTCGTGTTTTCAGAGGTCGGAGCTGTAGTAATTACTGTGTTGGTATTATCAATAGTCCTGGTTATTTCCGGTGATGTGACCTGACGTTGCATTTGGGTTCGGAGTTCAGCTATTTGTTGCTCCAGAATGTTGAACTGGTTTGACTTTTCTTCCAGTAAGGCTTTGAGCTGAGCGTTTTCTTGCCTTAGTGCTTCATTTTGTGCATCGTGATTGGACAGGGTGGGGAGTTGGGGTGTTTCGCGTAGTGGGAGAGGGGGAAAATGCGTTTGAGCAGTGGGTGGAGAAGCGGCAACTGCCGACCAGCTCACCTGTGGTTGTTGGTGGCGGGTTTCCAGGGCAGGAGGATGCAGGTGGTGCTGCACAGGTTGGTATCGATGATATAGGTTGTCCTGAAGTTTCAGTTCACGTTCACGCACTCGGAGGGGTGGTGGTGGAGGTCTAAGTTTGCGTTTGCAGTCCTTGCTGGCTGTTAGATGCTCTAGTCCACAAAGCTGACACTTTGGCTTACACGTGTGGTCCGGCGCAGGGTTCTTTGCATGACACTGTTTGCAAATGTCCACTTGTGGATTGGGGCACACGTCCTGTCGGTGCCCGAGAGCACCACACAGGGAGCAGCACTGGTACGTTCGCCTATAAGGTTTGCAGCGTGTGAGTATGCCGTACGCCCTTACGTAGAAGGGCACGTGTGGGCCTTCAAATGTGATGACTGCTGTGGTCGAGGCGCCGAGCATTCTTGCTTCTAGGATGGTTGGTCCAGTTGTGACGACGGCTTCGCGCAATTGGTCCGGTGTGGTGCCGGGGTCAATGCCATGTATAATCCCTCGAACGGTACCGGGCGGTGGTTTCAGATATGCGGTGACCTCGAAGGTGGCGGTTCCAAGCTGCAGGGTCGTGATACGCCGTAGAGCTTCTACGCAGTCTTCGTCTGGTGTGCTCACAGTGACGAGATTTTGCTGAGCTTGTGGTTGCGTGATGACTTGAGCGTAGAATCGGCGTTCTGGGATTCCGCTAGCTTGTTGGATGCTGTGCATGAGTTGTCTGTCAGGCCATGCAGCGATTCGGAGTCCCGAGCGCGGGCGAAAAACGATCTTATAGTCGCTTTCAGGGAGTTTGGGCGCAGGCGGAATACGAAGTAGTGGTATTTGCTTACTTGTAAGTCCCGCTTGTACTGCAGGTGGTGGCGGCTGCTTCTGCGACTGGCGCTCTCGTAGGATTTGTCGCCAAGGGTCATATTTTGGGAGAGTTCGGCCGCTGAGTGGGTCGAATTCCATTGTTTCTTCGGCAGCGGGGCTCATGGTTGCTGGGTTCGGCTGCATACGGAGCGCAGCTGGCGCGGAGAGCAGCGCCAGAGGCCGGCGTGGCTGTTCTTTGGCTGCCTAGGCCTGAGTAGGCCTAGCAGCCGCCGTGGCGTGGTCCGGTCTTCAGATGTTGGCTGTGGTCCCGTGAGGGGACCGAACTGACCTTGGGTGGTGTCCAGGCGCGCCGGATGACGTTACGGATCCGATGGGAGGGTTTTCAGCTAGTGGCGGGCAGTATTTCGGTGTGAAACAACTTTGATGCGGGAGCCCATGCGAAGCGGGTTTGCGTTGCTTGGCCCCCTAGCGGAGGATCCACATCATTAAGAAAGACGTAAGACTGTGTGCGTACATTGTACAAATCAACTTTTATTTTCGGAGTCAATGCTCCCAGGCCCAGACCTGGCGAAAGACCCCGCGCCATCGAGGACTACCCCGCACCTCCACCACAATTTGTCACGTAGGATGGGACACAACGGTAAAGAAAGAACTTTTAGTTAGGGCGAACTGTGCCCGAACAAGACGAGAGGAAACGAGCAAAGGTCCTTGCGTCTCGTTCGATCTCCGAGAACGACTGCCTGCGTTCGTGGCGTGATCTCTTGCGTGATCTCCCCCTCGCAGTGCACGTGCGCTCGCGCCTCCGTTGGCGAACACAGACAAGCTCGCGCTCCCGGTGCCGAGTTTGCGCTGCCGGTTGCAGCCGGTTCTTGCGCGTGCAACGCGGCCCACTTTGCGACATCTCCGAAAGCATGCGGCGGTCACGTACCACGAGACACAAGGGATGGACGGACCTATGACTTAAGGAGCTTCGCCCCTAAAAAATCCCGGGCCATCTCCACTAACGTGAAACCTGAAGGGAGGGGCGAAGCATGCAGTGTACAAATGTATTCTTGGCTCCTTGGCGTTTTTGCAAACGGAGATGAAACCCTTGGGGGGTAGAGATATACAGCTTTGCTGTAAAAGTCTCTTGTCTTTGAAGCACGAGGCGTAAACAAGTGCCCCAGTGCTTTTTTTTTTTTAGGACGCGTTACGAAGCAATCCAGCGCGAGGCGTAAACGAGTGTCCGAGTGTTTTATTACCGTAACGACATGAGACGACGATTACGACGACGAAAGGAGACGCCAACAGCCCCAGCCCTTAAGGAGCTTTGCCCCTAAAATTTTGTGTGCTATACCGACAAGCTGCGTGGTTACAATTATGCTAAAAAATTGTGTGCTATATTCAACAAGCTCCGTGATTACCAGCAAGCAAAGCCTTTAAGAACTAAGCTCTATATATAGATGCGGAAACCGTAAAATATAAAAAAAGAAGCGAAGCGGTTCGATGGTGTCGATGTTTTCTACAACTTCGGATCATTTCAAGTCAGCCCGTGTGAGATTGAAAAATGTCTTCATTTAAAAAGAGAAAATATGCAGAAAAATGCATGTTTAAAATCTCAAACTTCGCAAAACTATTTTTTTTAATTCAAATGCATAATTTTTAGAACTCACAAAAATATTTATTGGAGGTGACAAGGAAAGCAATTTCAAGAAAGTAGTCATGAAGGAATAACGGATGCGGCTCTTATCTCCGCCCAAATTTATTGCCTTGAACTCCCGAAGTGTTTTCTGAAACTTTACCAGAAGTAACTTCCGCAACATTTACTTGGTGTTTTCCAACTGAAAAAGCCCACTAGTACGGGCTTGTTGATACACCCTGATATTTGACAATCGTGCTTGGACGGGGCAAAAGAAGTGGAAGACTGGGCGCTGACTAACAACAAAGAATTTATTTGGCCGTGGAAGAATGTATAAAGCACCACAGCGAGCCGGCCTATTTGGGAGCGATTCATGGTTACGATTGCGCAAAAACTTACGAGCACTAAGAAGAAAGCATAAGGACGAGAGCACTCTAACAGCTGCATTTTATTGCATCGATGAAAGACCTAAATACCTACAAAACTGCGCAACATCATCACGAAATACGCTTTACAACGCACAAACGTGCAGAACTCTGGACATTATAAACACGGGGATAGCAGCGGCATTTCTTTATCCAACAAAGCCACCGAAAGGTGATGGACACACGTGTCTTTGTACATAGAAATATAAAACGCTTCCACAAACTTAAACTACCTTAAAGTCTCGTTATGGTGCGCAAACCACACAACTTTTTTTTTTTTTTAAGAAAGGCGGTGTGCACCATACTCTTTACAATTCGTGGCCAAATGAGTGAACAGGCGTCCCTTCACACTCGATGCATGTTTTGTGATGATGTTGCGCAGTTTTGTAGGTATATAGGTCTTTCTTCGATACATTAAAGTTCAGTTGTTTCAGTGCGGTCGTCCTTGTCTCTTCTTAGTCCTCACTCTTTTTTGTGCAATCGTAACCACGTAATTTATACCCCCGGAAAGAACTTCAAAACATGTTCGCGAAGGTTTCCACCCCGAGATCAGTCAGCATTACAGGCTCGAGCGCAGAGTTTACCCTCCGGCCCACGAATTGTTAACGAAAGCCCAGGAGAGTATAATTCAAACTAATACGTTTCGCCACGTGACAAAATTGCGCCCAATGTATCCGACCCAGAACTCCGCTCTGTGCAAGCTTTGTAGCGAACTTGGCACTCTCTACCATATAGGGGAGGGGGGAGCGGAGGGGTCAGAAAAAAAAACTTGAGTTAGACGGAATTCCTCGCCCTTCTTATGAGCAGCGGGAGAGCGTGCTGTCGAGTTCCAGTCCGGAAGACCTGCTTGGGTTGGTTGAAAGGGCCGTCGCAGCTGGCACCACGAATGAGGTCCTGAAATTAGGACACCACTCCACAATTTGTTTGCTAATAGAGGAGTTTATTTTCTCTCTCTCTCTCTCTCTCTCTCTCTCTCTCTCTCTCTCTCTCTCTCTCTCTCTCTCTCTCTCTCTCTCTCTCTCTCTCTCTCTCTCTCTCTCTCTCTCTCTCTCTCTCTCGCTCTCTCTCTCTCTCACACACACACAGTGTAAATATGAGTGAGTTTTGCCTGTCCTCATATCTCCTCCTTTACTCGCCTCTGCTTCTTTCCGGGGGTATAAACATTTCCATCTGTTAATCTCTAATGAGGTCACGACATGTTTTAGGCTGTGTTGCGCATGCGCAGTTACGTCTTCCTGTCGACTGCGCCAATTATAGGGCCGCTAGCACCGCCCACTGGTAAAATGGCGGCTACAAGGACAAAGAATTTGAAAACTTCTATATATTCTGCCAAAACCGAAATAAGCTCGTTGCTGTTAATCAGCGCTCAATCTGTCACTTCTCCTGTCCCATCTAAACGCTGTTGTCTAATATCATTGATGTTCTCCAATTCTCTCCAAGAGAAAGAGCGTCTGCATTTTTAGTACTGTTTATGTGACTCTGTGGACAGGGCGCAGTCTGCCCGAGCGTCAAATTGTGACTTGACGCTGTCGCTGTGGCACCACTGGCAAGGCGGAATTGCGCACTCCCCAACGTGACCTGCCTCGTCTCGGCCACTGCGCAGGGTGGTCGAAGATGTACATCTGCGTGTAGGCCGAGTGTTTCTGCGTGAACGTGGCCGGATAGTTGTAGATCAGGGCACCTTGCTCTTCCTCCTCCGTCGCGAACTTGTGCAGGTTCTTCCGCGCTGATCATGCGAAAACAGAAAACGGGGGAAAAAGTGAGCTGAAACTGCTAACGGGTAATTGCCGAATAAATGCTTAAAGGATTACTGACCCGAAATTGTCGTGTTACGTTTGTTTTTTCGCTTCTATGCGTGCCTACCAGCCCAATAATCATAGAATGGCACATTAGACGGCCGAGCGCAGCGTAAACATTCATTTACGGCGTCGTTTATTCGTGTCAGTTTCCGTTTAGACAAAACGAACGCCGAGCGGCTACCATGACAGCAGGTATCACGTGACGTCACCATTCTTGCCGTACCACTGCCGCTCTGGACGCGCGCGCGCCCAGACCGGCCGAGGTCTTCACCGTCCCCACGCGACCGGGCAGCATGACGTCAGTTCTGAAACCATGACGTGTATACACGCCGGAGCAGCGCGCGCCAACCACAGCCAGTGCGTCGGCTCGGTCACGGGAGCCCCGACGTCGGAAGTTTGGGGCAAGTAGCAGATGATGTCATGTCGGCCCGCTCTGGGCTTTTTCATGTGGGCAAAGATTAAAACGGGTTTAAAGTATGTTACGCCGAACGGTTGCTGTTGAAACTTGCTGGGAGTTATCTCCTGATAAAAAGGAATTTTACATAGTTATCTCTGCTTTGAAATTTCGTGTCAGTACTCCTTTAAAGTGGCCATGAAAACAAAATACAAGTTTAATTCCGTAAAAAGACTGCTTTGCCACGATCAGAACGACACCAAATTTATCACAAACTTCAAACAAATATTTGAGACCTTGGAGAAAATTTATGAAGCACTGGCGACTCCCGGTAACCTTCCGGCGATTTCTCTATGACGTAACAGAATCTTTTAAAGACTATAGTCTTTCTTGGGTTACTTAAACGCAGGAATTTTGATCTGTCTGTTTGTCTGTCTCTCTGTCTGTGACTCGACTCAAACACCCGGCCAAAGCGAAAGGGAAACTGCGCAACATTCTTATATACTCATTGTCAAATTTAAACATCGAAGTCCGGTGTTAATGTTCATACTTG
This sequence comes from Haemaphysalis longicornis, assembly GCF_048455015.1. Classification (NCBI taxonomy): domain Eukaryota; kingdom Metazoa; phylum Arthropoda; class Arachnida; order Ixodida; family Ixodidae; genus Haemaphysalis; species Haemaphysalis longicornis. Next base: position 49,512,857 of record NW_027526385.1, on the reverse strand, counting down.
TCAACATTGTTGAACAAGAACAAGGTATTGCGCAAATGTAAGTTATAAAAGCAATACATAAGTGATATTTGCAGTGTTCCTTTATTAAAAAATTCACGGATACTAGATTTTTGCGACAGAAAATGAAATACTGCATCAACTGCAGAAAACCGTCGCCTACTGTTGCCCGTGCTACCTGGCGACATTTAACAACACCAAACGGCAACAGCAACGAAAGGTTCAACTAGATAGGTTCCAGGTTCCCTTTGGAACTCTCGTGGAGTAGGGGAACGTGGTTACATGAACGTTGAAGTACGGTGCCTCGATTTACGCGTGTCTCTGCCGTACAGAAGCGCTGGCAACGACGCACGCGACTTGTAACAGTGGAACGCGGTAAATTTAAATTGACTTGAGCAAACCTCTAGCGTGTTACCTTGAGAGGAACGAGACGGGAGAAGAACAGCATGAGAGGTGAGCGGGAAAGAGAAGGGAAACATTTACTGTGATTAGCGAGCGTCGGCCTAAGCCGATGGCAGTGCGGCCTCTCGCTCCGTCTGATGGTATCAGATTGCTAACGTACCGCTAACACAGTGACAACCGTGATTTTATTGCTGGCTCATATGACGTCACTGCGGCCCGAATGACGTCAGGGTAGCACGAAAGTTGAGTTTTTTCACAATTCTTAGGTCTTTTAAGTTGAAAAATGTCTTTCGTGGCTCGAATAAGGCAGAGTGGTTTTCCAAAGGCTAGTGTATTTTATCTGGGCGGTGCAATCACTGCGCTCCAAAAGAAGTACAATCAAAATTGGCTTCGCTACTACCCACACCTGAATTGCCCATAAGTAAACGTAGCCTGGACAAGTTGGCTATTCATGTCACTGACGATGGGGAGAATAAAGGAGCATGATACTTCTGCTCTTGCACGACATGTGCACTTTTCTCTTCTTCCTCGTCGCTGTTTTATGTCACAATTGCTGGGGAGACAATTTTGAAGGCGCTGTACAGGCAGTTTGATACCTGTAAGGTCGGGTTCACGGCTATGCACAAATGCTTTGCTGGGAGGGTATTTTTCAGTGGACAATATAAGACGCCTTATATGAAGATATAAAGACCTTCTGCTTTTTATTAAATACCTGCATAAGACTCCATGCATATGTCCCGACAAAGAACTATGCACCGGGCCTCCTGAGTGGTGGGTTCGCTACTATACACGAATGCGTTGCTGGTAAAACATTTCGCAAAGCAATGAGGGAGTCTAATAGCAAGCATGAAAGCCCTAGCGACTCTTATAAAGGGCATTTTTGTTTGCGCCAGAAGTGCGACACATCCGTCGTTGCACATGGACAGACGATTTTTATGTTTCACTACACACAGAAATGCTTGATAAGCGTCCTAATTACGCTCGGGGAACGAAATATATTCCAACAAATGAACCTAAAGGGCTGGCTGGGACACCGAGCTCACCTTTTCCAGTGACATGTAGGCAGGTGGTCACGAACACATTAAGTGCACATGACGATGCTAACTGGGAAGCCAACGGTCTAGTCTACGCGCATGCGCAGAAACAACAGCAGAGCACCACATATCTGCCGCGTATGCTTCCTTCTTGCCGAAGACAAACGTGCTAGTGTGCTTCGTCCTCAGTCCACTGGAATTCTATGCCACATGAACATAATGTTCCAACAGTGGCACGTGCCTTCATAGAGACCTTCGATTCAGTTTTACGTCATTGTAGATATGCAATACATTTGTTTCCTCGTCTTTACCACTCTTTCCTCTAGCGTTGGACGCAAGGGTAAAACCCAGTTCATGCGCGTGTGTGTGTGTGAGAGAGAGAGAGAGAGAGAGAGAGAGAGAGAGAGAGAGAGAGAGAGAACACTTTATTGGCTAAGGAAGTGACCAAGGAGAATTGAAGTCCCTATGTTGGCGGCGGATAAGGGCTGAACGTCGACCCCACGTTTGTGTGCTTCAAGCGGGTGGCATTTTCACCCCGCAGAATGTTCAAGGTTTCTCCTCACGTCTCAAATTTCTGAACGCATTCACCACCGCTTACCTTTCTGCATAAAATTTACCATACCTTTCTAGACAAAGTTTAGAGAAGCGCGAAGGATTCCTCACATCAAAGCTGCGTCAAAACTGCCTGAAAACCTTCGCTAAAAGTACGTGCAATCGATCGTAAAACATGCAAAGATCCAAATCAAAAACGAAGAACGAAACCATTCGACGATTTTTCGCCCACTAAGTGACCGCATCAACGAACGATCTAAATGCATACCGATGCGTGGTTTATGAGATAAACGTGTACTATTGTAATCCTGCGCTATCGAGACGGGTATTGTCTTATCTGGAAGCGTTCCCTTTTCACAATTTTCAGGTGACAGAGTTGCACATTGGAAGCCCGGTTTCACGCAAGTGCTGCGTGTCCAGAGATCTTATCGGAGCTTTTTGGTCGACCAACCGGTCTATGGGGAAATGCATTAGTTTTTTGACAGGGTGCCATTAGTCCTACTAAGAAAGCTTTCGCTTTAAAAATCAGCTACGCCAAGCACAATACTAACCTCCAAAAATGCCCCAGGTAACTTCATTTCAACTTATAGCCATGCCGCGATGAAAGAAAGCTTCACGTCATGGCGATTCCCACGTAGGTATGCGTGGGATAATGTTAAAGACGATAGTTTTTCTTGGGCTACTAAACGCAGAACAGAAATTTTGGTCTGTATGTATGTGTCTGTCTGTCTGTCTGTCTGTCTGTCTGTCTGTCTGTCTGTCTGTCTGTCTGTCTGTCTGTCTGTCTGTCTGTCTGTGACTCGATTCAGCCAACCGGCCAATGTAACAAAAGCTGCGCAATACTCGTATATGCTCATAGCCAAGTCCGGTGTCAATGTTCATACCTCTCAAGATTGTTGAACAAGAACAAGACATTGAGCAAATATAAGGCGTAAATGAATACATAAATGATATTTGCGGGCTTCCGTTATTAAAAAATTTATGAATGCGTGGTTTTTGCGATAGCAAATGAAATACTACATCAACGGCAGAAAACCGTCGCCTGCTGTTGCCCGCGCCCCCTCCTGGAGGCATTTAAGAAATCAAACGGCAACAGCAACGAAAGGTTCCACTAGATAGGTTGAACGTTCCGCTTGGAACGCCCGTGGAGTAGGGCAACGTGATTTTATAAACGCTGTAGTAGGGTGCCTCAATTCACGCGCGTCTCCGCCGTACAACAGCGCTGGCATCGAAACGCCCGACTTGTAGGAGTGGAACGCGGTAAATTTAAAGGGACATAACCAAATCTGTAGCGTGTTATATTGGGAGGAACGACACGGGAGAAGAACAGCATGAAAGATGAGCGGGAAAGAAAAGAGAGGCATTTACTCGGTCTGTCGACTATCGTCTTTCGTCGACATTTGCAACGAAAGGAGCAGATATGCGGCAATTTTTTCTTGATTACAGATCAATTTTCCTTTAAGCTCAATAAACGTTTTACCATCCATCCATTAAGGATCCTTACCGGTGGTGGGACGACGCGCTCACCTTCGTTAACGAAGAAGTTTCCCAGGTACTGGGAAACGCTCAAGGCGTCCGGGCCGTGCGGCACGTACTTGTGGCGATCATTTCGCTCCCACTCGAAGTTCGTCTTCTCGGGATGGAACTGGACGGCGTAGAACGGAAACAGGCGGCCTGCGAGCAAGCACACGCGAGTACGCGCGTTACTTCGTTCCTACGGCTGAAGTTTTATTGATGTTGTTCGCGAACAGTTATGTTGTTATCCGAACAGGTTTTATCCCCAAGTGATCATCATAACCCATTCAGTACTACGAGGTGCAGTATGGGATATGGAATTGAACAAGAAAAAAATCCCGGACCATCTCCACTAACGTGAAACCTAGAGAGGGGCGAAGCATGCAGTGTATAAGCGTATTCTTGGGGCCTTGGCGTTTTTGCCAACGGAGATGAAACCGTTGGGGGCTAGAGGTATACAGCTTTGCTGTAAAAGTCTCTTGTCCTCGAAGCATGAAGTGCTTCAGTACGAGGCGTAAACCCGGTGTTTTAGTACCGTGACTACATGGAACGACGGTTACGATGACGACATGAGACGCCAACAGCCTGAGCCCTTAATGGGCTTCGCCCCTAAATACTGTACTATCCGCATGACAAGGAAACAGATACCGAAAGCATATTTTCCTAAAATTCACGATTGTATTCTTTCCGAGGTCAAAGATAGCAACTACCTAGAGTTCCATTTTTCCAAGCGATTTAAACTGGTCAGCCCATACCTCCAATATCTGTGCGTCCGTAATGCGTAATTTCCATTTCCTTTCCATATGCGTAATTTCCATTTCCATTTCCATAACACTTTTGTAAGGAGTAAGTTAGAGTATGCAGCTGCAATATTGGACCCACATACCAAAACGGATAAAATGCAACTAGAAATATTCAACCGAAAAGCCGTGATATTTATATCTTGGAAGTACAGTAAGGAAGACGCACCTTCTCAGTTAATGCACGTTAATCGCATTCAGACCTTGGAAACTCGCAGAAATATTACATGCATTGCCTTCTAACATAACTGCCTCTCAGGAAAAATTAAAGCTACCCGAATATGTCAAACCCCTAGAGGACCAACATTCGTTGGCTCCAATCTTCGCAAAAACAAATAGCCATAAGTACAGTTTCTTTCCTCAAACAAATCAAGATTGGAATTCGCTTCCTGCACAATTATGTTTGTGCTGCGAGCTTGTGACTGAATTACAAAAAAAAAAAAATTCTCTGACTAAATTTTGGGGACAAACATTAATTTCTTTTTATCACTGTGTGACTCGTGAATTGTGTCCTGTATTTTACGTTTGTACCCACTCCTGCTAGGGGAAAATCATTGGCTTGCGGTATTGTCCAATAAATAATTTAATACAGGGGGCCACGAACACAATATACAAGTTCAGCTCCCTAAAATGACTGCGTTGACCCGACAACAATGACACCAATTTAATCGTAACCCTCAGACAATGATGGATATACAGTAATCCCTCGTCAACTCAAAGTCGTAAAATCGGCTGAAAATTCCGAAATAAGTAGGGTTTCGAGTTGAGCGAAATGCCGAAAATTTGCGGCCAGATCACTGAAATAAAAATGAATGCTGGTAACAAAAGCTCCGCTCCACAGAGATTTTGAGCCTCGATTAACGTTACAATATTTACGAACTTCACCGTCCTACAAGTCACGTGGGACGTCACGAAAATCATGTGGCCTATTAAGCACCTTCAAAGCTCGAGATGAACGTCACGCCGTCCCGGTCAACGTTGGTGGACAGTGGCTTGAAAATTTTGTCCAAGCCGTACGCCGTGAAGTTCTGTATAGAGAAAAATGTAAAAAAATGGGAAAAGCATTACCACGCTCGAAGGTTAGACAAAATATTTCGCGGGGCACTTAAGTGTGCTTACGTGCTCCCAAGGCGAGACAGGGCGATACTTATTCACTGCCACCGTCGACGTGGGCGGTTCCGGTTTTACCTGTACTATTGTGATGGGTATTTTTACGTACACATAAACTGTTTAACACAGCGGTCAGGCTATTGTACCGCCTCACCAGTCTACCGTCTCAGTGTGATTACGATATCCACTCACATCACCGTTATTCCATCCTGATCACCCTTAATCGCTACCTTAATGCACTTTAATCCACACCAACACATCTTAATTCATCTTAATCCACCTGAATTCCAACCTAATACCCCTCAATTTATGTTAATACACTTCAATGACTAATCAGTCACTTATGGATTAAAATCCTTAATTCATTTTAATCCAACCGTAATACACATTGGTAATCATTATTATGAGTGATTAAAAATCGCTAATTAACTTTGGTAATCATTAAGCCTCTTAACACAGCTGACATGTTTTCACGAAAGGTTGCGAAGCCACCTCGTCATGCAGGCATAATCAGCAGCGTCCATCCAAGAAATCCAGCTCCTTCGAGGTCAAAGATATGGACGTCGTGCTTACGCAGTCACCAATCTTCTGCATTTCCGCAACCTTTCCGCAAAGGCTTCGCAACCTTTCGTGATCACATGAGCGTGATAATCTTTCCTATTTATATGTTGACATGTTTTGTTTCGCTCCGTACTTTCCTCGGGTCGCGTGACATCTTTTGTGCCAGATTCGTGTCGGCGCAAGGTCATCAAAGGTGACCCTCGAGTGAGAAGTTTAAGGATTTCGGGTTTAAAACACGTCTACCGGAAAAGGTAAGGGCAGGGTGGTGTGGTGGATTTTAATGATGCATTCTAGGCCCGCGTGTGAAATCGGTGCATCCGTTGAAATTAACTACGACTACTGACTGAAGGTGCGTCGGATTGTTTCCTAATCAATGGTCGCAACTGAGCGAGGAAAAATGACGTATATGTTTCGTAATACTGGTTTCTCCGAGCTGCATGTCACCCAGTAACGTGCCGCATTCTGACCATGCTTATTACACCACCAGCCCCCTTTAATAAGAGGAGCTACGCGAGGAAAAATGACATATATGTTTCGTAAGAATGGTTTTTCTGAGCTAGCTATCACCCAGTAACGTGCCGCATTCTGGCCATGCTTATTACACCACCAGCCCTTTTTAGGAGGAGCTCCTTTTCGAAGCAATGACCTTAACGTCATTTTCCGAGCTAAACGCTTCAAACAACGCTCTACTTCCAGGTTTATTTTTATTACAAACAACGCTGGAAACCTGTGTATACACATAATTAGGAGAAGGTAGGGGGAACGGCTGTGAAAAGTTACAAAAAGGCGGCTATGTTTAAGCTGGTACTAGTTCTTTTTTTTTTCATAAAATGCTCTCTTTGGCAATTCACGTGGTGACCATGTTGACATTAGTTCAGGTGACGCTACGGCCGTGTTGATGTAGTTACGCTGAAGAATAGAACAATTTGTCCTGCTTTTAGTATAGCTGTGTGGTAGTGCACGAGCAACTGTGCGAATTCTGTAATGCCTTCTGAACAGTTCTTGAAGTTTCTGAATATCTTTTAATTCTTTCGTGTATCTGAAGCGATACGGTTCTGTACAAATCTGCGATTTTTCGTAATGAGGGTTTAAAGGGACACTGAAGTGAATTTGTCAAGCTCCCGTTTTTGCTTGCACTGCGTAGACTGGCTCAAATTAGCACACTTTTCATCGTTTATCCGGTTGACAAATCGGTAATTATTTTACAAAGCGCGAAAGAAGAAAAACTACCATGCGCGGTTTGCGGCGGCCGCACCAACTAAGGCTGTGACGTTGAGAGGAGGGGCGCCGTGATTGGACGATGCCCAAGGTTAGCAATCACACAAGTTTCGGTTTCGGTTTCGGTTCTGTAAAACATAACCAATGGCTTTGTTGGATGGGCATTCTCAATATCTCAGTAATCATCGTACCGCGCTTCTGCCATGTTGTCGGCTGTAAAATGCACAAGATAAGCCTCCCAGGACGGCTTGTAGTCGTAGCATTCACTAGCCGAGACCTACGCAGTGCATGAACGCCCTCCGCGTACCCGCAGACGCCCAAATGTCATGCGCTTTTCCCCCATATTTGGAGCTTGCCTCCCTCATGCCTGTATCGTAAAAAGCGTGTTCGCACCAGGCCAAGGGTCTGTTCATTCTGGCCTGTGCCCACTGCCTGCAAGCAGTCGGTGCTTATGGCAACATCACGCCAACGAGAATTCGCTAGCGCGCCAGTGCCAGCCTGCGGGCGTTTTGTGAACTAGTTCGTGTAGCCATGAACGTTGCGGCCCCAAAAAAGGTGAACTCAATATAGAAAACATCGGCGGAAAACAAAAAAGTTAACTTACAAAAAAAAAAGCACGTACCCGCGGGGATTCGAACTCGTGACTCGCAAAACATTTGCGGTGCATTCCTAGCGCCCCGAACTGCTAGGCCACTTTTCTTTATTGCCTGCTTTGGCACATACAGAACACAGACATTCATTCACAGACAGCCGTCAACCTGACTTTGGTTGACGTCATGTGTTTAAAAGTCCCTTAGGTGTACCAACGATTCCATGTCTGCGAGACATTCGGGCGGATTCGACGGAGCGGGACGCTAATGCCTTGCTAATATAGGGTATATATTGTATAACCGGTTTACACTTTTATTTAGTTTTGGCATTTCAAGCCGCTTAGGTGACTATTTGTTGTACTGCGATCGTGCAGTAAGCGTCGCCCGAGTTTCCACAGTAGCTCAGGTCTAGCAATTGCATTTCGTAGACGGAAAAGCGTTCGCAGATGCGTAGTCGTGCTGCTGACCGCTGTGCTTGTTCGCCCAGCGCAAAAAAGTGCTTCCCGCGCCCTAGTTTTACGCTGTACGGTAAAAATATCAGTTGATTTTACTTGCTTAGTACCTATATTGACTTCGCTGACTCTTCTCCCGCCTTCAAGAGGCCTTATATTTTCCTACTGGCGTACCAGTCAGCGAAGCGTCGCATGTGCAGCGCTTGTGTGAAGCGACCTTGACTTGGAGCTAGATAGAGTGTACAAACAAACCAAGTAAAGAAAGGCACATTCTTCCATTCACAAACGTGTCCTGGCTTCGTTTCAACTAAGCGAACGAATTGCGACCAAGCAATTTTTTTTTAACCTCCTTGATTGCGACGACCCGCCGGCGGCCGGCGGCCGGCGGACGAAACGCTGGGCCGACTGACTCTGTCGGCCGGGGAGCCGTGCAGTAGCGCAGCCGTGGCGCAGCCAATTGCCAGCTCATCCCCTCCTGACGTCACACGAAAACGCCACAGAAAATGGGCGAGCGTAAAGAGAGGAGGACAGCGTTTTCGAATTAGTTTTTCTACTAAATAAAATCGCGTAAACGCGCCTAGAGTGGTCGAAACATGGCCTGGGGACTCCGGACTACAATTTGCGCTAGTAATCCCGCAATGTTTACATATCACTTCAGTGTCCCTTTAAATGATTGAGTATGGCCGGCTGAAAAAAAAATTACCATCCCTTCATAAAGAAAGTTGAGAGAAGTACCAAAGCTTTGTAACATCAAAACTCGTCAAAAGTGCGTCTAAAACTTTCCGAAAAGTGCGTAAACTTCGCTGAAAGTGCGTTTAATTGATCGCCAAACCTTCAAAGGTACGAATTTCAATCGAAGAACGAATCCATATGACGATTTTTCGTCCACCAAGTTAACGTATCTACGAACGAGCTAAACGTACACCGATACGTGGTTTATACGATAAAGGTGGTGTACTGTTGTAATCTTTCTTGATGATAGATGCCTGTATTCTCTTATCTAGAAGAGTTCCTTTTTCGCGATTTTCAAGTAACAGTATTGACACAATGGAAGCCCGGCTTCACGCACGTGCCGGCTGTCCAAAAATGTTATTAAAGCTTTTTGGTCGACCAACCGGTCTATACGGAAATGCATTATTTTTATGATTGGGTGCAATCGGTCCCACGAAGAAAGCTTTCGGTTTAATAAAATAAATTGATATGCGATTGGCTTCTACGAAAACGTGCGTCGTTTACCAGACCCCATATACCCCGTCATATACCAGGTGTAGAAACAGTCGTACACCGTTTGTCCTCGTCACCATCCGTCATCACCGATTGTACCAAACGACCGCCTGTGCTTAACGATAAGCGTCCGTTCGGGATTTGTACCTGAATCGCGGGCACAGCACCCAAGTGCGCTAACCACAGCGCTAACACAGCACCCTACCAGAGGGGGAAGGATAATTTGCTAGATGTGTGCGTCGTAACAGGTGCACGTGGCAGCACGTAAGTAGAACAGGTCCACGCCGAGGAGAGCTGTGACTATGAGAAAGCTCTGCGGCGTAAATTGCAGCCAGTCTGCCTGTCGGAGTGATTCCCGTCAAAAACCGACGAAGAAACGGAAGCGCAGAAAGAGACGCAAACACGATGCAACAGCAAACACTTCGATAATCACTCACCTAAATCACGTAAGCAGGCTTAAGTGCCAATGAATGTTCATTGAGCCGACGTAACGGAGCTGCAGAAAGGTTCAGACGAAGTGATGCCTTACCTCAGGGGTGAGGCATGCTCGGTGGGCGTTGTACGTGATGGGCTCGGTTCGAAGCGCTCTTTGTAGATACTTCGGAAGGCTGCTGAACATTCGGCTCTTGCGGAAGTCTTGGTCGCAACCAACAAAGCGGGAGCAAGAACAAAGCTAGTTAGCGTAATTAATGAGAGCTGACCAACTCAAACGTGTTCTGTTCATAGCAGAATCATAGCAATTACACAAATACGAGACAGAATGGAGGGGGGTGTTTTTTGCGATATATGCCCTTCGTTTAGCGCTAATATCATCGGTTGCGCCTGGGAGAAGCTGCACTTAATGTTGTAATTGCTCCGAAATTAATGCTGTTCCAAACTGCTGAAACTACTGGCATGCGTGGTTAATGCATACCAACCGTGTTGGGCGCAGATCAAAACTTAGGCCTATTTTAGGGGGAAAAAAACGTTCCAGCTACGAAAACTGCAGGCACGGTTCGTGCAAGCCAGCCATGTTCAACGCAAAAAAAAAACCTTAGGCCGATCTGATTCAAAAACTTTTCTGTCCCGTCGTAACGAAAGTATAGAGAAGAGCGAAACCTTTCTAACATCAAATATGCGTCAAAAGTGAGTAAAAAAAACTTCGCCAAGAATGTGTTCAGCCTTCACTGAAAGTGCGTCCAATCGATCACCAAACCTTCAAAGATCCTAATCACTAACTAAGAACAAACACATCCGATGATGATGATGATGATGATGGCATCTATACCCGGTCTAAATGTATCCACCTTTGTAATCAAAACCACTCGGGCGCCGCCATTTTGGACTGTTGTATGCGCGCGCATAAAATGGGCTAAGATAGTGACTTCGGAAATCATCTGCGCTTGCTCGCAACAGTCCAGAATATGAGGCGGTTGGGCTCTGCTTATCTGAAATAAAACGGTGTACACCTCTACGTGGTTTAGGAGATAACGGTATACTTTCTTTCTGCTCTTTCTTCATGATCGATGTATGTATTGTCTCATCTGGACCCGTTCCTTTTTTTTTTGCGATTTTCACGTAACCGTTTTGACACAATGTAAGCCAGGTTTCATGCACGCCCCGTGTGTTCAGAAATCTTATCAGAGCTTTTCGTTCGACCAACCGGTCTATGGGGAAATGCATTAGTTTTCTGACAGGATGCCACCAGTCCCACCAAGACAGCTTGCGCTTTAAACAATAAGCACGTAACAGAAAGGGCCAACGTTCGTGTGAAACCCTTTCTACATCGTGCCCATGGATTTACCCTACGAATTCTCGTTGCTATGGCAAATTTTCAACTGTTCGAAGCAGTTGAACTACTCCTGTGAACACCGCTTGCCTTTTGGCAAGTTGTCGCAACAATGAAAATAGGAAAATAGATCGTTTTGCCGCACGAGCGCCGCTGCAGCTGCGAATTCGCAGGGTAAATTGGCACGATGTAGAGCGGGCATAATTAAGAATACACGATAGATTGGTTAATTGTTACAATAACAGAGGGAAAACATCTAGCCGTGATAGAGCGCAGTTTGTCGAGCGGTATACCTTTGTTGTCGCCCCGGGAGAACGCGTTGAAAGTGCACGCAGTTTCACCGGAAAACTAAGCAAAAAAGCTGTTCGGCGCAGTCGCCACTGCGCCAAACAGCTTTCTACGCGGGAATAATCAGGATTTAATTTCATTAATAACAGAAAATTGTTAAATTCCGTCTCTAAAATGGTTTCAAACGCCAGGTTTTCTTCTGTAAAGCATACTTGTTACTATTCTGCGGCGCGTGACACGAAGACAACCTACGGCCAGTCTTTCTCTCATTCAATGCTTTAAATACGGTTAAACGCGAGAGGGCGCCACCGCCTCTTCAAGCACGCGATTACTCCTCCCACCGGCGCTTCTCCGGCGTCCAATCAGCGCGCGCCGTGTGGCAAGAGATAGACTTGCAATCTTTGTATACACTTTCAATCCCTCCCCATCTGCAACAAACGAGCGATTAGACGCTTTCACTCTGCAACCGCAACAGGTGCTGGCTTGTTCTTGGCTGAGCCTGGAGGTCAAATTGACGCTACAAAGAACGAGCCCTTTTTCTCTATTTATACCTGGAGTAATAGAGCTCCCGTTAAAAAACCATGAAAACGACATCGATGAGCCACGAATTCGTAACTCCGCAACCAGGACCATATATGAGATCCTCACCGGGGGTGAAGTCGAGTGGCAGTGCCATGTCAGACGCGTTGCAGTGTCGCAGTACGAGTTTGTCGATGGCAACGCGAGTAAGATCCTCGAGGCCCAGGCAGGTGCCCCAGATAGGAAAGTGTGTGCCCTTCTGGTTTGCCTGCGCAAGAAAGAGTCCCATTGTCCGTAGGGTAAGGAATTGGGCTAGTTGGTTTTGCATGATGATTGACTACTCTTTGGGTTACAAGGTACACAATTTGAAGAAGACAAACGAACGAAATGGACAGCACGGCATTGCGCTTGTACTGCCCACTTCACTTCGTTCGTTTGTCTTCTTCAAATTGTGTACCTTGCAACCCAAAGTGCTGTACATAATCATGAAAAGTCCAATTGTAGTTTGCCTAAGAACGACAATAGCATGAAAAATTACGGCAGTTCCGCTTAACGCGAAAGCCGTCGGCAGTGCTGAGCACTGATTCGCCCCTGTTTTCCTTCTGTTATTGTTGTGAGCACCTTGTGTTTATCTGCCTAAGAAAGCTGGGGATTTTTCTCTCTTTGGGGACGCTTGGATTCTGCTTAACGTCGTCGCTCAGATAAATCGGCCCTCTTTCGTCGCTCCCTTTCGCGAGCAGGTGCCCGTTGTCGCTCGGGCCATGCCAACTTTTCGGCGTCCGTGGCGGGAAAGACCGACTGCTTGTTCGCAGGGTTTATTCCGAAAGACTGTGGCGTCCGCTCTTGACTAGATTCGGTATCAGCCTAGGTGCGTGACGCCCAACGACATTGGACGAACGACATTCCGGGCCCCTAAAGTGCTCCGCACTTAAACATTTGCCGTTGGTGGAATCAGTAAAACAAAGATCCTCGAGCGACAGCTCGGCTTTTGAGCTGGGAGAGCGCACTGAGCACACACATAATTGTATCATAAGGCAAAACACAAACGCTGCTCGGAGTAGTAGTCGATCTAGGCACAAACTGGCAGTAAACTTGGATGCAGCTAGCACCGCGTTCTTTCATTTCCTGATTGCATGCGCCCTCACTCTCTACCTTTAACCCCCACTCCGCACCCCTTTCCTTGAAACAAACGAGAGATTAGACGCTTTCAGTCCGTAACTGCACGAGGCGCCACGATGACCTTGGCTGAGCTTGAAGGTCAGATCGACGCTGCAAGCCATCTTCTGTGTTTGTACGCACGTGGAGTACTAGAGCTTTCACTCTAAATTCTGCAGACCATATCTCCGTTCGTGCAACGAGTGTCCGTTAATTACTGCCCCATAGGATTATTGAGCTTCATTTGTTCATGTTAATTTTCCGGACACCCTTATTTTGTCGTCACTGTGGTTTGAGAAAGAAATAAGGACGATATAGAAGCATAGTAATTCCTTTCTGTGTTTTATTTGGTCATTTCTAGGAAAATGCCTTATTTCATTTTGGTATAGATGCATTTTTAAGTAAGCGCATTAGTGTATTTCGTACAAATGCATGTTTAGGGAAATGCACTATTGCAGAAAAGCATTTCCAATGTGTGCCTTGTTGCATTCTCTCAGCAAATGTTCTGGTTCATTTGTCGCGAAAAAATGAGTTTTTTTAAATGCATGCCTTACTGCATGTTTCTGGTATACACCTTAAGTCAATGCGAAACCACTGCAACCGCGCACACCTTGATGAAAGCGCTATCAGCCCAGTTTCTCTGTAAAATGTTCCACCTTCCCTGGCAATTAGGCAAGCAATGCTATGTTAATGCGAATGCAGTTATTAAATCGGTAGATAAAAAATCTGACGCCCTTGGCAAACGAACGGCACACAGAATGGCCGACAGATGGCACAAAAACGGCCGACGGCTCAAAGAATATAAAACATGGCAACTGAGTTGAAAAGACGTTGGGTAAGTTCAACCCTGAGGAGGATTGGAACCAACGACTTTTCGGAAGGTGAGCTTGGCACGCATCCTCAACCCACCGAGTAAGGGAGGACCAAGTGAATGCATTGGAGCCTTCGGAATGGAAGCAGGCGTTGGAAAGATGTACCAAGACCTACATGAGTAATTTGAGTATGCTAAATTGAAGTAGCAATTGAATAATTACGAAAGTACGTTTCCGAACACGGGTATGTTCCGAATCATAGTAACTGACAGAAGAATGAAAAGACAAAGGAGAAGGATAAAAGTAAAAAATATCTTGAGGTACTCACGAATTTCAAAAAGCGAGTTAGCCTAGCCAATCCCCCCTTGTAGGTACGTGCCAAATACTTTGAGGGCATCATCATCATCATCACCAAATCAAGTCAATGCGTTGTGGCCTTTAACCAACAAACGCCTGTTAGTGTCATGGACTCAGATCTACGTGACTTCTTTGAGCACGCTGACTACACATGTAGAGAAGTACGTCCCTCTCGAAGTCCTATTTGCTTAGCGATGGGTACGCGGATATGTGCGAGTCATAGCATCCGAGAAAAGAAGGACGCGAAATGTAAATTATGACTATTATAATGAAAGAAAACATCCGGTAATTGTACACTCTTTCTTCCGCATTCACAACATCACAAGGGCAACTAAGGTGTCGTCGTCATTTCTTTAATCTCGTGGTTCTGTTTGGCACACCTTTAGCAATCTTTCTTTTGTTGTTAAAATTTTTCGCTTTAATCATGGAGGTGTCATGATGCGCAAGGGTATCAGGCTTTGACATACCTGCACTGCCAGATCGAAAAGAACTTTGGTAGCCCTCTCGTACCCGGAGCTTCTCAGGTCGGCCTGACCGCCAGGGAAGAGTACGCTGGGATGGAAAAGCACCACACTTTCAATCGCAAAAGACGCCAAAAAAATGGCAAGCAAACTCCAAACCAGGAAAGTTGTGTCCTTACTGGGGCACTGCATAACTATCATGCAAAAAAATTAGCAAGAAAACTCCATACCAGGAAACTGGTATCCTCACTAGAGCACTGCATAATTATCACGCGAAAAAATTGGTAAGCAAACTCCAAACCAGGAATGTCGTGTCCTTACTGGGGCACTGCATAATAATCATGCCAAAAAATTGATAAGCAAACTCCAAACCAGGAAACTGGTATCCCTACTGGGGCCCTGCATAATTGTCATGAGAAAAAATTGGTACACAAACTGCAAACCGGGAAACTGGTATCCTTACTGGGTCTCTGCATATATATCATGCAAAAAAATTCGTACGAAAACTCCAAACCATGAAACTGGTATCTCACTGGTCCACTGCATATTTGTAATTCCTACTGAATCAGAATTTTTATTAGTGGTTGTATTAAAACACCAATTACATTAAGGCACTTTCATAACACCCGCAACCATGAGATGATGTGTTGTATTACACTAAAAACTTATTTTGTATGCCTTTGCACCGTGACACCCCGCCCAACGCAAACAGTGTGAGGGACTAGAAAAATATTGGCGGAATGTCACTAAATACGGGTAAGGTGTCGATGTTAGTACCGGGTACAACGATTTTGTCTCTTTGCACAGCATGGAATAAAGGCTTCTCGACGCCTGAGATTTTGTTGAACAGTTAGATAGAAGAAGGCTTACCCATTCACTGAGTTGAATATCCGCTCGTAATATTCATCCGTTTGGTTTACGCTGAAATAACAAATGAGCATCAAGTAATTGCAGCAGTCCGTAACAAAGCAGTACCCGACCGCACAGTAGTTCACACCAGACCTGGAGCACACGTGGGATTCGATACCTGTAGCGCAGCTTACACTAACAGCCATCGTATTATTCTGAGACAAAACGCTAGCCCTGGGTCATCATCAGCAGCTGCTTTAGGACAAAAGCCATTGACAAAAGCATCATTAGGACAAAATCATCATCACCAAGGACTGCTTTAGGACAAAAGCCATTGGTCACATGTATTTATTTATTTATTTATTTATTTATTTATTTATTTATTTATTTATTTATTTATTTGAACCTACGGCCAATCCCATCAGGAACTATTGCAGGAAGGGCAAATTAATGCAACCTTCAACATTACACAGCATAGCTGCGACAAGGCTGCACGAGCCGCATCCAGCTCGTGCAGCGGCAAGGTTTATATATCGGGTGCAGACCTACTGGCGGGGTGATTTCGCTACTCCTTACGAGCGAATCTTTCCGTTAATATAAACATACGTTTTTGTTTCGTTCGCCGTTAAAGAATTTCTCCACGGCGATTCTCGGCATAATTCCGGTTCTGTTGGCAACAGCTCTGGTTAAATCTGAATAAATTCGAGCCTTCTGCCATCGTCCTTGGAAGGAAGGAGATTGGTGCGGGCTTACAATACAGGCACCACTCGGCCCCCGGATGCTTCAATGAACTTGACGTAGGAAGCCGCGATGTAGGTCTTGTTACTCGACGGATCGTACACATCGCTGTAGAGGTGTTGAACCACGATTCCTGGGCAGAGCAGCAACATGATCGAGTAGACGAATTAAGATCTTTGTATGGGAAGCTGAACCACATTGTAAGAGTGTTTATTAGAAGGTTTGTGTTTCCTCCGTACTGCGGCATACTTTGCAAGTGTGCAATCATATAGGACCACAGCAATAATGCAGGAGGCGAAAAAGAAGAAATACATAGAATCATTGCCTTCCAACCAGTATCTATGAGCAGACGAAAGCACTGCAAACGGCTGTGCCACCAATAGGCAGCATAAAAGCAGCCCGATCTGAACGACAGCGTTATCCAGCTCTGCTTGCTATAGCTGTACCACGAAGTTGCGGAAACGGTAGGTTTAACGGGTGTGGACCCTACTTGCGTCGTTTTGTCTTATCTGCACCGGTAGCAACGCACCATATCTGCCGGGTGAGTTTGGCGACTATCGTTAAGGTATACTGCGGGAGAGTACGGTGATTCGTTCAGCGGGTGTCATCAGCGAGACCCGTACGACCTGCAGTGACCGATAGCTGTCCGGGTGACGTACGAAGGCGGCGGCAACCTTTCCGCGAACAGTGGTCTTCTTTGACTACTTAACGCGAAAGTTGCCCGTCTGTCTGCGGGTACACTCAGGTGGTACGGGCGGTACATTTGCGGCGTTGCGAAGTGTATTCCTAACCTGTACCATTTGATATGGCACTGTGAGCACTTCAAGACCGATCGCGAGCCACTATTGGACCTCGGTTCCCGACCCGGAGATGAAGAAGCGCACCTGCAACGCGTTCGAGAGGACCCCTCAGTACTTGAGAAAGTTATTGAATACGCACTAACCAGTGGTCTTTACAAGCTGGTGTAATAACTTGGACCGACACCTCTAAAAATCGTCGCACCTTCCCCACGGTTTCTGCGAACTATATGTTCACGGACTTTACAGTGCTATCCACCATATAAGGTGATTGAACCTTGAACATTGTTCTTTTTTTTTCGATTATTCCCTCCCTTCCTTCATGTCCCTTTCCTTCCCCAACAGGGCATTCATGCCCCCTCTGATAATAAAGGCATTCCTCCTCCTCCTTTCTCCACTTAAAGAAGCGAACTTAACGCAGCACGGCAGCTACATTGGATGTTGACTCCGTAAGGCGGTAGACATCGCTCTGTCCGGACGCCGAAAACGACATGATGCCGCTACAGTACGACGCGTAGTGACATGATGCGGATCAAAGGAAACCTCCCACTGTGAAATCTGTGGAAACAGTGGAGCTATTGGTTATCTTTAGAAAGATTCCGTTTAGCTTCGGCTTCTTTCTTGTGCGTAATGTTAGAGTCGTCTTAGCGGCTAATTCACGTACAATTTGTTTCTGGATAGTTGCGGCAAAACAACAGTTACTGCCGTTTTCTGTAACCATGCTGCCTCGCTATATGGACATGTATTGACAGGAGACAGCGATTCTGTAAAGTTTACAACTTCACTGTGAACTAACTAATAAGGACAAGCAAATGAAAATCTGCATACCTGTAGGGTCGTCTTAGCAGCTAATTGTCAATAACTTGTTTCTAGGTACTTTTAATACCACAGGAGAAGGAAGCGTTTTCTCTAATCATACTTCCTGCGTAGACGGCCACGCTTCACCGCGCTAAAAATAATGTGGGAAAGCCAGCTTTCAAAAAAAAAAAACTTTCCCTTAAAGTCGGCTTCAAACCTGGACACAAGTGAATTGGTGGCAAGACATCCTTTCAGGTGCAATATAAGCGGTTTTGCATCAAAATCTCAAGGCTCTAAAACCTTTTTTTTAACAGCGAAGCTGTTTAGCAAATCGTAATTTTTTGTGTCCCAAGTTACAAATACCAAGAAATTGCCGAGCGCGCGCATGTGAGCGCGGGCATCGCGGCGAACGCTCGGCCGTTAAAACCAAGAAAATGTCGAGGGCTCGTGTGTGCGTGCCTCGCGCCGACGGCCAAGCGTCCGCGGCGCACACTTGTCAAGCTAGGCGTACCCACTTAGGGAGATTGGACAAGACTGGCCAAAAAAAAAACTCCGGCGTTCGCCGTAATCGTGGCAACACTTGCTCGGAATGAGAAAGACACGTCATCATACCTTGCGTCCCTCCGAGGTGATGTCCAATGATTATCACTTCCAAAAAAACTCCCCCCACCTCCCCGAAGGGGATCGTGCGGAAATGCGAATGCATTGGGTGCACCGATGAGTGCGCTGCGAGTAGTTATTATTAATGGCGTTATTAATGAATAGAGACGAGAGTGTGAACGTAACCATTTATTCATTCATCAGCGTAACACGCCCGCCCCGCGCGCGAGCTCTCTCCGCCGAGCTCCGCGATGCGAGCGCCCTCACACGCCCGAGCGCGCTCCTCATCTCCACTCACTCTACGCTACTCCGCCCGAGCTCCGCGATGCGAGCGCCCTCACACGCCCGCGCGCGCTCCTCCTCTCCCCTTGCCCTCCGGTACTCCCGCCCGAGCTACCACCTGCTCCGGTTGCTAGGCGCGCCACAGCTGTTGCTAGGGGCGCGGAGAGATAACACCTGCGTGCGGACGCCGGCACAGACCGCACGACAACCCCCGACTAAGAAATGCATTCGCATTTAAAAAATGAAAGAAGTTCACTCTTATAGAAACAATGATGGAGTAAAGATCATTGCGGCAGCGAAGAAGACACAAATCGGCTGCAATCATAGACTTAAACCTCCATGATGTTCATGAAGTTTGCGTACACCTTCGCTACATTCAAGTCTTACGCGTTAGTGTGAGCTGCCTTCATTTTTTATTATTACTTTGTGAAATTTTTCTGTACAAAGAACGGGTTTTTTGCGTGGCGGAGGAACCTGCTGCGGAGACAGCGCGACACGATACCAGCACATACTGTCGTCAAGCCCAGCAGCTTCTCTGTTAAAAGCGACACGACGCCAGTTTAACGCGCCTAGCTTCTAAAAAGCTCCGAAGCTTTCACTTTGTACCTCCTAGGGGACTCTAAATTTGCTTTATCCGGGCCCCTAGAAATAATACTTACACGTTGCTCTTTATCTCAGAAGATATGGCTCTAAGATGTTTTTGGTTTCTGTTTTTAGGAGAAGAGATTACATCGGTTCTAGTAAGACGTGGGGTGCAGCCGAGAGTACGGTAACCCCTCCTGCCACTACTGTGTACGGAAGATTAATGAAATACGACCTGGAAGCAATGTTCGTGCATGAGGTTCAGCTGCAGATATAGTCGCTTTCAACGAACACAGATAAGCTTGTGACAACTGCAGCCGCTGTGCACGAATGCGGGTAATTGCGTATGTTAAAGGACGCGATACAAGTGATTCATTATTATAATGTTTGCGGGCTCACTTATGCAACATTTCCGTTTGTGCGTCAGCAGGATTCATTTTTTAAGGGCGGCTTAACTACAGAACTCCTCCCGCAACTCGCAACCGGCCGCGATTTCTTAAACGGTCATGTGTACCCAGAAAACATAATTTACGTCAATCAAATACACCATATTGGCCGCCCTCTCACAGGAACAGGTTCACACCACTCTTTCAGGAATCAACCATTCTTACGCAGCTGGTGACTACAAAGCTTATCTAACCTGACCTGACCTCATTGCAGCGAATGGCCATATTCGTAGCTGCCAAACAGATCTCTCAACTTCGTTTGACTGGGGTTTCTTTGTTATTCTCGATGTTGACAATTGTACATGACGGGGACCAGGGTTCGGCAAATTCAAAGCTGCTTTCTTCCCTACATCTCTAATTTGTCACAGACCCATAAACATTTACGTACACATTAGCAGCTCGTACTCTGTTTGCTTACGTTTTTGGCCACCAATCCCATAGGCGTATTTTCTTTTGTGCGCGAGAAAAAAACCAAGAACAACACGTTCCCCACGTGTTGTTCGACTGCCCGTTATATTCCCGGTAAATCGTCTATTTTTACCTCGACAGTAATAGTGTCCAATTATTAGGCCGCGTATTAGCTTTTTACCGTGAATTCATGAACACCAACCCAGGAGGACATTTTTTAGACAACTATTACAACTCACGAAAATTGTCGTGACCAGTTGATTTATATAGACGGGTCTATGACCCTTTACTGGTGAAATTGAGTAGCCGGTCGCACATTCGCTTCCAACCTCTCCAATCAATCAACCAGTTCAACTACCGCAAACAGTTCAACCTGAAGCTTTACGCACCTAAGCCACACTTAGGCTGTTAGTTGCTTCTTTTTCTATAGAATTACGAATCAACTTCGGCTTCGCCAAAATTTGTACCATGGCTCCTGATCTCAATACACAGGCGCTTGCCCGCTTTGAAAGCGGTGCGCATTCGGGAAAGTAGGCACTGCTTTAGACTGGTTTTAACGAATATCAGCACTTCTCTACTTCTTAAACGCGCTTCATCACAGGAAATGCATCGATGAAAATCTTTCTGGACACAACATATGTAACTACGTTCAACTCCCCCCAAAAAGACGCATCCTCATTCGAACCGGAAACACAACGTGCTCAGAGCTCTCTAGCTTAGGCATTTCTTTAGTAGGACCCGCACACGGAAGCACGAAAACAGTGAAGAAAACGCACGAACGGCCGCTAGTCTAACTAAAATTCACTGAGAATGGCAAAAATATCTACTCATGGGGTTAAAATAAAACACAAAAGACAAGAAGGCAATCAAAATTACTGCGCTGCGGTGAACTAAATTCATCAAAAAGGAGGTGAGAAGTCAGTTCGATAAAACACCCATAAAACCACGAAAATTAGTAATCTTGTTGAGAGTAAAACACGCACTTAGCTAACAAGTTAATATTCCTTGTCTGCAATGTGAAATGCTTCAACCAACTCTCTTGGCAGCACTCGGAAATGTCATCGCAACTCGCCCGGCTACCCTTTTGCAGAAACACATTTCTGCATGATACCGACACTCCACCAAACTCTAATGCTAGAAAATGTATTTTGGGGCATAATTTACACCGAACAGGACTTACACTGCATCGAGAACGAGGCGATGAAAAAACAGCTACTTGTACACAAAAAATGTTGTGGAAATCCTGAGCGGAAATTGGCGAATAAATCGTTAAGCCGCTCTGCTGTAGATTAAGCCCCTTAACTAGTACACATACGTGCAATGCGGGGAAAACTGTTTTAGCAGCCATTCCAGCTGTCTCTCACCGAGTTACAATGTACCAAGAGCATTTCAATAAATACCTCTATAAAACACAGCGTACCTTCATACCTTCATAGAGCGCTATACGGCAAGCACCCCTAAAGGTTGGTCGCCACTCCTATACATAAAGTATTGCTAGGAATTTGCTTTTTCGGGACCAATATAGAGTCTCACATCAAAGTAGGAAGGTCCCGGGCCCTTTTATTGCATGTATGCACGAGGCGAAAGCAAGGTACATCAAGGGTTACGGGAGTCCACGCATAAGTTATCAATCATCTAAAATAAGGAGCGTAATACTTACCTATGATCGGTCTGTCCGTGGTCAAGGCAGCTTGCGCTGCGCCTAAAGCTGCCAGGCAGAGAAAGAGCGGCCCCGACGACATGACTCCGCACAACGCACTGGCGCCTGCGGACCGTACTGCCGACGGAAGATAAACGCATCCTCTCCGAACTTGCTGGTCATCCTCCCCCGGTCGGCCGGCTGGGACGCGGTCCTGTTGCTTCGAGGCCAGATAAGCTCCAGATTCTATTGCTTGTCCCTTTGCTCCTACGGCGCCATATCGCGCAACATGTTCCAACTTCGAGTGGCTGCCTTGTGTGCCCACAACTTTGGCGGACGCTTGACGCTTCTTGCATACACCGGTAGGAACGAGTGCCTCCGGAAGGTGTTGCTATATTTGGTATAAGGCGGAAGAATTGGCGGCGCGAATATTTGAACACAGAGATATATTGGCGGCAATAACTATTGATTGATTGATTGATTGATTGATTGATTGATTGATTGATTGATTGATTGATTGATTGATTGATTGATTGATTGATTGATTGATTGATTGATTCATTGTAGGGCTTAACGCGTTGACGCAATGCAGGCGATGAGGCGCGCCGTAGTGGAGGGCTCCGGATTAATTTTGGCCACCTGGGGATCGTTAACGTGCGCCGAAATCTCGTACCCACGGGCGTTTTTGCTTTTCGCCTCCATTACAAAAGCGACCGCCGCGGCCGGGATCGAACCCGCGGCCGGGATCGAACCCGCGACCAATAACTAGTGGTGCGCGCAGGTAAGGGGGCGTGGGGGTCAAGCGTCCCCCCCCCTGAATTTTTTTAGCCCTGAGAGGGGGTGTTATAACGGAGGCGACTAAGTATGCCTCCAACAACGACTACGAATATTTAATTAAAACTGTTTGACCTAAGTACACAACCGTGCGAAACATTAGTGCGCTCTATTTTGAAAGTGCTTCTCAGGAATTGTACACCAAATTCTAACTCTCCCGAACGTGTTCAAATTTGCCGCGCCTTTTATTTAGCGTAAGAATATTCCCACCTCGAGTGTAACATCCATGAACAGCGCACTGTGTTTACCGGAACTGGTAACTCGTTGTCAATATTCCTGCACTTGTTTTTTTTTAATATTTATTATCGTAGCCATGTTCCCCGCAACACTTTCATTCCCTCTTCATTCCGTTTTCATCACGTGCCGATCATCATCATAAAGTCAGTATAATACATTGGCACACTGCAACACGTTTTCAGTCATACATGTCTAGGACATCGCAGAAGTGACGCCGTCTTCCCGGACGAACCGCTGCTATTGAATAACCTTCACGGATCCGACGAACGTTACTCGACACTGTTTTTTTTTTTCGGCGTCGTACAATCATTTTATTTCTATTTTTTGTATAACTTGACCCCACTCTACTCTGTAAAGCCTCTGGCCTTGAGGGTAAACTAAATGAAATTGAATTAGATAAAACTTTTAATTCGCGCTATTTTCCACCGCACACTGACATATATTTGTGTTTGGAATTTCGGAGAAAGAAATTTCAAAGGTTTCGTGCCAGCGTTTACATTCGTGGGTTCCAGCTGTAATTTCTGTAAGCTATACGCACGTCACCAATGCATGCGACCTGCTATTACTTGGAAATGCGGGAATAATTCCCTGCATATAAAGTCGCATCGTCAACCCCGTTGAAGCAGCCGCAGGAGCGGACGAAAATACGCCTTTCGACTTCATTATCAGCACGAAAACAGCTGACTCATTAATAGGCGTTGCTTTGTTTTCTCATTTTTTATCTGCTGGTGCGGTTTGCCATTATATCGAGGGTCAACGAGATAAAACGCAGTCACAGCGATTCCTCCCACTTCACTACCCTTTCTTATCCCCAGGTTTTTTCATGGTGGTATACTTTCATCCGGATAAGCTTTCAGAGTGCTTAGCTGTCTAGCGATAGAGCCACGCCAATAGAGATTTTTTTTTTGGAAGGGTATTACGTTTCAGCTACTCGCCTTTCCGATGTATTTGTCCAGAGAGATGCCATTTTATATCATTAAGCTGTGTCAGCGCCGATGTAACTGGCGCAGCTGACAGGACGCGCGTATGCGTTTCCTAGTCAGTACAGCCAGGCGTCATCTGAGCTTGTTGTGGGGGCTATATCCCAGCATAGACGTATCTAAAGCATGCAAAACCACCCGCACTTGTATAAATAACAGCCAAAATGGACTTACAAAGGTTAAAAACCACGTCGTCGAAAAATATTCAACAGAAATAGCCGAAACTGACCTGAAAGGGGCATACCCACAAAAACGTTCAAGAAGTAGCGGCTGAAACTGACCAAATGGCAACGAAAATACCCGAAATCCAATTTAAAATTCCTTCATATGTCATAAATAGATTATACGCGCGTTAACAAACGTTAATATTCAAATATAAGAAACCCTTGACAATGAAAAAAAAAAAAAAAAGCGGTAACGGGATTTCAAGCCGAGTGAGGATGTTTGCTTCGCAGGAGCGGAACTACTATACCACGAGAAAGCGGTTCTGGGCGGTTAAATTGAGGTCCACAAGAACGTGGAAATAGCTTCAAACATGCCCCTAATGGCATCATGCGTCGTTTGCCTGTGCTGACTAGGAAACGCCTATCCGCCTGCAAGGACTGAGGCTTGGGCATGTTGTTTCATGACTTGAAGGAGGGGAACAGCGCAAATTTGACAGACACGAGAAGGAGACGACAAGGAGGTTGTAAGTCAGCGCTGTGCGTGTCGTCTCCTTCTTCTCGTGTCTGTCAAATTTGCGCTGTTCCCCTCCTTCAAGCCTATCCGCCGACAGGAGTCTGACTGCGCGTGCGCAGAAACGTTCGCAAAATGTCAATTTGTAATTAATGTTAACAGATTGAAAACATCTATGGGAAAGAAAATATTTCTGTTATAATGATTGACTGATTGTAGGGTTTAACGCGCCGACACAACGCAGGCGATGAGGCGCGCCGTAGTGGAGGGCTCCGGATTAATTTTGACCACCTGGGGATCCTTACCGTGCGCCGAAACCTCGAACACACGGGCGTTTCCGCTTTTCGCCTCCATCAGAAAAGCGGCCGCCGCGGCCGGGAATCGAGCCCGCGTCCTCGTGCTCAGCAGCACAACGCCTTAGCCATTGAGCCACCGCGGCGAGTATATTTCTGCTAGAAATAAAAGCAGTTGAGATAGGGGGCAAGCGCCGATACTCGGGTAAAATGCTACCACTGAACTTCCAACAGATGAGCAGAAAACTTAGTGGACATGTTGTTTTGTGCCTTCTTAGTTACTTTGTGCTTGCGCACTACTCAAACTGGTTTTATTGATAATCATAAACTGACCCGCTTGTGATTGATTGATTGATTGATTGATTGATTGATTGATTGATTGATTGATTGATTGATTGATTGATTGATTGATTGATTGATTGATTGATCGATCGATCGATTGATTGACTGATTGATTGATTGATTGATTGATTGATTGATTGATTGATTGATTGATTGATTGATTGATTGATTGATTGATTGATTGATTGATTGTGCGGTTTAATGCGCCGACGCAACGCAGGCGATGAGGCGCGCCGTAGTGGAGGGCTCCGGATTAATTTTGACCACCTGGGGATCTTTATCGTCCGCCGAAATCTCGTACACACGGGAGTTTTTGCTTTTCGCCTCCATCGGAAAAGCGGCCGCCGCGGCTGACCCGCTTGTGACAAAGCGTTCCGCTTTAATTACATTTGCATCACGCGAGCACCATGAATTAGGCAAGGAAAATTGCATTTAGCGACCCTATCGCTCACTAACTTCTTCTGCGCAAGTGCTTTGTTTGAGTGAAACTATAACAGATACGAGGACACCTAAGCACACTCTTTATGATGTAGTGAATGCAAAAGCATTTTTTGTTTAAATGCCGAACGTGTCCCTCATTATTACCATCATCATTTTTTCTTTTGCGTCTTTTTTTCGTCTCTGCGTTGCTATCACACGGCACATACACACGTTCGCAACGTCAATCGAAGCGTACACGTAACGGGAACGTTCCTTGCTACTCGCTTTATTGGAACCTCTGTAATTAGCATGCTCTAATTAGTAACGCAGGCCTGACTACAGTTACACCTGGATGTAACGAACCCCTATGTAGCGAATTTTTGGATTTAACGAAGTTTTTCATTCCCCATTTTCACCCCCATTAAAGCCTGTGTGTTTGCGACCTGTATGTAACGAAGGCGTCGCGGCGGTTAAGCTTGATGTAACGAATTCGCTACGCTGACGAGTCAATTATTTTTGCCCTTTTTCTAAAAAATCGGCTGGCGAAATGGATTAATTTAGTGAATTTCGCCCGCACCGCCATCTCCCGTTCGTTTCCACGTGTGAGTGCGGTCTCGGGTAGGTGCTTGGCCTCCTGTCGGCGTGTAGTCGCGCCTCTCCACTGATATGTGTGGTGTCGGTTCGACGCTGATGAGTTCTGCTACCACAAAAGGAAAAGCTTTGTCTTTGCAGCCAAGCTCGCAATTTTAAATGCTGTCTCCTCTGGCAAGAAAGAATAACGTCGCCACCCGGTATAATGTCCCGGCTAGCATCGCCTCAACAATTTTGAGTGCGGAAAAGAGCACGAAGTTCACGAAAAGGCGCTTTTTCAGCATAACTTTGGTCCTTCAAACGCGTTAAGGCGCTGAAAAGTATCAAGAAGCAGAAGTGATGCTTAAGTTACGTTGGTGTAAACGGGGCCCGCGTACTACCAGCAGGCGCAAATCACGCAGTTTTTCAGTGTGAAAAAATTACACCATCTTCCCGTAGGGGAACCCTGAGTAGTATGCGAAGCAGCCATGGGGTCGACTGAAGTTTTTTTTTTTTTTTCAGAATCAGACTGTTTTTTATTTTCCTCAGTAGAAAAACGGACCTCAGACAAAAAGCTGCTCATTCAGCAGCTTGACGAGGCCTGAGGCCCTACACACAAGGTGGCAGCGGTAGCACACAAGACACTTGCGGGCTAGAAAAAATAGGAAAGGAGATAGAGAGAAGAAAAAAAAAACATTCCCAAAAACGGTGTGATCAAGAACAACAAACTAACAGAAATGATTTCATACGCACAAACGTAAATATAACACCACAGTACACTGACATAGTATAAACACATGTACACGCGAAAAAATTCAACAACCGTGATCATCTACACACCGGCATAAACACGGATACAGGTGTATGACATGTGCACAAAAGTCCAATGCACTCATGCATACCTGCAGGGAAAACGACAATTTATTACAACTTACTATCGGGGAAAACAAATGACAAAAAAGCTTGGTACGCTTTGTAAAAAAATAACAACAACAAAAAAAAAAAACCCCGAAAGAACCAGACGTTCACACAACGCTGTGAACAACGTAAAAAAAAAAGAAGAAAAAAACACGCACGCACATATATGGAACTCAAAGGCAAATCCGACAGGTCTTTCTGGACAAATAAAAGTAAGGCAGTGTAGCACGCCACGTGAGAACTCGCTGCTATCTTCTACCCTTCAGAAATTCTGCTTAAAAATTGTTCAATTAGATCAAGCTTATTTATTTTGGGACCATCAAAGAAAGTTATATTACTGTTCAGGGTGTAGGGTATTATATATTTTAACATTTGTTGGCCGTAGTTTGTGCGCGTTCTGGGAACAAGCCACTTTTCTGTGTTTCGAGTGTTCGCGGCCGGTATGCGTTCTTGCAATGCTGACATTTTCATTAGGAAAGTGGTGCGGAGTGAGGCTTTAGAAGTGAACAATGAAACAATAATGTACTGCAGCATCATGTGAACGGGTAGACATTTGAAGCGAATGAAGAGTGGTTTAGTATGAGCACAGTACTGTTCGCCTGCAACGATGCGAATCGCTTTCTTTTGCAGGCCTACAATTGTATTCATGTTAGTGTGTGAGGCTGTACCCCAAACAAGATGACAATATGTAATATGAGATAGAAATAATGAATCGTATATCTGCTTTTTTATGTTTACCGGAAGAATACCATGACACCGAAAAAGGGCTCCTACAGCTTTTGACAAACTTATGGCTACGTAATTAGTGTGTTGAATCCATCGAAGGTGCTCGTCAAATATAACTCCCAGTGTTTTATGGTGGCTAACCACCTCAATAATATTGTTACCAAGGTTAATAAATAAATTTGTTTCTACGCGCCGATTTATTGGGCGGAAAAGGACAGCTTTCGACTTAATCGTATTTATTTTTAGATTGTTCATGTTAGACGAATTTAAAAGGCATTTGAGGACTTCATTTGCTTTCTTAAATATTTCTGAAGTTGTAGAACCAGAGATAAATAGGGAGGTGTCGTCAGCGTAAATTACAAATTGAGTTTCTTTAGAAATTGAGTTCCAATTAGTTTTCAGTTCGTCGTTTCCGTTGACGTTCAGTTTCGCGTGCCTTCGTTGTATCAGTAGCTTCTCGACGTAGTTTGAATGAGGGAAGGACATAAGGCGCGTTCGTAGCACATGCTCCCGTCTCGATTTGCAGCGCAGTGGGAAGAGCGCCACGTACCTCCCGTTGCGGCCAGAGTTGTGGGATCGAAACCGGGCGCAGCCTAACTATTTCTTTTTATAGTGTACTGCGCTGACGTCAGGCCAAACGCTGACGGGGCTGAAGAGACGCGGATGCGCAGTAGAGTGCGGACGGCGGACAACAACAAGGGAGGGAGGGACACAGCCCCGAGCATGAGATGCTTCGCATCTAATATATCCTTGCACAAGAGTGAGTTCACCATCATTGATGCCTAGCATATTGGTTTCGTTTCTGCTTCACTCACGCGAGATTTAACTCTAAACCTGCATGTAACGAAAACCTGGATGTAACGAAAACCTGGATGTAACGAAAAAATGCAAATTTTTGTCAGCTTCGTTATGTCTAGGTGTACCTGTATACGTCTCTAACGCCAGTTTCTAAGCCCAAGGACACAACGCATTCACTTAGTCTACCTAGGTCATATAGTGTCACCGAGGTGTAGTGGTGTTGGGGATGCGGCATAGACTCACATTTCGTAGGCCTTGGGTTTGCTACATTTTTTTTACAACCCGATCACTTTACTTTTGATATCTGCTCACCGCCAGCCGTAGTCACTCACGCTTAGGAGCCACTTTGCTGCCGAAGACGCCAGACGACGGCTTTTTCCCTCAATGGGCTATTTAACGCTTCCGCATCAAGAAAATGTTTAGTACCAGTTCCCGGTGCGCATAGTCATAACTCTTTTCACCGTAAACCACATACCCGGTATTCTCTTATCCCAACGCATTACCACCCATGGAAAATCAACAACACCTTCTGCTGCTAAAAACACGAAATTTCAATTTCCCAACAGTATACTTAAGCATTTACTTCTTAAGAGAGAGGGAGAGAAAAATCCTTATTTCAGGTTCCAACATCTGTGTCTAAATTAGTTCTAGTTAAGCTAGAAGCCTGGCGGGTCTCATACCGAACAGCAGACTATTATTTAATTCAATTAATTTGGCGCTCTTGTAAATTCAGCCGCAAAGTACTGGTACATGCACGGCAATGCACAGAAAACATCATGGCGAGGTTGCTGCCCCGTGTTGAGCATCGGGTGTAGAACGATTCCGCCGATGCAAAGAATACAAGACATACTCGTAGTTGCAACATGGCAATAACACGACTTCAAATGTAAATGCAAATTGTAAATTTTAAGCATACACATGAACAATACATAAACAAAATATGTACAAACGGTACAATTCTGAATGAAGAATAAATGGATGCAGGCACAGTACCGCTATTTGAAGCACAGTCCATGAACAAGGTATGAATATTTTGTCTGCCTACGCTTTAAAACAGTGGGCTTCTGTTGTATTATTCCTGGGACAATTTAAGAACTCTGCATAAAATAGCGTGGCCTGCACTCATACAGTTAGCTTAAAGGGACCCTGCAACAGTTTCGATAAGCGCTGTCACTCTTTCCTTCGCGTCTGGAACCACTGCGAAAGCTATAGTTATCGCCAGGACGGAGCGGCACTGCGGGATTTGCTCGTCGCACCAGATACGCCTTCCGTTTCCGCTTTGTTTTTGGGCCTTTATTTTTAAAGTTGCTATCGAAAAGCGTCCATTGCTGCAACTGAAAGAAAACCGGCCAATAGCCGCTAAATGGCCTTAATGACGTAATTCGAACCGTCGAAGAACGTCAAGAACGGGAAACAGAGAAAAATCTTTTCAGCGAGTTTACAAGTTATCTGACGGGCATAAAGCAGTTACTTTTGGATGAGGTACTTTGCGACTCCCCTCCCTAATCTAAGTACTGGGTGTGTTGGGCGACTGCGTTCTGCGAGCATTGAAGATTTCAAAAAAAGTTGAAGAAAGTGTTGCAGGGTCCCTTTAACAAACGCACTGGCACCTATTTTTTAAGCAAACCATATAAAGCTAGGATTCCATATATTTTTCGCGTCAACGAACAAAAACTCTCGAGGCTGCACGTGTCGTTGAAGCGAGAGGCGCTGGAAAACTAACGTCCTGGTTTGGTGTGCTATTAGCACGCGGTCATCACTAAAGTCGCACGCGTTGTTCAAAACATAATTTAGACCTCAAAGGGGACGTTTCGTAACTTAGACAAGCATTTTTAGTAGATTAAAGGGATGGGCAACCTATTTTTGTCGAGTATATGTTCTCTGTTCCAAATGAAAGCCAGGGTTTTATATAGCCCGGTAACTACAAGCAATTTACAAACAAATTGGCGGAAAAAAATTTAGTTTGGCACCAAAGTTTCTGAAATCGGAAGGGTGGCGGCTCGTAACTTGACACTACAATATGTGTACCGGTCACGTGACCTGCAAACCTAGCAGCTATTGTAACTGCTGAAACGTTTTTTTACTCATTGAAAACATTTTAACACAAGTATTTGTATTAGTTTAAATTGTATATGTATTTTTAAACATTATTTTGAAATTTTTTAAGACACGCCGCCCACCGCCGCTGGGTTGCTCTTAGTGAGGCTAACTGAGTCTCCATGCACAGAATCAACGGCAGCGTTCAGTAAACAGACCCAGTGAAGGAGCTTCGACAATTCTGCCTGAGCCAGGGGTGTTTCTTCTGCCGAAATATTCGATTTCAATTTCCAAATACGCAAAGGGCAGCTTAAAAAAAAGGGATGCGCCCGGGGGGAGCCTAACTGCCGACCGACCTCCAGAAAGTGAAGCCAGATTCTACCTATTGTCCATCCCAACAGATGGTGCCTTCGTGCAAAATGGACTAGTGAAATTTAAAAAAGACACAAAAGAATAGGAAAGCCTGCGATTCACACTTTTTTTAGCTGGAGACAAGTTTTTAAATATCCCCTTTCATCTCGCATACAGACAAAAACATGTTGCCGCGCTACTGTATGTCATGGTTGCCAGCATTGTTTTTGGGAGGACACATGCGGCTAGTATATTTTTTAAAAATTCGATTTAAAAAGTTCTAGGGCGTTATCAGCAAAACCGTTTACCGTTAAGGTGCTTTAAGGTACGTCCTTTCATTTAAGATAGCGAGCATATACTCGACAAAAAATCGGTTGTCTGTCCCTTTCATAACCCATAGTCACCCTTTTGAATATCAGTAGAGTAAAAATAGAGGTATGTGCGTGTCTGTACGTGTCTTTTTCCGAGATAACCACCGTCAACGCTGAAGAGAAATCAGATCTTGTGATACATTTCACTTAAATTCTGTGTCACCTCTATGCCGTCTGCTAAAACACTTCCCTATTTATCCCCCTTTGCGGAGTGGATTGGCTCATGATTTTTTTGTTAGAGTTGTTTGTTGTTATTTGACGTTGTACAGCTTTACGAAGCATTTCTTTCAAATTCTAAATCTTTCAACGATTTAGGAATTGTACTAGGTCGATACCCGTGTGTGACGAGTATCTCATTAGAGGTAGCTAACTGTCATCCTTGCAGTGTTCGTGATGACATTGAACATGTACTGTGTGTGTGTCCTCGTTATGGCACCACACGGTTAACCTTGGAGAGAACTTTAAGACTGCGTGCTGATGCAGTAGTGAAACTTTGCGACGTCATCGGTTCATGATACTCAACTGCCACGGCAACATAGAGTGCAAGGGCCTTGGTGTCATTTCTCCGTGACTACGGCCTCAACGAAACACTGTGAACATTTACTTTACTACTGTGTGTGTGTTCCTGCGTTCGTCAGTTTGTGTGCTTATTTGCGTTTGTAAGTGTGTATATGAGTTTTTGTGTCTTCGCTTCCTGCGGTCATTTCCGGACCTCTTATTTTCACATGGAGAGAGAGAGGGAGAGAGAGAAAACTTTATACTCTTTATACAGTTAGCTTAAAGGGACCCTGCAACAGTTTCGATAAGCGCTGTCACTCTTTCCTTCGCGTCTGGAACCACTGCGAAAGCTATAGTTATCGCCAGGACGGAGCGGCACTGCGGGATTTGGAGACGGCTGGTCCGTAGAACTCCCAGAGCTCCGCACTAACACGAAGGCAGTGGGCCGCCAGAAGTTGTGGCGTCGATTTGACATCTACACCAGGACCCGGGTACAACCAGTCCTCGGGAACGCAGTTGTGGTGGTAGGTCTGGCGGATGGCACTCCCAGTAAAGGTGTCGCACTGATGGGTAGGAAGGGCAGTTGGGTGTAGGGCAAGTGGGACGCGAGAGGATGCCATGCATTCAGTGGATACGGGATGGAGGGATAAGACAGGAGGTTTGTGCTTTCCGGACCACAGATGCGGCTTCACGGGAGAGGGTGGGGTGGGGGACCGGGAAACACTACCTGCTTGCGCGTAGCGCGCAGAGAAGCTGTCGTCGTGCCTGATGTTGTGAAATCTTTTGAGTGCCACGGTGACACACATGTGGCCAAAACATGGACGGACCCAGCGAGAGTTCTCGGGTAAGCGCGTGTGCTCGAGCATTGCCGTCCAAGTGGGCATGGCCGGGGACCCATACCAGCGTTATCTTGTGGGGAGTATGGGCGCGAAGGGTGCCGTCGAGGGTGTCAGAGGTATGAGGATGGAGTAGCAAGCCAAGCTCGCTGCCAGGCTGACTTCTCTTCATCATAAAAGACATCCCTCCCCTCCTGTCACACCTTCAAGCACTGCTTATAGCACTACACCGGGGCTTCTGCCACGTCTTTGTGAAGATAATTTATTCGAAGAAGTACATTTGCGTAAACGAGTCCACGTCCTCCGTGAACACAGGTTGGTAATTGTAGATGAGCGCCTTGCGTTCCTCGTCCTTGCTCGGGAAGTGGTGCTCGTTGTGGCGGGCTGCGAACAAATATTGGCCGAAGGCACGGTCAGCTTCTTTTGGCCTCTTTGGAATTTACGTAATCATTTATGTTTTGTTAGAATTCGTTATTTAATTATTCATATTATCATACTCATCATCAACAACCACAACAGCCTATTCAGGCCCACTCGAGGGCGAAGGCCTCTCCCATCGACCTCCAACCGTTGCTTTCCTGCGCTGCTTGAGTTCATTCTTTGGCCCATTCCCTCGGTGTACGCTGTGCTCTGCTGGGATGTTTCAGGACAGACCACACAGGCATACTCCAAATTTGGCGGTCAGCCGCAATTATTGAAGAATGAAATCATAATTACATGTTTGTTAAACAATTATTGATTGATTAATTGAGTTATTGTTTAATTGAGTTATTTTTAAGTATTTACGTTTTATTTAATTTATTTAAATATTTGGTTTGTTGATTGATTGATTGATTGATTGATTGATTGATTGATTGATTGATTGATTGATTGATTGATTGATTGATTGATTGATTGATTGATTGATTGATTGATTGATTGATTGATTGATTGATCCATCCATCTACCGATTCATCCCGTCCATGCACCCATTCCCATCTAGTCAAATGGAATCCAATCAGATCTCATTCCACCGATCCATGCTTGGTCTGTGTTGTACATTGTATTCCCCGTGCGTATATGCATGGACACTGTAGAATAACCACTTGGGCAATACATCAAGGTGCACGGCGAAAAGCACATGTACGGATTTCACAGGTATACGCTGTGAAGCACAGACAACAGCATTTTAACAAGGCCTAATGTACCATCGTGATACATTGAACCACGGAGCAAGATCTTGCTCCG
Organism: Haemaphysalis longicornis; assembly: GCF_048455015.1. Lineage (NCBI taxonomy): Eukaryota > Metazoa > Arthropoda > Arachnida > Ixodida > Ixodidae > Haemaphysalis > Haemaphysalis longicornis. The sequence goes on along the minus strand of NW_027526385.1, from coordinate 49,478,790 downwards.
TGCATTGAACTACGACCAACGGAGCTTGTGGCTTTCAGGACATACCGCGCTTCCTGGTGACGGGCCGCGTGCGCGCACTACGAATAAGTTACAAGAGTTCGTGACCAACCTTGGTATGCAAAGGTCATCGTCTTTTCGTCGTCTGTTGGGCGCTCGACATGAAATAAAAAATAAAGGAATATAGCTGCGTGCACCGTTTTCACTCAGCGCAAGGACGAAGTTAGATAACGCTCGCGTGAGCAGGCGCCGAACGCGGCGGGAAGACAAACCAAACTGCTCACACGCTGAATTATAGTCGTTACATACAAGGTTGGACACAAAATCTCGTAACTTGTTCGTACTGCGCATATGCGGCTAGTCGCCAGGATTATGTACTGAAAGTCACGCGCTCCGTTGTTCGTATTTCAACTTATCACGGTAGTACGGCGCAATGCTCCTTGCCGATACCACGTTTGACAAGCAGCATTTATTGGCGACGGATACGTATTCCTTCGAGGTGAGAGTGCTGTCAACCAGCGTCCTGGAACCTCCGTCCTAAATCACAACACCCCGACTGCCCGGTATTCCATTGAGAGTGCCATTAAGTAGTTGGTGCCCAAGGTCTGAGTTTCATCCAAGGTGGAGTTTCCGGACTGTATCTCAAAGACAGAATAGAACTAGCGGAGCTTTCGAAGTTAATCAATAAGCGTAAAACAGCTGACATAGGGAAGTATAATATTGAGAGGATCGAATATGCTGTAAAGAACGGAAGCAGTCGGAAAGCAGTGAAGAGGCGTTTAGGCGTGGGGAAAAATCACCTAAAGTACGCACTTAAAGACAAGCAAGGCAATGTCATCACCAATAGGGATAAAATAGTCATAGTAGCTGAAGAGTTCTATAGAGATCTGTACAGTAGCCAGGACGAGGAAGTATCGAATGAGGAAGTAGTTCAGAGGGGGTAGACATCCCACCAGTAACGACAGAAGAAGTAAAGAAGGCTTTGAAAGAAACGCAAGGGGGCAAAGCACCTGGTGAGGACCAGATAACAGCAGACCTCCTAAAGGATGGCGGGCAAATTGTACTAGTAAAACTGGCAAATTTGTACACGCAATGCCTAATGACAGCGAGTGTACTGGAATCTTGGAAGAACGCGAACATCATCCTAATCCATAAGAAAGGTGACATGAAGGACTTGAAAAATTACAGGCCGATCAGCTTACTGTCAGTTGTCTACAAAGTACTTACCAAGGTAATCGCTAACAGAATTTCTGCCACATTAGATTTCAGTAAACCTAAAGAACAAGCAGGGTTTCGTAAAGGTTATTCAACAATGGACAATATTCACACGATCAATCAGGTGATAGAAAAGTGTGAGGAGTATACTGAACCCCTAAATATAGCCTTCATAGATTATGAGAAAGCATTTGACTCGGTCGAAACTTCAGCAGTCATCCACGCACTACGGAAACAGGGTGTAGACGAGCATTATGTAATACTAGAGGAATACTAGAGGATATTTACTACAGAATACTGGAGGATATTTTCAATGGGTCCACACCTACCATCATCCTCCATAAGGAGAGCAGCAAAATACCTATAAGGAAGGGCGTCAGACAAGGAGACACAACCTCTCCAATGTTATTCACAGCAGCTTACAAGATGTATTCAGAAAATTTAATTGGGAGCAGGTGGGAGGAAGGGTTAATGGAGAATACCTCAGTAATTTCAGATTTCCTTATGGCATTGCCTTCCTAAGTAACTCGGGAGACGAATTGCAAAGCATGCTTAGCGCACTGGACAAACAGAGTAGAACCGTGGGTCTGAAAATTAATATGCAGAAAATAAAGTAATGATTAATAACCTGGAGACAGCACAGTGGTTTGAGATAGGCGGCGAAGAAGTGGAAGTGGTAAGCGAATATATCTACTTAGGCCAAGTTGTGACCCAGGATCCCAACCATGAGGCAGAGATAATTAGAAGGATAAGAATGGAGTCGAGTGTATTCGGCAGGCACTCTCAGATAATGAATGGAAGCCTACCATTGTCCCTGAAGAAGAAAGTGTATGACAGCTGCATCTTACCGGTACTCACCTACGGGGCAGAAACTTGGAGGCTCACTAAGAGGGTTCAACTTAAATTGAGGACGACTAAGCGAGAAATGGAACGGAAGATGATAGCAGTAACATTAAGGACAAGAAGGGAGCGGTATGGGTCAGGGAAGAAACGCGTGTTAAGGACATATTAGTAGAAATTAAGAAGACGAAATGGACGTGGGCAGGGCATGAAATGAGTAGGCAAGGTAACCGTTGGTCATTAAGGGTAACAGAGTAGATTCCTAGAGAAGGCAAGCGTGGCAGGGGGGTGGCTGAAATCTAGATGGGCAGATAAAATCAAGAAGTTTGCGTGGATAAATTGGTCGCAGTTAGCACAGGACCGGGATAATTGGAGATTAATGTGGGAGGTCTTTGCCTTCTAGTGGGCGTAGATAGGCTGGTGGTGGTGGTGATGGATGATGATGATGATGATGATGACAAAAACCTCGGTACCCCGCAAGCAAGAACAACCATCCATAAGGACGAACTGACAAAAGCTGAGGTCCCGCTGAGCACAAATAAAAAATTCGAATAAAATTATAACGGCACAAGTTAATATATCTGGGAGTTAACAGTCATCTATTAACCGTAAGATTAGCAGCTATGTGATTCAACTGTTACGCATGGTTAGCAGTTATGTGCGAGATAAGCGTTATACCTTGCTCAACAAAGAAGTTTGCGAGGAACTGCGAGAACATGGCGGTGTCCCAGTTGTGGTGGAGGTTGCGGCGCTCAGGGCTTCGGTCGCCCCACTCGAACACGGCCATCTCGGGGTGAAACTGCACGGCGAACACTGGCACCGAAATGGCTGCGACATGCGAAAGGCAAAAGAAAAACAGACAACGATCGCCGTTAGAGTCCGCTTGCAAAATCAAATGCAAAACCCAACTTTTTCGTCTGGCACACTTTCTATCATTCATTTTCATGCATGACAAAAGCACTCCGCACGTGGCCAGGTGGTAGCACTTGTTGTTGCAACGCATGAAATCTGCTTCGGTCCCCGCCACTGGGCCTTATTTTGTAATTTTGGAAAGCGAATCCCGCTTTTGGGCGAACTCGACACACATTAGCCGTCTGGACTGTGCATGGTGCTCACGTACAAGAGAACGCGAGGCGGCTAGAAAGCAAGACGTCTGATGTGAGCAACAGAGATTTAGAGCAAAGATGATTGTCATCATATTCATCACCGCCATTACCATCTGCCGTCATCTATCATTACTGATTACCTGCCGTTCAAACTTCAGCTTAGCCCTGCTTTTAAACGCGAAAATGTGGTCTGTCTGTTTGTCTGTCTGTCTGCAGGTCTGTCTGTCCGTCTTCTATCTATCTATCTATCTATCTATCTGTCTGTCATCTATATATATATATATATATATATATATATATATATATATATATATATATATATATATATATATATATATATATATATATATATATATATATATATATATATATATATACCGCACCAGACCGGTATTCTGGAGGTCGTGGGTTCGTATCCCACCCGGCGGGCATTTTTTCACCACTTTCTTTTCGACTAAAAAAATTCTTCATCTCTTTCTATGACCCACCACAACCTCCCCTTTGCTTTCCGAGGTTTTCTTGACTGCCAACCCTTATTTTCTAGATATATATATATATATATATATATATATGTGTGTGTGTGTGTCTGTCTGTCTGTCTGTCCCTCTAACTCGACTTAACTACTCGATAGCCACGTATCTGCCAACTTCGCTACAAATAAACTGCTGTCATGACTCATACCTGCATTCTTCAGCCCAAAAAAAGAAAACCTCAAACATAGCATATTTACGTCAAAATATGAGAACAGCCGAGAGCACCACCGTTGTCGTAATTAGGAACACACGAGATATTGGTTATAATGATAGAAAATTAAAAAAGACAGGTTAGAAACTGCTTTGAGGAAAGGCAAGGTACGAGCAAATACAAAAGCAAAACATATCAAGCGCGCGACTGTTCCAATTCGAACAAAAACAAGAAATAAAGAACAATCCGCGTGATATCCCAACAGACGGCGCCCGAACAGTGCGAATGCGGGAAGATTGAATCGAACATTAAGTGCATCAAGGCAGGAGACAGCGGGCACGGAAAAGCACGAGGGTGAGAGGCGGAGAAAGGAGATTAGGGCACGTAGCAGGAATGTCAAAAGAGAATCCTCTGTCGACATTTGTGGCAAAGCAAGCAGATACAATGTCAGGTGTCTCGGATATGGTGTGCATCTTGTTGCAGTAGATAGCCAAACTACGGTGCCTCAATTTCGGCATAAATATAGTGTTCACAGAAAAGCGGTGAATACACTTAACATGATTGCGCGCAGACATCCTTTTCAGCCATTTCATCTTTTTCCCTCAGTTGCCGTTTGCGTCCTCACACACACCTTCTCCGCGGAGTTAACTTACCTTCTATACTTGACACGAACGTCACTCCTTTGAGGTCCTCATTCGTGGAAAGGATCTTGAAGAACTTCCCAAGATTGTAGGCCTGGAAGTCCTGTAACAACAATCGTGCACGTTTAGTGAAGCATCGTCAGTGTTTCTCCTGTCTAGTGAATTAACGACAGGCATGAGAACCCAAAGATGGTTCGATCTACAATGAGGCCTGTTATCCAAGGTGTTTACTGCTACATTTCGCTCATGATTTTGTTCTCAGTTTTCTTGCGTGACACCAAACGACACAAACAGACAGTTTGATCGTTTCGTTCATACATGCATTCATCTCCGAAGGTCTTCTTTTCGCGTATAGGTGGCATTCGTTGAAAAGTTTATCTGTCAATTTCTTCGCTTGGCAACACTGGAAACGGCCACAGACATGGCGCGGCTTGGGTCACTGCGCCCGCACGCCGAAGAAAAAAAAACACGCCGGCGTGCGTCGTCTGCTCCGTTTCAACCCGATTCTCAACGGTGGCGTCAACATAGATACTATTACTCGCACTCACATTGGACTCGAGGCAATACTTTGCGTTCGGTGAGGTAGAGTTTGGAACGTACAACACAGTCATATGCTTAGCACGGACAAGTACCGCCATCCCGCTGAGCCCGACGTACCGAGTGACGGCGCTATCACACGGTTGCCTGCATGCGCGCCTCGCCAGTGAATACAAGCAATAGCTTACGTACACTGCTTGAGCAATATATTGTCACCGACTTTGGCCAGCATCCCTAGAAACTGACACGAAGCATAGCCGCACACCCATGTGTCCAGTCTCTACTTGTCTGTGTATGTGCTCCTGTGTAAATATGCTGGTCGATGGCCAACGGAAAGAAGAGCACGCAGACGAAGTCTGAGTTCCCGCTGGACCGGCTGCGTTCCAACGACCTGCCTTGGAGCCAGTGACTACGGTGTCTGCATTGTAAATACAACCCTTCCGACATTCTATCTCTTCGTTGTCACGTGACCATGTCAATATATAACAGGCTGATCCGTTCCTGAAACAAAGAATAGCACACACTTTTTAAAGCGAAGCCTTCTTTGACTCCCTCATGGTGAGCCTTCGCGAAAACGCACGGCAGGCAAGCCAAGTTTACGCAGTGGAAGGGCACAAGATGATGGGTTCCTACAACGGCACATCAAGCACCTCAAACGAAAAAAGACGCTTCCCGTGTTCGCAATCGAACCTGCATCCCTCGCGTTATGAAGCCGACATCTATCTGAATGCAGCATTCCAACATAGTCGAAGTGCTTTGGACTTTGGACTTTCCCTTTCACTCCGTTTGTATCGGAGAGAGTTCCGCATTTAAAAATCCTCTTCTGTAATACCCCACTCGACACTTTCATTCTTAGGAATTCGTGTTTTTCAACATTTTCCACAGCAACACTCATTCATTTGGTAGAAAATGGGAAGCCAATGTCACAGTATTCACTCGCTCGCGCGGGAATCTACCAGGGAGGGAGGAGGAAATAACTTTATTTAGTCCAAAGAAGAGGCCTATTCAGGCCCGTAGCGCCCTAGACGACGGCCAAGCTATCTTGACTCCTGGCGGCGTCTTCGGCCCTTTGGACGGCCCATGACTAAAATTAACAAACGGGCAGAGGAAGCCACTACAATCGTTCTACCAGGGAGGCGCAAATGATTTTTTCTAGATTTGTTAGCTTACCATGGATGAGAAAGACACCCGCCAAGTCGGTTCTACGGTCCCCTTCGAATTTCATTCCATTGTGAGAAATATCTTAGCTGCAACTCCCACATCACTAAAAAAGACGACAATAATCGTCGTTTTTTTTATCGTTTGTATCAGCTGCTTTATATTATGTTGTGACCTTGCTTGTATATATTGTGAATGTAGTTTTTTTTTTGTTGTTGACCCGCCATGGTGGCTCCGTGGCTAAGGCGTTGCGCTGCTGAGCACGAGGTCGCGGGTTCGATTTCCGGCCGCGGCGGCCGCTTTTCTGATGGAAGTGAAAAGCAAAAACGCCCGTGTGTACGAGGTTTCGGCGCACGTTAAAGATCCCCAGGTGGTCGTCAAAATTAATCCGGAGTCCTCCACTACGGCGTGCCTCATCTCCTCCATTGCGTCGGCGCGTTAAACCCTACAATCAATCAATCAATCAATCAATCAATCAATCAATCAATCAATCAATCAATCAATCAATCAATCTAGTTTTTTGTTGATGTTCTTTTGCTAGACAAGTTGCTTTTTTTCTGCAAACTTGCTCTGTACAGGTACCCAAACTGTCTATGTCTTTTGGGAAAAATGTACACGCACGGCTGTTGAACTACAGAGGGGTCGAGTCCTCATCAGACGACTCAGCCTTTAGTCAATGTCCATGTAGCATACTTTGTATTTTGGCCTCTTCAAATAAAAGAATGTATGAATGAATGAATGAATGAATGAATGAATGAATGAATGAATGAATGAAATTTCGGAAACTTTTTGCAGGTTTCGGAGCTCTCTAAACTGCCCCAAATTAAGTATCATAAAGTGCACAAGCACCAATTTGTATCTGAAGGGTGTACGTTGAATAAAATGGCGAAAACGTAAGCATTTATCGAACTAACATTCGCAACACCGGGTGCGAGGCCTCTAAAACTCTGGAGTCTGAGCCGACACTAGATTTCGGTTAGTCCCCCTCACTGGTAGAGCATGAATGGGAACACCGTTACCTCTAGAGTCAGGCAGAAGTGGTGGGCGTTGTACGTCATCGGCTTGGTGCGCAGCACATTTTCCAGCCGCACAGGAAGATGTCTGAACAGTCGGCTCTCTCTGAAGTCTTGAGATAAGCCATGAAGAAACGAGAAATGCAAAAGTCAGTCTTTCTTACAATTGAGGAGTACAGCATACAAATAAATGACCGAGCGACGCAGGAAATCTGCACCCCCCACTTTTCATATTAAAGCAAAAATTTCTACCTCTACCTGCCAGCGGATCTTTCGTGGCATGCGGGACAAGAAACTGCCAACGTGGCTGGGGAGGCTGAGGACGCTTTGCACTAACAGAGCACAGTGTAGACGGCGCGGCGACAGGACGCTTTTACCCAGCGTTCCCCGCGCTCACCCCGTAGGTCGCGTCGGCGGGACCCTTCCGTCGGCTTTGTCGTCTGCTTTAGCGACGGTTGTTTTGGGCCTGTTTAGGCGCAGCTTCGCGTCCATTGCGCGCTTACTTCGCGTGGCTTGATTAACTAGTTCGACAGCACCTACCGGGTAACCAGGACCTCACGGAATGAAGTGGTCGTACGGCAAAGATACGTTAAGGGTTGGTTTGCAGGGCGGGAAAACAAAATGTAGAGACCACATGCAGACATCTGGCCGCTAGAGAAACGCCACCTTTTGCGCACTGCTTGTCACGAGTGGGGAAGCGTTTTCTAAATTGCTGAATACTAATTCGGTTGTTTTAACCGGTATTACAAAAGACGAATGAAGCAGCCGGTTCTGATGAATAGCGATTATAAAAGTTTCCTCGGCTTTCTCGCAATTCTCAAACTTACGAAACTGTTTAGTTTAAATCTGTAGGTGGGAACCACTAAGCTCACATTCCGGATTGTTTTGGCGACTACGCTTGTGTCGCGCGGTGGTGCAGCCCCGAGCTAGCACATCAGGACGGCTAGGTTTCGCTGTCGCACGCTTCGAAACACGCTCCTCTCCGTTTTCTTTCTTCCGATGCACAGCCGGGCTACAGCGGTGGCGTACGCCGCTCGAGCCCGGCCGTGGTCGACGCTGCTGCGTTCGGGACGGCGCCCCCCGTGAATCCCAGCTAACGGATAGCAGATTCTTTGGTTTCAAACTTTGTAGAGCCACGTGTGTGAATTCAAGTGACGTCGCATGTGGAATTGTTGTGGGGGTCGTTCACGGCTTTGCTTTCCAACCACCTTCACAGCGTGGAGTGGAGCCAGTTTTTTTTCCCCTCTTCTTTTGTAGCGAGAGCTCCAATGGCCGTATTCTCACCGTTTCGCTGTGACCGGTGGCCGCATCTCGGTTCCCTAGCTGGCAGAGGTTCCGAGGGAACCTGCGGCGGCTAGGGAACCTAGCGATTCCCTAGCCGCCGCAGCTGGCAACGCCGCTCGCCGCGCCAAAAATAAATAAAAATTTAAGAAGAAATAAAGAAATAAAAATAAAAATAGAAAATAAAGAAGAATAATGAAAAAGAATAAAAATACAAAAAAATCGTGCATATAGAAAAGTCAGCTAGGTGGGATTCGTCGTCAGGCTTCGTAGTCAGAACGAAACCAAGGGAGGTATTCTCGAGTTTTGTCCCTTTTGCGTCCCTTTCAAAAGTGTCCCTTTTGGCGAGCCCTGATTGGCTAAAAGCAAACAACCGGAAGTGACGTAACGCAAGCGCAACAAACCTACTGCCAACGGCCACTGCTTAACCGGAAGTACGTCACGATGAAAGGGACTCAAAAGGGGCGTTTTCAAAAGGGACAGTTACGAGAATACCGCCCCAAGAGAAGCAAGCGAGCCGAGGAGACGGAGGAAGAACGAGCCGCACGCCTCGAGAAGCGTCGTAACCGTACAGAGAACCAAGCTAAACAATAACATTCACCGTGCCTATTGCTACGCACACCCAGGCATAACTGAGTTAAGCTACAGCCAATTTTTTGCCATGGTGAGGGTATGCGGCACGCAACAAGCAGCGAGTACGAGTCACGAACAAGGGAACAACGACAACTAGTAGTTTTGTTGAGCCGTGGGCGACGTGCGAAAATAGTGGTTGAGATGCTGCTGTGAAGACCCGGCTTCATATCCAATCGGATCACAGATGTTTTTCTTTGCGGAAGCGGCCATTTTCTTGACCGGACAACAACTACTACAACAACAACAACAACAATGGTTTTTCGCAGAATGGGGCACTTAAAACCCATTGGTTCACATGTGATATGAACACGAGTTTTCGAAGTAGAAGCAGAGAAGCCTTGCCGATTGCGAAACCTCCACGCTATTTCTTTTAGGAGCAAACCTCTTAGGGGCTGGGGCTGTTGGCGTCTCCTGTCATCGTCGTCGTAGTAGCAATCGTCGTTCGTGTCATGTAGTCATGATACTAAAACACCGAGAAACTCGTTTACGCTCGCGCTAGAGAGCTTCGTGCTTCAAACGCAAGAGACTTTTACAGTAAAGCTGTTTACTTCTACCCCCCAACGGTTTCATCTCCGTTGTCGAAAACGCCAAGGCGTCAAGAATACTCTTATACACTGCATGCTTCGCCCCCCCCCCCCCTCCCTCGGGTTTCACGTTAGTGGAGATAACCCGGGATTCGTGAACACGGGAATGTAAACACGATGCATCAGTTAACGACACTGCCGAAGTAATTCGCACAAAAAGGCGAATAAACAGAAGCGAAAAAAAAAATCCCGGGCCATCTTCACTAACGTGCAACCTTGGGAGGGGCGAAGCATGCAGTGTATAAGAGTATTCTTGGCGCTTTCGCGTTTTTGCCAACGGAACTGATACCACTGGGGGGAAGGGGAGGGGGCAGAGGTATACAGCTTTGCTGTAAAAGACTCTTGTCTTCGAAGCACGAAGCTCTCTCGCGCGAGGCGTAGACGAGTGTCCCGGTGTTTTTTTAACGCGATAGCGTTATGATGCTCATTTCTCGATTTTTTCGTGCCCGCTAGCCATCCGCTATCAGCCGTGCTCATCAAGTGTCCACGGAAATACGTCACCACTGCCAACCGGAAACTACGACAGAGGCAGCCAGATGCAAAGGTTAACTGGAGGGTGGGAAGCATGGCAATGATGCTGCGGTGGATGCTATGACAAAAATGGTGCGTGCTGATTCATCAAACGTCGCGTCTGCACAGTCCGTTCGTTTTCCCGCCGTTGGTGCATGCGCCGATGAGCCACTGTTGACGTGATACCGTTACTGGGCTCATTCGGAATTATTCCGTAAAGGCTTACTGTATGCTATCGGCTGTGCTCATGAAGCGACCACGGAAGGCAGTGTCCCCTTCAACCGGGAATAGCGTCTGTGCACCCAAAAGAGAGCTCGCACCTGCAGCTGTAATCAGTCGTGGTTGCTTAAAACCAGATGTGGGAAGGAGTAGGCTGGCCGGTAGGCTTGCCGACAATGATGCTGCTGCGCAGAAGACAGAAAGGATAGGTGGTTTCGCCAATTGCCGTTGGTTCCTAGTATCGTTAGGTTAAACGGCAGCGCTCGGAGAGCGTGAATGCCGAATGCCGCAGATCCGTTCGAAGTCTCCCTTGACGACGAGGTAACGCTATCGCGTCTTACATCTTAAGACTTAAGCGTAGATGTCCCCTGCAACTTCTTTAGCACGCGTTACGTTCTAGCGCAGGGCGCCAACAAGTTTCCTGGTGTTTTAGTACCGTGAGAACATGAGACGACGCTTACGCCGACGACATGAGACGCCAACAGCCCCAGCCTCAAAGGGGCTTCACCTCTAAAAGCGACCCACATTCAGTGAAGCAGTAAAGCAGTCGATGGGAATTATCGCGCGGTTTTCACCTTCATAGCACGGCAGCAGACTTAAGTGCCCTACGAATGCTTTGCATGAATCTTAGGAACTCGGCCGTACCGTCCGTGAAGTTCAGCGGCATTCCCACGCCTTGGGCCTTGCACTGCTTTAGGACGTCCCGTCCACCCGCTGCAAGCCTGGCCACCAGTTCGAGACCCAGGCAGGTGCCCCAAATGGGGAAAACCGTTCCGTTCCGGTTGGCCTGCGTAGTGAATTAGAAAAAAACTATGTGGCAGGTGTGACCGAAGTGAGCGTGAATGCAATAATTGCACGTTTACTGAATGTAAAATCTTGCACTGAGTCATAAAATGTCGCAGTAAAACACGTGCATTCTATTAGGGTGTATGAGCTGCAAAAAAAGGCGACTTACGGAGCATGTCAGTCATAGAAACACAAAGAAAACGAGGCAATCGAACACCTTAGGAAACAGCGCGGGACACTTGAACGAAGAGAAGGTAAACAGATACCGGCGCTGACGAAGAACTCTTCGTCGAAGTTCTCCTCGATGTTTCCCAAGGCGTCATGTGTACTCGACTAGCCCAATGTCAAGCTTCAGAGAGAGAGAGAGAGAAAGAAAGTGAAACATTATTTTGCAATCTGTGTCCAAAGGTCTGCTCGGCTTCTTACTTGGGTTACAGAGGCTCGTCTACAGTCCTGGCGTGTTTTTAATGTGGTTCGCAAGCGTGGTCCAATAGAGTTCTAACTCCTTACGGGGTGTAACGTTTGCCTCCTAGCAAGGAGGGCGCTTTGTGGCAGGAATTGCGGGCAAGGAGTTTCTCAGAGTGGTTTGAATGTTTAGGCTGCCCGGAGGGTGTGTTCATTGTTGGGGTACTGGCCGCAGTGTGAGCATTTTCGTGCACCTGGAAGCCCGCCTTTGTAGTGTTGTATGTGTTGTGTTGGCAGGCAATCGAAAAATGCGGGCCATGCACTACGTACAGATGGTTATGCAGCGCGTGTTTTAGGTACGAATCGTGGACTAACCATTTCGAAGTAACGTGCGGGCGGTGTGTGTCACTGCCACGCTGACGTGCCCCGCCCGCACCAGCGCCGCCCCTTCCCGCCATTGTCTCTTCAGCTGCACAAGCTCGCTGCGAGAGAGACTCTTTTTCGCTCCCTCCGGCGCTCCATTCCAGCTTACCAGCGTCGGTAGATGCGACAGTGTATCTGCGTCATCTACAAACCCAACCAATCTACATCCCATTACTTCAAACTCCTCTACACCCTCTTTTCTTTCGCGCGTGAGCATCTGGCTGCACCGGATGAGTTTTCTCCGTACACTCAACCGCCGGATGTTCCTCCTACCTAACCTTATAAAGCTCCGCTTCAAAAAGGGTAACAACAATGGCAGTGAAAGGGCCATGGCGCCACTTGACACGTTCGTGTAGGTCTCTGCTGTCTCTACTGTCTCTACTACGATGTACTCTGCGCGTCAGAAGAAGAAGCATGACAAGAAGATGCGAAGGTGTCACAATTGTGCACGCGTCACAAGAAGATGCAAAGGAACACAAATGCTGCAAACCGAACAAGGAGGCAGGCACATGATGCAGCTAAACTCCCGAACATCCAACGCAACACGTCAGACATATATCCCGCTCATGACGAAGATATTGTCGCAACAGAAGAGGGTAAGATCACGGCAGACCTGTGCTCGCACAACTTGCAACAAAACATAATTGCTTTCGCGATCCAAGAGGCGAGCAGTCTTAAATGCCTCCCAGAAGTTTCAAAAGGGCCGGAAAGACTAAATACAAGTTAGGTTCATTAAAAATGCTACTTTGTCCTGACAACAACGATACTAATTCTGTCGCCAACTTGAAACAGATAATCGAGATACCAAGGAAAACAACTAAAGCAGTGGCGACTCCCCAGACACGTTATGGTGATGACGTCACAAAATCATGTTTGTGTGATTGGCGGACGCCGGCCTAAGCTACGGCCAAGAAACATAAGTGGGCGATTGTAGTGGGGCATCTACTTCCCTTTGACCATATCACTGCGATGGTAATGTGCATGGGAAAGCACTGATAACTAATATTCTGGTTCCACGATAGGCTCCGCCACTCCTGTCCATATTACGTAACTGTAACGCGACACTTGAAAGGTTTTACCAAGAAATTGTTTTATTCTCGGATACACAAAGACTTTAGTGACGTCATATCCATCACGGAAGTGACGTCAGTACAACCGAACAAGTTGCCTGTAAAGGGTGCACCCCTGCACACAGGGTCATCATGCGGGGAAGCAACTTTTATTAGTCAAGGGTACATAATACTTAGGGCTGTTCTTTTCCGGGTTTTATATTTTAACACGTAAGTGTTTTATGCCGGTATACACCAACATTTCACTGACACCAGTACACCTTTGGCGAAGCGACCCGCCAGCAGGACGTCGCTCACCAAGCACACCCACAGGACCGCCGCCGACCCACAAATCATGCTCAGCTGCAGATTTCGCTCCCCAATTCACTTTCGTGTTTTGCCGATTCCTATGACAGAGTAATCAACACAGTTTATTAAATTTTCCTGGCGTTCTTTTGTATAAAAAATTGGCTGGCGATTACGCTACTCCCTAATGCGATACTTGGGCGCAGCAGCACTGCGCTGAGGCAGCACTCACTCGTGGGTTCTCTCGACAGCGGCGATGATGAGCCTCTGTGTCGGCGGCGCTTCGTCAAGGCCGACCCGCATGGAGCGTTTTTTCACGCGATTCGCGAGCGTCGGCGTTGCGCGTGCGTTTTTTCGACGCCCGCGTCGACGATTCCGCGCCCGCGGCAGCATCTGCCTTGGCTAGATTTTGACGCGCGTCGCGCGCGGCAGTGGGAGGAGCCTGGCGACTTGCGCCAATGGGGAGGCGCGCGCCCCATGGCGGCGGTTTCAAAGCGTTCGAGACAGCCGACTGGCTCCGCCGGGGATGTTTAGGCTTACCACCCCAGCAGATATTGAAGGGGCGCTTTCACTAGCGGCGCGGGTGATGTTTTATAGTACCGTTTTCACCCACATTATAAGCTCCTTTACCGCTCAAGCAACTTCGTGCGTGTCTTGAGCGGCATTTTAGAGAGCGCTCAGAAGCGGTCGCTCGAGCTCCCGACGCCACTTCGCGGCCGAAGTCGCAGCCATGTTTCCGCCGCCTGCCGCGCCGCGCGCAGCGTGCGGGTGGCTCAGCGGCAGCGTCAGCGCGCCTGTGGCGTGCGCGACGCGTTTTCGCGAGCAGAAAACGCTCCATGCGGTTCGGCCTTCAGGAAGGGACAGCGAACGCACATCATAGTCACGTTTTCACCAAGTGTCGCGACGTCGAGCGCCTCGTGCGGACACAGCATACTGCCCCCTCCCCTCCCCCACCGCACACTTTCGGAGAGCGCTGGCTCACGCCGCCACGGCGAACCGTCCTCCCCTCCTCCTCCTCTCCCAATTTCGCGACACTCTCCTCCTTTGTTTTCTTTCATCGTTCGCTTTTTCTTTCGCTCGTCGGTCCAGCCATCATTCGCTCGGTCACGAAAACGGCGGCGCGGCTCAGCCGACGAGCGGGCGACAAAGGGCTGCGCCCTAAAAACACGTCTTTTGGGGCTCGAATATGGTTGAGTGAGTTTCCAAAAGCCAGTTCTTTAATATTGCACAAAGTTGTATTTCCTCTTCGTGGCCCCTTTAAATTTACCGCGCAGGTGAGAAGCAGTGTTCCACGACTAGTAATATATATGTACTCACCTCCATCGCAAGGCCAAAAAGAATGGCTGCCGCCCTGCCATAGCTAGAGTTGACCGCGTCCACGCCACCGCCAGGAAAGAGGATGCTGCACACGCGAGGGACGTGTGATGTCAGAGCCAACACGTGACATTGTTCTCTCAATAAAGCTAAAAGTTGGGATGTTTGTGTGTATGCGTGAGTTTATGGCTCGGAATCAGCTAAGGCAGACGAGCGCCACAAGTGTGTTGAGTGATCCTTGAGTGTCATCTTTAGTTGCTAAAACATGCATATTAACCACATGTAAATCTATTTTTTTCTTCCCCCGAATAATTGAAAAATGGAATTTACTACCAGGTGAAATGAGGTAGTTGCCATTAGAGGAGTTTTTTTACACTTCAAACTGATTTTGTTGTGTGAATTTTTTCGCACAATTTTATTGGGACGTTGTTGCGTTTATTATTACTTGACATGTCTGATCTTCGCGAGAAATGTGTGAGGGTTAACGAGCCGTGAAATATCGCGGTTGATTTGTGAAGAAAAGTGTTTTTGCATTTAATGTAGACACCCACTCCTCCGATCGCCCAAATGGGCTGCGATATGTAAAAATAAATGAATAAGATGATAAATAAATAAATGTATTGTATGAGCATGATGTCTCTAGAAGAGCCGAAGATCGGGCGTAAAGGTCCCCAAGCTAATATATAGATGTGGTCATAACGGTAGATGAAGGTGCGAACTACGGGTGCGCAACCCTCAATACCTCCGTTATTACTGAGAGCCTGAAGTTACGTGCGGTAGGAGATGAGATCTTGAAAATTGGCTTCAGCGATGTAGGCTAAAACACGTTTATTTGTGACCATTGGTTTGTCGACTGAAAATAAAGAAGAATGAGATGGATCTGTATATGTCAGGGAAGTGTCACTGTCTCAGTAAAAAAACGATGCTTGTTTTCGCGAACTGAACTGCTTGTTTATTTGCTGTTGTGACAGCAACGCATTAAACGCACAAAAAGGTGTTTGAGAGATCACTTTACAACTCCTCCTTCACTCAAACATCTTCAACAAACATACGTACCCATTTACAGAATTGAATGTCTTCACGTAGTAATCCTCTTCGCGGTTTACCCTGCATTCGAGGAAGAAGTAGATGACAATGTTATTACAAATGCGGACGATTGCGACTGGTATGCTTTCATCGCCTTTTTTCTAGGAAGGTCTTTGCTCGCCCAAAGTATTTGTAAGCCGGAAATGCTTTTGAAGCACCCATGTAAATTTTCCTTCAGAGTTTATGCGTTCACGTTGACACAGGAAACCAAAATAAAAAATGGCCGCGTATCTGCTCCTTTCGTTGCAAATGTCGATGAAAGACGATAGTCCACTGGCACCCCTGCCAAGTAAAGGCCTCCCTTCTCTTTCCCGTTCACCTCTGATGCTGTTCCTCTCCCGTCTCGTTCCTCCCAAGGTAACACGCTAGAGGTTTGCTCAAGTCGATTTAAATTTACCGCATTCCACCGATCCAAGTCGGGTGTTTCGATGCCAGCGCTGCCGTACGGCGGAGACCCGCGTGAATTTAGGCACCCTGCTACAGCGTTTATAGAACCATGTTTCCCTACACCACGAGCGTTCCAAATGCAACGTGGAACCTATCTAGTGGAACCTTTCGTTGCTGTTGCCATTTGATTTCTTAAATGCCGCCAGGAGGTAGCGCTGGCAACAACAGGAGACGGTTTTCTGCCGTTGATGTAGTATTTTATTTGATATTGCAAAAACCAAGTATCGATATTTTTTTAATAGATGACCACTACAAATATCATTTATTTATTGATTTGCTGCCTTATATTTGCGTAATGCCTTGTTCTTGTTCAACAATGTTGACAGGTATAAACACTAACACCGGACTTAGACGTTTACGTTCGGCTGTGAGTATATAAGACTATTGCGCAGCTTTCGTTTCACATTGGCCGGGTGGCTGAATCGGGTCACAGACAGACACACAGACAGACAGGCCAAAATGTCTGCGTTTAAGTACCCCAAGAAAGACTATCGTCTTTAAAATTCACATATGAAATAGAGCCGGCTGGGTTGCCCCTTTGCCTGGCTTGAAAGAAACTCCTTGGCAGCCATTGTGACTGCCACTTTTGTGTACATTAGAAGCTTGCCAAAGAGCACCTGTTAGATATCTTAGTAGATATACGTTCGATGTCTGCTAGATAGGACGTTATTGTCGGATAGGACGTATATGTACCTATTACGTGTGTGTTATGGGAAAATGTTGTAAAACTGTATTTAGATACCTGAGTAAGTAACCGATATCAAAAAACCAGCTCAATAACTCAAATTGCCTGTGCTGAAAAAAATAAACATCTGAAAAATTATTTCACCGCTTTTCTCTCTCTCTCTGTGGTGTAATTTCCAAATATTTCAGCAATATTGGGCTCCTACATCATAATCACAATGTGCTCAAAACATTTTGAAGCTGTTTTAACCAGTAGTTCGGCTAGGCGTCTGAAATCCCCTGTCAGGCATTTTCCCCTATTCGGGCGTGTCATTTCAAAACATTTCTGTCACCCTTACACCGGCGTCACAGGGCGAAATCCCAAAAATTTGTTTTGTGCATTTGTATGAGTAACATTCATCAGCAAAAACCAATTGGATAAATGAATCACTGAAACAGTTATTAGAGGATCTTTAAGAGCACCCTATTTGTTCCGAAGTGCAGAATCGCCCAAATAGTTTGGGTTAGCGCACGACCCTAAAACTGCTTTTTAGATATTCTTAAGGGTTACATATATCAGCAAAAAGCGATTGAAAATGTGAATGGGTGTAGGAGATAATCACGAATTCAAGAAAACACAATTCCCCCGTGTTTCTTGGTTATGAGTATAATTTTCAAAAATCCCGCCTTAGTGAGCTTCTACGCCAAGACGCAAATGTATTCCCGAAATTTCAATTGTCTAGACCTAGCAGTTTTCGCTGGGCGTTGGTGAGTCAGTCAGTCGTCAGGCAGTTAGTCGGGCACTTATTTTATAGCGTGAGCTACACTGGCCGAGGTTGAGCAGTTTCGCGTGGACCATGAAGGACCGTGCTGCGCAAGCGCAGGGAGCATTGGATTGGATTGGATTGCATTGGATTGCATTGGATTGGAGCATTGGATTGGATTGGATCGGACTGGATTGGATCGGACTAAATTTGGTTGTATTGAATTGGATTGGAAATCGAACCCAATTGGAGTGCGGATGTGTAGAGAATTGGGTCTGCACATTCTCCGGTCTGCGCATTCTACCGGAGTGACGTCATAGCCGCGGCATATGCACTGGCGCGGGCGCGTGCCCAGCTCTGCGCCTCCGTTCTGGCGCTGCGCCGGAGCCGCTTGATAGCCGTTTCGCGTGGCTCCTGGAGAGCTGTGCTGCGCATGCGCGATGAGCAGTGACCGGACTGGACTGGACTGGACTCGACTGGATTGGATTGCTGAACCTTAGCTCACGCTACGTATATCCTGGCATAGCCGAGCTAAGCCACTGCTAATTTTTTTACAAGTATAGATTCAGGCAGGCACGCTTCCCCACAAGGACAGTGAAAATCATGACCTTCCGGACGCATGAATTGGTGCTATGCATTAATTTAGACCCCCTGCCATTTTTTAATGTGCGCAGAAATCTCGTGGACAAGGGCAGTTCTCTGTTTACAAATTTCAGAAGTAACGTTACGCTAAACTTAGTGGGTGCGACAAAACACACACTAAACGAAGCGCATTCTCTCCGCGTGTGTTTCATATCGTCCCTTACCCTCCCCTGTAACTCTTCCTAGAATTAATACAGTGAAGATTTTACACAGTAAATTCAGTTTCCCCTCCCTCGCACTGGTTGAGCGCCATCTGTTGAAAACACGCCCACCTTGCCTCTCATCGACGCCTTTTTTTTTTTCAAGTGCATCGTCCTTTTTCGTGTGCTATCCTACAATCTAATCAGACGTTTATTTTAAATAAAAGAGCGGTGCTACTCTTGGTTATGTACTCTTTGTTATGTACTGATATGTTGCCTCCACCATGTCTGAGCTTTTCTTTGAGCTGCATAATGTCGACATACGTTGCCCATGCCAGCGCTATTGGTAGTTCGAAATGGTCGCCTATATATTCTTCTTGTTCATGCGTTGTCGTTTAGCTTTTGCTTGAATAATGTAACAGACATACAGACAGACAGACAGACAAACGAAAAGTTCTGCTTGAGGTAGCGAAAGAAAGACGTCTTTATAAAATCGTCCATACACATGGACTACCTTGTTCCTATGTTGGTACTCGCGTTTTTTTAAAGGCGATTGTCTTTCCCGGACTACTCAAACCAGAAAATTTCTGTGTCTACTGTATGTATGTACGTATGTATTATGTATGTATGTATGTATGTATGTATGTATGTATGTATGTATGTATGTATGTATGTATGTATGTATGTATGTGTGTATGTATGTATGTATGTATGTATGTATGTGTGTATATATGTATGCATGCATGTATGTTTATTGCTTTGATTGTAGGGTTTAACGTGCGGACGCAACGCAGGTGATGAGGCGCACCGAAGTGGAGCACTCCGGATTAATTTTGACCACCTGGGGATATTTAACGTGCGCCGAAATCTTGCACACACGGGCGTTTTTGCTTTTCGCCTCCATCAGAAAAGCGGCCGCCGCAGCCGGGAATCGAACCCGCGTCCTGTATGTATGTATGTATGTATTTATGCATGTATGCATGTATGTACGTATGTATATATGTATGCATGCATGTACGTATGTATACATGTATGTATGTACGTACGTATGAATGTATGATGCATGCATGCATGTACGTATGTATGTATGTATGTATGTATATATGTTTGTATGTATGTATGTATGCATGTATATATGTATATATGTATGTAAGAGAAGAAAAACTTCGAACAAGGTAAAAGCACGATTGTGGCCTACGTTTCAGCAAAGAGAACTTGCTTTCCTCAGGGCTTGTGTTCTCTACCATCTTCAAAGTTCTACTACTCCCTGGATTATATGTATGTATGTATGTATGTATGTATGTATGTATGTATGTATGTATGTATGTATGTATGTATGTATGCATGTATGTATACATGTATGTATATATGTATGTATGCATGTATGTATGTATACATGTATGTATGTGTGTATGTATGTATGCATGTATGTACGTATGTATGCATGTATATACGTATGTATATATGTATGTATGTATATACATATGTATACAGGGTGTCCCAGCTATCATGCACGAAGATTTAAAAAAAGAGTAAAGGCGTAACTCGAAAGAAACCAGGTGCATAATGTTTGCGCGGAGAGTAATTTTTTCGTTAATGAGACTTAATTAACTAATTGTAATTAATTATCTAACTCGAGAAATACTGTCCTAATCACTAAAGTGTCAATGGGGCACTTGTAGGTAACCACGAGGGGCATCTAACTGCGCTAGTTTCAGCGACAAACTAATTGCGTACTCATTTATTCTGACTGATAAAGGAAACCCGCGAAATATGAAAAATACCACGTGACGGCGCCTCCGCGCGCACCGTAAAGCAACGCCCTCAAACAGGCTGCCTCTGAGTTAGCCAGAATGAAATAGACAAAAGAAACAAAGAAGAAATCGCAACCGAGTTTGTTCCTTATCTGCACACGCGTCCCGCGAATCTTGCTGCTGCTGCTCCTTCCATGCATGCTATTATCAAGGTGATGCGCCGTCTCTTCGGGCGGGTAACACGCGAAGCAGTTGCTTTCAATCAGCTTTGTTTGGGGACGCTGCTTTACAATGCGCGCGTAAGCGTCGTCACGTGGTATTTTTCATATTTCGCGGGTTTCCTTTATCAGTCAGAATAAATGAGTACGCAATTAGTTCGTCGCTGAAAATAGCGCAGTTAGATGCCCCTCGTGGTTACCTACAAGTGCCCCATTGACACTTTAGTGATTAGGACAGTATTTCTCGAGTTAGATAATTAATTACAATTAGTTAATTAAGTCTCATTAACGAAAAAATTACTCTCCGCTTCTTCACAGTACTACAAACATTATGCACCTGGTTTCTTTCGAGTTGCGCCTTTACTCTTTTTTTAATCTTGGTGCATGATAGCTGGGACACCCTGTATACATATGTAGGTATTGCTCGGTATGATGTATGCAAGTATGTACGTATGTATGTATGTATGTATGCATGTATGTACGTATGTATGCATGTATGTACGTATGTATGCATATATGTACGCATGCATGTATGTATGTATGTATGTACGTACGTATGTATGTATGTATGATGTATGCATGTATGCACAGTGCGATACACGTTTGTCTATAACACTGAGCTTAACGTGAACTGGTTATCTCTCAAAACTGCGGACTCAAACTTGTCCCAAAAAACGTTGAGGTCAAAATATATGGTCAATACTTCAGAATGACAAAATAGTTTTCTTCAAATGTTTTTCGGCCGAGGCAAGATAAGGCTATAAGTACGAAACCTGTGTTATAGACAAGGGTGTTGCCCTCTGTACGTATGTATGTATGCATGATGCATGTATGTATGTATGTATGTGTGTATGTATGTATGTATGTATGTATGCATGTATGTATGTATGTATGTATGTATGTTGATTGCTTTGATTGTACGGTTTAACGGACCGACGCAACGCAGGCGAGAGGCGCGCCGTAGTGGAGCGCTCCGGATTAATTTTGACCACCTGGGGATATTTAACGTGCGCCGAAATCTTGTACACACGGACGTTTTTGCTTTTCGCCTCTATCAGAAAACGGCCGCCGCAGCTGTGAATCGAACCCGCGTCCTGCATGTATGTATGTATGTATGTATGTATGTATGTATGTATGTATGTATGTATGTATGTATGTATGCATATATGCATGTATGTATGCATGCATATATGTACGTATCTATGTACGCATGTAAGTATGCATGTATGTATGCATGTATGTATGTGAGTACGTATGCATGTGCGATGCATGTATGTGTGTACGTATTTATGTATGTATGTATGTTTGTATGCATGTATGTGTGCATGTATGTATATGCGTATGTATGTATGTATGTATGTATGTACGTATGTATGCATGCATGATGTATGCATGTATGTATGTATTTATGTACTTATGTACGTCTGTGTGTATGTATGCATGTATGTACGTATGTATGCATGTATGTATGTATATATGTATGTACGTACCTATGTACGTATGCATGCGTGTATGATGTATGCATGTATGTACGTATGTATGTATGTACAGCCGTGAGCTGAAGTAAACGGGCCACGGGAGCAGTGGCCAAAACTAATCGCTGCGCCGTCTGGTTGCGCCGCGCCTGCTGTCGAGACCGCGCACAGCGCAGGCGCGGCCTACCAGTACAGCACACATGCCGCTATCGCTCGCTTCTTCGCGACTGTATGTATGCATACATGCATACATGTATGTATGCATGTATGTATGTATGTATACATGTATGTATGTATGTATGTATACATGTATGTATACATGTATACATGTATGTATGTATGTATACATGTATGTATGTATGCATGTATGTATGTATGTATACATGTATGTATGTATGCATGTATGCACGTATGCACGTATGTATGTACAGCCGGTAAAAGGCTTGTCTATAACACAGCGTTCGTACTCTCAGCCCTATCCTGCCCCGCCGGAGCGGGATTTGAATAAAACTACTGCGGAATTCTGAAGTCTTAGCCCTTCGCTTTTGCCTCCGACATGTTTGGAACGACTATGTTTCGGCAGTTTACGGATGTGGCTGGTTGAAGTTGAAATCGCTGTTATAGACAAGCGTTTTACCGGCTGTACGTATGTATGTATGGACGTATGTATGTAGGTATGTATGTATGCATGTATGTATGTATGTATACACGTATGTATGTATGCATGTATGCATGTACGCACGTATGTATGTACGTATGTATGTATGAATGTATGTATTCATGCATCTATGTGCATATGTATGTATGTTTGTATGCATGTATGTATGTGCATGTATACCTGTATGTGTGCATGTATACCTGTATGCATGCATATTTGTATTTATGTAATGTATGCACTTATGTATTTCCCTAGAATCAGCCATCCCTCCAAAACATAAAAGAATTATTGAACGAGAAGTTGATTTAGGCAAGCCCTTTCCAAATAACTAAATCTGGAAACATGCTTAATATTGTTAACACTGTTTAGAAAAAAGAAAACATTAGGTTAACAACAATTCACAAGCGGTACTTACACTGTTCTTTTTTTTAAGTAAATGTGTGCTTGATATTTGCGACAAAAAGCGGAAAATACGCGTTTGAAACAGTATTTTGGCACAAAAATACGCAGAGAGCTCGCGCGGGCCTGGACCTCGTGGTAGTGTTCCAAGTACAACAGAAACAAAACGTTCCAGTAGAAGGCGCGAGCAGTGGAACGCGCAAAAATTGAGTTTATTTTAGCAAAACCTCCTTCGTTTTTATCGTGGGAAGAGCGAGAGTGAGGGAAAGAGCAGGAGAGGTGGGCGGGGGAGAAGAAAGGTATTTTTGGGGCGACATAAGACTATCGTCCTTCAACGACATTTGCAGCGAAGCGAGCAAATCCCAGTCTAAAATCCCGACAGGAATACCTCAGAAACCAAGCAATAATTCCTGTTGCACGACAAAAAACTTTGTTGTGACAACAGAAGTCGTGTTGTTACGACAAAGCTATCTGTTGTTACGAAACATATTTCTGTCGTAACGACAAGGTCAGTTTTCTCAGCGGCAAACTTTTCTGGAGTCACAACGGAGCTGTCATTTGTGTTTTTGTGTTTATCTTCACATTGGGTAATGGCATTCAAGCCATGTGCTGATGGAACATCAGCACATGGAACGACAGGATCACGACAAGACAGGGATTCGGCCCGACGGAACAACAGTCAGGACCGGAATACGACACACGACAGAACATCAGAATCCCGACACGACTAGAATATGTCAAGACGACCGTGTGACGACACGCGAAAATACAACAAACTACGGAATTTTTTCTTGTCTTTTTCGACTGGGATACGCGGTAAATTTTCTCGCTCGCTCGTTTTATCAACGAGTTTTGTTAGCGCTGCTGAGCCGTATACTCACAATATGGGCACTACGCGGGCACCGGCCTGTTCAATGAATTTGACATAAGACGCTGAAATATACGTTGAGTTGTTCTCGGATGGCGTTGCGGAGACGTCTTGGGCCAAAATACCTGCGCCGAGAGAGGAAGAGGATATATTCAGGCTGAATCATTATCGTTTCTGTTAGCAGTAAACCCTGCAAGCGGCGGCGTCAGAACAGCACGCGACACAACAGTACCTACAACAAGCACGGCGCCAAAACAGCACGCAGCAAAACAGCGCAACGACAGATCAGCAGGGCGACAAAAACATCACAAGTTCTTGGAACTCCTGAGAGCGCGATCACCGTATTTTCGCGCGTATAACCCACCGCTGCATATATTCCACACCCAACTTTCAGCCCAGAAGAAAAGAAAAAAAGGCCTTGCGTATTGCCCGCACATTTGATACAGGAAAGGCTGCACCAAAGCTACTGCTCAAGAAATACATCACATACTATGTAGACAGAAAAAGCGTATATTTAGCTCGTAGAATTCCCTGACTGCAAGGCGAAAGCCTGAATTCAATAATAAAATTCAGTTAATAGTGTGCGCTCGTCCTTGTTTTTTCTCCCTTGTCCTTGTATGTTTTGCGCAATCGCTGCCATGCAAGACCTAGTCAGTGTTACTGCGTAAGAGCTTCACAACACAGCGCGCATTGCTGTGAAGTTGCACTAAAAAAAACCGCGTATTATCCGCATTCCTACTTTACCACTGAAATTTTCGCTTTTTTGATGCGGGTTATACGAGCGAAAATACGGTATTTACATTTTGAACTTATGTAATATCAATAATTAACAGTAATTCTGGCTATTCAGTTAGCGGAAAATGTTCGCCCGGCGGATCAAAATGAAGTAACACTGAGTCTTGCAAGATGAAGCAGTCTGCTTTCATTTTATGTCAACCAGCCAAATCACTTCCGCTCACTGACGAGCCACAGTCACTGTTAGTTACAGTGGAATCTCAGTGATACGATTCTGCATAATACGTTTTTCGGCCTAATGCGTTCTTCTTTTCATTCCCGGCCAACGTCCCTTAGAAATAACGTACTTTCGTTGCGGTCCCATTTTCGTCGTGAATTACATAATACGAACGCTAAAGTGGATCTTGAGCGACGATTCTTGAAATCTTACGTTACAAAAACATTATAAATTTTAAAAGAAATGACAATACTAGTTAACGCTAATATTAAACAATACACCCCTCAAATATTTTGTCACAATTTCACTCACACGCAGAAACAAAGTCAGCGGCAAATAACGCGATAATAGCCTTTAGATCTTTTGTATTTACCATTGTTCTCTAGTAAGTCATTTTCTGCGTAATTATCTTGTTTAATTACCTTTTTACGTTTTTTTTATTTTAAATCCATACATCCATTTTCAATGTATTTAATTTACCCGTTATACCTCGGTGGAACGGGGAGGGTTTCAGTTCTTGAGCCCGTTTTAATAAAGGTATACTGGCTAAAGCAGCATTCCAACAAGCCACGATCTGCACGTTGCAGAGGCGCTGAGGCTGCGGCAGCGCTGGCTTTGCGGCAAAGAACATCGCTGCCGGGCCTGGCCACTCCATCCAATTATTATGTTACGTCAGGTGGGTGCCTCGAATTACGATACCGCTGTATAGAATGGAGACACGCCGCCATTTTGAGTCACTCGCTCTCCGCTGCAGCAAGTCACTGTCACCGCAACGCGGTTTACTCACGAAGTTTGAATCTTATCAAACTCGCGTTGCTGAGTCTCCTGGGAAACGAAAACTACGCGTTAAGCCCTTTTACGCACTGGCGGCGGAACGGTAACGTTCAGAGGGTGTCGTTCTGAACGCCGTCTGAACGGTACCGTTCAGACGGCGCCGTACAAAAAACAAAAAACATCACAGCGACAAATGCCGCGGCATTTGTCGCTGTGATGTTTTTTGTTTTTTGTTTTTTTTTTTCGCTGCACTGTGTTGCAGCTGCGTTGTTTTGTCCCTGTAGTGTTCTGACACCATGCTGGTTTGTCGCGTGCTGTTTTGTCACGACACCCGATATCGGAATAACCGCACAGAACTCCTTCTCTGGAAGGTTGTGACGCTTCTAAATTCACATCTGCAAAACATCATGCACCCCTTCTTGCTTCCAGGCTTCGGGGTCAAATAATACCTGGTTCCGAAACATCTTTTATCCGTTAGGTTATGCAGTGGTCCTCAAACGAGGGTCCGCGGAACCCAGGTGGAACGTCAGAATCCTTCATGAGTGTGCGAAGCCTTCCCCAAATTCTCTCTCTCCCCTCTATTTATCGTGTTTCACCAAAGTTCAGTCTTGATGCAAAAATGTGGCTTCGCCGCATGACATCAACGTTTGTTATCTGCGTGGCACATCTTTTAACGCCCGCTTGTGCCCAACACGCCAGAAATGGAAAAGTGTTTCAGACACACTAAAGGCAGCAAATAAGTGTTTGGGCGACCATTAGCTGTAATAGCAAATCTTTCTACAATATGACACGCATCAGCATGAAAGTGATCCTCAAAAGGCGGACATTAGAGATGTGTGGGCGACCTTAGCAGCATGTGCAAACTGCTGGACATTACGACACGCGTCAGCACAGTTCATCCTGGGGTCCGCCATTACTTTTGCAACTCGCCCAAATCAAATCTACCCAAGCAGAATTTGAGAAAAAAGCAAAACTTTGTCACCGGACATAAATGCAATGCTTTCAAAGCTATGATATGGCGTTTTACATGTCAGCTCGAGGAAATTTCCTGCGGCAAGTAACTAAAAGGTAAGTAAATAATTACCAATTATTTATTCAAGTAATTAATTTCTAGTATCCTAATTAATTATTCCCGCCTGACCGTCCGAATTGTCAGGCGGGAACTCACCAGGAGGCTGCCATTTTGGCAATACTACGTTACGCCAAAAGCACACTCCCATTGGGAAAACGGATTTGGCTTATTTTGATCCATGCCACAACAGGACATGGCTCATTGTCGATACGCAGTACGGTCTGCGTACGCGTTCGCGGGGCGTTATCTGACCTATTTCGTTGCAACAGCTTTTCCGGGGGAAAGTTGCCGAGTTTTTCTCGTCACAACAATTTTATCTGGCTCAGTTACGGTTTGTGAATTCGACCCATTTAAAAAACTCTTCATGCGTTTAATGAAAAATAATGGATGGTCTTCTAACAGTACTACAGGAAAGTTAGCAAAGTTTGTCCATCATTCGAATAATAAAATGCGGAGACAAAGTCGTTTTGCGCACGGCACTCACCGATTATCGGTCTGTCATTCCCGGAGACGCAGACCGCCAGAGTAGCTAGAAGGGCAGATGCCAGGCGGACTAACCGTTGGAAAGACATGTCGGGGACGAAGATGGCGGTGTACAACGGCTGCGAGGTTTAAAACAGAGAATTTCTTTCTTATAATAACTTTGACGGAAAAGGTGCTGAGATGCGGAAGTAATGAAATCCCGAAGCGTAAGAAGTAGCAATGAAAAGACTGAAACCGCAGAGGCAGCACTTAACTTCAGTGGCGAGGCTAGCCGAAGACTTTCTTGGCGCTACCTGAAAGACAAATGTATGCTCTCCGCGGGCCATCTAGGAATAAAATCGCATTCATCTACGCTAGCTCACCCCGTCGGTTTGTATTTCTGGAAGCGCCGCAGCCGGTCCGTCACGGTTATGGCGTAGTAGTGAATAATGTTATGGCGTTCCTCGATGGGAACCCGAGGTGCCGTTTTGAATAATGCCGACGGGCAAAGCGAACAGACAATTTATGTGCGTACAGTGCTCAGCGATTGAAACGCGATACACGGAGCGCGTGGCTGCCGGTGCTTGTTGCGCCACAGGTGAGCGCTTGTGAAAGCGAGCTGACGCATTGTGGTATACGGTGAGGTTGAGAGCGTTCGTGACGCATGCTGACTGCATCCGGGGGACAGCCATTCAGTGTGTGGTTCTTGGCGGCGCAAGAGGGGTGCGACATGCCATGGCTTCAAAACGCTGCGCCTGCGTGCTGCGCCTGCATGCCGCGCCGCTCCGCGCGAAGCTGGGCGAGCTGGCACCTCGCGCGTTATGAAGAATTTGAATGCGCATTTATCGCGATGTGTTATCGTGTCGCGCACAGCACGCAGGCGCAGCGTCTTGAAGCCATGACATGTAGCACCCCTATGGCGCGGGCAAGAACCACACACTGAAGGGCTGTCTCCCGGATGCACTAAGCATGCGTCATGAAAGCTCTCACCCTCAACGTATACCACAATGTGTCAGCTCGCTTTCACAAGCACTCACCTGTGGCGCAACAATCACCGGCAGCCACGCGCTCCGAGTATCGCGTTTCAATCGCTGAGCACTGTACATACTTCTATAATTGTTGAGTAATGAAGTAGGCAGCAAAAACACCGAAGCAATTTCTTTCATCAAACTTGCAAATCGCCTACTTTATGAGCGGCGGAGAGCGAGCTGAAATATATGTTCAGTGGACGAATTACAAAATAAACAAGGTGAATAAAGGTTCGCTATTCATACAGTTGTCATTTCGTCGTCGGTATACCGCGGTACTGTGAAGCTGTGCTTCGCACGCGCTTCATTCGCGGACGCCGTTCGCAAGCCGCTAGTCTCATCGTCTATACGCGATAAAGCACAAAACAAACAAATAAAACATTCCGCGCAAGTGTTTATCAGGACGCGAGGAGCACTTGCGCCAAAGCCCTCGCAATCGTCACGTTAGGCCCCAAATGTGCCATCGGGAAGAGAGGAATGCTACAAAGGCGTCGCTATGCGGTGCTTGAGTGACCATTGCAGCGCCGCTGCAGGAAGCGAGAAAATCGGCGTGCCTGCGAGTAAAACAGGACGCGTATGCGCGCCGCGCCGATCTCGACAACAGGCGCCGGGCCTCCAGAGCACGCATCGGTGGCTTTTGCCACGCGCTCGCGTGGTCTGCAAAATTAAGTCTCCGACTGTACGTTGACGATTTTCTGGTCCTATTGAAGAAACAAGACAAAGCCACCTACCCCAGCACTGTGGCTGAAATTTTAGACCTTTTTAATCGGAATGGGAAGGGTTTAACTTTTACTCATGAGCTACCCCTTCACAGTAGTCTCCAGTTTTTAGATCTTAACCTTAACTTTTTAGACGACCACGTTTGTTGGGAATTTTCACCCCGAACCGCCAAGAAACTGCTACCTTACGATTCGGCACACTCCAAGACGGTGAAGCAAGCTATAGAGGCCTTGTGCCTCCAATTTGCTCTCTACAAATCATGTGAGCATGCCATGGAAAAAAGTTTTGGCCATCAGATGACCAGACTAGAAGCCGCCGGCTTTCCGCGCTCAATGCTCACTGGCGTGACTGAGGCTTTGCTTCGCAAAACAAAAACTGCCTTAAAAAAAGCTTTGCACAAAAAAACACGCCCTGAAGTTATACCTTACGTGCACCGAGTCGCGCATAATCTAAAGAAGGTCGCCACGAGGTATAAGGTCGCCCAGTCGTGTTTTCAGCACCGCTTAAACTTGGCACGCTATGCGCACGAACCGACCCTACAAGGAAACGTCCCAAAACATGCGATAAGAAGCACGCTAAACCATTTTGAAAATTGCATTGAAGGTGTTGTGTATCAGGTACCGTTGGATTGTAGCATATATACATAGCCCAAACTGGTCGATGCGTAAACGAGCGACTACGAGAGCACGCCCTTTCCATGAAAAACGGGACGGGATCACACTTGCCGTCCCACTGCAAGGACTGTCACTGTGTACCCGAATTTGACAAAACAAACATTTTGAAACGAAGTCGGACGTAAGGGCACGTGAAGTAGCGGAAGCCTTTTACATTAAGCGAAAGGGAGATAACTGCGTGAGCGTGCCATCGGTGCTGTAAGGTCCACTTATGATATTAGCGGCCGGGCGCCCGGGCTGCGCGTGAGAACCCGCCGCTCTGTCTAGCGACGTAGCACTGCCGACACTGCGCTGCAGTCGACGCTAATTCGTCACGGCGCGCACGGGAGGCGGATTGTCTGGCCCACTGCATACCTCAGGGTTAATCCCCCATTGAGAAAGCCGACGGCGCCGCCGAATTCCAGGAACGTCGGCTCGACGCGCCAGGGTGAGGGGATTACCAGCGTCTCCATTGTTGTCGCGCCCTGGTCAGCATGACGCACTGTCGCCGTCTTTGGCTTTCACCCCGCGGGGTCGCACAACCTGCTCGTTTGCGAGCGTGCCGTTGACCCGAAGATGGCGGCGCCTCATTGAATATTCCGTGGCGTGCTGAGTGACAGCTGTCTACGTGAATTTGGGCACTCCCATACGCGTGTATGAACGCTACAGGGGCGTTCCCGAGAGAGTGTGATCTCGAGGTTTTATAAGGCCGAACTTGGCCGTTGGAAATCGTTCTTGTCTGAGCGCTGAGCTGGCAGTTCCCGCGGGACAAGGAGTCTCGACCGTTAACGCTAGGTTGGGATTTAGGAGCCCCCTAGTCGAGGTTAAGATCGCGTCGGAGGTTTAGGGTGCAGCGCCGCACCGGGAAACTAGACGGATCTTGCGGCGAGACAGAGTCTCGGCCGTGGTTTCTCGAGCGGTTTGTGCACGCTCCGAGGATAGGAGAGTTAGACGAAGTTGTGGAGCTCGAGTGATTTGTGCGCACTCGGAGCTAGCGTCTAGCTGAAGTTTACAGTTTTTCTTTTATTATTCATGTACCCAGTTTTCCCACTGTAAATAGCTGCATATAAACCCTTCGTTTCATTTAATCAACCTCAACGCCTCGAGTTCGTCAATTCGACCGCCGTCTCCAAGAACTTCAACACCATCGCCCAGCCAGCCTCCTGCCAAATCAACCGGAGCCCGGGCGATTGGGTTCCTGATCGACACCGGACTTCGGGGAAACGATCTTTACTGATGCTAATCTACGCAAAATAATGTGCGTTCTTGGATAACTTTCTTGATGTTTGTTGATATGTGCCCTCACCGGATGCCTGTTAAAATTTTTTTTAGCCCACGTGTGTGATTACACCGGATGTATATATGCATGTCGTCTTTTCAATAAAAACCAGTTGCGAGTTATCGCCCGTGCCGTCCTTTTCACCGCCCGTGTCTTTCGCTGCGCCAAACCTTATTTCTGTTCTTTGATCACTTTTCATCGCCGGTAGATTGTACGTTATCTAGACCACATCTGATCAGCTTGATCTCACAAACCTAGCGTTATACAAAGAAAACATGAAACTTATTGATTGATCGTAGGGTTTAATGAGCCGACGCAACGCAGGCGATGAAGCGCACCGTAGTGGAGGGCTCCGGATTAATTTTGACCACCTGGGGATCTTCAACGTGCGCCGAAATTTCGAACACACGCGCGTTTTTGCTTTTCGCCTACATCAGAAAAGCGGCCGCCGCGGCCAAGAATCGAACCCGCGTCCTCATGCTCAGCAGCACAACGCCTTAGCCACTGAACCACCGCGGCGAGACGAGCGGAATCATGGGTGCTAAATGTTCCCACGACGCTGCACTGAACATATAAAAATGTCATGTATAACGTAATAACACTATTCATTTTCACTTCAAGTTGATAAATGTTTTCTTTTCCTGCTCGGATTTCTCTTGCACATATGCAAACCGGTCTTAGTGCACCTAAACAGGGAAGTAACCATGGAGCAAAAACAGCGGGCGGAGCGGCACCGACGACGCATCGAATGAGCGCATCGGACTATGTGTCTCAAACTCGCGCGTATGACTAGTCGCGGCGACAGTCGTAACGATCAGTCGCATGCCAATCGCATGCACCAGTCGTCCATGTGTCTAGCGCCATAACACTGATAACATTTTTTTAGTGCTGAACCACATTACGTCACTCCAGCCCATATTTTCAAAAAAAATTCAAATAATTTCAAAAAATTAAAAAAAAACGACCTTCGTGGCAGCGAGTAACAAAAGGCAATTTCTTTCAAATTGCGCGAAGTTGTGTTTTGTCTTCATGGCCTCTTTAAGAAGGGGAGGGAGAGAGGAGTGGTAGGTAAATTTCACTTTCGGTCAGAGTGTGGAGGAAATGGAATGGTGGGGTATGGACCGGAGTGAGGGGAGGGTGGAAGGAGCGTGTGAAGTGAGCATACAGTTCGTGAACACAAATCTGACACGCACGTTTCCCTAGAAGCTTGATAACCACCATAAATTCCCCCACCCTTCCCCTCCTTTTCCTATAGGAAGCTGCTCACTCAAGTCAAGTATGAGGAGCGCAAACGTAAGGGCGCCTAGGCTGCCCGATGCTGTCATGCAGCCACGCTGCCATTCAAGAACGAACGTGGAACTTCGTACGTAAACGAAAAGCCACCCAAATGTCGCAAGCACCAACCGCCGTTCTGAAGCAGCGTTGAGCAATCGGCGAGCCTCAGAGGTACGCGGCGAGAAGCCGCGTACCCCTACGCGGCGGCAGATCGCCCTTCGGAAAGCACTTCACAAACGACCCGTCTCGGACCTCGCGTAGCGCATGAGATAAGGAATGATTCTCGTTGGATATCTACCCCATTCATCATTTATAGTGCTCCCCACTGGAGTTCAGGCTGTTTCAATTTTTAAATCAAAGCTTTCTAGCTCTACCAGCCAACAGTTCTTCCGTGCGTGGCGTGCGGGACAAGAAACTCCCAACGCGGCGGAGGCGGCGGCGGGAGGAGGGGGGCGGACAGTTTCACTCACGGAGCACACTAGAGATGGCGCGGCGTTCCCCGCGCGGAAGCGCTTGCTCGCCGGCGGCGGCATCGGCGGTACGGCTTTGTCGTCTGCTTTAGCAACGATTGTTTTGGGCCTGTTTTGGCGGAGCTTCGCGTCCATTGTGCGCTGCCTGCGCACGGCTTGATTAACTTGTTCGACAGCACCTCCAAGGTAACCCGCACCCCACGAAATTAAGTGGTCGTACGGCAAACATACGTTTATTGATTGATTGTTATGTTTAACGCGCCGACGCAACTCAGGCGATGAGGCGCGCCGTAGTGGAGGGCTCGGGATTAATTTTGACCACCTAGCGATCTTTAACGTGCGCCGAAATATCCTATACACGGGCGTTAAACATACGTTACGGATTGGTTTGCAGGGCGAGAAAACAAAATGAACAAACCACGTACAGACATCTGGCCGCAAGAGAAACGCTACCTTTTGCGCACGGCTTGCCACGAATGAAACTCCGTTTTCTAAATTGGGGAATACCAATTCGGTTGTGTTTTAAGAGGTATTACAAAGGCGAAAGTAGCAACTGGTTCTGATAAATAGCGATAATAAAAGTTCCCTCAGCTTCCTAGCAATTCTCAAACTTACTAAAGTAGCTAGTTTAAGTCGGTATAAATGGGAATCACTAAGCTCACATCCCGAATTGTTTCGGTGTCCGCACTTGTGCCGAGCGGTGGTGTAGCCTTAAACTAGCCCATCAGGATGGCTAATTCCGCTGTCTCCCCCTTCGAAAGACGCTACTCCGTTTTTTTTTTTTTTTTTTTTTTTTCCTTCCTACTCACGGCCGGGCTACTGCGGGGGCGTCCACCACTCTATCCCGGCCGTGAACGACGCTACTGCTGCGTTCGGGACGCCGTACCCGCAAATTCCAGGTAACGGCTGGCAGAATCTCTGGTTTCACTCTTTGCAGAGCCACGTGTGGGAATTCAAGTGTCGTTGCACGGGCAATGGTTGTGGGTGTCGTTTAAATCTTTGCTGTCTGACCACCTTCACAGCGTGGATTGGAGCCATTTTTTTGCCATGTTTTTCTTCAACTGTATGTAGGGTATGCATACTAGGTTTAACAAAAAGTAATGGACAATTCATTGGTAGATCTCTAACAATCCTTGATCACATCACCTTCGCCCTCGTGAGCTTGGCTCGTCCCTATGTGCACTTAACTTTTTGAACTGGATGCAGCCCTGGCTGAATGCAAGAAAAGGAGTGTCACGGGTCCTGACCAAGTAACCTATAAGCTCGAGGTGACGATGAACTTGCCATACTGCTTAAACACCTCAAGGAATTTTGGACATCTGGCCGCCTACCTATTCAATGAAAAACCGCCGAAGTCCGCTTCATTCCTAAAGCGGGCAAAAAACAATGTTCAGCTTTTGACAACATTTAAGCACCCAGGATATTATGTTGCGACTCAAAGAAGAGGTAATTGCACCTGCCACTCGCCACTCCCCTCGAGCCATTTTGGTCCTGGACCTAAAAGGGGCCTTCGACAACGTTGCGCACGCAGCGATTCTCTCCCGCCTTAATAATACTGGCTGTGGCAACCGAATTTATTCCTACATTTCGGACTTCCTCACAGGCCGCCAGGCTGTGCTCAAAATTGGATATATAAAATCCAAACCAATCTCTCTTGGCAGTCGCGGTACACCGCAAGGCTCGGTACTGTCTCCACTCCTCTTCAATATCGTTTTTCTGGGTCTACCAGGAGAGCTAGAGCAGATACCGAATCTTCACCACGCACTGTATGCAGACGGCATTACCCTCTGGACTGACACAGACTCTCTCGGTGGGCTGCAGGGCACATTGCAGCGGGCAGCCGAAGAAGTCAATAATTACGCCCAGGCTTGTGGCTGACATTGTTCACCGCAAAAATCATAACTTGTCATCATCCGTAAACACCCCCCACGACACCACGTCGAGCCCATCGAAATATCCTTTGACGGCCATTGGATCAAACCTAGCCACTCACTCAAGATATTAGGCCTTACCATACAAGCCAATACCCGAAACGACTTTGCCTTGTCAAAACTACGTAATATGTCTGATCAAGTCGTGCATATGATTAGGCGGGTCACTAACCGGCATCGAGGAATGAAGGAAAAGGACACAATGAGACTAATTCAAGCTTTCGTCATTTCTCGCCTCACCTATATATGTCGCCCCATACATGGCTCTAACCAAACCCGACATTGAAGCACTAAACAGGATCATTCGGAAGGCATTAAAACAAGCCCTCGGGCTCCCCATGAGTACATCGACAACCAAGCTTCTTCAAATGGGTCTTCACAACACCATTGAGGAACTCATTGAAGGTCATCTCGCAAGCCAGCGCCTCCGTCTGACACACACTCAAGCAGGCCGCTTTGTTCTGCCATGCATCCACTGGCCCTGTGCAGAACAAACCCACCTGGCCCCTTTGTTACACGAGTGGCGTAAACATATCTCTGTACGGCCCCTACCAAAGAATATGAACCCCGACCTCCACCCCGAGCGCAGGGCCGCCCGCAGCCAAGCCCACGAACGCTTATATGGCAATCGCCCTGACGTGTCCTACACCGATGCGGCGAGCTACGCTGACAATCAAACCATGGTTGCAGTCACAACATCCAAAAACCATGTAATTTCGTGCGCATCCATCCGTACGACATCCCCTCGAGACACCGAAGAACTCGCAATTGCCTTAGCCCTCATCCAATGCACCAGAGTCATTATCACTGACTCTCAAGCAGCCTGCCGCAGTTTCCTTTCAGGGAGGGTGGCACCAACGACCCTACGGGTACATCAGCGATACCGTCCATCTCACCGAGTGGCGATCTTTTGGACACCTGCCCATGCCTCTGTAACGAGCAACAACTTCGCCCACCAACAGGCTCGCGAACTGGCCCACCAAACCCCAGAGGTCACCGCAGCTCCGACGCCACTTCTCACCTATCAGGACATTACTCAATTTTACCGGACCACCAGACAAAAATTCCCGTGCCCTCACCCATCACTCAGCAAAACTTAGGGAACCAGCTGTCAACCGGAGGACCAGACTCTCCTGGTGACACAGGCCAAGAAGACGAGAGCAACGCATGGATTCCCGCACTAGGGTTCCACTCTCACATTTGAGCTTATTAAATGTTTTCTCTCTCTCTCTCTCTCTCTTGCTTTAGAATCCCACAACACGGCGTTTTTCGCACTTTTTTTGCACACCGTGTCAAGTGTCAACTGTGCTTTGCGTTCTAACCGTCTCGGTAGTGCAGTTTTCCCGCTTTAGTTGCGCGATTGGCTGCCTGTCACTTCTTCTGCATGTCGTCATGTCGTACCGTGTCGTCGCCGTCAAGTCCATTCAATCTTTTACCACCTATTCGGCCCTGTGCTCGCAACACACTCCATTTTATACTGGGACGCCGGGCGGCGTACGCGTCAAGCCACTGAATCCCCATGGAAATGGCGGCAGCTGTGTTATGGCAGCGCCACCATTGCCAGCTCGGCTTGACGTCCCCTCTTTCCGCATGCACCCTGTCGTTCTGTGCGCTTCTGATGCTTTCTGTTCAAATATTGACGGCGCAAAATTTTTGAAGACATGGGCCATCAATTGTTTGTGCAATGAAAGTTTGGGGTGGCTTTCACTACTCATGCAATGAAAGCCAGCGTGCGCATTTACAGGTCAAATGGCAGCCACCGAATGGCAGGCCTTTGAAGCCATAGAGTTTCATACTAATGTACACTAGAGGGAAATCCGGCGCCACTGTCTAGGGGAGCCGCGCTTCAGCGAGCGTTCCGTCATGTACCGGGCAGGCACCATTTCTTTCCTCCATGGCAGGCACGTGCCACTTGTCCTTGGCGTGGCTCATGAACAGGCTGAAAAGTTGGCTCTGGCTGCAAAACGCAACAATGTTACTGTAGAAGGTTGATGAGATTTGTTTTGTTATTATAAAATTGAAACTCGAAAAGGATTGATTTGTCAGTAATTATTTAGAAACTTAATGTACCATGAACAAGAAGAAACTGTTACCCTTTTTTGTTGTTTTTGGCTTCGAAACAAAAAAAGAAGCCGTATGGCTAGCCAAGCCAAGTAGTCGAGGAACGTCGCTAGCGGCAATGACGCTAGAGTGTACTAGAAGTTTTAGAGTGGCCCGAGCGGCGGCCCCTCCCATTGCTCCGCCGGGTCGACTTTCGCGCAGAAAATAAAACCGGTATAGCGGCGGCGCTGCTGTCGTCAACAACTGAACAGCCGGCGCTCCCCGGCACCAGCTCCCAGCCTGCGCGCGGCAATATTTGCGTTGCTCGCTGCGGTGTTTTGCGCTTGCGAAGCTGATTTATTTTGGATTATGAGGTTTAACGCACCGGCGCTACTCAGGCGATGAGGCAAGCGCTACTGGAGGGCTCCGGATTTTGACCACCTGGGGATCTTTAACGTGCGCCGAAATCTCGAAGACACGGGCGTTTTTCGCTTTTATCCTCCATCACAAAAGCAGCCGCCGTGGCCGGGAATCGAACCTGCGCCTTTGGTCAGCTGGCTTAGAAAGTAGACGCAGAAACGTTATGACTCCGCTTGAGCAAACTTTAAACTAGTACGACCCGCCATAAAATTATCGACCTCCCCTCCCCCCCCCCCCCCCCCCCCCAACGATACTTTCTCATTTTGTATGCGTTTTCTGAAAACGTTAATTGTTGATATACAGTAATCTCTCGTGAACTCAAAGTCGTAAAATTAGCTGAAAATTTTCAGATAAGCGCGGAGTTTCGAGTTAAATCAAATGCAGAAAATTTGTAGCCAGGTCCCTGAAATAACATGTAGCTATATATGTATATAGTGCTGCTAACAAAAGCACTATTGCATAAGGGTGATTTCGTAATGAAGGCAAAATAATTCGCAGGAAAAAGAAACTTTTATTATTGCAGAAGAAAGAAACAGCTGTATTGCGCTCGGCGTTCGCATCTGCATCCCAGAAAAGCGTAACCGAGAATTCTCAACGCATCGCATGAATTGGTGGTCGCCACCGCTACATTCTACCTTGTTACAAAGCAGACACAGCATGTATGTTGTTTCTGCCGTTGTAGGCACTTCTGGAGGCTCCTCCTCGTCGGCATGATCAGCTGCGTCGTCCACAGCTATCTTATGCGCCAGACAGCATTAATTCCGGTAACAGGGACGCGTAGTCCGCTTAAACTTGCACTTCACGACCGCGTTCGGCGAGTAGTTGGAGTAATCATTCGAACGGGGACCTTATCAGCTGCCTGCAGCGGACTTTGTCTTGTGTCCTCTCTGCCAGTATTTCGAGACATCCGTGGTCCTCCGAAAAAACGTTTTGAAATGCGTAGCGCCTATGGGAGGTAAACACGGTGAGAAAAAGTTTCGAGAAGATATTTTGAGATATATGAGAGTTCAAGTTAACGAGGGATTAATTTGACGGACAGGCACCAGGAATGTTCTTCCCTTCCCCTTCTTGACTGAGCATGAAGCAAAAGCGGTGGGGCGCACATTCTATGCTGCAAAAAGTTTACTGTTTTTTACGTTCCTATTTGGAACGAAAATACCAAAAGCCTTCTTTTGGGATACCCCTATATACAGTCAAACCCGTTTATAGTGAACTGCAATATGCACTATGATTAGTTCGATATATCCAATAGTTCGATATAGCCGAACCCGCCTATAACGAGCTGATTGTTACGAGTTCGCAATCCGCGGGAGCCCTCCCCCCTACCCAACTTCACCATCCCCCCATGCAGAAACGAACACAGTAAAGTAGACATTACCACACCCAAAGTAATCCATCTATATATTGCAAGTAATAAAGCTACTTTCTGCCCCAATTGCCTACTTTGTAAAAAAAAGCGGTGATTTTTGTTATCACTCTTTCGTTTTGGCGGCTTCAACTAGCATAGCATTCTCCACACGAAACATTGTTTGCACCAGTTCGAGTCCGCGTCCTCCAAAATCGAAGAAGCATTGGCGGAGCACATCGACTGCCGGAAGCGCTTCATTATAAGCGTCGGACGGCTCTCACTCACGACATCATCGGGAACATTGGCGAGCTCTTCCCACAGTTCATCAATGCTGCTGTCTTGGCCCGGACTCGCTGACTGGGCGGGTTCCGTCGTGAGTCCCGCGCGTCGGAAACAGTTACGTAAAGTGTCGGGCGTCACGTCGCTCCGTGCGACGCGCAATGTCTCAGTCGCGGCCAATCCACATCTCAATCGCCGCTTCGAGACCACGCATTTCGGCGGCCATTCTAGGCGCACAGAGTTCGATATATCCGATGTGAACTTCGTTATAAGGAATATGTTTCCCATGTATTTCCGTAACTGAAATATTTTTTGTTCGATATATAGCATAATTCGCTCTATCCGGGTTCGTTATAGCCGGGTTTGACTGTATACCGTTGACGCGTGTACTGTCGTTAGTGGGCTTATTTTATTAACCTACTCTGTCGCAGGCACTTGGTAAGAAAGTGTGTACTGAAAACGAAGTGCCAAGCCTGCGGGACCAACTACTGCTTCCTGCATGCCAGGGGACGATGCCGCTGTGTTTACTACCTCTTGTAATTTGGGAGACTTCTGAATCCTTCCGCGCATTTTTTAAAGTTTATTAGCGATCTCTAGGACGTTTTTACCGGTTGCTTCAGCGACAAGGAGCTCCAGCATGACAGCGTTATGTATGTGCTGCAGCCCTTATTCACAACAAACACCTTAACGGCGTTGGTTGCGACCAGCACGTGAGACCTTGACCGCAAATTTGGTTTGGTTCTGTATACATTGCGACACGGATTCATTTCTACATAAAATGTTTAAACAAGTTCCGTGATTACATGCGGAGGTGGGAGCAACACCTTAAACTTAGCCGTCGCTAATGATCGAGGGCGAGTTATGAAAATGCGTTGACCAAAAATGTCAATTTAAATCTCCATGTTACCGTTATTCCTAAACCTTTACATGTGTAGACTTTGTGCATGATTTCCCGCGTTACATTTCATTTGCTGGGCTATTGAAAATGAAAACAAAATGTGTATTTGTTGCAGTTCCGTTTATTTGAACCTCCATGTTAGCCTTCTCGAACCTTTACCTCTATAGTAGATGTGTTATATTTCATTTTTGTCGCGGTCAATATATCTTCTGATCTATGTTTTGCATTTGTTTTATGTGCGTGTATATTTGTACTCTCAGCATACTTGCGAATTAAATTTGTGTTAATCTGATTCAACTGTTTTCTTGATCGAATCAGGTGAAAGGTGGTGCCATTAATAGAACGTTGCGGGAATAGTTCTGTGAAAGACGGTCATTGGGACAACTGAGCTAACTGAGCTAACCACTCTTAAAAGATCTCTCGCTTGCGCGTGTTATTTTCTGTTCGGCCACCACGGTGACCCGTAATTATCCCAAGCGGGCCACTGCTGAAATACTGCTATAATAACAACTCACGCAATAAAAAAAACGCAACAACTTATGATATTAACCCACATAACTGCAGTCCGAGCGTAAATTGCAAGACAATAACTAAGAAATTTTTCTGAGAGGCTATCATCCCAGTCCTCATATTTTTTCGTGTCATGTCCATCAAGCAGCCCAATAAGGACACAATCATAAATCAATCATGAACTGGTTCATTCTAGTCAATTCAACGCAAAATACTTTTTTATGGGACATTGGAATAGCGAAAATGTCGCTGCAATTACTTTATTTAGAATCCGTTACGAATTCTGCACTGAAGGAAAATCCGTAATTTTCCTTGTTGTCGAGCGGGAAACGCAAAACTAACGCAAAATGAGCTGCAGCGTTTATTTTTCATTTCGTTACCCACAGTCCACTGTACCTACAGTACATTTCAGCAATTGGACGACCCGCAGAAAAAATTGATAGCGCTCCACGCGTAAAGCGTTTCCTGGCCCGGCTGGGCGCGCGGCCGTGCGCGCGGCCAGCAGCCGCTTTCGCTTTCAATGGTCGTTGACTACAGCGCCGCCGCTATTTTCTGCGCGAAACGAGCACCTCTCCGGGCGGCCGGTCGGGCCGCGTCCACGGCGGCCCGCGACTGCGGCGACATATTTCCCTCTAGTATATATTAGTATGAAATTCTATGTTTGAAGCAGCATAGCGATCGATTTCAGAAGTTTGGAGATAAATATAGCGCTGCTTTCTTCCCCTCTTAGTCCCTTGCATGATACAACCATGGCACAACCCGTAACGCGGCGCTGCTGCTGCCGCGACCATCTTTAAATAGCGACTGTACGAATCGGCTAAGCCAGAGCGTATTTCTGATCTCGCTCCGTGCGAGAAGCAATCTTGTAAATGCTGGGTTCTCTGATCAAAACGCTGCGGCCATACCAGCCTGAGGCGCCCCGTGGTTTCATTGACACTTCCATTCATCGTGTGTCGTCCGTACCACGGTTTAGGATAGTTGCGCTTAATTTCGGCTGGCAGTGCGCCATGCGGGGATCTCATGTGGTCTGTGCGTGTTCCGAAGAACTGGTTGCGCTGGATCAGACGAAGCAAATGATCCCCGCGTTCCCACCTATCTCTTTTCGCCCTTGTTTGAATACGCGTCACCCGCGCGCAAAACTCATCATATTTCTTCGATTCAAATTTTGGGGTTTAACGCACCCAAGATACGCCTGGGGTATACGGGCGCGCCGTAGTGAAGGGGTCCGGATTTATTTTCACCACCTGGGGATCTTTATCGTGAGCCGAAAATGTTGACACACGGGCGTTTTCTCTTTTCGCCTTCATGAGAAAAGCAGCCACCGCGAACGGGGTAGAACCCACGACCTTGGGCTCGGCTGCACAACGTTTCAATGAGCCACCGCGGCGGGTAACTACATCGTATTTCTACATTGAACACAGGAAGCTCGATAAAACGTTTTACGCATTGCGTTATTGCGTTTATTACCTGGATTCCTCACGAAGCGACAAAGCTCCTTATATGATAGATAGCCTGATCCGAGCAGATTTCGACATGCCAACGATGGCAGGTATTTCGTGACATCGTTGAAAGGCGCGCAAAACCCCAAATGTCCACGAGTAAATGGCATCGTCCCCCGTAGGCACGTGGAGGTGTGCGAAAAGACGCAAGAATGAACGTGCGACTTACAAGGAGGGAGAAGTGCAGAGTCTATGTACACTATGTACACTCACCCCTGCGAGCGGCTTCGCAGAGGCTCCGATAGCCGTTATCCGTTGCTGGGAAGCACATCACGCCCCCGGACACTATCGGTTATCGGTCGGCACAATGTATGGCAAGGAGCAAACCGTTATTCTGGAGAGTCAGCTGATTGTTCAAGTTACTAATGTTTCGCATTTCTTGCTCTTTTGTAGCACAAGCTCGCGCAAAATCACCAACGTCCACAACGTCATCAGCATCCACAATTCGCCTTGACCACAAGAGAATCAGTTAAGTATACCGAACGCTATAGGGTACAATGCATTTAAAGGTGCAGGTGTGTTAAAGCGTCCAGTTTATGTCTTAAAGAAAATACCCGCCGCGGTGTCTCAGTGGCTAGGGCTTTGTGCTGCTGAGCACGAGGACGCGGGTTCGATTCCCGGCCGCGGCGGCCGCTTTTCTGATGGAGGCGAAAAGCAAAAACGGCCGTGTGTTCGAGGTTTCGGCGCACGTTAAATATCCCCAGGTGGTCAAAATTAATCCGAAGCCCTCCACTACAGCGCGCCTCATCGTCTGCGTTGCGTGGGTGCGTTAAACCCTACAATCAAATAAGTCTTGAAATTGTTTGAGAGTTCAATTGTGTTATCTTGCAACAACACGTTCAGAATTTCGAGTGCGCTAGCTGTTGAACGATACAGAAGTCATTTCTGAACGCGTTATCACCACTTAGTATTAACATCTGAACACATAATCTAAAACTTGAACAATTTCGTTTGAAAAAGTGTCAGTGTTTTCCAAAATATTCGTAATGCAATCACCCCTATGAGTACACGCGGACCGTATTATCGCTTTCTAACTGCACTTATAAAAATGGATATCCGTATATTGTGATTTTCAGCGCGGTTAGCATTTTATATGCGCAAGTGTTTTTCTGCATTGTCCAGCGAGAGTCAAGTCCAGTGCAGCACTCAAAACCCATTATTTATCTTATCATGGAGGTCTCTTATCAAACCTTTCTATAAGAACCATTCACAAGGGGCCGGACGCAGTCCTGTAGTGTCAACAACGGCGAAACCGACGCGATCCTTGAACGAAGAAACGTCCGCCATGTTTTCTAACCGGAAGCTACGGCCTATTTTCCGGCGCCGCTCGCTTGCCTAATTACGACGCCCTCGAATTCTGCGAGTTACCAGCTTGTGACCTGGCATTTAAATGATTAATTGGCAGGTTATGGGGTTCAATGGGCCGAAGCAACGCCTGGGATAAGAGGCGCGCCGTAGTGGAGGGCTCCGGATTAATTTTGTGTGGCCACCTGAGGATCTTTAAAGGGACCCAGCAACACTTCTTCCAACTTTTTTCGAAATCTTAAATGCTTGCAGAACGTAGTCACCCAACACACCCAGTACATAGATTAGGGAGTCGCAATGTACGTCAGCCAAAAATTACTGCTCTGTGACCATCAGACAACTTGTAAACTCGCTCAAAAGATTTTTTTTTTTCTTCGACGGCTCGAATAACGTCACTGAGGCTATGTAGCGACTGTTGGTCGGTTTTCCTTCAGTTGCAGCAATGAACGCTTTTTGATAGCAACTTAAAAAAATGGCAGCGTATCTGCTCCTTTCGTTGCAAATGCCGTCAAAAGACGATAGTCTTAGCAGACATTTGCCAAGG
The DNA here is from genome assembly GCF_048455015.1 of Haemaphysalis longicornis. Classification (NCBI taxonomy): domain Eukaryota; kingdom Metazoa; phylum Arthropoda; class Arachnida; order Ixodida; family Ixodidae; genus Haemaphysalis; species Haemaphysalis longicornis. The sequence goes on along the minus strand of NW_027526385.1, from coordinate 49,435,516 downwards.
AAATGCCCCCTTTTGCTTTCCCGCTCACCTCTCATGCTGTTCCTGTACAGCCGCGCTCATCCCAAGGTAAACACACCAAGGGTTTGCTCAAGGCAATTTGAATTTACCGCGTTCCACTGCTACAGGCCTGGTTCCTCGATGCCAGCGCTGCAGTAGGGCGGTGACGCGCGTGAATCGAGGCGACCGACTTCAAGGTTTATAGAACCGCGTGGCCGTGCTCCACGTGCGTTCCAAGCAGAACGTAGAACCTAGCTAGTGGAACAACCGATTTAGCCCTGGCCAATCCCCCTGTGGGTGCGTGCCGAAATCTTCGAGGACATCATCATCATCATCATCATCATCATCTTTCGTTGCTGCTGTCGCGTGACTTTTCATATGCCGCCTGGAAGTGGCGCGGGCAATAGCAGGCGGTGGTTTTCTGCAGTAGATGTAGAATATCATTTACTATCGAAAAAACAAGCACCCATGAATTTTTAAATAAAGGAACACTATAAATATTTTCGTGATGTCTTGTTCTCGTTCAACAAAGTTGACAAGTATGAACATATAAACTGGGCGTAGACGTTTACCTTTGGCTGTGAGTATAAACACTATTGCGCAATGTCTACTTTGCTTTGGCCGGGAGGCTGACTCGAGTCACAGACAGACAGACCAAAATTTCTGGGTTTAAGTAGCCCAAGAAAGACTATTGTCTTTAAAAGCCACAAAAACAGAGCAAACACGGAAGGCGTATCTGGTGCGACCCCAGCAAATCACGCACTTCCGCTCCGTGCTGGCCATAACTATAGCTTTCGCAGCGGTTGCAGACGCGAATGAAAGAGTGAAAGTACTTATCGAAAGTGTTTCAGGGTTCCTGGAAATCTCGACGCACAGGCGTTTTCACTTTTCGCCTTCATCCGAAGAGCGGCCGCCGCGGCCGGGTTCGAACCCGCGTCCTTCGGCTCAGCAGCACAACGCCTTAGCCTCTGAGTCACCGCGGCGGGTAATTATTTTTTTTGCCATCATTTTTCATAGCCAGCGCGTGTGTACCCAGCAATTTTTCGCCTATACCTGGTTGCTCCGTCCTATAGAATGCAACGCGTGCTGCTATCAGTAGTCGTTCTTATGTGCCCCTTCACCGTATTGCTCTTTGCTCGTTTCCATGTCACTGTCACCGATAGGTGCGTGCTTATCCCCCTTGCGACATTGTTTGCCTCTACCTGTTTCAAGAAGGAAAAACGCCGCAAGTGCAAAGTATGAAACTGTGCAATTTTAGTGCAAAGCATCAAAATGGGTGAAAATTCTATAACTGCAATTTTAGTGAAGAGCATCAAACAGCGCAGTTTTAGTGCGCATTATAAAACTGTGGAATTTTAGTGCAAAGCATCAAAACGGTTGAAAACTCTATAACTGTGCTATTTAGTGAAGACCATCTAACTGTGCAATTTTGGTGCGCATTATAAAACTGCATTTTTAATGCAAAGCATCAAAATGGGTGAAAACTCTATAACTGTGCAATTTTAGTGAAGAGCATAAAACTGTGCAATTTTGGTGCGCATTATAAAACTGCAATTTTAGTGCAAAGCATCAAAATGGGTGAAAATTCTATAACTGTGCTATTTAGTGAAGAGCATCAAACTGTGCAATTTTGGTGCGCATTACTGCGAAGCATCAAAATGGGTGAAAACTCTATGACTGTGCAATTTTAGTGAAGAGCATTAAACTGCGCAATTTGAGTGCTAACCATCAAACTGCATGTTTGGTGCAAAGCGTTAAGTTGTGCATTTTTCTTGCAAATCATCAAACTTTACGATTTTCGAAACTGGAAAATGTGTTTATCGAAATTACTGGTTTGCGGACATTAAAAGCATCGGACTGAATCCAATACAATCGCGATCGCGTGGTAGCAATTGTTATGAAAAGCGAAAAGAGTCGTTCCTTGTTAATATCGACCCCGCAATTTGGACGAAATTTTCCGCGACCGGTAATGAATTTCTGCCCAGATAAGAGGGAAACTTACGTCCCGGACTGTGCACGCCCTTTTCAGGGACGAAATGGGTAAACGCATGCACTTTCGTCTTGTTGTCGCGGGAACAACTTAGAAAAACTACTTAACGAAGGAGGCCATAGTGCGCTTTCGAAATTACTTTTGTTGTTCGTAGCTCTAATTGGTATCTCGGATGGGCTTTACCAACCAAACAGAAAAAAAAAAAGTTTATTAACAGCGAAGATGGTTGGTTGGGCCAGGAAAGCCGAACAGGGAAGAAAATAAAGGAAGAAAACTTGAGTTGGACGATTCTGTTGCTTGACAATGCACCATGTCCTGGGTTGGCGTGGGTTCTGAAAGCCTCGCTTAAAAATTTTCCGCCTGCCGACATTACCGCCAAAATACAGCCTTTGGGATGCAGGAACTATTCGGGCTGTAAAGGCACACCCCAAACTCGAACTTGCACGCCATTGCCTCTCCGTAAAAAACAATGAACCCCCCCAAAAAATTAAAGCCGTTCCCCTTAATGTGGAAGCTGTCGGAAGTGCAGAGCACAATGGGTGATGGCATCGATATCCGCTCCCCGCTACCACCCATCACGCTCTTCGCCGCCCTGTCTCACTCCTCTCTTGATGAATATGTAAATCAAATTTCCCGCCATCGCAGTGCTCGCGCGCCCCCTGCCTGAAACTTCGCCAACGGGAGTTCTGTTCTTTTTGCGCTCGCTTTAATTTCGTATGCTGGAGCTGTTTTGCGTCATTTCGAACGCGTCATTTCTTTCTTGCGTGGCTGGAGCATTTCTGCGTCATTTCGAATGCACAATTTTTTTTTTGTGCGGCCGCTTTTTTCGCTTACTATCGTAAAAACCAACCCAACGGGCGTTTCTAAATGAATGAACGCGGGGCTCCTGGTTATACACACAGATTTTGCCTGAAATGTACCTGCAGTTTTCTCTGAGCTCAACAACGGATAGATGTATGACAAGAGCCAGCGGTTCACGGGGTTCGAATGGTTGACTATTTAAACCGTTTAAACCGCGTGGTTTTCGAAGCCTCAGCGTGACTACCTGACGACGTCGGCGGTACACCAGGCTCTACTTGGGTCCGTTATCTCGCTGCGCCGCCTGATTCCGGCAGTCGCTTGACATCGACCGTTAGCGAGCTACGACGACAAGGCGAGCCCATAAAGTGCTCTGCACTTAAAAGTGAACTTGAGGCGGTGCCTTAGAAAACTTAGCATGGCATGGAACCCCATGAAACCTGAAACCATCGTGAACTGCTGGCGTCACACAGACGTTCTCGCCAACACCGCTGCTACGGAATAGAAAGATCCGCAGATGTGGTTTCAAATTCAAATTTTTGTATGTACCGCGCCGAAGCTACTCCTGGGGTAGCCTCATACCCCAGGTGATAGGCTCGCCAAGTATACGGCGAGCCTCATAGATCACCAGGACACCTCAAAGATCACCCGGTGGGCAAAATTATTCCGGAGCTCCTCCGGATTAATTTTGCCCACCTGGTGATCTTTAGCCTGCGACTCTGCCTGCGCGGCAATCTTGGAACACGGGGGTTTTAGCTTTTCGCCTCCGTCTGAAAAGCGGGCCACCATCCCTGGACTGAAGGGCCACTCTCACAGGACATCTTAATAAACACCCCCCACTTCTGTCCACTCCGGTACTTTGTGAAGCTCCTCGGCAGTCCGGTGAAAAGAACCCAGCGTAGGCCTTCTTGGGAATGGACGACGATGCCAACACTAGGGAGTATCTGAAGCTATTCTAGGGAAGCACATCCTGAAGCTTCCCTAGAATATCTATCGGAGGAAAACCGGGCACCGTAGGAAGCAGGTAAAGGAGGACCGACTAAAGGTCTGAACCGCTTGCCATGGCTTGGATGTAGCGATACCAGCCGCGGTGGCTCAGTGCTGCTTTCGGTGTTGTTCTGATGAACTCAAGAACGCGGATTCGACCCCGGCCAAGGTGGCTTGCTTTTAAGGCGGAGGCGAAGAGCGAAAACGCCCGTGTGTTAAGTTTTCGGGGCACGTTAAAGGTCACCAGGTAGGCAAAATTAATCCGGAGCCCTCCACTACGGCGCGCTTCCTGGCGCTCCTGTAGCTTGGACGCATTAAACCCCCAAACGTAAAAAGATGTAGCGATCGCGCAGTTTGAACAAGACAGACATTCTGAACATGCGCTTCAGGTAGCTGACATGTGGCCCTCTGACCAGTACAAACGCTTATTTGCTCATGGTTGAATCAACGATAGCTGTGTTTTTGTCATGGTTATTTCACGATTGATTCGTTACTACAGACTCCTCATATTATGAACAAATTTCTTAGAAACGGGAAGTATTTATATTGACACACGATTAAACAATGAAAGTGGAGCGAAGAAAAGCCCACCGTTTCTTGGGGTCGCACTCACCTTGGCGCCTGGAGCTCCGGAATTTCTTGCCGCGGCATCGTCTACGCGCACATATAATTCAAAGGCCGTTGCAATTTTGTTCGTGCGGGCTCGCGATCAGGCCTTAACTTATGACATACCGTGGCCCGGGACTGCCTTGGAGGCAGCAACAATGGCCTCTTCGATTATCAGTCCCGGATCTTCCGCGGACTGCCCAAGACACGATCCGGTGCTCGTTTTTCCCATGTATTCCTATGGGGCTTCCGGTCCGGGGGCAGTCCTCGGACTGCCCGCGGACCGTCCAGGACTGGTAAATCGAGGAGGCCCAATGATGATACGATTACAAGTGGGATGATGGTGATGACAATTGTCCTAGACGCTTGCCTGTTTGGAACCTTTGAAATTGGGCTTACTGGAGAGGTGCACAACTTTCGGCCCGCACAGCGCAAGCCTCCGCTTCTTCTGTAGGTTCTACACGGCCCAAGTGGCTTTTTGAATCACATCAAAGAATATCAGCCCACGCACAAACCCGGGGACATCCGCACCCCCTACACCAAATAATGCCGCTACAATCCACTGAGTGGCCATTTTTCCTGTGCACGTTCCAAGACTAGGGGCCCTATTTTCGACAGCACAAATTCCCAGGGAACAGTGATATTGCCGCGTCTCTTCTTGTTGGCTTAATTTTGGTCATGTGCTACCGGTTGACAAAGCGGTTGTGTATGCTTTCAACATTTTGTCATTTCACATTATCAACAGTTCTAAAGTTTGCCTTATTTCCCCTCAATTCTTGGCTGGCAACGAAAAACTAGACGAAATGCAGCGGGCATGACAATGTAGGCCCGTCTTTGCCATTCAGCATTATCGCGCGCAGGCCACGCCCTCTCTGTGATTGGCTGAAGATGCAACGTAAGCAGTTGAATAGGGCCCATTGGCAACTTTAGTTAACGTAAAAATGACGTACATGTCATGGCTTGCAAATGGCAACTGATTTTGCCAAAAAATAGGGAAAAAAATTTCACCGTACGATCTCACAGGGCTGCAGTTAGCATGGTGCAACCTTAATTTACTGACATTAGTGTTCCAACACCTCAGTGAATGCTAACGATTATTATACCCGTCACACCGGCAGTTTCAATCCAGAGTTAGGCGAAGTGCGATCGACTTTTCGAGTGCGCTCAACGCATTGCCACTTCTACATGGCACGTTTCGATACCAATCGACAAGTTGCACCCACGTCTGCCAGATGACACTAAAAATATACTCTGCGGCCGGCATCTGGTAACTTCGCAGGCATAGTTATACGGAACTATATAAATGTCACTGCATGCTTATTTGGGTCAAGTTGATACAATTTGTGGTGTTGGTTGTAGTTGTCACCTTCTGTTCCATTATTGCAGGGATGAGAGCATCACCGCTCTCGTCCAATCGCGCTTGAGAAACCAGGATCGAGTTCGACTCAATAGCGATTGAAAGTGCCCATGTGACAAGGGTAAAGTTTAATGTACAGTACTGAAACGTATGATTAAGATACGTTGAAATATGAACAACACAGCTCGTGTATATGCAGCAGGCACAAGAGCACCCCTGGTAACAGGTTTGTGCGATGCCTGTAATAAAGATGCAAAATCCAAACTCGTCTCTTTAGCCAGTGTTTATTTCTCTCCAAAAACTGTTACTCTTACAGGAAGCTGAAGATCTGTCAAGCTCCCTCAAACGCTGGTGATAGTAGTTCCAGCCTGGTTTCAAAACCGCACTTTTCACGAGCCGTCGAAACTGGCAGATCACCCAAATGATACCAGCACTCAAAACACGGCGGAAGTTCTAGTTAACGACTACAACGGCTTTCACTTCACACTGCCTCCTAGGAATCCAGATTCTTGTCAACGTCTCGCCTCGACTACTCTGCAGACACAACACACATCAAACGAATGCAACAATGAGAGAAAAAAAAATGATGCATCAGAAGCCAACTTGAAATAAAGGTTGTTCCCGTGACAACAAAGTCTTAGAGTCAGCAGCAATTAAATGCAAAGATGAGCCTAACATAAATAAAAAAAACAGGAATGCACAGTACACACAAAAATACACCTAGCCTTTTCTCTTTTCAGATATCACAAAAGGACGACAGAACCTCTGCCCTCTCATACTTTTTTGGTGAGTTGTCTAAGAACAAGCAGCAGAGAATACGTAGCGGGTACAAGGGGTGACCCAAGACAGGAGAGAAAAGGAACCCAGACATGGCGAGTGCAACGAACATAGCGACACCGGTGTCGTTTATAAACAGTTGTGAATGGCTCCAGTGCTTGACACTGGCCAGTTTTCATCAGGGTGCCAGATGATTTACAACACAGAATGAGAAGAGCCCTAGCAAGTTTCTCGGCGTCTAGACAGAGTAGTAGCTGGTCTGCTGCTGGCTGCCGTAGCCGTTCATCTGGTTGGTGTCGCGAGAGCCCAGGGAGACACTGTTGGCGCCGCTGGCGTAGTGGCCGCCACCGCCGCCGGAATTCCTCCACGAGCTGCCGCCGCCTCCGCCTCCAGAGCGCCACCGGCCTGCGAAGGTGGCGCGTGAGGGTACCCTAAGGTTAACCCATGATCCTCCTGCCCGTGCCCCATCGGCCTACCCCCAGGGTACCCAATGGTTAGCACAGTTCAGCACCAATACAGTTTCATTCCACAAATAATGCAACCAACGCTCGAGACCACCCAGCTATACAAGCTGGGCTGTCCGTTGAAATGTGTGATAATAAAACTGCTCGGACAAATGCCGTTTATCAGTGCAGAAGGCTGCATGCCAAGCCCATTAAATTTCTAAGCAAGTTATCAATGCATAGGAAATTACTGACAACCTTCACCATAATCCTGCTAGGCCTAGCTAGCCATGTCGCACGATGGCAAGCAACACATTGTAATATTCCCAATGAACTTTCACACTTTCCTTCATGCCTCCAAGTACTCCGAAAGCTAGTTATCCCCAGCACAAGGCGACACAGCACGATTTGCTCGTGTTTCAGGGCCCCTTTAAAGTGCTACAGCGCAAGATGAGAGGCGTAACACTCACTGCCACAGCCGTAATATTTTGCTCCAGTACTTTGTGACCCCCTATTGTAAGTACTGGATGCGTTCACCACGTTCAGGAAGCATTTGAGGTTTAGAAGAAGATTTAAAAGGTGTTGCAGGTCCCCTTTAAGGTGCCCAAGCGCAAGAGGAGAAACAAAAAAACTCACTGCCACGGCCACCGCCCCATCCTCCGGCACGGGGGTTGTTGGCGATCTCGTAGAGCTTGGGGTTCACCACCTGGTTGGCCTCCTGGAGCACGGAGATGAGCTCCTTGGCCTGCCGGCTGTTGTTGGGAGTGAAGAAGGTGTAGGCCGTGCCTGTCTTGTTGGACCGCGCCGTCCGACCGATTCGGTGGATGTAGTCCTCCGAGCAGTTGGGGTAGTCAAAGTTGATCACAAACCGCACATCGTCCACATCTGTTCCAAGCCGCGCAGAGAAACAGAAGGGGGAACCAATGAAACTCGTTCCACGAGACGGCCAAAGCTAAAGCTGAGATTTCAAGTGTTCCTGGCAATGACTTGACAAAGTGATTTAATCCTAATGTGTGCAATGACAGTTATGTAGGAAATTTAAGCCCTTCAGGCGAGATACAAGCCATTGATTCACATGAGACTAAATGTTTTCACAACAGCAAAGCCATGAAAATGAGCATAGTCAGGCTAGAAATGTTAGGCCTTATGGTGTGGCGGGAAGTTCAAACACACTAAGCCCTACAAGCTGCCTTTCTGCACTGCCATCTTGGGTCAGACTGGCTATTTTTCTGCAACTACAGACTATCCACCTGCTCTCGAAGCAAAAGTAAGAAAAGCAAGATGGTTTACATGCATCTGGTGTAAACCTCACACTGCTACCATTACACAAAAACGACCCAATTGTTTACATTGCTCCTGAGGATTGTTGCATGCTTCCCGACATGCTGACAGGCAAGATCCCGACTAAACACGGTCCCTTAGCCAAATAAACCCCAACGTGACAAAAAAAAAAAAAGCGTGACAAAGCCACCTACAAGCTTACATCATCTAGCGCCCAATTTTTTTGGCTCACATTTTCTGAACGAAATCCCACCATGATTGTGCCACACTAAGCTTGTACCTGATACGAGAAAAAAAGGGAAAAAAGCTGCATGCCCCATCACAGCCGGAGCCCAAACAGAACCCTCCCCCAAGTACATACAGCAAAGCTATGTAGCGTGCGGAAGGCAAATATACAGAATGCGGGAGTATGTAATGACGAAAAAGCTAGGAGAATTTACCTGCGGCTGCCTTGCGATAGACAGAGGGCCGTGCCGTGGCCTTCAAGAGTCGCCGGCCAGGGGGGTGGGCGGCGTGCACGGAAGTCAGGACGCCACAGACCAGGGCGCCCTACTCCCGCGGCCACCGTCGACGGCCTCTTTGCTTTTAAGCGTTTTTTCCCCCTCCCGCTCCCAGCCGAGGCCGACCCCTGGTGCCGCACCACTCACTCTGCCACGGCGCCCCAGAGGACGCTGCACTAGGCCTAACGACCCGCACGGCTACGCTAAGCCTAAATACCGAAAAACCGCCCGTAATCTTAGAAAATCGCGCTCATCACAAAATCGCTGCCTGAACGCGCTGAAATGTTCCCGCTTGAAGTTTCGGACTAAGTTCTTCTTCGAACTTGGTGTAAATGGCACATGCCAACGGTTCAAGCCCTTGTTGCACTGTGGAGTATTCCAGGCACCTTAAAGCTACCAGGAAGCCACGCTAAGCCTAATGACCTGCCTGGCTACGCTAGGCCTAGCTAGTGAACCAGCCCTCCCCTTCTCAATACACTAAAATGACGCTGATAGCCTACTTTCCTCGCAACACTAGTGGCCACTAACCTCCACTGCTCTGTCTCCCCTCTCCTTCAGCTGAAGTCGCAACTCCTAAGCCTCCCACCTGACTCGCCACCACTACAGCCCCGCCCCGCCACCCAGTATGACACGGCTGACGTGCCCGCGCCAGTTCCAGGAGAAACCGGCCGCCTAGCGAGATCCTCAACGGTCTCGGAAGGGCTGCGAGAATGCATTTGCGCCCGCCGGGCCTTTCGGTGAAGAAACCGGTCCCCGAGCATTTTTGTTTTGCCTCAGGGTGGCCCGCCCAGTGCAAAACGAGGCACTGCGTATGGACAACCGGGAGCCCACACACGTGCCTCTGAAAAAGAGGAAAAACCAAGACACAGCCAAGGTCAGCGTCTGGCCTCCGTCCCCCAAGCAGTACCCCTCCCACGACCCCAAGCTTTATGTTTGCACTCTCGCACGAGACAGTATCAGCCCAATGTTGTACATAAGTTAGCTCATTACGTGTTGCTATCTAAACCATTTGTGAGGAAACTTAAACAATCCCTCAATCCACAGTACTTTAGGAGCCGACCATATCGTAGCAAACTCCCCACAGGTGTCATACAAGTTCCGTCCCACAAGTAGCAACAGATGTTTGAAAAGGTTATTGAAGACCCCGATACGAGAAAGCATCTTCTAAAGCAAAAGCCGGTCAACGCACTTAAAATTAGCCACAAACTGAGCTAGTTGGTACTGGTTCATAGGGGGAAACTGCACTCGCGCTGTCCATGTTCTCTTCCGAGCTGTGTGTTTGCAGTTTTTCACGAAGAGGTGACAGCAGCTGCATTACAGCAAGATTCCTCAAGGGACAATTGTAGCACACGTACCCACACGGCCGCTTTCCCACTAATCTACAAGGTGCTTTGATTTGCAGAATAAGTGGCACGAGGACGCACGAAATGCTGGCAGCAATTAATCTGTGGCAACACATTAGCGATCACTAACAGGCTACCAATGACGAACCTTTAAACACTAATCTTATTTGTAACAGTGTAATAAGCAAGGCAGAAGTGAAGTGAACATAGCTAGTCTGAACCAGTTAGCATTTCTTCTGCAAGCAAGAGAACGTGCCCGCCACCATTCCCAGGACCCCACTGCATGGAAGATAGCACACTCACCGAGACCGCGGGCAGCGACATCAGTAGCCACCAAGATGGGTGACCGCCCAGACCGGAACTCTGCATTGCACGAGGAGAAAGAGATCAGCCTCCAGAACAGACACTCGCACCACTGCACAGAGTACGACCAGTGCAACCAACAACTCACCGTTGAGCACCCAGTCACGCTCCTGCTGAGTCTTGTCGCCGTGAATACAGATTGCAGGCCAGCTAGACAAGAAGACATCCGCACCATCAGCACAACAGAAAAAGCATGCTATCCATACAGATGAACATCGTCCATTTAAATTTCATCAGTTTAGGGAGCTAAGCCCTCTACGGTCGAAGGGAATACCCACCCGTAACGCCGCATCTTCCGGGTGAGATCGTCAACTTTCCGCTTCGTTTCGGCAAACACAATGGTCTGGGAAGGCAATAAAAGAAGATCAGGCACCGTTTGCAATGCTATCTTATAACCTCCGAAATCAATAAGGGAGAGATAGCCAATGTACCCACCTTGTTTTCTTTTTCATTGAGTATCTCTTGATGGAGCTTCATAAGCCTGGCGAGGGGAGACAGGTGCAAAGAATTTTACAAACGGCTCTCTCAGGCACACGTTTCTCCGCGAACAACAACAACAAAAAAAGCTGTCACTGCACGTTCGAGGCACGGAGACGCAGCTGTGTACCAGGACCCCTTACGACTGAAGGCTGACGACGATTGCCCCAGTGAGCGAGAAGCCTTGGCTGTGCTGTAACGAGGCTTTGACAGACTGCCGCAAGGTGGGACGCGACAGACCAACTAGACCTCGTAGCGACTATCTGCCCCATAAGACATCTACAATTCTAGTTGCCCTTCAACGACAGAAGAAATAACAAGGACACGAGCCTTTATCTGCCTCATTCTGAGGTGGTCGAAATCTGTCAACACCCAAATCGGCAGCAAGAGCTTTGACCAACTCCAAAACACCAGATTTGTAACAGGCATGCCAGCCCAACAGCTTGTTCAATGTTTGATGCGTGTACAGATAACGTCATGCCAAAAATTTAGACTTGTGCCATTATATAATATATTAGATACATAAAGCACTGCAACTTTACAGATGGTGCAGGGAATAAAGAGATAAAGAAAACTCAACATGGTAGTGGCCTCAGTGTCCTGCTAACGTTTCGGCAAGAAGATTCGCCCTTGTCAGGGCAGTGAAGGCAAGTCTTGCCGAAACACTGGCAATGCACTGAGGCCGGTACCGTGTCTAAAGACGTATTTGTCATGTATGTATGTATATATCTTCACAGCCAAAAAGGAAAGGCGAGAGCAGTGTGCACTCACTTGTCCTCTTTCTCGGTCTCTTGGCAGACATCGATGATCTGCAGGATGCGGTGGTTGGCGCACAGCTGCAGGGCCCCAATGTTGATCTGGACATAGTCCTTGAGGAAGTCTTCCGCAAGGGAGCGCACCTCCTTCGGCCACGTGGCGCTCCACATGAGCGTCTGGCAGTCCGGCCGGATCTGCTCCACAATCTTGCGGATCTGGGGCTCAAAGCCCATGTCCAGCATGCGGTCCGCCTCGTCCAACACCAGGTACGTGCAGCGGCGAAGGTTCACCTTGCCAGCCTCCAGGAAGTCGATCAGACGACCGGGAGTGGCAATGCAGATCTCAGACCCTGCACAAAAGACCGCACGAAGTTCAACGGACTGTTTCAGAACAGAACTGCAGGCAGGGTCAAAGACAACAATCTTCCGCATCATTACATCATTATCTTCTCTAGAAACGAACATTTGGTGCGGATTGGCATACTAAGTGCATGTCATACATCATTCACTGCATGTAACAAATGTGGTGAGACTCCATCTCAACTACACCTTCTGCAACCCATCTAACAAGTGAAATTACAGTAACATCTGACATGTATGTAAATGGCTACAAACTATGAAACTAAAGCTTCGGAAAACTTCCACCGAGCACAATTCCTAAATTAAAACCGCACAACAGCAAACTAAGCAGTAGGGACAAAAAAACAGCGGGCTCACCTCTCTCAATGTCCCTCAGCTGGGGTCCCTTGGGAGCGCCGCCAAAGACGCACACGCTGCGCACTCGGGAGAACTTTCCAAATTCGGCGGCCACCTGCTGGATCTGCTGGGCCAGCTCACGAGTCGGGGCCAGCACCAGGGCCTGTAACCGTGAAACAAGACACGCACTGTGAAATGGGGGAAAAAAGAAGAACCCCACATTCCGAGGGCGAATTCGCTCAGCTGTCGGTGCCCATTTACACATGCCAGCGCTGACTCAGCTGTCAGACATTGGTGCTTGGGCACGCTTCCCTCTAGAGGGGCACGCAGAGGACTCCCAGAACAGCGACCGTTCCAAGCTGCCCCGGAAGTACGCCCCTCACAAATCGCCTTTCTAAGTGATTGATTGCGGGGTTTAACGCGCCGACGCAACGCAGGCGATGAGGCACGCCGTAGTAGAGGGCTCTGGATTAATTTGACCACCTGGCGGATCTTCAACGTGCGCCGACAAATTGCCTTCCTAAGGCTACTACTGACTGCCTCAAAAGACGTGCACCCCACCACCGTGCATTCCTTGCTCCAGACAAGCCATGAAACCCTTTGTTCCCTTGCACAAAGCCGACTGCCTACGCCATGGTGCAGCAACCCACATGTCCTAATCCTTTTGTACATCAATGGCTGAAACTATGTCGGGCACACCCGCAATCATCTCTTCAAACGGCTCCCGAGTTCAGCCCCCGCGCTGCCGCTTCTTCATTCCCATCCCCAGGCAAAGAGGAGGAAGAAGCGACTCACGATGGGCCCGTCCCCACGCTGCAGGTACGGCTGGTGGTTGATGTGCACGATGGCAGGCAGGATGTAGCCGAGCGTCTTGCCCGAGCCCGTCTGGGCGATGCCCACGAAGTCCTTGCCGCTGAGGGCGATGGGCCAGCCCTGGGCCTGGATGCAGGTGGGCGTGGTGTAGCCCTGTGCCTGGATGCCCTTCATGATGTAGTCGGGGAAGTTGCCCTCCTCGAAGCGGAGGATCGGCTTGGGCATGTCGCGCCCCTTGACCGTGATCTCGTTGGCCTGCCGGTAGGCGTCCACCTCCGAGGGCGGCCGGTTGGCCGTGTTCGGGTGCTCCTGGTAGAAGTTCTTCTGGAAGGGCTGCAGCTGCATGCGGTCCCAGTCCGGCTTGCGCAGGTTGCCCCCCGGCTGGCTGTTGCGGTAGCTGCCCGACCCACGGCTGCCCCCGCCGCCCCAACTGCTGCCACCATAGTCGCTGCACCACGAGGAGGGGAAGAAGGCACCCGTTAGGCAATGGTCTACAAGCCCAGCACCTCGTGTACCAGTCCCACCTACATGTTCGCTTAAAACACTCCATATATTTTTTAGCAGTGCTGTTAGCCTAGGCGCAGAACTGCCCACTTCGGAGCTAAAGGCCAAAGTTTGAGCCCCAGCAGTGTTAACTCCTGGCTTAATTCAACGAATCCCTTCAATAAATAAGGGTGCTCTGGTAACTTACAAGTCAAATCAGTATCAACATGGTTAAAGAACGCCCAGCATCACATCACAAGTGCCAGGGTTGCACAGATTGGTAAAATGCACACACAATTCCCTGCGCCGTGTCATTTACACAAAGCCTCTTGCACCTGCAAGGACACTACCACTTGCGGCTCTCCCCAGACTTTAAATGAACCCTGGTGGCCCACGCTTGGATTAAGATTGTAGGGTTCATTCAGGGCCGTAGCCAGAATTTTTTGTCGGAGGGAGTTATGGGTTTTGGGAAGGGGGTAGTTTTGCCGAAAGCAACAGTAAGTATTGCTTATCCGCTGCCTGGAAAAGATTTCGGGAGGAATTCTAACCCCCAAACCCCCCCTCTGGCTACGGCCCTGGGTTCATTTATTTATTGATTTGGTTGATCGTAGGGTTTAATGCACCGACGCAACACAGGCATGAGGCACGCCATAGTGGGGGGCTCCGGATTAATTTTGACCACCTGGGAAGCTTTAACGTGCACCAAAATCTCGTACACACGGATGTTGTTTGCTTTTCGCCTCACGCTTGGATCAAGGAAAAAAGGAATGCCAGTATAAACGAGTTATAAACCAGTATAAACAAATTTTTGGCAAGCAAACACTTGCTAGTGCATTAATCACGGCATTATGGTTAAGAACAAGTGAATTCCCAATTAAATAATGTTAACCTGCCAGTCTTGTATAAATAAATAAATACAAAACATTGAGTACTGAAATTGAATGTTGGGGTCATTCGGCCCCTGAACTAAGCATTACATACACACAACCCTACCTGAACAATTTTAGCCCGCTGCAATTTAAAAAAAAGTATGAAAAATACAGACAAATTTTTAACACACAATCTTCCCTGAAGTTTAAAATCGTGTTGCTGCATTCAACGTGACAGCAGCTACCTCCCTACAGGTGCCTTTCCGAAAACAGCATGCGTAGAGCTCACGTTACCCACACCCCATGGATTTATTTCGTGATCACAATCAGTGGCACCATACACGTGGCTATTTACCAATCAAATACCTTTTATCTAGGTTAGACCAGCCCTATTTTCTTCCAGGAGCGGCAGCTCTCTTGGCATAAAATCGAAACACTTAACACTGCTGGCTACTGTGTCACAAGTACACCGACTTATTGCTTTAGGTTAAATGTTTTCACATGGTATCACTTCATAACAGTGTGCAAATACCAGCATGGCTATTAGCACTGATTATTGTGGCTATGCAGCCAACATAACAGTTTCCACTGTTTCCAGCTAAAGCATCAGCTGTTCTAAGTGATGTTCCTGCATTTGGCAAAGAGAAGATCAACCCATGTTAATTCTCAATCCCCTTAACACTGCAACATAAATTCTGAGCTAAATACTTTTGGATACTTTGTGAACATTAAGGCCTTCAAATGAGCTTCAAGAGAGCAATGTATGCATGTTATCACAAACCCGTGAACTACTATAAGGCAGGCTCCATTTAGGCCCTATTTGTGAGCATTTCACAGAGACCAAAATACTTTGACATCCCAGAAACATTCAAAGCCACCACCCCAAAATCACAGAAAAGTAGTTTTATAAAGAAGTTTGCCACGTAAGAATTAAATTGGTAAAATGATTTATAGGTTTGTATGAAAGTAACATATGAAACATAGCAACCATTCTGGTGCACAGCAGTAAGTCTTAGGGTGCACTTCCATCGTTGAAAAGGGAATCGACATATGCAGCGCCAGTACACAGGTAATTCATTACTGCAGCCATATTACAGATAAGTCTCATTCCCACACCCGCAACAATTTTTTTAGACGGGGTTCGCACTACCTCGGTCCATTTGCCAGTACAAGATAGCTCAAAACAGGGCTCTCGCTATAGAAATTCCACGTTAAAAATAAAAATACTGCGCTGCTCTTTTTACAAGCGCAGCAGACAAAAAAAGATCATTCCAAAGAGTTTCCTTGTAAAATCATTGGCAAGAACGTCACTTAGGCTTGGAGAGCCAACCGCGGAGGATTTCACTCAAGTACCAAATACTCCTCACGTGCGGTGCATTTCTGACATGTCCCCAGCGCTGCTACGGGAGACAATGGTGCAAGTCGCCCTCAAATGAACCCTTTCATACCGCGCCGCACGGTTTCTTCGGCCCCAAGGGCCGCCTCCGTGACCCCGGAACGAATCAGCGCGTTAAGAGCGGGCGAAACGCATGACGAGCCGTTCTACAGGCGCTAGCGTTGAGCTACGCGCCAGCCGCCATACGGCACCAAAATGAAAAAGCCAGCCGGGAAACGAAGCGCAACAAGACAAAGCTAGCCCTCGCCTGCACGCCGGCGCAGGTCACGAATCGAGCACGTGAACAGCCAGCCATTCAAAGAAGCTTCCCCCTTTCGCCACCAGGGTTTTTTTTTTTTAGTCATGCGTCAGCGAAAAGCGCTTAGAAAAGAAAATGTGGCAGCCGGCGTTACATGACGGCAGGTTGATTGCGTCCCAAGTAGTTATGTCACAAAAATTGTGCGCGGATAAGACTGTTGACTACACACACTGCAATGCGAAACGCCACGTCGGGTTGAGATGGGGCGAGAAAAAAAAAACCTCCTACGCGAATGAAGACACGTCTTTCGCTATGTGACGAAACAAAATGCAACAAACAACGCAGTTGGAAACCACCTGAGATTAAACGCGAACGGACTTGCCTGGACAAGAAACCATGCCGCGGCCATGGCAACCGGGTTTTTTTCCTGCGCGATCGATACGCCGGCAACTCCATTCTAAAAGCGGACGAAACGCCGGCCGGCATTTGCTCAACTCGAGACAAAAAGTATACTTCGTCGCGCGCATACTCAGTTATTAGTCACCGGAAATCGTCGAGTTGAAAGGAAAGAAATGTTCGCACACAAAGCGACCGAGGTGAACCCAGCTAGGCCACGTTGCGACTTTCCGCTAGGCTTAGCCGCATCCGGTACTCAAAAATACCGAAAAAAGAAATAATCTTCGTAAAACAATAGGATTACCTTCACTAGCTACCTGCACACGTAACAATGCAACTAAAATAAACTACCGTGAAACCCTCTGGCCGCGTAAATCACCTTTTGCGACTCAACTTTAACAAGGCCTAGACCGGACATGGAAGCGAGAATGAATGAACCGGGATTCACGGTCACAGAGAAAAGCCGATTTCCGCTGATAATTCGGCGCGTCGAATTAAAAATTGTAGTAAGATGATGAGTACTCACCCTCTTCCGCCACGTCCACTCATTTTTGGGTTGCTTGAGCTTGGTTTACTTGACTTATTTCCAGTTTCAATCAGACCAAATGCGGCTCACTGCTAGAACGACGGCTCGTGGTGTGCGGAGAGACACCTTGATGACGCGTAATGTAGTTCCCAGACTTCCCCGTGACGACAGCACAAAGGCCCCCTAGAGATAGCGTAATTAAATATCTGTAATCGCTTTACGAGAGTAATTATTACTATTATAACACCTGTTTTACGGATTAATTGTTATTGTTGTAATAGTTGAGCGATCTTCCTCTTTTTTGCCAACTGTCTGGCGGCTTATTTTACGGCGCGTAGTAGTGCGGCAGCGGTGCGGCTCCGCCGCTCGTGTATGCAGAAGAAAAAAGAAAGAAATCGTAGCGGGCGGCCGTGCAAAGGAGTGGTTGGCGTGTCGCTTTAATCTTCATCGGGGTATTTCTCGCAGGTGTATTGCGTCACGTCGGGTAAGATTCCATGTACGGGTAGCGCTGACGGAGAGTGACGACTCCGCCATTGTGCAACAAGCGCTAGAATGGCTGGTACATGCCGTTTGCACAAGATGTGCGGAAAGAAATTTAGTCAGAAATCTCCAGCGAAAATATTTCTCCAAAAAGGACGTTTCTTTTTCTTTACAGGCGTCGCTTCAGGCAGCGATTATTCTCGCTATTGTGGTAGGTCTGCAAGCAAGGAAGAAAAAAAAGCTTAGATTGCGGAAAAACGGAGATTACTCGCACAAAAAATAAACGGTGCTGGTCGTAATTGCCCTCCATACGTATTTAATTTGTTTTGCGGGCGTATTGCCGAACTGAACGGTTGATTCAATCTAAATCTGTCGCACTACGTCGCAGAGAAAAGACCACAGAAGCGGATAATCGGTACGGTACGCGGTACCGAATTGGTGATGCCACGTGCGCCTTACCGTCACCGCAATTCTCAGCTCGTGTAGAATTGTACTCTTTTTCAATACGATAAATACTCCGCAAAGAAGTTTTAATCTACGTTGTTTAGCGACAGATCAAAAACAAGCCTTCGCGTACGGGAGAACGTCTTTGCCGGATTAACTTATGCACCGCACGGATAGACGTAAAAATACAAAACGCGAGCGTAGGAAAAACGTTTTTTCTTCAGATTGTAAAAAAAAAAAAAAGCCAGTGTACCAAGGCTCTTTGTTTCTTCAAACTGATTTAAGGACGTTCATTCCTTGTGTTGTTGCGCATGGCAGACTTTCTACACCCTACAAAAAGCGTCAACTTTACTAGCTCATCTATTCCTTGTTCTGCATTCCATTTTCTCATTCCAAACGAATTGGTTCAGCATCCTTTTGTCCTTGAGGGAAGGGAACCAAAACCTAGCCACTTTCAGACTAAATTTTTGACCCAACAAAGCATCAACTGATCATGGAATGCTCTGAACACAACAGCATCAGGCTCACCTACAAAATCATGCCTTTTACTAGTGAAGCAACCGCAATAACACAACTTTGAACCAGCATGTGTACCAAACGCGGTAAAAGTTTCATTTTTAGAGGATATAGTACCAGTAGTGAGCTCGTAACACTGCAATTAGGTGCTGCAACAGGTTTGTGTGCACTGGTACCAACACTGCAGATATGGTGGCTACAGCTCGTTTTGTTTGTACCAACACTACACAGGCGATGAGGTGCACTGCAGTGGAGGGCTCCGGATTAATTTCGACCACTTGGGGATCTTTTACGTGCTCCTAAATCTGGAGCATACGGTTGTTTTCACTTTTTGCTTCCATCAGAAAAGCAGCTGCCGCGGCCGGGTATCGCAACCATGCCCTTTACGATGGCCACAGCAATCCTGAAATAATTTCCACACCACATTATACAAACCTTTTGTCAAGATGCAGTTACTTCAGCTGAAACTGCATGCTAAAAAAAAGCGAAACAAAAGCAGTAACAACATGGAGCGATTTGTGCGAGCAACGTGACAAGCAATGCGACGGGGATCCACAATTGCTCACTCAGGCAACCACATGGGAACGATCACGCGAGAGACTGCGCAACGCGATCCGCACAGCGCCCAATATGATTATCGAAGTAATAAGGCCGCAAGGTTTTTTTTTGTGTGCATTTGTCACAAAAACTCATTTCAGTAAGCAGTGGGTCATACTCTGCTAGAATGCACTGGGACACTGCCCACTTCTTCGACACGTTCTCTCCCGGAGCCGGAAGCTGCGCCTTCTAGAACTCTCCGATATTAGCTAGTCGCTGAGACCATTTCTGGAAGGCGTGATACTTTTTCTGGCAACCCAGAACCGAGCGATTCGATGAGCAATTCGGTCCGCGGCGAAAAGTAGTTAGTCGCATCTCTCGCCAAATCGCTTGCAAAATTGCTCCACGTGGTTAGCGCCAAAGAAAGCCAGCCAGCCAGGAAGCACCCGCTGAAGAGTTGCGACACAAGTTTTTATTTCTCCACAACTCTTTCTAAACGTGACAAAATATGAGCCTCAGTTCGTCCACGGAGAGCGGGCCAGTGTATTTCCCTCGGTAGAGAAGCAACAACTTGGTGGCGCAGCTTTGGTACACAATCGCTTATATACAAGGTATGTACAAGAACTCCCACCACGTCGCCCCTTCTCGCACGCTTGCGTGTAGTAGACGGTGGCCGCCACTTGGGGGACAAAACTCTCCACCGGTTTGGTGTCCCCTCAAAACTCGAGGCATCATCAAGTTACGACAGATTACGACGTTACACACGCACACTTACAATCTGTGCACCTAACGGGAGAAGAAAAAAAAAAACCACCTACACTTCGAGAAAAGGGGAGGGAAAAAAAATGGTTCCACACAATGGCTGTCCGTAACTCCGAAAGAAAAAAAAATATAAACGACTACCGAGACTCAGAGCAACGCCACCCTTTCGAAAAGTGCAGTGAATACATCTTTTAAAAGGAGAAAATTGAGTGACCGCCGCTCTGCCCGACACGAACTAACCAAAACGGTGAAGACTGTATAGGGGGGCTTGTGTCTACACGACCAGATTATACTTTCACGCACAACACAGAACTTTGTATTTTTTTTCCCCAACGCGGCCTTTGCCCGCGGTTTCGTGGAGAACGCGCCAGCGTCGACTTTGCTCAGAAATGGCGTGCTTCCCCGAAAATGATCGCCGAGCGGGAGACCAGCCGTCGTGTTTTTTTTTCTCTTGCTTCGACATCGAGACTAACAATGGACAGAGGGGCTATGCGCTTACATGAAGGTTTTGCCGGCGGCGCAAAAGTCGCAGGCAGAAATGCTCTCATCAGACGACACAACGTGAACGACAAAATGAAGGCTAATAATATTATTCATAAAGCTTCGTAGATGTTCCACGCACCGCAGAAAAAAAAAAAAAAAAAAAAAAAAAGCAAAAGGCAACGCGATGCATAAACACAGTACACCGGTCTGTAGGAAATGCAAAATAAAGGGGGGAGGAAAAAAAATAGATGTCTCGCTGGTAAAGGAAGTTCCACTCCACAACCACAAACGAAAAACAATGAGAAAAAAAAAACACGTCAAGACGAGCCAAGTCAAGACAAGACAAGACCGAAAAAGGTCAGGGCGAAAGAAACACTGCGCGCGCAATGTGTTCGACTTCCACCAGGGGGCGCCGTATGTTGCTTCCAACCTCCTAGAACCATCTTTTGCGCTGTCGGAGCCGTGCTCAGGTGATGAAGGCTCCTTTTTTTTTTCACATGACGTAGCAATGACTTGATCTCAGTCTTTGGCGACGGAAGCGTGCGGTGTAGGCGAAGAACACAATGGCGATGTAGCGGCGAGGCACATTTTCCTAGCCGTGCCTAAAGAGAGCGACTCTCCTCTCTCTCTCTCTCTCTCATATCCCGATGAACACAAAATCGCGTCCCACACAAACAAGCTCTTAAAACTTTTCCCCTGATGATAATTGCTCATTCTGTACAAGACCAGTCCCTACTGGAGAAGGCGCCACTCTCTGCAGCGGCGCGGCGTTTGTGTGGTCTCTTCCACACAGAACTGCGACTATAAAAGAAAAGCATCCGTTTCACAGCGCGAGTCGTGCTTCTTCTGGACTGATGAATACCGGGTGTCCAAGTCAGGTGCGTAAAGAACATCGTCGGCCACCAACCGGGCTTCGTGGTGGGCCATTGCAGAAGTCCAGTCTTCGGAACGGCTTGAGCTAAAAACAAAACGTCACGCGAGCGTTGCCACCAATCAATCTAGCAGCCTGAACAGGGTCAGAGATTCCTGTACTTCGAGGCAGCTGTAAACGGGTAGACCTCTCCGACGCGAACACTACACCTGGAATGACAAGGTCCCTGATGCCTTGCAGCGGAGAAATGCTACGTCTGTGTGCTCGCACTAAAGAAAACGATTTCCTGCCCGGCTCTCGAGAGGACAGTAGTACAAGAGCTCCTAGATTGGTGATAAAAATGCCTAGAGACACGCGCACGCAATGTACCCGTTGGAGCAAGACGCGGAGAATTTTTTTGAAACTCCACACTTGCAAAATACAAATCTTCCTAGATTCGCGGAAGATGCCGCACACCAGCTCTTAGCCGATGCCACCGTACTTTGGTGGCGAGAGTTAGGGGCAAGTCTCGACCCACAACTTGCCTGAAAGCCCTTGCTAGTGGAACAGACAATTCGACCTGCACTTGGACGCTGCAGTTTCCTTCGACTCTCGTCTGCCTCCACGTTGGCCCACAAGACTACGATGATGATTGCATTATCTACAGACCTGTGTGATCCCGCAAGGTGACAATCCCAGCCTTGCAGAGAGGAGACTCGGAACGACAGTCTCCGCGACTGCCGTTTGGTTCAGGCCCTTGAGAGAGAGGGAAGTTTAAAACCTTGAAAAATTCTACGGAGCCTAGATTTCCGATATCACAGACACATCTGGAATTTAAAGTCCAGAGACGAAAAACCTCCCCCGCAAAAAACGAAATTCGGTTCTAGAGCCACGCTTGGCTCAAAAGAGCTGCAACGACGCCACTTTCTTTTTAAAGGACTGCCGCTCAATGCGAAAGTTCGGCGGTCAAAAATCCATAGTCTGGCGAGCCGGCTTAATCCACACTTGAAGCAGCTGCAGCTTCTTGCGATACCTGCCTGAACACGTCCCGGCGACACCCACAAAGCGGCTACAAATCCGCAGCCAAAGTCGCAGTTGCTAGGCCTAACACGCTAGGCCTAACTGCACATGCTAGGCCTAACCGCCGTGGCACCTCTGCAGCATGTCTAACTTTTTCGAGCAAATACGAGGGTGCGAACATATTAATGCAGGCGACACATACCCAGTGGCTCGTTCTAGAACACCTAGCCACCAGCCGCCATTCAGCAAGTGAAATGCACAAAACAACTAGAGCCACGGCACACGCTCTGCTTCCTCAGAGAAACTGTTCCGAGAAATAACCTCTCATTTTCCCGGAAATACTGACACAAAAACCGGTATCACACAACTCGCACTTGGGTCGCACAGAGAGCGCTCTATCGTTGCAAGACAACCCTGTCTTGTTGACGAATCTGAGTAGTTGTGTGTGAAGTCAACCTAGCCCTCTTCAAACCCATGTAAAGTGGAAGAAAAAAAAAAAGCCTACGTTCAAACGCACGCCAAGGCTCACCCCACCAACGCACGGCAAGGCGCATCTCTAGGACAGTTCTGCGTTTGTCCTTCGACAGACGTCTAGTGGAAATGACACACAAGCCCGAAGTGCGCCAACTGCCGCCTCCGAAGCAGACGGCCGGGTTGGCGGACGTGCGCATGGGACGGAGCTCCGTGAAAAAAAGCGCGGCACTGCTTCCGTTACTTTGTACATTGTCAAGTTCAGCGTCACACCTCAATACTGTACCCCCCCCCCGAAGTCCATCGGTTTTCCACTAACCACCCCTTTCGAAGGCAGTGGAGGCCTGGCGAAAATTCCCCAAGCAGCCAACGCGACACACACTACGAAAAAGTAAGCGAAAAGCTCGGAAAAACACGAACAGAGAGGTCATCTTGAAAACGGACAAAGGATAAAGTTTGCTAGGAATTAAGGAAGGAGAGGAACAAAAAATTGAAGCAGCTGTAGACAGCACCTAGCGACATTCACAAAGAAAAACTGCAGCCTCAACACCCGTCGTTCGACAACCGCCCATAATTAAATTTGAACCAATCATGTAATCAGGAGCAATACCTTTCACTACAACTATAAAAAAAAATGCTGTTATGTTAAGACCACTGAAAGTGCAGGCACCGGTTCCTCCCCCATAGACAGCAACCACTTGCATCAAGCTGTTACGCGCGGGTACCTAACTTAACTTAAAATTTAGGTTATAGAACATGCTCGTCTCTTCGAGTCCATGCTCTGAAACGTGCCGTTGTAACGAGCACGCGCAAAATTTCGACATCAAAGCAGCAGTCGACGAGCCTCCCCACTGGAAACATCGGACGACACAACAACGTAGGAGCAGACAGCAACGAAAACGATCGCCCACGAGAGCCGGCCCGAAGGTACGTTTGAAAGCGAACCGCGGGCCCTCCACTTCTCGTTCCTCTTGCCTCCGAAACCAGCTTCGTGTTCAACGATCGCCGGAGAACGAGGCGACAAGCCTCGCCCAAAAACGTCCGTTTCACTCGCTCCTCAAGACGTTACGCTTGCACGCTCTTTCTCAAGCTTCCCTGCCGCTGTCGCAAACGTGGCTGTTCGGTCGCCAGTTTCCCAGAACACGTCGTTTCTCTCACACACAGTTTGATGGGGGGCACATTCGATAGTCTCTGGAGCTGCTTTCTGAAAAAAGAGGCTCGTAGCACAACAGTTCTGTTCGTCAATGTAGCCAGACGCAGTCGCTGCCATCGCAACGAGTACAGAAGAGGGGACAGGAAAAGGAAGTGGTACGCGGCAGACACCGTAAACGAACGCACTCACACACAAAAAAGAACGCAAAGTAGGGGACGAGAAAGACGCAAAGTCAAAGAAAAGAAGCTCGGAGAACGCGAAGAAGAAGAAGAAGAGAGCAACCGCCCTTGCAAGTTTCCCCCGCGAGCGCGACCTAGACCGGGAGCCGGCATTAAGCCGGAACCTGGTAGTACAGGCTGGGCGGCACGTAGGCCGCCGCGTTCTGCGCGTACTGTCCGTATCCGCCGGCGTACACTGATCCCTGCTGGTGCTGCGGAGCCATGTAGCAGTGCTGCGGAGCCATGCCGTGGTGCGGCGGCCCCATGCCCTGGGCGGCGCGGAAGGTTGCGGCAGCAGCGGCGGCGCCATACTGTGTGGGGTGGTGGATCATGGCAGCACTGCCGTTGGGCGGCGAAGGGCGCGGTTGCGCGTGCTGTGGCTGCTGAGCAGGCTTGTAGCCGCCACCAGCCAATCCGGAGGAAGCCACCGGGCTGCCAGCGCTGCCCGCCAGGCCGGTGGGCGCGGGCTTAGGCACGTAGCCGTTCTGGGCGCCGGCCGCGGGATTGCGCTGGTACGCCGGCTGGCCGCCGGTGTTGGCTTGCATCTGCTAAGAAAAGAGAAACGGAAGAAAAAAAAAAAAATGAAGGAAGCTAACACTAACACGCAAGACTTGAAGGTAGTGCAGCTGTACACAACCTTCACGACCATCACGAAGGTTTAAACGTACGATTACAGCCGATTTGCTGCTGCTTCGCTGCCGCAACTGCCTTTACTCTGTCATTGTTGCTATAAGTGTGAGCTTCTTTCAATTTTTTGGAAGTGATAATCATTGGACATCACATTCGATGGGCGTACGCTATGACGTGTCTGTCGTTCCAAGCAAGTGTTCCCATGATTACAGCAAACGCTGGAGTTCCGCTATCTTGGCCAATCTCCCTAAGTGGGTATGCTTGACTTGACAAACGTGTGCAGGGGACGCTGGGCGGTCGTTGCAAGGCACGCACACACGAATGCTAGGCATTTCCCTGGTTTTGTTAGCTGCCCGGCAGTGGTCTCCGCGAAGTCTGCGCTCACATGCACGCGCTCGGCAATTTCATGGTATTTATAACTGCGGACACGAAAAATTGCGATTTGCTAAACAGCTTCCCCGTAAAAAATTTGACACACGCTTAAGCCTTTTCTTTAAAGGGACAGACAACCGATTTTTGTCGCGTATATGTTCTCTAGCTCACATGAAAGCCAGCGTTTTATATAGCTCGGTAACCACAAGCAATTTCTAAACACATCGACGGAAATAATTTTAACTGGGCAGCAAACTTCCTGATATCGGAAGGGTGGCGGTTCGTAGTGTCGAAACTTGACACTACAATATGTGTCCCCGTCACGTGACCTGCAAACCTAGCCGCTACTGTAACTGCTGAATCGTTTATTTACGTATTGAAAACCTTTTAACACAAGTATTTGTACAAGGTTAAATTGTATGTGTATTTCTAAACATTATTTTGAAATTTTTAAAGACACACCGCCCGCCGTCGCTGGGTGGATCTCAATGTGGCTAACTGACATGCTGAGCCTCCATGCCCAGAATCAATGGCAGCATTCAGTAAACAGACCCAGTGAAGGAGCTTTGACGATTCTGCAAGAGGCGTTTGTTCTGCCAAAATATTTGATTTCAGTTTCCAAATACGACAACGGCAGCTTTTAAAAAAAAAAAAGAAAAAAAAAAGAATGTCGCGCTCGGGGAGAATCAAACTTTCCGCCTCCACAACATGAAGCCAGATTCTACCTATTGTTTATCCCAACAGATGGCGCATTCGTGCAAAATAGACCGTTGCATTAAAAAGCACGTAACGGAACAGGAAATCCTGCGATTCAAAATTTTTAGCTGGGGACAAGTTTTCAAATATCGTATACAGACAAAAGTATGTTGCCGAGCTACTCTATGTCATAATTGCCAGCATCATTTTTGGGAGGGACACATACGGCTCGTAGATCTAAAAATTTCGATTTAAGTGATTCCCCTTCATTTGGGATAGAGAATATGTACTCTACAAAAATCAGTTGTCTATCCCTTTAAGCTTGGAAGGCAAGATCGTTGCCGCCTCTGTTTATACCGCACGAACACTTTCCGCTCCTGTTTGCACTCCGCCAGTCGGGCCCTACGACCGCGAGTTTCAGTGGGCGCCACAAGGTAGTGCTACCCGATTTCTCACTCACGCCAATTTTCCACTCACGGTCAACATCACCGCCAGCTTTTTGCAACACAGGGCCCTTCACGCTACACATTATAAGAATGCTTAACTGCTGCACGGCTCTCCGAAAAGGTTTGAATGCTGAAATCTACACTGTCAGCGGTCGCACACAAGACTGCAATGGTGCCATATTTATTCGAATATAAGGAGAGGTTTTTTTTCCAAAATCCGTAGTCTCAAAGTCATACCCCACCTTATATGTGAATCTCTCTCATATTATACATATATATATATATATTATTTGGCAATTTTTTTTGACGCTCCAAACTGCCCCCTCGCCTTATAATCGAACAGATATGGTATGTTCAGAAATTGCTCTGCCATTTACAGGGGTGAGACAGCCCAAAGAGATTTGGGAGCAGTTTTCGGAGCAGCAAAATTTCGATTTTGGAGCAGAAGAAGCTTGATTTGGAGCAGGTAGGGACATGTAATACATCGTCATGTGAGCTTAAAAAATCACAATTTCAGCAATTTGAAGGGTCAAGTACACATTCCAATCAGTTTTGAATACACGTACACTGAAACAGCCTTACGCGAAATAATTTTTAAAGAGTATCACAAAGTTCTAACTGCACTACCCTTTTCCTAACTGGTGAGATTGTGCTGTGGCTGTACGCAACACTGACAACAAAACTGCCGTTAACATTATCAAATTTAAGGGCTCTGCAATTGTGGAGTGTTTTTTTACCGTTTCAATGCTAAAATTATTATTTTTGTAATTCCAGGCTGCATTGTACGAACGAGTGTAGTCACGGCAACAGTTGAGCAACTTCGAGCTAACGGTCGAATGCCTACCTGTTGCAGTCCGTGTGGCGCACGTCCACCCGGTGATCATTTAAGTAGCGTTACTGTTTAGCCACCTAGTTTTGGGCATTAAATTTCACTTCACATACATCAAGTGTTATTAGTCGCGTGCTATGGCAACCATGCAGTCCTGCAGCTATTGGGCGCTGCCTGGACAGGTCGCGGCGCCGCAGCGCCGCCCGCAACTTTCGTGCCGACCGTTCCCTCCCGGGCCTAGGCTCGCGATCGCGCTTCCAAGCATAGCAACACCTCAGCATTTTATAACACCACAACGAGCCAAAAAGTTCAATTCACGAACCCGTTTATAGACGCACGCACCGCGTTTCGCACTCAAGCACAAACCACGCCGAAGTCGTAGGCCCCACATTTCAAAACTTTTTTTACGAGCCACAATTGATAGAATGAATAGACTGGAACCCAGCTGATAGCGTAAAATAAACCAGGGAAAATATCGGCGATGCGCAGTGAGCGCGTGAAGTAGGCAGTAGCAGGCAGATCAGGCGGCGGCCATGTTTGTAGCCACAGCGATGCCTAATCGGAAAGGCCGTTTCAGCGAACCCGGACAGAAAGCCCATCGCGTTTTAGAAAGTATCGTTTGCTTCATTTCTTCAGTCTTTCTATTTTTGCCATTTCTGTGTTTGCAATTGACCACCAATAAAAGCGGTCACTGGGATGCGGGAGGCTTTCGTCCCCACCGGAACTGACATGAGCATCAAAATCCGTGCCTTTCAGGCTCTTTTGGAGCAGTTTGGCGCAATTTTCGCTATTTTCATGCTTTTGGAGCAGCTTGGCGCAGGAAAATGGAATTGTATCAAAAAGGCGCAATATGCGCAGCTGTCTCACCCCTGCATTTACCAAAGCCTCCCGCGAAGCAACCCAACGCCTCCTCCATTCCACATTTTCAACACCCGACGAGTCACACGCTTCCACTCCGAAGACACAAGACGGCACAATCCGAATCCACGGACCGGCCAGGTTCACAAGCCCCACCTGAGGTCGGCTGTAGCCATTCTGCATGGGCCTGCCGCCACCGAATCCATTTGGTTGGGGTCCGGGACCCCCGCGGTAGCCGCCTGGTCCACCCCGCATCTGTGGTGGTCCTCCACCCATGTTGCCGCCACCGTAGCCACCCCGGTTGTTGTTCCCGTAGCCACCACTGCGCTGCTTGTTGTCGCTGTTGTCGTTCTGAAGGCTCCCAAGGGGCTGGCCGGGAATGCGGAACCGACGAACTGCAGACGCAAGTACCAAAGTGTTAAACGTTCCAGCAGCAGCTTGTTCCCTACAATAAAATCTAGGTCATCATCACCAGCCTATCTACACCCACTGCAGGGCAAAGGCCTCTCCCGTTAATCTCCAATTACCCCGGTCCTGTGCTAACTGCGACCAATTTATCCTCGCAAACTTCTTGATCTCATCTGCCTATCTAACTTGCTGCCGCCCGCTGCAATGCTTACCTTCTCTAGGGATCCCCTCTGTTACCCTTAATGACCAACGGTTATCTTGCCTTCGCATTTCATTCCATGCCCACGTCCATTTCGTCTTCTTAATTTCTACTAATATGTCCTTAACACGCGTTGGTTCTCTGACCCACTCCGCTCTCTTCTTGTCCCTTCTTAAAGTTAGACCTATCATTTTCCGCTACATTGCCCTCTGAGTCGATCAACCCTATTAGTGAGCCTCCAAGTTTCTGCCCCGTAGGTGAGTACCGGTAAGATGCAGCTGTCATACACTTTCTTCTTCAGGGACAATGGTAGGCTGCCATTCATTACCTGAGAATGTCTGCCGTATGGCACTCCACCCCATTCATATCCTTCTAATTATCTCTGCCTCATGGTTGGGATCCGGGGTCACAACTTGGCTTAAGTAGATATATTCGCTTACCACTTCCACTGCCTCTAGGTACAGTCCCCAAGCAACTGTCAAGTGCGTCTGCACAACTTTAGTGTGCTGCTGAGAATGGAAGCAGGAAGCAATAACTACCAGGAAAACGACAGTTACTATGACTAAGATGCTAAATGAATGCCCATGTTAGGCCTATATTTTAGCTAGGCTTAATTAAGGGGGGGACAATGGTCTTAAAACAACCTCTTAATTTTCAAGTAAACTTTGTGAAACTTGTCAGTCTTGCTGCTTTTCTCCCACTGATTTCAAATAGTCCATCATTTTTTCAGTTAGTCAATTAGTTCCCGTGATTATTAGAGATAATTATTCATGTTTGGTGGAACAATACACAAAACAGTGTCGGTCATAAAACTGATCTTTGTATTTTCCAGTACTATGAACCCTGGCGAATGCAATAATCAAAGCAGTTTTCTGATGCACCACTTGGAACAAATTTTACAGCAAATGGTTCCCTGCCACTGGTGCCAGCAAAGTTTAATGAGCTTTAAAATTAGTTCCAAGTTTACATTTGGCTGTGGGTATGCAAGACTACTGTGCAGCTCCTGTTTCACTTTGGCCGGGTGGCTGAATCGAGTCACGGACAGACATGCATACAGACAGACCAATATTTCTGCGTTTAAGTAGCCCAAGAAAGACTTATCGTCCTTAAAACTCAACGCACGCACGCTAACTGTTGGTGCGCAACTCACTGTTCCGGCCGCCGCTGAAGTTTCCGCTGCGTGCCAGGCTGGCCATCTCGTAGAGCTTGGGGTTGACAGCCTGGTTGGCCTCCTTGAGCACAGCGATGAGCTCCCTCGCCTGCTTCATGTTGTTGGGCGTGAAGAAGGTGTAGGCCGTGCCCGTCTTGTTGGAACGCGCCGTGCGCCCGATCCGGTGGATGTAGTCCTCCGAGCAGTGCGGGTAGTCGTAGTTGATCACAAAGCGGATGTCGTCCACATCTGCACGACCGTTGGAATAATTGGGGGTACGGTAAGTGGACCGAGTGAGACTCTGGATTAGTGTGCATTACAGATGACGAAAGCTGAAACCCAAAGCCTAGCTAGCTCACGAGGAAACCTTGTTTCGATACAGCTGTAATGTAGTGGCCAGTGGTTATAAGAAAGCTACAGTTGGAACCCAAGTACCGTCACTTCGTGATGCATGACTTCCACCAATAACTTTGAGGGAAAAGATTTGGAGCAGCATACACGAATGGCAGAGAGCGCTTTCTCTTCTACAGCCCATTACCAATTAGCTAAGGCTTTAATTAAAATACTGCACACAATACACCAGACAAGTCACATAATATATTAGAATGTGTTAAACTACACAATGCAGTTCCCAAACTTCGGTGTCCCGTTAGAGTAACTAAACTCTAAGTTTAAAAATCTGACACTCGCATTCAGGCTTTATGCTTCAGCTTCCATCAATGACAGATTTTACAAAATAAATGTCAATAGTTATTGCCGTTAAACCTTATATAACATAGCAAGCATTAATCATCTAAAGAGTAACCTCTGGTATTCTGCAAGGTTTAGTACTAAGCCCACCGCTGTTTATCGCCATTAAGAGCCCAACCTTGCACCATTTTATCGCCTGCCGTGTGAGCAGCTGTCGCAGCAATCAACCTCGCAACACAAAACAGGCACACTCAACCCTGCCCAGGCTCGCGATGTCAAAGCGCGAGAGACCACGGGCATCCACCACGCCTCCATGTAGGAAAAACGTTTGGGCCGGCAGCCTCCCCTCTCGTTCTTCTCCACCGTCCTCCTTTCTTCTTCTCCACCTCCTCCCTCACACATGCACCACCTTGGGTCCTCGCCACTGTCCACAGCATCGCAGACACACCCACAAGAGAGGCGAAACAAGTCCAAAGCAAGGCTGCCGCTGCGCGCACTGAAAATTGCAGTGGTCGGTTAACAGGACAGCAAGAAAAGCTTAACGGTCGCTGGTCAGTGTCTCGGAATATGAAGCCACACCCAGCTTAAAACCCAACGAAGACCGTTTGTTTATTAAACTTGTTCTAATCTCATGGTGCGACACCACGGGTTCATTGCCTGGGTATTTTTGGAAGCTATTTTGAGTGAGAACAATGCAAAATATTTGAATGAGAGGAAACAGAAAAATTAACAAAGCAAAATTTTCTAAGAAGTAACCAAAACATTATTCTGACCCAAGGTTTCAGTTAACCGCAACTCCTTTTAGAACTGTTGTGCTATCAATCCACTGTTAGAAGAAAGAGCTCTGACCAAAAACAAATAGTGCTAGTTTCTGTTAAAATCTGTGCTAGTTTTGAACATTCGCGACAATCAGTAACTGCTGCTGCTGCCTGAAAACACCTGGTTAGGCAGCTCGTGCTCCAATTTAAGAAACTAAAAGAGCAAAGTTTGCAGTGCGAAGCACCGCACCAAAGAACAAAGCAAACACACACAATACACCAAACCATGCTGGAAAACACAAGACAAAAAGCAAATCGGCACAGAAAGAAGTTCCTTACCAAGGCCGCGTGCAGCAACGTCTGTTGCTACCAGGATTGGTGAACGACCCGAACGGAACTCTGCACACACAGCATATGGCACAAGTCAAGCGCAGCCTTTCGCATCTCCTTCCTCACCATGTTGGCTAGATATCGATTCCGTTCAGGCAGCGACCAGCATATAAAAAGAACTGTTAGATGTTTGCCCGCACTTGAGTGATTTTAGGGTTTAACGCGCCCACGCAACGCAGGCGATAAGGCGCGACGTGGTGGAGGGCTCAGGATTAATTTTGACCACCTGGGGATCTTTAACGTGCGCCGAAATCTCGAACACAAACTTTTTCCTTTTCGCCTTGCCAGTACTTGGGTGAAACAACTTTCATTGTACCTCAAGATCTTGTCAAATAACATCAGCATAACACAAATTACACTTCACTCCTAAATTTGTCTTTTTTTCTTAAAACGCATTTATTGAAACGAGCAAGATTTGTTGCATGATCAAGGCTGTAGGCAACATATGTACAGGGCCATGCAAGACAATATGAAAGCGGGGCTAAAATTTCCTAAAACTACCAGATTAACGTTGCTGGAGGTTTCATTTCAGTATAGGCGGTTAGGATGCATCTTTTATGGAAGAGGGGGGGGGGGGGCACACAGCAAAGGCCAAGCATTATAGTATTTTATTTTGCCTCAATTTAGAATCATAGCCGTGGCCACAGCGAAGAGAGCAATGAGCAGGTTGGCCACTGAATTACACCCAAGAGCAGTTTTGACTAATTGAGAACGACGTGTTTTGCAACAAGGTGCGATAGCAAGTTCGCCGCTACACATGTCGCGTCGCAGGGGTGAGGCTTGTGACATCACAGCCTTCTAGTTTCAACTCGCAACCATCGATGACTACTCAGTGTCTGTGCCATCAAGCAGAATAGGCTTTTAAGTGCAGAGCACTTAGGGGCTTGTCTTGTCGTCGTAGCTCGCTGTAACGCTGATGTCAAGCGACTGCCGGAATCAGGTGGCGCAGCGAGATAACGGACCCAAGCAGAGCCCGGCGTACCCTTCATACGGCGTCCCACAGAGGCCTTGAAAGCCAAGCGAATTATGTAGTCATAAGCGTTCAAAACCCTTGAACCGCTGATGCTTGTCATACATCTCCCCATTGTTTAGCGCAAAGAAAACTGCAGGTACATTTGAGGCAAAATATACGTAACTAACCAACAGCGCCCGCGTTCATACAGTTAGGAACGCTCATTGGGTTGGTTTTTACAATCGTAAGCGAAAAAAAGTGGCAGTGCAATGCTGGCACGTGCAGGAGGAAAACCAAGCACAAAAAGAACAGAACTCCCGCAGGCGCAGTTTCAGGCAGACGGCACGCGACCACTACTAAGGCGGGAAATTTGAATTGCATTGGGTGGTAGCCGTGAGCGGATAACGGCGCTACAGTATGACGAATCACTGCTCTGCACTTCTGATAGCTTTCACGGTCAGTGGAACGGCTTTATTTTTTAAACTTGGCATTTAAGTTGGGAGTTAGAAAATTGCACAGAAACATGCTTAATAGAGTAATTTCAGGAAGTTCTTAGCCGACCTGTAGCGGGAAACTGCCCACTAGGCCGGCATTTACCCGTACCCCGACCATGTGACACCCGGTCGTACGACGCTTTCGCACAGTTCCTTGAAAGTCGTATTATTGGAGTACCACTGTACTAAAATCACTCAAGAGCCACCAGGGGACACTTCTTACCGTTGAGCACCCAGTCCCGCTCCGATTGAGACTTGTCCCCGTGAATGCAAATAGATGGCCACCTTCAGGGCAGAGGGGAAGAGAAGGGAAGAACATGGTTCGTACAGACTTCAAAAGAAAAAATTCAAGGGTTTTCAAGGACTTTCAAGGACCAGAAAACACATTTTCAAGGTCCCCATATAATGTTTTATCTGAGATTATCTATAGCTTTTTTCAACACAATGCAACAGTTTTTTTATTGCACAATACCTAAGCATATTAGTACGCATTTACATAGGTGCTAACGGGTTCAAAAATGCTCCCCCAGCTTCATTTTTTTATTCATGGCTGGTATTTAGAGGTTTTTTTTCTTTGTGTTTTGCTGAGGCTGTTTGATTTCTAAACTTAGTTAATGTTGCCTGCATCTCCTGCTTTGTCAGCAAGAGCATCAGCTGAAATTAAATCGAGCAAGTGTTGCTTCAAAGCAGGATGAACTAAGTACACGTCCACCATTTGCACGTAAAAGCAAACGTACCGTATTTATTCGAATCTAAGCCGATAGTTTTTTTGAAATACTGATATATCAAACTCCAGGGTCGGCTTAGATTCGAGGATTTTGAAATACGCGCCAATTTCCAAGTGAAGTAGCGCGCAGCTAGCGCCACCCAGAAAAGAAAGTATTGTAGCCATTACTAGACGAGCCAGTAGCCACTTAAGGGCCATAGGCCGCCATTTTGAATTGTGCGGACAGTGGCCTGCGTTATAGTGCCTGCTCCATGCCTGCGTGCGGTGTGGCGTTTGGTTTTGACAGCGCAAAAAGAAGCGGTGCCATTATAGTGCCGCTTTTAAAAGAAAAGTTGTTTTAGCCGCGGAGTTGTCGTCGAACGTTCAAGCCGGGCGGGACTTCGGCGTGGATGAAAAAAATGTCCGTCGTTGGAGGACGCAACGAGGTTGGCAATCACCGAACCACGAGAATGCCGTCACCATGAAATGGAGATGGCATTGGCTGACTTCGTTCAGACGCAGCGAGCAGCTGCCCTTCCCGTAACGACGGAAGTGCTCCAGGCAAAAGCAAGGGAGCTTTTAAGGGAACGAGGCTTATCGCGGGCACACTTAAAAGCCAGTCGGGGCTGGCTACAGAAATTCATGAAGCACTTCGGCTTTGGCCTCCGTCGTCGAACCTCAATCGTCCAAAAGTTGCCCGGTGATTTTCAAGAGAAACTGATTGAGTTCCAGCACCGCATCTTCCTGTTGAATAAACGTGTTTTCTTTTTGTGAACGCTGACCTCGCCTTTTTGTTCGGCCTACATTCGAGGTAAGTTTTTTTTTTTTTTCGCGCCTTCGGACTTTCGGGGGTCGGCTTAGAATCGGGGCCGGCCTACATTCGAATAAATACGGTAGATACAGCGTATGAGGCACAGCAAACATGCAATGAGCAAGCGTCCACAGACTAGATGAAAGATGCAAGATGGAGAACAGAAGCTGGCTTTCACTGGATTGTATCGCGATATAGATTGGATTGACAAGTGCCTGCTCCCAATGTTGCCTTGTAAATAATGAAAATCCACCAAACTTGTAATTTCACGCAATACACTGAAACATGATTGTTACAATGTTTCTTCACATTTGTTAACACCTAAAATCCATGACAAACACTTTAAATTCTTGTGGCCATTGATTCTCTCAGGAAAAATCAAGGGTTTTCAAGGACCATTTAAAAATTCCAGGACTTTCCAGGCCTTGAAATTGACACTTCTAAATTCAAGGGTTTTCAAGGTTTTTAAGGACCTGTGCAAACCCTGGAAGAAGGAAATCGGGAACTTTTCAAGAAAGACCATTCCCATTTAGGAAGAAAACAACCAGCGGTAAGTACCACACAACACTATAAGCGAAACAAGAAACGGCCACGTTACAAATGTAGTGGAGCAGCCGATTACTTTCTATAGTAGTAGGTTGGGACAATGAAGAATTACAAAAATTATTTCCTCTTTTAATTCATTACAGTCCCAAAGCAACACCTCGATACAGAACCCCTGATACGGAATGGCAGCAAAGGCTGCGGCCCATTTACAAATCGTAAGCCAACCTCAGTTCCATTGACAGTGGCTGAACAAGAAGAACCCAAGAAGTCCCGGCAGCTTACCCATTTCGCCTCATCCTGCGTGTCAGCTCGTCAACTTTTTTCTTAGTTTCGGCAAAGATCAGCGTCTGCACAGAGAGACACGAGGGTCCTCACTCAGCTGAGGCCACATTCCACAAAAAGTGTTAACAAATGTCGCAACACCGCTCTCAACACTCTTTAAGATTCAGTCCAGGGCAGCGGAGACTGCACTGACCTTGTTGTCTTGTTCGCTGATGATTTCCTTGTGAAGTTCCATCAGCCTGCACAAGATAGGGGACAACTAAACCCTTCCGCAATTGCCGAATGCAGCATGGCCGGTGGGACAAAGTGCGTTGCCGCGTACGACAGCTGCTGACGACTACCAGACATGCCCAGTATCCAAACTTGCACATGCCTGCTACGCTGCCATTTGCAATTGCTCAAGTACGCCTCCTTGACTACCGTGCTCTACGAGGAAGGCGACAAAACAACGGCAGGCACACTCACTTGTTTTCCTTGTCCGACTCTTGGCAGACGTCGACAATTTGGACGATGCGATGATTGGCGCAGAGCTGCAGTGCCCCAATATTCACCTGCACGTTTTAAAGGGGGGCAAGCTTTAGCATCGACAGGGAGTCAGAAAAGGAGGGCACCTGGGCTTGACTGCTTTGCTTACATTAGTATGGCGAGTGCAAGCGACCATTACTATCAAAGTTTCAAACAGCGTCGTGTTTCCAACTTTGTACAAGCATGCCAGGGTTGACATTTCACTACAGCCAAGTGTCCAAGGCGTTTCGCAACGCCGGTTATATGACAGCTGATGCAATTCTACAAAATTTTCAGGGATTGGCACAACTGTTGCAAGGCAGCATTTTCTGCACAACAAAACTATTTCTTTTTTTTTTTCCATGGAACAAAAATGGCCACACAGGGTGCTGTAAACATCAAAGCCAACTTAGAAGTTATCCTCAATTCTTGAAATTGGTGACTGCTTGCCAATGACTGGATGAACTTATGTGGCTATGTTCCATTAGGCCTTGCCCAATCCATCCCTGTCTCACGCTACTCTGTATCAACAGTAGGGCGCACTGAACCTAACACTTGGGTATCCATCAACTTTTCTGCAAACATCGTACATCACACAAGCAGTGCAATCTACACAACAAAACCTTCCCTAACGGACACAATGCCGGCTACTCACCTGGACATAGTCCTTGAGGAAGTCTTCGGCCAGTACGCGGACTTCCTTGGGCCACGTGGCGCTCCACATGAGGGTCTGGCAGTCCGGCCGGATCTGCTCCACAATCTTGCGGATCTGGGGCTCAAAGCCCATGTCGAGCATGCGGTCAGCTTCGTCCAGCACCAGGTACGTGCAACGCCGGAGGTTCACTTTCCCAGCCTCCAGGAAGTCGATCAGCCGACCGGGAGTGGCAATGCAGATCTCGACACCTGGCGTAGTACAAAAGCAATTAAGGTTCGGACTTGAATTAAACTTCTTTTGAAACCACAAATCACAAAACCTGCTGACTTAGCTAGTTGGTTTATGACTTCAAGAAAAACCATATTGTCACTACAAGGGAGAGGATGGACTCACCACGCTCCAAGTCCCGCAGCTGCGCGCCCTTGGGGGCCCCGCCAAAGACGCACGTGTTACGGATCCGGGAGGCTTTGCCAAAATCTGAGGCCACCTGCTGAATCTGCTGGGCCAGCTCGCGCGTGGGCGCAAGCACCAGTGCCTAGCATCGGAAGAAGAAAAAAGCGGTGGACCAAGTTCGCAGCCTTGGGGGCTACCTCTCTTTTTGCACGCCCGCACCACAATAGCACAGTCTATACATTAAAACACACACGCTATGTCCACTCTCTGTCGAAAAACTAACCTGCAATGCACGTTTAGAAAAAAAGACTCGCCGTTAACACTGCACAATTTTGAGCACTTTTGATGCAAGGTAGTCGAGAAAAGTATGGAACGTTGAACTAGCTAAAATTGATCTACCTTTCCTACAGTGCAGTAATGACTACTAGATGGCTACAGATGAATGGCAGTGCTGTTTTCACTGATTTCTCTACCTGTCGTAACACACTGTAGGAATTCTGAAAGCAGTTGAAATATTCTAGATGGTGATGTGCAACACGCTTGTAGTTTGTTACTCCATAAGGACAAGAGAAGACGCAAACAATTCCCACAAACATGACTGAGGTCAGAATTTAACCCCTCGATTCAATAACTCGAAAATACCGATGATCGTAGAACATTATTAACAATTTCATTCCACAACATTCAGCATGATTCAATTAGTCCTGAGTGCAGTGCAGTCTTTTAAGACCAGGCAAAATGTGAAGGCAACGGTGTATTGCAGTAAACTTTACTTAGACAAGCACCAGTTTTTTATAAAAGGGTAAACAAGCCCTAACTACCCCAGCAGTAACTGGACAGATGACTCACCACAGGTCCATCTCCCCGCTGAAGGTAGGGCTGGTGAGTGATGTGAACAATCGCCGGCAAAATGTACTGAAAGTGGAAGGAAAAACAGAGGTGAATTTGCGAGGGGATGAGACTTGCGCAGTTTTACAAAGAATCCACTTCAGACACAAATGCCCAAAGCCCATACAAACATGCAAAAAGGAAGAAAAAAAACAGGAAATTTATGTGTTTACCACATGGAGTAAGTGCTAAACCAGCTGTTGCATGGTTATACCAATAGGCTAGTATTAAACTGCTACTCATCAGTTCTCTCCTTCTCAAACTGTTGCTTTCAGTTTTGTTGCAAGCACGGAGAACAGATAGCCGGGAACCTAGGTCAGGAATCTCGGAAAAAGGATTAGGGGACAAACTCGCACAGGAGAGAAAAAAACTGGAGTTAGAAAGGATACGCATTGAAGGATCAACAGGAAGATTATGTCAAAAAGATAATGGCTACTGAAGAATATGGGTACAAGCTGTGGAACACAGAGGGATCGGCTGAGGGACAAGATAAGAAATTCGAGGTGGGAACAGTTCGGGGTGAGAAGGTCAAGAAAGAAGTATTTGTTCCCAAGAATTTGAGGGATAAAATGCAGCGAGAGAAGAATTTGAAAGGAAAACTGAGAACTGAAAGGAAAACTGAGTGAAAAATCTGAGGGAAAACCAGATGGAAAAATCTGAGGGAAAAGAATTTCGGGGAAAAGAATTTCAGGGAAAAGAATTTCAGGGAAAAGAATTTCAGGGAAAAGAATTCCAGGGAAAAGACCGAGCGAGAGTGTCTTAGGATGAAGCAGGAGAGGAGGTCAACCAGAGAAGCCTTCAGGGCCGACACTCACGGCCAGGGTCTTGCCCGAGCCGGTCTGGGCGATGCCGACCATGTCGCGGCCGCTGAGCGCGATGGGCCACCCCTGGGACTGGATGGCCGTGGGGGTCTTGTAGTTCTGGGCCTCGATCATGCGCATGCAGTAGTCCGGGAAGCAGCCCTCTTGGAAGGTCAGGATGGGTCGCGGGGGGTCGCGGCCCCTCAGGGTCATCTCATGCTGCTGCCTGTGCCGCTCTATATCCTCCTGCGATGGGAGGACAAAGAAAAAAAGGTTTAACTAATGCCAGCACCGAAGCATTCCCCCAGAGAAAATTTTCTAGCGCAAACAGATCTTCACAAAATATGATTCTTTAACAAGGACGTACAAAAGCTACAAAAGGTATCAAAGTACATAAGGTAAGTACCAGCCCTCTAGCATGCCACATTCACTACACCACTGGTTCTCAATCATGTGTGTGCCGGGAAACCTTTTAGGGCTTGCAAAAATCATGGCGGGCGCCACGATCAACTACGCTGACGCGTGTCATGCCTATACGCTTTTGTGTGGCTGGCTTTTCCGCATAGCTCGCGCGTTCTGCGAAAAGTCAATGTGAAAAATAGTGCCACGCCCAGAAATTAAAGGCTAACTGCACTCAAATTTCACCTCGGCCATATTTATTTTTAATGCGTGGTAAGTACCCCAAAATCAGCTGGGACTCAAGTGGTAGTCCCATGAAACGCCTCGTTAATCAGTCAGAAGCGTTTAAAAAAGCTTCGCCGCAGACCACGCTGCCCCTGCCGGCGGATCGCGTAAACAGCCATGACGCGCCTGTGACGTTTCAGCCGACGGGGGCTTCTTCCTCTGGCCAGCCACGCAGCTGGAGAACCGGTCGAGCTCTGCTGCGCACGCTTCACCCATCTGCTGCCCCGTGCACGCGTAGAGCTTGCGCGCAGACATTCCCCCGAGCTGGTGACCGTCCGGCCGCTCGCTGGACGGCTGCAACATCATTGCAATAGCCGCGTTCTCCTCGGTTTCGGTTTCAAAATCGCCGATTTTTGCAGACCGCTTGCGGCGTCAACGCGCGTATTTCAGCTGTTGTATTTTGCATGCTGCTTTCTTTTTAAGCAGACTATACGAAAATAGGGTTTTTAAGAGGTCGAAATTTTGAGTGCAGTTGGCCTTTAAACGTAACAGTCATGCACCGAAGCCACCTTTTAAGGGCAGAGCACTTTAGGGGCTTGCCTTGTCGTCGTAGCTTGCTCACTGGACCCAAGTAGAGCCACACGGCGTTCTGTTATGCCAAGCAGTTTATATAGTCGTAAGCATTCGAAACTAGTGAACCGCTGGCGCTTGTCATACGTTTAGTGCAAAGAAAACTGTAGGTACATTTGAGGCAACATATATGTAATTAACCGGCAGTTACCATGTTTATTGAGTTAGGAACGCTCGTTGGATTGGTTTTTATGATAGTAAGCGAAAAGTGGCAGTGCAACGCTGGCACGTGCAGGAGGAAAAGCAAGCACACAATGAACAGAACTCCCGCTGGTGCAATTTCAGGCAGGGGGCGTGTGAGCACTGCGAAGGCAGGAAATTGGAACTGCCTTGGGTGGTAGCAGTGAGCGGATAACGGCACTACAGCTTATTATGGTGAATTACTGCTCTGCACTTCTGACAGCTTTCACGTTGAGTGGGACGGCTGTAATTTTTTGCAATGCCAGCAAGGTTTGGCAAAAAAAGAAAGCTGCAAATGTGCAGCCTTTTCCCTTTCCCTCCCTTTCTCTCTCTGAAGGGAAAAATAAAGGTTTGATTTGAGTTTTGAGGACAGCTTTGCGGACCCCTGAAACGCCCTCGCAGAACCGCTAGGTCCACATCCACATTCCACCATTAGAGAACCACAGAACTAGCTAGACGAATGCAACGACCAGTTGAAAAGAAACAGCGACGTATTTCACCTCAGAGCGGTTGGCAGTGTTGGGGTGCTCCTGGTAGAAGTTCTTCTGGAACGGCTGCAGCTGAATCCTGTCCCAATCTGGCTTGCGGAGATTTCCCCCTGGCTGTTTACCCTGCAGAAGAAGCAAGAGGCCATTTATAAACAGAAACCCGTTTATGAACCCGTTCATAAACAGACACACTTACCCCAGCAATAAAACATATTGCCACAAATCTTGACAGCAGGAATTGTACACTACAGAAGACTACCCCTTTTCCCAGAGAAGAGAAAAATTCATGCAACATAGCAATGAACAATTTTTTTACAAACAAGCTGCATGCACACACACACAAAAAAAATTAGCGCCATCTGCAAACTACTTCCCGGCACAATAGCATGCAGGGGTACCATATTACACTCCAGGGTGAGTAATGGCATTAAGATGTACTACAAGGCTGTGTCATTGTCACCGCTCCTTTGTTACCAGACAATATGCCTTACTTCGGGCCTTGCTTTTATTGGCAGTTATGGTACAACTCCTTTGGTGACGTCCATATCAATGGCATTCGAGTGTACTGAAAGGCCGCAGTGTCCCCGTCACTCTCCAGGGAGTGATGGATTTGGGTGTGCCACAAGGCTCTGTACTGTTTCCGCCGCTTTTCACCTGGCAACGCGCCTTATTTCAGGACTTATGGCAGCCATACAGCCCTTTCACATACAACACCCACCTTGAGGCTGTTGTTGACGAAGCTTCCCCCGTTGCCGCCGCCCCCGTATCCCCCCATCATGGGGCGCCCCATGCCACCACCGGGCTGGGGCCGGCCCCCTCCGCCACCCCTCCACTGCTGCTGGCCTCCCTGCTGACCCCCAAAGTCCCTGAAAAGAGGGGGGAGGTCAAAGGTCAGGGCACGCGCAAATACAGGGCACGGTTCATTACAGTCATCTAACGAGCCCACAGCACCGGTCGGTCACTTCAGACAGCATTGGCTTGTATAAGCGCACTTGGCAGGGAAGAAACTGGAGGAAACCATTAAGCCAACAAACATACCGGTTTTATTTGAAAAGCTAGCTTCTGACAACACATAACTTTATCTTGGCTGGGAAACTCTTCACGAATAGAAAAAGTCGCAAATATTCACAAATTTTGAAATTTCCTGCAGTGTAACCAGCTGTGAAGTCACTGGCAATGTGCAAAATAAAACAGCTTTCTGCAGGGCTTTTAGAAGTATCGTTCCGCAGACATTCCAAGAGGCACTATGGTATTCGTTTTTCGCATGTTATCCCCAAGGCAACAAAAGCCCTTATCTAGAGATTACGCGTGGCAAAGTTGTCGAATGTTATTTGAAGAGCTCTAGTGCGTTAACTCTGTATCACCAATGAAGCAGAGTGATGAAACAAAATAAGAGGCACCGCTGCACTCGTACAGTCATTTTTGTGGGTGAAGCTTCCGTCGGTAGCTGATAAGTTTTCCCGATTCCTTAAGCCTTTACTTTGAAAGGCCTTTAAATGCATATAGGTACTCCACTGTCAGTCTGCTGTTTCACATCACTGCACAGAAAGCATCGATTCTTTTTGAAGCAGCTATTTATAAAAGCCTCTACGTGCAGCAAGCAACTGGATATTTTGAAATACGTAGCAGTCTAAGTGCATTGTAGTGCACTGTATAAAAAGACACTAACATATAGTCATGAATTTATTTAATTCTGTAATTCTTAAGCTCCTGTGGGGCAGTGGGGCACCCCCTAAAGTATGACTAACAAAGCAAGCTGTGATGAGGAGCTCAAAATTGACAAACAAAAAACCAAATCAATGTAGTTAAACATTTGTATACTGAGCTCCGAGGCACAGCAAATCAATGTAGTTACACATTTGTATACTGAGCTCCGAGGCACAGCAAACGCACTAATACCTTCAGTCATTTGCCCGGCATTGCAACAGCAGGAAACCAGATTTGCCACTCACATTTTTATTTAAATAATGCCCCTCTTTTGGAAACTATTGCTACCTGTCCCTTAACTATTTTACATTCCTCCAAAAGAAAGGCGGAACCGTATCAGTGCAGAAAAAAATGCTCTGATCACGTTAGTTCAGACAATAATAAACCACACGAAAACATTGTGGCATGGCTCTGAGCGATTCCATTCATTGTGTTTTACGGAAAAGCGCAGCTATGGAAAAAGGACAGTTTTTGTGGAGAAGGACAAAAACTTTGTGCCACTTTTGTAGAACAGCTGTCATCACAGACGGCATGTTCCGAAAATTCAAGATGATCTATTTTCGGGCCTTGAGAAGTGCCATATGTAGAACAAGTTCCACTGAAGATGCACCCAAGCAGTAAAAAAAGAAAACTGCTGTAAAATGCTTGCAACCCCATTTAAACCCAAACACCTGCAAGAAGGCCAACCAGAGCAGCAGTTGGGGAAACTTTACCTAACAGAAAAGGCTAACACAGTTCAGCACACTATTTTTTTCTTTTTATGAACCGCGTTTGTATCCCGGCAATATGCCCGTGAAATTCACTGCCTATTCACTGCTTTTATTCACTGCCTACAGAACGATGTTTATCCAGATGGCCCTGGGCAAGGCCCAAGCATGCGAAAGCCAGACACTAAAGCAGCACGGTCGGTCCAAGACCTCAGCTACAAGGACATGGAGCCTCAAATAAGGGCCCTGTTTAATGCCATTTTCACTATATTAAGAGGTGTGGTATGTCTTGACTATAATACGAGGAAAACAATGGCCACACACAGAACAGTTCGTAAGAGCAGAATGAGAGAAAAGGTCTTGCATGCACAAGACAAAATAAGAAAAATCTTTGGACGAGTAAGCGCCACCTTCACTTATTTGACAGACGCCACCCACCGCGGTGGCTCAGTGGCTAAGGCGCTATGCTGCTGAGCTCAAGGACAAGAGTTGGGTTCCCGGCCACGGCGGCCGCTTTTCTGATGGAGGCGAAAAGCAAAAACGCCTGTGTGTACGAGATTTCGGCGCACGTGAAAGATCCCCAGGTAGTCAAAATTAATCCGGAGCCCTCCACTACGGCGCGCCTCATCGCCTGCATTGCGTTGGCGCGTTGAACCCCAATAATCATTTCACAGGCACCGAAGACTCGGTTCCTTTGACAGAAACCAAACAACACCAAACTTCCCGAACCTTTCAAGACTACCAGTACCTCGCTTTCCTGAATTCCCTAAGAATTCCAGGCTTCCCTGGTTGGCAGACACTCCATACATGTCAAGCCTTTATCTCTCCAAGCAACAGTTTCCACACTCCGACCCAGATTCCAGTAACCTGTAGCAAAAATGTTCCTTTACAAGTGAGGATTCTCTCATGCGAAATATGAAAATCAATTATGGAAGCCTCTTTCTTTACCCCCCTCTCCCATCTCCAAAGTGGCGGGCCTAACCCTCGCTGTACAAACTTTCAATTCGAGAACAACAAAGCTGCCTGAAAGGACATTTTCCAAAATCATCTGTAAGCCTACAACCCTTCCCCCCCCCCCCCCCCCTTTTTCTTACATGCAAGGAACTGATTATGGACTTGAGATGTGCCTGTATTTGCAAATTGCTCCCCGAAATGCTCATTTTAGTGA
The DNA here is from genome assembly GCF_048455015.1 of Haemaphysalis longicornis. Taxonomy (NCBI): domain Eukaryota; kingdom Metazoa; phylum Arthropoda; class Arachnida; order Ixodida; family Ixodidae; genus Haemaphysalis; species Haemaphysalis longicornis. Next base: position 49,391,530 of record NW_027526385.1, on the reverse strand, counting down.
ACAAAGTGTGTATGATGTTGGAACTTTGCCAGAGCAAATAAGCTTCCAAATATTCCAGCCAGCAAAGCCTCGCTAAAGTACCAGTACTTTCTGTTCAAATGTCCCGCAACAAAATTAAAAGATTGCCTCTGACACCCAACCATGCTTGAAATTAAAATCAGACACTTCATAGAGGCCTTCAGCGCATAAAACATCAAAAACTAATTCCAGATTAGCGCACATAATGCATAACTAAATGAACTTGGACAAACTATATCCCACTGTAGAGTGTTCCAATATGCTGAGGGCATACACTGCTACACACGCTGTTCCCAATTAGTTACAACACTACGAAGTGATACTGCATCTGCTATGGACAGTTTTTTTTTTTCAATAAACATGAAAAACTGAATTGCTCCCACAATCCACACAAACAAATTGATAACACTTCGGCAATTTTTCTTAATTGTTCTCGATGCACTGATTACCAACGCTGTCCTCTCCAACCATCCTTGCACGTAAAACATCGAAAAATTATCTCGTAAATCCACAGGCACAGTTCTGCAATGATATGTTCTGTATGTTCTTTGCGATTAGAATTCCAACTGCAAACGTAAGCTTGAAAAAAGAAAAAAAAGAAAAAAGAAAAAAAAAAAGAAAAAAGAAAAGAGGCATTAAAAGGAAACACTGAACACAATGCCGACTGTCAACAGTTTACCAACGCAAAAGCACCCACATATACATCAAACATTGCACAACGTCAACAAAGTGCAACGCTCATTTTAACCTACTGTCTTTTCATTCAAGCAAAAGTTTGCAGTCGATATGAACCAACTCACCCAATCCCAAACAATTCTACAATAAGAATTCCATTATACCTTCCTTTTTTTTTAGTTCGCAGGGTCTCGTTCATTCCCTCGGGAATAGTATCCTGAGATATGGTGCAACAGTACCATATCGTAGTTCTTGTACTTGGCATTCAAAAATAAATTATATGGATATCGTTGGCTGCAATATTAACATTCGCAGCGATATTAGCTTGTTTTCTGTTTCCCTGTTGGCATTCTTTACGTGATATTTTTTCACACTTATTCGCAAACTTATCTGGTTTCCCTTTGCACCCCTCAGTCATCTCTTGTTTTGCACGCACTGATGTTACATCGTTTTGGACGTTTCGTGACAGATTATGCTTCCGAAGCATTATACTCCATGCCTATTGACCCTTATTCTACGGAATTTAAAACTTCACACCTACTGATATTTATTCTACTTCATCGAAATACGCTCCGAAATTGTACACAAGGTTTTTCGATATTGCGAATTTTTTTTAAAATTCTTTTTTCAGTACCTTTGCCCATATGCATTTAGAGCCGATACGTTTTTATTTTCTTTGCATTTTTTTTTATTCCTGTGAATTGACTGTCGGAAACAGCCCGAGAGCCTGAAAGCATTTATTACTACTGTTGTTACTAAAACGGAAGTTGAACGCACTCGTTCCAACAAACATTAAAGGAGTACTGACACGAAATTTTTATGTTACGTTTTTTTCGCTGCTATGCGTGCCTACCAGCCCACTAATCATAGAATGACAGATTAGACGGTCGAGCGCAGCGTAAACATTCATTTACGGCGTCGTTTATTCGTGCCAGTTTCGGTTTCGACTGAAAAACGCCGAGCGGCCGCCATGACAGCATGTATAACATGACGTCACCATTCTTGCCGTATCGCTGCCTCTCTGGAAGCGCGCGCGAGCGAGCGCACGCGCGCGCCCAGACCGGCCGAGGTTTTCGCCGTCCCCACAGGCCCGGGCAGCATGACGTCAGTCCCAAAACCATGACGCGTACACACGCCCGAGCAGCGCGCGCCAACCACAGCCAGCGCGTCGGCTTCGTCACGGGAGCCCCGACGTCGGCAGTTTGGGGCACGTAGCAGATGATGTCACGTCGGCCCGCTCTGGGCTTTCTCGTGCGGGCGAAGATTAAAATGGATTTTAAATATGTTTCGCTGAACGGTTGCTGTTGAAACTTGCTGGGAGATATCTCCTGATAAAAAGGAAGCGTTTTACATAGTTATCTCAACTTTGAAATTTCGTGTCAGTACTCCTTTAAAGCCAACCCGCGGTTTTGTTCGTGGTTTTTTACGCGGTTTATTATTTTTTTTTTTACAACCCGGCATAATGGAACGCATTCATGAGGTGGCTATTACGCTTTATGTTCGACCAGCCCCTCGAATGTGTTTATTACAGGAACGAGACCACCCACCGGAAGTAAATTAGAAGCCAACAATAGCCGACACAAGAAGCCCATCACCGAGCCAGACGGCGGGCTTCCGGGCTTTGCGCGTGCGCCGTGCCGCATTGCCGGCGGTAGTTGCTAGCGCCAGCGCCTTCGGCAGACGACTGGCTGTGCGCGCCGCGATAATCCGAAACAAAAACAAACGGTCACTACGCAGACGGTGTGAAAGGGAACGGCGGCGGAAAAAAAAAAAGACGCCGGCGAAGCGAGCGAGGAGGAACAGCACGAGGTATCGATCTCTTCGCCGGCAAGAGCGAATTCGCGACCTTGAATTCCTCTAGGCTCGCGGGCGCATGCTCGGGTCACCGGTAGAAATAATAATATTACTAATACGATAATAATAATAATAATGACTGCATAACAGTGCGCAAAAAAAGCCGCGTGCCAACAAAATGTTATCTTTCGAAGGCGCTTCCCAGAGTGCAACAACCCGAGAGAAGTGTCAATCGGGAAAGCCCTGTATTTACTTTGTTTTCCGTTTGCAGCCGGTTAAATAGGATACATTTGATTTTCGTTTTCCATTATTATTATTATTAGTGGTTCAGTATTTCCAAGTCGGTACGCACCGTTATTCTGGGCTGTTGCTACTACCTCTTAGGATTTCTATTTTAAACCTCGCCAGAAAATTTGAGAAACCGCCAGTACAGAATAAGCATATGCTTATTCTGTACTGATGAAAAAAAAAATCATTTGGATTTTCTACTTTATTCAGCAGGGCACAGAAAATTCCCACATCAAAACTATTTGGCCGGAAGAATTTGCAGATGAATGAAAAATGACATTTTGGGCAAGGACGTCGCAATTTCTTTTGAGTTTCTCTAAAGCTGACAAAAAGAAAAACCTTTACCAAAGACGCTCTTGTAATAACCCCGATAGTAACGTTGCTCGAGAAATGCGTTGCGAATCCTTTATTAAATGCTGATCAAACTTGTATTTACCGTCCCCTTAAATGTTCAGTTAATTTTTTTTTAACAATCTCTGATAAGCGCGCAGAATCACTGTAAAATTATAAAGCCTTTAGTTCGCCCTTGGCGTCAGTTCCGGCAACAAACAAGCAACACTCGCCGCGGCATCCCGGAAGAACAACGAGATGGCACGGAACTTAAACCTGTTTCATTCAATCTCCGAAACAATGGTTGGCCCAGTTTAAACCAGCGTCGCGCGGCCAGAAAGCGCTACCACAACGCTTTCCTCCTCGTGAATATCAAAGACGTGTCATTTAGTTGCGCCGTCGCAACAAACAGCTGCGTCAAGACGGCGTGTCACAAACTAAACAAACCAAGCGAAACTCGCACGGCGTCTCGACCTTAACTAAGTTGCGGACTAACACCGATACACCAACAAAACGAACGCTTTTAAGCAGATAAGCCACTGAAATTACTTTGAGACTACCACCAATTTGGACGAACAAATCTAGTTCTGCAGCACAACGATACAGTACACCGGTAGCAGCTGATCCGTCGCCTTCATTGCAGTCATCTCTATCGTAACTTTCATTCAAAGAAAGCCTGCGTTTCCGCATTGCGCGCCGTGCGCTTTCAGATAGGCGTTCAAAAATAATCGATTCCGGAGAACTCAACGGTTAATACGAGGCGTTATTAACAGCATCGGATGAATTATCGAGCTGTCCTGGCTGAAATTCGGCGCTCCGCGACAGCGCTCCTCAAGCCTCGCCGCAATGGCCTCGGGGAAGGAAAGGCTTGGTCCGCCCGCACTTGGCGTCGCGGCCCGACAGATAAGGAAGCGATAAAATCGCCGGTGCGGCATCGCAGTGCGGTACTCACGATCTGGGTCCTCTGTAGGCCATCTTTCACGGGCGAAAAAGGGACGATTTACCGAATCGCCGACGCCAATTCTGAGCGCTCGAAACTACCTCTACTTTGGCAAGCCGACACGTAGGATGGAGCGTTCAGTGACGGCGCGGTGCCTCGCAAATCGTCGGCCGAGTTGCAAGTGCCGTGATTCGCTGCCGAACGACACGTCCGAACGACCTGCGGCAACTTGCGACCCGTGCGAGACGAATTGTCAGCGCGCGACCCGGGTGTAATTGCCTATTCTTTTCCGGCGCGGAATGTTATCGAAGGCCTGAGCACGCCCATTCGTGCAAATCAATATTTCTTTGGTGCCGCGCGGAGTAACACAGGTAATAAAACTTGGCTCAGCCGCAGTCACGCATGCATGGGTGGCTTTGTTTTGTGATTTAGGCCCTCGTTAAACCTTTCTATAAAATTATGACAGCCTTACTCCTCGCAACAACCTGTTTTACGGAACCTTTTTTTACAACAATCGATCAGTGTTGTAAAAACTCACCTGCGACAATACGACCGAGGTTGTAAGATACGACACTGCGGCCGCTGCGGAACCTACCGTACTGTTTTGCACGACGCACTGTATGGTCAACTTAAGTCTTTTAAAAAAAATCCTAATAGACTTTGGAACACCGTAAATCAAGAGGACGTGCGTGCAAAAAGCCGATCTTCAGGTCGCGGGGAGCCCTTTAAGGTATGTCGAGTGTGGCATTTGGTTCCGGACCGTGTTTTGTGATGCCGTCGCGGCTACTCGGTTCGCACGACATCGTGTCTCACCGCCGTTGTAGCGGGAGGAACCGCCGGTATCGAAATCTCGATTATAGCGATTAATATTGCTCGATCCGTGATGTAATAGACATCGCTTTGATCTTTAGAGTTTCAGGATTCCCGAAGTGGTGGTCCGCGCTCGATTTCATACCGAACGTGGCGCCAGAGGCCTTGAAACCGAAGCGCGCGTTAAAAGAAAAATGTCGGATGGGAGTCCACACGCGTTCGGCGTACCGGCTACGAATTTCGGCGCGCGTTTTGGGCAGTGATGGTCGGCAATCGTACGCGTTCTAAATGCACCTTTGTTTTCCCTATTTCCAGGCCGATATGGCGGACGAAGACAGCCGATGCGATCCTCCGAGCGAAGCCCTGGAGGAGTCGGAACCCGCGGATGCAAATAATGACGCCTCGCCAGTCGACGACGCCGCTCCGGCCAGCGAAGACGGATCCGGGGACAAGCCGGACGATGCAGCTGCGCCCAAGGAGCCCGTGGTCGTCTTGAAGGCAGAATACAACGAACACAGTGACGTCACCGCTAGAACCGATGTGAGTTGACTGTTTTTCGACCAGCGCGGGTGTTTCTGTCTGCCCGTTATGAAACTTTTGACCCCTGCGCCGATGTTTGACGGCCGCGGTGCGGCTACCGTGCGCGAAGCGACTTGAAATGTAACTTATTTGCGCGCACTGCGTTTGATAGTAACACTTTTGGCTACAGCTAAAAGGTCACGGCCTGCATTCAACCCTAATGCATCGTATTAACTACTGGTTAGAGGCTGGCATGCTGATTGTTACATCTAAAGTTTCACTTAGTTTTGTTAAGAGACTGGGTCAGAATGGAGGCACTTTTCAATGCTGAAATGTCGTACAAGGTTCAAAGGTCAGGAATACCTACACTCGACTACTGTTAAAAGGTCACTGCTCACACAAAACTCTGGCAACGGTGTTTTTAACAGTCAGCTAAAGGCGAACACACTGATTGTTATGATAACACCTAGAGTTTTGTATAGTTTTGTGATGCTGAGGCCTTGCAGCGCTCAAATTTTGCGCAAAGGTTGAATGTAGGCCAAAGCTGGAGCAGCCTTAATAAATTTGGCCCTGAATTTAATTGTGAAGCGTGAAGGATGTCACGTTCGACAGTAAGTTGCGTTTTGCGCTACAAAAAGCACCTACGCCCCACAAGAAGCCACGTATGATGTCCAGTCGACATATATTGCTATGTAGGGATGGCTGTTAGCATGCGACTGCATTTTTGCCTTGCTAAATAATTGTACAATGATGTTGGTGAATAAGATGACATCACAGTAGCCTGACGGTTAAAAGTTCCACCTGCAAGCATTGTTTACCAAGGCAGCATTTTTTTTTTTCCTCGCGAGGTAATAAGTTTTTTCCACTACCTGAACTAATCACTCATTGCTGCACTAGTATGTAACTTTGCAGGAGCCGGGTATATTACGCATTCTAGGTAAATAAGATGTGCATAACATACTCTTTAGTTTCAAGCCGTTCTATTTACCTCGTTTATGTATAGGTTCGTGCAGAAGTAAATGGAGCATGGTAGCGGCAACTAAACTGGGTCACTGCGCCACCTTGGAAGGTTGCTGGGAACCATTGGTCATTCTTCTGGGGATGAGTGTGCACTGCACTCACTCCCCTGGCCAACATGTTTAATCACCACTCTAATGGCGCGTCTGCTTGGGCATGACAAGTACTACAGTGCAGCACTAGTCTATACAGTGGTGATAGTTACATTGCCACTCGCAGCCATTGTCTGTGGCGACCAAAGCCACCTTTTTTGAGTTCGAGGAAGCTCCGCGCTTCAAAACGAGCCTTGTTGAGTGCTATAGAGGGCAACCGATGATGTCCTGCTAATGGGCGGCATATCTGGTCTCCCAGTGCCCGCATCTGTGGTACAGTACAGATAAACCGACAACTAAATTTCTCTGCACATTTATAGCCAGCCTATTCTGAAGGCGGGTCTCTCGATATTTTCAAAGGGAATTCCACTTATGAGATTGTTCTCTTTTATTTTGCGGTACCTCGTTTGCTAATAACTGACGGCTCTCACGTAGCTCAGGATTGTTCGAACAAAGGGTAAATAAAAATCGTGCGTTCTCATAAAACTTCGCATGGTTAGCGGGCAATGCTATGCTACCCATTATCAGGACGTTGATGGTTGTGCTCTGTAGTGTGCAACAAGGTACGTTTTCGAAGCGCGGAGCTTTCGGGAACTTCACAGAGGCAGATTTGGTCACTGCTGATGGCTGTGAGCAGCAGTGTAACCAAGCCTAGCGCTGCCTCACACCGGGCGGTGTACACTCATCCCCGGAATAATAATGCCCGTTGGCTCCCGTGCTCTGTTTACTTCTGCACAGACCTGTACATGTGCAGCATAGGTAAGTACAGTCGACCCCCTTGTGTTACCTCTCTGCAAGACTGCTAAAATTTGGTTAAAGTGTCCAATCGAATTGAAGCATCAAAACTGCAGTGCAAATACATGGCATTAAGATCTAACAAGAGCTACAAATTATTTAAAACACACGGTAAAAGAGAAATGACTGCAGTTGGATGCTGATTTTTTTTTTTTAATTCTTTGCTTCCGCAATGCGCCTACTTGCCCCTCTTTCCACCCACGAGTGACGGTCCTAACGTGAGTGCCGCTGTCGAAGCCGCCAGCGGCACGAACCGACCCAGTGTTAGTGGCCCTGACGTTACCGTGGTACTATGCTAGCCCTCTAGCAATCTGCCAGGTTAGCGTTCGGAATGAGCTCACGCATGCGCGGTCAGGTTACGGTACCCACCAATGCTAGTGTAGCCTACGCTACCTGCTATGCTAAAACTCTGTTATCTCTGTGCCAGTGGCATGGAGCAAGGATATACCGTATTTTCGCGATTCTAAGCGTCCTCCTCTACTTTCGGGGAAGAAATTGGAAAAAAAGTTTGCATGCGAAGCTTAGCAAACCCCCGTTTCTAAGCAGCTGTTGCGAGGTGGATTTCAGACGCGGGGAAGCGGGACCAAGTTGACGTTGTGGCCAAGTCATTTATGGAGTTTTCAATTACAAACCACTTTGACGGAACAGAAGATGACCTGCTGTGGTATACTGAGAGAGGGGGCACAAGTGGCACAACAGACTCGAATGGCAGTGAGGGTGACTGGGTATCAGACATAAGCGGTGGGTTCACTGTCTGTGTCTTTTTTTTTTGTTTTTTTAGTGCGTGCCAACTAAAACATTGTTTCTTGCATCCGTCTCTTCGAGAGATGGCCGGGAAAAAAAGTGGCGGGGAGCGGCCGTAATTTAGGTTGTTTGGAATCTAAGCACCACGCTCTCTTTGGGCATTGTGGTTGTGAAAACAAAGGAGGTGCCTAGAATCGAGTGGGCTTCTGACTAGATAATGTCATTATGCAAACCAATGAGGACTGTGACGGCGAAGAAGAGGGTAGTGGGACCTGATGGACAGAATGACTGGCACAATTCAGTGAAGTGTCGATCGCAGCGTCCACGCAGTTTCTTCTCCTGTGACAGATGCTGTTAACTGAAACTAGGCCAAGCGCTTGTGATGTTATCTGGCCGCCATAGCAAGCAACGCTTCCCGTCCTGTGTTGTTTGTATACTCCGTGGCCAGCGGTGAGGCCGAGGCAACTGCCGTTATCTTTGCTGTGTATAGTGCAGCCTAGAGCCACTAAATAAGCTACGCTTAAGAGTAATGACACTGACGCATGGCGACAGCCATTTTGGTTCCTGATGCCAGGATGGCCAGCTTTATGCATCCCGTTGCGGCTGACATTGACGAGCGGAATAGGTGTGGTCACCACTTTGCAACCATGAGGGCCGCGTTTACTTTTCGAAGATTTAAAGACAGCGTGCCGGTGCGATAGGGTCAAGCTCGGTTACACTAGTGTGGCGTATTTAGTGGCTCTGGGTTACACTAGAGCCACTAATTGAGCTGTGCTTTTCTAGTGGCTGCAGGTTACGCTAGGCCACTGTCGTTCTTTCCCAGTGGGAAGCGACGCAGGCGTTTTCCACCTTCAAGCCGGGTTGAAACAGCCTAGTACAGAGCAGCGTGGCATTGCTACTCTGTCTGGGGGCTTGAAAACTTGCTCTCAGAGTGTCTTGCAGCCACACGGCACTCTGAAAATCACGACTTACCGAAGAGCGCGCGCGCGGCAACACAGAGGCATTAAAATGTCAGTGCCCATGGGTCTTCTGGGGTAATCAAATGTCACGTGACGCGGTTCGATCAATAGCCGCTGTCGGCGGCATACAACAATGACAGAAAAGAGTGCCGATACTCTGAAACCAGGTCTGGTGGCTCTAGTGCAAACCCGCAAACATCTGGTGTCATGCCGTGGCAGATTTTCTGTCACGCGGACTTTTTCATGGAAGTTCATTCTGCATCAGCCTCAGAGTGGTCACTTAGCACACAAAATGCTCAGTGCTCCGTGTAGGTTTTTAAGGTTTTGAAGAAACAATTGCAGGTTGGAACTCACTCGTGGCTTTATCTAGTGGGCAGTGCCAAAAACTGCTTTTTTAAAGGGGCCCTAAATAGGCTGCCAAATGTTACGATTTTGCGTGCGCAGTCACTGGAGTACTATCCAAGGAACGTCATCCCGCAAAAATTGTTTAAATGCGTTAAGTATTAGCCGAGTTATCGCTCATTAAAAGGGGCCACCCATAAGGCCTGGGGCTCTCCTCCTCTAGTAGCTCCTCCGAAGCACTGTGGAAGCCGCGACGTCATCGACCCGGCGCAAGACCACCGAGAGAAACAGGGCGATCCATCACCCTCCTTGATGTACGTGCAGTCATTGGCTGCGCCAAGCCCTGCGCGCGATTTTTTTTTTTAGCACTCGACGCGCATGCTCCGCCCACCAGATTCCGGTTGCACGGTGAGCGCTGTTGCTGTGGTTCGCGCTCGCGGCGCCGCACTGGGCAGTGTCTCGTGCGTCATAGAGGCGCGTCAGAGCCGGAAAGAACTGCGTCAGAGCGCGCAAGTGTGGCGGCAAGGTATGGTTGGTGAGCCAGGGGAGGAAGTGAAATCTTTTTTTCGTGTTTGTGCGGCCCCTGCTTTACGCAGAGGTGTAATATTTGGTACACGTTGTCGTGAAGGGGTACTCTAGCGATTGTGCGAATGAAATGGCGACATTCGGAAGCCTATTTAGGGCCCCTTTAAGGGCACTTACTTTTAATGATGTCTGCACCGCAATCATCATTGGTCACATGACCTGAAGGGAGGCAGGCAGTGATTCTATTTAATGGCAGTTGCAAAGTATAATTGAGCATTTTAGGGTAATGAACACCAATACTGAACACTCACATTGTGATTACTTATTGTCCAATTTTTCTCGTGTGGTCTTCCACGTTCACTCCCTCATGCTGCGTCGGTGGTGGAGGTTGTACCTCCCCTGTATGTTTTTGTCCACAGGTTACTGTGAACAAAAAGTTTAAGCAGAAAAATAAATTGGGATCACCGAAAAAACCGCGAGATTCGGCAAAAGCTGTGTCCAGTACGTGGCCAAAATACTTGGCAAAGTAATATTTTCAAAGGGGCTGTGAAGACAAAATGCAAATTTTGGTCCGTTCGAAAGATTGTCTTGTTAGAGTAACACCGACACCACTTCACCAAAAAATGCTGTATAATAAGGAAAACAGAGAATAGGCGCGCGACACCCTAGCTACTTTTTTCACACTGACCTCATTGCTTATTATGTTGCGATTGGCTGAGGCCCACAAGATCCATCACACATTTAACAGGGATTACAAGCTTGCCGAGCAAGATATTGCGCTTAAATTTAGTGCACATTCTTTTCGTAGCAGTAACAGTGGTGGGGCAAAAAAAATGTCAGTTACCACCGAACACGTAGACATAGAAGCACCAATGTGTATGGCGTGCGCTATGTCGGCCGAATCTGCACAGCCGTCGGATGCGTTGGCCTGTCTGACATGACGCTGGTTACCTGGCATGAGCGACATCGCAACTTATGTGACCCTGTTTGTCGAGCATGCCATATCTTTCACGAACGATTACTATCAACCATAGCAAAAGTAAGCAGAGTCTGAAGCAATGCAAGTGTGGACAGCGGTCTCTGAGCGGTATTGTGGCGCCACCTGTGAAGGCGGGCTGTAAACAAAAGGCACCTTTCGCCATTCACAGTAGCCTTAGTCAAAAACTAACTCTCGTCTCAGGTACATTGGCACTCGCTGTGACCTGCGACACTCATTAGCATTCAGCAGTTATATGGTCAAAATGTCTGTTGGCATAAACGTTACTATAGGGCTTGATTCATTAGGACATCGTGCTTCTAATGTGTACTTGATCGTTAACCTCAGGTACCAGGTGAAGGTTGTATAAAGCGATGAATAGTATTCATCAGTATTATACTGATGAACGTTCCAGGTCATAGTGGGTGATAATGCCTCCCCTGAACACGTCCTCTCTGACGTCATGAAACAGACGATTTAGCGGGAGAATTAAAAATTTGGCTTGAAAGGTTCAATTTCTCGTGCTGTATTCGGGTGGTCGCTCTGATACTCTGGCTCAGGGTACGCGCGCGCGCACCCCCCCCCCCCCTCCCCCCTTGCTCCCCAACCGAGCACCGAGTGCGCACCCGATCTTGGAGCAGCAAGCGACCATGGCGCGTTCAACAAATGGCGGCTTTCACAACAGACGTGTCCTTTTCGACATGATGCGTAGATGCCTTCAGTATTGGCACGAGAAGCAAAAACGTCAAAACGCGACCACAACAAACCGCTGGCAAGGCCTTAGCGAACGCCACCGACCAGCCGGAGTCACATGACTCGATCGCCTCCAGATTTCGGCGGCGCTCCCACTACGAAGTCAGAGTAGTCGGAGGCGCTCAGAGTGGAGGAGGACGCTCTGAGACGACCAACCGTACATACGTCGAGCGCTCGATTTCGACCAGCCGAACGCGGAGTCTCTTTACGGAGTGCTTCAGAGCGCTCTAAAACGACCACCCGAATACAGCATCAATGAATATAACATTGTTTGCTGCCGGTGAAGCACTGGGGGCACTATAAAACACCAAATCTTTCGAATGGAACAAATGTTTTCCCTCTTCATGGCCCCTGTAAGTTAAAACTTGTTAGGCCACAAAACTCCAGGGGGACTATGTTTCAGTGTCTAGAATTTTGTTCCTTCTTGCCCTCCCTGATAAAGGCTCATTTGCAATAGCAAGGTGTACAAATTAGAGGGGTGTAAAATTCATCTTGAGTGTACCACTGAACCAGGTTTTGGTAGTGAACGATGTTGATCGCTCGTACCATTCTTCGCTGTCACAACTGACTTTCTTCTGGCTATAACGCGCAATAAATGCGATGCATTGAAGCAGGTAAAGTTGACAGCGTTGTTGCGGAGGTGACTTTCCAGTGCAAATATCTCGGGGGAGGGACTATCCATTTACCAAAGAATTTTGTTTCGTTTCGTCCAGGAGCAAATTGAAGAGTTCGTGTCCAAACACAAGCTCAAGGTCGAGGGCGAGAACGTGGACAAGCCCGTTCTCAAGCTCGAAGAAGCTGGTCTCCCAGGTGAGTTTGCTGACTGTCTTGCCTGTTCCATTACCTTTCGCCCGCCATTATTGTATTTAAAACGGCAGAGGTGTATATTTCTATTAAAAGGAATTGTCCCTCTGCTTGGGCTTTTTTTTATATTATTTTATAATAATATTATTATTATAATAATATTTTATTATTTTATATTATTTTTATTTTATAAAGGTTTTTATAAAAAAAACCTTTCAGCCCTTCATTTTTCCTTTCTATCGAAAATATTTTTTTCTGTGCATTTTCTTCAATATCTGAACCCTGTAAGCTTACAAAAGTAAAATTGAGCTTGTGGCGCTAGTAAATAGTGATTTATAAGCGTGACATCTAAATAGGTTATCAGGCAAATGAAATTTAAAATTACAGCCGAAAAAAGTCTTTGCTTGGTTTCCTAGATTTTGGACAGCAGTGAGCCCACATACAAAAGATCAAGCTGGTAGTGCAAGTATTGTTAGATTTACAACCTTGTCATCGAACCAGGACTTTAGTCGTTGGGGTCACCCTGACATCAGTTTGGTCTTCATTGCAATGCCTTCCTCTTTCTAATGTTTTAAGCTTTAGCAAAAAACGAACAATCGAGATATCTATCGAAAGAAGCAGCCTCGAAAAACTATTTCCCAGAAAACAAGCTGTTTTGCGTTTGTTCTCAATTTGCTGGAGGAGTTTTGGTTAATGTCGTAAATATAGGATACCAAGTACAAAAGGGTTTAGGCTCCCACAAGGGTTGTGAGCGGACAAGTGTCATGTGCTCTCTCCACATTGGCCGTGGCCCAAGTTACTGGACTTAGCCAAAGTTTTCGCCATCCCCAAAGCATGGTTCATGGGGGTCCTTATCCTTGAATTTGGAAAGCTTGTTTTCAAGGCCTCGAAAGTCCTGCGATTTCTAAAAAACCTTGAAAAATCCTTGAATTTCACGAATTTCACTTTTTTATTAATAAGCAGAAAAGCGACACGAGGCTACGTAAAAACTGAGGGGGGATTTTTTTCGTGGTTGGTCTTTAGCGAATAAGGGTTTGCGTTTTGTAACACGCTGAGAGTGCTCTTATTCTTATAGCTCAAACAAACAATGGTGAGAAATAGTCGAAGAAGGAAGCGTCGCTGGAGCCATCATTTTGAAAAGGGGACCTACCTGCCTGAATGAGAGTCCTCTTGTTGAAACGTTGGCCCCATCCGTGTTCCCATTTTTCGCCGCTTTCTCATTGTTTCAAGGCTATATTTTGCGTTGAACGTCGGTTTACTTTCAACAGCGGAGCTGGTTAAGGTTGAGTTCCAGCCGTACCAGGTGGCAATCAAATATTGGTGCAGTAAAAGGACGGGGAGGGAAAATGCCAAGAAGTGTGGGAGGAAGTGGCAAGGGGCTGACCACCAGGTGTGGAGAGCACACATCGCGGCGCAGATGTTGGGGTGTAGAAGCGCAATGGGGACTGGATGCGCCTGGTGATGAGGTCAGCTCTGACGTGCTGGTGTTCTCCTAGTTGAGAGAGACGGCGTGCGTTTGGCAGGATCAGTGTCTGACCTATTGATAAGACGGGCAGAGCTCTGCTGTTCCCTCAGTCTTCGAAGGTGGCTGATTTTTTTTTTTTTTTTTTTTTTTTTGAACAGACAACGAGGTCCTTGAAAAATCACACAGAGCTTTGAACGTCCTTGAAAACCCTTGAATGATTGACACATAAACCAGCATGAACCTTCTTAACAAAGCTGACTGTATCCAAAAAGCTTGGTTAAGGGGGGACGCGGCTTTCAACTTCGGAAAAATGACCAAAACATCGTTTTTTTGAAACCCGCATATTCGGCTTCTATGTTTCCTATTCTATGCGTCTGCAAAGTTTTTACGCTGAAAAGCGTCGCAAAGTGGCATAAAAAAATACTTTTGTCAGGCGCGGTGACAAACTATCAGCGCAAAAGGCCGAAAAAACGGCAATTTTCGGAGCGCTCTATCTCCGCAACGGTGCCACCGGGCGCGGCCATTTTGATATGGTTAGATCGGCCGAGCGATCGTCTTTCCGGTTCCGCTCGTCTCTTTTATCTTCGTTCATTCACAAACGCACAAACGGCAGAAAAGAAACGACGCACAAACGAAGCTAGAAATAGATGCTGAAGCGCTGTTGGTCCTCCGGTCGGGGCTCAGAACAACGACCCTCCTGATTGGATGTCACGGGCGCAACGCAAGATGGCGGCCGCCTGAGCTGCGTAGCGAGCGCATTGAGTTCATTTTCGCCGCTTCGCTCGGCCGAGTTTCTGTTCAATCTGTGGTATTCAACACGCACGTTATCGCGATGGGAATGCCTGAGATCGCGAGCCAGATTACGGGAAGTTGTGTGGCTCGAAAGGAGGAGGTCATCGAACGCTTCGTGGTGCGCGTGACTCTACCGTCGCCAGACCCCGGAGGGTGACGCGGTGTGCGCGCTTGCGATAGCGGTTCGTGAAGTGAACTTTTAGTCGGGTTTGCGATGTTTACACGCTTAGTTATTGCTGTGTTTTGACTGTGGACTCGCTAGCCTTGAAAAAGAAACGGTCGACGCGTCAAACGCGCTGGCGCGCACGGCATAGCCGACGCGCATTGGAGCAGCACATGACTGGGCAACCGGTTACGATTGAACGCCAGTAGTTGTAATTAATGCCTGCGACGTTAGATTTAATCTTAAAAGCGACCTGACCAGCCATATCAGGTATAATTAAAGTTCGATATGTCGCGGTAAGCGTGCGCTGCGATGCGCGCGAGCCATATCGCCCGTATTGCGCAACGTTTCCCGTGCACTTGTAATTTTCATGCAAACAGGTTTGAGTTAGTAATATAGGAATAAAAATATGCTCTCTGCGTTAAAAATGTACGTTACTGTGGCAGCATTTAACGGCGATTTTTTAAGGGAAATTATTGATGCCATTGCTTAGGGCATACTGGCTGTGCTGCGAGAAATATTGGATGCCTTGAATGTCAAAAGTAGTAAAAAAAAATATGCTCTTGCATTGAAGTTGGGAGTTATGCAGAATACTCTACCAAGCTTCAAAGTAGCTCATTTTCATCCTTGTGGTATGCAAACTTTTGGCAATGAACACCTGCACGTATGAGTACTAAGTTACTGTGCCAGGCAAGATAAAACATAAAAAAAGCCAAAAATGTTCAAATTTAAGGAAAAAAAATGCTTAACTTGTTGCCATGGTGACAACACTGCAAAAGGAGGTTGTCCAGTGCTATACAGCCAACCAGCTAACCTACTTTGCATTGAAAGCCCATTGAAACCCATCTTCCCCTCCGTTTGGTTTGCAAAGGGGGTATGTACTCTTCACAGAGGAGCTGAAAATGATGTTTTCTGGAAAGAGAAAGGCTGTAAAAGGCACTCCAATTTCAAGGCAAGGCCTTCCAGAAGCCCCATGTTCAAAAGGACATGAAAGGCTGCAACCGTGGCGACTTTTGATAAGTGAAACCTATGTTGCAACTTCGGAAGCCGTTTTCTCAAAACAGTTTTTTTTGCCACCTATGTCGCTTGTACCAGGGATTTCTTCGTGACCACTGGGTCTATTTTGATTCCGTTTCTTGCATTACATTCCTTGATGAACAGTTCAGGTCGTGACACTTTTGGTTTTCCAGATTTGTTTTTTGTGACTTTTTTATTGAAATAGTCGTTCACAGTCGACATGCCTGTTGCACATTAACCTCTAAAAAAATGAAAACCAAAAAACATTGTGTTGTAAAAAAAAAATTCTAAAACTGTCACGACCTCGTCCATTCATTTGGGAATGCAAAGCACTTCGAACAAGTTTTCTATCGTGTTTTATAAGCCGCTCAAGCTCGGTACAAGCGGAACAGAAAGAAAATTTAATACATAAAAAAGTTTTCAAAATATTAGTTTGAAATTTTTATGGTGTTATCACGGAAGCATTTCCAGTTGCTGTGCCAATTTTCATCAAAATCCACAAAGAAATAAAAAAGTTGATTTTGAAAGCCACGTCCCCCCTTAATGCTGATCTGTTGACTTTCAGGATCACTGGACTGTAGCCGGCCCTTCTTGATAATGGCATTCTAATCCAGTGTTATTCTGTTTTTATTATTTATTTTTATTTATATTTAGTTGCCTGTGTGCGTGTGTGTGTGTCTTCCGCAGACGACTTCGTCGCCAAAGTCAAGGATGTTCTCGGAAGCTCGTTACCGGCACTGGCGTCGTACGCGTTGCCAGCGCTCCTCAGCGGGCGGGATTTCATCGGCCTCGGTGACTGCTCCATGTCTGAAAAAGTCATGTCGGTGAGTACTTGGTTGTATCTTGTTCTTTTCAACTGCTAAAGGCACTAGGCACACTTTAGAAGGGCACATGAAGATAAAACACAAGTTTGGTTCATTTGAAAGATTGCCTCGTTAGAATCATGCTGACACCACTTTTAACACGTACTTTGCTCACATAAGCTATGTAATTTGGAAAAGAGGGAATGGCCATGCGACTCACTAGCTCATTTCCCGCAACAGCACCTATGATGTCATATGCGCAGCTGTGCGATTGGCTGAGGCTGGCAAAAGCAAACGCAAATTAGGCACGGCTTATACGCTTGCTGAACGCGTTTTTTGCGCTTAAATGTAATGCCTGTTCATTTTACAGCAGTAAGAATGGTGGGAAAGGTTATCAAAGTTACGAAAATACACATAAACATGAAGTACCGGTGGACACTGTTGTTGGTACTGGGCGCACTATGCTTGTTTTAGCTGCACAGCTGTCCGCCGCTTTGGAGTTGCCTTACGTGACACTGGCCGATTGGCATAAGCGACGTTGTCGTCTTACATGACCCTGTTTGTCGAGCATACGCCATGTCTAACGGAGCAATGACTTACTACCGCAACAAAAACAAGCCACGTGCAAATACAGTCACAAACAACGGTCCATGGATGAGTATCGTAGCGCCATCTGGGAGGACTGACGGCAAGCAAGGCTGCAGAGCCGGATGATTCAGTGGAATTTTGTTTGCATATGCGCTCTTATGACTTCTTGGCAGACGTCGCGGAAGCACACGGTTTGGCGGGAGAATCAAAATCCTAACCTAAATTGATTAATTTGTCAGTGACTACGGCATCATTTGCTGCCGGACAAGCGCCGGGGGCACTATAAAACACGAAATCTTTCTAATAAAACAAACTTGTATTGTCTGCATGGCCCTTTTAATGAGAGTCAAGCTTAATAGGGCAGATTTTTTTTTATATATATATTGTCAATCGCACGTCGGCGTTAATCTGCATTTCACTTACCTATTGTGATTGTTGGATGTGCACTGCTGTACACAGGTCATGGGTTTCAATTTGCTGGCTATGGAGGTTGTGTTTTTGGCGGAGGCAGAGAACAAAGGTGCCCACGTGCGAATGGTTTCTCACTGCGTCATGGGATCATGAAGATAGCACACAGCTCTCCTCTATTTGAAAGATTTGGCAGTTCATGCGTCACTGCAGTTGTTTTCATGCAGGAAACGGGGTTGCTATTGTCACGTAAAAAGAATGCATAGGACGGCAAATTTCAAATTACCGCTTTTTCGAAGGGAAGCTTGCGACGTACTGAAGGTGCGTTCTTGATGGCGAGAAGACAGGAAAGAAAAGTGCTTGCTGACTTCGTGCTCTCTTTGCAGGATGAACCCTGGTTTGAGGTTTATATTCGTCTGAAATTTGACTACTTGATCCCAATCCGGATCAGTTTGACAATTTGGCCCGGACCCCCAACCACGAGGCAGAGATAATTCGAAGGATAAGAATGGGGCGGAGTGCATTCGGCAGGCATTCTCAGATAATGAATGGCAGCCTACCAGTGTCGCTGAAGAAGAAAGTGTACGACAGCTGCATCTTACCGGTACTCGCCTACGGGGCAGAAACTTGGAGGCTCACTAAGAGGGTTTAACTTAAATTTAGGACGACTCAGCGGGCTGTGTAACGGAAGATGATAGGTGTAACATTACAGGACGAGAAGAGAGCGGAGTGGGTCAGGGAACAAACACGTGTTAAACATATTAGTAGAAATTAAGAAGAAGAAATGGACGTGGGCAGGGCATGTAATGAGAGGGAAAGATAACCGTTGGTCATTAAGGGTAACAGAGTGGATCCCTAGAGGAGGCAAGCGTGGCAGGGGGCGGCAGAAAGTTAGATGGGCAGATGAGATCAAGAAGTTTGCGGGGATAAAATTGGTGGCAGTTGGTACAGGACCGGGATAATTGGAAATGTATGGGAGAGGCCCTTGCCCTGCAGTGGGCATAGACAGGGTGATGATGATGATGATGATAACTTGAATCCGATTGACCTCTCATTATTCCAATGAAGAAATAAGCGGACCTCCAGAATTTGGCTTCAGTTTCAAAGGCATCAACCAATCCATGTGGGCTACTTTGCGACGTTGCGCGATGGCTTAGTTTGGTGGTTGCAGGAAACTGCCTTGAGGTGTCGTAACACTGTCTTATTCTTCTCCAATTATCCTACCTAATTAGTACAGTTTGTGTTGACCTTGACAAATTTGTAGTTTGCCGTGGCATTTTTTTTTTTCCTTTTTTTTTCAGTGAAGTAAATTTGTACTTTGTTTTTGTTGGTTCATTTAAAGGCCATCTAGGAATTGCAGCCTTAGAAGCTGCTTTGTAATAATTGTACTCATTTAGCCTGTTTCTATTCCTACTGCTATCTCACGCGTACAATCTAGCTACATATTTCGTGAAACTGAAAATTGCAGAGCTGGCATTTTTACTTGCAAGGCAACTATCGCGGTTTTGTTTTGGAATTTGCACATATAAATAAAAAAAAAGCCCTAGTGCTTCAACAATAAAGACATTGCTATCCTGACGTTGTGTACCCCTCCCTTTTTCTTACCGACCAACAGTTCCTTCCGTCCGTTGTGATGCATTGCCAGCGAAACATCAAGACAGAGTCCAGAGGCCCAGTGGTGAGTGGAGGACTGTATTTCCTCATTTTGCGGGATTTCGACCCCTTGGGTGTTCCTCTTTAACCCTCCTTAACAGGGCTTCTTCTGTGTAGATGGTCTTGCCGTAGATAGACGAAAAGATGCGTCACGTTGCAAAGCTCCCTGTAGCACTGTCGAGCACGCCAACGGCGCAATTGTCAGCAAGGAGGAGGGGCGTCGGCAAAGTCCATGCTTTTGTAATTAGAAAAAGAGTATTTGCGCATTAGAAGGCAAGCACTCTGTCACTCAGAAGAAAAATCTACAACTAGTGCATTGTGTTGGTGATGCCATACGGAGCTGAAACGTGTGCAATATGTGGGGTTCTTGGGGGCGACCTAGTTAGTACTACGGTGTAGGCCACAATGCTAGCTCCCAGTGTGTCAACCATGAGGGCCCCCACGTCTTCGGCAGCCCAGCCAGGTTCGCCGATGCGAGAACACAGTGAGCTGTAGTGCGCAAGCACAGCCGTTTATTTGGGAACTCCCAAAGCATGCGAGCACAAAGCTCGACGGCGCTCACGAATCACGCCGTCCGTTTGTGGTCGCGAACGGGAGGCAGGCACTCGCAGCGCGCGACAAAACAGTTGCCTCCTGAGATGCAAGGTGTTCCCCCGATCTCTCCCAGGCCGGTTCTCCGATCTCACTCTCTCTGTCTTCCGTGCGGACATGTTTGCGCAGCCAGCGCGCCTATGTGGTGCACGGACCGGTGGTACCACCTCAGGGTGTCAACAAACCAGTAAAGCGCCGGACCAGTTTCAGCGCATCGCGTCTCTCCCCGAAGTGCGCACCGGCTCGGGATCGCAGTTCTCCATGATTCCCACAAACTGGGCGCCTTACTAAACTACAAAGCAAACTTAGGTCGGCCCAACAGGCCACGGAACAAATAATGATAGGAGTAACACTGAGGGGCAGGAAACAAGCTACCTGGATCAGGGAACAAACTCAGGTACATGATATAGTGCAAGTAAAGAACAAGTAATGGGACTTGTGCTGGCCATGTAGTGAGACGAACCGGCAACCAGTGGACAATTAGGGTAACAGCGGATACCAAGAGATGGGTCTAGGAACAGGGGAAGGCCAGTAACCCGATTTAGGGATGAAATAAAGAAATTTGAGGGTAAACTTTGGACTCGAGCAGCGCAGGCGAGGAGTAATTGGAGGTCATTAAGGGAGGCCCGAGTAGGCTGATGGTGATGATTAAATAGGTAGACTTAAAAGTGAAAAGCACTTGAGAGCAGCCGTATTTATTGCTTTAAGCAGTTGCTAATGAACAACGCAAAAGGCACGTGAGGCTACCGGAGCACGGAGCGCATGCCGGATTGCATCGTCCCATTTCTCCGGCCAATTGCGGGCCGCTTTTCCAGGCAGCCAGTGGTCCGCGCCCCAGCAAATGGCACTGGCTTTCCAGGCACTAATCACCTTTTTTTTTTTTTTTTTTAAGCTCCCAGGGCCTTCAAGACTAGGCGCGTCCACGCAGTCTCTCTCTGAAAGGGGAGTGAAGCTTGTCAGGTTATACGTTTTGGATTCAATTAGACTTTATAAGTTACACTGGCTTTCAGGAGGTTTTAATATAAGCAGTTAGTTTGGCGCTGCCTATGCAGTCATCCCTGAGCGTAACCCTGTCCGATTCCAAGATTTCTTGGAATGATAACCAATTGCATGATTTAATAATATCTGACTTTTCTTTTTTTTTTTTTTTTTTTTTTTAAGTGGAGGAGGTAATGATAATTTGTGATTACAGTCGACTCGCGATAATCCAAACTCAAAGGGGCCCCAGGATTTTGTTTGAATTATCAGAAGTTCTCATGTATATATGACTCTGGACAAGGTGACAGCTCGCATTATGATCAGGCTTTGATTTCAATCACATTCAAGTGTTTTTAAACCCTAACTGCACAAAATAAACAGAAAGCAGAGGCATAAGGTCCACAAGCCGAATCACTTTCGTAACCGCTGTGTGGTTTTTTTTTTTTTTTTTTTTTTTTTTTTTTTTTTGCTGACACGTGATTTTTTTTTTGGACAGCCAATCATGTTTAGACGGTTTTTGAGGCCTGTTTATTTTCTTTTCTTTTTTTCCCCCCTAATTTGCACCGTAGGAACGGTAAATAAGGCTAGAAAGGTGAGAAACATCATGGTCTACCATACTTGTGCTTTGTTTTGAAAGTTTGTTTACTAGCAACGCCTTTTTGCTTGAAGGCTTGAGGCACTTATTTTTCATTTTTCCACTGTTGTGATTATATAAGCGCGCAAATTTTCAAGTATTTGTGGGAAAGCAGTAGATATTTTCCGGTGTGGACACGCAAAAAGTATGAATGAACCGAATGATGGAGTTGGAATTAAGTGGCTTTTTCAATACATTGAAAGAATAGTGGGCCAACCAAAAATTTGAATTTTGTTTGAATTAACTGAAAGTACGGATTATCAGAGTTTGAATTATCGCCAGTCTACTGTACCATTTTGTCATCTGGACCCTCGGAGAGGAGATGATGATGATAAGTTGGGTAATAATTTGTGATCAAGTTCTCTGCGCGTGCTCGTACACCGGTTCCCTGGCTGCGGGATGACCGTTCAGAGGCGATGAGAAGGAATCGCCCTGGCAGCTACCTGTTTTTCTCTGTGATTCGATACACGTTTAAAAAACATGAAAACATTTACTCCGCTGACGGATGCGTTGGTTGCTATAAGTGTATCAGACAGCCCTGTCAGCCCCAAGTCGTTGTGCAACCAACGCCGCCTGTATAATCCTTGCTTAACGCGAGAGTGAAAAATGGCCAAACAGCCACTCTCCTGTTGCTCTCTCCTACCCTTCCCCGCTCCGTAGCCTTTCTGCGTGCTTTCATGTCCGCCAGCCAGCACCGCTTCTCGGAAACTATGCAAAACAGTTGACAGTTTCTCTAGTGTTCCCCAGACGGCGCTCCGACGCCTTCGAGGCAAGCTGACAGACACTCGCTGTAGAAGTGGGTTCAGTGTTCGCGACTCGCGAGCAGTCACGTAAGGCGGGATGTCCGCCGGTGTGCGCCACATACCGGATTTGTGCCGGAACTAAGCGTCCCTACCACTCCCATTGGAAAGTGGACGACGCGTTAAGCAATGCTTATACAGGTGGCGTTGGTGCAACGTTTGCGTAATCGTCTTGTCAGTGTAGTGTGTAGTCTGAAAATTGTCATGCAGTGAAGAACGAAGTGAGGTTATTGCAAAAATTAACGTTTATTGGAGCGACCATGTGCTCTATGGAGAACTTAAAAGAGGACCCTGGTCTTAAAGGGAAGGTGAAGCAGTTTTAGAATTAAAAGAAAAGTTGACTAGCAGCAAGTACACATTGAATAGTTCATGTGTACGAAATATTTTTGCAATACATGCAATAGAAGCGGCGCAATGAGCAATGAGCAAACAAAAGTGGCCCGATGCCCCGCCCCCATCTCGCCGCGCGATGCCGGAAGACCGAAGAGCGCGGGCGAAAACCGGCTGAAAAACGTCATACCTGGACTTCCGGCCGGATCGGCCGCCTCGGCCATGCTCTTTTCGCCGTGTTTCTTTGTGAATGATACTTGTTGTTGTTGTGGTTGATAGCACTCATTTGTACAATTTTCGTGTTCAAAAAGTATGCACGAACGCCAAACGAGGCATACGTTATAATGCCGTATTCCTAAGCAGAATAATGCCACGCCGGGATGCTTGATAACATACGGAAGCGACAGCCGAGGTGGCTGTGCTTGATGACAGAGAGTTTACTACACTACGTTAAAAATACTTTGTAAACCGCTGCAATGCGTTTTTTTTTTTTTTTTTTTTTTTTTTGATGCGACGGACGTGAATGCTCACATTAGATTCTAGATTTAGGAAGGATGGGAAATACTGCTGTACTTTGGCCGGGGATGCTTCGTTTCATTCCAGAAACCAAGTCACATTTGTTCAGGAAATACTTGCTTCGTTAAACGCGTCGGTTTTCTTTCCCTATGGGCTCAGGACAGTGTTCAAAAAAACAATTTTTTGGCGAAACTAAAACAAGGGGCCAATCCTGATAGAAGTTCTCTCCCGGCTAAGAGGTAAACAGTATTCCGACAAAGTGAAAAAGCCAAGACAACCAGATTACTTATTTTGCAAGTATACATGTCCCGATAAGGTGATGTTTGTCTGGAATTAAAAAAAAAACACCACTCCGAACCACCACCGTGCCATAATTTGTGTTGACTGCGGGGGCCTAATTTTTTGCCCAATATTCCGTGTGGCTGCATATTATAACCTGGCAAGCACTTGTTGTCACTGAACCTAAAGTGTGCTCCAGTGATGTCGGTGATATATATAATGATGATACTAAAAAAATTAGGAGCGAAGAGTAAATATACGGCCTCTGTCCGACTAGCGCGGTACATGCTTAAATCTAGAAATGCTGAAACAGGCCAACGATTCATTACCACAAACGTTTGGTGATTGTTACCTGAAGTAACGTAACTACAACGTAACTGCCTTGTCCGACTGGTCTGTTAATTATAACGAGGTGGCCGTAATATTGTAGCAGAATGCGCAACGCACAAGCGAAAATCAAGCCCTACTACAGCCAATAATGCTGAGCAGGCACTAGTATGCTGCAGTGTTTTCAGAATAAATGCATGTGAAGCAGTAATAAGACGCCACTCATCGAAGTGCAGCTAGCAATCGCGGAGGCGCCGTAGCGCCGCTGCCGAAATTGCGCGCGCGTGTGGGTCTGTGTACGGGGATGAGTAACGGGGCTGGGGTGGGCGACAACGAACAAAGGAAATGCGGAAGCAGAGTCTGCTTGTTGGTTTATGCGTGTACCGGCAAGATGTGTCTCGCATATACGTTTACAGCGAATGAACGCTATTTTTTCGCGCAGTGCACGTACAGCCGGTAAAAGGCTTGTCTATAACACAGCTTTGGTACTCTCAGCCCTATCCTGCCCCGACGGAGCGGGATTTTAATAAAACGACTGCGGAATTCTGAAGTCTTAGCCCTTCGCTTTTGCCTCCGACATGTTTGGAACGAGTATGTTTCGGCAGTTTTCGGTAGTAGCTGGTTGAAGTTGAAATCGCTGTTATAGACAAGCGTTTTACCGACTGTACGTGCTTTTCGCTGGTAGATTGTTTATAAAACGCCCATTAATCTTCGGCATAAATGGTTCTGTGTATAATAATTCAGTTAAGGCAGTGCCTAATATTAACATAAGGTATAAAATCCCCCTTACTGGTTGCCTAATTCAAAAATATTTTGATGGAACCCACTAGTCGACGTCACAGTCACGGCTTTGGGGTTCTCTGTCGTGTAAAGTAAATTTAAGCTCCAAGATAATTGAACCAACAGCACGGGAAATTATAAAACAAACTTCCAGTCATGTGCGAAAATTAAACTGCAAGCTAAATTGCCGCAAAGGCAACCGTGCGATCGTTCGCAATGCTTCCGACAACCCGCGCGGCCGAAGGGTGTCCTCCTTTGACGTCATGACGGGCGCAACCAATCAGGGGCGTCAAAAGACGAAAAGCGCGCGTCTTTCAAACGGGGCCGCGCTTTTTGCAAGATAAATGCCACTTGGACTCATGTACGATAAATTTCAATGTGATATTCGGAATCAGCGCGCAAGAAAGTATATAACTGTTAATCTAACTCAAATTTTTTGGAAAGCGCTTCAGCTTCCCTTTAAGGATTGAAAATTTGCCAAAAAAAATCAGTTTCTGTACTAATTTTATTTGCAGTCTACAGGTCTCAAAGAATTTACCTGACAAAATTTTATAGCTGTACCATAAGCATTTACAAAGCTGGCGCCATTCGAAGTCACCTAAATGACCATTTTGCCTACCGTATTTATTCGAAAATAGGTCGAGCACGAATATAGGTCGACCCCCTAAAAATTGAAGTCGCCGAAAAAAAAAAATAATATATTCGATTATAGGTCGACCCATACTTTTAAGAAAAAAACTTGAGGAAACTTTTCAAAACTCCCATTTATTTACAACGTGGTCACCTCACTGGTCGGAGCCACACACTGCGTCGTCGTCGGAACTTGCGCCGCATGCGCCGCAGTTCATTACCCACCCCCGCTCCCGACTGGCTTTGAAGGCTGAATGGCCAATCCCGCTTCGCAGCGCTAACTGTTGAGCTTTGGTCTGAATATCTTCGCAGGACACTCGGTGTCCTTTCGCACGCTCCTCTTCCACGTGCAGCCGGAGTTTTTTCTCGAGAGCATCGTGCCTCCCACCACGAAACGCACGACGCAGTCCCCTACAAGCAAAAAGTTCGTCCCGCTGTTTCCGCCATCCCCTGATCAGCTTTTCGTTAACGACTAACTCTCGCTGAGCGGCGCAGTTGTTCAAGTTCTCAGCAAACAGGATCACCCGGCGCTTAAAGTCCGACGTGACATCGCGAAATGCGCACGAGGAAAACGTTGTGTGCGGAAATCACAACGAAGCAAACACAAAGAAAGCGCATGAAACGGAGAACGGGAGATAGTAGAGACAGCGAGCGAAGCAGGCAACGCCGTTCCGTTCACGAGGTGGCTACGCTAGGTGGCGAAAGTCACCTTTACCCCCACCTCGCGCTAGCCGCTACCGCGGCTCCGAAGTCACCAAGCCAAGCCAATCTGGCTCTCTAGCCAGTACGTAAGCTGGCTGGTGCGGTTCGGCTAGAGTGAACTCTAGTTCGGCCGCAGGTAATGCGCGATAGCCGGCAGTGACTGTGGGTGGTTTTCTTACGCTGATTGTTTTGTTATTTTTTCTTTATTTTCTTGCCTGTCTTTGTTCTAGATGCTCCGCGCTGCTGCCTCAAATTGAGGAGCGCCGGGCGCGACGGAGAAACGGATCGCTCGGTGCGCTCGCCATTTTTGATCACGACTATAGGTCGAGGTTCTTCGGTCACGATTATAGGTCGACCCTCAATTATTAAGCACATTTTCGGAAAAAAAAGGTCGACCTATATTCGAATAAATACGTATGTTTCCAAATTTCATGCCGTGTTTCCTCAGAACCAGATTTTTTTTTTTTTTTTTTTTTTTTCTCACGAGGTCAATTGTCGGGTACAATATCTTTGGATTAACTGGTCCGATTTGCATCATTCTTGCTTCATTCGAAAGCTTGGGAAGTGAAAAGAGCAATAAAACCACAAAAATATAGCATTTCTGTTTGCTGGCACAAGATTTTATGCCGCCCGTTTCACGAACACATTGGTAATTGATGACCTGACATTTGTGAAATATACAGTGTTTGCAGAAACAATGCTAAAGTTACTTGTGTGTTACAGTTGCACTCCCTGGTCTTTCTAGAGCACAAAAGGGTAAAGGTATGAGTATCTCTCAGGTAGATAATGAAAAAATTGCCCGAAGCGGAATGGCATAACATGTTTCACAACTCTGACCTTACACCACATAGACAAAAACTGACTGCATATTTGTGCTCAGGATGCTGGGAGACACCTTATGTGTAAACGTAAAGCTCATAGGTTAAAAAATAACGAAAATGTCCTCAAGACCAAGCGGTGAAGAAGGAGTCAATGAAGTGATGTGCACAAACAAGCGGCGATGAATCGAATGCCGTGGCACTTCTGCACACATTTATCTACAGTGCTCTGGTTACTAGATGCATCCATTTCGATCGAGAACATTTTAAATTAAACAAGAACAGTCTGGGAGAGCGGCCGCAATGCAACACCCTTTTCCTATCAAAACAGCATTGCCGTTGTGCCATACAAAAGAAGAGGTAAGCATGCGGTTTGCTTAGACGACAGTGTAGGACAGGTGGACGCAGCCAGAGGCCGGCAACAAAACGCCTGTAAACAAGTTGAATAGCATGGTTCGCGGCAATATTGTGTGCAGAGCACTTTAGGGGCTCGCCTTGTCATCGTAGCTTGCTCGCTGGACCCAAGTAGAGCCGCATGTCGTTCCATCGTCGCACCATCCCATGGAGGCTTCGAAAGCCAAGCAGTTTGTATAGTAATAAGGGTTCGAAACTTGTGAACCGCTGGCACTTGTCATACACCTCCCCGTTGTTTAGGGCAAAGGAAACTGCAGGTACATATGAAGCAAAGTATACAGGATTAACCGGCAGTGCCCGCGTTTGTTTATTTAGGAACGCTCGTTGGGCTGGTTTTTGCGATAGTAAGCGAAAAAAAGTGGTGGTGCAACGCCGGCACGTGCGGGACGAAAAGCAAGCACAAAAAGAACAGAACTCCCGCTGGCGCAGTTTCGGGCAGGGGGTGCGCGGCGAGCACTGCGAAGGCGGGAAATTTGAATTGCATTGGGTGGTAGCAGTGAGCGAACCACGGCGCTACAGCCCACTATGGCGAATCACTGCTGTGCACTTCCGACAGCTTTTACATTGAGTGGAACGTTTTTTTGCTTTCATTTCGAACTCCACCTTTGCTTATCCCCGAAGCAGCAAGCGGGGTTGCGGGCACTCAATGCCCTCGTGTCGTCACCCACTGTGCAGGCGATGCTGCTGGCGTCCAGCTGCCGGCAGGTTCGGGACATCTACAAGTACTTCCGCGACACTGGCCGCTCCCTGGATCTGGAGTGCCTGGAAATCTCCGAGGAGACCTCCAACGACAAGGAGGACTTCCAGTCGGGCAAGTCTTCCTCTTCCCCGAGTCCCCCGAGCTTCCGACTTTGACGGACGCCGGAGCGTGGCACCTTTAGAGGGGCCATGAAGACAAAATGCAAAATTGTTCAGTTTGAAAGAGCTAGCTAGCCTCTGGAAACTCGCTCTGCTTCCTTCTGGCCACGGAAGACGTATTTTAACAAAAAAAGCAAGAAATATTGAATCACTTTCAAATTTTACGCTTCCGCGACATAGTACGGGCAGGAGTGATTGCACGATATGTAACAGTGTGCTAACTGCTTGTTGGCATTTAAGTGATACGACCAAACGGAATTAGGGGCTCCACTACAATCGCCCGGTCACGTTTTTTGGGGCGGCTCAGACGGGCAGCAGCCAATAGCACAAACGAGATTCCGTGGTGTCATAGAGAAGTTGCCGGATAACGGTGCTGCCAGTTTCATCACACAGCTTCAAAGACATAATCGAGATATCAAAGAGAGCATATGAAGCAGTGGCGACTCCCCGGCCACTGTCCGGCCGGATTTCTCTATGTTGGTACGAAATCTGGTTCATGTGATTGGCGGCCATTGACCTAAGCCACCGCCAAGGGACCTGACTGGGCGCCTGTAGTGGGGCCTCTAGTTCTTCTCTTTAGTTCTTGTTTAGGGGCCTCTAGGACTTGTCTTTAGTTCTTGTTTAGGGGCCTCTACGTCTTGTCTTTAGTTCTTGTTTAGGGGCCTCTAGTTGTCTTTAGTACTTGTTTAGAGGCCTCTAGTTCTTGTCTTTAGTTCTTGTTTAGTGGCCTCTAGGTCTTGTTTAGGGGCCTCCAGGTCTTGTCTTTAGTTCTTGTTTAGGGGCCTCTAGGTCTTGTCT
This sequence comes from Haemaphysalis longicornis, assembly GCF_048455015.1. Classification (NCBI taxonomy): domain Eukaryota; kingdom Metazoa; phylum Arthropoda; class Arachnida; order Ixodida; family Ixodidae; genus Haemaphysalis; species Haemaphysalis longicornis. Next base: position 49,362,805 of record NW_027526385.1, on the reverse strand, counting down.
TTAGTTCTTGTTTAGGGGCCACTAGTTCTTGTTTAGGGGCCTCTAGTTGTCTTTAGTTCTTGTTTAGAGGCCTCTAGTTCTTGTCTTTAGTTCTTGTTTAGTGGCCTCTAGGTCTTGTTTAGGGGCCTACAGGTCTTGTCTTTAGTTCTTGTTTAGGGGCCTCTAGGTCTTGTCTTTAGTTCTTGTTTAGGGGCCTCTAGGTTTTGTCTGGCTCGTGTGACATCTTACCTACCCATAATACGTCACCGCAAAGTGGAATTTGAAAGTTGGCAATATTTGTTGCGCTTTTTCGGTTAAAAAGTGCTTTTCGTGGCTGGCATGGAGCTGAATGAGTTACCAGAGGCTAGTTCGTTGAGAGTGAACATACTGTAGCCGACCGGTTTTTCGGACCTGGAAGGGAACAAAAAATAGTCCGAATGAAAGAGCAGTCCAAAGATCCGCGAGTCACAAAAAACGAACTTTATTTCATTTAAACAGGACCGAAGAAGTCGCGAATAGTTCCTTGCCTCAAATTCCTTTTTCGTGTGAGAACGTCTGCTTGCATCTCTGCAAACGTCACATTTTATTTGTAAACATTGGACGACGACGCCAAAGCATTGGCAATGTCTTGCGTTGACGGTTGCGAGCGGTCGGGAGTGTCTTCGTTGGGAGTCGGAGTCGCTTTCTGGCCGCATGGTCACTTTGTGCACGATCTCGTCGTCTGTTAGCTCCGCGCACAACGGTATGTTGTTGTCCACTGCAGCAAGCTCTCGGAATGTCACGAAAGATCAACGTTGGTTACCTCGGCGAGAGTCAAGCCAATCCCCATCCAATCCAAAGCTAGCCAGGTGCTTAGGATTCAAAATGGCGTTGTCCTGGAGTTGCATCGTGGCACTGTTGCAGAAAAATTTGTCCGAAAAAAATAAAAATTTTGGCTTTATTTTGTCCGAAATATCCGTTGTTCATATACATTACTCGTATGGGACAACTGGCAGTTCCTGGAATATCCAGCAAGTTGGAATTTTCGGAGTCCGAAGAAACGGTCGGCTACTGCAGTTGTATTTTGTCTTCGTGGCCCCTTTGTGAAATCTGGACGGAGGAACGTTAGGCAGTTGGGTCTTTGGGGCCGAAAAACGGTCAAAGAAAGCGTTTTTGGAAAAATGGCATTTTCAGCCTCCACGGCCATTTTTCTATCAGTCTGTAAATTTCCTCATCAAAAGGCACCATATTTTGTTGTTATTACATTATAGTAGCATTTTAAAGTGCACTCTACAGCTCAGTTTAGTGCAGAATTCGATGGTGAAATGGCATTTTTCTTGCAATGCAAAGCGAGCATTTCATCCTCAGATATCTCGGCACCCAGAGCAGGTACAACTGTAACTCTTTTTGCTTCTGATACCGAAATGTGTGGAGAGTACAATGTTCGGAACAAATTTTTCAAATGGAGGCTTTGGAAAATTATTACTGCGTTCAACTGGCACCACCTGCGAGCCATTTCTGGCAGAGTGCGGGAGAAGCGAAGTTCACTGTGTTGTAAAATGACCAAAAATAGCTGAATCAAAAAAGTTCTTCCTATGTTGTATTCTTTAGTCATTTGTCTGCCTAGCCACGTGGTAATTGCCATACTGTATGGAGTGGTTATTTTGTAACTGTGACCCAAAATAATGACAATTAATCATCAATTAACTCGAAATATAATCAACTTACAAACAATCTAATGGCAGATGTGAAATCAGCACAGAGAACTCTATAATGCAGTGCAGTTTCATTAAAATTGGTTGGTAAATAAAAAAAAATAGCTCCAAGACCGGCCTGCCCCCTTAACTGAAGCAATGCGTGCCCCTTGCAGAGTTCCACATGGCCATCGCCACGGTGACCACGATGCAGAAAGTGCACAGTGCCGGGCACTTTGACTTTGGCACCATCTCTGTGGTCATCCTCTACGGAATGGACGAGCTCCTGGAGAGCAACCACGGCGAAACCATCGAGAAGATCGTCAAGGACCTGCACGTGAGTGCCGCTTGGGCGATGCGGGGAGGGGCACAGTACGGAAACTGTTTGTGGGGGGGTTTGGCATATGTACACGTTTTCCTTGCAACTGTCTCCACAAGCATGGACGGACCGGAGGCATTCAGGGGGGCAGAGAGAGAAATACTACTGGGAGGCTGAAATGCTACTTACAGAATAGAAATGTAACTCGGATTTTATTTCAGCCTGTGTCGCTGGTTGGGGAGCTGAGAATTTGTGCTTGAACGATGAAGTATGCCTCCGGTGTGTGCGTACTCAAGGTTTTGAAAGTAGTGTGGCTTTGACTGGTTACCACAAAATCCGGTCTAACCCAAACTCACTGTTGAATGTCCTTGTACTAAATGTCTTATCGAGTCTGTTACAAACACTTGAATAGTTCAGTGGTCATACTGCCTGTCTCGGTACACACTGTGCCTAACGGTGCAGCTACGTGAAATTCTTTGCACCATCCTTTCCCATGGGGGGGGGGGTCTCCCTGAGGGTCTCCCTGAAGCTCTCCGTCTTGGTTGTACAGTCACATTTCACCTCAACAAAATCTCTGCTTCAACAAAATTTTTGCACGTCCCATCAATTTTGCTGTAGCAGGATTCGACTGTACTGCCTTTCCTAAACATCCAGGGCTCCTTACCAATGCACTTAAAATTTGCTTCAGCTACAGGAAGACCCTTTTTCCATGTGGGGGAGGAATGGGTCCCCCTGAAGAGAGGGTCTCCCTGACCGTAGGGTCTTCTGCCAACAACAGTAACGAGTGGCTACTTGGGGCGCCGTTCCTCAGTTCGCCTTCCCCTCGGCGCCTCATTCAAACAAACACTTTGCCCTGTCGCGCCAAACTGCACCTAATTCATCCCACCCTGTATCACAGTCCCCCAACTGCCCCGCATGTGGCTTGAGAGACACCATCATCCGTACCATTTGGGCATGCAACAACGACCCCTTCCCACTCATCCGTACACCGCCAACTACGTATCGCAATAAAGTGTATTTCTCTCTCTCTCTCTCTCCCCTCGGCTTCCTTGTGCATGTGGGAAACAGGCGGAGCGCCAGCTGGTGGCCTTCAGCAGGAGCTGGCTGCCGGACATCAGCGGGGCGGTGCTCGCGCTCGCCAAGAACCCCGTCATCGTCTACGTCGGCGACGTCGAGACGCGGGCGCTGCCGAGTGGCCTCGAAATCGACGTCCGCGTCTTCGACGATGAGGCGGCCAAGAAGGCAGAGTGAGTGCTCACTTCTCTTCCCCACTTTTCCCATCCCTTTCGTTGTGGGGGGAGGGAATTTACATGCGGGGTCAACGCAAAAGTTCTCAATGTAAGTGTTGGAATGCCAATGTATCTGGGGGCACATTTTGACGACGCATATCTCGGACCACAAGCTCAGTTCGGGAAGTTTTTTCCTGGGTACTGAGCTCTAATTGGTAGTTGCCTGCAACATCGCAGTTTGAACTGCTGACCTTAACTGTGTTTCCCAAGATGGCAAGTTGGGAAGGCAACCATGTGCCATACGAAGTGCATATGCAATTATATCCTAAGCCCTATGAGACGGGTTTGATCCCGGCCGCGGCGGGGATGGAGGCAAAAGTGAAACTGCCGGTGTGTCGAGATTTCGGCACACGTTAAAGATCCCCAGGTGGTCAATACTAATCCGTAGCCCTCCACTACGGCGTGCCTCGTGGCCCAGGTGTAACCTCAGTGCTCTAAACCCCCCGAATTTGAATTTGACCGTGTGCGCTTATCCAGAGTGTTGAATCAAGGCACGCCAAGGACGTTTGATGAACCGCAGTGAAGAAGCAAGGCCGGAAACCGCACTTGCTTCTCATGTCGACGCTGTGAATGGGCAGTAGAATTTTTGTTTCTATGATGGTGTTGAGCAGAATGCTTGTTGCGTAATGCCGTGAAATGAAATTATTTTTTGTATTCAATGTGCCGTTCACGCTTGTTTTGACTGTGCTGAAGTTGCAGCTATGGTCGATAAAATGAACAATAATAAACAGACATTGCCTAGAGCGTTAGTGATTGTCTTGATTTTCGATATTTGTAAGTTTCTGAGCCACTTAGCTTTTGCAGTGCTGTTGAAAGTCGACGTGTGTTTCTTTTGCAGCTACTAAAACATTTTCAAAGTGATTGTACCTTAAAGAGCAGGTTCGGCATTTTTTAAAGTCTTTTGCAGCTTTCATGTTGGTGCCTTACAGTCTGCGGTAAACAATGTTATCGATGCAAAGGCAACCCAAGAGGCTCGCACAGTGCAGACTTTTGTACATTTCAGCTACACGTGTTGTCAGCACAGAACTTTGGGAACATATTTTTGTTTCAGCAAGCTTTGTGCGGGCACGTGTAAGAGTTTAGCCTCACAGTTCGACGTGCTTGAGACGAGAGTGTCTATGCGTCAAGAACGCGCACGCTGTATTGACAAGGGTCAGAGAACCCGAAGAGCCAGAGTTGCTGCACTTTTTTTTGTCGCGCACACATGTCGACTGCTTTGCTGCTGCTTCGTCGGCGGACAACACTGTAGTGACGGTAACGGCCTGGGTTTTTTATATTTCCCATTGTGTAGCCTGCAAAGCTTACTTGAAGAAAGCCTGAGGAAAGAAGATGCTGGAAAGGTTAGTTGCCTTCACTGAGTCAACGCTGCTGCTGCCGACTGCTCCTCCTCTTGGCTTCTTCTACCCTGAACTGGTTGGCATGCACTGGCGGCGGTGGGCGGTTTTCTTGGTTCTCTGTGTGTGTGTGTCCGTGTGTAGCGACGGGACCTTCGACGGAGAGAGAGAGGGAGAAAAACCTGCGCAATGTTTTCGCTAAGAACGTTGACGCTTACTTTTTCAGGTCTTTTTTTAAATCAAGTAGTGAGTGAATCTCCCCGGAACGTCGGGTGTACGGTTAGGGTTCGTGGTATTTGAAGAAATTGGTGCACTGAAATTTTATTCTATTATTTTTTTTTCCAGCTTTCTGAATATTATGTTTCAGGAGAGAAATGAGGCTGGAAAATCTGCCAGACCTGGAAAATTTTGCAGATGTGCAAGGAAGAGTTCTGTAGCAATCACGACAGCCACTTTAAAAAAAAAAAAGTCCCAGCGGGACTTTCGCATTGCTGTGTTTTGAATGGCGTGTGCAGGGTGTTTTACAAAACTTGGTTGGAGATTGTAGTTATACAGTCGAACATGACTATATTGAACCCGTATACTTTGATTATTTCTGGTTACTTTATATTTGCAGTGAGAATCTATAACAAATATTATGCCCATATCAAGCAACGTGCGCAAAATGCCGCAGAAGTCTCCCCCCAAGTTGGCTTTCCCTCGGAGCGGAGAAGTTCCACCGGCACACCCCAGAAGTGGTTTAGCCTGGCCGTTCATGGGCAGCGGCAGCAGGCGGCTCTTGGAATGTAGCATCCAGATCCTAACGTAATGAATGCTGCTGTGTAAAGATATCGTGAAGTAGCCGACTCCTCACTGAATGCCCGACCATACTTAGTTGCCGAAAAATTCAACGTTTTTAATTTCAACCTCTCGCCCCAAGTTATGTGGAACACCCTGTAGACAGATATGTAGGCTCGGCACGCAAGATGGAGAAATAACTACAGCCAAGCTTTGAATCCTCCGCCTTTGTGTTTTCTCTGGACGTCAGGTCCACCCAGCACTGTCCTTTCCTTCCTAAAAGCCCTCATGTGGTTTCGCCCGCTGTTTCTTATCTGGTTTGTCTTTCGCAGACACTCGTTCTGGTGAAGACAAAGCGGAAAGCCAAGAACGCCAAGAAGTGGGTCGACCACAAGGAGTGAGTGTCCTTGCTATACCTCCCAACCACCGACCTCATCTGCCTCTTGCCTTAGATATTATGGGTCTTTATCAGCATCTGTTTCACGGACTAAGAGCAAGGCCGGAGGGGAAACGTCGCTTCCTAGGGCAGCCAGACGTCACAAGCCCTTGGCCTAGTTTAAAGGGACACTGAAGTGATCTGCAAACATTGCGGGATTACTAGCGCAAATTGTAGTCTGCAGTCTCTAGGCCATGTTTTGACTACTCTCGCTGCGTTTAGGTGGCTTTATTCAGTAGAAAAATCAATTTGAAGTTGCTGTCCTCCTCTCTGCATCCTCCTTGCTGATTTGTGACGTTCCGTATGACGTCAAAACGAAATGGCTCGGCTTGGCTGCGCTACTGCACGGCTCGCTGACCCTCCAAATGAATCAGTCGGCCCAGCGTTTAGTCGGCCGTCAGGTCGCAATTTGTCCGTGCAGTTGAAACTAAGCCACGGCACATTTGTGCCAGGAAGAACATGACTTGACTTTGTTAGTTTACAGTCTGTAAGTCCAAGTCGCTCCACACAAGTGCCCATGCGATGCTTCACTGACTGGTATGCTAGAAGGAAAATCTAAGGCCGATTGAAGGCAGGAGAACAGTCAGCAAAGTTAATATAGGTACGAAGGATTTAAAATATGCCTAAACTTTTATTGTGCAGCGTAAAACTAGCGTGCAGGGAGCACTTCTTGCGCTGGAGGAACAGGACAGCAGTCAACAGCACAACTACACATCTGCGAACGCTTTCCTGCGTAAGGAATGCAGTCGGTAGAGACGAGATATTGTGGGAATTTCAGCAACACTTTCTGCTCGAGCGCTATACATGAAATAGCCATCTAGACTGCCTGAAATGCTAAAACTAAATAAAAACGTAAACTGGCCACACATTACATACTTTATATTTTCATTCCCAGCTGCACTGCCTGGTAGCCGAGTGGTCTGGAGCGCTAGGCATATTGCTTTGCAAATTGCAAGTTTGAATCCCCAAAAGCACTTTTTTTTTTTAAGTTGATTTATTTTTGTTTGGGCAATGTTTTGTGTACTGAATTCACCATTATTGTGCTGTAACGTTCACTGCTCCACGAGTGAGTTTGCAGAGCATGTGCAGGCTGACACTGACGCGCTGGTGAATTCTCGTAGGCGTGGTGTTGCCATAAGCACCGACTGCTTGCGGGCACAGTCCCAAATCAGCCGACCCTTGGCCTGGTGCGAACACAGCTCTTGCGACACAGGCACGAGCCAGGCAAGCTCCAAAGATGGGGGAAAAGTGCACAGCTTGAGCGTCTGCGGTGACACGGAGGGCGTTCATCCACTGCGTGTGCGTCGCCTAGTGATTGTTACGATGCCAAGCCGTCCTATTAGGCTTATCTGAGGCATTTTACAGCCAACAGCACGGCAGAAGTGCGGTATGCCGATTACTGAGATATCGAGAATACCCAGCCAATGATAATGTCTGATCCAAGCACGTTATTTCACTGAACTGAAACCGAAACTTGTTTGAATTCTAATCTTGGACATCGTCTAATCATGTAGCACCTTGTATTGACGTCTCTGCGGTTAGTTGGTGCAGCCACCGCAAGCCACGCATGGCAGTTTTTGTTCTTTCAGGCTTTATAAAATGAATACGTCCTTATCGCCCAGATAAAGGATGAAGAGTGTTTATTTGAGCCAGTCAACGCAGTGCAAAGCGAAAGCAGGAGCTTGGCAAATTCACTCCAGTGTCCCTTTAACCTAGCAGCATTGTTCCGTTTGGGAGAGAAAACTGTGCGGCCACTGCGATGAGCATTTCACTGTGCCGCTGTGGAGTGAGTGGTGGCCACCGTCGTTCTGTCTATCAGGTGCTGCTACCCTCTTCCTCACCGTAACAGCTACGATGCTTTGTAGTCTGTCTTTGTTTTCAGTGTGACGTTAGCTGGTCGCTCATGTGCGCCCGCCACAAGGGGCTGTTTCGTCTCCTGTGGATACTTTTGCTCCGTGGCCTGTGTAGACCAATCTACTGTTGTTTCACAGCCACCACAGCCCACACGAGCCTTCTAATCGCTTACAAGATTGCGTATAACCCGCACCAAAAATGTGAAAGTTTCAGGGGTGAAGTGGAGGTGCGGATTATGTGCGAGGTATTTCCTTTGGTGCAGCTTCACCGCAATGCGCGTTGGGCCGTGACGCCCCTACAGAAGTGGTAGCGACTAAGCCACTGTTGTCCCGTTGACGGTGTTTATTTTGCACACAGCTCAAGAATATACCAACCTGAAAAAATGTGTGGCGAGTCACGTACGTAGTCAGCTAGGTCAGTTCTTCTGCGTAAACAAGTGTGTAATGTGGCTTGAGTAGTAGATTTGGTCCATTCTCGTGTGTATAAAATATGCGGGCAATACGCAGCAATATATATATATATGACAGAAATAAGAATTGGCAGTCAAGAAGACCTCGGAAAGCAAAGGGGAGGATGTAGTAGCTCAAGATAAAGAATTTGGAAAATAAGAAAGTGGAGAAAAAATGCCCGCCAGGTGGGATCCGAACCCACGACCTCCAGAATCCGGCACTGGCGCTGGCTACCACCCCCAAGCGCAGGAAACAAAAACACCTGGACATAAATACCCCAGAAAGTGGAGGCTTAAGTAGCCCCGCCGGTAGCGTAGTGGTTACCGCACCAGACCGGTATTCTGGAGGTCGTGGGTTCGGATGCCACCTGGCGGGCATTTTTTCTCCACTTTCTTATTTTCCAAATTCTTTATCTTGAAGAACTACTAGATCCTCTTCTTTGCTTTCCGAGGTCTTCTTGACTGCCAATTCTTATTTCTGTCTTATTTTCAACGAGCCCCTCATTTCCTATTCTGATTCGCTATATATATATATATATATATATATATATATATATATATATATATATATAATTTCATTCATCGACAAAAAGTGTGAGTGCAGGTTATACACGCGAAAATACAGTAATCTTCACGTGAGAGCAAAGTAACGCAATTATTTCTTTACCTAAGTTGCGTGGCATAAAAATGAGCTTCTAAAATGTTGTAATAATATCACTTGTGTCAATTCTGAATTAATATTTTCAGTGCATTTGAGTTTATTTTAGTTACTCGCGTCAGATTAACGCTTCAGCTATTACTAGCGGGGTCGCGATTGTGCCCCTATATTTTCTCCGTGCTGATGAGGTTTATTTGAATGCAGAGATTAGCTTAGCAACAAAGCTCAATCTGTTTCTAGCTTTGTTTCTCGTATTTAGGGCTGAGTTGTCTAAGCAGTGTAACCAGCTGTAGCTCACATCGCTATATTCACGTTGTGGAGCTGCTACTTTTTTTTTTTTCAGAGAAATAGAAAGGTCTGTTAAATAATTTATTTTACTTTATTTTTGTCTTAAGGTGAAAGGCTTAAGTGCCCCAATCTGCAAAAAAAAATGTCTTTGTTGTAGACGTTATCTGTTCAAGAAAATGGCCGCTGTTGTAAAGAGGGAATAAAAAACGTCCGATTTTTTAATATTTACACGCTCATCTCCGCAGTAGCAACTCGATGGACTGCTGCTTTACTACAGCAGAATTCAGATAATATGAGAAATAAAAATCAGGGCAAGGGGGTGGACAAGGGGGTGGAAACGCCGGTTTATTCAACCAACGTTCGTCGTATGAAGCGGGCCACGTGCACTTGAGCGTTGTATAATACAGTCAAACTCCGCTACAACGAAATTCACGGGGATCGCGAAAAATTTCGTTGTAGCGAGAATTTCGTTGTCGCGGAAAAATCAGTAAATAAAGAAAACAGGGCAGGCGTCTAACTGGCGTCGTGAAATCTCCCGCCTACCTTTTCGCCCCAATGTTGCCAACTTGCTTGGAGCTCGCTCCGCCAAAAATAGCACCCTTTTTATAGCACGGAGTTTATATCGTAATTTGCGGTGACAACGCGTCTCGCGGCGCTTAGACCAGCGTTGTAATATGCGCGTCGTACTCGTGGAGATCCGCGCAAAAGCAGGCGTCGTGAAATCACAGCGCGGAGTTTATATTTTAATTTGCAGTCACGGATATGCACAGGATATGCACGACACTCTGGGAGTATTTTATTTCCAAAAATTGAAAAAAAATCGCTGATTTTTGACTGCTTGCGCTTTCCCACGAGCAACGGGAGAATGCGCTGCTCAAAGTCTGCGAGGAGCTGCATGGCGACATCATCGTCATGGGCGCCAAGGAAACTACGTAAAACGTCCAAGGAGTCCATGACCTGCGACGCGGTCACTGACGTCTGGACCATCGGAACACCATGCCCGACTTCGTCGTCGGATGAATCGGCGGCGGCGGCGGAGGCGGCGCGAGCACTCTAGAGGATCTCGGCATCACTCAGCTCCTCGTAGACGATCACGTCCGCGGCGGCATTTACGTAGTCGCTTAATGCTACCGTATTTACACGATTGTAGGTCGACCCATTTTTTCAAATTTGAAAATCTGAAGTTGGGGGGTCGACCTACAATCGAAACTGAAACTTGTGCCGCTGGTGATGGCAAGCCAAACAAGAAATCGGGGACGCAACGGCGTAGTTGCAACTGTGCGTTTGCTTTTCGACTCTACGTATTGCAGTTATTCCTAACGCTCGCTCGCAATACTTTTTTTTTTCTGCTCTTACTGGGCTCACGGTAACACACGTGGCATCTTCCGTTGGCCGTTTCGGAGCGCTCTCACGAGCAGCGTCGCGGCGAAGCGTAGTGTCGAACACGACGCTGCTCGCGTGAGCGCCTCAGAGAGGCCCGAAACCACGACAGATTCCAACGGCAACGGCGCGCGCAACTCTCCGAGGAGCCTCCTGTAAACATGCCGGCGCTGATACGGCGTGCGGCACTCGGCGAGTGCCGGCCGGCAGCTCTCACAGCGGCGTCCGCGCAGCTGTAGACGTCACGGATGCGTCGCGGCACGTCATATCACGTGACAGTGGTGAGCGCTCTTCCTTGGCGGCTTGTACGGGGGGTACCAGTAATTGACGGAAGAGCTCTTCTCCTTGTTCTTTGTGAGCCTTCGGCACGTTTTTCTTTCGGCGTCCGACATTTCTTCGTTGCCATGACTTCACCCGGACCGAAAATCTTTCGGCGCTCCTTCACAGCGGCATTTAAGAGGGCCGCTATTGTGCATGCTGAAGAAAGCAACAACTGCGCGGCGGGACGCAAGTTCGGTGTGAGCGAGCGGGTGGTGCGGCAGTGGCGAAAGCAGCGCGACGAAATATTCGCGTGTGATGCCAAACGCCGAGGATTTCGCGGGCCGAAATCTGGACGCTTTCCCGAGCTGGAAGCAAAGCTTGCTGCGTATGTAACCGAACTGCGCGATCGGTCGCTGCTGGTGACTTGTGAAATGGTCACAGAGAAAGCCCGTCTCTTCGCTTTGGAAGCGGGGATACCGAGGTCGCGCTTCAAAGCCAGCAGGTCGTGGGCGTCGAAGTTCATGAAGCGGGCCGGCTTCTCTCTGCGCCGTCGTACAAGCGTGTGCCAGAAGTTGCCGTCCGCTTACGAGGAAAAAGTGCTCGCTTTTCACAGATATTTTTTGAAGCTCCGCGACTCTCGGCAGTACTTGCTCGGCCAGATCGGTAATGCCGATCAAACCCCTGTGTACTTTGATATGGCGAGCAACACAACCATGAGCGCGAAGGGAGCTCGCGAGGTGAACCTTCTCACGACAGGGAACGAGAAACTGCGGTTCACTGTCATGCTTTCGTGCTTGGCGGACGGTACCAAGCTCCGCCCGTATGTCGTCTTCAAGAGGAAAACGATACCGAAAGAAGTGTTCCCCGGAGGCGTCGTTGTGCGAGCAAATGAGAAGGGCTACATGACGGAGGACATGGTGGTCGAGTGGTACCGCCTTGTGTGGCTCATGAGGCCGGGCGCTTCCCTCAGGAAGGGTCTCCCCAACCTGCTCGTGTTGGACTCCTTCCGCGGCCACCTCACCGAGAAGGTGAAAGCGGAGCTCCGCAAAGAGGAGACCGACATGTTGGTGATCCCCGGTGGTCTGACGGGGCAACTTCAGCCGCTTGACGTGGGCGTAAACAAGCCTTTCAAGGACCTTTTGCGCCGCGAGTACAACGAGTGGCTGTCGGCGGACAATCGTGAACTCACTCCAGCCGGGCGTGTGAAGAGGGCCTCGCTGGCTACTGTGTGCGGGTGGGTGCTTTCCGCGTGGTCGGCCATTCCGCGCGATGTTGTGATGCGGTCGTTTGCGAAGTGCGGGCTAACACTGGACGACGACGTGCTGTGGGACCGCAGCAGCAGTGACGGCAGCAGCAGCACTAGTGACGACGAGGACACTAGCGAGGACGAGCTGTAGTTCAAGTGATCAATATATTGTGGTTGTGGAATGTGCTCGTGTGTTCTGCTTTTTTTTTTTTTTTTTCGACTTGCGATGTGGGGGGGTCGACCTACATTCGGGTCGACCAACAATCGTGTAAATACGGTACGTTCTCAGGAACAATGCCGGCTTCCTCGAGAGCTGCCCATGCTTCGGCCGTTGTCGCATCTTGCCCCGGTCCAACGTCGTCGGCAGCTTGTGCATCGTCACTTGAACGACACATCTCTTCGGGTCGAATCGAGTGACTTGTGTCCCGGGAAAATTTCGTTGAATCGGGAGAACAATAAAAAAAGTGGTTCGTTGTGGAGGGAGTTTTAATACATTGGGGCCTATGGGATGCGGGCGGGGAATCGAAAAACCTTCGTTGAAGCGGGAATTTCGTTGTAGCGGAGTTCGTTGTAGCGGAGTTTGACTGTATCGGGGTTTTTAAGGCATTGTTTCTAATGGGAAGTTTTCTGGGGCCACAGTGATCCATCATAAGATGCAAATCGTCGTAAAATTGGAGGTCGTATGATCGGGGTTCCACTGTATCTCCGAACGGTGCCAACGATAGAACAGAAGTTGCTGTCATCGTTTCTTTCTTCACAAACGTACCTACTTCTGGGGATTGGCAATTGGAAGTTTTGAGGGGCTCATATGCTGCCTGCTTCACAAAACTCTCGATATTGAAAATTCGAAATGTGAAATATTGTAGAATATTGCGTGCCGCGGGACTCCCGAATGTGATGGCACGTGAGTAGAATAGATGCACACCAGCCATGCAAGAACCCTGATTCTAGGGAGGCTGTGCTGTGTGCCAGTCTTCTTGTTGGTGTAATTCACGCCTTAAGACAATGAAACGAAAGCAAAGAAAAAGATAAAAACACGGTGTAACAAGAAAGAAGCCTGTCAAAGTAATTTGCGCCAAAAGACGAAGCGAAAGCGATGCAAAGCGATGTCGCAGCAAAGGAGTTGTTTATTAAGTATGGCCAAACTTTCGCCTTGGAAGCACCTAAGCAGAACTTCAGTGGCCTGAGAAGTTTTTTTGTCTTAAACTTGCTGCGTTCTTGTATTGCATTGCAGCTTTCCTGCTGACGCTCTGATTGCTGGGCGCGGCAGGTCGAAAGCGTCGGACCGGGATGCTGTCATGAAAGGTCAGTGGTTCATTGATGCGCGCTGGATACGCCGCAATGTGGCTCTCACGTTTCAAGAGCAATTTTACAGTTTGTTGAACAGCATTAAAAGTGTTTATGCCAAGGCTTACCAAGTCCATGAACAAAGATTCATTTTGGCTTAATTTTTTTAATAATATTTTAGAGTACTTATTTTTATTACACTCCAGGGGGCACACTGGTCTTAAAAACTTTTTTTTTCTTTCCAACCAATCTTCATTAAACTTTGTGTGCTTGTGCTTTTTTTTTTTTTTTTTGCAGATTTTAAATATTTACTTAGTTTTGGTGTAAGGTTAGTTTCCGAGGTAATTAAAAATCTTTCTTGAATGTTCTTGAGAACAACAATGGGAAAAAAAACTAATCAACAAAAAATTACCAGCAAGGCATAAATAGATACCAGGAGTTGTGGAGAATTAAACGAGAGAAGCAGTTTTTTGTTTTGCAATCACGTACGTACAAGTTTACGTCAAATCTAAATTCTAGGTTTGGAATAATCCTGCTCACCAGTTAAGAATAATGCTAATGAGACCACTGCTGAAACAGAAAGTGCAAAATCTGCTTCCCATGTTGGATGGTTTGAACACTCGGGTGTACACCGCAAAAAAAAAAAAGATCTTTATAGCTGCTCGACTTGTTGGGATGTACCTCTCAGGAATTTCCTATTGCCGCAATACTGCTCGTGGCAAAAAATGAGAAAATTATGGAAAAAACATTATTTTTTTCATCGAAATAAGGCCTGTACAGCTTATATAGGTGCCTGGTATTGTTAAAGTACCAAATTTTTGGAGGAAAAACTATGCAAGCTAAGGAAGAGGTGGTACCTAAAAAAATGCTTTTTCGGGCAATTTTCTGTTTCCGAAGACCATGTGTCTAATTAGAAATATCGCGTCAGGAGTAATCGGGCAATAAATAAAGCTCTCCCAAGCCCTTTCTATGATCTTATTAGCGGCACAGAATGCAATTGAAAGGCTCGGCACGCAAGATGGAGAAATAACTACAGCCAAGCTTTGAATCCTCCGCCTTTGTGTTTTCTCTGGAGGAAGTGATTTCTGTTTTCCCTCGATTGATCGAGGGAAAACAGTTACGGGCACACTCTCCCGAGCCAGTAACATTGAAATTGAAAAAACTGCACCCAGTGCCACCAAAGCGTCCTGAAAGGCAAGAATTTGTGCACGTATTCCAGTTTCAGCTGTAATGAAGTTCTAGTTGACAACATGCCCTTGCCGGTGGTATCGTTCACAGTACAGTGAATTCCCATCGTCTTTACCGCCATAACCGTAGCTTTCTTGGTGGTGCCCTTACGTGCGATGCTGTGTTCACTGCAGTCTTCTGCCATTTTTGTGGAAAGGAAGCGTTCTGGTTATACTTTTGACTGGTGAAAGAACATTTATTTAAGCATTCAAGACTCCATTTCCCTCAAGACGTCTGAGCTAGCCTTCTGTTCGAGTCAAAATGCCCTAATATTTTTTCTTTCCTAAGCTGCCCAAATAGTTACCCACAAGCCGTGTAGAAAAATGTTGGCATAAAAAAAAAAGCGAACCATTTCGTTTGACCGCATTGTGGGACATCGCTCAAATTTGGCCCATGAGACTGGTATTTGATGCAGGGCATCCTTAATGCTTAAAAGTAAACACAAAAATTAATTTCTCGACTAAACTGGAATGCTGTAATGTTGTCGTGCGAGCACTGCTAATAACATGGCCCAGGTTTTAAAAAATTTGGCACTAATGTCATATTTGTGCGCATGTGTTGTGTTTGAAAGAAGGGGGAAATATTTGGCGCAGGTTTGATTGCCCTGCTACACTATGAAGATAAATTTCGCGAGAAGGTCGAATGCATACCTGCCAGGTTTCTCTATTTGTCTGGGAGTCTTCCGAATTGAGATGGTTCTGTACGAATCTACGGCTGAAACAAAAATTTGCCGAAAACTCGCCCGTGTTTGGCCAAATCTTTCTCAAAGTCTGGACACATTGCGCCGGAGCTACCTGAGAATCCAATCCAACCATACACCAATTGACATTGTCATCAGTGGAGAGCTCAAAAAGCGCAGTCGGCTGTGCACACAGGTTGAACCGGTCATTACCACAGCAATGCCTGTGTGTACGAGATTTCGGCGCACGTTAAAGATCCCCAGGTGGTCAAAATTAATCCGGAGCCCTCCACTACGGCGCGCCTCATCGCCTGCGTTGTGTCGGCGCGTTAAACCCTGCAATCAATTAGTTAAGGAGTACCGCAGCAATGCTTGATGCGAGAAGCAGTTGAGCATAAGAGAAAAAAAATCGCAATCTATGTCTGGCAACTCTCAGTCACGTTATTTTGGCGAAGTGTTGTATGGGTAGAACATTGTTATGCTCAACAGTATTCCCAAGACTTCCTGAAAAGGGTGGCGTCAGTCACGTTGGAGATTTGGCAAGTGACCAGTGGTGTAACTTGTGGGTAGTTCGGACGAGACAGTTCTGGACCTGTTCTGTTGTAGCTAAAATAAAAACGCATGTAGAATGTTCTATTCTGTTGCTACTAATCCCCCACCCTCCATCAGGTCTCCCTAATATCGTACTGGCGAACCTGGCAGATATGCAAATGCGTGGCTGTAATTTTAGAGACGATAATCTTTGTTGGGCTTCTTAAATGCGGAAATTTTGGTCTGTATGCCTGTCTGTGTCTGTGACTCGATTCAGCCCCTCGGCCAAAGTGAAACAGAAGCTGCGCAGTACGTAGTCCTGTATTCCCACTGACAAATCTAAACGTCCAAGTCCGGTGTCAGTGTTTGTACTTGTCAACATTGTTGAACAAGAACGAGACATCACGCAAGTATAAGGCAGAAAATCAATACATAAGTGATATTTGCCGTGTTCCTTCATGTATGCTTGATTTTTGTGATTACAATTTCTACATCCAGTGCAAAAAAAAGCCACTTTGTCGCCGGCTGTCGCCGACGCTGCTAAAGCTTGTGGCGGCATTTTACGAAATCAAATGGCAACAGTTACGAAAGGTTCCGTTAGATTGGTTCCACGTTTTCTTGGAACGTACGAGGGAGAAGGGCAACGTGGTTCTATAAACGTTGAAGTTGGGCACCTCGATTCACGCGCATCTCCGCCGTATGGCAGCGCTGGTATCGAGGCACCCGGCCTGGAGCAGTAGTGTGCGGTAAACTTAAATTGACTTGAGCAAACCTCTAGCGTGTTATCTTGGGAGGAACGAGATGGGAGAGAACAGCATGAGAGGTGAGCAAGAAAAAGAAGGGAGGCATTTACTTGGCAGGGGCTCCAGTTGGCTATCGTCTTTCGTCGACAGTTGCAGCCATTTTTGTTTTTTGTCGTTGTTTACAGACTTCAAGTCGGGCAAGGTCAAGGTGCTTGTGACAACGGCGGCAACACTAAAGGATGTTGGTGAGTGATGGTGCACACTTTTGCCAATTTTTCACTGCCCTCAGGTCGTCATGTCGGGGTGGACGAGAGCAAACGGCATCAGCCCGACTCCTTGCGTGAGAGCCTGTCTCAAATTGCAAATGTAGATTATTACACCGATCCACGTTTGTGAAGAGGAGCTTTGTTAAAGAACTGGGAAAGGGGGGAGCCACTGTGGCTGCTCTGGAAGTTGGTGTCTACTGTTCATAATTGTATATGCAGTGTATGAAGTTCTTGTGATGGGTGTGCATATATGGTGTATTTACTCGGGTAGTGCACCCACTTTTTTTTTTCTCTCCCAAGAAATTTGGCATGAATTTGGGGGGTGGGTTCATTATGCGGGAAGAAGTTGCAGCAGATTTTTAAAATATGAAATTTTAGACAATAACGATGCTAAGCGAAGCGCTGTCAAAAGCCTTACCTTTTCAACAAAACACGTACTAAATTACGTAACCTTTTTTTTTTTTTTTTTTTTTCACAACATGGAAGTGGCCCCCTACTGCCATTATTCCCCCTACTTGCCATTGGAGCTGTCTTCATTGAAGTCCCTTGAAACTTCACATTTGTTGTCGGCCCACAGCGCATTGTCTTCCGTGCTGTCATGGCACTCCAAAACTTCTTTTTTCCACACCGCGAAACTTCCCTTTTTTGGGTCCACGAAACGATCCCTGCTCATCGCCCAAACCTCTTGTTTTCTCTAGTAGCGTACGTGCACTGGGTCAACACTGAAGGGCCGCCCAGCCGCACGGTTTCAATGTGCATCAACACATGCTCCGCCACCATCAGTTTAAAACCAGCTCTGTGGCTCATGTACTGGCCCATCACGCCGTGCACCAGGAGCACAAAAAAAAAAAAAGGTCGTAACAGAGCTGAACAACAAAACCATGGAGCGTAATGGCGAAGTCGCGGAACAGCACAGAGCAGGGAAGGAGTGCGAAGTGCGTTTGGTGCTGTGCTTGCACACTGCTGCGCTTTTGTGGCACCTTACGCCAGAAGGTTTCTTTTGTGTTCGGCAGGTGGTGCTCTCTCTGCAAGCACGCAATTTTTAAACTGTTAGCCACAGCATTCGCTTTCGTTTGCATTTCCGTCTACTTTTGAGATTATTTTAGATGCGGCGCATCTCTTGCTCTGAGGCATGTCCCTCCTGCGTCGGCGTCCGTCCGCAGCCCTCCTTCATTCGCCTCTCCCACAGCTGTGTGCAACACTCTCACTCCGGTGCATTAGCATAGCGACAGCTGGCGGGCTTGGTTGGCGCGCGCTTCGCTGCGTTAACAGCTGCTCCGGTGCGCATGTGCGCGCATGTGCGCGCATGCGCGACTCTCCTCCGCGGTCTCCTCTCCTTCAAGCGCTAGAATATAAAGCGGGTGTCGCGCTGGGTGGTGGCCGCCAAAACACGTGTACTCTCTCATTTCGTGTATGCATGTGCATGAAAATGTAAAATTGCCTCCATCGTCCCGTGTATGAGAACATCCGTATGTGATGGAAGGCATCCTACGCGTTCACAATACGTTTCACGCGATGTAGAGAATCAACCCAATGGAAACGCCAATTGAACTCCCAGATGCGCCGCATCACACCAGGGTTCCCTCGCGGGGAGATGGGGGCAATTTTTTTGTTAGAACGCTTTTTTTTTTTATCGTTTCTGCCCTTACTGCGGCATGATATCAAGTTACTGTGAGTGATCGTCAATGGCATGAGCAACCATGCCGAGATAAAAACATATTGAATAGTACCTTTCCTATTCCTGCTGCATTTTTTATGCAAGGTAGCAAGTAAATTCTCAAGAAGTGTGTGTGTGAGAGGGGGGGGGTAGTGGGTTCAATGTGCGGGTAAATACGGTGTGTGTGTGTGTGTGTGTGCTTGCATGTGCACGCCCTCGCACACAAACACATGCACAGTGGAATCTCAGTGATTCAATCAATGAATAATACAATTTTTGAGACGATACAAATTTTAAAAATTCCCCAGTTTAAGTGTATTGTGGCCAGGGGGCTAAATTTCAGCAGCTAGGAAAGCATCTAGAGCTATGGGGAATGATAATGAATCAGCTAACGGTTTTACAGCAATGATGGGGTAGGTCTGACTCTGACTCACTTTGCGATGCACATATTTGAAAACAAATTGCACAACATTTTGTCACAAAAGACAACTCCATGATCATGCTGTGTCTTGTTTCAGTCGATGACGTAGGTGAGTAGGAATTGCAGTTTTAAACGTCATTGAGCCGCCATTCATAGGGACACAACTGTGAAATGGCAGCTCGCTGCACACTTCCTAAAACATAGTGTGTATGGCTGCTACATTAAAACAATAACACTGACTAGTTTAAGTGCACTTACGAACTCAGAAATGTACTATATTGAAATCTGAAAGCAATCGTTTATTGGTGTTACGTCTATTTGGTAACGACTTACGCTGACTTTCCACTAGTTTAGGCCACATTTGGGGGAGTTGGCTTAGCTCTTGCTGTTACGTTTTCGCACAGTGAGCAAAGAGTACGGACTTTCTGTTAACCATTGGATGACGGGTGCAGTTCCTATTTTCCTGAAGAGTGGTGCTTCTTCCTGAAGTGCTTCCTTAAAAACACTTTGATTGATGACTTTTTTTTTTCCCTCCTACAACTGTTGCTGGTGGTTTACCTGATCACCTTCAACACGGCTTAGCGTGACCAAAAAGTGTGTGATAAGACGTACCTCCCATAGCAAAATGCGTTTGTTGTGCTGCTCTTGTTGCGCTGCTCTTGTTGCGCTGCTCTTGTTGCGCTGTTGTGCTGGTGCGGGTAAAAAATCGATTTACATCTAAGCCTTCCAGTGACCTTTTGCAAAAGACAGAGATTGTGTAATTTTCTGCAGGTGCAACTAGAGAAAATTCCCAAAGAGATTAGCATCGTTGATATTTTTGTGTGTGTGTGTGGGTGTGGGTGGGTGGGTGGGTGGTCGTGTGGTTAAAAATTATGCCCCTGAGCGTCATAAGGATGCGGGCTTCATCCCAGCACCCATTATTCTAATGGAGTGGGACTATTAAAACACCTGTATATGTCAACATTTGTAAAATTTATCCGGGGTGCTCCACTGCGGCGCACTTCATAGGCATAGTGTAGCTTTGGTGCGTAAAACCCCCAGAGTTTAATTTGTGTGTGGTATCCTTTTGCAGCAAGTTGTGCTCTTGGTTATGGAGTGAGTCCCCTAGTCAGTAGAAACTGGTTTCTGCAGCGCTGTCATCGCTTGCTTTAACACACGGTCCCACGGTGTAGCATTTTCTCGTTTGCCGAGCGAGGACAGCCAGTCAAAGCCACGGAATCGCGGACTAGGGATGCTGTTCACTTGGCGAGTCCCGTAACCTCGGCCTCTACACAACTACTAAAGATTTATTCTTATCTCTCTCGCTTTGCAAACCCCCCCCCCCCATAGGCAAGGAGGAGGTGAAGCATCTGGTGGTGTACGACTTCCCGGCTTCGCCGCGTGAGTTCGCCCAGCTGCTGAGGCAGCACGCGCCGCCGCTGAAGGTGTCCAAGGTGTACGTCTACATGACCAGCGTTCAGGGCAAGCATGCTCCGGGCCTGCACGACCTGCTGGTCAACGCCGAGCTCGAGCCCGGCGAGAAGCTCGTCTCGCTCACCGACTGGGCCAAGGCGGCCGCCGAGGGCACGGGTGAGGAGGGCGACAGGCGAGCCGAATGAGCACAGTGTGATGCATTTGGGGCTCTTGAATGCCACGTCTTGCGCTCGTGCACAGCGTCTTAAGTCAGCATTGAAAAATATGTTACTGGCATTACTTAAAACAAACAAAACATCCTTGATTGTGGGACTTGTTTACTTGTAGTTCACTTAAATCATGAAATCAAGTTGTAATAATTCCATACTCTCAACACCAGTGCTAGCAAGCGACAAACCAGTAGTTCAGACAGCACAAAACATGCGACTGAAAGTATAAAAAAAACCTTGGTTGCAATTCAAGAGTTAAGTGCCACCAAATTAGTGCCAAAGCTTGCGTAATTGCTAATTTGATATCATTTTGCTTCCAGACACTGCTGATAAATTTGATTGTTGCAGTATTTGTGAAAACAGAACTCCTACAGAAGCAGCTTCACTGCAGCACGGCGATCTGTTAAATCTTTTAACTGCCATCGAAATTTTTGGGGAGCATGACTGATTCCGAGTGGCTCTCGAAGCCCCTCATTTGAGTCGAATGACATTCGGTTCAAAGGCATTCAGGATGGCAGTGTAGCAGGGGTATTATGCTGGGAAAGAGGGGGGTGGGTACAAGCTCGAGAGTTGATGTGTGTATGTGTGGAAGGGACGCTTACGGATAAGAAACCAGCATCTCGATATAAGAGGCAGATTCCGGTGAAGTAGTCCTAGCTCAAACAAAGAGAACGAAGCGGACTTCTATGTGATGGGAGAATTTGCAGGCGAACCCTCCAGGTAACAGTGTGGCTATGGATAGGGAAGGTAACTTCATGGAAGGATGGAATAAGAAGATCTGGGGGCGAAGAATGCATTCAGGCACAAAAGGATAGCAGTATGTTCGTAAACTGCGCTTGAGGTTACCAGGGACAGACTTTTTAAGGAATACAAACGAACGACGTGGAAAGCACGAGCGCTCGTTCGTTTGTATTCTTCAAGAAGTGTGTCCCTGGTAACTTCAAGTGCAGTTTATGAACATGCAAAACCAACTAGCCCAATTCTCTGCCTTACTGAAGATAGCAGCAGTTGACACTCTAGGCCCCTGTCCTGCAGTGGACATAAATAGGGCTGATAATGTTGGTGATCAGTGTGGTGAGGATGACTTTCGTGACAACAATAAGGTCATAGTGTAGGAATTGTCATAGTGTCAAGGAATTGTCATAGTGTAGGACAATTAGAAGTGTGTGAAGGGCAAAAGTTAAGCTTGAAATGCGCTAGTGCCAGATTGTTAAAGGACTTGAACATTCAAGTAGTGTAACTTCAAATACCTTAAATCTTAGAACAAGAAGATTTGGCAACATTCTTCACATTTGTAGGTTCCATGTGAGGTTGCAAAACAATAAGTGTTCTGATTTAAACCGTACAATTCGTATGCATTTCTGTAAGGGAACCCCCCCTTCCCCCCCCCCTTTTTTTTTTTCTCGGTGTTTGAACGTTGTCAGATCATAGGTCGGTGCTTCAATACTAATAATCTGAACAGGGTGTGTGTTATATGAAACCAAATTTTTCTTTCCTTCTATTATTTTTCCCAGATGGTGGAAATATCTGCCAGCACTGCCAATGTGAAGGAAGCAGTGTTCCATGCATACTTATTTATCCTATTGGCGTTGTTCATTTCACCGACCCTTTTCGGACACTTCCCTGCACATCTGAACTCATTGTGCAATGAACTGAGTAGGAAATGAGTGAACCTTGTTCTCCCTCTTGGTGCAAAGGCAGCCATCACAGCCAATCCCTACTTTCCAATTATTTCGGAGCATGCCTCACTTCTTATCTGGAAAAGCCCCTATTACTTCTGTTCAGTTCAGCCAGAGGGTCATGCATCAGTTTCTGTGCGCACAACCTTTACGGTCCTGCGGCATAAAATCTTATTGCCAACGTCCTTTTGTGCAGGACCACCTCTGCCAACAAAGTCGGCCGACGACGACGCGGATGACGAGTCCGACAGCTCATCAGACGACGACCGCAAGCGTCGTGGAAGCAGCAGCCACCGAGACCGTGACCGGGATCGCGACCGAGAAAGAAAACGCTCGTACTCGCGCAGCCGGTCACGAAGCCGCTCGTCGGACGACGACTACGGCCGGGGGTCTTCCAAGCGGAGCCGCCGTAGCGGTGGGGGGAGCCGGTGGGGCGACGACGACCGGGACAGGGGCCACCGCCGTGGGGGCGGAGGGGGTGGCGGGGGATACGGGGGTCGAGGGGGTGGTGGATACAGAGGTCGGGGAGGAGGGGGCTTCAGGGACGACTTCGGGGGAGGCCGAGGCGGCGGGCGTGGCTTCGGAAGGGGTGGTCGTGGAGGATTTGGGGATAGGGGAGGTCGGGGCGGCGGCTTTGGAGACCGTGGGGGTCGGGGTGGCTACGGAGATAGGGGTGGTGGCCGTGGCGGCGGATATGGAGATAGGGGTGGGCGCGGGGGTTACGGCGGCGGCGGTTACGGGGACAGGGGTGGCCGTGGTGGCTATGGAGACAGGGGAGGAGGGAGGGGAGGCTTCCGCGACCGGGGCGGCGATGACTACGAGGAGCGAGGAGGCTCCCGAGGCTACGGCGGCGGAGGACGAGGCGGCGGCTATGGGGAGCGCAGCAACGGCGGCGGCCGCTGGGACGACCGGGAGGAGAGCAGTGGGGTGCCTCGGTTCCAAGGAGGCGGGCGCGGGGGAGGACGAGACGGCGGCGGCGGACGTGATAGTGGGCGGGATGGTGGCCGCGACGGCGGCGGTGGGCGGGACGGTGGAGATCGCTTCGAAGGCGGGCCCCGTGCCGGCGGCGGGCGCAGCCGTTACGATGACCAGCAGCGAGACGGCTACGAACAGGAAGGTGGAAGAGGCTACGGTGGCGGCGGCGGCCAAGGGTACAGCCAAGGCCGTGGCGGCGGCGGCGGCGACAGTGGCGGTGGCTACGGCGGTGGCTACGAACAGCGGTCGCAGCAAGGGGGAGCCACTCCACATTCCAGCTTGCAACAGTCCTCGCCGCCGATGGCCGGCTCGCAGAACACGGGCTACTTCACGAGCTACGGCGCAGCCGGCATGAAGTCCCAAGGGGGTGGCGGCGGTGGGGGCGGCTCCACGCCATACGGAGTGGCGGCCGGCAACCCCCAGCAGCAGCAGGCGTCTGCTCAGCCCAGTGTGGCCTCAGCGGCCGCCTACAGCGCCTATATGCAGAACGCGTATGGTGGTCAGCAGCAGCAGCAGCAGCAGCGACAAGACTCTCAGCAACAGCAGCAGCAGAAGCCAGCGTCCTACACCGGCTACGCTCAGCAGCAGGCGTCCTTCCAGAGTGCCGGCATGCAGCCGCAGGCCGGGTACGCCACGGCGGCGGCGGCGGGCCAACAGCAAGCCGGCTACGGGGCGGCTGGTAGCCAAGCCTATAGCACGACCTACCCAACAACGGCGTACCAGACGGCGGCGGTTGCCGGCACCCAGAAGACGGGGGCCGCGGCGCAAGGCGGTGCGGCGGCGTATGCAACGCAGCAGCAGCAGCAGGCGCAATACAACAGCTACAGCACCCAGTTTGCGGGGAACGCGGCCAACCAGTACTACCGGTCAGGAAACCAGTAGCGGGAACCACCATCACCACCAACCTCATGATTGTGTTGTTGCGGGCCTTGCGTCTTTCTTTGCCCCGCCCCCCCACCGCCCCCCCTCTTTCTTCATATGTTCCTCGTCACCAAACGTTAGAGGCCCGCGTACATGTTCCCGGAAAAAAAAAAAAAAGCGGCTCTGGCTTGGGAAGGACTGGAAATTGAGTGGTCCCCCCATTTTAAGTCTTCGTTTTTATACCGCCGCGTCGGGTCAGACCGTCGTTCCTGCCATTGAGGGAGAGCTGCTCTGCTGGTACAAAATGCTGGGTGGGAGTGGCTCATTGCAGGACTTTGATCTTGTTATCACTCTCTCTCTTTTTTTTTTTTTTTTTTTTTGTTGAAATCATTCTTTCTAGTACGTTGTTTTTGTTTTGGAAGTTCTTTAATCGTGCATTCACTTTTTTCTTGCCTGGCCACTATAATTTACACATACTGCCAGTCTCTGGGTGCGTAGACCCCCTCATCGCATGTTAGCAGTACCTAAACAATCAGGTATAATAATGGATTTTCATCCTTAGAACACGGCATTGTTCTTCCGTTGAGCGCTGCTCTCAGCTTACCTGCATGGTCTCGTTTATTTTTTCCCGTCGTGTGTACATATCGGGCGCATACGTTTCATCAACCTCTCCTCGTTTACCTCATTGGCGACTCCGCGCAGCATGGCAGCAAAGCGTTCTTGTTTTCTGCGTGTCTCAAGGAGTAGGTGGGTCATCTGCTTTTTCGGTTAGACCCGGGCATTCAGTGTTTGCTGGATTTTTTTTTTTTTTTTCTCGGCATTTACGGCTGAATGGAATTGAGAATAGTTAAAGGCTTTGTGGTTTTGATACTGTTTTCTTTTTTATACATATTCTTTTCGGATACCTTGCACATTCATTGTGGGTTTTGTTGTTGGACGATCCACAGTGTGGAGTACAGTAGGCAGGGAGTCTTGCCCTCCTCCCCTTTGTTTTGCGTACGTGCGTGTATGTGTGGTTGGAAGCGGGCTCGGGAAATGTCACCATTCCGTGCGCACATGCTTTGCTGCTTTTCTTCTCTTTTTTTTTTTTTTTTTTTTCTTTGTCTCCTGATCGTGAAATGGGCGGAGGATACGAGATAATTTGTATGCTGGCGATCGCTGCAGTTCAACTGTGAATAAAAACACTGCTCATCAGACCCATGTGTGAAGTGCCTTTCTCGAGTGAAAAAACAATGGCAGCTGTGTCTCGAAGTGCTGCGGGAAAGGGGCCAGGAAACACTTTTTTCCAACTTTTTTAAAATCCTAGTTGGTTTCAGAACATAGTCAACAAACACACTCAGTACTTAAAGTAGAGTGGAACGAAGTACCTCAGCCGAAAACTACTGCTCTGCGCATCGTTCAAGTGATGCGTTAAAGGGGTCCTGAAACACTTTTTGCAACTTTTTTAAAATCCTAAACGGTTTCGGAGCGTAGTCAACAAACGCACTCAGTACTTGGAGTAGGGGGTCACAAAGTACCTCAGCCAAAAACTACTGCTCTATGCGCATCGGATAACTTAGAAAGTTGCTCAAAAGATTTATCGCCCTTTCCTGTCTTGGCGTTCTTCGACTGCTGGAATTGCGTCATTGCAGCAGTGTAGCAGCTATTGGCCGGTACACCGCTGCTTTCAGTTGCAGCAATAAATGCATTCGATAGCCACTTCTAAAAAAATCCACAGAAACAAAGCACAAATGGAAGGTGGATCTGCTGCAATGAGCAAATCACCGTGCCACTCGGTGCTGGTGATAACTATAGCTTTCACAAAGCTTCCAGACGCAAAGGGGGGAGAGATGCCGTTTACTGGATGTATTGTGGTGTCCGTTTAAGGCATGTCTGCATGCGTTAACACCTCATCTGATGAAGCAAAATCCATGCTGTGAAGCCCCTGTCTAGCTTCTGAAGCATGGTGCTGGTTGGTTTTCGCTGCCTGGTTTGACTACACCTGCCATTATAAAGTTTCAAAGAACGACCACCCAAACTCCGTAGAGTTCCGAAATAACGTCCACCGAGAGTACAGAACTATCAAATGAAGAAAAAAAATTCATCTTCCCGTAGGGGAATCCAGAGTAGTATGCGAAGCAGCCATGGGGTCGACTGAAGTTCCCATTAGTTTTCAGTTCGATCGCGGCGTTGCGGGAGGAGATTGGGGGGAGCGGAAAGCGCGCGCGCGTCATTTATACCGCGCAGCCACAGTGGCGCCCCCAGCGGAGTAGGCAGTGGCTACTACGTCGCGTCTCTAACACTAAGCTGCTTCGCATTATCGCGCGCGGAGCCCCAGGTGTTGCCATTCGTTACGCAATCATGGAGAGGAGAGGATGAATGCCTCGCATACTAAGTGTTCCCCTACGGGAAGATGACGACGGTGGTTGAACCAAGGAGGTTAAAAAAAATTGTGAAGCTATCTCCTGATGGAATTTTTGGTTTGCCAATCCCTAGGGGCATCCTGCCACAATCATAATCAGCGGTACCTGGCCAGGCATGCGCAGTGGGGGTGCGGACGGCGGACAACGACGAGGGAGGGAGGGACACAGCCCCGAGCATGAGATGCTTCGCATCTAAAATACGGGACTGGCGAAGTTTTGGGGTCAGGGGCAAAAAACAACATGGACACACCGTCAACCAAAACTGCGGAGTTATCCGGAAAAATACAAGGGCAAACTTTCGGGTCAAGTGCGGTAAGGACAAACAAGTGACTATGAGTAGATGATTCGTGTTTATTTTGTTCACTCGTAAGCGATAAAGCCATTGATTTCAGGGGGTGGCCGATCTTTGGGGTCTTAGTAAATTTAATAATTCACCCTCAAGGTGGGTGGGCAGTGTTTCGGGGTGGGCGTTCCCTCTGGACTTGATGGTAAAGAGATATCAAGTGAAAAATACGGGACGGGCGAACTTTCAGGCCAAGCGCGAAAAAACTACAAAAATGCGGCTGCACCGCCAAACAAAACTGCGGAGATATCAGGTAAAAAAGCCTGACAAATTGTGTCTCCTGTCCAAAATCAATGGTGCTCGCGGAGGGAGTTCACCGGCTTTCAAAACGAAGCTCGCGCAATTTTAAGGGGGCGGCCATCTTTGGGGCCCGGTACGTGACTCCACAGTGCGCCGATGCCACGGGCGGCGCTGTTAACCAAGGTGCGGTAAGGTCCCTGGTACCTAAAATATTCTAGGCACTATAGGTCCGTACTGTGCAACGCCACCCCGTTACAAAGGGGAAGCCGCTAAGCATCATCATCATCATCGGTAAGGCGCGGCAAAGCGCGCAGCTGGAATGAGCGCACCATGAGGGAGCTCCCCTTTCAAAAACGAAGCTAGCTAGCTCCGAGACCGTACGAATCGTGGGCGCTGACATGATACAATTTCCATGGTTGCCAGATTAATTGTGTTCAGTCTTCTAAAAAGTTGTTCCGTAATTATTTAACTAAAACAAAAATTGAAGCAAAATAGTTACAAATAATTGCTTCAGTACTTAAAACTAGCTTTATAAAAAACTTTTAGTGTAATTAAGCTCTTATTAGCGGTGAAAGAGTAACTGTGTAGTTCAGTTTTGGTTAAGTGGCGAGGCCCTTGCGCCTGACTTTCGTAGTGTGTGTGTGCAGTCTTCAGCTCAGATCTGCGTGCGTGCAAAACGAGTACAACTGGTACAACTCGGATGCACGCGCTGAGCAAGTGCGTCCCCGGGCGCTTGCGAGGCTGTCATTCTTTTTTCACGTTAAGCACCCTATCTATTGCCCCTGAACTGACGCCGGAACAGCGATTCTGATCTGACCTTGACTACCGCAAGTTCACTACAGGCTACGGAGTGGCAGCCAGCGATCGTTCCCGTTGGAAGAGAAATAAAAGGAGCTTTTATAATCGTTTGGTTCCAGTTGTTTTATTCATGAAACTTCTTACAGCACTTCGTGCTTTGAACTTTCGCGCAAACGTTCGTGAAGGTAGAACGAAAAAATAGGTAACGAAATGCGGTTTCTTTTTTAATCAGTCAATGTTCTCTCCTCGCGCGCTCTGTGAGGTAAATTACTGCCATTCAATACTGCGCATTCAGTCCCGCAAGCTTTCCCTTTGAAGTGGTGGAAAGCAGCTAGAACTTGACTAATACAGACAGAAAGGAAAACGGGACATGCCGCGGACTATATTTCGCATACTCCCTTGGCATGCATTCTTCCACTCCGTTGGCATGCGATCGACGGCGCTCTTTCGTTCCTGTGCTTCAAAGCGCCGCGACTCACCGGAAATATCAGCGTTGGCCCATGCAATGTCTTTTGTGTGTGTGTCAATATAGGTTTTACATTGAGCTACACTACACTTCGTTTGAAAAGCATTGAGCGACTCGCAAAATGTTACAGAACGGCAAATAAAGCGGCACAACGCAAAAATGCACGGAGATCATACGGAGATTCATTTTCTGTGCACCCAGTACGGATCAGCTGACTCCTTGGCGTCCTCGCGCATGCGATCAGTCGCATTCGAGCTTGCGCGCAAGTGTTGCGTGAGCGTTGCCACATCTTGCTCAAATAGTCTCAGTACATACAAGTCGCACGTACGCTAAACCGAAAACACGTCGGTTACCTACCCACAGGAGATAGACTACGCAATGCTGTCGACGCCGCTATAACGCCGCCTACACAAAATCCGCCTGGCCAGCGGTCCGCCATGTTACAATTTCTCCCGGCATGCTTCGCTAGCCGGACGCGGAAACACCGCAGTAGCACGTTGCCAGATTACAACCCATCGCTTTCGCCGTTTTTAGTAAGCAAAAGCTCATCTGGCAACATTCAAATCGTTGTATCATGTCTGCCACCGTGTGTCGTACGGTTCCAATGCATTGGCTCAGCGGCGCGCTTTCCCTCTAGAGTCAGTATATTATCTCTATGTTTTAAGGGGGTGGCGATCTTTGGGGACCTTTAGTAACTGAATATTGCACCTGTAAAGGTGTGGGCGATGTTTCGGGGGAGGGCGTTCTCGGAACTTCACGGTATGTTTTAAAGCAAATGCAGCTAGAGCTGCCATGCGTGCAGTTCGAGCTGCCTTGAGAGGTAAAGGTAATGACGGGCAAACAGGAGGCTCCTGGCGATGGCAAGAGAGCGGAGTGAGCTTGGAGGGTGCTAGTCAAGAGGCGACGACTGCGACCGCAAAGTTTAACACAAAGTTCAACAGCTGATCATCAGGCAATCCACCTAGGCTTTCTCCTGCACATTCTTTGGGAGTTCTTCGCTGGAATAATCCATACAGTCCAACCAATTTATAATGCGAGTTACGACACAATATCTGACGTAGTGATGAGCCATTCTGGAACCATCAACTGTTACGCAAGGATAGTTCTCTTCTGTTATAAGGATTGAGCCTGGCAATTTAAACTTCAGACCTGTGAAAAAGGATAGTTCTGTCCTGAGGCTGATATAACGATTGAGCCTGGCAATTTAAACTTCAGACCTGTGAAAAGTTGTGGGTGCCGTAAAAGGACACTAAAGGCTGAATGAAATTTTGTTTTAGCCGAAAAATGATGCGTTTCGTAGCTCTCTCAGGTTTTGTTCGACCAGCAACGATGTGTTATTTGCTGAGAAATAAGGAAAGCTGGTATTTCTCCTGTTTCCCTTTCATTTTTTTTCTTGACGTAGCCATTGCGTCACAAACTAGGGTCGAGGCACCGGTGCGGTCGAGGCCATAGAGTTTCATACTAATATATACTAGAAGGAAATCTAGCGCCACTGTCTAGGGGAGCCGCTCTTCGGCGAGCGTTCCGTACCCTAGTTCCGTTGGTTCCGTCCTGTACCGGGCCGGGCCCGGGAGGAGGAACCAACGGAACTCCTCGACCACGGATCGGCCGTGGAGTCCGGCCGTGGATTGGCGGATCCAATGGTACGTCGCGACCGCGGCACCGTTGCAGAGATGCAGCGCTCCGAAAATTGCCCTTCTTTCGCCCTTTTCCGCTGACCTTTTGTTACCGTGGGTGGCAAAAGTAGTTTTTATGCCACTTTGCGACGGTTTTCGGCGAAAAACTTTGCAAACGGACAGGATAGACAACAATAGAAGCCGAATATGTGGCTTTCAAAAGAACGATGTTCTGGTCATTTTTCCGAAGTTGAAAGCCGAAAGTTGAGCCCCCCCTTAAACTAATAAATCCAAATATTAGATAATAGCCGATTATTCGAACCCTTTCGAATACTCGAAATGTTTCGAATACACATAGTTTTCGAAGCGAATACGAATATAATTTACTTAATATTCGAGGAATATTAGAAATTTTCAAATACCCGCCGCGGTGGCTCAGTGGCTAAGGCGTTGCGCTGCTGAGCACGAGGTCGCGGGTTCGATTCCCGGCCACGGCGGTCGCTTTTCTGATTGAGGCGAAAAGCAAAAACGCCCGTGTGTACGAGATTTCGGCGCACGTTAAAGATCCCCAGGTGGTCTAAATTAATCCGGAGCCCTCCACTACGGCGCGCCTCATCGCCTGCGTTGCGTCGGCGCGTAAAACCCTACAATCAAAGAAATTTTCAAATATTCGCACGCTTAAAAAAGAGTAAGCAATGAAAAAAACTGAGAGGTAGAGCTGCTGGGGCTCGAACCCAAGCCGTCAGCGACAGTACGCAGTACTCTACATTGATGATAGAGAGAAAAAATTACGCCCACCTCTCCTCGCGGGAACCCTGGTGTGATGCGACGCTGAAGGGGGTTCCGTTGGGTGTTTCCGTTGGGTCGATTAGTCGAATTGCGTGAAACGCGTAGTGAACGTGAATTGCGTTTCAATCACATCGTCGGGTTCCACTCGAGGGGATGCGGGCGTAATTTTGAGCATAATGAGAGACGTTGTTGTTTGTCGTTTAGACGGAGGCTTTATTAAAGGAACCGTCGCATCAAGCAATCGTCGGTACTGCGAGAGAGCAAGCGCAAGCGCGGGCGACGTCGACTGAGAGAGACCGGCCGGAGCACGGCACGCACCCGAAGGAGAGGAGAACGCGGTAAGGTGGCTAACCACCTTAACCGCGGAGAGAGAGGGTACTGCACATGCGCATAGAGTGCCTAGAGGGTGAGGACAGCCGCGTCGTCTGCTACGGCATCCGCCATTACGCCTCCCGCCGCAGCTGGTCAGCTGGGTAGCATGTGAAGCGCGCGACCATTGCGGTGCACGATACGTTCAGGAACAAGCTCACGTTCGCAAGCTTTTTTATTTTGCGAAGCTTAGCCAGCACTTAGTGCTGTTGTTGCCTAAATGCTTATCAAAGGAACGAAGTATGCCTTGTAAGCTAATGGCCTGTGCCTGTGTTAAGCGTCAGTGGTTGATGTAGACTTCGATGTATTAAAAACAAATCATCTTCCTTAGGCGGAAAACAACAGACGTTCAATAAGTCTAAACCTTTACCCATTTTCCTTGTAAAAACGTTCTTCCAAACACGCTACCCATCGTTTGAAGTGCTTATATACATGCTGCCAGCAGCCATACATGTACCTCAGCGTAAAAATTTCAGTATTGTGGAGCTAGCTAGTGTTTGCAAACAATGTTTACAAACAATTTATTAATTTTCTAAAACTGGCATCATTGCATTGCACGCAGAAGAAGCGCCCCCCCCCCTCCCCCCCCAAGGAACAAGGTGCTGAGCGGCAGTACTGTGTAAATATGCTGGTAAGATGAAATGTGAACTACTTTAATAGTATTCTTGCGGAAATTATTCAATTTTTTGTGGTATATAAACATCTGTCTTTCCCTTTTTATTATCTGGCATTGATACCCCTCCCCCGCCTCACCATTTACATGTACTTTACGGGCATTGAACACATCACATCCATACTGTCGCTCTACTTTTACGAAACAAAACCTGAAAAGTCCAGTGAACATGTGATTTATTCGTGTACACAGATGCTGCGCCTACAGAAGCAATTTCACTAATAAAACCCTACACGGAGAACTTGCTGAGGACTGTCGCTGACTCGCAGTTATCTTCATGACTGCATTCGGTTTCAGCCTGTCCCAACCATCCCACAGTTTCATTCATAGTAGTTTGATTCAAAGTAAGCCTGCAAAGGAAATTACAATTGGATTTCAGCAGACTGGCAGAATAACGATGAATGTACGTCCTTGTAATTTAACCAAAACCTCATTTATGCGCACTGTATGATCCCCGGCAAGAACGAGCTGTGTGTGTGACAGAGAGAAGTATTTATTCATTGGAGAGGTTAGCTCCACGGGAAAATTTTAATAATCTGATTTCACGTGCGTTTTCCCGTGAGCCGTTTCAATGAGCGCGACACTGGACCTTGCCTGCTGTTAGGGTAATGCTTTAAACCTTTGAACTGAAAATTTTTGCGAAATAAAACAATCAGCTGACGAAGAATCAGGTTTGTGGGGCGAGGTTATATAAAGGGCGTTCCTTGCCTGCTGTTGGGGTAATACGTGAAACCTTTGCACTGAAAATGTTTGCGAATAAAAAACAATCAGCTGACGAAAGATAACGACGTTGGGGCGATACTTTATAGCAGGCATTACAGATTTATTTCTATGAAAAGTTTGTAGCCAAGTCGTGATTTCCTACTAGGGCAGAATTTAATTATCGTGTAAGAATGACACAACACTGCGCAATAGGCCTGGGCTTGTTTTTACTAGTCATTTAAAAAGCACTGCTTCACAAGAACGAAGACAGCGGTAACCGGCCCGGCATTGTAACGCTGAACATTTTTCGCAAAAGCAGCCTACGTTTTGTGTCCAAACGTTCTCATTTCGGAAGAGGCATGCAAGTTTCGACGAAGTTGTGGAAAGCGTGCACGAATAAATATAAGTTCTGACCCCATGGCTGCTTCGCATACTACTCAGAGTTTTCCTACGGGAAGATGGTGAAATTTTCCATTTTCAAGGGTTTGCCATACTGGAATATTAACATTTGTTATCACATCTTTGTGCATTATGAATGGGATTTCGGGTATTTTCGTTGACTTTTGGTCAGTTTCAGCTACTGCTTGTAGTTTTTGTGGGTTCTGCCCTTTTAGGTCGGTTTCGGCTATTTCTGTTGAATATTTTCCTACATCGTGTTTTTCAAACATCGCAGGTCTGTTATGGCTGTTATTTATTTCAGTTCGGGTGTTTTTGTATGTTTTAGGTACGTTTATGCTGTGATATAACCCCCATAAGCAAGCTCAGGTGGCGGCTGGCTGTACTGACTAGTACGCGGCTGTACTGACTAGTACATGTACGCGGTCACCTATAGGGTCATTCGTCATAGACCGGTTCCGCAAATCGGGAAGTTCGTCATAGGTACACGAAACGAATGTCCACGTGCTTTTTTTGTACGCATGTGGGTCTCAAGGAAGTAGGTAGGATAGTTCGACATAAAAGAGAGAAGCGAGGCGCATGTTTTCTTTTTTTTTCTGTTTTCGGCCGTACATCTGGGAAAGTTCAGTAAAGAATGCAAGCCAGAGTGAGCAAGTAGGGTGGCCTAGGTTGGTCAAAATATCGATAAGAGTTCAACAACCCTAGACAGAAAAGTGAGGCGGGGACGTAGCCTAATAAAATGGAGGAAGAAGCTCACACTAACGCGTAGCGAAGCTGGACGCAACAGTAGGGTCTTTCCTCTTCTTCGCCTCATGGCGTTGTTTATGCGTCGCCGCTGTACGAGCGACCACAGCTGGATGTTCGTCCTGGATGTTCGGCGGCGGCTTCCTCGCCTTCCTCCGCCAGGTGGCAGCACGGTTCCCGCGCGCTTAAACGAATCGGTATTGAACGAATCGGTATTCGTTCAAAAAGCAGCAATACCGTGGGTAACGAAATACAAATATCTGGGCATATGGTTAAACGAAGGTGAGGCGTATCTAAAAAAAAAACTCCCACCTCCCCTCGCGGGAACCCCTGTCACCCCTGTGTAGATGCGACGCATAGGCGGAGCGGCGAAGGGACCGCGTTCTATAGCGCGCATAACGTTGAGGGGACTGCGTAAGCCGGTCCCAGTCGATGACGACGTTGGCGTACTTGTAAAGCGGCGTGGACTGTAGGTGTTTGAGCCAAGCGTGGATGTTGCTACGCCGGAGAACGGCAATAGGGTAGCCACCCTAACGGCACACCGGTTATATGCGCAGCGCGCCCGAAGGAGAGGAAACCGCGGAAGAGAGAGTACTGCACATGCGCCGGCCCCAGCGCGTCTGCCGCGGCTATGACGCAACGTGCCGCGGCTATGACGCAACACAATCCAACACAATCCACTTTAATCCAATCCAAATCCAAGCCAAGCCAAGCCAATCCAATACAATACAATACAATCCAATCCAATCCAATCCAATCCAATCCAATCCAATCGAATTCAATCCAATGCCCCTCGCGAGAGAGTGTTCGCTATCGGAGAAGAGAGGGGGTGAGCGGCGGAGAGCGCAGCTGGCGCGGCGAGGAGAATGGGGGAGGGGCGGACAACGCCGCCGACGACGACGACGCCGGAGGGACAAGGCGAGTGAATGAGATGCTCTGCATCTAAAAACTCATGAGGAGCATTTAAGAATGAAAGGCAGAAGAAACGCCTCTATCATGAATCACAGAGCACTGTGGGGAATTGGGATATAAGATATGAAGTAGTGAGAGGAATCTGGAAGGGAGTAATGGTACCAGCACTCACCATTTCAAACGCTGTAGTGTGTGTCAAATCAAAGATTCAATCAGGGCTAGAAGTAAATCAGAGGGCCGTAGGTCGATTGGCATTAGGAGCACAGCACACAGTAAAACAACAAATGAGGCAGTGCAGGGAGACATGGGATGGGCATCCTTCGAAGTGAGAGAAGCACAGAGCAAAATATGTTTTGAAGAACGACTTAGAAATATGGATGATCAGAGATGGGCGGCCAAAGTGTTACGGTATCTTTACGTGAAAAGCGTGGACACACAATGGATGAAAAGAACCAGAAGGCTCAGGAAAAAGTATATGAAACCTGGAAGTGCAGGGGAAACGATCGCGGCAATAAAAAATGAAGTGAAAGAAACAAAAAACGACCTGGAAAAAGAGGATGGATGCGAAAAAGTCCTTAGGTATCTACTGGATCGGGAAGCAGGAGATCACAAGGGAAAAATTATTCGATAATACCAAAGGGAGTGCATTGCTTTTTGAAGCCCGAGCGGGTTGCTTGCGGACAAAAACACTTATCCGCGAGCCGGTACAGAAAGAACTCTATGCGCAGGCTGCGGAAATGAGCCAGAAACCATACGACATATTGTAACGGTGTGCAAAAGTGTCCGTCCAGTCCTCAGTGATGGAGCCATCCAGCTTCCGGAAGCCCTTGGCTTTAAGGTTAGCGGAAAAGTGAACTGGACAGTAGAGGTTAGTAAAAGAAGGTTAGAATGTTGGTGGGAAAAGAGCAGAGAACAATCTGGGAAGACGTGCGAACAGAGAAGTCAGACTAGCACAAAAATTTCGTAAAAATATGTGCTTTTTATTTTGACATTATTTTTTTATTTATTTTGTTTGTATTTTTTGGCGAGGTGATTGTACAGTGGCGTTGCGACTAAGGCCGCTGCGCAACGCCACCCCGTTACAAAGGGGAAGCCACTAAGCATCATCAGCTTCTCCGTCCCCTCCTCGCCTATGTCTCCCCGCCATCAGGCAATTGCGGAAGGGGGTGTGGTTTGATCTCTAGCTTTCAAGGTCAAAACTGGTCCCCCCGCGAAGAAGGCCCGAGGTAGCGTACTGTAGCTTTCGCTACAAAATATTTTTGAAGACGGGCTACAAAGAAGAATGCGAGCCCCCATCTTCAGTGTTTTCGGCCGGCTTGGGCACCCTCTATGGGAACAGGCCCACCCATCGCAGTCGACTGGTCATAGGGAAACTGGTCGAAGATGCATCTGGTTCTAACTGGCCCCGTAATAGGGAAAGTGGCAGCACCGACCTTCTCGTTCTTGGAAATTTCGTCTGCAACTTTTTATTTTGGGTGGATGACGAGGGGGGGGAGGGGTTAGTGGCTTCAGCTGACCCTTTCGCAGTGGGTGGGTTGACCTTCCCTTTTGCTTTTTTTGCAGGTGGTGGTTGAAATTATTTTTTCGTTTAACACGCGGTTTCTTATCTTACTTCTCTTTCCAAAAGAAATCTATCCCTATACCTTTCCCTACACGGGTAGGGAAAGATATAGTGCAAAACTTAACCCCACATCGCTGAAAAAGGATGGCGAGAATCACGTAGTTTGTGAGAACAACGTGTGCAAATTAGTTATAATTACACTTTCTTACTCAGCAACCATTAAGCAACATGTACAAACCACAACGAATGATGCCTTACTACCACTTGCGTCTAAAAACACCCGCAAATTTTGTTTTACCGTTCCTGTGACCAACTTTCTTAAGGGATGAAAAGTCCTTTGACAAATGAACCTATGTGACCAAACGGCCCATTACGAACCAGCCTTTGACGAATCGGCATGGGACGAACGGGCCTACACCCCGTACAGACCTACCTAATGGTGACTTGGGGAAGGGGTGCATATCATTACGGCTGGGCCAGACAGGAGGGTGGAAAGGGCACACCAGAACCTGGTCACGGCTAGTTAAAATTCTGCTGAGGCGGAGGACCATTGCCTGTCCTCTACGCACTGGATATGCCGATGCGCTCCCGTGCGCTTTACGCGAAGTGACCCAGCCACTAAACAAACAAAGCGGTGAGCACACTTGTTTAGCTCAGCACCACATGGGGATTCTGAAGATATAATCATACCGCTCAGATAACAGAAAGTGATAAAAAATGGCTGTGGCTTAGCTCAGCTAACTTTCGATATGCAAAGCAAGAGCTTGGCTTAGCCTGGTTGAGTCTTGATTTCGCTTGGTTAACCTTTCATTTAGCTGTATTGCCGATTACGTCTCAAAAGCCGTTCGGTTCCGTGCAATGGTAACAGGAGGAGGCCGGGCGAACGCGACGTTCATTCATGGCGAACGCACCGTTCCTCTTCGCCGGGCGCGAGACGAGTCACGTTGCCCGAAACGACCCAGCGCCGCATGCATGGGAGGCTGCGGGGGTGGTTGGCTGCCTCGACCGCAGCGGCGGTGGCTACCGCTGTGGGCTCCCGCAGGCGCCGTTTGCGGGCCCGGTGAATCACGCGATGCGCTTCGAGGGGTGTCACCCAGGGTTTGTCTCCGGTCAAAAGGTCACCTTGCGCATCCTCCACGAAATCGCTGGACGAAAGTAGTAGAGCTTTGCTTTAAAAGCTTCTGATTGTATTTCGGCTGAGAAAGGAGAGCTTGAAAGTTGGCCAGTGTTTTTCCGGTCCAGCTTCGGGGCGAGACAGAGGAGAGCCCCCGTATGAGAGCCTAGTTCATCTCACAAGCTAGCTGCAGCACTGTGGAGGCGACATTGTTGTCCCCTCAGGGCGCCTAACTCACCGCGAAGGAAGCGACAAAAGGCGCCGGGGCTGTGCGGTGCCACTTGCCGAGAGGGGAGAAGGGAGTGTCCTTTCAGGACCCCCTTCACGGCGGATTAGGCGCCCTCAGTGGGCGCACTATTGATAACAATGTAGCCTCCACAGTGCTGCAGCTAGCTTGCGAGATGAACTATAGGTGCCACTGCTAGTGCAGCCGCGACGCAGCCACTTCAAGGATGTGTTGGGTCCGGCGACTCACGGCGGCAGCGCGTTCAAGACGAGCTCTGGGCTAGAGATCTTGATCCGTACACCCGGAAGGCCATCGAAGGTGGGTGTGACTGTGAACAATCTCTCGCCGGTGCAGTCGTACGATGTGATCTACTATATTTGCGTGACATCACAGATAAACGCGTCCGATAGCCGCCATTGTTCCTCATCGTGCTCTTCTACTAATACCGCGATCACTTTTTTGTTCTCACGCTAATAAAGTTTCAACAGGTGTGGTAGCAGGCAAACAGCTGAAGGAAGCGTGGAAAGCATCAGCATTCAGCTGTGGCATCTCGCTGACGACGGAGCTGTTTTTATAAACAGCACCTTGTCCTTCAACAGACCTTCACACAGAATGATAAGTGCTAGTGGTCCGAGAGCGCGTTTCCGCTTGTCGCTGCCCTACACATAACACCGGTTATCAGACATGGTGAGAGATGGTAATTTCGGGATCTGCCGCTATAATTTGCGAAAGCCTGTTTTAACCGATACGGTGTTGTTAGAGAGCTTTGGCTTACCGTGTGTTCTGTGGGTTCTGTATGTTCCATGTGTACCAGAACCAGAGTGCGCATGTGCGTGCGGGCACGCGGGCGGGCTAGCTACTCAGCGGAACGAATGGGCGGGCACGGCGAGGGCCGAACGCACGTCAGCAGAACTAGGCCACCCCACCGGAACGAATGCGGACTTTCCCAGTTCGATCCAGATAGCAACAAAACATGCGGAACCCACGGAACACATGGTAAGCTAAAACTGTCTGTTACTACCCGATAGCATAACGTCGCCAGCACCGTAACAGAACCATTTAAGCTGCTTTTGCTTGTTCGAAAACGGTGGTGTGCTCGTTCTGCCGAAAGCAAATCAATAAAATATCAGATGCGCCTTTGTATCGGTGATTAACTCGGTTAATTGGCGCGCAAGCGAATATCATAACACCTAACACTGAGGTTACTAACCATATATCATATTGTAAGGCCCTTGAGCAACGGGTGAACCGGGACGTTTATTCGGCGATCCAGTTGGTTCCGAACACCGCACCGAGAGCGATGATGATGATGCGCGAGGTAAGAGGATTGGGTAATGTTAATGAGAATGATAATGTTACGGCGAGGAGGGAATGCGGGAGATTGCCCAGAGTGTATGAACAGTCCCTGGGAGTGTCCAGGCCGTGGTGACGCGACATACGCGCTCACAATATATATTATTTGTCGACGAAAAGTGGGGGTGCGGGTTATATGCACGGGCGGGTTATACGCGCGAAAATACGGTATTTGAGAGAAATTAAAACAAAAAAGTAGGATATTCGATCATTTTTGCGCAGTCACATGGCCGTGTGCCCTCCAGATGCCCGCAACAATACGTGCCACATGCCTACGGCCCAGTTCCCGTTTTCCGAGAAGTCGTACTGCCAAACACGTCAGCAACCTCGTCGATCGTCTCGTATTTCCCTCGCGCGTTTTCCTGATGAGACTGTGCAGCCGCCCATATCTGCCAAGCACCGCCAGTGGGATGCGACCACGTGTTCTTCCGAAAGTTCCATCGTGGCCGTGCACGTCCGCACGCTTAGTAAGTGTCAGGGGAACCGCAGTGCACAATGGACACGACGTCATCGTTGTATGCAAAGTGGACGAACTCTGTCTGTGTTCCAGCACCCAAGACCAGATGTCAGTGGGACTATTACTGCCCGTGAACATTTGACTTACGCAAGTCGTTTAGAATTTTACTTTTTTTTCTTCCCGTTTTTGACTTACGCTAGTCGTTTAGAATTTCCCGTTTTTACGTTCTAGTTTCTCTTTCAATTGGTCGTCACTGTGTCCGTACCACTGCAAGATAACCACGCGACAGCGCCATTTCGAACTTCCTGTGCGTAAAATCATGGCCGTGAATTTTCAAATACCCCGTGTTTCAAATTGTTACAACGGAAGAAATAAAAACATCCTCCTGATACCAACTGTGTTATTTGCTTGTGAAGCGTAGTCTTCACGAAATCTTGGAATGCTTCTGCCTTTGCGGCACGTGCCGATACTTTACTAACCGTTACGAACCTGTCGCAGTAGGTTGTCGACTTGTGCTGCTTCTTTTTCAAGTTGTTTGTAGCATGAATTGGTGTTCATTAAGCAGCAAATTACATGCCTGTTTCTGTCGTCGTTACTGCTATTGTTGTCTTTTTCAGCTATGCAATTGTTGCTTTTGTAGCAATTTATTTCAATAAATTATGTTGTTCCTGGTTTAGCTTCCACTGGGACGATCGAACTTAATCAAATTCCAGATCAACACAATAGGAACCGAAAGCTGAAGGTCCAATTGTAACTATATCACCACCCATAAGTGATGCGGTGCTACGCTAGTGTATGTGGATAAAAATGAGAAAACTAAGCATGACCTGGAGTACGCGTGCACACTCCAGGTCATAACTAGACTTGTTGAAAGAAAATTGAGTTGGATGCAAGATTTTAGTGATTTGCGCCTGCGAGCGGGGCTTTCGCTGAGGTAGATGACGCTTGCACAGAAACTAAACAGGCGTCTTTCGGTGTCATACCACTGTTTATTAAATAAAATACGAACGTCCATTTTACGGGTTTGCTTTGTTAACACGAAAGTGTTTTTTTCCGGGTTTCACGAAGATTTCACTGACGTCATATCCGTCACGGAAATGACGCCAGTACAACAAAGCAAGGGGCCTGACAAGAGTGCACCCCTGCACACAGGGTCTTCTTGCGGGGAAGCAACCTTTAGCACTAAAGAGTACGTTATACTTAGGGTTGTTCGTTTTTGGGTTTTATATTTTAACACGAAAGTGTTTTATGCCGGTATGCAGCAAGATTTCACTGACGTCATATGCGCCACGAAAATGACGCCAGTGCACCTTTGCCGAAGCGACCCGCCAGTAGGATGTCGCTCGCCAAGCACACCCACAAGACACCACCCGACCCGCAAATTAGGTTCAGCTGCAGATTTCGCTGCACACTTCACTTTTGTTTTTTACCGATTCTTATGACAGATGAATCAACCACAATCTTTGAACGATGGACCCTGTGGAACCGAGAGTACGGATGCGCAGTGGGAAGTGCATGCAGGCGCGCAGTGCGTGTAATTCAAAGTTGATCGACCAACGTGCAGCTCTTAATTTTTGCTTCGAATTAACCGTGACCTTATGCAGCACCGCGGTCATCACCGCACAGGGAAAGCTGTCCCGTCGAACTCCGCAGAACCTAAGGGTGCTGGCACGTCTGCATTTCGAGCTAAGCAGTACGAAGTTAAATAAAAAGCAATGAATGAATAAGGGAATTTATCGTATTGAGACTTGAAAGAAAAGGCTATCATCGGGCGCATTTATTACGAAGTAATATCGAAAGTTGGGCGAGTTGGTAAATCATCTTGAAAGAAACACACACAGCGCGCTAAAAAAAAACAGGACGAAAGACGGAGGGATGTACAACACAAGCGCTGACTCTCAACTAGTTTTTATTAGAAACCCAACACATTTATTACACCTGGGAGTGGACACCAGAACGCCTGCTGGTGTGGCGGTTCGAGCAAGGGAATGACGGGCCGATGAGTAAAGAAAAGGAGATGGAGGGAATAAAAACAACAGAACGCAAAGATGAGTTTCTTTTGATGCACGGCTTAGAACTGTGTTCAATAACCAAAATTTAACAAACTTTACTAACACGAACACCTCAAGATGCAATTACCTAGAGTTATTAAAGAAAAGCATTACCACTTTCGTCCAGCGATTTCATGGGGGATTCGCAAATGACCGTTTGACCGGAGACACACCCCAGGCGACACACCCCTCGAAGCGCATCGCGTGATTCGCCGGGCCCGCTGTTGGCGCCTGCGGGCGCCGACAGCGGTCGCCACCGCCGCTGCGGCCGAGGCAGCCAACCACCCCCGCAGCCTCCCATGCATGCGGCGCTGGGTCGTTTCGGGCAAAGTGACTCGTCCCGCGCCCGGCGAAGAGGAACGGTGCGTTCGCCATGTGCGAACGCCGCGTTCGCCCGGCCTCCTCCTGTGAGCGTTGCACGGAATTGAACGGCTTTGAGACGTGGTCGGCAATACAGCTAAATCAAAGGTTAACCAAGCGAAACCAAGACTCAACCAAAAATTACGCCCATCTTCCCGCGAGGGAACCATGATGTGATGCGACGCATCAGGGGGAGCGTTTGGACTGACGCTGGTATTGGATTGCGTCAGTCCACTCGCTGAAGGGACTGTCGCTCCATCACGTCTTCATCGGAAGCATCAAGCCAAGCACGAAGTCATCAATCGAAGTCACGCGGAGTCGAACGAGAGCGAGCTCTGACTGAACCGCCGCAGCGCTCTACCCGCTTTATATTTACAGCGCCTGAAGGAGAGGAGACAGCGGAGGAGAGTCGCACATGCGCGCACTTGCGCGACGGGAGCGGAGCGAAGCGCGCGCACGGAACTGTTGTTTATGATAATGAGACGGAGTGAGAGTGTTGCGCACAGCTGTCGGAGAGAAGAACGGAGGAGAGTCCCGCATGCGCAGGTGGCGTGCGGACGCCGCCGACGCCGACGCAGG
Source organism: Haemaphysalis longicornis (assembly GCF_048455015.1). Taxonomy (NCBI): domain Eukaryota; kingdom Metazoa; phylum Arthropoda; class Arachnida; order Ixodida; family Ixodidae; genus Haemaphysalis; species Haemaphysalis longicornis. The sequence goes on along the minus strand of NW_027526385.1, from coordinate 49,320,764 downwards.
AGGGACATGCCTCAGAGCAAGAGATGCGTCGCATCTAAAAAAGCCAAACTTTTGCTTTGCATATCCAAGGTTACCGGAGGTAAGCCGCAGCCATTTCTTTAATACCCTTATTTGCAGCGCTATTTTCGCAAAACAAAGAAAACAAGAATGCCATAAACTTCAAGAGCGCGAGGAAAACCGATCGGTGCGCTGCAATTTCGAAGGTTACCTGAGAGCGGGCTCCAATATTTGTATGCTCATAGGCCACAACGCAGCATAGGTATGTCGGGCTGAACTTGCCTCTATGTACGGACATGAGCACAGAAAAGTGATGTAGAACTGTTGTGACTTGTATGTTGAGTTCCACGCGTGAACTCCGGTGTCTGGACATTGTGCCGTGAACATTTGCGTAAAGAGCCCTTGTTGCGCTGTACCTTGTTTTTTTGGGGGGGAACTTGTGTGCTGTTCAGATTCTTTTCCAGTAGAACATTGCGTATATCACGTGTCCTGTCGACTCAGTAGCTAACTAGAGCGGGTCCTGACTCCTAGCTGTTGCTAGATTTAAAAGTTCTCTTTACGATGCCCGGTACTGTGTTGGTGCCACGAGGTGCATTATTCATTGTAGGAGCATGTGCCTCTCACTGTACATGACTATGTTCTGCAACATAGATGAACATACGTGGGATACGACATGTGAACACCATAATGTCTTGTTTTAAAATTATGCTGTTATTCAACCGAAGTAGTCATTTCAATTTTTTCGTTTTTCAGTGCGCAGAGCCTGGGGTATAAAGCATTTATGATTCTGCAAATTGACACCGAACATCCAAAATTCACCCAATTTCCGATGTCCGAGTGGACGTACGCAAGATATAAATCCGGATGTCCCATGGATGTACACTGGATGTCTCTCAGCTCCGAAACGGACGTCCAGCAGACGTCCGCTAGATTCGGAGTAGACGTACTTTGGACGGCCGAAGGACTTCCGGTGGTTGCTTTGGAAACTCGCACTGTCTAGGCAAGCGCGGCGCTCTTCATAGCCAGGAGGGCTGCAAATCAGGGGGTCAGGCGGCGACCCAGCTGCGGAGAGCGCATGCGCCAAGCCGGCGGCGGTGCAGCTCGGCGAGTCACGTGATGCGTTGCCAAGGCTATGGCGCAGCTGCGGTCATATGAAGGTCAAATTGCTGGCGCCGGGGTGAAACTCGGCTCGACTGGGTTTTTAAGCTCTGCTTTAAAACCGCCGTTGTTGCCCTGTACAGAGAATTGCCGCCGCTGTAAAGCGTAAATAAGAAAACACATTTGAGCTCATGCTGGATTTCAACCCGGATCACGACAGAAGGAGCCCAGTGCGCTACCACGGCGCTATCTCGTCACGTTGCGGCGGTGGAAGAAAAGTTAAACCAGTGCGTGTCCGCGTGACAAGTGAACGTGATGGCGCGTGAGTTAGAACAGGTGCGCCCAGCCACGCACAACTTTGATTGTGGAGAAGCTGTGACGTTTGTCGCCAGTCTGCCTGTTGAAGTATTACGCGCCAAAAGACGAAGAAAGAAGCGCAAACACAGCGTAGCAGTAAGCATTCTTTCTAGGTAATTCGCGCCAAAACACGTACGGTTTAACTAAAGCGAACAAAGAGACGCAAATACGATGTGTAGCAGTAAAGTCCATAAGTATTACTAGGCTCTTACCTTCAAAACACACAAGCAGGTATTTTCCCTTTGTGTGAAAGTTTTTTCCACTTGTTTCTTGTTGTTTTAGAAATCAAGAACCAACAGGCCCAGCTTTCTGCGTTAGTTGTCTTCTGTGGTATGCAGATGTATGTTGAGTGCTCCTTCTGCTGAGCTCGTCATTGGGCCTGCCAGTAAATTTTTATAGATGAATGTATGTACAAAAATTGCACTTCTTTAACGTACGAACAAATTTAACCTAGCAGTTCCGTTATTAGAACAGCTTATAAAACGCGCAGTCACGCGCAAGCAAATTATCTTTATCTTAAGCCTGGTAGTATCCACTGAAGGACGAAGGCCTCTCCCACGGATCTGCAGCCACGCCTATCGAGTGCCTGAAGTGTGAGAGTGTAATCATTGCGAGGTTTTTAGGTAGTGTGCTCAACCAGGATTGCCAAATCCTTGTCTGGTGAGGAAGTGCTGTTTGTGTCCCAGGGAGCCTCACCATGCATGGCTGAACCTATCTGTTACAGCCTTCCGTGGTATCCGGCGGCGTTATATGTCGGACCAGGCAGCATTTCGAACCTGTAAAACCCTGTAGGACGACCCTTTGTGGCAAGTGGATACAGCGGGCAAGGAGAGCAGCAGGGCTGCCCCTGCGCTTACTCTGCTCCGAAGCGCTTAAGTAAATTATTTCATACTAATTACCACGTGAAAGACCATAAGAACAAGTAACTGTAAAAGATAGCTTGGTATATTTGATACTTTTATATTTAAATCAGTCCGATATTCAATGGTACGTTGATGGTGGGTAGGTGCAGACGACGGGAGCAGCGAATAAAGGCAGAGTAGGTGTGGAGGGAATGGCGAGCAGAGGAGAATTGGGGACATGAAAACGAAATACTGGCTCGTAAAAGACTGTTTTGTCCTGATAAAAACGATAAGAATTTTGTTGCAAATTCGCCACAACTGAGCGAAATATCAAGGAAAACAAATGAAGCGACTCACCAGCCACCTTCTCGTTGGGTGTCTATGACGTCACAGGATTTTGTTTGCGCGATTCTCAGCTGCCGGCTAAAGCTACGTACCGCAAACAACGGTGACTGTGCGATGGTAGTGCATGCCTCCAGATTCGTTTGATGAAATCACTTGAATGTTAATGTGCAACTTACGCGTTGATATCAATTAAGTTGGTGTTCCCTCTGACGCGTCACTGCTGACGTCTTGTAGCGCGGAATTTGAAAGCATTTTGTAATTCAAAAACGTCTTCTTAGGCTGGAATGAAGCTAAGTGTTGTATGTTACCGAATGCTAGTCTGTTCAACGTAAGCCAGAGGCGGAATTCTCAGTTTGGTCTGTTTCGTGTTCGTTTCAAGGTGTCTATTTCTAGCCAGCCCGTACTGGTTGAAAGCAGACGACCCGAAAGTGACGTAGAAGGAGCAAGGACCCTCCGCGGTGGCTCAGTGGCTAAGGCGTTGTGCTGCTGAGCGCGAGGACGCGGGTTCGATTCCCGGACGCGGCGGCCGCTTTTCTGATGGAGGCGAAAAGCAAAAACGCCCGTGTGTACGAGATTTCGGTGCACGTTGAAGATCCCCAGGTGGTCAAAATTAATCCGGAGCCCTCCACTACGGCGCGCCTCATCGCCTGCGTTGCGTCGGCGCGTTAAACCCCAGAATCAACCAGAAGCAAGGAGGGGCGTCCTTTTCTGTCATGCCATTGGTCAGAGTCGTCGCAAGTGCACCATACTTTACAATTTAAACAAACGCGCGCAAAACGGACATTTTGAAAATGGACGAGCTCAAAATGCCGGACCAGGCTGTATTATGGCTTCATGACCCTTTCAAAGACAGCGGCAAACATAACGTCCTGGCCTGTCTTTAATTATATTCAGCCGTCACCGCAAGTTTCGGAGCAACAGCTCTCGTGAGCGTTCTTGTCACATTTCAGCCGGGTAGGCACACAACGCTATACTCCTGGACAAGTTAAGAACGGCAACAGAAGTTGCCGCTCTGCCTCATCACCGCAGCCGGATGTTATTCCACGCTGTGCAAGTAGTGCGTTAGTTGGGATATTTTCTGAACTTAATATGCTTATCAACCACTGCAGCGACGACAAACAACCTACGTAAGAAAAGACAGGTGATATCGCGCATTCATAGTAATCACCTTTTAAAACGCGCGTGCTCGTTGACATCCGGGACCGTCGCTTAGGCGGAGTGATACTGTACGTGGGCTATTGCCGTTCTTAACTTGTTACCGAGTATAGCCGGTATAGCCCTCGTAAATCGACCCCGGTCACGACCCGTAAGACGGGCATCTCGACACCTCCAAATCACGCGTCTAGCGAATAATGTGTTCGTGCTAAGCAGACGCAAGCGGGTCGTTGTTTTTGCCGCCTATCGGAACAGAGTAACAAGACGCGTTTGGCGAAGCGCTCGTTCGCGGAAGCAATTATTGGCGAAGCCTCGGCGGACTCGCAACTGTTTCGGCGGCCCATCGCGAATGACAACAAAGACAGCGGTGGGAACTCGTAAAACCCCTGGCACCGCGAGGCTAACGACTACGGTTAATGATAAAACAGCGTTCTTTCGCTTCCAGGGCTACAGCTGCGGAGGCGGTTTCCGCGTGACGAGAATGGGCGAGCTTTGATGGAGTCTGCTTTCGACGCGGCAAGGTGCTCGCTGCGAAGATTTGCAGAATGAATTGGGCGCAGCACCGGAGCAAAAAAAAGGAAAGAAATTAGCAGCTGGCTTAGCTAGGCTATGCCAGGATATACGTAGCGTGAGCTAAGGTTCAGCAACTTCAGCTGGTTATTCTTAGCTTTCCTGGTTGCCTAGGGTTAGCTGATTATCATGCTTACTGCTGCTAAAACAATTTCCAATCGAATCCAATTTAATCCAATCTAATGCAATACAATTTAATCCAATTCAATTCAATCGAATCTAATACAGTCGCGGCGGCAGCGGCTCCGGCGCGCCAGCTGTGCGCCGTGAGACGTCACTGCCCCTCTCACATGCGCAGTACGGCTCTCCAGGAGCCACGCGAAACTGCTCAACCTCGGCCAGTGTAGCTCACGCTACAAGAAGAAAAAAATTGGCTAGCGATGACGACACTCCCTACTGCGATGTTTGGGCGCAGCAGCAGTGCGCTGAGGCAGCACTCACTCGTGGGTTCTTTCGGCGGCTCTGCATCGGCGGCGCGAAGTGCGTCTCAGGAAGGGACCGCGACCCGCGTCGTAGGCAGAGAACGCACTGTGATGGTCGGCGATTCTCAACGTGACCCTGGGTCCACACGGGGCATGAGGAGATGGAAGCACAGACACATGGAAGGTTTTACATGGAATTTAATTGGATCAACTGGCTCGATCTCGCTTACGGCTCGGCGTCGCTATGGGCTGCTTCGCCGTGGTGCGGCACGGGCTTGCAGGAAGGGTCTGACGTTCGCCGCGGTCACACAGCGGCGGCTCGGGCTGGAACGAAGGGCCCGCCGCGATGAGGCTGCTGACTCGGTCTCGTACGATGGCTGGACGTCGGTTGGCGTAAGTGTGGAGACGGGTGGTCAGACGTCGCACTCGAGCGATGGCTAGACTCCGGAGTCTTAAGCTCCTTTGCCTTCTGCCTACCGCTGCGTCTCGTCTCGTTCACCCCTCAGGTCACTCTCCCGACTTCCACTGTTTGTCCCTCCATTATTACGGCTTTAAAAAGAATGTGCCCTAAATTTAAGCGCGAATAGATCGTTCGGCAAGCTCATAAGACCTGCCTAATTTGCGTTTGCTTTTGCGACCCTCCTCCAATCGCAGAGATGGCTGGTGTGACATCATAGGTTCTGTTGCGGGGAATGAGCTGGTGGGTCGCATGGTCATTCCCTGTTTTCTTAATTATGTAGCTTATTTGAGCGAAGATTACGTTAAAAGTGGTGTCAGTATGATTATAACGAGGCAATCGTTTGGATGAACCAAACTTGTGTTTTCTCTTCATGACTTCTTTAATGGGCCAGGACAGACCTCGTGATCGTGCTCTGGTGAGTGTACATCTAAATTAGCCCTCATATAATTTGCTTCGGTATAGTTTCGACAAAATAAGAGTTAGAGCCGTTTTCTGAAACCATACTTCCTCCGTTGACGGCCATGTACTGGCAGTGACAGCAGACGGGACTTCTGCAGCGTTTACAACTACGCTTTGAACCGAATAATCACGACAAGTAAACGAAACTCGGCGTAATGAAAAAGTCGTCTTAGCTGCCAATCTCAGTATGATTTTTCTCTGATACCTGTATATTAGGTCGCGAGCTGCAGATAATTACTTCGGGAGCCAGCGCGTGCGATTTTTTGTCGACCCGACGCTATAGACGCCCGCAAGTTGGTTAGAACCTAGCGCGAGACCACATCGCTGTGAAAAAAGAAAATCACGCATCTCCACGAAGTGAATCATGACGAGTGGGAGATGCACTGGGGATCGTTCTATACCGTAAATCACCCGTGGCATTGCCCACTCACGCATGCAAATGAGTGACAACGCGTGTGTACAGTATATACAATTCCAATCCAATCCAATCCAATACAATTCAATTTAATCCAATCCAATCCATTTCAATCCAATCTAATCCAATTCAATGCAATGCTCCTCGCGCATGCTCAACATTGTGTACACGGGGACCAAGTCCCGGACAAATCGAGGTCCTAAGGTGCTTCGCCCGGTAAAAAACGAACTTAGTTTACCTTATGGTGCAATTCGCTTCTAGGAAAGCAATAAATTTGCTGCGGTAGATTTTTCGGGGTGCCAGAAGGTATCTAGCCTTTTTTTATATGTTCGTGTTATAAATAACCGCACGGCGTCACTGAAACACTCCAGGCGTAAACACCGCGTTTGGCATTGACATATTGTTCGTGACGAGAGTGAACGCTTGAGTCACGAGCTGCGGTTGAACGCATGATGTGACGCTCGTCGGAGCGAGTTTTTCAACGCGTCACTAGCATAGATCAAAAAGTTGCGAAGAGTGGGCAGACTCGAAGTAGGCGAGAAATAATTTCGAGCAATTCGTTTTGCCGCGACGCAGCGAAAAACGATATTTTGCATGCCGGCTGCGCAGTCATTTTCCGTGTGCTTGGATTTAATTTACGGTCACTGTTTATTTCGCGCGAAGCGAGAGAAGAACAGGTGGCTGGCAAGGCCTTTTTATTCTTGCACTTTATTTTCTAACCTTTAATTTATGGAGTACCACCGGATGCCTGTATGTGCGAAAAATTTCCCCGCATTTCCCCGAGGGGAAGAATGTGAAAGTGCGAATGCATGAGTTGAATTTGCGCGGTTCGGTAATGTTCGAGAAAGAGAGATCACACACACACACAACTACAAAGAAAGAAAGATGCATTTATTCACAGACACCTATTTGTGTTGTCGTTGTACTTGATTGCTAGAGCGGATCTCAGCTTTAAAATTTCGTGTCAGTACTCCTTTAAGCGGGTGCATTAGCCCTTCTCACGCCCGATTCCTGGCCAATCCCCCACGTGGGTATGTGCCATGTCAGCGGCCAGGCAGCGCGCGCCCATCTCCCCCCGTTGCCAAGCATAGAGTTTCATACTAATATACACTAGAGGGAAATCTGGCGCCACTGTCTAGGGGAGCCGCACTTCAGCGAGCGTGCCGTCATGTACCGGACAGGCACGTTCCACTTGTCCTTGGCATGGCTCACGAACAGGCTGAAAAGTTGGCTTTGGCTGCAAAAATACAACAATATTACTGCAGAAGATTAACTGAATTTGTTTTGTTATTGTAAAATTAAAGCTCCAGAGAGATTTATTTGTCAGGGATTATTTAGAAGCTTCATGCAAGATGAACAAAAAAAGAACGTTACCCCTTTTGGCTTCAAGACGAAAAAGAAGCCATGTGGCTAACCAAGCCAAGGAGGCGAGGAACGTCGCTAGCTGCAATGGCGCCGCCCACGGCGGCACGCGAATGCAGCGCCAGATTTCCCTCTAGTATATATTAGTATGAAACTCTATGTTGCCAAGGAAGACGAGGAGATTCCTGGCCAATCCCCCACGTGGGTATGTGCCATGTCAGCGGCCAGGCAGCGCGCGCCCACCTCCCCCCGTTGCCAAGGAAGACGAGGAGATTCCTGGCCAATTCCCCACGTGGGTATGTGCCATGTCAGCGGCCAGGCAGCGCGCGCCCACCTCCCCCCGTTGCCAAGGAAGACGAGGAGATTCCTGGCCAATCCCCCACGTGGGTATGTGCCATGTCAGCGGCCAGGCAGCGCGCGCCCACCTCCCCCCGTTGCCAAGGAAGACGAGGAGATTCCTGGCCAATCCCCCAAGTGGGTATGTGCCATGTCAGCGGCCAGGCAGCGCGCGCCCACCTCCCCCCGTTGCCAAGGAAGACGAGGAGATTCCTGGCCAATCCCCCACGTGGGTATGTGCCATGTCAGCGGCCAGGCAGCGCGCGCCCACCTCCCCCCGTTGCCAAGGAAGACGAGGAGATTCCTGGCCAATCCCCCACGCGGGTATGTGCCATGTCAGCGGCCAGGCAGCGCGCGCCCACCTCCCCCCGTTGCCAAGGAAGACGAGGAGATTCCTGGCCAATCCCCCACGTGGGTATGGGCCATGTCAGCGGCCAGGCAGCGCGCGCCCACCTCCCCCCGTTGCCAAGGAAGACGAGGAGATTCCTGGCCAATCCCCCACGTGGGTATGTGCCATGTCAGCGGCCAGGCAGCGCGCGCCCATCTCCCCCCGTTGCCAAGGAAGACGAGGAGATTCCTGGCCAATCCCCCACGTGGGTATGTGCCATGTCAGCGGCCAGGCAGCGCGCGCCCATCTCCCCCCGTTGCCAAGGAAGACGAGGAGATTCCTGGCCAATCCCCCACGTGGCTATGTGCCATGTCAGCGGCCAGGCAGCGCGCGCCCACCTCCCCCCGTTGCCAAGGAAGACGAGGAGATTCCTGGCCAATCCCCCACGCGGGTATGTGCCATGTCAGCGGCCAGGCAGCGCGCGCCCACCTCCCCCCGTTGCCAAGGAAGACGAGGAGATTCCTGGCCAATCCCCCACGTGGGTATGGGCCATGTCAGCGGCCAGGCAGCGCGCGCCCACCTCCCCCCGTTGCCAAGGAAGACGAGGAGATTCCTGGCCAATCCCCCACGTGGGTATGTGCCATGTCAGCGGCCAGGCAGCGCGCGCCCATCTCCCCCCGTTGCCAAGGAAGACGAGGAGCGCGCGCACCCGCAGCTGTTGCTATGTGGACGGACGGCGGTCACCGGAATTCAGGGTCGCTTATAAAGTGCATTCGCACTTAAAAAAACAGCTATAGTCCCCAGTATAGTGTACAATCAATCTCATATTTCTCGGACCCTGAAGGAGAAAGAGCTGACGGACTCTACTATTGTGGCGGGCACCATTTTATATAAACGTCCATTCGTTGACAGAGCAGCCACGCTATTTTACCGTCTGTATACCATCTTACCCCCTCTTAACTCACCTTAATCCATATAAATCCATCTTATTCACGGTGCGAGGACCAAGAACGCCTCATCGCTTGCGCCCAAGCTGCTGCGCTAGCTCGCGGCTATCTGGACTAAGAAAGCCACCCACGTTTTTGCTCAATAAACGTTTTCCAATCCAAAAACCTTGTAACCCATCATTTCATATTTTAATTCATTCTAATTTGTGTTAATTTATCTTACTCCGCCTTAATCTCACTTTAAAAATAGTAACGATTAGTGAATAATCAACAATTAATGAATAATTTTGATTGTAATTTTTGATGTCTCATACATAGCTAGCAGGCTTTGGTTCGCTTCTTGCCTTGCTCGCGTTTTTGACCGCCGAGGTCATTCGAGCACACTGTTCAATGAGACATATAATGCTTTTTCGTATTAAGTGCTTAATGTTGATTTTTTAACAGCAATGCAGAACTAAGCTAAAAGAAGCTTCGTAAAAGCAAAAGTCGTGAGAGGGGCCATTAGGACAGCACACGGGTCTGGTTCATTAAAGCAGACTGCTTTGTCTCGATAACAATGATACCAACGTTAACGCAAACTTCAAGCAAATCATTGGGATATAATGAAAAACAGACGAAGCTAGCTGTGGCGACTCCCTTCTTTCCCCCACACACGCACTTTCGGCCACTTTTCTATTACGTCACAGAATATTTTTCGTGCAATTGCCGGCCTCCGACCTGAGTTAGCGGGATTAAACATGACTGGGCGACTATATACTCTGGTACAATTTAAGAGTGGCAACGATGATGATGATGATGATGATTGCTATTGGTTTCCCCTTTGAAGCGGGGTGATGACATGTCATCTTACCAAAAAGGACTAATACCACCATGTTTTACACTCTTGGTTTAATACTAGTGCTGCTTAGGGCAGGCACTAAAGCTTATTAGGCCCGACATACTTTTTTTTTTCCTGTTACAGGTGGTAACTGTCCTAGGCAATATTCCCCTCTCTGCGTTTCGTCCACCAGCATTCTAATCTTCTTTTCGTCCCCTCGACAGCCTCGAAGTTAACTTCCTCTGTGATACCCTTAAATCCTAGGGCTTCTGAAAGCACAGCGATGATGATGATGATTGCTATTGGTTTCCCCTTTGAAGCGGGGTGATGACATATCATCTTACCAAAAAGGACTAATATAACCATGTTTTACACTCTTGGTTTAATACTAGCGCTGCTTAGGGCAGGCACTAAAGCTTATTAGGCCCGAAATACTTTCTTTTCCGTGTTACAGGTGGTAACTGTCCTAGGCAATATTCCCCTCTCTGCTTTTCGTCCACCAGCATTCTAATCTTCTTGTCGTCCCCTCGACAGCGGAAGTTGCCGCTGTGCCTTATCACCGCAGCCGGATGTTACTCCGCGTGGCGAAAATAGTGCGTTAATTGGAATACTTTGAACGTGGTGTTTTTTTTTTTTAACTTAATATGCTTATAAGCTACTGCAGCGACGGCACACAAACTACGTGAGAAGAGGCCGACGATATTCATTCACCTACATATAGCAATGTCCTCCTTTCGAAACGCGAGCGCCCGTAGACATCCAGGTCCGTCGCTTAGGCGGAGTGAAACCGTACATGAGCTATTGCCGTTATTAACTTGTTCCCGTGTATAGTAAAGGCCTCTATTCCTGTTTCATCGTATAACTTGAATGCTAACGCGCAGCATTCCGGTCTGGTTTGACAGCATCCGGTATCGGTTGACAACTAGAGACCGGATTTTAGGCAAATGCCTTTTTTGTTCCTTGCACTCCTATCCCCCTATTTTGATATATGAGCATGAATCGGAGGTTATGAATAGCTCACGTGGTGTTTTTATAGTGCCTATAAATGCCTATTTTGCCGTTTGTGCCTAAATGCCTATAAACGCATATTTTCACAATCGACGCCTATATGAACACTTATACGCCTCAAGTTTCGCTTTCGAGTGCAGTTTGAAAACGTTATTTATGTTACCAAGCAGCATTAACTGTTCGGAACTTTATATGGTTCAACCTAGTCGTCCAGTTCAATGAACTCCCGGAAAATAACTGCTAGCAGCAGTGGAATATAGGACGCACATTCTCAGAGACAATAGGCGCAATTAATCCAAAAATCTGGAGACAGTGGCAGTTTCCTTTTGTTTCCATAATTTTCACAGTGATTCTTGGACTACGTTCCGAGTTCTGTCCAAACAGATGTCTTCAAACTTGTGCAGTCGCATCTTCGTTCCTAAAAGTCGAGATCGTTTCCCGAAGTCCGGTGTCGACCAGGAACCCAATCGCCCGGGCTCCGGTTGATTTGGCAGGAGGCTGGCAGGGCGATGGTGTTGAAGTTCTTGGAGATGGTGGTCGAATTGACGAACTCGAGGCGTTGGGGTTGATTAAGTGAAACGAAGAGTTTATATACAGCTATTTACAGTACGAAAACTGGGTACATGAGAAATAAAAAGAAAAACTTCGAACTTCAGCTAGACGCTAGCTCCGAGTGCGCACAAATCACTCGAGCTCCTCAACTTCGTCTAACTCTCCTATTCTCGGAGCGTACACAAACCGCTCGAGAAACAACGGCCGAGACCCTGTCTCGCCACAAGACCCGTCTAGTTGCCCGGTGCGGCGCTGCACCCTAAACCTCCGACGCGATCTTAACCTCAACTAGGGGGCTCACAAATCCCAACCTAGCGTTAACGGTCGAGACTCCTTGTCCCGCCGGGAACTGCCAGCTCAGCGCTCAGACAAGAACGATTTCCAACGGCCAAGTTCGGCCTTATAAAACCTCGAGATCACCCTCTCTAGGTAACGCCCCTGTAGCGTTCGTACACGCGTATGGGAGTGCCCGAATTCACGTAGACAGCTGTCACTCAGCACGCCACGGAATATTCAATGAGGCGCCGCCATCTTCGGGTCAACGGCACGCTCGCAAACGAGCAGGTCGTGCGACCCCGCGGGGTGAAAGCGAAAGACGGCGACAGTGCGTCATGCTGACCAGGGCGCGACAACAATGGAGACACGCCGGTAATCCCACCACCTCCGCGCGTCGAGCAGACGTTCCTGGAATCCGGCGCCGCTGTTTGCTGTCTCAATGGGGGATTATACTTGAGGTATGCGGTGGGCCAGACGATCCGTCTCCCGTGCGCGCCGTGACGAATTAGCGGTGGTTGCAGCGCAGTGTTGGCAGTGCTACGTCGCTAGACAGAGCGGCGGGTTCTCACGCGCAGCCCGGGCGCCCGGCCGCTAATCTCATAAGTGGACCTTACACTAAAGGAATACTCAATTGATTGTAGGGTTTAACGGGCCGCCGCAACGCAGGCGATGAGGCGCGCCGTGGTGGAGGGCTCCGGATTAATTTTGACCACCTGGGGATCTTTAACGTTCGCTCAAATCTCGCACACACGGGCGTTTTTGCTTTTCGCCTCCATCAGAAAAGCGGCCGCCGCGGCCGGGAAACGAACCCGCAACCTCGGGCTCAGCAGCACGACGCCTTAGTCACTGAGCCACCTCGGTAGGTCTAAAGGAATACTCAAATACAACTCTATTTTCAAAGCACCGGTTGAGCATCGAACACGACTTTGTTAGCAGATCATTCCTGTACTAAAGAGTCAACGGCGAAGAATCAGTGCGGAGCTGCACTTTCTTGCGCCTTAAAATTAACACTGCCGGCGGGCTCTAAAACACGTTTTTGAATAAAAGATCTATTGGGCTGCTAAACAACCTTTTGAGAAATGCTCATCAAATGCGTTGAAGTGTATATGACAGCGTTGCAACGTCTTGCAAGAACAATCTGGATATCATTGTGTATAAGAAAATTGCTAGAATTGTACCTAATAGTCCTCATGTAAGAACACGTCCTTCTAGAGTGTCCGGCATACATCCATGAAAGAAATCACCTCGCACAAAAGATTGAGTGCCTCCACTAAGGATTCTATATCTGTGAAAGGCCTCCTTGGACCCCTACATCATCTCAGAAAAAGTGTTGGTTGTCTTATTTGACTATTTACACGAAATCGGCGTCGCAGAGACAATCTAGAACTTCACCTTTGAGATCGTGTGGACTTTTACGTCACCATGCAAAGCTTCATGTACCCTTTTTTTTTAACCTCTCCCTTTCCCCCCTCTCTTCTGCCCTACTTCTTTTAGGACCTTTACTCCCTTCTCCCCATCCCCGCAGAATAGCAGGTAGGCGGGAACATGCCGGCAAACCTCTCTGCTTTCATATAATAAAGAGCTGTCTCTCTCTTCCTCTTAATAAATCATCGTCTGTCTTGTGTTTGTCTTCTGTCGTCTGTCTTGTCGTCCGTCTTGTGTCTGTTTTTGTTGTGTCGTAATGAAATTGCGTCAGGGAAATATAAAGCAGCACTCCTGTTAATAGCTATTACCAACTTTTAAGTATTCTTTTTCATGCCTGTTTCACAATACGCGCGACGCTCGAGCAAGCGACAGTGATTACTGAACACGAATGTAAACAGTGCGCTTATTGAATGAAGCCAATCGATCGCCATTGGTACAGCAGTTGTATGGGACAATTGAACGGCTGCGTCCAATTGTTGGCCCTATTGTGCTATCATAAACAATGGCATTTTTAGTTTTCCCGTCGTAGATGGAGGTCGCGCACATATTCGTTTGAAATTAAGTGCATTGACGTAAAAACTTGGGGTGCCTATGTTTAGGCTGTTGCAGGCCTAAACAAATGTTTTGCCTGCCTGGTTTTGGGGCCTAAAACGAGCTTTTAATGCCTATATATCCGGCCTCTACTGGGAACCATGTTATTAGAGCTACCCTACACTGCGTCACTATTTCCCAATGTTATGTCAATGTAGCGCAAAATTTAAAAGGTCTTCAATATTTCTTGGGTTTTTTTGGCAAAAAAAAAACGGCTTTCGTGTCTGCAAGGTAGATGATTTTGTCTTGGTGGCTTCTTCAACACCCCGAAGCTCGTTGTGGTGAGGACAGTGTAAGGCTATGTTCAGAATACCGACGCAAAAGACATATCGTGATCTATGTACATAAAAAAATGGCGTGTCACGCAGTTAGGTTGGCTGAGACGTGAAATGACGTCATTCTTTAAAGTTATTACTACACTTGGGGCAACAGCCTGAACCCGACCTAAGGGACGCCCACCGCTCCTTTCACGTGCGTAAGAGCCCGTGTTAACGATTGTTTTAAGTGCGAATGCACTTCTTAAGCGAGCCTGAAGCGTCCGCCGCCGTCCGCATAGCAACAGCTGCGGGTGCGCGCGCTCCTCGTCTTCCTTGGCAACGGGGGGAGATTGGCGCGCCCTGCCTGGCCGCTGACATGGCACATACCCACGTGGGGATTGGCAGGGAATCGGGCGTGAGAGGGGCTAATGCACCCGCTTAAAGAAGTACTGACACGAAATTTCAAAGCTGAGATCCGCTCTAGCAATCAAGTACAACGACAACACAAATAGGTGTCTGTGAATAAATGCATCTTTCTTTCTTTGTAGTTGTGTGTGTGTGGGTGATCTCTCTTTCGCGAACATTACCGAACCGCGCAAATTCAACTCGTGCATTCGCACTTTCACATTCTTCCCCTCGGGGAAATGCGGGGAAATTTTTTTTTACGAAGGGATTGCGCACATCGCTAGTACGGGAATCCACGGCCCGGGACAACGGGATTTTAAGCGGCGGAAACTTAACCAGCACGCTCCACCACGGTACGCAGGCTTGAGGTTGTACGTGTTGTGCACTAAATGTAGGTGCACACATGCCGGCACAGCCGCACGTCGACAGTTCGCGCTTCGTTGGCTGCTACGTGAGCGGAACATCGGTAAGCAGGTGCGTTCTTGCCCGCCGACCCTGCCCCGTTTCCGTACACACAAACACACACACGCGGCAGTGTAATGTATTCCGCGGACAGCAACGTTCACCACTTAGACAAGAAGGCCTTCACTTGACGCAAACATACAATGATTGGCTAATTCTACTTTTGTGTTATGGGTAGAGATCATAAGTTGTCTCAAGCGGACCGATGCAATTGACCAATGAGGTTCAGTTAAACGGTGACGTCAACTGAGACGATGCGTATGCCTTGCTTTCACGTAGGTGTTTCCGTAGTTTAGCAATACCGGAGCAAGGTTAACCCGCGTCGACATTCGAAGCACCTTGTCGGTGAACGACAGCGGAGAGAAAGCGGGACGGCCGCAGTGCTGACAGGGAGACTGTGTCGACGTGACAGCTTCGGGTGACAATGGCGCCGTGAAACTGTAGCGTTGACGAGTGCGCCGATGCACGTGCCGGAAACGAACAATATAGTGGTGTAATGGGAGCACGATGTGTAAACCTCGGAAGCAATGAGTTCATGGGCGGCAGACAGGCCTTCTTCGGGCGATGTAAGTGGTGCTGCATAATCAGTAGGGCGAAAAATGCTTTGATCAAAAAAAAAAAAAAAGTGCTCACAACACAGTATCAGCGGTAAAAGGGAATTGCTATAGATGTTGGTAGAGTAAAAAAAAAAAAAAGACGGGTGACCAAAGGGCCCACCTCATTTAACGCACAGTTTTCGTCAAAAGTATCTGAGCCATGTAATGAAAGTGCCATAAACAATTCCAATAAAGGGCTCAAGGTTCCAGAGCGGGCGAAATATTTTATGCCAGTAAGAAAACAATGCGCTTTAGTTAACTTTCTGGCCTCAAAGCGTTGTGTCTAGCTCGACAGATAAGGTTCCGTATTAAATTTATTGCCCCCCATTAATTTTGGTATCACCCAGAATCGAAATTCGACAGAGACTGTACATATTTTCTCTGGTTATGATTTAACGCCATGACGCTTCAGAGGCGATGAGGCGCGCCGTAGTGGAGAGCTCTGGATTAATTGTGATTACCTGGGGATCTTTAATCTGCGCCGAAATCTCGGAACACACGGGCGTTCTCGCTTTTCGACTCCATCGGAAAAGGGGCCGCCGCGTTCTTGGGCTACATATATTTTCTGCCTGGTGCCCTGTACGCAAGTCATTTTAAATCGACAACAAAGTGCGCGTATAAGTATGGCCTACACACATAAGATGTGGGCTCCGATGATATGGTTACTCTTCTTCATAAACGGTTATAGTAGTCCTAATAAGTTTGTGGGTCCCATCAAATTTATAAGTTTAAGTCATCGTCGGCTGGTAGCAGTGAAAGTTGTGGGAGGCTGGCATGCCTATAGCTTGTAGTTTTCATCCCTTTAGTCGTTCTCATCTTCGCACTTGTAGCCTAGTGACTTTAACAACCTAATCTGGCCATCAAAATAGAGGCACTCAACGGTTTATGAAGAAGGCTGCGTTCGCATTGTAGCTTTGGATCACTTCACAGTGCACATGCACCCCGTATGCGAGCGCATGTGCCTACGTGTTTTATTGTATCCCATTTGATGGTCTTTTTTAATGGTTACTGTAAAGAGTGCTTCCAAATGTCTCCGGGGTCGTGCAAGTGTTCACACACGTGTGTAATTTCCTTTTTCTTTCTTGTTTTTGTACTTTTTTTTTCCCCCGCTGCAGTTGATCGCAGAACTAGGCAGCCTTTTTTATAGCGGATGCATATGATACGTGGACATTTCGCTCTTTTGCTTGCTTACTTTTTTTCTTTTTTTCGTCAGGTATCCACTCATCCCGCATCCGCTACGATTGGCACATGCCGCCAGCGTGGTGACGGTCAGGGAAGAGAACTCATCACGGCAACAGCTGCACCAACTGAGCTGAAACAGCATAGGAAACAGTCATTGCACCTGCCGCATCCATCGCCAACTCCGCAGCAAATTGGACAAACCTTACAACCGTCACAGACCCATAGACGACCTTCTTTGAACTGAAACCCTTCCCGTTCCACCGAGGTATAACGGGTATATTAAATAATTTGAAAATGGATGTTTGGATTTAAAACTAAAAAAAAGAATTTAAAAAGTTGCCGAAAATATATAAATTTTTCAGAGGATCTCCTCACCAGTGCTTGCTTTTCTTTGTAAAGCAAAAAAAAAAAAAAAAAACTTCACGCCTTCCACGTCACCCCCGGTACGGGTCCTTAGAGAGAAATGAAGGCGCAAATGAAGGTGCAATCACTCCGAAGCGTTTCCCGAGAGGGCAAGGAACCACGACGGAAGCCTTCATTGAAGCACACCGAACTAATTAGCCCTGTACCGTCGCAGCACTGTGCTCCTACGCCATCGCCCTGTTACAAGAGATAAAGCAATTATTTTCCGAAATGTATGGACAAGTTCCCACCTTCTGGTCGATTGTAGGGTTTAGCGCTCCGACGCATCGCAGGCGATGAGGCGCGCCGTAGTGGAGGGCTCCGGATTAATTTTGACCACCTGGGGATCTTTAACGTGCGCCGAAGTCTCGTACACACGGTCGCTTTTGCTTTTCGTCTCCATCAGAAAAGCGGTCGCCGCGGCCGGGAATCGAGCCCGCGACTTCGTGCTCAGAAGCGCAACGCCTTAGCCACTGAGCCACCACGGCGGGTAATTCCTACCTTCTCGGCGCCTTACTACACGCTATATACCCTACCCCGTACACAGCAAACTGAACATTAAAGTGAAATCTTTGTTACTGAGACCGATGGCGTACTGTCAAAAAACTCGTGGATTTCTCCATAGACTAGTTCATGTGCAGCTTTCCCGCTCATGGCACTCCTTTCAAGAGCGATTACTTAGCAGTTATTTAGCGTAATTGAAAGTTATTTTGCGTTGCTAATATTGGGGGTGAAGACGAGCTGTGCGCACAGTTTCAAGTCTTGCACGCTTTGCGGCTAGGTTCCTGAGCCACGGAAACTATCCCATAGAAATGCATGGGGAGTGAGATTTGACAGCGAATTGCACATAAAATATTCAGAATCCTGGAAAGTTCTTCTAGTGTTTTCACCTCCACGTTGACTTCGTACTTTGTGCCAAATATCATTTCCCTGAAGTGGTTTCCCTAGGTTCCTGAGAGGTCGGAATGTTGAGCGAGAAAGCTGGGTATGGGTCGATTGAAGAGCTCTGATAACTTCTCCGGGCACGCGGCGCATGCGTGAAACCGGGCTTCCATTGTGTCAAAACGGTTACTTGAAAATGGCGAAGAAGGAACGCTTCTAGATAAGACAACACACGCATCGGTCATGAAGAAGGGGTGCAAGAGTATACCTTTATCTCATAAACCACGTATCGGTATACATTTAGATCGTTCGTAGACGCGTTTACTTGGTGCGCGAGAAATCGTCGCGCGGGTTCATTATTCGTTTGCGATATGTGGCATTGAAGGTTTGACAATCGGTTAAGACGCACTTTCAACTAAGGTTGGACGCGCTTTAGCGAAAGTTTTGACGCAATTTTGATGTTAAAAAGCTTTCGCGCTTCTCTCAACTTTCTTCATGAAGGGATGGTAACTTTTTATGTAATAAGCCCCGAATGCTGTTCCGCATTGTGTTGAACGGCTTCCAAACCCCATGCCGCACATCTATAACCAGAATCCCAGTTATAAGCACCGGGAGGCCAGGGTGACTAGTTACCGCCCTTTTCACCAGCGAGACCCGGTGGCCACGGCCAGCCCGGACTGCCTGCACCGAAGACTTCGGCCGACTAAAGCGGCTCCCTAGAAGAGATGAAAGCGGTTTAAGAAAAACGTTAAAACTTTATTATGCCGGATAGAATTTACAGAAAAATAACGCATCTACCCCACACCTGATTGCCCCCTATGCGGCGCCCCATCAAATCTACCTCACATAATGTGGGCCTGCCCTCGAAATAGCTTTCCCTTCATCACATCCGAGGGGCAGTGGGAGGAGGCACTGCGTAGCCCGGACCCAGGCGTGCAAACCACCCTGGTCACCCGAGCTACCGACGTCGCCGCTCGGCTCATGCCTGTGGCCACGAGTATCCTCTGACCTAAAAAGATGCTCAATAAAATGCTCTCTCTCTCTCTCTCTCTCTCTCTCTCTCTCTCTCTCTCTTGAAAGATACACTTGTAACGTATTGGCGTTAAAATGTTTGGTCAATCTGTTGTGTGGATATGTTCCATATTTCATGTATGCGTAAGTTTGGGTTCGGGGCAGCCGGAGCCTTTTGTTTTTGTTTCTTTTTTACGCAAGTATATACGCTCATTGGCATAAACTAAATGAAATCTCGAGTAACATTGCATAATAATTTCATGCATACGTTCAAGAACACCGTTGCGCACATGGACAGGGCTTGTAAAAACTACACGCTGACAAGATCTTTCCGCACAACTGTACCAGGACTGCATCCAATGCCCAATGATACCTCGACTGACGCGAAGCAACCCCACCGAGTGACGGCTCAACGGCCACCTTTTTCTATATTAAACTCTTATTCTCTCTCTCTCTCTCTCTCTCTCTCTCTCTCTCTCTCTCTCTCTCTCTCTCTCTCTCTCTCTCTCTCTCTCTCTCTCTCTCTCTCTCTCTCTCTCTCTATCTCTCTCTCTCTCTCTCTCTCTATCTCTCTCTCTCTCTCTCTCTCTCTCTCTCTCTCTCTCTCTCTCTCTCCATCAAATTGTGTAGTGATATAAAGCTCACCGGACGTCGGAAAACGAGTCTAATGTCGCGCGAAAATGACTGATGAACTTGGCTAGCTAGCCTGCAAAAACTTGTGTTCGCGCGATCCAACCGCAACGTCTGGAAGGCTTTGCCCGCTGCCCAGATAAACATTGACGCGCAAAGCGAAAATAAATTGGATACGGATTGATTTAAATGTTAATCTTGGCTCTGGGATGTGAAATAAATGCATCCACGTGAAATCGCGCCTAGACATTGAAAGAAGAATCTCTGCTGGGACATTTTGGTGCTGTTATGTAGCAATTACATTCTTTGTAGTGTTAACAAAATGAGTGTGCCGAGCTTATCGCAGCTCGGAGCAGTCGCCGTTTTTTTTAAAGTTTTTGTATGAAAACAAAAACTTTCTTTCGGGCCCTATAAAATTTTATGAGTACATCTCTACGCCTTTCAGGGTAGGTGCCCCTACCACCAGCATCTAGGCGCTTTCCAATAAATGTTTATTCCACAAACAAACAAACAAACAAACAAACAAACAAACAAACAAACAAACAAACAAACAAACAAACAAACAAACAAACAAACAAACAAACAAACAAACAAACAAACAAACAAACAAACAAACAAACAAACAAACAAACAAACAAACAAACAAACAAACAAACAAACAAACAAAACAAACAAACAAACAAATAAAAACAAACAAACAAACAAAAACATACAAACAAACAAGAACAAACAAACAAACAAACAAAAACAAACAAACAAACAAATTTAATCGTTAATAACTCATAATGATTAATTGAGTAATTATTATTACAACAGCTAAGTAATCAAGCAGGAGCCCTCTGAAACCCTACGGTGCTGGAAAAGTGGAAAGCTTTTCCCTTGCTCTCCCCTTGTAGTGACAGCTTTTACTATGGGGCGCCTTTTTTTATGAGCACAAGGTTCCTGTTCTAGCAATGCGCAGCAAACAAGGCCGTTTTGTGTTATCTCGTCCTTTCGACTGCATAAGTTCCACAATGCGGATGTGGGTCCCTCGCGCGTGTCGAGCGATGTTCCTCTTCGCTGGCGGCATATTGCAACAGCGGAAGAAACTTCGTGTACTCCAAGGGATCAAACGTGAGCATTTAAAAAATACCCTTTTGGCGATTGTGTATTTGGTGACGTGGGGGGGGGGGGAGGTGATTGTAATGAACAGAAGTGGAAGGATTAACGGACCTCGATCGTCCAATCCCTGCTCGGGTATGCGCCGTAAGCACCCAGCTATCATCATCATCTCCGTGCGTCCGTGTGCTAAGAGCAGCGATCCCCTATTCGGTTCACCTGGAAGAGACGGTGCTGATTCCCGCCTCCCCCTCGCTTTTACTGCTCGTTAGTGAATAAACAGCCGTTCAATATATATATATATATATATATATATATATATATATATATATATATATATATATATATATATATATATATATATATATATATATATATATATATATATATATATATATATATATATATATATATATGTAAGCACTGTAGTTCTCCGGGGCACAATATTTCGCTGATTTCAATCTTATGTGTAATCATCATCACCTGTCATCCTTTTCAGTAATGCTTCATCTTCGTCACCTGTACATGATCATTATCATCCCTGAGGCTAGTGCTGCTTGGCTGCGCGTTCGCCAAATAAACGGCGTCTGTCTTCTCCGCTCTATCAGTGAGCGACGTCTCCTTGAAGGCCTCTTACAATATATATATATATATATATATATATATATATATATATATATATATATATATATATATATATATATATATATATATATATATATATATATATATTATATATATATTGGTAAGGTCGTGCAATGAGCGTAGGGCGCATATTGCTTACGGCTAGATCGCACCCGTACACACCGCACGAGTCATCCGAAATGCGTAGTAGCTTTGAGTGTTTGCGTTGGCGTTCTTCCGCCCGCGTTTCACGTGCTGGTGGTTGTGTACTGAGCGATACTCAGCCTTCTATAGCCCGCATTTACCACCTGCATATATACAACCACGGTATACAACTTTAGCTCCGGGTTGTTTCCAGCTCACGGACGAGACTGTTTATGCGCGAATGGCGTTCACAGTTTACCCGGAGCAGCTCGCTGCAATTTAGGTAGCGATTACTGAAAAAAAAAATGCTTCAGCGAAGTGTTTATAAGAAAGCTACAGGCTAAAGGCCAACCTACATTTAGCGTTGGCGTCACAGTTTTATGTAGAGTAGCCCTCGTCAAACACAGAACTGCAATTGGGGATGGCTATTAAGCTGAGCAGCCAACGTTGGTTTATTTGCGGGGTTTCAATAGGCACGGTTTGCAACAGGTTAGCTGTTTATTAGGTGGATGACGGTCAAGGGAACGTTGCTTAAGAGTTAAGCAAGAATGAATACCCCCCAATCGATTCAGGGGTGGGGGTGTCCAGCTACACTGCGATAGAACTGACGGAAATAGTTTAAGGAACACACGTTTCATCTAAATTCCTCACGCAGGCCGCAGTTCACTATTTACGCAATAAAGTTGTTTATGATCACCTTTTTCGTTCACATATATCGTCAAATTGCGCAGTCCCCGCTGCCCCCCGTTTGGATTCGAATACAATAGATGGAACATGTGGCGATTGGTTCTGTTGCTAACTTAATGAATAATGTAAGCGGTTAAATTTAAACGAACCAGGAAAGGCGGTGTAACGCGTAATTGCGAATAACCGTACCTTTACCTTTATGACTATTTAGTTTATCTGGCAACAACAGGTAAATACAGTAAAAGCTCGTTAATTCGGACTTGAAGGGGACCATAAAACTGTTCAAATTAGGCGGAGTTCGAATAAGCAGGAGGGCGCTAGAATGAATGGACATCGCGTAACACTGCGGGGGTAGAACACAAAGAAGCGACCTCTGGACTTGTCGCGAATTAGGCACTACTACACGTTTGTGGCAGGGCATTATTTAAAAAAAAATGTTCCTAGAGGTTGAACAGCTAACGAAATTAATGAATCAGTCAGTTATACGCCCGAAACAGTGAGCCGTAATGTCGAAAAATCACGGTGTCTATTTATGCGCGAATACAAGTTCACCAACATCTGCATGAAGAACTCATTTTGCCTCCATTGTACGTTTCTTCTCGCCTTGATCATGCTCACAAAGTCTGTATAGAATCAAGCCGAACGACCGCTTTTTCTCAGTCGGTTATTCCCCGTACGTCGTTGGAATGGAATCGCCTTCCCTCTCCTACAGCAACCATTGTAAATCACACGCTTTTCAAAAATGCCATAGTCAACATTGTGTAATTCATTCTTTGTTGTGCGCAGTTATGCTTGCTTGCTGCGTTTGTTTTATTGTTGTTTTGCCTAATTTTGTATAAGATGTTCCTTTGATATGTATTTCTTTCGCTGCTTTTTTTCATTATACTTATGAATGTACCCACTCCCCTCTATAATGCCATTGGCCCTGAGGGTACTACTAAATAAATAAATAAATAAATAAATAAATAAATAAATAAATAAATAAATAAATAAATAAATAAATAAATAAATAAATAAATAAATAAATAAATAAAATGGCGATAATCGGTAATATGCATTTGCTTGCATTTCTTCTGTCACGACTCCATGAGCATCGCTTGGAACTTTCCAAAGAGCTCCAGCGCAGCGTCATAATTCTCATCTGCTGAGAAATAACGTGCTGCAACATCCATCATCGACGCTAATCTGCATGCATCTCTAGTAAATTTGGTTTTGCTTGGATTTGCACCACACTGTAATCACTCTGGGCCGACTTCTTCAGCGAGTATCGATGGAAAGCAAGGGATCCCAGTTCGAATTAACCGTTCTGGATACCGACGCGTTCGAATTATCGCGATTTTTTCCCCATTGAAATGCACGGGGATGTGCCGCGACCAGGGCGTCAGGTCGAATTGACGGAAAGTTCGAATTAACCGAGTTCGAATAAACGAGCTTTTACCGTACTAAGTTCCTATAAGAACGAGAGACAATACATAAAAAAAACTTAGAGCCGTTGCACCATGTGAAGAGGGAATTCCAGTGGAACTGCTGGCGCTATGGTTAGATTCGCAATGTTGGGGCTTAACTGTATTGGTAATTGGCTATATTGAATTATATGTACACTGGGCTGATCTCTAAGTCATGGACTACGGACACACACGATTGGTGGGCAGAGACAGTGATGTTTTGCAGCAGCGCGGCTACGCCAGTCACAGAGCAGGCTCTTGTGCACCGCATAGGTAACTGCCGCAGTGTGCGCGGCATTACCCAATGTCAGAGGGGAGAGAGAGACGCCGCGATTGGCTAGGAGCATATTCACCGGAAAGTTTCACAAGGTAACTGCCGCAGTGTGCGCGGCATTACCCAATGTCAGAGGGGAGAGAGAGACGCCGCGATTGGCTAGGAGCATATTCACCGGAAAGTTTAACTGTAAATTTATTCGCTTGGCAACATTGGAAACGGCCACGGACGTGGCCGAAGCGCCACGGACATGGCGCGGCTTGTGCCACTGCGGCCGCACACTGCACAAAAACTGTGGTTGATTACTCTGTCATAGAAATCGGTAAAACACGAAAGTGAAATGTCCAGCGAAATCTGCGGCTAAGCATTATTTCTGGATCGGCGGCTGTCTTGTGGGTGTGCTTGGTGAGCGACGTCCTTCTGGCGGGTCGCCTCGGCAAAGGTGTACTGGCGTCATTTGCGTGACGGATATGACGTCAGTGAAATCTTGGTGTATCCCGGCATAAAACACTTTCATGTGAATTTATAAAACCCGAAAACAAACGGCCCTAAGTATAACGTACTCTTTATTACTAAAGGTTGCTTCCCCGCAAGAAGGCTTTATGTGCAGGGTTGCACCCTTTACAGGCCACTTGCTTCGTTGAAGTGGCATCATTTCCGTGACGGATATGATGTGATTGAAATATTTCTGTATCCGGGAATAAAACACTTTTGTGTTAAAAAAAGACCGGCGTGCGTCGTCTGCTCCGTTTCAACCCGGTTCTCAACGGTGGTGTCAACAGAGACGTTATTATTCGCACTCACATTGAAGTCGAGGCATTAATTTAGCTTCGGTGGGGTAGTGTTTGAAACGTCCAACACACATCATGTGCTTAGCACGGACAAGTGCCGCCATCCTGCGGAGCCCGACGTAACCAGTGACGGCGCACTCACAGGGTTGCCTGCATGCGTGCCTCGCTAGGGAATAGAACCTATGCACGACTCAGTAAAGAGGTGGCGATGGTGGAGAGGAGTGTAAAGTGGGGCTGTAACGATATTTCCTGCGTAGAGGGCTACACTTCACTGTGAAACACAATAAGTTGGAAAGCCAGCTTACACAAACAAAGCGCACGTCTATTACCTTAAAGTCGGCTCCACCTCTAAACACAGATGCATTGTTTGGAAGGCATCTGATCAAGGGCAGTATGGGCCGTTTTATGTCACACTATGGATGCCATAAGACCTTGTTTTTAACACGAAAGTGTTTTATGCCCGGGTACACCAAGATCTAAGGGACGTCATATCCGTCAGGGAAATGACGTCCCCAGAAAATGTGCCATTGACGCGGCGGCGCCCGGTTTCGAGCCCACAACTCCCTCGCCAAGTACGTGGCGCTCTGACCACTGCGCTATGAACGGAGACGTGAGCAGGTGTACGAACGTGCCTTATGTCCTTCACTATGGCTCATTTTGATGGTGCTGCCGTCTGGGAGAGGCGAAGCGAAGTAAGGCATCATGACGCTAATGAGTGCCGACAGATGGCCCCTCGATGCAAGCGCCTTCGTGTACGGTGGACGCACGTGAATTCAGGCACCCTCCACTGTTTTTTGTTTCTTGCGTGTCGGCGTCACATCGCCTGGCGGGGTGAGGCTCGCGAAACCTTCGCACATGAAGGAGGTTCCTTTAACATTCAACTGGTCCTGTGAAGGCCCTTTTCACTTCCGTGTTTTGCCGATTCCTGTGAAAGAGGGATCAACCACAATTTTTTTATTTATAAATTTTCGTTCGCTGAACACACGCCGCTGAGTCAGTTGTTGCCGCCCGCGCGAGACCCTAGGATCGTAGCAATGTACAACTTCGCTGTAAAATAAAATTCAAATGGCGAGCTTGAATGGTGTGCGGTTCGGCTTGACTGAGGCATTTGACGGCCCAATTCTCCGGGTATCGGCAGGAGACTGCAGGAAATTTTCGGTGGAGAGGAAGATGAACACGGTTAAAACAGTTAAAACTTGTGTAATATTAGCCACATTTCATAACAGGTATCCGCAGCCAACACAATGATTTGTTCTGTGACATCACTGCCGCCTTCACGCCAAATCTTTGTTGCCTAGAAGAAAAGGGTTTGTGCAAGGTATTATTTAAAATGTTCGTAGATGAACGAGTTGCGGGAGACGTGGCGGAGTACTGAAGAGCTCACCGTTTGATGAATCCAACATGTGGGATGAACGTAAGCTTGTCATCAAAGCGCACAAAATGATAAGGGGTGATCTAAATTTGGGCAATAACAAACATTCAACTTAGCCTTGAAAGACAGGGGTTAGTTTAACGCGCGTGCGATAATTTGTTTTCGCTGATGCTATCAGGTTGACTCCTTGCACCGGTGACTTTACCAGTCGACACCTTATTGCAACTGAATACAATCGCGAAGGCATGCAAACTTCTCAAAAATCTTCCGTTGCTGTTGCCCCGATCCTCTGTTTCAACTCCAGGGGCCGAAGAAGCCGCCAGACACCAAACTCTCCTGCTGGAGTAGACACGGCACAGGCCGCATTTTATTGCGGCAGAGGAAGAAGGCCCCTAGGCTCTCTACTTCTGGAGAAATGAAGTGCTTTTTCACTCTCCTTGAATATCTGCACGACATCAGCATGAATAAAAGATAGGGGCACTTTATACAGGCCGCACCATCACTAACAAAAAAAAAAACAAGATAAGGAAGAGAACAGAACCTTGCGGTACACCACTTGAGGCACTCTTAAAACTGATGGCAGTTAACATTGCAGAAAAAGGTCCGCCCGCTCAAAAAACTTTCGAAAAGTTCAAGAAATGAATTTTCTATGTTCTGAAGGGACAGTTTTGTAGTTAGTAAGCTGTGATTCGTGACAACAAAAGGCTTGGGCAGGTCAAATTACACACTTTTGAGCTGTCTTAAGAATGAACATTTTGGACGAGCGTCATAAAAATCGACATTAACAGCAGCCGCAGCAGCACCAACGACAGCAACAAAAATGATAATATACTGCTAATATCACGACAATAGACAACGGCGTCAACTACGTACTATAAACATGTGGAAAAAGCACATGGAACGACCTATTTTACGTTCAGAAAAGCAAAGCGTCTGGGAACTCCCACGCGATTTGCAGTCACTGAGCGTCTAAAAAAACCGACCCAAACTGAGCGTCTAAAAAAACGGGCCCAAAACTTGCACGCAGTCTTGCCTGTTCTTAGTTTCTCTTGCCAGCTGTCTTGTAAAAAAGTCGTGCCTAAGTCATAACGTATCACCGAAGAACCGATGAACGCGTATCGCGATTGCCAGGCGCGTAAAAAAAGCGACTTATGCAGGTAACGAAAGACGCAAAGGTGACGAGGCTGTCGTAAAAGGAGCGTGCCGCAAACAACGAAGTCCCGGGAGGCTAAAAGGTAAATACCTTCGCAAGGTACGAGGAGAGTTGACAGAGGGGGAGAGAAAAGCTGTGATTGGTCGGCGGTGCGTGAAAAAAGGAAAGCTGCGCGCTCTCGCCATCTCTGACACGCGACGCGTGTGTTGTGTTTGTGTCGAGTCCGCGCCAAAGTTGCAGGCCGCTCTCGCGCGACGAGACTCGATCGGTGCGCACCCCGCGAGCGTGTACGTGCCCCCGAGTGCTGACTCCTGCACGGATGTTGCTCCATGGTCACACCCACCGGAAGACGGATGCACCAAACGCCCGGAGATGATGGAATTGCGCAAGACGGCTTCTTAACAACCGCGTGGTGGTAGTTTTGCTCCTCATAGGGTTTGCCTATTTTGTGGGGCTTCCTTCGAAATCGCCGCACAATTTGACTGTTTATCAAGTTCGTCTGTCATCTTGGAAGCCGGAGTTACGCCACTAGCATTTTAAAGCTTCCGTTGCCTCTGCAGCTTCTCGAATGTGCAAGTCATCACTCGCGAGTTACTTGACCACTAGATGACGGTACGACTCGAAAAGACTCTGGACTCTCACCACGGGCAACTCTGAGAAGAAGACTTGCTTCTGCGAGTGTGAGCCTAAAGCGGAAAAATTTGCGGTTTTGAGCGAATGTGTGTTGTGGAAACATGGTTCTCACACAACACCAAGAAGTTCTGCTCAAGAAGGCATGGCAATGAATCGAAAAGAAGCTGATAGATTTTTTGAAAGGCAGAGTCCTATAGATGTTCTTTCTACTGGCAGCCGCGGCTCGTTTCGAAACTTCGGTTTCCACTGAACGTTACTTCATCAACTTCTAAGAAGCACAAATTTCTCCTAGTTTATGATTCCTTCGAGAGATTCACGATTGCATGCTGAGTGGTTAGATTGTGAACTTCTCCGTCTTACAGTGAATTGCACCTTTTTACTCAGGACCGGTTCTCAGTAACTGCGGATGTGCAGTTCGGGTGAATTTCAACTTTACGAAATTGATGCCCAAGACTGTACGCAATAGTGTGAGCCATCCAGTCATCCGTTATTCTTTCTTAAAACATAACTGCTTGGCATTGCCTTTGTGTGATCAATGAGATCATAAAGCAAGCTTCGACATTCTTTTTCTTTCTACGGGAGGTGTGTTGTGTCCTCAAGGCTGAACGGTATTCAAGGTATTCGCATATCACTTCACGTACGCCTGGATGTCTTTTTTACCGGCTATGTAGGTGTGTAGTTCAAATGAGGGAGTTTCCTGTAAAAAGAGTTCCTCACTTAAGTTTCAAGCGCCGTCGAGTGGAATGGTTCCCCCGGTTTTTTGGGCTGACACCTTTAATATTATATAAATAAATTCCGTGAAAATTTTTATTTTATTTATTTGTAGAGAAAATCGCAATACAGAGATAAGTTTGGGCTACTCGGTTCTGATGAATCAAATCACACCCGCAAAAAATAAACGGAGATACTTGTTTTCATAACCATATTTTTATGCGTTCTTTACGGCACCTACTACCTCATTTTTATGTAGGCCTGTACACATTAAGTAGAAGAAAGGAGGGACCCATTTCTTATACAGTTTCGTGGAGCGCTTTATAAAGCCTAATTGGGTCAGGCCAGTTCTCTAGTGAGGCTACCGGTGCGTGTCATCGTGAAGAGCCTGTAAAATTTGACACGCTGCCTTTTGACACGCTGCTTTTGCACGTCGTTTTGTAATTTTATCTCACCAGATTACACATCAAATTCTTCGAAAAGTAAGTTCTCCAAAGCGTACTTCTTGTGCTCCAGTCCTTACGTTTCACGCTTCACCGTGTGAGCTGTTTGAAGTTTCCCGAGAAGGTTCCAACGCGACCTCCTATACTTCACTAAGAGCTCTTCGTTGGAACTATCGTATATAACGTTCGACACCAGCATCTAAAACAAAGGACCGTGATAACTAATCCTGTGGTGATTGTGCGAAAATTTTGGGTTTGCAACCAGAGTGCCTACAGAGCGGGTTCAGCGTTCTACGGTTACCGGAAATGCAAGAGGCGTGTCTGTAGCTCATACTCCCACGACAATGCAACCTGTTTGCATTTATGTAAAACGGGTAATAACTCCATGTTAGTTCAGACGTTCTCAGCGCCGTCAATCGTACCCTCATCCGAAAAAGGCTAACGCCGACATTTCCTTTGCCGCAATTTCCTTTTGTCTGGGGACAGATGTTCCGTGAAAACCTCATCGTCGTCGAGGCGCTTTCCGTTTGTTTAACGCCGAGGCCGCCCTATTCGTCCATTCAAAGGTCTACCGCTAGGCATGTGTGATGGCATACAATGATGTCATCGTGTTTCTGACCAATGGCTTGAAGTTTCACGCCTAGGGGCACTTCAAGCAGCTGCGACAGAACTGATTGATGGACTTAGGTGCGCTCAGGCGGGCTGCTGCTGTATCGCTGGTTCTGACTACATCTTGACATTAGGGGAATCTGGCCAGCTGCGCCTGCAGCAATTTATGGCTTAGACCCTGCGGAAACACCTTCACTTGTCTTCAGACATGTATCGCGTCATTGTTTGACCCTCTAGCAGTTGGTATTAGCATCAGGCCCACGTATCGACGCCACCGCACTCGCCACTTAACGGAACATTCAGGGTGCACTTCGTTTGAGCTGTACACCTGACACCACCAGAAGCCATTCCTGAGGAATGCCTAAAATCAAGTGGGACCTTCGAGGGCTTGGGGTGTGGTAAAGGACTAACGTGCGTCCTTGTTAGCCCCCTGGGCTGAAGCTTCAATCTGTCCGTGTGGTTGATGCTGAAGACGTGCGCGTAGCGGCGCTAAATGAGAACTATCTCCGGCAACCTCAAACTCCATAGACACCGGTTGAAGCATAAAAAGGACAGCAATGATGGCATTACGTTGATATAAGCTGCCGAGTTCGCCGATGCCGCGGGCGTTTCGAAGGCGTAATTTCCACAAACTGAACCGCCTTGTATTCCGTGCTGCTTCCCCTGAACCTATAAGTGGACTGAGCCCGTGACACAAAGGTTACATATCAAGTCGCGCTTTATCTGCACTCTTATCCTGCACCGCCCGCACAGCGTTATCGATCTGCTTCCAGAGGCGGCAGCAGAACTGCGGACCTGGCTTCCATTCGTAGTTCAGTTATTCGCTTGTGTCTTGACTTCTGCAAAGTCCTCGTTGTGAGTGGATCCGCGGAAAGGAACATGCTGCACTGAACCGTCACACGAACCGTGCAACGTATTTGTTCTGTGTGGCAGACTGATAAGCTTGAAGATACCCTCCTGTCGAAGTCCGTCTGACAGAAGTGCCGAGTGAGCGGTCTGCGCTCAGCTGTACGACAACGGATGTGCTGCCAAGTCAAGTGTTGTTCAGGTGAATAACAACGCGCACAGCAAGAGAAGATCGCACAGGAAAGACTAATCCCCCCCTCCTACTACGTTTATCTGTATCCAGTTTTCACAGCAGGAAGATCACATTTGCGAGGAGTACAATGCCAAGTTGTAAGTATACGCACGAATGTTTTCACTTCTCTGCTGTCGGCCAGCTGTTGATAGTCTCATAGCGCTGTGCACTGTCTTTGTTGTCATTCTTGCACCCTTCCGCACCTGCACAATAGTGTTGTTATATATATATATATATATATATATATATATATATATATATATATATATATATATATATATATATATATATATATATATATATATACCACCCTCAAGCGTCAGATACAGTTGTAGTAAATATAAATACCCCAGAAAGTGAAGCAGAACACAGTCGCCCAGATAGCCGAATTGGTAAGGCATTCGAGATCTAATCGAAAGGCGTGGGTTCGGTCCCCACTCTGGGCGCGTGTTTCTCTTTCTTTCTTTCTCACGTAATTAATAAAAATTAATAATAATGTAACGTCACTAACGTTAGAAAAATAGTCTAACCTTTGCCTATGCCTTCTTTGGCGTTGTAGACTGCCGGCATTTCTTTCTGTACATATATATATATATATATATATATATATATATATATATATATATATATATATATATATATATATATATATATTAAACGACCAGATTTAGGGGAAATCCACAAGGTGGAGTAAGTTTCTGTGAAGGAAAGTTTGACATCCACCTAAATGCAGCCATACGGCTACAAAGGAAAGCTATACAGCTTTCTCAGAAACTTCGCAGTTGAAGAAAAATTCGTCCTGGTCCAGGATTCGAACCCGGGACCACTGCTTAACCGGAGCAGTCGCTCCGGTTAAGCAGTGAGCTAACCAGAAGGCTAGTCGTTTGTAGCGCGAAAGCGAATTGATCAACAACTCGAAGTGAAGGACAGGTGATGAGTTGTTGATCACCTGTCCTTCACTTCGAGTTGTTGATCAATTCGCTTTCGCGCTACAAAAGACTAGCCTCCTGGTTAGCTCAGTTGGTAGAGCGACTGCTCCGGTTAAGCAGTGGTCCCGGGTTCGAATCCTGGACCAGGACGAATTTTTCTTCAACTGCGAAGTTTCTGAGAAAGCTGTATAGCTTTCCTTTGTAGCCGTATGGCTGCATTTAGGTGGATGTCAAACTTTCCTTCACACACACACACACACACACACACACATATATATATTACACCTCTTGCTTGATGCATAAGGTTTCCATATGTCACAGCATTAAAGTTCTGTTATGCGTTATTTTGTTGCGAAAATTGTTCAATATAATTCGTTCTAGTGTTTTCGGCTGCAAAAGCACAGAAAATGTTTTTAGGGCTAGAGATGCAATTATTTCTAACGAAACGTGTTGCCAGCAATAACGGGCAGTTAAGGCATCACTAATGTCTTATTTCTACTTCTGAACATTCGTTTAAAAGCCATTTCGCCCGTTCATGCGTTTTCAGCCGAGAAAATTGCATATCACAGTGGCGTGAAGACAGACTCATTCTTAGCGGTTCATTGGGGATTGGGGGAGATAAAATACAAAAGAGATTGCAAGACAAAATCAAGCATGCTTTACTCATTCAGCATTATGCTGTTGCCGTTGAGGTCGCCGCGAGTTTGGAGTGTTTCGAGCGGTTTCTGAGAAGAAGCGTGCATTACGCGAGACGGCGGCCATAAAGCCCCGAGTGAAATCGCTATTGCACGACGCGATAACGCATGTAGGCAATACGGCGGAACAGTGCCATACTTCCTGCACCTTACGTCAGGTGTTCGCACGGTAGAAGATAAAACGAGACCAACCCTTCTGAACGCCATAAAAATAGTGCTGAACGCGAGAAAGAACAGCAAGCCCAAAGGGATAGGTCCGGCTGTTAAGTATACCTAACCGGGTATACTTGGGCTTGGCGGGGCGTCGTTTGAAATTCGAGAAGCGCAGAGTCAAATGTGTTTTGAGAGGAGGTTGAGAGCAATGGATCAACGTAGGTGGGCAGCTAAGGTTTTTAGGTACTTACACTTGAAAAGCGTGGATACGCAGTGGGTAAAGAAGACTAGAAGGCTAACGATGAAATACGGAAAGAAAAGTGGAGAATCCAAAACAGCCAAGGTAACCAAGTTAGCCTTGAAACAGAAAAATTTATCTCCGAATAATGGCACATAGTAGCTATGAGAAGATATAACCATGATAATAACCAGGTAAAGCTTGTGACAATCACAGACGCTTTGAATTGTAGTTATTTTAATAATGTCAGCCGCGTGGCATGAGATGCTTTTTTGAGAAGTTCAGTTTATTTTTCGTAATAAACATTACATAAGGTAATCAGAAAAAAAGCCGGCAACAGCTTGACGGGCCCTGATTACCCTTGAGCAGTTTCGGAAAACAGGGCTGTAGGCATGTTGGCAGTAAACGCCAGTAATGGAAAATATGAAACAATATGAAAGATAAAACAAAATGGTTACACTTCTGTCTCAACTAAAATTGGGCGCTAATTTCTGAATGAAATGTCGGGTAGGTCAATGTTAGCATTACGCAAGTCATTTAGCATATTAGAGACAGTATTTGACATTCGTTTTCCATTGTACGACACCTGGAGACCTTCCATAATTCAGGGTGGCGGGTATTATAAAAGTACGACGTTTCTGTTAAATTCGCTAGCTTTTTATGGGCTTGTTTAGCTCCACTTTAGAAAAACGGTAAAGCTTATTTCGATACAAATTATCGATCCTTATGACATTGGTGTTCATAAATAGTTATCTGGGGTGAGCAAGGTTGATAGGGGCGCACCGGGCAAGCCGCCAAAAATTCACGTGCAACTCCCATTCTGATCTCGCTATAGTTTATGATTGCGCTTTTGATTTCGCGGCAAGAATTTGTCGACGCTTTCTGCCGTTTCCATTGATTGCAGCTGTATGACATAAGTGTGCAGTGACGTCACATCCCCACCCTACTCCCCTTCCGCGGATTCAGGTGGCGTCGTGCCATATCATCCAGTACGCGGTTTCGACACTGATTGTAATATGTGATAACGAGGCTCGGAATGCTACATTGACTACGGCTGACGGTGACATCGAGACAAAGAGTGTAACGTGGCGTATAGTTTGTCGTGGCACGCATGCGGCTGGAGCTTTCTATACGGCTGAATGTCCACCACGGCGGAGAGTCCAATTATGGTTGAAGTTAGCAGTGTATCGATGCCAGAGAAGTAGGAAAATACGTGGACCAGGACAAACCAATTTACATGGCAATCACAGATTAAAAAAAGGCGTTTGATTCAGTAGACAACGCATTGATGGAATCGGTGCTAGGCCAGGGAGTAGAGGAGACGCACATGAAGCTCTTGGAGGACATACAATAAACCAATGGTCACGACAGTCTTTCAGTAAAAGTGTCGGAAGATTCTATCAGGAATAATGTCATACAAGGAAGCACCATAGTACCAAAATTGTTTGCAGCATGTCTAGAGGGGGTATATAAAAAAATTCACGCATCTCCACGAAGGGAATCATGACGAGTGGGCGAAGCACTAGGGATCGTTCTTACCGTAAATCAGCCGTGGCATTGCCCACTCGCGCATGTAAATGAGTGACAATGCGTCTGGACAGTATATACAATTCCATCCAACCCAATCCGATACAATTCAATGTAATCTAATCCTATCCAACCCAATTCATTTCAATCCAATCCAATTCAATACAATGCTCCTCGCGCATGCGCAACACTGTACACGGATGCCAAGCCCCGGACAGAGCGACGTCCTAAGGTACTTCGCCCGTAAAAGCTTTATTTGGAGAACTAGGGGACAAGAGTAAATAGAGGTTGTCTGAGCTACTTTACATCAGTGTATGACGCAGTTCTGTTAAATGGAAGAGAAAATGTCTGCAAAAAGTGCCCAAGAGACTGTAATTAGAGAGCCTAGCGTTTACACAGGGTGGCAGGCGCATAGGAACACGTCGAATGTGACGTTAAAGGGTCATTCCACGCCAAACGTCCCAGACGCTGCAGTCGACCATCTCTGGTTACGCTGTAAAAAACCGTGGTCGATCACTTCAGTACATCATTCATTCTCATAAATGATTTTTTTGAGGAATGGATTGGATTGAGACGCGTTTATGGAGCATAGAAAGTTTTCTGCTGTCTCTTACAGAGTTTGGAATACCGAAGCGGTGACGAAGACCTCAGTTTCAAACAAAATTTGCAGGAAGGAAACAATATATGGAGCGCGTTAAAAAAATCCAGCTGATAGAATAAGAACCACGCTGCCTTGCTAGCAATGCACTTACAGCGCCTAGTGTGTATCACTGTGCGCTTCGCGGTGAAGCAACGCGGCATTTCTGAGGCACATTTTGACATTCTTTACAGCTGTCACAGTTTTTTAGAGAAAATGAAGCTGCATAATTTGTTTATATATGTCACGCTAATTGCGGGAAAAAATATGTGAGTTGAGAAGCGAGAAGTGTCAGAGCGGTTTAACTTTGTAGAATTGCTCATTTAGGCTCTTATAGGAGTGCGTGTCGTTCCATTTAAAAATAAAGGCTTGAGCTCATTTGAAAGGGTGTACAAAAATTATAAGGTTTTAAAAGTTTATTCAGAGTACTTTTTGTTTTAGCAAGAACATATTTTTTATGTTGAGAGGCCGAGGCCTCAGTCGGCGGGGCGTAAGTGCGCTTCAATGCACCGAAACTGCCTCCGCGGCAGCTGAGAGATGCGGCTGTCGCGCATGTCGAAAGACCGCATGTTCGTCGGGTTCTAAGGATATTGCCCGCTTGGTAAAAGTAATTTCAGGTATTTTCCCGCCTACTGCGGTGCCGCAGACGGAGTGAGCCAGTAAAAGCAAAAGCGAGAAAGACCTTGAAGAATGGCGTCACCTGTCAATTATTGCGGTGGTGAATGCCCCAGGCTTCGACCAAACTACAGAAGAACTAATGACAGCAATTGTGCGCAACATAGACAATGAAAACTACATGCGAAGGTGCTGTCCGGCCTGTCCAGCAAAGATGCCTTTCTGGGAATTCTGGAGAGCGCGTTAGATACGGACAAAGTCGATGACTTCGATGCTAAGCATCGAATTGCATATACTTGTTGCAAACTTGAAAGAATAATTTTAAGACTTACCGAATTTCGAAAAAGTTTTCAAACTCAATAGAACAGCTCAAGCTGCATCAAAGCATCCGAGAGAGCTGAAAAGGAGCTTAAACGAAGATGAGATGATTCTCCTTTTTGAATTCGCAGATAAAGCTTTACTGTGCACAAGCCCCTCAATCGTACCACCGGGTAAACACCCAAGCCACAATATGCTACTTTGTGGCGTACCATAGTTCAGAAGAAATTGGTGCTCTTTGTTTGAGATCGCTCGCCGTCATTTCGTGCTGTCTTTGCCTCACGGCAGGGGACGTGGCTACTTTTCAAGCTGAGGTGTTAAACGTCCGGATACACGAAATGCCATGAGGATTGCGCGGAACGACGACACTGAGAGGAGACAACAGACGAGCGCTCGTCCTGTTGTCTTCTCTTTGTGTTGTCGGATCGTTCCGCGTAATACTCATGGCGTTTCAAGTATCAGACCAACTAGCCCGTCAACAAATCTTGCTGAAGTCTTGATACACGAATTATCTTTCACCCGTAAAATTTCCCACTTTTTAGATGGTGCGTCAGCACAGTACAACAACAACGAAAAATTTTGAATCTCTGTTACAATGAAAATGACTTCAAATAAGCAGCTGAGTGGAACTTTGCAACGTCACATAGAAAGAGCGCTTGCAACGGGGTTGCGGCGCCGAGAAGCAATTTAAAGCCAGGGCCAGTTTAAGAGACGTTAACAGGGGCAAATACCTATGCCATACGAGGTTTTCACATGGGCGGAAGAGAGGACCAAAAGTATAACCCTGCGGAAAAAAGACCACCTCTCAAGAAGGGTTTGAATCGAGAATTCCCTCGAAGTGCACGCGAACCTTTCAACCTTTCAACCTAGACTATCTAAGGGTAAAAGCACCAACATCGACGACTACGGTGAAAATTACAACCTTCGAAATGCACCAAGGCCACGCTGGCAACCTGTGTTCCACAACACCTCTCCGACCAGCATGATCGCAGCATGCGGAAGTGATTGAAGAGCTCGTATAGCTGATCTCCCGCCAATTACACCCTCCCGAAGTCAAGTACCAGCCAGTCGCACTCTTATAAAGCAGCTATCCACTTTGAAAAGTCAAAGCGTGTGAGACGGGTGCATCTCTCCGCTTCTGCGGAGAATGGTCTGCTGCATTGAAGCGCACTTACGGCCCGCCGACTAAGGCCTTCGTGGCCACTCTACATGAAAAAAAAAACATTTTTTCGCTTAAAACAAAAAGTACGCCGACTAAACACTCACAAATAAGTGCCTTTTATACACTATTCCAAATGAGCCCAAGCTTATATTTTTACACGGACCACCAAGCGCTGCTATGAGCGCCCGAACTGAGCAATTTTGCAAACTTTTCAAATTTGATGTGTTAACCGCTCTGAAATTACTCGCTTCCCGACTCACTTATTTTTTCTCGCACTTGCCGTCAGCAATATAAAGAAATTGTGCAGCTGGATTGTCTCTGAAAAAGTTGTAACAGCTGCAAAAAATATCTAAATGTGGACCAGAAACGGCGCTTAGCTTCACCGCAAAGCCAACTAGCAGCTTGTCAGTGCATTGTAGCAAGGCAGCGCTGTTATTTTTCTTTCTGGCGGATTTTTGTACCTTGCTGCGTGTATTATTTTATTTTAGAGAATTTTTTTCAGAACCTAGGTTTTCGTCACCGCCGCGATATTCAAAATGCTGTGAGAGACAAAAGTGTTCCCCCGCGTGGCTTACTGTACAAGGATGGCCATCCACAGCTCATTCACTTTTTTTCCCCATTCCCGATCCCCTGTATTTCAATAAACGTTTTTCATCATCATTATCCTAACCTCCGAAAATCGGTTACGAGAACGAATCATGTAGCGAAGTGATCAACTATGATTTTTAAAGCGCAATCTGAGATGGTCGAAGGCAGCGTCTACGACATCTGGTGTGGAATGACCCTAAAGAGACTTGCAAAAAAGTTTTCCCTCCTGCTTGATAATAAGAGATTTGAAGAGGTGGCTGAAAATAACTATACTGGACAAGGTCTTAGCATCGATCCAAACAACAATGGAGTCTGGCGAAGAATTAGTATGGGCTGAGGTCAATTCGGCGAGCAATCTGAAACATTCTACAATAGGCTGCCTTTGCCACAAAATGAAAATGTATGCAACTAATCGGCTTTCCCGGGGACTACCCATGAACAGAAACTCAGAAGCTTGAAAGAAAGCTTATAGTGAGCCAACGAGCTACGGAAACAAGAATTTGTGAAGTAACGCTTAGATTTAGTAACAAGCGTTTGGAATCAGGGTATCTTGAATTGGGAACGTCTTTCAATCGGGAGGAAGACATCCTAGCTGTAATTAGGAGAAAGGCGTTGGGTTGGACATGTGAGGCGCAAAATCGGAAGTTGGTGGAGCACCAGGATAATTGATTGTGTTAACGCGATACGGGACCAGAGGGGAGGGAAGGCAGATCATTCAATGGAGGGAGAGGATAAGAAAATTTGACGCGGAAGAATGAATTCTAAAAGTGGAGTAGTGGAGCAGTTGGAAGACCGGGGGAGTTTGGACCGATAGTGGACAAAAAATAGGTTGACGCTGCTTCTGGTGATCATTATGTATGTATGTATGTATGTATGTATGTATGTATGTATGTATGTATGTATGTATGTATGTATGTATGTATGTATGTATGTATGTATGTATGTATGTATGTATGTATGTATGTATGTATGTATGTATGTATGCATGTATGTATGTATGTATGTATGTATGTATGTATGTATGTATGTATGAATGCATGAATGCATGTATGCATGTATGCATGTATGTATCTATGTATGCGTATGTGTGTATATATGACTACCGGGTCCGCAGTATGCTGGGTAGCAGAGTGGATCACTGTGGTCATTGCAGAGTAGCTAAGGGGCCAATTCTTCTATACGCGTAAGCGCTAGATGCCGTAGGTAAAAGAAAACGTCTTCAGAAGCGGCGCAGAGTGGTTAGCGGCATTAAAAGCGGGGCAATAATTTGCACGTGCCACGGGCTGTATGTGAAGGCGAGACACTTCCGCCCATTTTTCAAGGCCGCCTCTGTCGCCTCTCTTCTACCAGAGACAACTCAACTTACGCAGTGTGCTACGAATGCTGGGCGCGTTGTGAAAAGACTGGCAGTCTGTAATAGCTGCTCGACCCCGGCTGGAAAGATCACGCGTCATTTCTTTCGTTTTTTTTTTCTGGCGACGACAAATAAATACGGGGAACAAATGGCCCATGAAGTGTGCAGGAACGAAGTCTGCGCTTGGGCTTGATTTAAATGAAGTTCGCTTTTTATTTGCTCCCGCGTACGAGGCGCAGGTGGTGCGAGAACTGCGGCTTGCTTGGGAGAAAGTTTAATTTGTTCGGTCCTCGAGTGCTACTGCATCGTCGGCAGAGTGAACGGAACAATGTGGACGCCGTGGCAAAGGAAATGATGGTTTGCGTTTCTGTCAGCACGCTTCTTTTATGATTATACCGCCTAGGGTTTAGGAAGATTTTACGACCATTTCTTGAGAGCCAGTTTTCTCATACGGCGTACAGAGGGCCATTATTTGAACCCTGCATCCTAAGCTATCCGGACTTGCCGAATTGTCCGTGCCATGAGGCATATAAGGATTTCGCCTTCGTGAACAACCATAATAATAGGGGTCGTTCCCATCAGAGGCGCGATTGCTAAGTAAATCTGACTAGCTACTATATCCTACGAAAGAACGCCGGAAGAATCAGTTCAATTAGTCGATAGTAAAATAATCAGAAATGGTGGATTGGCGAAGGTTTGAAGAAATGTTAAAGAGGCCATGAAGACAAAAGAAATTAAGTTCAGTTTAAAGCAACTAGCCTTTCGTAACTCGCTCAGCTTTATTACAGTCATAAAAAACGCTTTTTAACAAACTAACGCGAGAATATTGAAGGATCTTAATTTCACGTTGCAGTGACGAAATATGGGCCGGAGTGACGTCACATGGGCCTGCAATAAAACAGTTATGAGTGTTCACCGCACGTTAGTTTTCAAGTGATACCACCAAACGGAACCAGAGGCCATATTACAATCGTCCAGTCATGTTTCTTGGCGGTGACTTTTGTCGGCGGCCGCCATTCGCACAAACAAGATTTTGTGACGTCATAAAAACAGCCGGAAGTGACTACGCAGTAGCCGCTGCTTCATACATTATCATTATTATCTTGATTATATTTGGAAGTATGCAATAAGATGGGTATCATTGTTATCAGGACAAAGCGGTCTCTTAATGAACCAAAGTGCATTTTGTTTTAGAAACAACCATTTGTGGCTTCGTGCGTTCATGACAGCCCACGACAAGTTGGCCTGTCGAGAGCCCTGCGCTATCGTAGCTGGTGCTTTTACGACGCGGAGGAAGATGCTTCAGGTAGCACGTAACCCATTTGCGCAGGTAAATCTCAAAAGTGGCTGCCTACAGATCTACCCACTCTCTCGATCCTTCAGGAACCTGCAACGCTCTTTAAAACTTGACACCCTACGCACAGAAAGCTTTTGCCGTCAAAGTTAACTCTGGGACAGAGCTCTGCAGAACTTTCGAATAATTGTAGGCGTGCAATGGCCGGAAGCAGTCGCTGAGGAATAGCGCGAGTGAGAGTTTGACTGTGGTAGTGCGATAAGTGAGAATGAGAGCAGTAGAAGTAGTGCGAGCACGAGTATTGTGTGTGAATGTGTGTGTGTGAGCATGTGTGTGTTGTTGTTCTTGCACCAACGGCAACTTCATGACGTCTTCGAGCGCACGTGGTGTGGGAGACCAGACAGCCAGACATGGCCTTGAAACCATGATTTGTAGCCAAAGAATCCCGCGGACTGATATGTACTGAGCACGCTTTCACTTGTTGCCCTTCTGTGGAATTGGAAGCCGAGTTACCACCTACAGACCATACCATATATGCTAGTTTCAGCCAGGCTTTAAGAAGGTTTTTCAGTGCTTCAAGCTGCCAAGGTATAGAGTGCGCTCCTACGACAGCCCCGCCGGTCTTGGTGCGCGCTTATAGTTTCATTTTTACAAACTCTTACTTTCCTGAATGATTTCCACATGGTGTACCACACTTCTGGGCAATATTGGTGCTCAACAACGAAAACGACTGCAAGCGCCCTTGTAAATACGCCAGTAGGCGTTGGGAAGCATGTTAATGATACCTCAGGAAGGTTTGAGGAGCAGCTGATTGACAGGCAGCGACGGGAACACGAAGTCGCGCTGTCCATATTATGAAAAACACCCGATTTCAGCGTCACGACATTCATAACTTACTATACGCGGGGTAATCTTCGGGCATCTCATTTGCGGACATGTCAATTGTGAAGATACGACCGTCACGCCTTCGCGATTTTGTCATCTGTTTTACGCGAAGAGCTCCAACGTCGGTGAAAATCGCTGGCGTATGTACAGTCAGCAAGTAACTAAATGAAATCTAAGGGAAAAGTATTGTATTTAGGAACACAGATCTTAAGGTTTCAATTTACAGAAGTGATAGATGGCCATGGTTTCTGTACAGATCGCAAGGGAGACATCGGCAATACCACGTGAAAAAGACGAAGTCGGAGAGTGGCCCACACCTCCATGTCCACCAACATATATGATGCACATGCTGTCGTGTAGCAGTAGTGCGTGTGCAAATATGGCTGACACTCATCAAAATCTATATCTCATCATCTACCATGGTTCGTGCCACATTCGTCCTGCTGCCACGTAACAACATGAACGAGCCGTTCCACTAGTTGTTACGAATCAAAATGAACGAAACCAGTTCGAACTTCAATTCATAATTCAAAGGTGTTTCGTTTATATTACCGGCTATATTTGGTAATGACGGCAAGTAAGCAGCGTCTGCACACGTTCCTTATAACCCGTACTGCTCGCGAGAAAGCAGCCTTCTCGAAAGCGACAGGGGATTAGGTAACGCTCACTACAGCCCGCCTCCAACCCACACCGTCACGATTCTCATCATGCACTCGGAAGCCGCTTCGTTAGGCTTACGATTCTGCCGCGTCGCAATTCTTGCAACAAAAGGTATACCGGGAGCGGCTGCGACAAGGGGGCGTTAACGAATGCCCTCTTTAGCGCACTCGGTCACCGGAAACGAAGTAACCAGCTGGCTGGCAAAAGACGTGCAATTAGCGCCGGAACTTCCATGCAGGAAATGGTCTATGCTGGAACGTGCCATCGACAACCGTTTTCTTAAGAAATGCGGGCACGTGAGGCCCCTGCGGGGATTAAGCGCTCGCGGTTCGCTAATGCCCTGACATTGGCAGGACATGGTTGCAGATGGCGTGCACCTCTCGTAGCACCGTAACAACAGCGAAGGAAACAACGGGCGCAAATGGGCGTAACGACGCAACGGGCGCCGACACGCATTGTGCGATTCGCCGACGTCTGTCTGTTCGTGAACCATTGTCCTTGTGCGCAGGAAATCGCGGCCGCGCAGCAACAGCCTTGGTGAATACACTGGGTATGGTGAGATCAATCGCTGTTCATTTGGCTGCTCGTACATGAGGGAGAAATTTTCATGTCATGAAAAGGTTAGCTCAATCCCATTTGGAGGACCAATGCCACTAATCCTTAAAATCTTACTGCGGCGAAGAACGTCGAAAAATAAAATTACAGATTATAAAGTTCACAAATGAAGATCATATTCTCATGGCAACAAGTTCACAAGCCAGCAGGACACAACGTTGATACAATGAAGATTTTAATGGAGAAAATGCACCGAAAGAGGCTGGTCTCCGGTTGGATAAACAGGATGACTACGGCTGGTAGGTGCTCGACAACACTTTCTGCGAGAAGGCGTTTGCGCGAAACTGCACTTCGTGACTTCCTTTAAACCTGCCCTCCCACTGGACCACTCCGCTTGCTTTCCTAGCTAGCTTTGATTTTCATATCCGTTTCTTCCCGTGCTCTCGTCGTACCCCAATTTATTCTCCTTCTTCATTCTTCTACGTCCCCTTTCATATGCCGCTCTCCATAAAAACTAAGTTAAAAGATCCAAAATGTATAGGAAGTATACACAAAGTCTATGCACCTATAATATTGTGGCAGCAAGTTAGAGGCATAAAGTACAAGACACTCAAAAGCGATCATAAAGGAGGCCTACGAGCTGCTTCAAACACACACGTGCAAAATATTGTGCGTTCCATACATATATATATTTAGGCAGCGCTGTCTGAAAGGGGTATACCTGAGTAGATAAGATTTTAATGGAGTTTCTATGTTTCCAGCGTGCTGATCAGAAATAAAGGGTACGTCTGCACCGGCTTTTTTTCGATAGTACTTTAAAGATGCCATACATTCGATAGACGAGGGATGATGAGCCCATACAAACTCTAAATCGGCTTTCCCGGTCGTTTGAAACATTAAACCAGTTGGATGTGCCCTGATGCAGGTGTGCCCTGATGCAGAGCCATAAAATTCAATGGCTGAAATATCGTCGTTTTTTTCCGACATCAAATGAACGACGCTATTTCCGGCGTAACTTTCACAGCTCCTTTCGTCGCTACGTCGGCGCCTGCGACATGTGCCCACTTCGCTGCCGCTTAGCCTTGTTCGGCCTCTGCATATATTATAATCAGACAATTCTTGCAGGTTGATTTAGACCCGCTCAGCCCGTTCCTTCAGGCTACACGAGGAAATAAGTGGATGGCTTGTCGCCACTGATTATGCGACACGCCGCAGAGTCACGCATGACCTTCCTGCCAGCTGCACCTCAACGTCGCAGATTTTCTTTTGCTTGACCCCATTTCGTTACGCCTGACCAGCTGTTGAGAAATATGGCCCACGATTTTCTCTTCCGGGATGTCAAAGATACCTTTCCATCGTGCGGGACGTAACACGAGATTCCCATTGACTGCCTTGCACGGAATCGCTTTTTACCATAAATGAGGATTGCAACTGGCCTTCGGTGTATGTTTCGTGAGGCAGTGTTTTCTTTAGCAGTTCGAAGAAACCCCAGGGCAGAGAAAGGTTCTAGGTTGCGGGGAGAGAACTGCTCGCACTTTGC
Organism: Haemaphysalis longicornis; assembly: GCF_048455015.1. Lineage (NCBI taxonomy): Eukaryota > Metazoa > Arthropoda > Arachnida > Ixodida > Ixodidae > Haemaphysalis > Haemaphysalis longicornis. The sequence continues at coordinate 49,276,963 of NW_027526385.1, read as the reverse complement.
AGTCTCAGAGTCCCCTACATTCATGACGATCCCGAAGCGCACCTTTTGTCACCATTATGAGAATTTTTACAGTTGTACAGCTATCGAGCACTGTAACGCACCAACTTTTCAGCTATAAATATTTTACCTAAATACGGTGGTCAGGATTTTCTAAGGGTCAATTTCCTTCTAAGCGATATCTATTGCTGGAATTACCAAATCGTATTTGTTATCACTACTTTCAGCACTTTTGTGCGAACTGACACTGTTATTTTCTGCTCCACATTGACGCTATGTAAAATAGTTTTCTGATGCACGCGAATAAAAATATGTGTTGAGATTTCGGCTTGTATTCAATGACCCAAGGTGCCTTAAATTGTTCTGTAGTAATCCTAGGTGTAGCGTAGGCAGACAAAATCTCATTTGTTTCTTACAAACGGTGAAAAGAGGCCACTAACACTGCATATACTTCTTAAAGCAACCCTAAACACTTTTAAGTGGCGCCACAATTTTCTTTCAAGCATCTATATAGAGTGTTTCAGCTCACGAATTCAATTTGCAAGCAATGCCTCATGGAGCACTGAGGTTCTCTGGTTCAAATAAGTACTAGTACCAGAGTATCGTCTAAAGCTTTCCAAGCATGCAACGAAGGGTGTTCCAAAGTCAGGGTACAGCAGAAGTCCAGATCTTTTCTAGTCCAAGAGTTTGCACATGCGTTGAATGATGATGGCTGCATGTGCGCCATTATGAAGTGCCGTGCGATTGTTATTAAGTGCATCACGCTGGACATCCCTCTTGTTTGGCCAACCAGTTTTTAAGTGCCAGCCAAATTAGTCGTTCCTTTATTCACTTAGTGTAAATTTGTGGCTTCGTGCATGCCTTTTTAACATATAAGACTACTCTGCTCCGTATAGACTCCGTGAAGTAGTGTAATGGGGGAGTAGTGTCAACCTTGATCAATCCTAAAATCGTCTCTTTGCTCCTATTGGAGACAAAACCTCTACGCCACTCTTCTGCTAACTTTTTTATGAGTCCTTGCAGAAACTAGACGCCGTCTTAAATTCAGTTTTCCGCTTGTGCTGGCAACTCTATCCACTGTTTACGCCGGTTTTGTAACAACTTTATCCACTTTAAAGTGCACACTGTCCAGTAAACACTCTGCCAAGATAGGTGCAACGAAGATGCGGACAATTGTTATATCCCGAACAATCGTAAAGTTACTGCTTTACTCCCTTCGGAAGCTGTAGATTTGTTCCGTACTCTTTAGGCAGGTAACTAACGTAGTGACTAAGTTACCAACAAGGGTACGCAATCAAAAAACTTCATTGCTACGATAAACGTGTTGCCATTCAAACGAAAATGCGTCCTTTTTCACTTCATGACTTCGTTATCCCGTAAGTGAGCGGCCACCAGTTGCGACACCCCTGCCACGGTAGCGTCACGTCCATGAATGATTTCCTTTATACTTTTAATTGCAGACAAGAAACAGAGAGCGACAAAGCGGTAAAAGTTAAAGGAGTGAAATAGGACTCACGAGAGCACGCACGAAGCACATTCGGCGCATTGGTTTCATACTTGATGCTCTCACGGGCCGTATATCTTAATGTAAGAAACGACCACAGCAGGAAGAAAATTTCTGAGACCATTTGTAGCTGAAACTTATTGTGGCATATGCTTGAGCGAATATGTCCACTGACAAATAAAATGTACAAGCGGAATGAAAGTGTCACCTAAATTTGTCTCCCCTGAACCGCCGTCAAATAATTCTGTTACTTTCGCAGCGTGCGCAGGCTTTGTCGGGTAGCTACCAATATGGGCCGGGAACTCACCCTTGAAAAGGAGTGCCAAGTGGAGAGAGTGCTGTAAATTCTAGAGAATTAATTCAATACGTGGCTGCCACGTCTTTGATGCCGTTCAACGTATTTTGCCACCGCATAAAACGAAATATTCTTATTGAAACCCACCACCTAAGGCACCTTGCAATTTGTAACGTATGTACAGATCAGAAATGTCACTTGACGTCACAACTTATGGGAAGCGCTCGAAGAGCGCACCGGAAAAGGGAAATGTTATGCATTTAGCAAATCTTTCAAAATCCTGCTCTAGTACCCAACAAAAAATTCCCCGTATGCATTGTGATCTCATATGTAACGAATGTTCAAAACACACTGTTAGTAGGAAGCTTGCAGAACTTTCGAAGTAAAACTAAGTGTTTTTACAAGTTTGGCGATCTCTGCAGATGGAGATTCTGGTAAGTTGTCTCCACATCACGGGTATTCAAAAATTCGTCTATTTCAGCTATCAGCAGTTTGTTTTTACTTTGCGTAACTGTCGGAATTCCCTTTACGGCAATCATTTCGCTGGGATCGCGTTGCACCCGCCGCGGTGGCTCAGTGGCTAAGGCGTTGCGCTGCTGAGCACGAGGTCGCGGGTTCGATTCCCGGCCGCGGCAGCCGCTTTTCTGATGGAGGCGAAAAGCAAAAACGCCCGTGTGTACGAGATTTCGGCGCACGATAAAGATCCCCAGGTGGTCAAAATTAATCCGGAGCCCTCCACTACGGCGCGCCTCATCGCCTGCGTTGCGTCGGCGCGTTAAACCCCACAATCAATCAATCAATCAATCGCGTTGCACCTTATCCTTCGTGATCAGCTAGCTCTCTCCTTCATCGTTTTCTGCCGTCTGTGCTCTTATTTCTTTAACTTGACCTGTAATTGCATAATAATCCTGTCTATTCCTGTTTTGTGTGGGCAGGCACGTTCTAACTGGTGAGTCTTAACGCTTAGTGTCAGAACATCATTTTTACGCACTCCTCAATAGCAGCAGCACTTTATTGCTCCTGTCAGTGTCTTTACGTCTTTAAAGATCGACACGTCTGAAGCCTTTCATTCAAAAATCACGCTTTGCGTGTTTTCTTCGTCTTCATTTCACTGACTGTGGGAAACGCAGCAACCTCCAGCTGTGAAGCCATTCACTCCTTCGTTTCTGCAGCTTGCTTATTTCCATTCAGCCTTCTTCGCCAGCCATTTTATTGTTTTCTGTCACGGGTACGAGAACCAGGTTTAAAATACTTTCGGGTAATGCACTACTTTTCGAGAGTGTATGGTAGCCAGCCGGGGTCGGAACGTAGTTGACATTCCTACCCTGCACATCGCTTCGATCCTTTCTGATTTTGAGCTAACACCATCTAAGACCTGAGCGTTTCGGGCGCCCATGGTGAAGAAGACGTGGGTACTATTGCAGCCGAGGCAGCTCTGTAAATGTAAAGAAGTTAATGCACATTAAGACCTCTTTTTCCTTTGAACCTTGAAAAATATCCTCGTGGCAGGCGGTATGGGTGTTTGAAAACCTTCATTAATATAACCAAAACTTTGAGATTAAAGATAATAATGATAAAAACGGTGGTTCATCTTTCTCTGAAGTAGCCATCGAGTGGCCCAGGTACTTAGTATAATTTCTCGAGTGAGCCATCCAAGTGGCAAATGAAGGTGCCGGCGTACCTACAAACGCTGCCCTTGTGCGCAGTGATTCCTGCGTATGTATGTATGAAATAAACATGCAAAGGTACTAGTCGGGCGATGCTTCATCCGAGCCAAACCTACGCAAACATAAACAATGCCACATATCCACATGAAGGAATTGACCCAAACTGTCACGCCAGTAACCTTATCAGTGTATCTGGAAGTCATCTGCCACATGCCAATAACGAAAATTTGGACACATGATGCAACATGCCCAATTTCAAGACAGGATTCATCGCGCCTAACGCCGCGAGTAACGAGCTGAACGAAAGAGGCATCGAAAATGAACTGATGAAAAATGCGCGGCTAAACAATTGCGGCCGCAGCAATAACTGCGACTGCGGCGACTGCTGCATGTTATTATAGACGCTGCCACCCGTGATGCATGCTGGGGCATGAGGGGGGAAATTTAAATATCTCAAATGAAAACTTTACCTTTCACCTTTACTTTGGTGAAAGAAAATCAGTCGTTGCGTAATATGTTCTGTTAGCGCAGACAAACCGTCCGACATTTTTAGCCGTACTATTCGCCGCGAGCTCGACATGTAGGTGGCGACAGCGTCGCGCTGCTAGTGTGGATGCTCCGCTGAGCGGCCCGTAAGAATGCACACTGTGGGCGCGCTTCGTGCCTCTTTCTCGCCGTATGTGCGCACGAAAGGTGAAAACAAGAGTGGTATGCTGTAGTTCGGTTCCTCAACGTTCAATGTATAGCATGGAAGCGGCAGTCAGTTTTCATTATTACGCCAAAAAAAAAGCGACGACTCATCAGGAATCTCAGAATGGCCGTAATTGTGACAATGAACTTGTACGCTGTGGCTCGTAGCAAGCTCGATCTTTCCAGACTATGGCTTTGAGCCTCCAATAAAACCATAAATAGAAACAAATCAGGAAGCCTCGATCTGTGAAATTCAGTTTACAACGGCAATCTCAATCGCTTTCACTGGTAGCATGACGCATTCTTGCATTTGTGGGATGCCCTGAAATGGTAACACTACTTAACTGCTCCGAAATTCTTTGTAATAGCTTACGATATTTTTTGTGTGTTCAAAGGCAACATAAGATTACTGAATTTTGATCAGTGCAGATATATAAATGTGACCGCTCTAACGGGTCTTTTAAATGAAATTTTAGCGACTCTGAAGGAAGGTTTGATGAATAACGGTTTCGGGTCACTTATTTACGGCTTTCGTCGCAAGTGAACTTGCGAATTGAATTGTCAACGCACGCAGTTTAAACAACATCTCATGTTTAGCTAGGTTTTCGCAAAGTGACAAGCAGGTTTACAGTGTGCCAACCAAGCTTCTGGGGCCTCACAGTGAGCATTTTCTGTTACGGCTGCTCTGTTGACCATTTGCGTTCCTTTTAAAATCTAACAGATGCCTGCAACAGCGAGATGTGTTTGCATTCTTGCGTATAAGTTCGCTTATGAACCCTAAATATGGCAATAAATGAAGTTGCGCCGTTGCAGATGTAGTAAAACATTTCCTTTTTATTTCTCGTTGCGAATCAGCGCAACGGGTTCCCGGTAACTACTTTGTTTAGTAAACTGGATGTCGCCTTTGTCTTGGCATTTACTTCTTGAGGATTGGTTATAAAATAAAATTCTGTGCATTTCGTTTTTTTTTTTCGGGAAAGGGGGGAGGGGGGGGGGGTCCTGCCAACGTTGCAAGAGCAGCGAGAAGAGAATGCATGTAACGCGAAAAGCCAAACTATGGTTATCACAATTACTTACAATCGAAACTACACTAGGCGTCGTGTTCTGTAGCGGTGAAAAAGCAGTACTTTAACACGTATTTTCAAAACTGATCAACCCCCCTTTGGTCCGAGATTGTCCAGGAATTGTGGTTCGCCTTTTTCAAAATTGTATTGAAAGCAAGCATTGAGGGAAAAAATTTAAAAAAAAAACAGTGAGTCATGGCACACACCCCTCACACATGTGGGCAACAACGTGCATTATATTACGCGTTTTCTCCTCTTTCTTTAAACTTAGGTCCACTTTAAGAGGTTAAGACGTGACCATATTAGGCATTTGGTTATGCTGAGTGAGACACGTTTCTGGACAAGGTGACTCATGTAGGTATATGAAAATGACACACGGAATGCTCCATGACAGACGCAAACTCACAACTGCTTAATTTTACCGAAAAATCCCCCTAAATACTCTTGCGCATCCATAGAAACGTATTTTAAATAATACGTAAAATTAGCAACTCAATACAGTTGAATAAATGTTTATTCCTCCTCCTTAGTATAAACAACGACTGTCCAAAAATGGTATTTATTTTAGAAAATGCACGGCAAGGACACGATCACACAGGCGCTTGCATGCGGGTGTAAAATACGTGTCCGGTAATGTATGGGCGATAGCGCACGGGTCGTGTGCAGTGTAAATGTTTTTGTTTGTTTCTTCTTTCTATAAGGACACAGCGCAATTTTACAAGGGTGTGGAATTTGCACGCGTATGGACAGGTCTTGTCGCTTCTTACCCGTTTCGCGTACTAAACTTTTATCCTTTAAATAATCACCTCGCCACCTTCGAAAAGCACCCTTCGATGTTCCAGAAACTGCAGACGACTGCACTCAACAATAAGAAAAATGCAATGTGTGGAAGCAATGTTTATAACACGTTTCACACTCAAGCGGTGACCACGGCGAAGATGTTTCATGGAATTAAACCAGCGCATTCACCTGCAACGGCCGCTGATTATTGCGTTTCTAGAGGAAATGCGCAAGCAGAGGTAACTATGTCATTGCTTACTGTCAAACGAGCACACATATTGGTTGTTTTGTCGTGTGCAGCGCGTGTCTTGCGCCGCACGCAACGTGAAAAAGCAGACGACACGAGAGCGCCATCCACACTAGGAGCGGTTCGTCCCGCCGCCGCCAGGGGCCGACTGTGTTCGCGCTCGGGGCGAATAGCCCCGAGGACGACTGGTGGGCAAGAACTCATGAAAACAAAAGGAAATAGTTTATTCCTGGCAAACGCATTTTATGACAAAATTTGGAAGCTGAAACTGTTTATGCGTAGGAAAGCATTATAGTACCGAGGGTAAAGAGTTTTAGGGTTCCATTTGTACATCTATTCAAGTTGGTTCTGCTGGTTATGTTGGCGCCACCATCTTCCTCGGAACCAAGAACAGCAGAGGTGGCCGCAGGGCCGGCAGGGATTGTGGAGGAGTATCGCGCACAGCGCCCTGGCCTGTTGGTAACTACTGCGCCGCTGAGTGGTTCAGCGGCGGCGCGCGTGCAGCTCTGCTGGAGGAGCAGCCGCCGTGGCCGGACAGGTGGAGAGGTGATAGGGGGCTCCCTGACTGCGCATTCGCGGCAAATCACGCGTCTTTTTTTCGTCCTCGCTGTACCAGAGTCCTACTCTGGCTGTAACTATCGTTTGTTCTCCCTTAAGCGCTTGCGCCGCAGGCCTTATTGTGTATTTTATGATCTTATTCTGGTCACGCCACTACCGCCAGCGCTTTCGTTCCTCATAACGGGAGGTGTAAGGCTTCTGCTTGCTTAATGTAATAAATAATGTCGACGTGAAGAGCGGGAGTCTGTCATTCATGTGTCCTTGTCGACATAAGCTTCGTGTCGTTTGTTTCCGATGGTTGTTTTACCCCTGCCTAGCTTTCGCACTTACTTAAGGACTTACCTTATGGTCGGCTACCTCTGCCAGACAACCCATGTAGAATGCCGTGAAATGTGAGCAGGACTCGTGTATGGAAGTTTTTTCATGCAGAAAAAAGCAAACGCTAATAAAAAAGAACCAAAAACAAAGTAAACTGCTTTGCACGCAAACTACAACTACATATTACTTGCGCTCACACCCTACAATGTGTATTTCGTGGCGCAAGGTACTGCACTTCTCTACAGGGTGTCAATTGACATTTTTTTGACCAGTATATGCCGCCTCAGTTTGAGTTCCAACGTCGCAATTCCAGAACGGCACTTCTCGCGTGGTAGAGCAAGACGAATCATCCAGAAATTGATATGAACTCGTTGGCTGCACACGAATCCCTTGATGAGGATGAGGTGGCTCCCGCCGCAGTCTGATGTTTCGAACACCGGCTGTTTGTCTTATGGGACATCCATTACTCCTTTGACCTAGCTGACAACCTATCCTGCGCAATACGGACATCTTGGCGGACTACCGGCACAAATTGTGAATTTTCATAATCCACACTACCAAGGCACAGGAGGTACGCCACCATCTTCGGACGACTGCAGACAAACACATGCCCGCACCGCGCCCTCCTCGATGCCATCTATCCAACACAATATCAAGTTACCTCTAATTTCTGCCCACCTACATCAAAAGGTGTGGGAATGTCAGAAAACAGCAGATCCGTAATCCCTCCGTTATTCCTCCACACAACAGTGGATGGCGCGGTCAACCAGCAAGACATGATCCACCATGACATGGTAAAAAGGGGCCGCGTAGCCAGCAGTACTCAGGGGCCAGTACCCAGACCCTGTGTACCCAGGATCGCTACCCAGGATCGCTAGTCTCGGAATCCGGGACTAGCGATCCCCTTCACCGGGCGGGCGTCCAAACATTTGCACCTGTGTTGTTTGTTAAAGAGTTTATTTATTCATTCATTCAATATACGCTCGGAGAGAATTTTCTCGTTATAATTGTATAAGCATGAGGACGCACACACTCAAAAGAAATCTGCACAAATTCAAAGAACTGTCTATTAAGGCGTAGCATTCTTATGCCGCTTGTGTAGATTGGGAGTTCTTTACAACCAAATGAATATGGCGATGAGTAGCGAAAGAGGTTGAATTGTTTCATTTAAGCTTACTTTTGTTTTTTTGCCAATGATGCAACTTTATACCATTACAGTGATTTTCCGTTGCGAAGGTGCAACATTTTCTGTTGCATCATTTTCTGTATTTTCTGTTCCGAAGGTGCAAAGCGTTTATACGTATTTCCAACGTCCCTTTGCGAACATTTTTTGTTTAGTCTTCGGTTTTTTGGGGTTGTGTATAAGATGAATTTTTTTTATTTCGCAAGATCATCTGTGTGAAATTTTTTTTTATTTTGTTTATTTTTTGGTTTTTCAATGTTCTGTCCGACCAATTATCTTCATTTACGCCATATCTAACGATGAAAGGGGCCATTTCCGCCAGATGTGCATTTTGGTGGGAATGCAGGGTGTTACAGGGTTCTCCCTTCTGGTATTTTTTTATTCTTATTTTGGACGCTCTTTTGCTTACTTCTTCGTTTATTCTTCGTTTTTGGAGGGGGGGGGGTGTATATAAGAGGCATATCTTTAATTATGTCAGATCGTTTTAGTTTTACTATTTTTATTTCTTGGTTTTTCAAAATTCTGTTCGACCAATTATCTACATTTGCGATATTATCACGATTAAAGGTGTTACTTCCGCCAAATTTGCCTTTTTGTGCAAATGCAGGGCATTCACTGTTCCTCTCTGGGGGGTGTTCGGCAAAGAATGCTACTCATTAAAAAACTCCCGCCATCCCCACGAAGTGAATGATGATGAGAGGGGCGAAGCTGAAATGCTTATCGGTAAAAACATGAACGCAGTGTCTAGAGTGCCGTCCGACGGCACTCTAGCTGATCGTTGCAGGCATGGCTAGAGTGCCGTCCCCGACACTCGAATATTTAACACTAGGCTAGCACCATCCATAGAGTCTGCCGTTGTAGTGTAGGAATCGGTCTTAGCTTCTTCATCCCAAAGTCGGTGGTTCGAGACCGGCTCTTGCCTCGGTTTTCTTTTTTTTTTCATTAATTAATTGAAGTGTAATTTTTATGCCTTAGGTTAGTTTTGGTGTTTTAAATGATTTCTTTGTGTGCGTTAGGTTATCTGATGTTATATTTAGGTTAGGTTGCCTAGCTTTACGTTATCTACAGCGATGGTCTGCCAGACACGGCAATTTTGCCACAAAACGCCGGTGGACGTCGATATAGTGGAGTGCTTATAATACCGTCGGACGGCACTCTAGACACGGCCAACCATGAATCATCGTGTACTGTTGATCACGTTGACTGGCCAGACTTTGCATGCGGCAGTGAGAAAGTATCCAGCACCAAGAAGCATAAACTGATACTCTGGAAACGCACTAATAACTCAACAGACTGTTGTGCCCTTTGTGTCTCAGTTTTTTACCTCATCCCCTCAAACGAGGTTCATTTGCAGTATTTTTATTAAAGCAAATACTCAGCTCCAAAACCGCGGCATAAAGAGTGGGCTTGAGGCATGTCCGCACATAATTTGAAGGTCAAAATTGGCGACATAGTCTGATAAAAAATGTTATAATCTGAATAGTATCTCTTGGCCGTTCAGCGCACTTGATCAAATGATAAACAAAAACTCTCAATGTCCCATGCAGAACGAGAAACTCCTGCAGTATCCCGAAATATTCGGCCTTAAAATAGCTGTTTTCTTTTTTCTCTCCCTCAGGTTGAAGTCTTTGCTCTCAGAAAAAATAGCTTATTTTTCTTACTCACAAAGTCTAGGCGACTAAGGTAAAAGCAGGGTCGTTCACTAGCGAACCTATACGTGGAAAAGCGATGCGAAGTATTCCCCAATAGAATATAAAAATATGTTTAGTTGAAAGGCGGTAATGTTAGGCAATGTGATCATGCGACGAAACATTATAAATGAACAAAACTCCCGTTGTAAGTGGTAGGCAAAATTTTTAATTATAGTGAATGTTGCGATGTGGCATGATATTGGCCGTACGGTGGTTTGGTACTTAGGGTCAGACTAGTCGGTCTATCATGAAGAAGTAAAGTAAACAAGACTTTATGTTTAGTGAGCACATTTTTTTTGCTTCAAAAAGTGTTTTGTTTCATGGGAATAGTTAAATGTAACGTAAACTGCTGCACAGTACGCACCGCTTCATGATTGCACTGCGCACCATGGGCATCAAAATTGTTAAAACTAGTAAACCCTCTCTGCGAGAACCTGGACTTCATTTTGCTGGACTTGTGTATAAAATATTCTCTCACATTACAGGCCCTTCCTATACCGTTAACAGGGCGTAGTTCTGTAAGAAGTTTAGACATACCTTAAAAAGATCTCTTCTGCTGCACGAAATTGACCGATTGTAAAGGCAAAAACTCCTGGCACATAGCGGAATCAATTTTCTTTATGCAGCCTTTCACCAGGCATCTTGGGTTTTTGTTTACTTGGGCATGCCTTGATACTCAAGAAATATCGACTGCACGCAGATTCTTCCCTTGCACGCACTTGCCAGTTTGTTGGGCACACCGCACCAGCACCCGAGCACAAGAAGGATACGCAGAGAAGCAATCCTGACTCGAGACCGCTTGCAGGTACCTGCCTGCAAAACCTGTCGACGGCAACGCGCCAGTGGTGCCTTCTGGTCCTGCTAGCAATGTTCACCCTCTCCAATGTCATCCACTGGTATGTCCAAGGGGACTACTGGAAGCGAGCAGCAGTGCCAAGGAGTTTTCTCCTGCCCGTAATCAATCACACCCCCGCATGGCAAAACGAAAGGCCAGGAGCATATAACGTACCCCTCGAGGTGATGTTTTGGCGCCCCACTGAAGAACTGCTCAGAGGCTATGGTAGGCTGCCATTCGCCATCGAGAACGTAACGTTCCTACCGGACGCGCATTCTGTGAAGCATCGGTGCCGGACGAGTACGTTGAACCACATCTTCTTTGTGCACACAGCACCGGGAAACTGGGCAAAACGCCGCGTGCTCCGAAAGGCCATTGGAGACATTGAACTGGCGCACAAGCACGGGTGGACAACAGTTTTCTTCATAGGACTATCCCGGGACATCAAAATTCAGCAGAAGGTTGCAGATGAAGCTGAGAGACACGGGGACGTGGTTATGCTCCCTTACGTGGACACGTACAGGAATCTAACTTACAAGTACGTTTACGGCATGAAGTGGACCATGGACAACTGCGGATCTGCCAGTTATGTGGTCAAAATGGACGACGACATGGTCATCAACCTCACCAAGCTTCTGGCCTACCTCAAGAGCAGGAAGCTAGCCGAGAAACCGGCCTTTCACTGCTTCGTTTGGGTGAACATGATGGTCGACAGAAACACGAAGTCTCCGTGGTACCTGTCACGAAATGTGTACCGCAGAAACTTTTTCCCCCGGTACTGTTCCGGAAGCACGGTGCTCTTTGATAGCACCATCATGGAGGCACTCTACAACGCGTCTTTCCTGGTGCCCTTCATGTCGGTGGACGATGCCTTCGTCACCGGAGAGGCCGCCAAAATCGCCGCTGTAGGTCACGTGAGACTCAACCGCTTCTACTCGATCGGTGGCAGCAAGTGGAAGGAAGTCGCCAAAGGGAAATACATATTCGCACAAATCGGATCCGAGAAAAAGCGTCTACGAAGTTGGGAGATAATCATGCGGGACCTAAGGGAGCCGGGTCTTGCGCTCCTCGAAGATGCTAGTTACACGGCCACAGCATCGTATGAGGGAAGAGGAAGTGAGGAGGAGACATACGAGCTGCAACCACCAGATGACGGGATGGAGGCGTCTTCGACGAACATCTCGGCGAGGTCTTATGAAGACGCACCGGCGCCGTTGAACCTTACTGCTTCGGGCAACGAGATCAAGCTTTCTGCTTTAGGTGCCTACAGCGGAGAGAGGACTAAAATCAACGAGACCATAGAAGAACGGCTTGACAATCGGGCGTTTGCGAACAGGACAATCAAGGACTCTGCTGAGTCTGTTCCGCACAGAGATAGAAGTACGGACAATACACGAATCTACGCTGGAACAGACCTCCCTCACACTGCGCTGAACTCAAGAAAGACTCAAGCTTCTCGAAGCTCTAGAAAAAGGAAAAAGAAAGCCGGGTGACCCTGTGTATCTGGCAAGGATCGATTACACTATTTCGAACAGTTTGTTTACAAGACAGTGCCCTTCAGCAATGCTCTAGCGCGCCATTAGAACTCGGTGCGACCAGCTGCTAAGAGCGTCTTTCCCACTCTACTAGGCTTTTCGAGCATCGAAGCGTGTGCGTAAGGAAGTACTTTTGACATTTCTGGTAAAGTGCTAGGTGAGGATGTAGGTAAGTTGTCCCAGCAAACAGGAAATGACAGCAAAAGAACTAAAATAGTTGAGGTTGATGCGGCTCCGCCTGGAGCTGTCTTAGATGTCGGGACGACTGAATCTACGTGTCTGTCAGATATTCAGTTTCTGGTGCTGATTTGTTTGTATAGAAAAGACTCTGAAAAGAAAACGCAAAGCTCCACGCGGGGTGCTGTAAGTGCAGGCGTCCCAGGTTCCGTCAAATGATTGTTGCCCGTCCCAACAGAACGCTTGAAACTTAACTTGAAGATTTTTTGTAAGATTAGAGTCGACCAAGAAAACGTTAGCTTACAAGCGTATTTACATTAGTTCAGATCAGCCTTGAATGTGCATTTATCTTGTGGTTGCGCATGGTTCCTCTTGTGTAGCTAAAAAGATGCTATAACAGAACTTCGTACACGTAGTAAAGATGTCTGCCTACTAACTGGTAGGACAACAAGAAAATTAACGTGTTTTGAACTTATTAAAAATTGGGCTGCATTGACGATTCCCCGTGTCCTGTGATTACGCTGAATCTGTCAGTGTTCAAGGTATTTTTTAGACGTTACGTCCTAAGCTTTCGTCGAAGTTATTCGTATACTTACAATTTAGATACTTATAGCGAGAAGGCCAATGTTTATTTATTTATTTATTTATTTATTTATTTATTTATTTATTTATTTCAGTACGTGCATTCGCCCGAGGGCATAAGAGTAGGGGGCGAAAAATTACAAGGCATAAAGAATTGCGCCTATAAGTTTCGCAAGCAGCAGTCAGACAAAAATTTGAACAGAGAAAGAATCAATATATACAAGAAAACAATCATGTGGTAACAAACATAAGCACCGCAGTTAACCATTAGAACGTTATGTGGTAAAGACTGCAAGCAAAGCATGAAACAAGGCACGGACAAGTCATAAAACAGAGCTTAAAACAGGTCTTTAAAAAGGGCATATACAAGAATTTTTTTTAAATATTGCGAGAATGGAAAAGACACAAACACAGTACTACTCATTGAGTAAATGCTGGGTTAATCATTCAAAAAATCAGTCGTTGCCGATCATTACCATGACATGCTTCGGGAGGCGATTTCAATGCTTCATGGAACGGGGAAAGAAAGAATTCATAAAAATTGAGGTACGTGCAGCATTTTTTAAAATTTTAAATCGGTGGTCACACTGAGTAGGTACGTAGGTTGTGGATGTAAATATATATCCCTGGTAACATCAATGCGTTTAAGGTACACATCACGCAGGAAACAAATGCAGAAACATGCCCGTCGCAAAGAAAGGTTAGGCCAGTCAAGCGAGTTTCAGTAATGCTAGTTGGGAACTGATGATTTTGAGTCGCAAATCGAGCAGCACGATTCTGAACGGGTATTAGGCGGTCTTTAAGGTTTGGAGTGTGGGGATCCCACACAACGCATAAGTACTTGAGGATGGGCCCAATGTTTGATAAGTATAGGTGTGCCTTTACTTCCTGAGGTGCGTGTCTAAAATTTCTGGGAATAAAGTTTAGAGTGGGTGTAACTTTGAAAGACACTGCTTCAACGGGACGTTTCCAAGCTTAGAAGATTACGCCAAGGTATTTAACTTCGGTTTTAGCGGGATGAGCACATTATTCAAATGATATTCCTCTGGGAGAGGCACATGTTTCCTAGAAGATCAAATGTGTTGATATTTAGTCATGTTTAAGGGCATACACCAAGTGCAGTACCAAGAATAAATTATGTCCAGGTCTGTCTGTATCGCCAATTTATCAGGATGGTCATTAATCTCCCTGTATGAAACGCAGTCACCCGCATAAAGCCTGATTTTTTACTTTATGCCCCGGCCTATATCAATAATGCATATAAGAAATAACACATTCTTGTTGAGCTATAAACTGCTAAAAAGAACACGTGATCAAAGCAAAGGAAAAGGTAAGTAAATACTCTTTGGACGAATGGTATTTATTGCTTTGTCGTTACGCGATTCCATGTGCACGGTGTATTTGGTGATCAAACATTTAAACGATCATAGTGCATTCTATCGGCTCAGTAAAGCCGTGACACTTTGACCCCACAAACAGACCTATTTTAAGGTAAGCCGTAAGCTCCCAGCCAGATATGGGGGTTGTGGAACACCGATATTGTGAAGATAAAGTCATAACTGGGGCCCATGTCTCCACTTTATGAATTCTCCGTTAATTCGTTGATTCTCCGGAAGCTTTGTCTGATAAGCATTCAGATTTGTCACGGCTGACAAAATGGCTGTCCGTTCTGTCGTTATTTTGATGTTTCATGACGCTTACCGGCACCAGTTCTAAAGGTTGCCTTTTTTCTCGCTACTGAAGGTCCATAATTATTGGCCGGCATTGAAAAACTAGACGAAATGCGACAAACATGACAACGTAGTCCTGTTTTTGCTATTCACCAAGGACATGAATCGTAGGCCACGCCCTCGTTCTGATTTGCTGAGAATATGTGGCGCATTACAAACAGTTGGTGGAAGCATCAACATAACACATTGGCAACTTCATCCCTGCGTAAAAGTCACGTGATCTTACGTAAGAGCTTGCTAATGGTGGCTGCCATCGCCCAAAAATTGGGTAAAACAATTCACAGGTGCTGTTTGGTATGAGGCGCCGTTTAAAACTGTTTTTTATAGGAAAAAGTAATTTTTAAAGCTTCTAGGTCATATACGACGGAGATTAAAAATAACGCCCCATGTTCGGCTTAACAGCTAGCAGCAGAAGAGATCGGTAATTACCTCTCCACTACGAAAAACCCAACACATTGAATTTGTCCACACTCCTCCTACAAAATGAGCGTGTCACATGATCGAAAATAGAAAAATAACAAAGAAAACTGGTTATTCATTTATTCATTACTGCGCTGATCGAGTACGAGCTTGATGAATGAGGGATTTGGGGCATCAATATGCTCTGCCTTTATTAGGCGCAGCTTTTCGCTGTCCTTACCGCATCATACAGTGATAGTCACGGCCGTCTTTATCGGTGGTCACCCCATAAGCTTGTTGTAACATGGCAGCAGACGATATCGTGGCAACGGTGGCGACCGGGAAGGTAATAACCCAGCATCCAGCTAAAACTGAAACAAAGCGCTCCGTTATGCTACAAAATGCGATTTAAAGAAAAAAATGCAAGCTGAAATGCGCCGAAGGAAGGCAACAAATACTTTACCGAACAGGTTAAGAGTTTATGAAAGAAACACAGGGCGGTAGCCTTGAAACAAACCTACTCGTCAGTTTCACTGCGCAGGAAGCCAAGAGCGTCAGCCTGAGACTGCGGGATGCTGAGGGGACCGAGCATAATAAATTAGGCCATAACAAGCTAGGGGGGGGGCAGAAAGATAGAAAAACAATAGCATTTCTTGATATGTCATTTCATCACAACCTTTGTCTATTCTTTTTGGGTATATTTGCCTCTGAGCAGAATTACAGTCGAACTCTGCCCGCGGTGGTAATTTCGCAATTATCATGGATATATAAACATGCTACAATGGCTAAACATCATCTGCAGCCTACTGCAAAGTAGAAGACAAGAGCAACATTCAGATCTTAGACAATTTGCATCAGCTTAGCTGCTCTGATTAGGCAAGAGCGCCGTACTAACAGAACGTCGCCAATAAATTCGTTCAAGTACTACAGGATCCCTTTGAAGCAGGCATCACATCTTTCAATTTCATTCACTACCTGGATGGCTGGTAGCCCTGGGTATTACGTGCGTCTCATTGATGACGCAACCGAACGCCTCTTGTGCCACTGCGCCAAATTGTCAATGCAGAGGAAGCACCTCTCAATAGCATTACGGAGAGCCGACAACCACCCGCAGACCATTTTTGGTCAAAGGAATTATTCATCGCCTCAGACTGAAGTTTCGAAAGTCACAAACTTTTCCGGACGATTGGAAGGACAGTGTGAATTTTCCTTCGTTAGGCCATCTGGTCGGTTTACCTGCTTTGTTTGATGCTTGCTATTAGGCCGTAGTTTTCTCTTTGTACTTACTGTTTACCCTCCATTTTTTCCTCCTAATTTTCACGCTTATTTGTACACTTACTTTGCCCTCCCAATGTGCAGGGTAGCCAACTGGATACTTTCGTGGTTGTCCTCCCCGCCTTTCCTCTGTTGTCTTTTTATTCCCTCCTTGTAAGCAGACAACGGTTAGCATTACCAATTAAATCATATTTGCCCTGTTAATTACGCTTTTTGTTCCTTTTTTGCAGATCCGTGCTTGAGGCCTCTGACGTCTACTGTGAAACGTTGCTGGCTACCCCTACTTGGCTTGCTCGGAATCATCTACCTCGTCTTCGGGATAGTCAACTACAACCCCGTCATCCCGCAGTCGCCACTGCCTTATGCGTTGAACACCGCCAAACCCATTACTTACGTTGTGTCTAAAACAAATTACGGAGATCGCCTAGGCCTTCAAACATCGCGTATTCCATTCGCATATCCAAAACACGACGGTCCGTATCAACGCGTTCCAAAGAGTGAAGCGCATCGGACAACAACGAAGCCGACGACTGTCAGCCAAAATTTCAGCTCCAGTTGGAGGCCGTGGGAGCAGCTGTTCAAAGGGTACCACAAGGTGCCATTTCCTTTAGAAAACTTCACTGCATTGCCCACTGCCACGAAGGTCGTTTCACAGTGTGAGAACAATTTGGATTACCTCTTTTTTGTCCACACTGCTTCAACCCACTCCAACCACCGACGAATCCTGAGAGAGTCCGTCGGCAACGCATTGCTTGAAGCCCGGTACAACTGGTCCATCGTTTTCTTCGTCGGTTTGTCAAACGTCGAGAAGGTCTCGCAGGGGGTGATCAATGAAGCACAGGTTCACGGTGACATTGCCGTTCTGCCCTTCCTTGATACTTACCGGAACCTCACGTACAAGTTCGTCTACGGAATCAAGTGGACCGTGGAGAACTGCCCAAAGGTGCGGTTCATCCTCAAGATGGACGACGACATCGTGATACACATGCCGACAATAATGAAGAAATTCGGGAGGATACCAGAGTCGCCCGTGGCAGCTGGTGGTCCCAAGATCCACTGCTGCGTCTGGGACAACATGCCGGTACTCAGGCAAACGGCTCTTCCGTGGTACCTATCCGAGAAGATGTACCCGAAGAATGTGTTTCCCAGGTACTGTTCCGGAAGTGCAGTGTTTATAGAGGCGTCCGCACTTCTGGCCCTGTACAACGCTACCTTTAGCGTTCCTTACATTCCAGTGGACGATGCCTACGTCACAGGAGAGTTGGCCGCTGCGGCTGGTATCACCCACGAACCACTAAATAACGTTTACTCTTTTGACACTAATCGCTGGACGTCAGTGGGCGATGGCTCGCTCCTTGTCGTGCAAGTGTCCAACGCAGACTTGCGTGCGAAGGCGTGGAAAATTGTGCTGAACTCGCTGAGTGCGAGCTCTGCTCCAACGACGTCGACAGCTTCGCCTACAACGCAGACAGTTTTTCCATCGGGTGAACGATTTTCACGTCTAACATCACCAACTTCGGCCATGACGCAAAGAACTGCTCCTATGGTGCGTGCTGTGAATGTGTCAGTGACGGTCTCTTCGACTGCAATCACACAGATGCAGCTAGACAACACCACACGAACTTCTTAAATTCATTCTAGGAGAGACTGAAGAAGAAAGTGCGAGCCGCGTCCACGAGAAATGTTGGTGGTCGCCTTGCAGACACACTGGGGACGAGTGTGTCGCAACTTCACACTTGACAACATGGCTTGTTGATTTCTTGTAGACAAGTAATTTATGCTAGTCGTGGGTGGAACCGTTCGTAACCGAGGATGAGGCTTAAGTAAGCATCTCACTGTACTTTGCTTCTCATCGCGAGAGATTTCAACGCATCATCTCTCCTGATATCCTTAAAGGGGCCACGAAGACGAAGCCCGGATTTGGTTCCTTAAAAAAAATGCCAAGTCCCGATAACAATAATGCCACTATTATCGCAAAATTCAAACACATAATCAATGTAGTAATGAAAACAGGTGAAGCAGCGGCGACTCCCCAATAACTTTCCGACGATTTTTCTCTCATCTAACATAATCTTGTTTGTGCGATTGGCTGCAGCTGGCCTTACTCAGCGCAATGCAACGTGTCTTGGCGATTTTATTCGAGCCGCTAGTTTTGTTTTATGGTATTACTTGAATGGTAATGAGCAGTTAACGCACTGATAGCTATGAGAAGGAAAATTTGACAACCACCTCAATGCCGCCGTACGGATACAAAAGAAAGTTGTACAGCTTTCTCAGAAACTTCGCAGTTGAAGAAAATTCGTCCTGGTTCAGGAAAAAAAAGGTGCATTTTTGCGGCCGTCCCATTCCATAGGGGCGATTTTCGTTGCAAGCCGGGTGAGCTTCCCAAGCGTTGTAGTCCGGCACAAGGGCGCTTGTACAGTCTTTGTCAAAATTTTCTTGGCCAAGACTAAAGTGCCCAGGCCGCAAAAAATCCAATGTACAAGCTTGCGTCTCGAGCGAGGCTGAAACGTTTTATGCCGGAAAGCTAGAGCAAACACCTTTCTTTCTTGCTGTCATAAAAACATTTGGTCCATGTTGAAGGTTAAGCTTATTCTTTGTATTCTTTGTGGTCCGGAAGGCTTAGGTTTTGCGTAGAAAATTTTGACAAAAATTGTACCTATTTTACCGGTAGGTTCCCGGCGCCGCCAAGGCACCCGAATGCACATGGTGAACTCCACAGCCACGGCGGACGCTCAACTCGTAACCGCCTCTGGCAGGACATGTCGGTAGATTCTTTCATTCCCCGGCAATGCGGTGTTGTAGAAGGCCGGGGGTCAACGCCAGATCGACAGGGGTCAGGGGCCCCTCGGCAGTGCACAGGCAGCTTTCCAGGCGTGAATTCTCCTTTCATAAGTCCGCGCTCGACCAGGGACGCCCGTACCTTATTAAGGAACCTGCGGGTGCGCGATGGTACGCGGATTCGAACCCGGCATCTCCCGCATATGAGGCGAGTGCCAGTGTACCTCAGAGCCATCGCTGTAGTTGAGCTATCGCTGTACCAGGACGAATTTTTCTTCAATTGAGAGGTTTCTGAAAAAAAAAAAAACTCTGCAGCTTTCCTTTGTGGCCACACGGCTGCAATGAAATGGATGTACCTCTGAGCCATCGCTGTACCAGGGTACCAGGACCAATTTTTCTTCAACTGAGAGCTTTATGAGAAGACTGTGCAGCTTTCCTTTGTAGCCATACGGCTGCAATGAGATGCATGCCAAATTTTTCTTCGCAGAACGGTCCTCCACTGTGGGAATTTCCCTTAAATCTGGTCTATTAACAACCGATAACTGTATGTTTATTGCTGGCCCAAGTTAAGTCACTGCAACCCGTATTGCGTCCCTGTGGCACAAAATTCGAACGTGTTTCAATATTTCGTGCGGTTTTTCACTAAAAAATATTTTTCATTGCTGAGATGGAGCTGAGTGAGTTCCCACAGGCCAGTTCTTTCAGAATGCACAAGGTTGTATTTTGTCTTCATGGCCTCATTACCGACTTACCTCTCAGCCGACCCCAAGTAATATTTATCATCAAGGTACTAGCCAACACGGCCGCTATGCATGGCCTAATCCACAACAAATGGCAGGATCTTTGAAGAAAGGCATTGCCGCCACTGCCGCCTGTATTTGCACATTCCGGCCCTCCGTGTGTCAAGCCAATATGCAACATCTCGTCTTTTTCTGCTCCGCATTTGGTTGTCCGCATTGACACGACCATTGTATTTTTGAACATCGTGATGTAAAAGCTGTGCATACGGACATCCTTGAGCATCTGCATCACCTAGTCCCATTATCCCATTTATCTGTTATTAGGAGCCCGGCGTGCGTTGGTTAGTGTAGGGGCCTGTCTCTTTCCTTATCATCCTCTTCCCATCCCAGAGACCTCTCGTCCTCATCTTCCAAATAAAAACAAATTGTCAATCAATCAATTTGGCTACATTGTTCTATGCTGCCAAGCAAAACTCAAAAGGCACAAAAATATGCAGGCCCAATTGTGATATTTTTTTTGCGTCTTGCTGCAGGAGAGGAAGCGTGGAGGTTGAGGGAATGATTGAAATTGTGGCTTGCGATGCATTCTCAGAAACGTGAACGAAAATGTTTAATGACTTCTTAGGAAGGGTAAAATTTAAAGTTGTTCCCGGGGTGCGATTACAGTTGTTATATGAATTTCATGCAATTCTCTGCGGAAGTACGATAATCTCGGACTAATGGAAGTCGTCCACTGCAGGAGTCGCACTCTGAACTACGTCATTGCGCTTCAGCTCAAAATGCACCGAGGAGGCCAAAGCATGTCATCACTCTACGAATCAAGCGGAAAAAAACAAGCTGTCTCCTGAATGATGCAACAACTTCCTGGTGTACCGAACATTCACGCTAGGAATTGGATGTTTATTCCATTGTTAACGCGACAGTTTTTCAAAGATATACACAGGGCGCTGTGATTCAAGGAAGTCATTACAGACATCATCTTTATAAGCGCGTGGAGAATTTAAAACTAGTGCCATCCAGTAAAAAATGGCAGTATGCGAAGCGCGGATGATTTTAACGCATGCCCTTTGAATTGCTGGATGAGATGATAGCTTGCGTTTTTTTTTTTAGATGCGACGCATCTCTTGCTCTCGGGTATGTCCCCGCGTTGTCGTCGCGGCGTTGTCCGCACGCTCACTGCACATGCGCAACTCTCCTGCGTTCTTCTCTCCGACAGCTGTGCGCAACACTCTCACTCCGTCTCATTATCATAACAACAGTTGCGCGTGTGCGCTTCGCTGCTCTGGGTGCGCGCATGTGTGCGCCTGCGCGCAACTCTCCCCTCTTGGCTCCTCTCCTTTCAAAAGCGGGAATATAAGCGGGGGAGCGCACGGCGCCGGATCAGTCCAGTGCTCGCTCTCGCACTTGACTTGACTTTGCTTGACGATACCTCCGTGCAAGATCTTCCGATGAAGACGTGATGGAAGCGACAGTCCCTTCAGCGAGTGGACTGACGCAATCCAATACCAGCGTCAGTCCAAACGCTCCCCCCTGATGCGTCGCATCACATCAGGGTTCCCTCGCGGGAAGATGGGCGTAATTTTTTTTTCTTTTACAAAAACTCTTTATTTTCACGAAGGAAGACTAAGGGTACGGGGACAAAAGGTCCACATAAGTACCTGACTGGGTCCCTGCTCCCTTGCAGCAGAACCATGCAGCAGTAGTCATCACGAACGAATTCTAACAGTAGAGCTGTTTAAGCTTCTAGTTCCGCTGTGTAACGTTACCAGAAAAAAAAATGCCAAGAAAAAAACCGAGCTCACGTGAGCGTGCGGCTCGTGAGGAGCGCCCGGCGTCGGCCATCTCGACCCAGAATATTCTGCCCAGCGTACGTAGTAGCGTGACCTCTCGCGTGCTCTTCTACTCGCTAGTTTACGTGCGTTCGCGCCTGAAGTGTGGAGCACAGACGCCGAGTTTGCGAAGCCGGTCGCCGCTGTTTCTAGCGCGTGATAACGCGACTCACTTTTGTAGGGATGTGAAAGGCAGCGGTCAAAAACGATTCCGGCCTAGCAGTCATGGAAAACTTTCAGCGGCAAGTTGGGAAATCCATGTGAGGTGCAACAGCCGGGTCTCCGACGGAGGGAGAGGTGCCGCCAGCTCTGCTGTTTCTTATGCCTTGAACCAATGGAGTTCAAGCTTTGCCAATTTTTAGATACGAAGGCATCTCATTCACTCGCCTTGTCCCTGCATTCGGCGTCGGCGTCGTCGTCGTTGTTGTCGGCGTCCACCCCTCCCTCATTTTCCTCGCCGCGCCAGCTGCGCTCTCCGCCGCTCACCCCCTCTCCTCTCCGATAGCGAAAACTCTCTCGCGAGGGGCATTGGATTGGATTCGATTGGATTGGCTTATCCTGGCTTGGCTTGGATTGGATTTGGATTGGATTGGATTAAAGTGGATTGTATTGCGTCATAGCCGCGGCAGACGCACTGGCGCCGGCGCGCCCCCTCACCGTTATGCGCGCTATAAAACGCGGTGCCTGCGCCGCTCAGCTCCATCGTTCCAGCGCCGTTCCTCCGCTGTCCAACGCTGCAACGTGAACCCCCTATGCGTCGCATCTACACAGGAGTTCCCGCGAGGGGAGGTGGTAGTTTTTAAAGACGATAGTCTTTCTTGGGCTACTGAAACCCTGAAATTTTGGTCTGTCTGTATGTCTGTCTGTCTGTCTGTCTGTCTGTCCGTCCGTCTGTCTGTCTGTAACTCGATTCAGCCACCCGACCAAAGTAAAATGCTTAATGCGCAATAGTCTTGTATACTCACAGCCAAATATAAACGTCTAAGCCCGGTTTATATGTTCATACTTGTCAACTTTGTTGAACAAGAACAAGACATTACGCAAATATAAGACAGGAAATTAGTACACAAGGGATATTTACAGTGTTCCTTTGTTAAAAAATTCCTGGATGCTTGGTTTTGCGATGGCAAATGATATTCTACATCTACTGCAGAACAACACGTACCGCCTGCTGTTGCCCGCGCCACCTACGGGTGGCATATGAGAAATCACGCGGCAACAGCAAAGAAGGTTCCACTAGCTAGGTTTCACGTTCTGCTTGGAACGCAAGTGGAGCACGGCAACGCGGTTCTATAAACCTTGAATTTGGCCGCCTCGATTCACGCGCGTCTCCGCCGTACTGCAGCGCTGGCATCGAGGAACCTCGCCTGTAGCAGTGGAACGCGGTAAATTCAAATCGCTTTGAGCAAACCTTTAGTGTGTTTCCCTTGGGATGAGCCCAATGGAACAGGAACAGCATGAGAGGTGAGCGGGAAAACGAAGGGGAGCATTTCCTTGGCAAATGTCTACAAAGACTATCGTCTTTTGACGACATTTGCAACGAAAGGAGCAGATACGCAGCCAATTTTTTTCTTCGCAATGCTGACAAAGTAGAATCAACGTTGGTAATAAAGATAGAAATTATTTTCGGTATCACGGTAAATGACAAGAAAATGTTGCAGAGTATCCTCAACCGACTGTTTGGTTAGATGTCTGCGAGAGAGCGTTTCTTTTGGATAGTTTCATCAACGAGTCGCCTGCCAATCTTAACTCTAAGGCTACAATCTCGCCATCAAACTAGCTGCAGCTAGTTGCTGTGGGATCACTATATATGCGTCTACGACGCTGTCTCAACACATGCTGAAAGCCAATCGGAGAGTGTGGGCGAGATTTGATTCACGCGCTTTTGTGTCAGTTTTATTTTTCTCTCCGGCACGCGCTATGTAACGGGTTGCAGCAAATGTGACTTGAGCTCGCGCAGAGGGTTAAGACACGTTTATTCTCCGACGTAGCCTAGGTGCTCGTAGGTGCCGACGTAGCGTAGGCCCCGTAGGTCGGCGAATGCGCGCCTTGTACAGTCCGGCGTCATACAACCGCCAGCGCGTCCGGTGGCCCTCAGCGCACATCCGCGGCACAGGCGTTGAGTTAGAACACGTCTCTATTCGGCACCAGGCGCGTCAGCCACGTCGGCCCCGTACCCAGAATTCACCTTGCCAGATACTGGGAGAACGGACGTCCGCTAGCTCGGCCACGGCCCGGCGCGACTCGACGGCTTCGTAAAGTTTATCGGAGTTGGCGCTCCTGTCGCAGAATCTTCTGCGCATGCGCCAGCCTGAGGGCGCGCTGGCTGCCATCTTCTTACGCATAGCTACGCTGAGCCGGCCGTGTTTGAGGGTGCGGAGGCATAAATTGCCGCTGGAGCAGCCTAGCCAGCGTGCCATTGCCGACCGCGCCGACGCGCGCCAGCCCATCGAAAAAGTCGGAGTATAAACGCGCCTTGGACACCTATTGCGGACGCCAGCTGGGTGCGCGCTTTCTCCAACGTAGCCAAGTGGCGCTTTCGCTTTAAAAATGTACTGTAATGTTTTCCTATGCCTCACAAATGCACTTCTACTGTACGAGTACGGTTTAACGAGTCGAACTGAGCACAGACGCCAAGGAACAGCTTACGTAGCCAATCATCATCACCATCATCATCATCATCATCATCATCACCAGCCTATCTACGCCCACTGCGGGGCAGAGGCCTCTCCCATTAATATCCAATTATTATGGTCCGGTGCTAACTGCGGCCAATTTGTCACCGCAAACTTCTTGATCTCATCTGTCCACCTAACTTTCTGCCGCCCCCTACCACGCTTGCGTTCTCTAGGGATTCACTCTGTTACCCTTAATGACCAACGCTTATCTTGCCTTCGCGTTACATGGCCTGGCCACGTCCATTTCTTATTCTTAATTTCTGATAATAATATGTCCTTAACACGCGTTTGTTCCCTGACCCACTCCGTTCTCTTTTTGTCCCCATACATGTCCAATACACAGTGTTAAAACTTGGGCTGGTTGGTACAGTCATGGGTAAATGAAATGTGAACAAAAAAAAATGAACAAGCACACACAAAAGGTGTGATTTCTTTCCTTACAAGTGAAATTGGCGCGCAGCTTTATTAGAGTAACAAAGATGGAAAATGTGTCCATAGAAACGTACAACTAGCGGGCCATTATTTTAACTCAACTATCCATATTCTTTGACTTTGTGTGCTCTGGTTCATATTTTCGTGTTCTGATTTCATTTGTGCATTTCAGTACATCACCGTTGGAATGAGAATGACGCGTTAATCAGGACGCGTTAATCAGAATTGGTCGCAGTTAGCACCGGACCATAACATTTGGATATTAATGGGAGAGGCCTTCGCCCTGCAGTGGGCGTAGATAGGCTGGTGGTGATGATGAAGAAGATGATTATGATGATTGGCTACGTAAGCTGTTCCTTGGCGGCTGTGCCCAGTTCTTCTCGTTAACCGTACTCGTATAGTAGAAGTGCATTGGTGAGGCATAGGAAAACGTTACAGTACATTTTTAAAGCGAAAGCGTTACTTGGCTACGTTGGCGAAAGCGCGCACCCAGCTGGCGTCCGCAATAGGTGTCCTAAGGCGCGTTTATACTTCACCTTTTTCAGGAAACAAGGGACACGAGAGGCGGCAGTCTTAAGCACCGTGTTTTAAAGACGATAGTCTTTCTTGGGCTACTTAAACGCAGAAATTTTGGTCTGCCTGTCTGTCTGTGACGAGATTCAGAACTACCCTGCCAAAGTGAAACAGCAACTGCATAATAGTCTTATATACCAAGAGCCAAATCTAGACGCCTAATTCCGGTGTTAATGTTCGTACTTGACAACATTGTTGAAAAAGAAGAAGACATTATGCAAATATAAGGCAGAAAATTGCATGAGTGATATTTTCAGTGTTCTTTTATTTAAAAAAAAACTGGAGAAAACCGTCGCCTGCCGTTTCCCGCGCTATCTAGCAGCCTTTAAAGAATGTCATACGGCAACTGCAAAGAAAGGTTCCAACCCGCCGCGGTGGCTCAGTGGCTAAGGCGTTGCGCTGCTGAGCACGAGGTCGCGGGTTCGATTCCCGGCCGCGGCGGCCGCTTTTCTGATGGAGGCGAAAAGCAAAAACGCCCGTGTGTACGAGATTTCGGCGCACGTTAAAGATCCCCAGGTGGTCAAAATTAATCCGGAGCCCTCCACTACGGCGCGCCTCATCGCCTGCGTTGCGTCGGCGCGTTAAACCCCGCAATCAATCAATCAAAGAAAGGTTCCACCAGATAGGTTTCACCTTCCGCTTGAAACGCTGGAGTAGAGAAAGGCGGTTCTGTAAACGTTGTAGTAGGGCGCTTCGATTCACGCGTGTCTCTGCCGCACGGCGGCGCCGGCATCGAGGGACCCGACGTGGAGCAGGTAACCCGGTAAATTTAAATTAGGCAGTTTCAGCATATCGTTACTGTGTTTATGTTAACGTTTACAGCGTTTTCGGGAGTAGACTGCGCATCGCCAGAGTTACCGCAAACGGTAACTTACCGGCACAGGCTTCACCGTCGCCAGCGCTTCCGGTAACACGGTAAACGGTAACGCAAACACTGTAACGATATACTAAAACTGCCCGTTGACATGAGCAAAACTCTAGTGTGTTATCTTGGGAGGAATGAGACGGGAGAGAAAAAGCATGAGATGTGAGCGGGAAAGAGAAGGGAGACATTTACTTGCCAGGGGCGCCAGTAAACTATCGTCTTTCGTCGACATTTGCAACAAAAGGAGCAGATACTTGGCCAATTTTTTAGATAGGTTTCACAGGAGTCCTCCGGTGCTTCTTATGAGGACTAGATACTTGGACGTTTTAAGGAATATTTATTATCTTCTTATAATTTGATAAGCAAATCCTCTCCTTTTTTATCATCTCGATGAACATAACGATCAGCAGAATATGGATAAAATCTTGGAGGTCTTTCAGGTTGAGTTGAATTTCTTACAGCTGATGTCCGGAACCCCCGTAGTTCACAGACATGATTTGAGGCCTTGAAGTAACGTTTAATAATTCACATGTGTGTTGGACTGACACACATTTTCAAAAGCCTGTTACCCTACTCTTTAGCTGAATCGAAAATTTCGTGCATTAGGCGCTCTTGAAATCTAAAAAAATTAGGTATAACGTAGCGACTCCCATTTCAGCCCCCCAAAATTACCACGAGCCATTCCAGCCAGCCTGCCAAGGTGGATACCCATCCTTAGTGCACGACGTTGAGGGCACACAGAAAAAAGTAGAAAACGCAGTATCCGACGGCACTCCATACGACATTCGAATATTTCAGACTAGGCTAGCACTGGCCAAACCGTCTGTCGTTGTATAAAGAGGATCCGTCTTAGCTTCCTGATACCAGGGACGGTGGTTCGAGACCGCCTCTTGCCTCGGTTGTTGTCTTTTTTTTTCATCTGTGAGTTGAAATACAATTTTTATCACACGTTACTTTTGGTGTTTTAAGTGATTTGTTTGTGTGCGTTAGGTCATGTTATGTTACGTTTAGTTTACATTGCCTAGTTTTACGTTATCTACTGCGATGTAGTGCCAAACGAGGCAGTTTTGTTACAGAACGCCGGTGGACGTCGATATAGTGGAGTGCTTATGGTGCCGTCGGACGGCACTCTGGACACGGCCAAACGAGAAACGTTTGATCGATGTTTATGGCTCCCGAGCGTTGATAGAGGTCGTTTTTGTACGACGTACACGCAAGCACGCACTTTTACTTTGTTCTCCTGATCTTGAGAAATAATGTACATTGTAGTGGGGTTTACTGGCAGGACGTTGTAGCAAGGCCTTGCAGCCGTGATGTGCAAACGCGTCCAAGCGAGCTCTCGGGTATCAGAAGCAGACTCGCGCACAGCCCGCTCGATGGGGCTGCCTAGCCCAGATCCAACCACACACCCACTTGCGGTGGATTGTTCCATATTCAAGCACATACCCACTTTGCGTGAATTGTCCTAGAACTACACACATACCTTGTCTGTCTTGAGACGCGTACGGCACATTCACATTTAAGAATGTGCAATTGCTGCCCGTAGTACCTTCATTACCATGTTACCACGTAACCAACTCAAGGTGCATATCAAAATGAACAGACATATAAGCTTGCGGTCTAATTCAGGCTCCAATCTCGAAATGGTGGGCCTCCTCGATTATCATTTGCCGATCGTTCTCGGGAACCACCGTCTTTGTTCCAGACCGCAACGAGATCACTTCCGAGGCGTTTCTTTCGCCTAAGGACTGCAGCATCCCTGTTGGTATCACCGGCGCTGAAATGGGTGCGGCGGCTGTGTGCTTCTAAAGTACGGCGCGCTCCTGACTTCATCGCTTGAGGTGTGCGGACTTGTGAAGGGTTTGTGTGTGTGTGTGTGGGGGGGGGGGGGGGGGTAAATTTTTTTATGGCTTTATTTGTTGTCCGACTCGCGAGATTTTTGAGCAGGAATTTTACGTCGTCACTCGTATCTTTCTGTTTCCACTCATACAAGGATCATATATGCAGTTGTGGTTCCCACCTTAGCACCAATATAAAATCAGCTGTTCCACCCACTCTGTGAATGGGAATGAACAGCTGGGTCCTTTGCCGCGTGACATTGGGGGGACACAGAATTTAGGTGGACACCACGAGCGAATGGTATTGCGCTTGACCTTTGAAGGCGGCCATTCCTCACGAATACATAGTTTCAGCTTTTCAGCCGTTTTCTGTTGAGAATTTGCGACAAAGTTGGCCTTGCCGCAAGACGTTTTTTGCAGACGAAGAGCAAAGTTCAGTGCCTTTCCAATCTGTGAAGAAGTATGACAAGCGGAGGAAGGCGTTAAGCAGTGCATGAAATAAACACTTAGCAGAAAGAAACTCGGTGTGATTACGCAGTCCTCTTAGCTGGTATGGTGATGATGACAATCTCAGCTGGTAATTTCAGAATTTTTCTACGCAGCACTTTGGCGCCCGCTACTGTGCTTTGGCGGCACAGATGTTCTCGTAACCGAGGGAGGGAACGAGCCACCGAAGGTAGAACGAAAACATTACACCATCTTCCCGTGGGGAACCCTGATGAAGATGCGAAGCATCATGGGGGTTTCGTGTTCCATTGTATTGCCGTTAGGTTGAGTGATCTGGTGTTTAGTAGCGCCAGAGGGAATTCCGCGTCCGGGTCCACACCGATGGCAAAGGCACGCAAGTACTGTTGTATTACGGTGAGTAGGCGGTGGTTCTCGAGGCGCCG
This sequence comes from Haemaphysalis longicornis, assembly GCF_048455015.1. Classification (NCBI taxonomy): domain Eukaryota; kingdom Metazoa; phylum Arthropoda; class Arachnida; order Ixodida; family Ixodidae; genus Haemaphysalis; species Haemaphysalis longicornis. Next base: position 49,247,810 of record NW_027526385.1, on the reverse strand, counting down.
AAACTCGTCCATCATGTTCTTGTCGATATTGTCGTCTCTGGTAGAATCGGTAGTCTCCGTCAGCGTTGGTGAGGTAAAGGTTGTTGACGTTGGTGCACCGGCTGAGAGCAACGTACACGTCCTCCTCTTCGCAGCTTTGTCTTCTTCTCCTTCTTCTTCAGCGGTTCCCCTACGGGAAGATGACGACGGTGGTTGAACGCGAAGCTATCCCGTGATGGATTCTTTGGTTGGCCAATCCCTAGGGGCATCCTGCCACAATCATCATCAGAGGCGCTGCGGACGGGGCACGGACGCGGGACATCGCCCGACCAAGAGATGCATCGCATCTAACTAATGAGGAGAGTCTGCCGAAAGCGCGAGGAAGAGAGCGCTTCACGGCGGCGACCAATGGCAAAAGTGGGAGGGAAAACAGTGAGACATGCTGGACCTTGGTAATGCGCTGGGAAATGACGCCGTAGTATCGCGTGCCGTCGTGCGCTCGACGATGACGTGTTCACTTCCTCAGACACATTTCGCGCAGCTGACGCATAGGCTTATCATCGCTGCCGTCGAGAGAAGACACTAGTGGATGCTGCCTCAGTGCACTACAGCCCTAGGATTGAGTGCTGTACGAAGAGTGAGGCAACCGGGTGATGTGCTTCTCCTCCCCGTCACGTGGCTCATCATCCGAACAACGTGACAAATTTGCACGGAAGGTACAAGCACGAATTACAACAACATGCTCGGCGGCGGATGCACTGCGACATAAGAGTAGCGCGCGCCGCCGCACGTTCGCCGGTCACTCGATTCCTTACATAGTGAGCAGCTATGCGTGGTGACATAGAAGACTACAGTTCGAACTGCGCGCAAATTTCGCATTAGGGAGTGTAGTAATGATCAGTTGCTTTAAGTGCAATGCACTTCTTAAGCGACCCTGAACCTGCGTCCACCGGCGATGTCCGCGCACGTGGAAATGGGCGCGCGCAGCCTGGCCGCTGACATGGCACATACCAACGTGGGGGATTGACCAGGAATCTCCTCGTCTTCCTTGGCAACGGGGGGAGATGGGCGCGCGCTGCCTGGCCGCTGACATGGCACATACCCACGTGGGGGATTGGCCAAGAATCGGGCGTGAGAAGGGCTACTGCACCTGCTTAAAGGAGTACTGACACGAAATTTCAAAGCTGAGATCCGCTCTAGCAATCAAGTACAACGACAACTAAAATAGGTGTCTGTGAATAAATGCATCTTCCTTTCTTTGTAGTTGTGTGTATGTGTGTGTGATCTCTCTTTCGCGAACATTACCGAACCGCGCAAATTCAACTCGTGCATTTGCACTTTCACATTCTTCCCCTCGGGGAAATGCGGGGAATTTTATTCTTTCAAGACGGCTGCTATATATTGAGATCTACAGAGCATTTACCAGAAAGCTAGCTTTGCTGCAGCATTAAATTTTCTCGACGCGACTCAACTTTGACGCTTGGCTTCGCAGCTCTCGAAAGTCTGGATTTGCGTGTCGTCGCTGCTGCCGTTGACTGGCGAGCTCCTGCGGCAGCTCGCTTCATGCGGACTGCATGGTGCGAATGAACGTGCGCCGGCGATACACCCTTTTCCTTCCCCGTTGCGTGCTCTGATTGGTCCGCTCCTACTGCAGTGACGTATGTGACAACATGGCCGCGTGGGCGCACCCGAAGTTCGCCTCATTTTCGTATTTGACTAGAGGAATCGAACAACTATGCACACATTTGTATGCTTAGGCGATCTTAAAGACACAAATTATGCTTACATTCGGCAAGAATGCATACAATTGACCTAAAAGAAGATATTGCAGCACAAAAATGCCTGTGCTGCGAAAAGGAATCGAGATCACTGGGGATCGAATTCAGGGCGTTAACATGACGTATATACAGCCTACCCCCTACGTCACTGTCAGCGGTTTGTTTCTACTTCTTGCAACTGTCGAGATTCGCCTTCCGCCAATCATTTCGCTAGGATCTCATTGATTCTTATTCACTGGGATCAGCTCGCCCACTGCTTCATCATTTATCTGCCTTCTGTGCTTGTTTTAACGGCGGGACTGTTGTGTAAGCCCTAAGTTCGTCGTTGCAGAAAAAAATACCAAGAAAATGCCGAGCGCTCGTGAGCGCGTGCCTCGCGTCGTCCGCATGCTCAATGGCTTTAGCAACAACAACAACAAAAAAACAGCCCTGTCTTTAACCGCTGCAGCGCATGTAAAAACAAACTCCAGTGCTAATGCTAAAGATGAAGGGACACTCCACTTGAGACAGGGCACCGCGGCCACCGCATTCCGTGGACGCCATTAAGGATAATTGGACACGCGGCTACGAGAGGGCCAACCCTTCCCGAGACGACTTGCAGATCCCGCCACCGCTGCCTCGGGTCGATGACGGAGAGCTGGTGGAAGTCTACAATGCCGAGGATGACTTTGCATCCACCACTCGCCGCGAAGAAGACGACGAGCTCTTCGATGCATATGACGATGATTGCTAGAGCCGCAGCTAGGCAAACAACAGTGATACTGGAACTCACTCATTCCAGCATTCAAACTGATGAGTCCTAACGCATTGTGTGAGAGCTTTATATTTACGTTCTCCTATATAGCAACAACGATTTACTGCTCATGTCCGTATTTCTAACGCATTTATACGATCGACATGTCTGAAGCCCTTCATTCAAAAATCCCGCTTCACGTGTTTTCTTCGTCTTCATTTTATTGGCAGTGGTAAAGTACCACCCTCCGGCTTTGCAGCCATTCACTCCTTCGCTCCTGCAGCTTGGTTCACTTGGTTCAACCTTTTTTCCGCTATTTTGTTTGTGGCTGTCACGTGTTTAAAATATTTTCAGGCAATGCTCTGATTTTTGAGATTGTATTGTAGCCAGCCGGGTTCAGAGGCTAGTTAACCTTTCTTCCTTCACTTCACTTCGAAGCTTCCTGCTTCCGAGCTAAATCATCTAAGACCAGAGCATTTAGGGTGCCCCTAGTGCGGAAGACGTATGCGCTATTGCAACCAAGGTAGCTTTCCAGATATAGACAAGCTAATGTACATTAAGATTAAGTTTTCATTTGAATCTCGGTGGTGGCAGGTGGTATGCTTGAAAAACTTCATTCATATATTCATAACTATGGCCATAATGATAAAAACGCTGGTTCATCTTTTTCCCGGAGAGGCATCGAGCGGCTGAGGCAAAGGCTAACTTCCCTAGTGAGCCACTCAACTTGAAAAGCAAGAGAGAGAGAGAGAGAGAGAGAGAGAGAGAGAGAGAGAGAGAGAATAAAAGTTTAATATAGAAAAAGGTGGCCGTTGAGCCGTCACTCGGTGGGGTTGCTTCGCGTCAGTCGAGGTATCATTGGGCATTGGATGCAGTCCTGGTACAGTTGTGCGGAAAGATCTTGTCAGCGTGTAGTTTTTACAAGCCCTGTCCATGTGCGCAACGGTGTTCTTGAACGTATGCATGAAATTATTATGCAATGTTACTCGAGATTTCATTTAGTTTATGCCAATGAGCGTATATACTTGCGTAAAAAAGAAACAAAAACAAAAGGCTCCGGCTGCCCCGAACCCAAACTTACGCATACATGAAATATGGAACATATCCACACAACAGATTGACCAAACATTTTAACGCCAATACGTTACAAGTGTATCTTTCAATCACATGCCAAATACCAATGACCACTTTATTGTCACGCAGAAACGAATGACAATTAACCAAACAACGTTTATTAGGGGTGAACTTGTGCACAAAACAAGACAAAAGGAACAAGCGTGGCGTTTACGTTGCGAAGCACTGCCCAACTGCGCCCGCGTGATCCTCCTCTTCTTTTTAAATGCAGAGCATTTCAGTAACTCACGATGTCACCCGCGTTGGCGTCCGTAGTCCGCACCGCACCCCTCCCTACTATATAAAAAAAATAATACTATCCGGCGCCCGGTTTCGATCCCTCGACCCTGCGGGTGGAATGCACTGTACATGGTGCTTTACCCACTGCGCCACAAAGCCGACACAGAATGGGACGCTATTAACGCGCCTTATATCGTTGACTCATTCAAATTACTGCTGACGAGCGCTCTCTCGTCAGCAGTTGCCACAAGTGCAACAACATTAACGTAACGCAAACTACTTAACGTCGTGCGCCCCCGGAAATGCTCTGCATTTGATCGTGCCCCTCGGGAGGGGGATGTTTACTAAACGCAAGATGTGGCAGTGCAACGCCGGCACGTGCAGGGAGAAAAGCACAAATAGAACAGAACTCAGGCTGGCGCAGTTTCAAGCAGGGGGCGCGCGAGCACTGCAAAGGCGGGAAATTGGAATTGCATTTGGTGGTAACAGTGAGCGGAGAACGGTGCTACAGCCCGTTATGGCGAAACCACTTCTCTGCGCTCCCAACAGCTTTTATGCAGAAATGCATTATAGTCGGGGTTGTCGTGCGTCCTTTGGCCGGCGTCCGCAGCGCGTCTGATGGTGATTGTGGCATGATGCCCCTAGGGATTGGCCAACCAAACAATCCATCACGAGATAGCTTCGCGTTCAACCACCATCGTCATCTTCCCGTAGGGGAACCGCTGAAAAAGAAGAAGGAGAAGAAGACAAAGCTGCGAAGAGGAAAGCTGCGTGAGTTTTGGCTACCGTTATCCTCCTTGGCCGGCGCATCTTCCCGATCTGAACCCGGTCGAAGAGCGGCTCATCGCGCCTCGACTCCCCTTCATGAGCATCAGGCGGCTGACTCGAGGCAACGGGCAGTTTGGAATCAAGGGACAGGCGGTGAACGTGCCCATCGACGTATCGAAGGTTGTGCGGTGCCTTCAGTTAAATTTCGCCTCTCCATCTTCTTGGCGAACTGATGGAGGCGAAATAGGGATGTTCTTTTGATGCGCGAGCCGAGAGGACGATCTCGACTCGCTCCGATGATCGACGACCGGTGCTTGGAGCGGGTGAGGGATGAGGACTGCCTTCCTTGCTGGATATTAGGTTTATTTACACTTATTTACATTACTCCAAGTTTACATCAGGTCAGAGTGACGGTTACATTGTCACTCTGACAGCAGCAGCCTGTTCGGCCGAGATCTATACTGAACTAGATCTCCTCTCGACCGACCCTCGACAAAACCCAACACTCCGGTTTTGATAGCAAAAACCCCGCCTCCAAAAAGGGGGCGTACAAGAAAGAGAGAAAAAACCTTTCAAACAATTAATAGAAACCATTGATTGGCCACAGGAACCAGCCAATCACACACATGTCCCCACCTGCGGTCACGTGACCTAACACTCTCTCTTACACACTCATAGTGCGTTTCCTACGCACGCTGTTGCACCCGGCCAGAAAATACAGGCCATCTGCGGCCTAAAGTGAACCATCCATTACGTTCAGCGGGCGGCATCTGCACAAACAACAGCCAAGCCGAGGGCCCGGAGCGGTCCCCGCGCGGCTGACCTCCCTCCGCGCGACGCCTCCCACGACGTCGGGCGTCTGCGCGCGCGGCGTGACAATGAGGGTTGCTAATTCCCTCCCAGACTAAAGGGGCGCCGCCGGCCACCTGAACAGACCACGGGGAGAGACGCTGCCAGCCGAGGCGACCATCGTCGAGGCGAACGACCCGTCGACGAAGAGCGCCCGCCGCCGGAGTCGAAGATTTTCCAAACTTACACCGCGCGCGCTTTCAACACTAAGAGATACGATCATCTGGCCGCCCGTCAGCTTGTTATGCCGAATGACCCCGCCACCCTCGACGCGACAGAGGCACTCAGGCTAATCGCCCCCATCCTTTGACACACCAAAGGGACGGGCACAACAGCTCTCCGCGGCTCCGAACTTGGCGTCCGCGCGCCTACATGAAAGGGACCCGGGAAAGTAGCCACCAGCGGAGGCGACGCCAATACATGGGCCACCGGCGGCCTTCATTAATTACATGCGGAGCCCGAACTTAACACCTTCCTCACATGGTACCCGAGGACGTTGCGTTCGACGTTCACATCAAGCGGAGGCTGATGAGTCCGGCAACGTACAAGCGCGGGTTGGTGAAGCGCGGCAACATCCTGGCTTGGCTCAAGCACCTGGAACACACCCCGCTGTATCGCGCCATCAACGTTCGGGTCGATTGGAGTCGGCTCGATCACTTCGATGACGGCGGCGAACGAGAGGAACCGCAGGAAGACGACGTCGATGATGCTGACGGGGAGTTCGAAACGATTCCCGACGACTTTGACGTGAACGTACCTCTGCAGTTGGCGGTTGCGCTCAACGCGGTCTCGAAGACGCTTCTCTATAACGAAGCGGAAATGACGGGTGTGGGAAAAGAAAAAAATAAATGATTACGCTCACACTCTCGCCTCTCTCTTCGCCATTAATCGCATCACACTCATCGGTGCACCCAATGCATTTCTGCATCCTCACAATCCCCCTCGGGGAGGTGCGGGGGAATTTTTCTTCCCAGAGACATCTCAGCGCGTGCTCACGTGAGACCCTTCGCCTGAGGCGCTCGCGAGCCCGCTGCGAGACTAGGAGGGCACGCGCTGATGCGACTCGCATTCCGCCAGTGTATGTGGCAATATGAAAGCGTAAAACATGCCCGAGTTCAAGCCGAGATTAATTTCGGCAAACGTCGCCAACAACGATACCGCCGGCTGAGGCAGTGAGAGTTGACCGACGTACAACATGTGGCTAAACTATTAAGTACAGCGCACCTTAGGGGCTTGGCTTGTCGTCGTAGCTCGCTCGCTGGGCCAAAGTAGAGCCACACGGCGTTCCGTCGTCGCGGCGTAACCCAGAGGCGTCGATCGCCAAGTGGTAAATATAACTCATAAGCGTTCGAATCTCGTGTACCGCTGGCGCTTGTCATACATCTCCCCATTTTTTTTGCGCAAAGTAAACTGTAGGTATATTTGAGGCAAAATATACGTTATTAACCGGCAGCGCCCACGTTCATCTAGTTAGGTATGGTTGTTGGGTCGGTTTTTACGACTGTAAGCGAAAAAAAATACTGGCGATTACGATACTCCCGAATGCGATATTTGGGTGCAGCAGCAGTGCGCTGAGGCAGCACTCACTCGCGGGTTCTCTCGAAGACAGCGGTGACGATCCTCTACGCCGTCGGCGCAAATTGCGTCTCAGGAAAGCACCGCGAACTGCGTCTTAAGTGAACGCCAGGCGTCACGCCGTCGAAAGCCTCGTGCGGGCACAGCATACTGCCCCCTCCACTCCCCCACCGCACACTTTCGGAGAGGGCCCGCTGGCGCCGCCACGGCGAACCACCCTCCACTCCCGATTTCGCGACACTCTCCTGCTTTCACTCATCCTTCGCTGTTTCTGTCACTCGTGCAAGCGCAAATGCAAGCGCAAATAGCTCGTTCGGCAAGCGTATATATGCTCTGCCTAAGTTACGTTTGCTTTTGCCGGCCTCAGCCAATCGCAGAGCTGGGTGTTATGACATCATAGGTTCTGTTGCAGGAAATGAGCTAGTGGGTTGCATGGTCATTCCGTTATTTCCTAAGTACATAGCTTATTTTAGCGAAGTTCACGTTAAAAGTGGTATCAATATGATTCTAACGAGCCAATCTTTTGAATGAACCAAACTTGTGTTTTGTTTTCATGGCTCCTTTAAACGGGATTGCTCACAACACAAGTTAACCCTGCGTGCTGATACCGTATAAGAGCTCAAGTTTTTCTGAAATACTTAAATTAGTAACCGCAATTCGCTAAACTACGGAAGCTATTTTTACCCATGAAATAAAGCACACAATGTCATCGGCACCGCCGGGGTAATTCCCGCCAAAACACGCCGCCACAGTGGATCGACATCATACTACGATGGTGTCAGGCTGTGATAGCTGTGATCAGGCTGTGATTCAGGATTACACGTACTTTATTAGGCATAGAAACATTGAGCAACTCTGCGTTATACCGGCCCTTGGGCTTAGCACGGTTCAGCGTGTACAGGCTGGTGAGCACCTTTCCAAGTAGAGTTTGTAGTATTAATTCCACACCAGATATCGGGGTGTGGGAAACTACGTGGTAACGATACACGTACAAAACAAAAAGAGGCACCCTGCTGGCCCAGGCCGCAGAAGATTTTCAACTCATCTTGCTCAATGACCCGGATTCACCCACCCTTACGGGCGCAAGTACTGCCAGAGACACAACTCCCGATTTATCCTATTAAGCCCAGAATCTCGTTGTAATTTGGACTTCAACTCATAAAAATTTGGCCTCCGATCACGACATTGTTCAACTGAACGTTCGGAATAAGAATTAGAGTGACACAACAGGTGCGGCCCGTGTCACTAATTGGGACGTCTTCCGAAGGGCTAGATCCTCCCGCTCAATTGATACCACTCAACCCCTTAGCGCTTGGATTGACGACCTGGTCAAAACAGTACGGGCGCACACCAAAAGCATAGCCAGGTTCTATGAAACATCCAGCGTCGACCCCAAACTCCTTCACATTTGGGAAGCCCGTCGGAGCCTGGCTAAGCGATGGAAAAGCCAATGCCGTAATCGCCGACATCGCCATAAAATTGCCGCACTAAATCAAACCGCCACTGAATATGCCAAGCAACTATCGAAAGAGAATTAGCTTCAACCGTGCGATTGTCTTCAAAAGCCCCTAACCAAACGTAAAACCTGGCGCTTACTCAGACATCTTATCGACCCCCTAAATAGCAAGAGTGAATCCCGACGAAGGATGATTCGGACCATACATTCATTTCAAAGTTCACCAAAATCCCTTTTGCAAACTTCAACAGATCGATACCTCAACACCAGCAAGAACTTTTGCCCAACCCTATACACAGGCCTGTTGAATGACCTACTCAACTGGGTCTTTCACGTTGACAAATTGGAATCAGCTCTCTCAGAATGCAAGAAGAATAACTCTCCCGTACCAGATCAAGTAACTTACAGGTTTCTGGCAAACCTGGACGGCAACTCCCTAGATAATCTACTTCACCACATTAATACCCACTGGCCATCTGATCGCCTTCTTTCCGAATGAAAAACCGCGGAAATAAGCTTCATACCTAAGCCCAACAAGTCACCTCATCTGGACAACTTGCGCCCGATGTCCCTCACATCCTGTAAAAGTAAGCTGGTAGAACGGCTAATACTGAGGCGTCTTCAACCATTTCTGGTGGACAGAGGCCTATTCCCCAATACCATGTATGGGTTCCGCAAACACCTCAGTACCCGTGACAGCCTCCTCCGTTTGAAGGAAGAAGTCTTGGAGTCGGCTACCCGTCACTCTTCAAGGGCCGTCCTAGCACTTGACCTGAAAGACGCCTTCGATAACGTTTTACATCCAGGTATTCTCCCCCGGCCTAATCAGTCTGGATGTGGCCATTGCGTCTACTCCTACATTTCAGATTTTTTAAACCCAACGCCAGGCTATCCTCAATTTGGCGACATCACGTCGGATCCTATGTTCCTTGGTTATCGAGGTACGCCACAAGGTTCCGTATTGTCCCAACTTCTGTTCAATCTGGCCTTACTCGACTTGCTCAAACAACTGGATGTCATCCCCAAGATACATCATGCTCTATATGCAGATGATATCACCATATGGACAGATACTGACTCTACAGGAAACATACAAGATGCTCCCCAAGAAGCCACGTACATTGTGCAGTTTTACGCATTGTCAGTGGGCCTTAAATGCACACCTCATAAGTCAGAATTAATCATTGGGCACAATCACCCACCAACTCGAAATGCTGAGCCCATCTCTTTACATTTGGACGGCCACGACATCAAGCCCAGCTCTTCAATCAAAATGATTGGTCTCGCCATCTGCGGAGATTTGTGCAAAAACACCAGTCCCCCGTTGTTGCCATTTCGGAGTCCCGCCTGTCCACAGGTATACGGCTATCCGGGTACGCAGTCCTGCGTTCATCAACTGGTGCGGCAAAGACGAGAGTCCTGCTATGCGTGAGAAACGACCTCACATTCATGCAACACAATCTGCCGCCTAACGCGTTGAACGAATTCGCAGCTATTACCGTGCGACACGCAGGCGTTTCCTTTACTGTCATCGCTGCGTATATTCCGCCCCATGCATCGCTGAACACTCAGCGCCTGGAGGAAATAATTCGTCGTACACCACCTCCACACATCCTCACGGGGGACTTCAAGGTTCATCATCCGTCATGGGGAACCAAGGAAACGACGGCCAAAGGACGTCGCCTGTTGGACATTGCAAACCGCTTCAGTTTGTGTGTTATTAACACTGGGCAACCAACCTTTTATCGTGGATAGATGTCAAGTGCCATCGACGTCACGATGGTTTGTCAACTGGTTTGTCAATTTGTCAACTGGGGTAACTTCACCACAGCAGTCTAGACAAGCGCTGGTGATTTCTCGGTATACGACGACGGTATTGAATCGCAAAACCCGGAGGTTGTACAGCAAAACCGCGAGCCTGCCAAAGGAGTATGCAGTGGCTGACGTCGAGTATGAAAATCTCAGGGCGATTCGTAGAAGGGCAGAAAGGCGCGCGCGGAAGACTTCCCCACTAGAAGATATACGAACAGCCAGACGCACGCAAAAGCTCATTCAGAGACATCTGAAGAAGCTTGCCAAACGTGAATGGGCGTCCTTTTGTTCGAAGCTTGACCCTCGGAAGCCGCTCACAAGGATATGGAGTTTAGTACGTGGTCTCCGTGCACCGCGAACTCAGTTGTACCCTTATAGCTCCATTTCTCTGAGAATGAAGGTAAGCGGCTTAAATGTCGCTGAAGCCTCCTGTGCTAAAATTACTGCCGCACCGGGGTCTTCCCCAACGACCATTTCCAGGGCTGCGAACCCCTCCCCGAACACACCCTACATGGATGAACCGTTCTCTATGGCTTCTATGGCAGAACTTGAAGCTGCTCTGGTTAAGTTAGGGCACAGATAGTATACTTACTTTAGAGGAAACTGCGCCTCGGTTCATGGGAAGACCCCCTTTTTTGGCTTGAGCTTGGCATGACAATTGGATTCCTAAGCGGTTTTTGGGATTTGCTTTCTTCACTATGCATTAACACGTTTACGAGCTACAAGGAAGCCGAAATCCTCCCGTTTCTGTGCTAGCCGTGTTCAGTGAAACAGCAGGCAATGCGTGATCGCACCTGACGTTGCTCATGCCGCAGTCGAAGGACGTATGACTGAGCAGGTAATATGCCGCCGCGAAATTTGTAGCCGACGAAAAGAAGAAACAAAACGTACAGGTCCGCGCAGAAATAAACGGAGCACGGGAGCGGTGGCCGAACTGCATCGCTGCGCCGTGCATGGGCGCCGACGGGAACCATGGAGCGCCGGTCAAAGAGTGTGTTCGCACTGCCCCCGCCGCCCTATCTGATATGTTTAATCACCGATCTGCTGGCGTGTCATGCTCGGCGAGACGGTCTTCAAAAGACAGCGCTGGGCTATAGAGGGGCGCTGGTTGCACTGCCGCTCGCAGGTATCAGCGGCGACCGAATCCGCTGCTCATGAGCTCGACGAAGCTGCGCGCGCCCGGAAGCGTGCCTTGCTGCACGTTGTAAAGGGCGGCATAAAATGGTAAGCCGCCGTGGTTTGCAATAGCATTTTAATTGCATAGCATATATTAATTGTAAGCCGGCGACAAAATTGTTATGTACAATATAGAAAGCACATTCACAGATATTTTCGTTGTTCGGAAAAAAAAAATCTCGCTAATGAGATTTCTTCTTTAATTTTGGGTTTGTCCCAAGCTATTGCTGCCGATCAGTCAAGGTCTGTTCTGAACAAAGGGAAATAAAAAAAATTCCATGCGGTGGAAATTCTGCATTACAGAACACCGTAAAGAACAGGTACAATCGTTACAGCGGGCCTCATAGGACGCATATTTTTTTGTCGCATTAAAACTGACGTAGTTATTTTTATCGAGCACCTTATATTAGTTAAGAAAGTGTTGTAGATTTAAATAAAACTCCGCATTCAATTAAAAGATGACTTCACCGCATAACCCTAGTGGCTTGCAAAAAAGTACCTTCCAGGCCCCAAAATGACCAATGACTAGGATAGTGGTCATGACCGATGGCGACCATACTCTTAATTGGTTAATTTGGTACAAAATCTTATGACGGCTATCCTCGTCAGCGTGAGTGAAAGGGTTAATGCGACAACCAAATATGCGCCCTATGAGGCACGCTGTAATAGCAGGCAACGATTGCACCTATTCATTACAGTGTTCTGCAATGCAGAATTTCCACCGCATAGACATTTTTTTATTCCCCTTTGTTCAGAACCGAGGTGGACTGACCGGCAGAAAACTCTTGGGACAAACCCAAAATTAAAAAAAAAAAAAAAAATATCGGAAGCGAGATTTTTTTTTTCCGAACAACGAATATGTTTGTGAATGTGCTTTCTATATTGTACATATCAATTCTGTTGCCGGCTTACAATTAATTATATCGCTATGACATGCTATGCCAACCCGCAGCAGCCTACAATTTTATGCCGCCCTTTACAGCGCGCAACAAGGCCCGTTTCCGGGCGTGTGCAGCTTCGTCCAGCTCGTGAGCAGCGGATTCGGTCGCCGCTGATGCCTGCGAGCGGCAGTGCAACCAGCGCCCCTCTATAGCCCAGCGCTGCCTTTTGAAGACCGTCTCGCCGAGCATGACACGCCAGCAGATCGGCGATTAAACATATCAGATAGGGCGGCGGGGGCAGTGCGGACACACTCTTTGACCGGCACTCCATGGTTCCCGTCGGCACCCATACGCGGCGCAGCGATGCAGTTTGGCCACCGCTCCCGTGCTCCGTTTACTTCTGCGCGGACCTCTACTTCGACGAAGACAAGGTACGGCAGATACGGGTGCCTGTATGCGTCATATCTTTCCATAGTCCACAACTGTTCAACGCCACGTTTTCTTTTTTCTTATTAAAATAGCTGGCGGTCGGTGCACCGGTTCACCACGAAGGCAACGTTTTCATAGGCACGCTCAAAAAACTCTGGAAACTCTTCAAACAACTTAATATTTGAAATGATGGTCAAATTAATAAAATCACAGTCTCCAATGAGTTACCCCCAAATATTAACATTGTTCGTAACTACAACCTTGGCCTGCGGAATAGCAGGCACAACCGTTCCTGCAAAAATACGCTTTACTTCCTTTTTCCTTAATTTTAAAACAGCCTGTTTTTATTTTCCAATTGCATAATTGCACACTATTCTTCGCATTTTCGTGGCACTTTGTTTAAATTTGCGGTCACTAAAACGTTTCAATCCAAGCCAATGATGAAACTATGGCGAGCGTGATGTATAATGGCGGTCCATGACGACACAGCTAGACGACCTTCTTAAAATGAGCCGCATAGACGCTAGCGCCAGATTCCTGTCTAGTGTATACTGTAAGAAACTCTATGGCCGTGCCCGCTTGCGTTTATTGCATGCGGCGCTTTCGCGGCGAACAGGTCCTTCCGAGCATAAAGCTTCATACAATAATAACTAAAGAGGAATCTGGCGTTGCGATCGTTCGCCGCGATGGACGTGATGGGTAGAGGTGGATTCGGATTGGCACTCGATATCTCGATATGCTTCGCGGGAAGTACTACGGACTAAATCGTGCAGCCAGTTTTTTTTTTTTTTTTTTCGTCGTGGCATTGCATGCTCAAACGCCTTGCCTATGCAGGGTGTCGGGAAGGGTTGAAAAATACGTTTCTCCTTCATCTGAATGTCGCACGCATGCTGACGCCGCGCTGAGTAGAAATGTTCAAAGATGCGGATCGGCTGGATTACCAATTTATTGCCGACACAGCGAGCACGAGAAAACTAATGACGGTGCCGTAAACGAATTTGCCTGATAATTAAGAGTTGCGGCGCCGCTCATTCGGCAGCAGTGTTGCGAAATGGGCCTCCCCATTCCATTCGGATTCCATTCCTCGGAATTAGAACTTGTCGTGATTCCATTCCTTTCAATTCCTCGGAATGACAGAGGTTAGCCCATTCCAACTCCTGCAATGGACGCTTAGGGAGAAGTGATAATCCTTGGACGTTACCTTAGTGGAGCGTACGCTAAGACGTGTCTCTCTCGTTCCGAGCAAGTGTTGCCGTAATTATGGTGAACACTGGAGGCTTAGAATTTTCTTAGTTTTGTTAACTTCCGGACGATCACCACGAGGCACGCCCTCACGTGCGCGCACTCGGCAATTTCGCGGTATTTCTAACTGCGAACACGCAAAATTACGATTTGCTAAACAGCTTCGCTGGTAAAACATGGTCAACAATTCCGCTTTAAAACAACCCCCAATAAATGACGAAATCCGACACCATTTCTTCCGGGGTCAAGTTGCATACGAACCCGACCGCATCGCTTTTATGACGAGCGCAAATCAAAGAAACGCGTTCTGTAATAAGGAACAAACAGCCGGAAAATAAAACTTCTCAAGCCACATCTGACGTGTACCAAAACATTATTCGCGTAACGTTCAGGTGGAAAGGGTGGTTTTGACGTTTTGACGAGGGTGCCGTAGGGAACGATCTTGACTGACAGTTGTCTCTTGTCTCTTTTGGACACATGCAAAAGGTTACCTGAGGGCATATCTGAAATTTGCTTCCCGAATGCGGGCGCTGGCCCGCGCACAACCAGCTGCATATCAAGTCGCGCTAAATAAACACGCTTATCCCACATCGTCAGTACGGGGATATCCATCTCCTTGGGAGATGGGGGCGGGAGTTTTTCAGCGGTGTTTTGACTTCAGCAAATGTTTTATGGTGAGTGGATGCAGACGAAAAGCGTCGCCTCATCAACCGTGCAGCGTATGTATTCTGAGTGCTGGGCACCTCGATATGAGGTTAGCCTCGTGCCAAAGTGTTTCCGTAAACTGCCGACTGTAGGCTCTACGCTCAGGTCCTTTGTGAACCGTTGTTGCCAAGTCTGGTAGCAACGCGAATACCAGTGGATCGACAAACCCCACTCTCATTCGTTTAGCTGTACTGAGTTTTTAGGTCACGAAGTCACCTTCACTACGAGTGCGATGCCAAGGTGTAAGTGTGCGCATGAATGTTTACGTTTTTGTGCTGTTTATTCCCGCGGTTTTGCCACCATATATAGTAGCACCGTGCCATTCTTTTGCTGTTATTCTATCATGCACGTTGTTGAATGCGCGAATTTTATATATATATATATATATATATATATATATATATATATATATATATATATATATATATATATATATATATATATATATATATTGAACCCTCTTAAGCTTCCTATGGCACCAAGACTTCGGATCCCACCTGGCGGGCATTTTTTCTCCACTTTCTTTCTTTCTTTCCAAATTCTTTATCTGTTTCAATGACCTACCACATCCTCCCCTTTGGTTTCCGAGGTTTCCTTGACTGCCAACTTTTATTTCTGTGTTATTTTCCACGAGCCCCTCATTTCCTATTCTGATTCGCTACATGCATAGCGAGGGCCTCTGTTCTGGCAGTCTTGGTGCCATAGGAAGCTTAATAGGGTTCAACGAGGGTTCAACGATTATTAAAGCTTTCAAAGGCCATCGAAATTGTAGTGGGGTACGGCGGATTCTCAATGGCATTCGAAGCAACCCATTTGAGTCGAATGACATTTAGTTTAAATGACATTCGGACCCTAGTGTGGTATCAAAGAACGAAGACGCAGGAATGCCAAGCGAAAAGTGAGCAAGTACAGAGTGTCGCGACTGCTAGTGACGCTGACGAAGAGCAAAACTTTTCTGTGGTTAAACGCTGTAAATCAGAATTTGTCGAACGAAAGCTCTGTTTTCGCATCGAGTGCACGCAATAAACGCGCACAATTGCACCGCAAGGCAAAATACGCACGCTGCTCTGCGCACTCGGCGCTGTAGACGCGAACGCGCAGGGAACTCCAATGCAGCCAGCGCCTCCTTATACCATTTTTTGGTGGTGCCTGCCCTTACTTTTTCCCCCTCTCCCCATCCCTTCCTTTGGAACGAACGACCGATTACACACTTTCACTCCGCGACAGCGCGCGAGGCGCTGGCTTGTCCTTGGCTGAGCTTGAAGGTCAGATTGACGCTACGAGGAAGAGAGAGAGGTAAACTTTGTTAGCGCCCATAATGGACTAAGCAAGGAGATGGGAAGGAGCCTTCACGAGTCCTCCGCCCTTAAATGGTGGTCAGGAGCCCTGACGGTGTGGGATGTGAGAAAGAAGGTCTCCCATTTCTATGGACTCTTATCAAGTATGACCTACCGCATTTTACCCTTTGCCGTCTGTCTGTCTGTCAAGTTGAAATTGAAATAACTCTGCAAAAAAAGGTTCCCATAAATAAAACCGCTCCAAACAACTGAGACCACTGGAATTGTCCATGCATGTTCACTTCATGCAGGAGCAAAAAAAACCTCAACTCAGGAAAGGGTCAGTACGTAACCGCGGGAAGACTCCCTTCGACAAAGTATCCTTACGTACGCATTATAACGATGAAATGTGTTAACTTCGTGAATTGCAAATTCTTGTGCAAATGCAGAGCTTTACGGGATTCCTCCGCTTTTTAGTCCGTGTTTCAGTTTGTTTTGGGTGCTAAATATATGTAATGAATAAATACTGACTCGCGTCTGTCCACTCAGGCACTACCTCAAGTATCGCCAAAGCGTATAGGTTGGCCTCAGCAAATATCTTGTAGCGAATGGATAAGAACAAGAACAGCGTCATCGCATTAATTGTGCAACGTATTTATTCTGAATGCTGGACCTCGCGATAGGAGGTTAGCCTTGCGTCAAAGTTAGTCCGCAAATTTCCGACTGTACGGTCTATTCTCACGTTCATTGTGAAATTGGTGTCGAGTCTGGTAGCAACACATGTACCAGAGGGTCGACTAACCCCACTCTCGTACGTTTAGCTGTACCAATTTTTGTGGTCAGGAACTCCCGTTTACTACCAGTACGATGCAAAGGAGTAAGTATGCGCATGAACATTTCCGCCCTTGTGTGTTGTTTATTCTGACGGTTTTGTCACCATCGTAGAGCTGTGCCATTCCTATGTTTTCATTCTGGCCCGCTTGCTTCCACATGTGCTATATATTATATATATATATATATATATATATATATATATATATATATATATATATATATATATATATATATATATATATATATATATATATATATATATATATATATATATATATATATATATATATATATATACGGTCGAACAAAAGAAGTTTCCAATGGTCCAGAAAAAATATCAAGAAGTAGAGCCCGACGCAAGTCTCAAAAAACAAAAACAAACATGTTTACTAACGTTTCGACTGGTGGTCCAGTCTTCATCGGAGTAACATTTACAGTACACTGCAGAACGCTTTTATAGGTGCGTGTGGAGAGAGGAGGAAGTTGCGCTACAGTGCACCCTCTTTGAAAGAAATCATACGTCATCATTTAGCAAAACAAGAAAAAACGCAAGACATACACATGAGAGGGAATGCACTGCCCTCCCTCTTTTTTGGGAGAAAAGGTGCGCTACAATGCGCCCTGTTTAAAAGTAGTTATTGGCAAGTGGTACAACAAAGAGAAAAGAAAAATGCAAAGGGCGTCCAGGAAGGAGGTAAATTGGCGCCTCTCCTCATAGGAATTAACAGAAGAAGCGGGGGCGGGGAAGAGAAAGGAGTAAAGGCGGCAGAACGAGATAAGGAAGTGGGGAACGCGCGTCAGCACGTCATCGCTTTTCGTCTTAGGAATGTGTCAACAGAAGAAGCGGGGGGAAAGCGGCAGAACGAGATAAGGAACTGGGGAGCACGCGTCAGTGCGCCTTCGCTTTTCGTCTTAGGAATGTGTCACGTGAAGCCGGTGCTATGTGGCTAAGCCGGCGCTAAGAGGCTAATTGAGTGAACCTGGAGGGATAAAGCCGGCGCTGGTATGCCTAAAAAGAGGATTGGTCACGCAAGAAGCGAACGGAAGAAAGGCGAGTAATTATTGTGGCAAACATGTCAACGCGCCTACGCCTTCGTTCAGCCCA
Source organism: Haemaphysalis longicornis (assembly GCF_048455015.1). Classification (NCBI taxonomy): domain Eukaryota; kingdom Metazoa; phylum Arthropoda; class Arachnida; order Ixodida; family Ixodidae; genus Haemaphysalis; species Haemaphysalis longicornis. The sequence continues at coordinate 49,229,858 of NW_027526385.1, read as the reverse complement.
GACGATGCGGTTTTGAACTTAAATATGAGATATGATTCGCGAACTTCGCGTGCGTGGTTGCTGTTGAAATTGGATTCAATTATTGTTACCTTCAAATTATTAAATGAATGACCCGGGATTCCGACGTGACGGGACAAAGGAAGGTTAGGAAGAGACTTGGCGTGTGCCCTATGATTGTTGAACCTTAATCTAAAAGCGTTCGCCGTCTGGCCAATATATTGCAGGTGGCAGGTATTGCACTCGAGCAGGTAAACTACGTTGGCGCTGTCAGAGTTAAAATTTCCCTTCAGTTCTACAGAGAAGTGCGAGGCGGTGCTAGAGGCGGTTTTTGTTTTCGTCATGTGGGGGCATACCTGACAACGAGGCTTGTTGCAGGGCCCACAACCGGTCACTGGTGAATGGCTGAGCCTTGAAGATGTCAGAATGTCGCGCAGGTTTTTGTTTCGCTATAGACAACACGTGGTGGTTCGGAAAATATAGATGCTAGTCGAGGACTTTGATTTAATATGTTGTGATGCTTTCGAAGTATGCCAGAAACATTCGGCACAGATGCGGAGTGAGTGAGAACTAGGTTACTTGAAGGGCGTCGGTCGGCTGGCTTCCTGGAGTTAAGGAGTTCATTGCGGCTCAGCGCTCCTGCTCGGCGAATGGAATCGTCAATTAATTGGAGCGGGTACTTTTGTTTGAGCAGATCGTTTTTTAGTCCCTCAAAGTTGGAAAGAAAATCTGTTTCCTTGGAGCATATCCGGCGGAAGCGGTGCGCTTGACTGTAGGGTATGCCCGTTTGTAGGGTATGCTCCAAGGAAACAGATTTTCTTTCCAACTGTGAGGGACTAAAAAACGATCTGCTCAAGCAAAAGTACCCGCTCCAATTAATTGACGATTCCATTCGCCGAGCAGGAGCGCTGAGCCGCAATGAACTCCTTAACTCCAGGAAGCCAGCCGACCGACGCCCTTCAAGTAACCTAGTTCTCACTCACTCCGCATCTGTGCCGAATGTTTCTGGCATACTTCGAAAGCATCACAACATATTAAATCAAAGTCCTCGACTAGCATCTATATTTTCCGAACCACCACGTGTTGTCTATAGCGAAACAAAAACCTGCGCGACATTCTGACATCTTCAAGGCTCAGCCATTCACCAGTGACCGGTTGTGGGCCCTGCAACAAGCCTCGTTGTCAGGTATGCCCCCACATGACGAAAACAAAAACCGCCTCTAGCACCGCCTCGCACTTCTCTGTAGAACTGAAGGGAAATTTTAACTCTGACAGCGCCAACGTAGTTTACCTGCTCGAGTGCAATACCTGCCACCTGCAATATATTGGCCAGACGGCGAACGCTTTTAGATTAAGGTTCAACAATCATAGGGCACACGCCAAGTCTCTTCCTAACCTTCCTTTGTCCCGTCACGTCGGAATCCCGGGTCATTCATTTAATAATTTGAAGGTAACAATAATTGAATCCAATTTCAACAGCAACCACGCACGCGAAGTTCGCGAATCATATCTCATATTTAAGTTCAAAACCGCATCGTCTGGGCTGAACGAAGGCGTAGGCGCGTTGACATGTTTGCCACAATAATTACTCGCCTTTCTTCCGTTCGCTTCTTGCGTGACCAATCCTCTTTTTAGGCATACCAGCGCCGGCTTTATCCCTCCAGGTTCACTCAATTAGCCTCTTAGCGCCGGCTTAGCCACATAGCACCGGCTTCACGTGACACATTCCTAAGACGAAAAGCGAAGGCGCACTGACGCGTGCTCCCCAGTTCCTTATCTCGTTCTGCCGCTTTCCCCCCGCTTCTTCTGTTGACACATTCCTAAGACGAAAAGCGATGACGTGCTGACGCGCGTTCCCCACTTCCTTATCTCGTTCTGCCGCCTTTACTCCTTTCTCTTCCCCGCCCCCGCTTCTTCTGTTAATTCCTATGAGGAGAGGCGCCAATTTACCTCCTTCCTGGACGCCCTTTGCATTTTTCTTTTCTCTTTGTTGTACCACTTGCCAATAACTACTTTTAAACAGGGCGCATTGTAGCGCACCTTTTCTCCCAAAAAAGAGGGAGGGCAGTGCGTTCCCTCTCATGTGTATGTCTTGCGTTTTTTCTTGTTTTGCTGAATGATGACGTATGATTTCTTTCAAAGAGGGCGCACTGTAGCGCAACTTCCTCCTCTCTCCACACGCACCTATAAAAGCGTTCTGCAGTGTACTGTAAATGTTACTCCGATGAAGACTGGACCACCAGTCGAAACGTTAGTAAACATGTTTGTTTTTGTTTTTTGAGACTTGCGTCGGACTCTACTTTTTGATATATATATATATATATATATATATATATATATATATATATATATATATATATATATATATATATATTTTATATATATATATATATATATATATATATATTCTGGAAGTCGTGGGTTCGTATCCCACCTGGCAGGCATTTTTTCTTCACTTTCTTTCTTTCTTTCCAAATTCTTAATCTGTTTCAATGATCTACAAATCCTCCCCTTTGCTTTCCGAGGTTTTCTCGACTGCCAACCCTTATTTCTATATATATATATACAGCTTTAGATTTGGGAAATCAGGCGCTCGTTGAAATGAAGACAGAAATAAGAGTAGTGGTCAAGAAAGCCAAGGAAACCAAAGGAGAAAATATGGTAGGTCAGATATATTTTTTTAAAGAAAGAAAGAAAGAACGAAAGAAAGAAAGTGGAGAAAAAATGCCCGCCGGGTGAGGATCCGAACCCACGCTGGCGCTGGCTACCACCCCCAAGCACAGGAAAAAATTACCTTGGGTTAAATATCCAAGAAAGTGGAGGGCAAAATAGCCCCGCCCGTAGCGTAATGCTCATCGCACCAGACGCGTATTCTTGCGGTCGCGGTATCGGATCCCACCCGGCGGGCATTTTTTCTCCGCTTTCTTTGTTTCAGGAAAAATATATCTGATCTACCACATTTTCCCCGTTGGTTTATTTGGCTTTTTTGACCACCTACTCTTATGTCTATATATATATATATATATATATATATATATATATATATATATATATATATATATATATATATATATATATATATATATATATATATATATATAGTATAAGTAAAGAGTCGGATACACAGCAAGAACAATAACAAACAATGTTTACTTACGTAGCGGCAACGGGACTTGTAAAGTTACATGATTTTGCTGTCGCAAACATTTTGAACACATTTCTTATATAGGTTTGCATAAAGCTATGAGAAAGAGCGGAAAATGTTTCGGAAATGGCGAGTGTGCATACAGTCAGGCTACGCCTATGTTACAACATCAACAAACAAACAAGAAAAAAATAAATAAAAAGGGGGGGGGAGCGAGAGAGAGAAAAAGGGGTCGTGTTAACAATGCAGCGTTCAAGGTTGCACCATGACGGGTCAACGTATGCCGCGCGGGCTGCAAGTTCAGACAATGGGGGAAACTGGACAACCGCGGTTTGAAAAGAAAGGGAAGAGTATACACTGAGGTATTCAGTGACTGCTGAGACTGGTTCGGGGGGAAGCGAAGATGGGTGTGCCCCCCGCGGGTCAAGAGAATCGATAGGGGGCACAAAAGAGCATTTCACAGAAGCTAGCAATTGAACAGGAAATAGGTAGGGTCACAAAAGGTTAAACATGAATAGATCACAAAGAGATCACAAACATGAATAGATCACAAACATTTTGAACACATTTCTTATATAGGTTTGCATAAAACTGTGAGAAAGAGAGGAAAATGTTTCGGAAATGGGGAGCGTGCATACAGTCAGGCTTCGCCTATGTTACAACATCAACAAACAAACAAGAAAAATAAAAAAAGGGGGGGGGGAGCGAGAGAGAGAAAAAGGGGTCGTGTTAACAATGCAGCGTTCAAGGTTGCACCATGACGGGTCAACGTATGCCGCGCGGGCTGCAAGTTCAGACAATGGGGGAAACTGGACAACCGCGGTTTGAAAAGAAAGGGAAGAGTATACACTGAGGTATTCAGTGACTGCTGAGATTGGTTCGGGGGGAAGCGAAGATGGGTGTGCCCCCCGCGGGTCAAGAGAATAGATAGGAGGCACAAAAGAGCATTTCACAGAAGCTAGCAATTGAACAGGAAATAGGTAGGGTCACAAAAGGTTAAACATGAATAGATCACAAAGAGATCACAAACATGAATAGATCACAAACATTTTGAACACATTTCTTATATAGGTTTGCATAAAACTGTGAGAAAGAGAGGAAAATGTTTCGGAAATGGGGAGCGTGCATACAGTCAGGCTTCGCCTATGTTACAACATCAACAAACAAACAAGAAAAATAAAAAAGGGGGGGGGGAGCGAGAGAGAGAAAAAGGGGTCGTGTTAACAATGCAGCGTTCAAGGTTGCACCATGACGGGTCAACGTATGCCGCGCGGGCTGCAAGTTCAGACAATGGGGGAAACTGGACAACCGCGGTTTGAAAAGAAAGGGAAGAGTATACACTGAGGTATTCAGTGACTGCTGAGACTGGTTCGGGGGGAAGCGAAGATGGGTGTGCCCCCCGCGGGTCAAGAGAATCGATAGGGGGCACAAAAGAGCATTTCACAGAAGCTAGCAAATGAACAGGAAATAGGTAGGGTCACAAAAGGTTAAACATGAATAGATCCCAAAGAGTTAAACATTCTTAAGTGATGGTGGGAACGAGGCCTCCCTCCCCAGGACAAATGGCATTGTTGAGCCGCATTAGGCTAATAAAGCTGCTGTATTAGGAGAGTTTCTGCGAATTCTGATGGCAAACTCGAGGGTAGGAATAATGAACATAGTTATAAAAATTATGAAGCCGCTAATTTTAATCGAGGGATAAGCACGTTAGTTTTCCGTAACTTTCATTAATTCCTAGCGTGGCTGACCCAAACTTATAAATGAGATAAGATTCCCGAACCTCGCGGTCGTGGTGCGTTTTGAAGGCGGATTCTAAAATCGTTGCTTTAAGATGTTCAAATGCATGCCCGGGACTGTTCACATGTCTTGACAGGGGCAAATAAGGGCAGCTTTTTGCATGAGAGCGGTGATTTTTGAACCGTATTCGGAAGGGCGTTTCAGTTTGGCCTATATATTGTTGCCTACAAACAGTGCACTCTAGAAGATATACGACATTAGCGGAGTCACAGTTAAAGTTACCTTTTATATTTACGTAGTAGTCTGAAGCCGTGCTGGTGGCGCGCTGTGTAGTGGTCATGTGTGGGCATACTTTACATCGGGGCTTATTGCAGGGCATGCAGCCAGTAGTTGCCGGTCGGTTGATACGAGAGTTAGTAAGAAAGTCACCTAAATTCTTATTACGCCGGTAGACAACGCGTGGTGGTTCGGGGAATATGCTTTCTAAGCGGTCACTTTGCATTAGGATATTATGATGTTTTTTGAGCACGGTTGACACTCTTGGAGCGGAGGATGAGTGGGTTAGAACTAAGTTAGTTTGCGGGTTCCCGTTGGGGGCTTTTTTCTTACAGATTTCGTTACGGTCTAATTGGTTGGCTCGCACAATAGCGTCGTCGATAACTTTTTCCGGATATTTTTTATTCAGGAGGGCGGTCTTGAGTTCTCGACAGTTTGAGTCAAAGTCGGCTTGGTTTGAGCAAATTCTCCTAAATCGGTGGGCTTGGCTGTAAGGTATTGCTGTCTTGCAGTGTCTGACATGGCTGCTTCGGAAGAGCAAATACTGCCGCGTGTCTGTCGGTTTTCTATACAGTTTAGTTTGAAGCCGACCTTGGAAGGTAGTAACGGTGACGTCCAGAAAGTTTACACTGTGTTCCGCATAGGAATGAGCAAGGGAAATACTAGGATGGGCTAGGTTAAATGCCTCAATGAAGGTGAGGAGCTCCGCCTCACCGTGTTGCCAGATCATGAATATGTCATCAATGTACCTTTTATAGTACATTGTACTATAAAAGGTACTATAACCAAAAAGGTACTATAACCAAGGTACTATAACCAAAGGTACTATAACCATTGTACTATAACCAATGTACTATAAAAGGTACATTGATGACATATTCATGATCTGGCAACACGGTGAGGCGGAGCTCCTCACCTTCATTGAGGCATTTAACCTAGCCCATCCTAGTATTTCCCTTGCTCATTCCTATTCGGAACACAGTGTAAACTTTCTGGACGTCACCGTTACTACCTTCCAAGGTCGGCTTCAAACTAAACTGTATAGAAAACCGACAGACACGCGGCAGTATTTGCACTTCCGAAGCAGCCATGTCAGACACTGCAAGACAGCAATACGTTACAGCCAAGCCCACCGATTTAGGAGAATTTGCTCAAACCAAGCCGACTTTGACTCAAACTGTCGAGAACTCAAGACCGCCCTCCTGAATAAAAAATACCCGGAAAAAGTTATCGACGACGCTATTGTGCGAGCCAACCAATTAGACCGTAACGAAATCTGTAAGAAAAAAGCCCCCAACGGGAACCCGCAAACTAACTTAGTTCTAACCCACTCATCCTCCGCTCCAAGAGTGTCAACCGTGCTCAAAAAACATCATAATATCCTAATGCAAAGTGACCGCTTAGAAAGCATATTCCCCGAACCACCACGCGTTGTCTACCGGCGTAATAAGAATTTAGGTGACTTTCTTAATAACTCTCGTATCAACCGACCGGCAACTACTGGCTGCATGCCCTGCAATAAGCCCCGATGTAAAGTATGCCCACACATGACCACTACACAGCGCGCCACCAGCACGGCTTCAGACTACTACGTAAATATAAAAGGTAACTTTAACTGTGACTCCGCTAATGTCGTATATCTTCTAGAGTGCACTGTTTGTAGGCAACAATATATAGGCCAAACTGAAACGCCCTTCCGAATACGGTTCAAAAATCACCGCTCTCATGCAAAAAGCTGCCCTTATTTGCCCCTGTCAAGACATGTGAACAGTCCCGGGCATGCATTTGAACATCTTAAAGCAACGATTTTAGAATCCGCCTTCAAAACGCACCACGACCGCGAGGTTCGGGAATCTTATCTCATTTATAAGTTTGGGTCAGCCACGCTAGGAATTAATGAAAGTTACGGAAAACTAACGTGCTTATCCCTCGATTAAAATTAGCGGCTTCATAATTTTTATAACTATGTTCATTATTCCTACCCTCGAGTTTGCCATCAGAATTCGCAGAAACTCTCCTAATACAGCAGCTTTATTAGCCTAATGCGGCTCAACAATGCCATTTGTCCTGGGGAGGGAGGCCTCGTTCCCACCATCACTTAAGAATGTTTAACTCTTTGGGATCTATTCATGTTTAACCTTTTGTGACCCTACCTATTTCCTGTTCATTTGCTAGCTTCTGTGAAATGCTCTTTTGTGCCCCCTATCGATTCTCTTGACCCGCGGGGGGCACACCCATCTTCGCTTCCCCCCGAACCAGTCTCAGCAGTCACTGAATACCTCAGTGTATACTCTTCCCTTTCTTTTCAAACCGCGGTTGTCCAGTTTCCCCCATTGTCTGAACTTGCAGCCCGCGCGGCATACGTTGACCCGTCATGGTGCAACCTTGAACGCTGCATTGTTAACACGACCCCTTTTTCTCTCTCTCGCTCCCCCCCCCCTTTTTTTATTTTTCTTGTTTGTTTGTTGATGTTGTAACATAGGCGAAGCCTGACTGTATGCACGCTCCCCATTTCCGAAACATTTTCCTCTCTTTCTAACAGTTTTATGCAAACCTATATAAGAAATGTGTTCAAAATGTTTGTGATCTATTCATGTTTGTGATCTCTTTGTGATCTATTCATGTTTAACCTTTTGTGACCCTACCTATTTCCTGTTCAATTGCTAGCTTCTGTGAAATGCTCTTTTGTGCCCCCTTTCTATTCTCTTGACCCGTGGGGGGCACACCCATCTTCGCTTCCCCCCGAACCAATCTCAGCAGTCACTGAATACCTCAGTGTATACTCTTCCCTTTCTTTTCAAACCGCGGTTGTCCAGTTTCCCCCATTGTCTGAACTTGCAGCCCGCGCGGCATACGTTGACCCGTAATGGTGCAACCTTGAACGCTGCATTGTTAACACGACCCCTTTTTCTCTCTCTCGCTCCCCCCCCCCCTTTTTATTTATTTTTTTTTTCTTGTTTGTTTGTTGATGGGTTCGCCACTAGGGGGCCGACACAGCCACACGCGCTTCGTTTCGGCTCCCGCTTCTCGCTTCGCCACCCGCGAACGGGCACCTCCTGCCCACCTGATTTCGCCACCAATCGAACCGGTACGATGCACGGATTCCCCTGATACCACTTTCGTCGTGATCCATCCAACAGGCGAGTAACCCTGTCTAGTGCAAAATTCACGACCACCAACGGAGGGCTAACCCTAACGCCACAGCGAGGAACAGCATCGGCCTCGCCTCGCGCCGCAGCTGCCTTCAGCTGCCGGCTGCATCCCACGTGCGGAGCTCGTGACATCTCTACCATGGATTGCGGCGACGAGGAACGTGCAGCGCTCACAGCGCACAGCGAGCATTCTTCTCTACCGGCAAACCCTTGGATACAAGTTATCAGCAAGCGATCGCAACGCAATGCATCCAAACAACTGAAAACGGACCAGAAAGCACCCCCTACGCAAGCGTCAAGACTTCCTACTCCGCGTATACCGGCCGACCAGTTCGTCGCGGTAATACGACCGACCGGCAACGTGTGCGTCAAAAACTGGGCCACATCTGAAATCACCAACAGCCTTCTCACCACCACCGGCTTCGGTCGCGCAGAATTCATACGCCAGGTAACTATCATAAATCAAGACACGACAAACCTGGTAGTAATCGGATCCAAGAACATCGATCTTATCGACCGCATATCCCGAATCACGGACTTGACCATCCTCTCCACCACATACCAAGTTCGTGCCTACATGAAGCCTCCCCCGGGCACCTCGCGAGGCGTTATCAATGGCGTCTCGGAGGAAATTGACCTGCCGACTCTACATGAACTCCTAGCCCCCAATGAACCCTACCTGGTCCACGCCCGCTTTATGGGACAGACGAGGTCGGTTCTACTAACATTTGACGGCTATCGTGTCCCATACTACGTCAAACTCGGATGTAAGCTCGTCAGGTGCCATCCTTATCGCCGGATGACGCAAGTCTGTACCAACTGTGGAGACACTGGACACCGAAGAGATGTGTGCCCCTCACCCCCTCAGACCATCTGTGGACAATGTGCAACTGTGGACCCCTCTGCTACTCACCATTGTGTACCGAAATGCAAACTATGCGACGGTCCCCATCCAACTGCTAACAAGGACTGTCCACAACGTTCACGCCCCCCCATCAGACCCCCGACTCGCACTTCTGATCAGACTTACACAAAAAACTCGCCCACTTCGACTCTGCCACTGGACAAGGACAACTTCCCGGCTCTACCCAAGACCAACCAGCCAGCGCCCCGCCACCAGGTGAGCTGGTCAGCTGTTCTTGCCTCCTCTTCCACTGCTCCACCCTTTCCCCCCCATGACAACCCCTCCCCTCCCACCAACCACCAATCACAGTCAACACAACTGACACTCGAATATGTCTATGCACAGCACATGGAACTCCTGCAGCGGCACAACCGCCTTGCCGAACAGGTTTCTGCCCTCGAAACACACCTCGTGACTGAGATTCACCTCAAGTTAAAGGCCGCGGTGGCCACACTTACCAACACCATACACCAAGCAGTAGCTCCTATACACGCCACATTATCCGTACCCAACGAAGAACACGCCACATTATCCGTACCCAACGAAGAACAAGAATCCATGGATGCACAGCCTATTCCGCACCAACAACCCGAGTCCTCTCCTGCCACACCGATCATCAAAAAAGCCAAGCTCGTATTTCCACCCTCACACACAATCCAACAAACACACACTTCCCAGGACACTAGGACTACACCGGGACCATGAAGACACAACCCACCGTACCGCTGCACATCCTTCAATGGAATTGCCGATCTTTCACAAGCAAGAAACATCAACTAGATCTCTTCCTCGCATCTGATCCTGCAGACGTAGTCGCCCTTCAAGAAACGAATGTCCCGCAACCTAAACTGATTGGCTACCAAACGTTCACAACTGACCCGTACCACCGGACGGCTACTTTTGTACAAGCTCATCTCCCGGTGTTAACTCACATCATTGCCTCTGATACCCCCAACACGTTTGTAGAAATCCTGCCGACAACAACAAATTCAGCATCACTCTTCATTCTCAACGTGTATAGCCCACCTACCCATCAACTCAGCGATGTCAATACCCTCATCCAAAAAGCTATTACAGTAGCAAGAGACGCCCCCTTCGTATTACTTGGTGACTTCAACGCTCCACATATGGGATGGGGATACCACCAAAACTCCAAGAAAGGCACGCGCCTACAGAAAGCCATCCACGATCATAGACTTTGTCTCCAAAACGACCTTACTCAACCAACCCGCATCGGAAATAGCGTAACGCGTGACACTATTCCGGACCTCACCCTTACGAAGAACTGCCCGCTAATACAGTGGACGTGCCAAGCCAATCGCTTAGGCAGTGATCATGCCATTATCTCCATCAGACTAACTTACCAAACTAATCCAATACGAATCGGGCAAGCTCGAATCACCGACTGGCAAAAATTCCGCGAAGATAACGCCCCTCTCCCTTCCCCGCAAGAAAATCTCGCCGCATGGATTGATGCACTCGAACAACGGCTGCGGAAGCACACGACAACGATATCATTGACGACGGAACACCCTGTAGCAGACCCACATCTCCTCCACATTTGGGAAGCCAGACAGAGTCTTACTAGGCGGTGGCGTAAACAAAAGCACAATAAACGCTTAAAGCAACGTATTGCTATCTTAAACCAACAAGCCCAAGATTACTCCAAAATTTTACAGAAACAAAACTGGGCATCTTTCTGCAACCAGCTTCAAGGTACGCTAAGCACGAAGAAAACATGGCACATACTCCGCTCTCTCATCGACAAAGAACAGACGCGCACCGTTACTTCAAACCAAATTCACCGCCTAGTACAAACCTCAGACTTATCACCTGAGGAACTCCTTCAATCCGTTCGCCGGAAGATCTTTGGCCACGAATCCCAATACCCACCATCAAATGATTCCAAGCGATATACTGGAAATGACAATGCAGAGCTAGACTCCCCGTTCACCATGGAAGAACTCCATCAGGTGCTACAAATGTTAACACGCAACAGTGCCCCTGGACACGATCGAATAACTAACCGACTACTCCGCAATCTCGACGAAGAAACCATACAAGCCCTTCTTGACCTTTTCAATCAACATTGGGAAACCGGAACTCTACCTGAACAGTGGAAAAGATCGAATATCATCCTCATACCGAAACCCCACAAATCCCTAGGACTCAACAATCTCCGACCTATCTCTCTTACGTCTTGTGTTGGCAAAATTTTTGAGCACTTGGTTCATATACGTCTAACCACGCATCTTGAAACAACCGGACAGTATCCCAACACCATGTTTGGCTTTCGTACTGGACTATCCACTCAAGACGTGCTGCTACAGCTCAAAGAGCAAGTAATCCAAACCCTTAGCCGCAGCCATCCCAAAATGATCATGACTCTCGATGTGCAGGGGGCATTCGATAACGTTTACCATTCTGCAATTCTGGACAATCTTGCCACTACACACTGCGGCCATCGAACCTTCAACTACGTCAAGGCTTTCCTCCACAACCGAACGGCCACACTTCGACTCGGCCCGCACTCGACCCCCCTTTTTAACATGCCTGCGCGCGGCACACCCCAAGGCTCCGTCATTTCACCCCTCCTCTTTAATATTGCTTTACTTCATCTACCCGTAGAGCTCGACCACATCCCGGACCTTCACCATGCTTTCTATGCCGACGACATCACGTTGTGGACAACTCAAGGGTCAGTCGGAGCCCAACAAGACACCCTACAGCAAGCCATAAACACCATCAATACGTATCTCATACCACGAGGGCTTCGCTGTCAAGCCGAGAAGTCTGCAGTGCTGATGCTTCGCTCGCGCATACGAGGTAGACCTCCTGAACCCCCAATGAATCCTAATCTGAAAATCCAAAACACTTCTATCCCCCAAGTGCCTACTCTACGTATTCTCGGCGTTCCTTTCCATCACGATGGCTCTGGTGCCGCCCTTATCCCTCAACTGAACAAAACATGCGCCCAGCTTACCCATCTGATAAAACGTGTAAGCCATCAACATGCAGGGCTAAGGGAGAATGAATCCTGCAAGCTCATACAAGCTTTGCTGCTTAGCCGCATCACCTATGGGACGCCGTATGTTGCACTCAAACCCGCCGAATTGAGAAAACTTGATATATTAGTACGAAAAGCCTACAAAACGGCCCTTCATCTGCCCACCTTTACGCCCACACAAAAACTCCTCGAATTGGGTTCTCACAATACTATTTCGGAGCTTCTTGAAGCACAACGCACGACCCAAATCCATCGCCTTCAACTTACTTCAACAGGACGACACCTGCTCGGTCTTCTGGGACATGACACCCCAAGAGCTCAGGATACGCCCAATCCGATCCCAATTTCTTTGCGCCAACGTATTCACATCGCTCCTATCCCGAGGCACATGCACCCAAGTCATAACAGGGGCAGAAGAATAGCTCGTGTCCGAATGCTACAAAGAAGACTGGACAAGGATCCACACGTCCGATATACAGATATTGCGTCTACTCACCACGACCGGCGTACCACAATTGTGGCTCTTGACTCTACGGGTACCACCATGACTGCTGCCACCTATCGTGGAATCTCCTCCACTACCGCTGAATCGATCGCAATAGCTCACGCCGCTACCACGCACCGCAGTGAACACCCCCTCACGATTGTTACGGACTCTCTACAGGCATGCCTACGCTACCGTCGTGGACAAGCTCCTGTCGCAGCTATTCTGCTTCTGCAAAAGCTTCCCCCTCAACTATTCATCACAATAATATGGACCCCTGCTCACACCGGCCTGCTGGGGAATGAAGCAGCCCATGCTGCAGCCCGCGAGATCCACAACCGGGTATCCTCAGCATCCGAATCGGCAGCCACGGAAGACATCACCACCGAACCTCTGACCACCACTGAAGCAATTCTCACCCACTACAGGCACCTCCGCTACAAATATCCTCCGCCGCACCCCTCTCTCACGCACGCCCAAGCATACACCTGGCGACGCCTACAAACAGATACCTATTACAACTGTACACGACTTCACCACATTTCTCCTACGCTCTACCCGAAAACCTGTCAACCATGTAATACCCCACTAGACACTTTCCATCTTGTCATTGAATGCCCGCACTCCCCACCCCTCCCTCCCCGCCTGACCCCCACCCCTTCCCGTGAGCAGTGGGAGAGGTTGCTGACCAGCTCCGACCGTGAAGATCAAGCTATGCTGGTCGACCGGGCGGTGACGGCGGCGTCCTCTCGCGGCCTCCTGGACATAGGAGGCTGACCACACCCCCTTCCCCCAACCCTTTGCTCTATAATAAACGTTTGTTCATCATCATCATGTTTGTTGATGTTGTAACATAGGCGTAGCCTGACTGTATGCACACTCCCCATTTCCGAAACATTTTCCGCTCTTTCTCATAGCTTTATGCAAACCTATATAAGAAATGTGTTCAAAATGTTTGCGACAGCAAAATCATGTAACTTTACTCTGATGAAGGCAAGTCCCGTTGCCGCTACGTAAGTAAACATTGTTTGTTATTGTTCTTGCTGTGTATCCGACTCTTTACTTATACTATTTCTGCGCGCTTTGTGAGTTTATCTTTCTCTAGATTTATATATATATATATATATATATATATATATATATATATATATATATATATATATATATATATATATATATATATATATATATATATATAAGATAACTTTAAGCGACCTCGATTGTCGCAACGTTTCGGCAAGGAGACACCATCGGCAGGGAGCTTTCTTTTTCTTGTGCTCCCTACCACTTCCAAAGTTTCATCATCAGCAGCAGCAGCAGCAGCAGCCTGCTCAGGTCCACTGCAGGACGAAAGCCTCTTCCATTGACCTCCAACCGCTTCTGTCCTGCGTCGCAGACGCCAGTTCGCGAAGCCGTTTGCCGCGGGTTCTCGCGCCTGCAAACGCGGTCCACTTTTCGAGAGACGTGAAAGATTGCGAACAAAATGATCCGGTCCTGCCAGTCATGGCGAACTTTCAGCGGCAAGTAGGGAAATCCACGCGAGGCGCAACAGCCGGGTCTCCGACGGAGGGAGATGGCGCTGCCAGCTCTGCTGTTTTTTATTCCTTGAACCACCAGTGCAAGCTGCGGCAATTTCTTCTCGCGTTCCCGAAATCTGATTACGCTTGTTTTCATCCAAGTCAAGATTCATTTTTCTCAACTTATCTTTTTGTATTGTATATTTAAGTTTTTCTGTTGATGTTGCTATTGGCATGGTATCGGGTATTTAATTTATCGCCGTATCATGTGTGCGTATGTGTACGTGTATATTAATTTTTTCTCTTGTCCGTACTTTTTGACCCATTTAGTTATGTGTAAAATAATCAATAACCCCACCCATCGGAAGGACATCCGCAGCCGTATCACGAAAAAAGAATGGGGGAGGCTGGAGCCCTTAGTAAAGCAACTCGGTACCTGACGACCGTACGGTCGCTACACCCATCATCGGCGGGGCCAGGAAAGTTCCATACGCGTTCGCACGCTACCTCTAGGAGTTCGCTGCAAAGGCTGTTGTTTGATGTATAACGTGGTTAATCTGCACTTAGATTGTATTGTAACTCAATTACGTTATTTTGGTATTTCAACTAAGATTTAGAGAGAAAGCTCTACTACGTTACATCTTTCAAGGTCTTTCATCGCGTCGCGATGACCTTCAGCCACCGGCGCGCAACCTGCGACTTTCTTATCGCTTCGCTTTCTCCGAGCTTAACTGTTAGGGTACCAGACAACTGGGCGAGGGGCAAATCGCTTCTTCGCATTTGACTTTTCGCCAAGCAGCAGCTGGGCCGTCTGTGGGCGCGCACCAGTGCAAGAGAACCCCGTGGCGAGGGTTACATCATCAGCCTATCTACGTCCACTGCAGGGCAAAGTCCTCCCCCATAGATCTCCAATGATCTCGGTCCTGTGCTAACTGCGACCAATTTATCCCCGCAAACTTATTGATCTCATCTGCCCGTCTAGCCTTCTGCCGCCCCCTGCCACACGCTTGCCTTCTCTAGGGATCCACTCTATTACCCTTAATGACCAACGGTTATCTTGCCTCCGCATTACATGCCCTGCCCACACCCATTTCTTTTTAATTTCTGCTAATATGTCCTTAACACGCGTTTCTTCCCTGATCCACTCCGCTCCCTTTTTGTCCCTTAATGTTACACCTATCATCTTCCCTTCCATTGCTCGCTGGGTCGTCCTCAATTTAAGTTGAACCTTCTTAGTGAGCATCCAAATTTCCGCCCCGTAGGTGAGTACCCGTAACATGCAGCTGTCATAAACTTTCTTCTTCAGGGACTATGGTAGGCTGACATTCATTTTTTGAGAATGCCTGCTAAATGCACTCCTCCCCATTCTTATCCTTTTAATTATCTCTGCCACATGGTTGGGATCCGGGATCACTACTTGGCCTAAGTAGACATATTCACTTACTACTTCCACTGCCTCCCCTCATTTCGAATCGTTGTGATCTCCCGAGGTTATGGATCATTACTTTATGGATCCACTCTGTTGGGGTTTAACAACTGATATACGAAATCGCTAGGGTGACTGAGTTTACAGGAGTGAAGACTACAGAAACACACGATGCGCGCGCATGAAAGCGATCCTATGCTGGCTGCTTTGCCAGCGTTTGGTTCCTAAGTCTCGCCCTCGATGGCGCTCCGGCTGCCTTCTGTATGGGTGCGTTCACCGCAAGCGAAAGAATGAAATCCAATCATTTATTAGTTAGACGGCAAGCTGATAAATCTCAAGGAATGGCCAACTTTTTGGAAACGCTTTGTGCATCGTCCTTGCTTTTGCTAGCAATAACTAGGTGTAGAAGTGTTAAATCTGAGCCATTTCATCTTTGGATTTCGCAGATACCTGTCGGAGGCCTCTACCGTCAACTGCAAAACGTACGTGGCTATGCGTACTTGGCTTACTTGGAGTCATATACCTGCCATTTGGTATTCCGAACTGCGACCCTGCCATTCCACAGACACGGCAGCAAATTCCGCGGAACACTTCCAAATCAAGTATTCACTTCATCAGAAAAAAACACACAGGCCGTCCAAGTTCGCTCCTTCCAGACGCACATACAAATTACGGCCATTCTCCTCAGCAAGCTTCAAAAAGAAAGCCATATGACGCAACAACGAATTCGACGACTAGAAGCCAAAATAGCAGCTCAACCTGGAAGCCTTGGAAGGAGCTCTCGAAAGGATACGACAGGGTGCCATTCCCTCTAGAAAACTGCAGTGTTTTACCCACTGCCAGGAAGGTTCTCTCGGAATGCAGAAAAAATCTGGATTACCTCTTTTTTGTCCACACCGCCTCCACCCATTCCAGCCACCGGCGCATCCTAAGAGAGTCCGTCGGCAACGCATCGCTTGAAGCCCGGTACAACTGGTCCATCGTTTTCTTCGTCGGTTTGTCAAACGTCGAGAAGGTCTCGCAGGGGGTGTTCACTGAAGCGCAGGCTCACGGCGACATCGTCGTTCTGCCTTTCCTTGATACTTACCGGAACCTCACGTACAAGTTTGTCTACGGAATCAAGTGGACCGTTGAGAACTGCCCAGAGGTGCGGTTCATCCTCAAGATGGACGACGACATCGTGATACACATACCGACAATAATGAAGAAATTCGGGAGGATACCAGAGTCGCGCGTGGCAGCTGGTGGTCCCAAGATCCACTGCTGCGTTTGGGACAAAATGCCGGTTCTCAGGCAAACGGCTCTTCCGTGGTACTTATCCGAAAAGATGTACCCGAAGAATGTGTTCCCTAGGTACTGTTCCGGAAGTGCAGTGTTCATAGACGCATCCGCACTTCCGGCCCTGTACAACGCTACCTTTAGCGTTCCTTACATTCCAGTGGACGATGCCTACGTCACGGGAGAACTAGCCGCTGCGGCTGGTATTACCCACGAACCACTAAATAACGTTTACTCTTTTGACACCTATCGCTGGACGTCGGTGGGCAATGGCTCGCTCCTCGTCGTGCAATTGTCCAACGCAGACTTGCGTGCGAAGGCGTGGAAAATTGTTCTGAACGCGCTGAGTGAGAACTCTGCTTCAACGACGACGACAGCTTCGCCTAAAACGCAGGCAGCTTCTCCATCGAGTGAACCACTTTCACGCCTAACGTCACCAACTTCAGCCTTGACGCAAAGAACTGTTCCTATTGTGCGAGCTGTAAATGTGTCAGTGACGGTCTCTTCGACTCAAATCACACACATGAAGGAAGGCAATACCTCAAAGAAAACTCTTTAAAGGGGCCATGGGGACAAAATGCAAGTTTTGTTCATTCAAAAGATTGCCTCTTTAGGATCGTGCTGACACCACTTTTAACGCAGACTTCGCTCAAATAAGCTGTATAATTAGGAAAAAAGGGAATGGCCATGCGACCGACTAGCTCGTTTCCCACAACACAACGTATCATGTTATACCAGCCAGCTCTGCGATTGGCGGAGGCCGGAAAAAGCAAACGCAAATTAGGCAGAACTTATAAGATTGCCGAACGAGCTATTTGCGCTTAAATTTAGAGCACATTCCTTGTTTATCAGTAAGAATGGTAGAAAAAAGTGTAGGTTAGGAAAGTACACGCACACATAGAAGTACTGATGCTTAGTGCTGTTGGTACTGCGCGCACTATAATTCGTTTAAATGCACACCACTGCGGGGCCTTGGGGTTGTCTCAGACGACTCTGGCTAATTGGCGCAAACGACGGTGTCTTACGTGATCCAGAGATCTCGCCCACCAGGCCGCGGAGGAGACAGCGGAACCCACGCCACTCAGAACCTTCCACGAAATTACCCAACACTACAGGCTCAGTAGAAGAACATTCCCGGCACCACACCCAGGGCTCTCAAGGAACCAAGAAACCACACTCAGACTAATACAGACGAATACGTTTCCAAATCCAGTCAGGATGCATCTGTTATTTTCTACACAATTCGACGCACAACGTAAATCCTGTACTAGAGCAGGCACTCTACGGCACATAATATGAGAGTGTGTCAAAAACCCAGACCTGCCAGCCCCTTTTCCTTCCCCTACCCCGGAGCTGTGGGAGATACTGTTGTCCAGCTCCCTCCATCGAGATCAACTTCTGCTGGTCGAGAGGGCCAGTCGAGCAGGGACGGCACATGGTTACCTGAAATGAGGAACCACCCCACCTTAGTTCAATAAAAAAGTTTTGCCTCTCTCTTTCTCTCCGGCGAGCACCAGGTTCCACGAAACGATTATTTTCTCCATGAACAAAAACAAGACAGGTTTAAATACGGTCACAAACAAACCAAAGGCAGAAAACGGCTTGCCGCAGTGTGGTGGCGCCATCTAGGCTGCTAACAGTAAGTGAGCCTCCACTCCACACCAAGTTTAGCTGAAAGACCTGTTCTTATGATGTCATTGAAAACGTCGTTCAAAAACACGTTCTCGCGCCAGAATAAAAATTTTAGCTTAAAGTGATTAATTTCGCAGTGAATAAGGAAAGCATCGTTTGCTCCCGCGCAAGCACTGGGGTCACTACAGAACACGAAATCTTTCGAATAATACAACCTTGTATTTTGTCTTCATGGCCCCTTTAAATTTCCCCCACAAGGGACTGAAGACTGTGGACGGGGCAGAGCAAATCGGTGTTTTACAACTTCGGCCTGTTTTGGTCCCAAATGTCGCATCACAGAAGCACAAGTGCCTTGACATGGTCCCGACAACATGATGTGGTAATTTTTATAGCTGATTTATGCGCATCGCTTAGAAACTTAAAAACATGACTGAGAGTTCACTTGCAGGCATACCACTGAACTTTGCTATTTTGTTGAAACCAAGGTTTTACAAGCCAGTTGGCCTATATTGGTTGACCACCATAGTGCCTTGAATATGAATGCACCTTTCGCAGCAGCGAGGTGTTTATTCACATGTGCATTGAGGATGCATTTGAGGCACGGTTATTTGAGGGTACATTGTAGACATTTCAGGTGTATATTGTACGTTCTTTATGATACTTCATATACATCGGAAACGTCAAAGCGCGTAAAAAATGGCTCCAATTTACGCTGTTAAGGTGGTTGGACTGCGAAGCTGTAAACAGCACCCACAACGATCCTCCATGCGGCGTCATTTGAATTCACACACGTGGCATCTGCTCACTTCTGCCACCCATCACACTCTTCTCCTCCCTGTCTCACTCCTCTCTCGATGAATTGAACAGAAGTTTTATGAGTGCAATTCAAATTTCCCGCCTTTTGCAGTGCCCACGCTCCCCCTGCCTGAACAGCGCGAGCGGGAGTTCCGTTCTTTTTTTCCTTGCTTTCATGTCGCACGTGCCGGCGCCCTACTGCGCAGTTTGGAACACGGCGTTTCTGGCGGCCACTTTTAGCGTCTTTCGAAGGGTGGGGACAAGGGCCACATGTGCGTCTTTGGTTTCATCTCTCTCACTGATTCCCCTCACTCTTGTTTAATGCATCCCCGCCAAAGAGCGTCCTCCCCGACCTCCCCAAAAGCTGAATCCAAATCACCATCTGAATCTTCACTTTCTCCACGTGTGGCCGTAACTTAGTCGCCAAGAAGGCAGGCTCTAGCTGGCTCTCCATGCGGGTCTAGGTTCGATCCCTGGCGGTGCTAGCAGTTTGGGTAGCCACGGGTGTGCCAGTAGTAGCCCGGGAGTTTTCTGCTGACGCGGGCACGAAAGTTTCTTTGGGTGGGTACAGGTATACTGCTTCGCACCAAAATGGGTAGTAGTACTTGTACGAAACCTTAATAAGCCTTAAAAAGTAGGATTCGGGAATCCAAGTGATGACCGGGCGACCGACGCCTTAGATGCCAGGTTCTCCCACAGCTCATGGACGTGGAGGGGGAAGGAAAGGGTGGGAGGTCGGGGCTATGCACACACTCTAATAAAATGTGGAGCAGTGTGCCAGGCTTGAGCAAATAGTGCATTGGGCGGGAAATTGAATGGGAAACACGTGGTGTAAGCGAATTGGATGGACGAAGGTGTTCGTTCGGATGCGACAAAGAGTCGTTTCTTCTGGTTTGGACAGCTTGGAGTGTGGTTGAGGGAATTGTCTGTCGAGTCGATAGTACTGTGTAATGTCCTGAAGTGTAACGAATGGTGTGGACTCCGCTTGTTCTCCTGCGGCGTGGGAGGAGAGTGCGCTGGCTTGGTAATGGGCAAAATTATTGCCCGTCAACGTACAGTGGGCGGGTATCCAGACGAGGGCGACGTTTCTTTGTGGCTGATGTTACGAGAGGAGGTGGAGAGTTGGTGGGGCCACCATTCCCGCCAAGAAGTTCCGACAGGCAGCTTGGGAGTCGGTTAAGATGACCGCGCTCTTGGTGTGAATAAGTGCGAGTGCAATGGCCAGTTCTTCAGCAATCTGCGTGGATGAATTGAAGCACAGGTTAAAAGGGCGATTTGGTGGTGACGGTTGCAACCTTGTGCTGCCCGCCTCAATATGAGCTAGCGTCTGTATAGGCGACGTCCGGACGGTTCCCATAGATGCTCTCGTGGGCTTAAGTCCGTGCTTGTCTTCTTGTCTTCTCCCCGGGTGGAGGCCAGGGTGCATGTTCTTTGGTATTGGGCGAACCCGTACAGCAGATCTCCAATCCTCGGAGAGGACAAGAAGAGCAGGAGGATTCTGGGTGCGCGAGCCGTAGGTGCTTGAGCAAAACAAGGCCCGCAGGTGTTTGAGTGAGCCGGACACGTTGGCTGGCAAGGTGGCCTTCGGTTAATTCTGAAACTTTGTTATGAAGCCCCAGTTAAAGAAGCCGCTAAGTAGAGTTGTTAGTAGGCAGGACCAATGCTTGTTTGAATGCCTTGCGTATGAGCTTGTCAAAGAAGTCCAAGTCTCCTTTGGTGAGGCAGAGGTATGAAGAGAGAGAGAGAGAGAACAATCTTTAATAAAAAAAATTCCCTCGCACTTCCCCGAGGGGGAGAGTGTGTAAGTGCGAATGCACGGTTGCATTCGCACTTAAAAGAAAGATGCATTTATTCACAGACACCTATTTGTGTTGTCGTTGTACGTGATCGCTGAACGGTTGCTGTTAAAACTTGCTGAGAGATATCTCCTGATAAAAAGGAAGCGTTTTACAAAGTTATCTCAGCTTTGAAATTTCGTGTCAGTACTCCTTTAAGCGGGTGCATTAGCCCTTCTCACGCCCGATTCCTGGTCAATCCCTCACGTGGGTATGTGCCATGAGGAGGCGCCCAACACCCGCAGTCACTGAGCGGAGAGAGGAGGAGGAGAGTAGCGCGCGCCCATCTCCCCCCGTTGCTAGGGAAGACGAGGAGGAAGACGAGGAGCGCGCGCACCCGCAGCTGTTGCTATGCGGACTACGGCGGCGGACGATTCAGGCTCGCTTAAGAAGTGCATTCGCACTTAAAACTGGCGATGTCAGCCCAGCTAAGATGCCTGGCTTGCTACGCCAGATGAATGCGATGACGATGGTGATTATAATGATGAAGAGGAATACATATGATTTTAACTAATTACAAAGTCTGATCAAGACTTGTGTCTTTTAGGTATGCCAATAAGGCTTTCGTTGCACGAGCGACCCGTTTGGAAGAGTTCCAAGGACCTAATATGTCCCTCAGTTCTAGTTTTGCGGACATCGGCCGGCCCAGGGACACTGCGAGAGACTCAAGGGGTGCTGCGATAGCCGAAGCGAGCGGACGCGTTCACATCGGCTCCATCATTTATGATTAATTTCGCAGTGCTTTTTTTTTCTAATCGACGTTTTCTTTGTCTGAAGATGCTCGAGAAGTCAAAGGGCACCGACGGATACTAAAAGTTCCCAAAGGTACGCCTTCTACGCCGAATTATCGGACATTTGCTACCACCACCGTTCGAGGGGCCGCTATGCCTCGGCGTGTTCTACGAGCGCTAGGCCTCGTTGCCGTCGCACCTGCCGCGGCTCGCCGCCTCGGCGGCCGCCGTTCAGCCCCGAGATGGAGGATACGTCCCCTCGGGCAACGATCTCCGACTCCCAAATGTGCGTGGAAGTTCAAGGCGAAGACATTTCACCCGAGGAATTCCACAGCGACGCCGGCTGGACGCTCGCGGGGGAACGCATGTCGAGACTCCGTCAACGAGACCTTGTCGCGAAGCTCGCCGGCTCCAACAACCATGTCAACAAGAAAGCGAAAGACAACAAGAACATTCGAGCCTCGGTCATCAAGGCAGCGAGAATGCCAACCACACCACTGCAAGATCGTGATCAGACCACGAGGAGGACTTGACATCGTCAAGAGTGGCACCACGACCGTCGCCACGGCCATTTTTGCCGCGGCAAAGATTGCGACTGAAGAGAGCGCATCGGATACCATCTGCCCGAACGCTCAACAAAACATAATGGTAGTCAGCACGCCCAAGGAGGAAAACGCCGTCCGCTACGCAAGTCTGCAAACGATCAACATTCAAGACAAGACCTTTGAAGTCAGCGCGTACCGCACGGCGCCGTACGACAGCGTGAAGGGCGTAATCCGTGGAATCCCTGTCGACGCGAGCGCCGAAGAACTGGACCGAAACATCGTCAACCACAGAAACCCACTCGCCGTAGGCGCTAAACGAATCGGCAACACGACCACGATCATCGTAGCCTTCAGAGGACCCAAGGTACCGAACTTTGTCCGATACGGCGTCACGCTCATACCATGCCACCTGTACAGAAAGTAAATTGACGTCTGCCACCAGTGCGGCAGGGTCGGGCACCGCAAGGACGTGTGCCCGACTCCAACCAGCAGGATCTGCATGGGCTGCGGCGAAGCAAACCCCAAAGAAGACCACAACTGCACCCCCAAATGCAAACTATGCGGTGGCGCTCACCCGACCGCCGCGAGAGATTGTAAAGCCAAATTGAAGGTACCCTACGTCGTCCGCAGGCAGCAGTGGGAGCGCCGAAAGGTCAGCAGCCAGCTCCCGTCGGAGAGCGACTTCCCGCCACTAGACCAGCCAGCTGCGCGCAAGTCAAGGACGCCATCGAGAAACCGCGCACCGTCGAGAGATCGCAGTTTCAGGAGCCAGAGCAGAGACGCGCGAAAAATGGGAACCCAAAGATCACCGTCGGGCGAGAGAGTCAGTTGGGCCGACACTGCGCGAGGTGTCATGAAAACCAGACCGAGCGACAACACCAAGAAAGATGACAAAGCTTCAACCAAGGAACGAGATATCAACGAGGCCCTAAGACAGGAGAACGCGGTCCTGAGAGCCACCATCAACAACCTCACCAAGGAAATCGCGGATATCCGCAACGCTCTCCGCAACGTCGAACAGCTAAGATTGAACCCGAGCGGCAGCAACAAGGGCGAAGAAACTATGGCCGCTGAAGACAAGGAACCGGCACCGAAGAAGAGGGCCGTTGAATTGCGCAAGACCAAGAGCAACGTGAGCGACTGCAGCGCCGGCAGCAGCAACAACAACGTCGAGGCCAAACTCAACAGCCTGGAGGGTATGATCAAGTCGATGAAGGACGCCATAGACGGCTTTCAAACGGAGAACGTCACCAGACTCAACAATCTGGAAAGAAGCGTGCAACTAATACTAAGCCACCCAACGTTCGCGCCCCTACAGCAGCCAGTAAACCAAGTGCCGCAACCCGGAGAATTCCGACTAGGACAATCATGGCCACCAACTCCACAGGCATAACAGTGTGGCAGTGTAACTGCCGCGGCTTCGTCAAGAAGAGGGCAGTGGTCCAGCAATACATTGTGCACGCCGCGCGCAAGCCCGACGTGCTTCTACTTCAAGAAACGCTAACGGACAAGCCGTCCCTTCCAGGCTACAGGGTGCACGCGGGCCCGCCCGATGGCAGAGGCCTGTACCGCCCTGGTCAGGAAGGGACTCACCTTCGTTGAACACCGGCTAAGCAACGTGAAGATCGAACACACGCTCACCGAACTCATACCGACCAAGAAAAGAAGAAACAGCATCTTCATTTTGAACATCTACAGTAATCCATCGCAGAGACTGCAGAAGTTCAAATCCATTCTTCACAAGGCAAGCAGGACGGCCGGCCAGAACACGCTGATTGCGTGCGGTGACTTTATCGCGATGGATACGGCGTGGGGCTACGTCAAAAGCAATGCGAAAGGCAGAAACCTATCCCAAGACGCGGCGGAACTTGGCTATGCCCTCATAACCAACCCGGCTCACCCAACGAGACTTGGTAACTCCGTTTCCCGAGATACCACCCCCGACCTAACGTTCGTCAAGAACAATGAACCGATCACGATCACGTGGAGGAACACGGGGGTGGACCTCGGCAGCGACCATATGATCGTGGAAATCGTCGTACCGGAGCAGAACAGTAATAACGTCAGGAAACATACTTGGATCGATTTGACCGCTTTCAGAGACACCAGAAATCAGGAGGAGGAAGAAAACAAGCCCACAGTAAGACAGCTACGCCGCAGTGCCAGCCGCAGGATGGCACGAAGGCGGCAGCTGTCTTTCAACAAGCCCACAGTAAGACAGCTACGCCGCAGTGCCAGCCGCAGGATGGCACGAAGGCGGCAGCTGTCTTTCAACAAGCCCACAGTAAGACAGCTACGCCGCAGTGCCAGCCGCAGGATGGCACGAAGGCGGCAGCTGTCTTTCAACAAGCCCACAGTAAGACAGCTACGCCGCAGTGCCAGCCGCAGGATGGCACGAAGGCGGCAGCTGTCTTTCAACAAGCCCACAGTAAGACAGCTACGCCGCAGTGCCAGCCGCAGGATGGCACGAAGGCGGCAGCTGTCTTTCAACAAGCCCACAGTAAGACAGCTACGCCGCAGTGCCAGCCGCAGGATGGCACGAAGGCGGCAGCTGTCTTTCAACAAGCCCACAGTAAGACAGCTACGCCGCAGTGCCAGCCGCAGGATGGCACGAAGGCGGCAGCTGTCTTTCAACAAGCCCACAGTAAGACAGCTACGCCGCAGTGCCAGCCGCAGGATGGCACGAAGGCGGCAGCTGTCTTTCAACAAGCCCACAGTAAGACAGCTACGCCGCAGTGCCAGCCGCAGGATGGCACGAAGGCGGCAGCTGTCTTTCAACAAGCCCACAGTAAGACAGCTACGCCGCAGTGCCAGCCGCAGGATGGCACGAAGGCGGCAGCTGTCTTTCAACAAGCCCACAGTAAGACAGCTACGCCGCAGTGCCAGCCGCAGGATGGCACGAAGGCGGCAGCTGTCTTTCAACAAGCCCACAGTAAGACAGCTACGCCGCAGTGCCAGCCGCAGGATGGCACGAAGGCGGCAGCTGTCTTTCAACAAGCCCACAGTAAGACAGCTACGCCGCAGTGCCAGCCGCAGGATGGCACGAAGGCGGCAGCTGTCTTTCAACAAGCCCACAGTAAGACAGCTACGCCGCAGTGCCGCAGTGCAACGTTGTTGTTGTTGTTGTTGTTGTTGTTGTTGTTGTTGTTGTTGCCTGAAGCTGCCCGAATTTTTTTATTTTTACAATCCAAAAAATACTAGTACCTTTGAAATGGTACAGTAAGAGGTGCAGATACGCATACGCCCCTTGTGCTCACACTCTAACAAGCTCGAAAGCCGACTTCACTGTCATAATACCCTATCTGCAGTGGTGCACCCTTTACAAGCGCCCCAGTTTTTTCTTTGTATGTTTTTGCTAATGCTGCCGAAACTACCTCCTGAAGCTTAAAGAGCTTCACTGGTAATAAATTATGCCAATTCATATTGCTGTAAACATCGTGAGGCACAACCCCCCCCCCGCCCGCTTGTAGAGAATGTTCAGTCCACCCGTGTAAACAGGTACAAAATGCCTCCAAAATTGGAGGTCTCTCCACCTTTTTTCTTCGTTGCCGGTCTTTTCTTACACCCTTTTTTTCTTTGCGCCCTGTTTCTTAGTTTCGAACACCCTAATTTGTAGCTTTACACCCTTCTGGGAAAGTGTGTTGAAATAATGAACACCCTTTTTGAAGGGTGTTGAGGTGGCAGGGAAGATTTGTATGGTATTTAATAAAATTCTTTAAGTTACGGATCAGAAAAACTACCGCGTAATTAAAAAGGTTTTGCAAATCCACGTGTTGATTTGTATATTCTCGTAGTAAAATCTATACTTCCAAAATTAGCGCTAAAATATCAGTTTTTTGCGACAAGCCCACCGACTCCATCTGGGGGCTTTCCTCTGCTGGGTATAAAAGCAAGAACAGAACATGTATTGCTAAGTAAGTATGCACTCCCTGTACCGCTTGCATCCCGTGTTCCAACTGTAACTTGTACGTATTGGCTGTTTGTGTTGAATGCTGCGCGCTCCACCGTTTGACATTGCCTCTGCGCATGCCATCACCTCAAAAAAAGGGTGTGAGACTCAACACCCCTTTTTTTAGGGTGTTGAGCATCCTCAACACCCTTTTTTTAAGGTGTTCAGCTCAACACCCTTTTTTCATCTATACCAGTGTTGCGGAATGGGCGTCCCCATTCCATTCCAATTCCATTCCGGGGAATTACAAGTTGCCTAAATTCCATTCCTTTCAATTCCTCGGAATGCCGGAACATCGCCCATTCCCACTCCGGGAATTGCCGGGCAGTTCAATTCCATTCCTTTAATTCCTCAACGTTTTATCGGGTGATTATCAAGTTACCAATGAACCCACCATTAGATGTTATTACACGTGTTAAGAACTGCTAAAATACGGAAAACACGTAACCAAGGCCGAGGGATAATGGCTTTCTGGCATATCTCGTTCAGTGCAATGACCCTACTAATTCCC
This sequence comes from Haemaphysalis longicornis, assembly GCF_048455015.1. NCBI lineage: Eukaryota > Metazoa > Arthropoda > Arachnida > Ixodida > Ixodidae > Haemaphysalis > Haemaphysalis longicornis. The sequence goes on along the minus strand of NW_027526385.1, from coordinate 49,202,937 downwards.
ACAGGGGCAGTTCTCCAGGCAGTTATGATAGTATTTGCATGGTGAGCTTTACGAGTTTTGATGCTTTAATATTGTTTAAGTGTGCATGTGTTAATGCTAATGTGACGACATGTTCTATTTTTGTGCTCACAAAAGTATGGTTGAACAAGACATTATATTCCTTAAGCAGTTAACACGCGTATGGAGCGGTCGTGAGCATGGTTAAAACTATAAGTTTGTTAACGAGGAACAGAACCTCCGGATATGGTGGCATCAGTTGGAAGAATTACCGCTCGAGCCCCTTGTCCTGCCTTTGCACCAATACGGATCACGGGCCGCACAGGTCGTCAGCACTCACGCATGTCAAGCGCGCTTTGAAAGCACGGATAGGTTCAGTACTTCCTGTGCTTGCGTGTGCGCAGGTATGCAATGCCGCCCTTGCCGAAGCTTAGTTACATGCGTCAGGTATCATCCACTGCGCACGAGTTAAAGGCTTAGAGTATGCGCGACCTTTGTATGGGTGTCTCGATGAGAATCAATGCGCAGGGAGAATTCTTTTTTCTCACGTTAGTGTATACTGGGATAGTGCATTTGTTCGTATACTAATCCGAGTCTTGTTTTTTTTTTCTTTTAGAAATTGGGAGATTGTTCACACTTTAGCACCACGGAACCTTTGGCTCTAGCTAACTGAAGAAGGACTTAGAGAATGCGTTGCGGCCTTGGACTCTGCAAAACTCAGTCCAAGGCCTGCGTAACTAATTGTATAACTGAGGCCTATATAATTAATTTGAGGAGTTGCATGCAGTGGAGTAGCAATGAAGGTTCCCCCAAGTGTCCTCTGGTACCTCTGGTCTGGGCGATCAACCGAAAGAAAAGATGTAAAGAAAAATGATAACGATAATAATAGAAGGACACGTTCGGCAGCCGGTCTGTCTAGTGTTGTGGAAATCCCTACGCCAGAGAAAAGTGTGTAGGTGTCCTCGTTGATATATTGTAGGGTTTAACGCGCCGACGCAACGCAGGCAGTGAGGCGCGCCGTAGTGGAGAGCTCCGGATTAATTTTAACCACCTTAGGCCGAAATCTCGTAAACACGGGCGTTTTTGCTTTTCGCCCCCACCAGGAAAGTGGCCGCCGCGGCCGGGAATCGAACCGCGACCTCGTGCTCAGCAGCGCTATTAGGTCTCCTGGTGAATTTTATATGCTGCAATAAATGTCTCAAGCTGCCGCGGTGAAAGGTTGAAAAAAGTTTATTTTGGTTTCATTCATCAAAATTACGTATCCAAAATGGTGTGAGCCAAATGGGCGCTTCGCCGTTCTGTTCTGAAAACAAGAAGTGTAAATGACGGCTGCTTGAACGACCAGCTGCTGAAAAGAAGTGTTTGAGAGCCGGTTTCGCTTCGCTGTGTGTCACTAAAAGAGATGCCGTTCGAAACACGCGTTCCACGTCAGCTGACGTCACATTTACAACGGAAACTGCCCTTGCGAGTCGGGAAAGCAAGGGAAAGTGGCTAGCGTTCGCTTTCCGTTAGGTATGAACCTTTTAGGAACAAAGCTTGCAGCGTGCAGATTGCAGGCGCAGGCGTGACCGCAGTTCCTATTACATGGGCTCTCCTGTTTCGGGTGGATTCTCGAACCAATATTTTAGGCCTTCGTAGACGCTGCTTCGGGCGAAGGCGTCCGAGTGTCTAGACAGGAGGTCCAGTATTGCAAAACGTCCTGGGGGAGGAGCGGGAGCGCGAAGGGAGATGGGGCGTCAGCTGATATGCGAAATTTCGCAGTAGACACAAGCACCGCGCCAGCGTCCCGATGACGGCAGGTGGGATGCGATCACCGGCGGCTCCGGACGCAAAAAACAAAAGTGAAGCGTAGGGAGACAGCTCGCAGCCGGGGTGAAGGCGCCGCCAAGGTAAAAGGGCCCATCTCCCCGTGAGGGGGACTCGAGTAAATGCGTCGCATAAGGGGTGGGTGTATTGCGTTAACGTTTAGTGTTTGGGGAGTTGGTGGTAGTAAATGCGTTGTATCAGCAGCTTTTTGACGTAGTTTGAATGAGTCAAGGATATAAGGCGCGTTCGTAGCCTTTCATTCTATGTCGGTTTTGTGGCGCAGTGGGAAGAGCACCATGTACCTCGCGTTCCGCCCACAGGTAGTGAATGCGTTGTATCAGCAGCTTCTTGAAGTAGTTTGAATGAGTAAAGGATATAAGGCGCGTTCGTAGCCTTCCATTCTGTGTCGGCTTTGTGGCGCAGTGGGTAGAGCACCATGTACCTGGTTTCGACCCACGACCCTGCGGGCGGAACGCCCGCAGCGTCGTGGGATCGAAACCAGGCGCCGGTAAGTATTATTTTTTTATATAGTGTAGGGGGAGGGGTGCGGACCTGTTGTTGAGAGCGAGGAGGGTAGCGTGATGCGGGAGAGGAGGAGTGGGGAGAGGGCGCTCCTGGAACGGCTGTTGCGGACGCCCAGGCACGCCGACAACGGCGGGTGACATCGCGAGTAAAGAAATTCCCTGCATTTAAAAAATCACAAGGCGAAGTTGGTGGGAGAGATAAGGGGGGTGGGATGCCACCGCGGTAGTTCCCCACGACGGATACCAACGGCTTAGAGCCGCGTTTATTATGCAGAAAATCGCGGCGAACTTCGTAGCAGCACTGTATTTAAGGGCATAATTGTAGTAGAATCGCTGCTTATAAATATACCGTGCTTGTAATCAGCCAATCAATTTTAACAGTACTGAGTTATTGTTAAATTCAAGGCTCCGGCTTACCAATGTTTGAACTTGGGCTGGTCGGATCTTTTGCGTATTTTTGCATATTTTGACCAAAAACAGCGCGTAGAAGGAAAAGTGCGCTTTATTTTGGGAAAAATACATGTAATTCCATTCCCATTCCATTCCGGGCAAAATGCGCTTAATTCCATTCCAATTCCATTCTTCAAGTATTGTCGCCATTCCATTCCCATTCCATTCCGGGGTCGCGAAAATGTGGAATGATTCCGGATTCATTCCAATTCCGGACTGGTAAGACCGCAACACTGATCTATACACCCTTGTTTTGCCAAAACACCTTTTAAGGGTGTTAGCCATGGGACAAGATTTTTACACCCTTTTCGGCCCAAAAGGGTGTAAAAAAGTTTAGTGTGAGGGACGACAGCGCTTCGGGGGTTGCACAGGCTGAAATGGCTCAGTTTCCTCTGCTACCGGAGTGGAGTCATTAACGTAGATGACAGTTTCGGAAGCAGAGTCTGTGAGTTCTGACATGTCGTCCATGTCATCCGGCAGAGGCTTATCAGCGGGATTAATCACAGGACTCACTTGTCCCGGGGGAAGCGACGACCCAAGATTGGTGCTGCAGGGGCTTGTTGTAACTGCAGGTGGTTCTGAAGAGGCTGCGAACAGCGAAGCGGCAGGGGAACCCGGCTCCATGCTTGGGCCTGGCGGTTCACTCGGCGGTTGTTCCATGAGCGACGTTGACGGCGGCAAACACGAAGCCGCGCCCGTCGCAGGGAGCATATATCCGACGCTTGAAATACTGCGTAACTTGATGGCAGGCTCAACAAATGCCCAGTAAGACGAAAATAACAGAGAGATGATCGAACTAAGCTCCCAGAGGTATGGAGCAACGCAGGTAACGCTTGACATTAGAAGTGCTCGAATCAGTATCATCATATCTTGCTCTTTCAGGCCCCGATGGCGGTTAGAGGTGCGTCAGAGCATGTGCGTAACTTGAATGAATGTCTTGGATAATTTGGATAAGGTCAGATCGTTCCGTGTATTTGCCTATATGGCGAGACCGAGAGAAAGAGAGAAAGAATAACTTTAATGAAGACCAGCGATGTTAGACGAGCCGTCGGGCTGGCTTGCTACGATAGATAAGAGAAGAAAAACAAAAAGAAAAAAAGGAGAAAAAAAAATGTGAAAACGAAAAGATGTCATTTGATCCGCCCAAAATTTTCAATCACAAAACTCTGTCCATTTGTGTGCTCCGAAGAAACTCCAAGAGAGCTTTGATTGCACGTGCAGCCTATGCGGAATGGCTTCGTCGCCCTTGCTAAGTCCAGGTGGCATTCTGAAGGTGTACTTGGGATCAATCGCGTGAAGAGGTGCGTATTGCTGTCTTGCATCAGTCCAGATAGACATCTGCGCTTTCCATGCGGTTGATGAGGCGAGTATTGCCACATCCTTTCTGGTATATGGGATCGGCAGAGCTTGAGTGCAGATACTGCGGGAAGATGAGGCGGCTTTGTCAGCTGCGTCGTTGCCGGCAACTCCGCAGTGGGCAGGAAGCCACTGTAGACCACGCTGTGTCCCCTTCGTATGGCTTGTAAGTGCAAAAGATTAATTTCCCAAGCCAGCTGTTCTTTTGAAAGCTAATTTAAGCTCTCGAGTGCTGACCTGGAGTCTGTAATCAATGGGCTGTATTTATAAATACAGCCCATTGATTAGCCGGCTGCTTTGGAATATACTGAAAAGCAGCGCGCAGTCCATCCAGCTCAGTAACGGTCGTCGAGGACTTGTGGCTCAATAGGGCGCAGAGCGACGAGGGAATCGAGATCCCTATCGCCCACGATGTAACCGTCACTGAGTCATCAGTGTACCCATGTGTGTGGGCTTTGTATTTGTTGTTAATATGCTCCAAGGCAAAGAACTTCAGAGCCGGGGCTGGTATATCCGCCTTCCGCATAAATCCAGGTACCGTACTACGGGATCACACTGCTTATTATAGTACGTGCATGTTAGCATGTTTTAACGGTTTTTTTCTAGCGCGACGCGAGATGAAGCAGCTATTACATTGATGTCTGCTTTTTCCGTTTCGCTGCCCAGTCTGCGGCGTGCTATCTTGCTGTCTGCTTTGCGTACCATCATACCAGCGTAATTAGTATGTTGTGGATAACTCACAGACATGCCGCGCGGAGCTCGCTCACATGTACTACATGCATTCGAAATGCTTACTTGAATCATTTCAAGTGAATTAACAGGACTGAGCGCTAATGCTACTGTACCAACGCCAGAGATGTAAGGGCAGCGGCACGGAACACCGTTAACAGTTTTTGAGTAAGACAGTCGCCACCGCTTCCACGTTGACCTCCATTTCGCTTGTTTATTTCCCTGGCCTTAACTCAGCACAATCTGTTAAATAAAGGGCATTATTTATGACCCCCTAATTTAAAGTGACAGAACCATATCGTGACGGCAGCCATAGCAAAATGATGAAATATAGACAGGCAGTTTGTTTCCCCGAACGAGCAATGTATGTGCACAAGCACCTGATCAAAATTGTGAAATGAGACCTACCTGTCTGAATAGTGGCGGTGCTCCAACTTTCAAGCCGAGGACTAAGGCTTCAGTAATCAGATGCGTTTGTAACCAGGCGCAAATGCCACGTGAACAGAAGCAAAGCAACCAACCACGAAGAAGTTCGGCACAACTGGATGAAAGGGCCGTACACGCGCGTCGAAGCAAAGCACGGTGTCGCACTGCTGAGAGCTGTCAAATCACTCGCAAAAAAGGGCGCTATTCTAGCCGCAACTGCTAGAAGCAAACGCCCTTCGGCAGGTGTGTGTGTTCTGCATTGTCTTACATAATATCTAATAATATCTAGTGTAACCGTATATCCCAGCTGCCCACTACCGTAGCCGCAGTAGCAGAGCGTGGAGGTAGAAAGCTCGGTAACATATCCGAAGCGTTCATGTTTCATGCGCAAACGCTTTAGATTGTTAGCTTCAATACTTCGCAGCATCAGCTTGCGGTGAGACACACCGCGGCTTCAGATGCGCGCCGTTCATGTCCCCCCCTTACTGCTTGTCGATGCCTGCTGGCCTGGTCACACGGCGCCTGCTACTGATAGAGACGCCGGTATGCCATCGGCGCCACGGACAGTTGTACAGAGAAGGTTCCTGCCGAAGCACGACGAGTCGATCTAATGGCGCCACCGGCCAAACGCGCTTGCGCCGCTCGAAGTTCACTGCGGCAGGCTGCGCGGATTCAGTGACTCCAGATGTCGGGTATGCGTTCTCGTTTTTGTCAGTGGTGAACCTATTGAGATATACCGATGCAGTCGTCGTCTCAGACTAATTAAGTAGCCGGAAGGCGCCAGCAATGGTGATGCCATCGTCTAAAAATCCCAATTCCATTCCCATTCCATTCCGGGCAAAAGGCATTCCCATTTCATTCCTCCAAGATATAATCTAGACACTATATTCTAGGCACTATATCCGGTATATTCTAGGCACTATATTCTAGGCACTAGGCAGTATATTTTATGCACTATATCCAAGCGCTGCCCTCATTCAATTCCCATTCCATTCCGGCATCTCGGAAAGGTGGAACGAATCCGGAATCATTCCAGAGCAACGCATTTTCGAAACTGGCGAAGGTTTGTGTGAATGCTTGTGTGAACGTTTGACCGTTTGTGTGAGCGCCGGGCTCCTACGGCGTAGTTTAGCCGGACCGGTGGCCGATGAAAACGCAGGTTGATGAATGTCACTAATCCAGGCTAGAATAACTTCTCCACGGGTAATTGGTTTCTTTTTTTTATTATTAGCACAAAACTTTCTTTAATAGTAACAACAACATGCGCCTAAACATTTACAAATAGGTAGCGAGTCGGGTCCCGTTACCCGCTTTCGAATGATCGATGATCAATAAGCTTTATTGTGCCCAAAAGAACCAAGAGCAAATAGATCTACAAACGTTGTCACGTGTGTTACTTTCAAGGAAAACATACCGTAAAATGTGACAGTAGTGCTAAATTTTACTTCAATGAAGCGAAAATGTGCTCAAAAATTGTCAAAGGCTCATTCATTACTGCAACGCCCCGAGGCCATAGAGCCGAGGCTAGAAACAAATACCGAAACTAGATTCGCCACTGACACGAAGCGCGGTAAACGCAGTCGAGCCAATCCGGAGCGCATCCGCAGCGCACTAAGTTTTTCATTCCCGCCAGAATCGGAACTGCCAACCGCCACAAGTTCCACAACAGCAACACCAGAAACACTCGCGCATACCTCAACTGGTGTCAGGCAGCGCAAGATGGGCCTCCTCTCGGACTGCGAGGAATTGTTCGGCACTTCCGATCTCTACAAGCTCCTCGGAGTGCCCAAGGAAGCGTCCGAAGCGGCCATTAAAAAGGCCTACCGGCGTCTCTCGCTGCTCGTCCACCCGGATCGAGCCGAAGGGGTCCACAAAGAAGCGGCCACGAGAAAGTTCCAAGTTCTCTCCAAGGCGCACCTCGTACTCAGCGACGCCGACAAGCGCGCATGCTACGACGACACCGGTTGCGTGGACGAGGACGACGATGTGGCGGACGACCGCGACTGGACGTCGTACTGGCGCGCCCTGTTCCCGAAAATCACAACTGCCGACATCGATAAGTACGTGAGAGATTGGTTTCGCTACGTCGGCGACTAAATACCAAAAACGCGTGCTTGAGACTGCGGGAGTCGCACTTGCGTTGTTAGATGGGCGTTGTTGGCTGAGGCTTACGCGCGGCTTCGTTAGTTTCCGAAATAGGGTTTTTAAAGCGCATATAATAAATTGAGCGATTGCCTTATAAACAGCTAGCCAGCGCCAAAAGAAAAAGCGTGGAAGAGTTGGAATTTGAATCCGGAGCCTTTGTACACAAGTTGGAGGCGGTACCTATAGTTTACCACAAGCTGCATGATGCACTGTGGAGGCTACATTGTTGTCAATAGAGCGCCCACAGAGGGGCGCCTAATTCACCGTGAAGGGGGTTTTGAAAGGACCTTTCAGCCTCCCCTCTCGGCAGGTCGAACCGCAAAGCCCCGGCGCCTATTCTCGCTTTCCTTCGCGGAGGCTGTACTGCCAACAATGTAACAATGTAGCCTGCCCAGTGCTGCATGCAGCTTGAGGTATGAACTATACGGGGTATTCATTGACGCGCAGCGCGCGGTGCATTGTGGGAGAGTTCGCCATTTTGAAGTCCTCGGTCAGTCGGCGCAGCACGGGAAAAACGTTTACGGGAGCACTCTGGCGAACCCATCGTGATCGCGTATTCTACTACTACGTGCGACAATGGTTTACTGTGCGATAGTCGGTTGCACCAGCCGTACGCAAACCAAAAAGAGGAAAATGGAAAGCAACAGCAAAGATCCAGGCTTCTTCAAAGTCCCGAAAGTGCGCACAACGGAGTGTGAGAAGACGAAGCTCCTGTCGGAAAAGCGTCGTCGCGAGTGGCTCGCGCGGATCAGCCGGCCGGGAACCATGGACCCCGACAGGTACCGAGTGTGTTCAAGACATTTTCTATCGGGTACGTAAGCGTCATTTCATCAATTTAACACCGTGTGCGAAAAAAAAAATGACCGAGTGGCAACACCACTGTGTTCGCGACATGGCGAAATCGCGAAGCTTTTCAAGGAGGCGCCTTTAAGCTCTATCTACGGCGTAGCGGGGAAGAAAAATATATATCGAGGAGCTAATTTGTGGGAGCTTATGTTCGCGACAGCTAATTGGCAGTGAAATGATAAAAATCGTCAGGGTAGCCGCTTTGGAAACAGCGACGCATTAATCGTTGCATGGCATGCGAAAAAAAAGGAGAGTGGCTCGCGGGCAAGCTGTCGTCCAGGCTGCACGTCAAAACCACGAAACTTCCGAGGACATATCGAACCCAGACTGCAAAAACGCTGTTGGAGTTGGAGTAAGTCACACCCAAGTGAAACATTGAGAAGAAACAGCTGTGCATGTGTATGCATTTCAACGCCCCCTTTTCTCGGACGCTGGTTCACTTGCCAAGCTCTGCGACGAGTGTAGCCATACATGTGTGTGTATCTAAACGCCCATTTTTCTGACACGCAGGTTCACCAGCCAAGCTTTTTGATGAGTGTAGCCCTGACTGGGCTCCTTCGCTTCACCTGGGCTATGAAGCAAAGCCTGCCAACGAGGGCAGGTACAATCGCCTGAAAACACGACGCACTCAGAGTCAGCAACAAGTTTCTGCAGGTGAAAAGTGTCTGATATTTTACATCCAATTACATTTCACTGTAGAAACAAGGTACTAGGATGCCTTTCTTTCAAATGCAGTTGCAAGTGTGGACATCCCAGCTGGGGCATTTGTGGACGAGGAGCCAGCTGTGGACGAGGAGCCAGTCCTGGAACTCTGCCACAGTAAAAATTTTCTTCAGAGGCCTCTCGCAGCCCATAACCTGATTCTATCACGTTACATTTACGAAGTGTAGTCTGAATAACATACTGTATTATCAGCTGATGCGCTCTTTCCTGGCATGTGAAAGTAGCCGCTCATTTTAAATTCTACATAATGAGCTTCTCGAACTGATTGTCTGTTATGCATTTCTTTTCTTGCTAGGCATCAGCTGCCAAACAGATATGACAGGCAACGACATCCAGCAGCTTCAAGATGCGGCGGCCAATCTGCAGAACGAGCTCACAGATGTCAAGACGAAATTGTTAGCATCCAAGTTTTCGGAAGACAGTCTTAGGGAAGATGATCAAAAAGTGGCATTCTACACCGGTTTGCCTTCCTTTCTGATGTTGTTTTCGTTGTTCAAGCTTTTGAAAGATCACGCCTCGCACTGCTCAAGGAATGCCCTCACACAGTTCGAGGAAATGATGTTATTTCTTATGAGGCTGAGGTTGGGACTCCACACTCAGGATCTTGCATATCGTTTTAATGTGTCACAGCCCACTGCATGCAGAATCCTTGAGAAGTGGCTAGATGTTTTCTATGACCGGCTTGGTCCACTTGTGTATTGGCCAGAGAAAGAAGACATTATGAAAACTATGCCAGTTGCTTTTGTTGAGAATTTTGGCTTGAAAGTACGGATAATCTTGGATTGCTTTGAAATTTTCATTCAGAGACCAAGTTCACTAATTACACGGGCAGAGACGTGGTCCCAATATAAGCACCACAATACCGTGAAATTTCTTATAGGCATCTGTCCACAAGGCATGATTACATTCATTTCGAAATCCTTTGGCGGACGTGCCAGTGACAAAGTGATCACAGAGGATAGTGGGGTACTGCATCTTCTGGACAGAGGCGATGTTGTCTTAGCAGATAGGGGTTTCCTGATAGCTGAGAGTGTTGGGATGTGTTGTGCTACACTGGCCATTCCCGCTTTTACGAAAGGAAAAAAGCAGTTGTCCAGCACAGAGGTCGAACGGACAAGAGAAATTGCCAATGTCCGAATTCACGTGGAGCGAGTCATTGGCATGGTACGAAATAAGTATACCTTACTGAAGCACACATTGCCTGTCGAAATGGCAAGGAATTTCGGCACGAATGAATGCCAAATCGACAGGATTGTTAAGGTATGCTGTGCCCTAACGAACTTGTGCAACTCCGTCGTGCCGTTTAATTAAACGTCTCAGTAGATGACTGTGGTATTCAGGAGTGCAGTGATCAGGGGACCTTACTTGCAAATGCCCAACATATGCTGTGTAAAGGTCGTGTGAACATTTATGTTACGTGGAACCTTCTGTTAAGTGTACGTGTAACGATTTTGGTTTTGTAAAGTTACGTTGTGTTATCTCTTCTGTTGTGTGTGAACATTTATTTATATTTGAGTACTGCGACTAAATATGTGATTGCTTGTTTGTTAATGCTTATTTGCCTAACGTTTCACGCTTAACAGCTTTCATACAAGTATATAAAAAAGAAGTAGCTGGCACGACATATAAACAAAAACCACTTGTAAAATACATTCACTAAGAAAAGACACCATGACACATGGCAAGACATGTAAATGTGTTTATTACGACATCATGTTTGCTGCAAAAGTCAATTTTTCTTAGCAGCATCGCGGCATGAGCTGCAAAACCACAGCTTGGATTTTGGTGCTCTTTTTAAACCTACACAGCTGTAGTGAAACCATTTCAGACGGCAGTTTTCGTTGTCACAAGCAATCATTCGCCCTTCGTCGGGTCCTCCACAAACACAGAAAGTGTCAGCTGCAGTGTTGCATGCATCACTTCCTTGTGGATCCTGGTTGTCGAGCACGACAGCGTTTGATGCAAGGGGTACCAATGGTGCAGTACTCTCTCCAGGTAACCTGTCGTTGCTTGAGGCGCCATGGACCATGTCCTGAATGTTATTGCCTTCAGAAAACCACCGCGCTACAAGCTCTGGCAACAAAACTGCTTTGAAAAATCTTCTTGCTGTTGATACAAGCGGTGAAATAAAGCTGTCATCTCTCTGTATTCTCTGCACATTAATTTCCTGTGCGTTCCACAGTACAAAATCTGCATAGTTCTTCTTGCACACGTACATCTGCGCTTGAATTTGGTGGTAGTAGCGGTGGGTTTGCTTCAACTGCAGCTCACCATCAACTTCTCTCACACAGCTGTTCGTGTCTTTAAGCAAGTCGGTGAGGAGTCCATCTCTTCCCTTCCATGGGCACTTTACTTCAACAACACCAGCCCCGCAGCAGCTGCACTCGACGAGCATGTCGGGGGTTGCGGCTAAATATAAGTGCTCCTTAGAAATAAAAAGCCCTGCTTCCTTGAATTGCACGTCAGTGTGACCAGCTGCCATCAACGTTCTGTACTGTCCAAGAGCCACTGCCTCCTTTTCTCTGCCATATTTAACTGAAGGGACTGACAGTTCTTTGGAGTTCGGGAAGCAAATGCGGTTAATCAGGCTCTTGGAGGGTGCATTAAACTGCGTGTGACATACGTCGTACAGTGTCGAGGCAGTAATGCGGCCTGTTCTGTAGGCAAACCAATTTGTGCTCTTTGCTTGGTTTCGCGTGCGTTGCTCTATGCTGTTGATTGCTGCCTCATTGATTTCTAGACTACTGAAAGTCGTCTCGCACTGCTCGATAAGTTCATCGTAACTTCTTTTCGCTGCTCCTTGGTCATAGAGCAGGCGTAGGTCAGCACCATTGCACGTCCTCACAGCTGGCATGTACAAACTGCTGTACTCTGGTTTGGTGCTGAGCACCGCTGGTCGAAGCCCTGAGGCAGTCACAGCACCAAAAAACTCACTCCACTCGTCCGCTGTAGGGGGTGGCGCCGATTTTCTCGCAGGGAGCTGTGGAGGAGCGCACAGATTCTCGTCGAGTCGTCGCTTTTTCATTTTTGCGGAAGAAAAATCCATTTCAGCAACTGGTCGAGCCTCGATCTTGCGAACATGTGCTGGAAGCCAGGCGTTGTCGCTGTCGGTGCAAGAACGCTCCTCACGTGCCCGTGTCCCACACTCGATGTAAAAGAGTAGTGCAGCAACGTGTGAGCACGCCTCTCCGTTTCCTGCCATGCACGAACAGTGAGCAGCAAGCACCTCGCCGTCGCATCTGGCATGAATCCACACTTTCACAGGCGGGACCGAGAGGCTCTGCGAGTGATTGACCTGCATGCACAAGGAAACAAATGAGCGCTACACGCAATATACCAAAAAAAAAAAAAATGTAGGACGTCCTACCTGGGTTACGACGACGACAGTTTCCGGGCCTGTTTCCTTCGTCGATGGTTGTCGTACCCATCCGCTGGTCACATAATTATGCCCATCTAGGGCCTTGTACGACTTAAGCTGATTTTTAGTGACAAAGCTTGTCCTCAGCACGAGGAAATCGAATATGTCGCACATGGTAACATGGGGCAAAAGGGCACAGCTTTTCTCGCAGTCCCGGGCGTCAAGCTCGAAAGGGTCGAAGCCGCAGAGATCGACCTTTAGCGCATAGCGCTCTCTGTCTATGTCACACAAGCCACTCATATAGCTGGTATTAATCGCAGCCGACGTCCCTGCCATCGTGTTATCGGCGGCACAATCGCGTTCACGTCACTTGAACGGCACCACAAAAACAAATACAACTTGGGGGCAACCTGCCGCGCACGCGAATGCTTCGAAACGCTCGCTTCGGTGGCGTTGGCGATGCCGCTTTGATTTCCGTAGGACTTCAAAATGGCGTCCGCTTCACGGAGCAGGTGCTCTGACGTCATCTGAATACCCCCTATAGGTACAGTTAAACCAAGCGGTGTTTCTTCCGTAACTGATGCCGGAGAATATGTGCTCTCATGCATATAGCGTAATTCTAAGAATATATTACATGGTCCATCAAATTTGCTATGTCTGCAAGTGTCAAAGCAGTAATAACTCGTCATACTTTTAATTTGTTATCCTGACGATCCTTGTCGCCTCATTCATTGGCAGGTACCTAAAGAGCTACCGGGGTTCCAAAGAGGAGACACAAGACCTCAAGGATCACTACGAACGCTTCAAAGGAGACTTCGATGCCATCAGTGAACACCTCATCGGCTATGACTTCAACCAGGAAGACCGTTACCGTGACATCCTCAACAGCCTCATCGAAGAGGGTGACGTGGAGGCATACCCAAAGTTCACCAAAGAGACCAAGAAGGCACGTGACGCCAGACGCAAACGGCATGCCCAAGAGGCAGAGGAAGCCGAAGAGATGAAGGCCGAGTTAGGCCTAGATGGTGGTGAGGAGTCACTTGTCAAAGCCATAGCCAAGAGGCAGCAGTCGAGAGAAGCCAACTTTGGAAGCCTCATGGCAAGCTTAGAGGCCAAGTACTGCAAACCGAAAAAGAAGAGGGGGGCGAAGTGATCCTTTTCTGTTTCCTTTTGAAGAATTTTCGGTGAATTGTTCAGCCGGGCCAGACAAAATTGAGGTATGCCATCAATACTCGTCCTGAAAGAGGCCCGGTGGAAACGATTTTAGTTTCAATTTGTTGCTGCTAAGTCTTGACTTTGTGTGTACTGTTTGAGAGGTTCCCGATGAGTGTTGCGAAATTTTTTTTGCATAGGCATATGTTTCAGGCCGAATAACTGCATTGCGAATCATTAAAATATTTCACTCCTTTGGGCTTCTGGTTTTGTCTTGCTGTGCGGTTGGCCGTTTCCTCGAGTAAATAATTTTGTGGAAAGAGCAGCAAGTTTTAGTAACAAATAACATCAGTATAATTGCAAGTTGCACAAGTATTGTGCTTTTAAGAAGTACCAGGGCGACCGTTACCGTGAAATCCTCAACAGCCTTATCGAGGCTGGCTAAGTGGAGGCATACCAAAAGTTCACCAATGAGACAAAGAAGGCACGTGACTCCCAACACAAGGAAAAGTGGCATGTCAAGCCTTTAAGTTCACAATGTGTTAAAGGTTACATGGTACTTTCAAGAATATTGTGGAAAAAATTTTCGTAGTTAGACCCCTAGGGCCCGTTCGTCAACAAAATGATTTGGTTGACTTTATTACTGCTCTGTGTTATGTCTTGTTTGCTAAAAAACTGTTTCTCATTCATTGCATTATTTCATCTGTCTGTTGCGAGAAATTACTAATATGCTGATGGATTCAAAATTTTCATTTCTCTTCATCCCAGTCTTTTTAGAGACCTCAACTTTAAAAGCACACCATATGCCATTGTACCCATGTGTTCCCTGGCCTGTAGAGCTTTCTTTTAATACTTTGCACAATACTTGCGTTTTCTTAGCAAATTTGCATATGAAAACACTACCAAGCTTTGAATGTGTATAGGAATCTATACTAGAAAACTTCGATCTTGGTGAAAAGGATGACAATTGAGTACTGACTGTACAGATGACATTCAGATGTGATGGCTTGTAGTAGAATTCCTTGAACCGTAGTTGCTTGAATTCCTAATGATACGAATACGTATCAGTTGTACAAACAATGGTGCTTGTGTCCATGCAAAACACTCTACGGAAGTGATTATCACTACCGGTTGCACTTTTTTTAAACCCTTGCTGTATGCATAGCATAAAGAAAGTGGAGAATGGAGGCAGAAATGTAGAGTAATTTATTTGGCTTCCACTTTTCACTGCTGAAAATACCCTACACAAAATACTTGCTTGTTCAGGTGTGTTTTGCACTACTTGAAAGCTCCTTGCAAAGTTCCGCTTGGTACTAGGCTTTGTTCATACCTGAAAGATGATTTTGCTGGGTTCCACTTTTGAAGCCTGAACTTCAAATGGTTGTGACTTCTGCTACAACACAGATAGGGTGATGCACTTATTGCACTCCTTGGCTTGTGCACAGTTCACTGACTCCACGTTCAGGTTCATCTCTTGAGCAATTTTTTTTATAATAGCTGTAACAAGATTACATCTGTAAATGTGAATAAATTAGGAATCAGTCGTCCTGCACAAAAACAGAATTTACATCTACAAGCACAGTGGGAAACTGCGCACGTGCCCCGCTTTTTATCATAACTATAATTATGAAGTTTTTGATTTAACACCTTCACCCCACCCCTAAACATTGTCAAGTAATCGAAATAACAAAGCACTCTGCATTTCAATCTGAGAGCATAACTTGACCCGGTAGGTTGAAAACCTGGCATCCTGCGTCATAAGCAACAAATGGCGCACGAAATGGCCAACAGCGGAGAAAAGCGTAAAAGTAAAGTAATTGAATTGAAAAGAAAATTGTGTACATTTGGCTCCAGCAATGGATCGAGCCGTGGGCTGCCAGAGCTCGATGGCTCTCGCAGTCTAAAGGTGGACCTAGGGAAGGCGTGTGGCCTTTGACTTAGAAACGTGTTGGGGACACATACTAAGGCCTACAGGAGTAATTTGAGCATAGGTGTAGTGATTAGGAAGGTACCGAAATACATTCCTGCTAAATGTTTTCTTAATGTGAATGCAGGTATGCGCTCGGTAACAGAGAAGCACCCTACCGTTTTACGACAATAGTTGACCACAAAGCTTTCTCGTGAAGGATTCCTTGGTTGTCGTGAGCTTTGACCATGATTTGCTAGCAATTTGCACTTTTCATTGCAACAGCTTTGACTGACCCTTTGCCATTTGATTTCACACAAAGAAAGCTTAACGTTCAACTATCGTCATCGTTAGATGAAGGGGTGCATGATTTTTCTGCCTACTTCTGCACATCATGCACCCCTTTCCAAATCCAAACTGCTTCGACCATGCTGGAATGGTACAATCGTATAGGCGTCATCTTCATCACAAGAGGAATCCAGGTTCGATACCGACAAGGGGAAGCATTTTAATTTCTCTTCACCTCATCCACGATCATTATCGTCAGAGAGACTTGGCTTTCCTGCAGTACATGTTGGCCGTCACATATGCCATCAGGTCTGGCAATAGGGTACTAATGTCTTTGCATTAGTTGGATATCAAGGAAGGCTTAGGTGTCCACACACCTTTTCTTTTGTATGCATGATGGTGCGATTACACAATGATTATAAAGAAGCGATTCCTGTTTGCCATTTGTCGTCATAACGTAGTGGTTCCACCTGCATCCCGCCCTAACTGCTGTGGAGAGATGATGGAAGGTAAACTTTTTAAGCAAACGACACACGTAGCAGCTGTTTTCTCATGGCTGTGAAACAGTCAATGGCCAAACAGGTGCTCCCTGTCAGGACATGGTTTCTTGTGTCTCCAAGCAAAACTTCGAGGCATAAATATCACTGTTTCATGATTTACACCACATACATTCCGCTCCTCAGAAGAACTTGAACTAGGGTTGCACCTGGCCGGGTTTTGACCGGCCCGACCGGTTTTTTAGACAGCGGGCCGGTTGCTGTTTGCTGGTCTATGTCTAAAACCGGCCGTCATTGGCTGGTTTCTTGGCCGTCGTGCCACGATTATGATCGTTTTGGCGTTTTGTAAGCGTCAATTCAGTGACTACGAAAATAAATATGTGCCGACGAGCTGCGCAAAGACACATGAGCAAAGAAAATACGTCGCGTGTCTCCAGAAAATCATGTTTAGGTTTCCTTTTTAGACACTCTTAAGCACTTTCTGCGCAAATTTCATGTTGATTTCTCACTAGGAAAACGCTACAATAACCGGCATTGCATGGCAAAAAACACGTGGCGTCTGTTTTCCAACACAAATTCAACCTTCTGTATACCCCCCCGGAGGGCGGGTTTTTTGGGGGGGGGAAAGGTGGCAACCCTAACTTAACGCTTCACTGTGTCTCATACTCTTTGCTTCATTATTAATTATTGTGACCCCCGCCTCCCTTGCTGCAAAGTGAATAATGTGTCGCCTTCACAAACAGCACTGAATTGCCGTGGGACCAGTTTCCCATTCTTGTATGTATAGCCCTCTATTGTAAATGGTGGACCCCTTTTTAATGTGAGGCTTGTGTATGCAAGGGGAATAATATCCAGTGTTGGTGTACGACATTCAGAAGAAGAGGTGTTGGGAAGCACTGCTTAAAAACCGGGCACGGATTAGGCTAATAAATGCCTCACTCAGAAGGAGCTGGGCAGTGCAGTGTTGTTTAGCGGATTTAAGTCCATTCATTTTTAAAATAATTTATCAGGGTACTTGAGCCTTCAGCGCGACAGAGCCAACACCCAATACCTATCCCAACTCGCCTTTCACGTCAATCAAACTATGGGCCTCATCCGTCACATAACAGCCCACAACAAGGGAATGACCGAATTCGAGATTCTTGGACTAATTCATGTCTTCGTGATAAGTCGCATCACATCCTCCCTCTCATTGGTAAATTGCCTCATCCGCAAAGTCTACAAAACGGCGGTACTAATCCCTCAAAGCACTTTTTTTTACCATTTATTTTGCCACAGGGCATATATGGGGGTATGAGTTGATGATGAAAGGCGATTAGATGTTCGCTTCACGTATGAAGCCAAGGAGTGAACAATGGTGGCACCCACGCATCCATGCGGCATATGCGGAGGCGTCGTCTAGTCCGAGGCCCGTCGCCGCAAGGTGCCACAGTCTTGTCGGCCTCAAGGCGAGGTGCAGGTCGGCGATCGCGTTGCTGCGGTGGCAAACTGGGCAACCGGGGCTTGTAAAACAACCTTGGAAGTGAGGCCATTGGTGGGTCACGGCGGGAGTTCAGGCTACCCCAACCCGGATCCTCCTAAGCGCAACCTCCCCGGCATGGGTAAGGACGGGGAAGGTGGCAGCACACGCTGGAATGAGAGCACGTGTGTGGCGCCGGAGGTGTTCTTTTCTCGTCACCAGGAGAGTGGCATCATCCAGCTCTAACGGGGAAATATAAGACGGAACGGAGCCTGCCAGTCCGGCTGCTACATCTGCCTTGCAGTGGTCTGTGAGTAGGTCATGTGGAACCCATTCAATCAGAATCTTGCGAGCGATTCCTGCCACATGGTGGTGAATACTCTGGGCCAGCACAGGGCTACGACTAACTAACCGTAGTAGGCGCACTGCTGGAAGAACATCTGTGCGAACTGGCTGCGGTGACGAGATTCAGGGGCAACTTCTGTTGCCTGTCTCAACTTGTACCCGTGTATAAACTCTATAGTTCGTTCCACAAGCTGTGTGCAGCAGAGTGGATGCTACATTGCTGTCAACAATCCACCTGCATCAACGCGTCAAACTCACCGTGATGTTCTACAGAGGCCGGTTGAAGAAAAGCACCAACAGGCGTTTGGGGCCTTGGAAGGATTTTTCTATTTCCTTACTGGGCAGGTGGAACTGAAAGGCCCCAACGCCTACTGTCACTTTTCTTCAGCCAGCCAGCCTTTGTAGAATGTTACGATGAGTGAGTGGCGCAGGTGTAGGCGGATTGTTGTGAACAACGTAGCATTCACTGTGCTCTGCCCACTATAGGGGAGCCATGGTTGTTAACCCTGTCACTATCGGGTGTTTCTGGCGGTGACGCACCCCCAGTGTCGGCTTGGTTTCAGGAACGTAAGGGAAGGAGCACAGTGATTTACTTGGCTATGATAGCGTCTGGAACGTAACGCGTCGAAAGGAAAGAGCGTGGGTGAGAAATCGCCTTTTTCCCAGATATTTTCAGTTTACCGTGCGCGTTTCTGGGACGACGACCCCACTGTTTCAACATCAGAATCCGACGCTGTGGAACTCACACCCCTTCCTCGGATGAGAAACTCCGAATGCGAATCTGAGCTCGGCTCGTATTCGGATCGGAAATGGGAGAACCATCACTCCTGTCCGCAGTCGAAGGCCCCGTTCGGTCAGCCATCCGAAAGTAACCATGCGCATGGAGGGAGCACTTCCAGCAGCCCGTACGATGCGCCGAAATGACGCATTGTGAAATCATGATGGCAGATAGAGATAAAAAGAGGATACAACAGTGATATAACCACCTCGTTTGCTGCTGACAGCGGCAAGTGAGGGCGCGGCGAGCGAGCGAAAGCCGCGATTGAGTCATGCTTCGGTTTATTGGAGATGCGATGGTGCACTGGGCTTACCTGGCGTGCCGCAGCAGAAGCGGGAACAGAATGAAAAGAAAAAAAAAGACAACATAGAAACCTGTTGCGGATGGCGCAACAACCCCTGCACCCGTAATCCCAAGCGTGCCGTGTGGTCGCTTATCCCGACAGAGAACAGCACGCGGAGCGACCATGCCTCCCAGCGACGAAGGGTTGGCGCGGTTGCTCTGTACTCTTGAATAGAACATGTATTGAGCTTGTGAGTGAAAATACGAGCTACTAGAAAGACTCGACAGATGGCGCAAACAGTCCAGGCGTGCCAGCTTTGCACTACGAGGTGAATTTTTGAATGCACAATGGAGAACGTGCTGGTACGTCAGTGACACTGCGGAGGGAAAATGCGAAAACAAACCGGTACATCAGTGACCAAGAAAGTGTTGATGCTACTGCAAGGAAATCTGCCCGTAAATGGTACAGGGTTTTGGTGGACTGAACGCCAATACAAAATATTGGCTGTGCTCCTTAAAGGTACAAAAAGCTTTTTTACATGGTCAAACAAGGACACTGACGTGAATGTAACAACTAACTGGGCTAGAAGTGCGATGGCTTCATGAAACGTGAAGCGCACGGTTGCAACAACAACTCACATGAACCCGTGTTTATATTGCAGCTCGTGTGTCATGGCATCCAATCACTAGGCAACTTAAAACCAAATTAATTCTACTAACACGCGACAAGCAATTCACGACAAAGCACATAGGTAGACCTTGCAGTAATCCATCTGATATAATAAACTGACACATGGCACAAATTGAAGATGCGAAATGAAGATGAAGGCTTGGCAATCAAAAATAGACGAATGACACCTTGTTACCTTGATAGAGCATTGGTTTTTAAGTGCAGAGCACTTTAGGGGTTCGCCTTGTTGTCGCAGCTCGCTGTAATGCTTGATTTCAAACGACTGCCGGAATCGGGCAGTGCTGCGAGATAACGGACCCAAGTAGACTCCGGCGTCCCGTCGTAGGGCGTCCCGCAGAAGCTTCGAAAACCAAGTGGCTTAAATAGTCGTAACCATTCGAAACTCATGAAACGCTGGTACTTGTCATACATCTCCTCGTTGTTTCGCGCAAAGAAAGCTGCAGCTACATTTGAGGCAAAATACTATATGTAATTAAACGACAGTGCCCGCGTTCTTTTAGTTAGGAACGCTCGTTGGGTTGGTTTTTACTAAGTGTAAAAGAGTGGCAGTGCAACGCCGGCACGTGCGGGAAGAAAAGCAAGCACAAAAAGAACCAAACTACTGCTGGCGCTGTTTCACACGGGGCACGCGAACACTACGAAGGCGGGAAATTTGAATTGCATTAGGTGGTAGCAGTGAGCGGGTAACGGCGCCGCAGCCCATTATGGCGAATCACTTCCTCTGCACTTTCGAGCCACACTCTCGTATATCAGTGAACTACTCATGATGACAAATGTAAACAAAAACAATCTTAACCAAAACAAAAGCCATTGTGCATAAAAGGTGTTTGGAACAAATTTATTTATAACACAGACTAAACACGGGGCCTTCACACATTTCCAGCATCGAGCGCAACACTTTGAACACAAGCACAAAAAGTGCAAGGATGTACAAGCTACCTGTCTTCCAACCTAACGTGGCCACAACACAGACACAATGGCTGGCCTAGAACTGCTTTTGTACTCTGCAAGCATGTGCAAATACCGCCATATAGAAAAACGAAGAAAGAAAAATGGCTTGTGAATAATGAATTTGACACTTCTAGTCCCTCCACCTTGTTTCTCCCATAGACGCTGCTGCAATCTGCGGTCGTTGGGCTGACTATTAACGAAATCACGTGAGATCAGTGATGCCAAAAACTTAGGCAAGAGAAACAGCAGCTCATGGTACATATAACAGCATCAAATAATCCCCAGCATTATATTCTAAGCCAGTTCTTGCATGGACTGATGCAGACTACAGTAAACTTGTGCTAATACAAACTCAGAAAAACCGGTAAAATCTGTTCATCTCAGCAGACAGCAATCTCAAAAGGAACTGAAGGAACCATGAATACACAGTAAAAAAATTGGTTCACTTCAAAGACAGCCATGTTGGAATAACAGTAACGCAAACTTCAAACACTTAAGTTAGAGGTAAAGAAAAGGGATGAAAAAGTGGCACCTTGCCACCAACTTTCTTGTGTACCACACAAGACACATTTTAGCTGTGTTAGTCTCGTCGGGAAGAGTGGTATGTTTGTTTTTACACAGGGGTGCGGACATCGGAAGTTTCGATGATCAGATAAGATGTAACCTTGTTATACACTCGATACAAACAAATACTGCAAGGGTTAACACTGGGCTTGGTTATACATCTTAGGTACGCCTGGCAGAGACTGCGCAGAGGCAGCAGACGGGAGAACTTGCAGGTGATGTGTGAATGCCATAGTTTGTTTCAGTGTACAGGTTAAGTAATTTTTTTGAAACAGCCACATGAACCAAGAAAAAAAAAAAGTTGCTGCTTGTTTTTTATGAATGCCAGCTACAACTGGTCGATTACGATGCATAACTGGGTATGATGGACTTTACCCTTACAACAGTGTCTACCACTGGTTGCCTGAAACTGACTTAAAACACAGAGCCACTGAACATAACACCGGTGCAAGTTTCGACGGGACATTCTCTTCTAACCACCACGACTGAAGAAATCATGCATGTTTGTGTGGGACTAAAAACATACATCAAGACTGGACACAATGTCATTATGCGAATCAAGTAGCATCCTTTCCCACACACACTCTTACAACCAAACCCCAGGCACAGTTATTCCAACCAAACATTCCATTGATGCAAGCTTGATACTCCTCACAAATATAAACGAAGTCCCCCTGATCAAACAGCCTGATGACCCGAAACACATCGGTAGGGGAGGCCACAGTGACTCCTTGCCATCTATGTGTTGCCAATGAATGAATAAGCTGGTAGGAAAACATCCATCTTTGCACGTTTTAATTAAAATGTGCAAAAGTTGCGTGCTTTTCGTTGCTTACTCCTCAAAATACTCCAGTGCAACACCAGTGTACCCATTTGAATGCTGAACCACCTCTCTAATCCTTCTCCACACAAGACATCACCCAGAGGGTTACCTCAAAATACACCACTCCAACACCAGTGTGCCCTTTCAAACACCGTATTGTCTCTGCATGAGACAATCCATACACTATCCTTGAAATACAACAGGACAACACCGGTTAGACACTGGTGCAACACCAGTATGCCAGTTTTTATGTTTTATCACCTCTCCCATCTTTCTTTACACGAGGTGATCCACTGAGTTTCCTCAAAATACACCAGTGCAACACTGGCACTACACCACTGTGCCAGTTTGAACGTCACACCACCTTTCTCTGCCTGCACGAGACAATCCAGTTTTCTCAATATACAACAATGCGACACAACGCCACTGTGCTGGTTTGAATGCCATACCGCCTTTCTCTTTTTCTACATCAAACGATACCTCCCTCAAAATACACCAGTGCAACACCAGCACCAGCGCAACACCAGTGCGCCACCTCCCACCTTTATCTGCACAAGACGACTGACTCCGCCTTCTGCACACGAGACAATCCAAAGTTTCCTCAATGTACAACAATGCGACACAACACCACTGTGCTGGTTTGAATGCCATACCAATTTTCTCTTTGTCTACATCAAACGATAGTTTCCTCAAAATTCACCAGTGCAACACCAGTGTAGCACCAATGCAACACCAGTGTGCCACCTCCAACCATTATCTGCACAAGACGACTAACCCCGCCTACACGCTTATAGTCCGAAACACGTTGAAGCCGTTCTGGGCCGTGCTGAGGATGACTCCCGGCATCTGTGGGTGCCAGTGTGCCTCCTTGATGTCCTTCTGCCCCTGGTGGATGAACAGCAGCTGGGGAGGAAGACCCTGCAGTGCTTCGTCGTCTTCCTCGTTCGCTGCCGCGCCAGTCTCGGCGTCCCGGTCCCTCTCCACTGCCAGGTCCCACAGGGTGAGCTGGTCGTCGCTGCCGCTCGCGCAGAAGACCGTGCTGTCGGTCGGGTGCCACTCGACCGACGTGACGGGCGCCAGGTGGTGCTTGAACGTCGCCACGGGGCGGCCGCTCTGCAAAAGCACCATCACCATCATCATCTCCACCCATGATGTGGAAATGCAGTGGATGCATGCTAAGCGAAACTCGCATAAACGAAAATGTCTCTTAAACGAAACAATCTAAAAAAAAAAAAAATTGGTTTCCTATAAAATCAGTGCTAACTTGTGCTGGACAATCGAAACACCACTTTGCGGGCATCATGGATAAACTATACCGAAACTGAGCACCATATTGACTTTGTTACTGTCGCTATCCACAATCCAATCCGATCCGGTGGTCGCACCGCGCTACCCTTCGCCACAGCCGGGTACTTTTGTTTGTGGATGCCATTCTGTGCATTGTTTTCGTCCGGCGTTGGTTCATCGCTTTTTAAAGTGTGTGTCTCTCAACGTGCGGGCAATATGGAATGAACTGCAGAAAAACACCCTTGTCCTGAAGCGTCAAAATGAAAGTTTTCAAAGACGTAAAGCGCGGCCAGGAGTCGAAGACTGCCATTGCAGAAAGGCATGGCATCCTGGAGACTGTTTCGAAGACCCTGAAGGATCGTGAAAAGATTGACAAGGCACACAACAGTGGCACTTTTCGCCCCCGATAGGAAACTGATGCGCCTAGCTGACGACAGGGATCTTGAGAAGGCGCTTTTCTTGCCATGCATTGCAGTGTCATGTCAAGCTGAAGAAAACCACCTTGGACAGACTTTTCTTGGTGTCGTGAGCTTTAAGCGAAACTGCTAAAACATGAAACAGATTTTACCGTCCCCATTAAGGTTCGTTTAAAGGGAGTGTACTCTACATCCCGCTGTAAAGAAGACTGATTACACTAGGTCTCCCTTATTTGTCATTTTGCACGGCTCAGAACTGTTTCAGGCAGGCAAATAAAAAGGCCAAGTGTTCCCAATGATCACCATCAGCACCCCATTCATGTCCGTAGCAGGGCGAAAGAATCTCCCAAGAAGCTCCAACAGCTCCTGTGCTGCGGTGTCCAAACTCGCTACCTACCACCACATTTACTTGTCTCATCCCTCCATCGAGGTATCGGTGTTTCCCCTTTTTCAGTCCTGTCTCTGGGTATGCACTCCATTTACGGGTGGACCACTGGTGGTCCACCCGTTGTCCATACTATATATAAAAAAATAATAAACGGTGTTTGTAACACTACTCATGAAGTAGTTCTAAATGCAATTTGATCCGCAGGTGTGGTCGACTGATTGTTACGTCAACGAAGCACTGGCCATGCACATTTATGATCACAAGCTCGATCCAATTATAATTTAAACTCTTTTCAGACATTTTCAATAGGCATGAAATGCCTTTTGCGGAACCCATATTTAACCCTTTGAGGGTCACGGCCGTACATGTACGGCATCGGCAAACACTTTCAAAATGGTCAATGACGTACATATACGGCATTGCTTGTATCTTTAAAAAGCGGCCTCTTTCGCCAACTCCTCTTGCTTGACGTGTGCTGCCACACTTCGGAAATACGTCAAATTTTTTTCTTTCGCCGATGGCTCTTCTTTTAATTTTTTTTTTATGATTTACTTCAGCGGCGAGCCGGCTATCGCTTGCGCATCCACTAACGAGGGGGCGCGCTGGGTATCGCCCACCGGGCGCCCGGGCGCCTCTCGCTTCTTGCGCCTGCCCCAGACCAAGGCCGCCTGCGAAACTGATGAGGCTCTTTTCTCCCTTTTTTTTTTTTTAATTTTATGGGTGGTGCGCTGTCTATCGCTCCCGCATCCGGCCGCGCGTGCGCAGCGGCTGGTTTTGGTATCGTCCTTCAGGCGCTTCCCACTTTTTGCGCCTGCGAAACTGATGTCTATCTGATTTTGATTCACTCAAAAGGTGCCGGCTTGTTACTCTCTCCTTTTTATTTAGAATTTTTATTGCGTTACTCATAAATAAACCACATATATGTAACAACACAAACGATTTTTTTGTCACTTTACGGTCACCCTAAAAAAACTACGATAGTTTTTTCTCGAAATAGATTCATCCGAAGAATTTAAATCAGCAATAAAAAAA
This sequence comes from Haemaphysalis longicornis, assembly GCF_048455015.1. Lineage (NCBI taxonomy): Eukaryota > Metazoa > Arthropoda > Arachnida > Ixodida > Ixodidae > Haemaphysalis > Haemaphysalis longicornis. The sequence goes on along the minus strand of NW_027526385.1, from coordinate 49,177,718 downwards.
AATCGACCCTGGGGGGTCGCATTTGTCGAAAAAATTCGACCCTCAAAGGGTTAAGGTTCTTGTGCATTCAGGCACATTCACAAGGCAACCGTTAAAAATGAAAGACCAGTATTATTAGCAGTCAAATTCGGCTACATTGAACTTGCAAAAAAAAAAAAAAAAACCCTACCGGTTCCATATAAGGCATAATTCGATATAAGCAGTCTAAGGAAGTGGTTGTCATAAAAGCACACACCATTTATAAGAACTCTATTAATGAAACCGCCTTGCTTTGCGCGAACAAAGACCCAAACGTACTCCGCACTCCTTTCCTGCCCTGTGCTGTTCCGTGCCTTTGCCATTACGCTCCATGGTTTTGTTCATCTGTGTTGCGACCTTTTTTTTTTGTGCTCCTGGTGCATGGTGTGCAATGAGCCAGTACATGAGCTACACAGTTGGTTTTAAGCAAAAATTGTGGAGCATGCGTTGATGCACATGGAACCTGCACGGCTGGGCAGCGATTTAGTGTTGACTCCGTGCGTGTATGAACAGGGATAGCCGCGTGTTTTGTGGGCCCAAAGAATGGAAGTTTCCCAGTGTGCGAAAAGAAGTTTTGGAGCGCCTTGACGGCATGAAAAACAATGCGCCGTGGGCCCACGACAAATATGAAGCGGCGAGCAATTTCAGTGAGGAGGACAGCTCCATGGTGAGTAGGGGGCCACTAGTGTGTTGTAAATAAAAAAAAAATTTGATTACATAATTACCTATACGCTTTTACTAGAAAGGTAAGGTTTTTTGCGAACACTTCTCTTTACATCTTTAATGTATGAAATTTCAAATTTAAAAAATCTGTTGCAACTTTTCTCACATACTGAAACTTCCCCCAAATGTAAGGTGAAATTTCTGGAAAAAAAAAAAATAAAGTGGGTTCATCACGTGAGTAAATACGGTATGTGCCTGAGCCAATACAAAGTTTCGGTGGTTAAACGCATTGAAGCAACACCTAGGCTATGAGAAGCATTGCAGCTGAGGCCTCCGGATTACTTTCGACCACTTCATCACGTGCCAAAACCTTCACCACAAGCCAAAACCTTGACACAAAAGCATTTTTGCTTCTCGCCTCCACCTAAAAAGCCGCCGCTGCGGCCTGGATTGAACCCACGTCCTTGAGATCAACAGCCCAGCGCCTTAGCCACTGAGCCACTGCCGCGGTTACTGAGGCAATACACAAAATACATGTCAACCAGACAGAGCAATCCATTTTTGCTAAAGCCGTAGGTTCTCCAGTCTTCAGGACATTTATTAAACAGATGCTCCAAGAAGTGGACGATTGGGTGCTCATAGCAACCTGAAGCATTCTCACGGCAGCAATAAGTGATTGCACATTACTGTATTTTCCCGCGTATACCGCACCAAAAAAGCGAAAGTGGCAGTGGCAAAGAACGGGTGCAGATAATATGCAGGGTTTTTCCTTTGGTGCGGCTTCATGGCAATGTGCGTTCTGCCGTGAAGCTCCTACATAGTAACACTGACTAAGCCTTCCATGGCAGCGATTGTGGAAAGCATACAAGGACAAGGGGAAAAAAAACAAGGACGAGCGCACTCTAACAACTGAATTTTATTAGTGAATTGCGACTTTCGCCTTGCCATCAGGGCATTCTACGTGCTAAATACGCCCTTTTTCTGTCTACACAGTAGGAGATGTGTTGCTTGAGCAGTAGCTTTGGCGCAGCCTTTTCTGTATCAAATGTGCGGGCAATAAGCGAGGATTTTTGTTTCTTTTCTGGAGGGCTGAAAGCGGGGGTGCGGATTATAATGCAACAGTGGGTTATACGCGTGAAAATATGCTAATTTCGACCCACCTGAAAAGTGCGCAAGTCCCAGACTCTGATGGCCCCGTCGTCTCCGCCCGATAGCAGGAAGGGCTCCATGCGGTTCCAGCTGATCACGTTTACGTCCGCTTCGTGGGCGTCGGCCGCCGTGAGCATGCACGCCTTGTGGGGCGCCGCCCGCACATCCCACACCCGGATGGACTTGTCCACCGAGCACGACGCCATCACCTGGCAGAAAGGAGCGAGACATCCACCGTTTGGTCCTCTTTCGACGAGTTCTTTTCATTGTACGTGTTTCATCCATGGTGCATGCACACAGACTTTATTAGCTGGGTAGACTGGTCTTGTCAAGGCAAAAATACAAAGATTTACGGGGGGGGGGGGGGGGACACTGGTCTTATAACGACTTCTTTTAATTTTCAAGTAAACTTCGTGAAACTTGTCAGTTTTGCTGCTTTTTCCCCACCGATTTCAAATATGCACTTATTTTTTTCAGTCAGTCAATTAGTTCACAAAATAATTAGAGATAATTAGCCATTTTTGAAGGAGCAATAGACAAAACAGTGTTGGTCAAAAAACTGTAATCTTTATATTTACCAATACTATGAACCTTGGTGAGTGCAATAAGAGAGTCGGTTTTTTGATGCACCACTTGCAACTAACTTTACAGTCAATTAAGCTTTAGTGTTTGAAACGGGCATTAAAAATGGTTCCTTGCCACTGCTACCACCAAAGCTTAATTAGCTGTAAAGTTAGTTCCAAGCGGTGCATCAAAAAACCGATTCTCTTACTGCACTCACCAGGGTTCAATGTATAGGAAAATACAACGGTTACAGTTTTATGACCAACACTGTTTTGTCTATTCTTCGTCCAAAAATTGATTATTATCTCTAATTATCTTGGGAACCGATTGACCGACTCAAGAAATAAGGGCAACTTTGAAATCAGTTGGGAAAACACAGCAAGACTGACAAGTTTCGCAGAGTTTACTAAACAATTAAAAGAAGCTGTTTTAACAGCCATGTCCCCCTTAACACCAATTTCGCTAAAACGAGCTGCACAACGAGGTAAACAGAATAAGCAGGTAATTCCCCACCTCGCCACACTATAATTAAGAAACATTACGGCCTGCTTATGCGATTGGCTGAGGCTGACAAAATCAAGCGCAAATGAGACTGGAACTGCAGCCTAGCAGATCGAGCGATGTGGCCTTGAAATTTAACACGCATTTTTTTTTTTGTAGCAGTAAGGATGGTGGGGTGTGCAAAAAAACGAACACATAAACATACACACAGATGCTCCGCATAGGAAACTGCAATGCACAAGGAGATTTGAAATACTGTTTTAATTGTCGATTTTTTTTTCAGTGAATGAAGAATCGTTTGTTGACCGACAAGTGCTCAAGCTATTATAAAACACTGAATCTTTTAAACTGGGCGATGTTCTATGTTGTCTTCCTAGCCCCTTTAAAGGGACACTGAAGTGAATTCGTCATACTAGCACTGCGTAAACTGGCTCAAGTGAACACACTTTTCATTGTTTATCCGGTTGACAAGTCGGTGATTTTTTTATAAAGCCCGAAAGAAGAAAAACTACTATGCGCGGTCTGTTGCAGCTGCACTAACTAAACGCTGTGACAACGAGGGGAGGTGCACCGTGATCGGATGATGCCCACGATTAGCATTCAAAGAAGTTTTGGTTTCGGTTCTGTAAAACAACATGCTTGACATCCGACGGCAGCGCTGGACGGGCATTCTCGATATCTCAATAATCGTCATACCGCGCTTCTGCCATGTTGTCGGCTGTAAACTGCCTAAGATAAGCCTCCCAGGACGGCTTGGAATCGTAGCAATCACTAGCCCAAGCCTACGCAGTGGATGAACGCCCTCCGTGTCCCCGCAGACGCTCAAATGCCATGCACTTCCCCCCCATATTTGGAGCTTGCCTCACTCATGCCTGTATCGTAAAAAGCGTGTTCACACCAGGCCAAGGGTCTGTTGATTCTGGCCTGTGCCTACTGCCCGCAAGCAGTCGGTGCTTATGGCAACAGCACGCCAACGAGAACTCGCTAGCGCGCCAGTGCCAGGCTGCGCGAGTTCTGTGGACTAGTTCGTGGAGCAGTGAACGTTACGGCCAAAAAAAAAGGTGAACTCAGTATAGAAAACATCGGCCAAAACCGAAAAAAAAAAAATCAGCTTAAAAAAAAAAAAGTGCCCTCGGGGATTCGAACTCGCGACTTGCAAAATATTGTTCCTAGCGCTCGAGACCACTCGGCCACAGGCCAGTGCTGGCGACGGCGGAAATATAAGGTATATAATGTACAACCAGTTTACACTTTTATTTAGTTTTAGCATTTCAAGCAGCTTAGGTGACTATTTGTTGTATAGCGCTCGTGCAGTAAGCGTCCCCCAAGTTTCCACAATATCTCACGTCTAGCAATTGCATTTCTTAGACGGAAAAGCGTTCGCAGATGCGTCCGTATAATGCGGAATATAGGTCGAGATTTTTTACAGAAAAATTTGCCTAAAAGTCACCCCTCGACCTATATTGCAGTCATTTGGCAGTTGTCATCTGGCGACCGGGCAGCCCATCGAGCCCATCCAAACCCCAAAGGCACCATCGCCACCACCATCAATCGGACGCGACGCCATCTTTGTTTTGTTGGTTCTCTCGCTGTCGGCGAATGTGTGCGTGCTATTTTCTTCTTGCTCAAAATGAGTTTAGGCACTTGGTGCCAGTTCACAGCAGCATTTAAAGAAAGGGTGCGGGTTTTCCAAGGCCAATGACGCGTCTGCCTTGCGCCAGTTCGGCATCACCAAGAAGTGTTGCTAGCGGCGTTAGCTGAAGGGGCAGCTCTCGGTATGCAATGCTCGGACGACCTCGCTTCATGGGCGCTGCTCTGTGCACCTGTGCTGCTGTACAAAGGGGCAGATTTTGTCCGCTAGCGTCGTGCGATGTCTCTACGAATGGATACCCCAAGATGTTTGCCGACCGCCTGCACAGACTGGCTGTCGCTACGGTCGGCACACGAGTGTGCCATGCTTTGCGCTCGCTTCACGATGACATGGTCTTGCGAGTGTTTAAGAAGTGCTGCATAAGCAATTCCCTGGACTGCACCGAGGACGACCTGCTGTGTGGGTGACAGCGAGCCATAAGCAGTCGTCCGACGATACTTCATACAGTTTTAAATGAGTAATCTAAGACAAAACAAGTTATAGTCTCAATAAAACAATGGTTGGTACCTAATTATTTTTTTTTTGCATTTTTCGGCTACAAGGTAAGGGGGTCGACCTATATTCCGCCTCGACCTATATTCCGCATTATACGGTAGTTGTGCTGCTGACCGCTGTGATTGTTCACCCAGCGCAAAAAAGTGCTTCCTGCTCCCTAGTTTTACGCTGTACGGTAAAAGTTTCAGTTGATTTTATTTCCTAAGTACCTGTATTGACTTCGCTGACTCTTCTCCCGTCTTCAAGTGGCCTTAGATTTTCCTACCAGCGCACCAGTCAGCGAAGCGTCGCATGTGCGCTTGTGCAGCGGTTGTGCGGAGCGACCTGGACTTGGAGCTAGATACAGTGTACAAACTAACAAACTAAAGAAAGGCACATTCTTCCATTCACAAACGTGTCGTGGCTTAGTTTCAACTGAGTGAACGAATTGCGACGACCCCTCGGCAGCCAGCAGACTATACGCTGTACCATAAATGCTGGGCTGACTGACTTTGTCGGAAGGCCAGCGAGCCGTGCAGTAGCGCAGTCAAGCCAAGTCAACTCCTCCTGACGTCACACAAAAACGCCACAGAAAATGGGCGAGGATGCAGAGAGGAGAACAGCATTTTCGAATTGATTTTTCTACTAAATACGCGTAAATGCACTCAGATGGTCGAAACATGGCCGGTCGACTCCGGACTACAATTTGCGCTAGTAATCCTGCAATGTTTACAAATCACTTCAGTGTCCCTTTAAAAGGCCAACTGCACTCAAATTTTTCTTTGTCCAAATTTGATCCAAATCAGTAGTCTAAGCCTTTAAAATCACCATGGCGAAATCCTAAGCTTCGTAATTACAGAGCACGCTAGGCACCGTCGTTCAAAATAGCCCCGCACAGACGACGTTTGCACCTGGCGGAGAGTCGCCGAAACAAGTTCCGAGTGGCCTGTGACAGAGGTTGGGGAACCTGTCCCGTGGAGCTCGCACTTCTCCGGCGACTTGCACGGCGCTGCGCCGTGCGCAGGGGTGCGTTCACCCGGGGTTTCTCTGCTACACCAGTGCTCTGTACCGCCGTCGCCATCGCATGTTTAAAACTAACAGCATAGGTAGCAATATCTCCCATTTTTTTTCAGTGAACGTTTTGCAGTTGGCAAAACTTTTTTACTTGAAAATAATATTTTTACTAAAAGAAAAATAGCGCGAAATGCGCACTTGCCTTTCTTTTGTCATTCCCATTGCATCACAGAAAAAAAAAAAAGATATAAATTCTTGACCACTTGCACTTCCGCGTCCAATATTTGCCATATTGGGCGTGCCCAACGCCACCTCCATCCTTTTGACCTTTACCAAAGTTTGACGACCTAACTAGAGTTGTAAACGCGGGTATAAACATTTGTGCGACTTTTGCCTCGCTCGCTAAGTGAACCAAAATCAGCCTATCTCGCAGTAACAAAGACATCAGCACAAATATTGGCCGTCGTCTTCGCGAAGTGCGAAAGCTAACGAAGCTGCTCCTGTCCTAAACAATGTACTAGATTTTTGTTCAATTCCCAAGTGAAGGATTCACTTTGGCAGAGCATTAGATTTAGTCTAATTGAAAGCAAAATGTTTTCAAGAGCACACATGTCTCTGGTGAAAGTAGAAAGCAGCGGTAGATAGGTTACTTTTCCGTGTTTTAGTGCATCATTTAGATATGGAAGCTGGCTTAGTTTCAGACCACTTTTATGATTCGATTCTCGATGTGCAGCAAGGCGAAAAATACTGGGCCGAAATTCACTAAGCTGTTTTTACGTAATATATAGTAGAAATAGTGATTGTTCTCTCCAAAGAGAGCGATGTGATAGCTGAGGCGTCGGCTAACGAAAGATGCTTTCCGATATCGTATGAGCTACAGTCGAACACGGATATATCGAACTCCAAGGGGATCGCGAAATAGTTCGATATATGAAAAATTCGATATAAAAAATATGGGCTCTGAGACCTCACCTGTGGCGGACGACCACTTACCGATCGGTGCAATCAAGAATGACAACTAAGTCCACACAAACGACGCAACAGGATGCTTTATTTGCGTGAAAAGAAATCGCTGATCTTGGCCTGCTTCTTCGTCCTGTATATGGAATTAAACACGCTGGCCTCGATCTTCTTGAGGATATCCAGGTGCGACATCCCCGTTCCCTCCATGTCGCCGCAACTACGTCGAATGAAGCGGAACGCAGCCTCCAGTTCACCGGTGGAGTACGATCGTGTGGCTTCATCCGCGTCCGGATGATTTTCGCCACCCGAGCTATGAGCCTGGGTTCCTGCAACCGCAGCTACGATATCCTCGTCACCGGCGCTCGGAACAGCCTAAACATTCCTGTCAGCGTTCGCGAAGTTGCCGGTAGACACTCCGGCTGGAACAGCAGCCGGCAAAACGGACGACAGCTCGCGAAAGGTGTCCTCCATGCCCTCTTCGTCGTCATCGCCGTCTTCGCAAACTTCTTAAAATTCAGACGTCACGAAGCCTGCCTTCCGGAAGCAGTTGGCCACGCTCTGCTTTACGCTGTTTCAGGCACCCGCCATCATGTGTATGGCCCCCAGCTGGTCAACTTTAAGCTAGGTGCCCACGCGGAGGTTCATCAAAAGCCTACCGAGGAGTCGCCTCCTGTATCCAACGTTGAACGACTTAGCCAAGCGGTCGAGCGGCTGCAGCCTGGCTATTGTGTTTGGAGGCAGAAACTTGAGCTCGATGTTGTCGAGCTCGCAGATGGTTTGGTTGGCCGAGCAGTTATCCATGAGAAAGCAAGCGTGACGCTCCGAGGCCCGGGCTTCTGTGCCTGTAGGGTTTCGGCAAAGGCACTAAGCGACTGCGGAAAGCGGGGGGTGCAGCGACCGCCGAAGAGCACCTTCCAGCTCGCGCGGCGTTCGATATACCCAATGTCGAGAAAAATACCGTTCGATATAAACGTACGAATTCCTATACTTATACACAGAATTTTCAAGGGGATAATTCATGAGTTCGATATAGACAATAATTCGATATACCCGTGTTCGATATAACCGTGTTCGACTGTAGTAGCTTTGTAAATCAGGGCTCACTTTTGTACTCGCAATGCCAAGGATTGCTACTCCGACAGTTATTCTGATGGAAAAAAAAATTACTGACGGACGGTCTATTTCATCTTGACTGATAGCAGCGCGGTGCCGGAATTGCGCTTAACTCAATTATCCCGGGCAAAAGTTAGTGGAAGTTCTTTTGTGGAAATAACAGTGCGAAACGGGACGCTACGATGCGCATTTGAAGGCGGCTCTGAGCGGCCGCCGGTTCTGGCGCTGCCACGTCCGTTCCATCACGTACGTCACGTCCGGCCGCCGGTAATGGCCGCCTTTTCTATTCAGTTTCGGTTCCGAAAACGCCAATGTCGCGAGCCGTTTGCGACGCGCGCGTTGATGTTTGAAACACAGTATTTTGCATTTCGCACCCTTTTTATGTGTACTATTACGTGGCATTATTTTTACGTTGTCGAAAATTTGAGTGCAGTTGGCCTTTAAGTTCGCTGCGGTTTTATCCATGGTTTATCCATGAAAGACCTTCAGCAGTGCACAACCCCTCTCCAAAAGCTCGTGCATACCGTGTTTCCACGTGTATAACCCGCACCAAAAATGCGAAAATTTTAGTAAAAAAGTAGGGGTGCGGATAATATGCGGGGTTTTTTCCTTTAGTGCAGGTTCACGGCAATGTGCGTTGTGCAATGAAGCTCCTACGCAGTAACACTGACTAAGCCTTCCAAGGCAGCGATTGCGCACAACATACAAGGACAAGAAAAAAAACAAGGACAAGTGCACTCTAACAACTGAATTTTATTAGTGAATTGTGACTTTCGCCTTGCAGTCAGTGTATTCTGCTTGCTAAATATACGCTTTTCCTATCTCCAAAATATGTCACATGTTGCTTGAGCAGTAGCTTTGGTGCAGCCTTTCATGTACCAAATGTGCGGGCAATACGCGAGGATCTTTTTTCCTGATCCGGCGGCCTGAAAGTGGGGGTGCGGATTATATGCAGGGGTGGGTTATACGCGCGAAAATACGGTACATGAATGCACTGACTCCATTATGCAGACCCGAAAAGAAGAATGCAACCCTGTGGGTGCTGGGGATCAGATCACCATCCTTGCTGTTTGCAAAGTTTGAATCGCACATGAGCTTGTGTTCTGTCTTGTAATCATGTTGTATTCCCTCCACTGTAATGCCTTATGGTGCTGTGGGTATCAAATAAACAAACAAACCATGACAACACTTCTGTGACAACAAAAGGGGTTTCCTACAAAAAATTTTACTATCTAATATAGGGTCCGAGAGACAGAGGAAGGATTCCTCATGACTTGCGTGTTTCCCCATAAAATGGAATGGCAATGCCAAAAAAAAAGTGCCTCTGACGCTCCACACCCTTGATTAGACAAGCTAGCGCATGGTATCGGGCCAATCGCTAGCTAAATAGATATGGATGGTCATCATATTGTGTCAACAAAGAAAACTGCCCCAGACCTATGTTCACAAAACACATACCCACGCTAAGACAGACCAAGAACAGAAGGAACCTGCACACATGCATTAAAGGCACCCTGCAACTCTTTCAATAAGCGCTTTCACTCTTTCCTTCGCTCCTGGAACGGAGCGGCAAGGCGTGATTTGCTCGTTGCACTAGATACATCTTCCATTTCTGCTTTCTTTTTTTGTGGCTTTATTTTTACAGTTGCTATCGAAAAGCGTTCATTGCTGCAACTGAAGGAAAACCGGCCAACAGCCGCTACTAGCCTTAGTAACGTAATTCGAGCGGTCGAAGAACGTCAAGACCGGGAAAGAGAAAAATTGTTTGAGCGAGTTTACAAGTTATCTGATGGGCATAGAGCAGCAATTTTTGGCTGAGATACTTTGCGACCCCCTAATCCAAATACTGGGTGCGTTGGGTGACAGCGTTCTGCAAGATTTAAAAAAAAGTTGAAAATAGTGTTGCAGGGTTGCTATAAAAGTGCAGCTTAGTTGGCTTGCTTCCCAGTTTCAATTCTTTCTTGGCGTAATAGCACACCCGTGGTGACTTTCTCCGGAACAAGTCTACGGCTGTTCCTTGCTTTTCAGCATAACTGCCAAGGTGCCATCTTTACCAAGCAGAGTTGGATGCGGAGGTGATTTTTGGCAATGCTAAAGGACTAGCTGCTGGACTGGGCAAGAACGAAACGGAACACTGGCTCCACACTGAAATTTTTAAAGACAACAGTCTTTCTTGGACTGCTTCAACGCGGAAATTTTGGTCTGCCTGTCTGTCTGTCCCTCAACTGAGCCGCCTGGCCAAAGTTAAGGCAGATGCTAAACAATAGGTTTATGCACCCACAGCCAAATTTAAACATCTAATTCGGGTGGCAATGCCCATAATTCTCAACACTGTTGAGCCCAAAACAAAATATTACGCATATCTGAGGCAAGACACCAATACATACCGTATTTATTCGAATATAGGTCGACCTTTTTTTTCCGAAAATGTGCTTAAAAATTGAGGGTCGACCTATAATCGTGACCGAAGAACCTCGACCTATAGTCGTGATCAAAAATGGCGAGCGCACCGAGCGATCCGTTTCTTCGTCGCGCCCGGCGCTCCTCAATTTGAGGCGGCAGCGCGGAGCGTCTAGAACAAAGACAGGCAAAAAATAAAGGAAAAATAACAAAACAATCAGCGTAAGAAAACCACCCACAGTCACTGCCGGCATTACCTGCGGCCGAACCGGACACGAGCGAGCTGACGTACTGGCTAGAGAGCCAGATTGGCTTGGCTTGGTGTCTTCGGAGCCGCGGTAGCGGCTAGCGCGAGGTGGGGGTAAAGGTGACTTTCGCCACCTAGCGTAGCCGCGTAGCCACCTCGTGAACGGAACGGCGTTGCCTGCTTCGCTCGCTGTCTCTACTATCTCCCGTTCTCCGTTTCATGCGCTTTCTTTGTGCTTGCTTCGTTGGGATTTCCGCAGATAACGTTTTTCTCGTACGCATTTCGCGATGTCACGTCGGACTTTAACTCTTTCGCTACCGCAGAAAATTGACCAATTTTGGGGGGTCCAAGAAAACATTTTTTTTTCTGCTAAAAAATTATTTAGGCACTAATTGCAGGAGCACAAAATGCAGATTATTTAACGGCCTTTCCAATAACACCAGTTTTTAAAGGTTTTCATATATCATAGTTGTGAAAAAAAATATCAAAATCAAAAGTTTTGCCAAGTTGTCGAAAAAAATGATAAAAAAGGAGTTGTGTATATCAAACCACCGGTAGTAGAAAAAAATTAGAATATACATTTTGCAGGGAAACATTTAAAAAACACACCCTAAAAAAAATGTCGACTTGCGCGGAACAGTTTTTCAGATATAAAAAAAAAATGTTAGCACGCACGGTGCTCGTGTCATGCGGTGAAGCCCAACCTCTAATTCAAACTGTGCAATTTTGGGTGGTTCCTTGGAATAAATCTGGCGGTTTGACGTTATCAGAGGCACCAATTTGCCCCCACATAACGTAAAAACATCTTGTCAATGGCTGACTTTGCATTTACAGCGAGCACAATATTTGGGACACGCACGCGATGCAGAAAAAAACATGCATGAAGTTGAAAACGGAACGCCGTGGCTGATGTTTGTTGTCGTTCACGGTCAGTTATCTCTCAAAACATAAAGCTGAGCTTTATTATCATCTTCTTACTCGCAATTGTAGCCTTGCTCGCAAAAATGAGGTACGATGAGCTAGAATCGTCCCCTGCGATCTTTGGCCGAGTAGCAGTCGCGCGCTAAAAAAGATCAGCACAACGAGCCTCCTCTATTGCAGCGCCACCTAACATTTTTCAAATGAAACAGTACAAAAACTTATCAGAGACTCCGTCCGAATAGACAGTTCAACTAAGCAGCAACATTAGACACCCGGATATACCCTCGCATGAAAACGAAACTGGAAGGCGAACAGCTGGCAGTGTAAGGCCGGTTTGAAGCGCTGTCCTCGGCGGAACAGATATCTGGCGACTGGGTGTGACCTTTTGACTTGCATCTGAAGTTCTTATCGCAGAAATCGGGTTAGGGTGGGGGGAAACGAGGAGCGGCGTGCTTTGTTCGAGGATCAGTCGCGGACGCTTCAGGCGCCATGGCAGTTAGCCTTGAAGTTGGGTAACTGCGTAGTTGCGCTAAATATGAATTTCGCGATGCAGAAACGAAACCGAAACTGTTGTAAACTGTTTGGGAATGGTCCTGGGGTAAGTAGAACTACCAGAGTACTTAGGACAACTTGCGCAAAGGCGATAAAACTGCCTAAAATCATAAAGTAGCTTTGCAACCAGGCACTGCTTGACATTTTCAGCCGATTTCTGGGATTATTACTGTCAGAGCGTGAACCTGACGATTGAAAATCGTTTGCTAGTTCCCCATTCACGCCCTGATAGCAAAAAACAAGCGCTGGTGCAGAGTAATTACGAGTTGCACGCATTCTTCGTTGGTAGCCTTGAGGCGCGATGACCACGCCCCTTTTCCACAACCAGGTGATTCAAAAGCGTGTCAAAAATCACGTTTCCGTTGCAAAAATGAAAACAAAACTGATTTTGAAAGGCCATTTTCTGATCTAACTCCGAACAGCTTTACTTGTTCGAGAAACGCCTGGAACGCTATGAAAAAGCGCTCCCAAAAGTATCGATCAAATTGATCGATTTTGATAGGCGCGGTAGCGAAAGAGTTAAGCGGCGGGTGATCCTGTTTGCTGAGAACTTGAACAACTGCGCCGCTCAGCGAGAGTTAGACGTTAATGAAAAGCTGATCAGGGGATGGCGGAAACAGCGGGACGAACTTTTTGCTTGTAGGGGACTGCGTCGTGCGTTTCGTGGCCCTACAATTGGGAGGCACGATGCTCTCGAGAAAAAACTCCGGCTGCACGTGGAAGAGGAGCGTGCGATATTCAGACCAAAGCTCAATAGTTAGTGCTGCGAGGCAGGATTGGCCGTTCAGCTGGTTCAGCCTTCAAAGCCAGTAGGGGCGGGGGTGGGTAATGAACTGCGGTGCATGCGGCGCAAGTTCCGACGACGACGCAGTGTGTGGCTCCGACCAGTGAGGTGACCGCGTTGTAAATAAATGGGAGTTTTAAAAAGTTTCCCAAGTTTTTTCTTAAAAGTATGGGTCGACCTATAATCGAATATATTTTTTTTTTTTCGGCGACTTCAATTTTTAGGGGGTCGACCTATATTCGTGCTCGACCTATTTTCGAATAAATACGGTAAGTGATATCCGCAGTGTTCCTTTATAAAAATACACGGGCAGTTGATTTAATGATAAATACACCCAGAAAAATAAAAAAAGCGGTTGCCCGCAGTTTTCCTAGTGGCATTTTAAGAAATTCAATGGCAACATTAACAAAAGGTTTTTACGCTCCTTGTAAAATGCTACCTGCTACAGCTTTTGCACATACTTTTAACACTAATCTTAAACACATGCTCTCCTCTTGTTTCACGTTTAACTGCTACCATCGTTAGTTCAAGCGTTCAGCAACTTGCAGATACCGTATTTACTCGCGTAATGAACCCTCCCCCCACTTGTCTTCTTGAGAATTCACTTTTGTGTCACTTTGAATAAAAAATGCAGCAGGAATATGTTTCTATCTCAGCATGGTTGCTGATCCCTTAGACCATCACAGTAACTTGATATCACGCCACAGTACGCCCAGAAATGCTAAAAACGCATTCCAACAAAAAGAAATCTCAACCGTAGCAAGAGACGTGAGCGCGAGTGCCGTGGCTCACAATTTAAAAATTGCGCGCTTGCGGAGCGCCACCTGCTGAACGCAAAACAAACCTTCTTGCGCTGTAAAAACGTTCCTGCGTGCGAACAAAGCACAAAACGTACTCCGTACTCGTTCCTTGCTCTTTGTTGTTATGGCTGGCTCTGGCGGCGTGCGAACAAAGCACTAAAACGTACTCCGCACTCCCTTGCCCTTGAGGTTGCGCGACTTCGACATTACGCTTGTGGTTTTGTTGTTCAGCTGTGTTCTGACCTTTTTTTTTTTTTGTGTATGTGTTTCTAGTGCGCAACGGCCAGTACATGAGCTACACAGCTAGATTTTGGTGGAGCATGCGTTGATGCAAATGGAAACCGTGCGGCTGGGCGGCACTTCAGTGTACGCTACGGGCGAAAATGAGGTTTTTGGGCGACGAACAGGGATCGCCGTGTGTTTCGTGGGTCCAAAGAAGGAAAGTTTCCCGGTGTTGGAATAGAAGTTTTGGAGTACCTTGCTGCCACGCAAGACGGTGCGCTGTAGGCCGACAACAAATGTGAGGCAGCAAGCGACTTTAGTAAGGAGGACAGCTCCATGGCGAGTAGGGGCCCACTAGCATGTTGCGGATAAAAAAGAAATTTGATTACATAATTACGTACGTGTTTTTACGAAAATGGCAAGGCTCTGACAGTGCTTCTCTTAGCAACTTTATTGTATGAAATTTCAACCTTTAAAACTGTTGAAATTTTTTCACGCGTAATAACCCTTCCCCCCCAAATTCAAGCCAAATTTTTTAGAAAAAGTGGGTTCATTACGGGAGTAAATACGGTATGTCGCCACAGAATGGGTGCAGTGGGATGCACCAGAAGTAACTGAATGCAAACCGACACAAAGCCCCAGAATCCCCTAATCTGACAGCCTGCAAAGAAGTTGACCCCGATTGGCTGGCGAGACGAACAAGAGCCAAACGGGGACGACCGAATGGCTTGCCAATACGATTAAGGGGGGACACTGGTCTTAAAACACCCTCTTTTAATTTTCTAGTGAACTTTGCGAAACTTGTCAGTCTTGCTGCTTTTCTCCCACTGATTTGAGATATGCCATTATTTTCTCAGTAGGTCAATTAGTTCCCAAGATAATTAGCACTAATTAGCCATTTTTATTCAAGCAATAGACAAAACAGTGTTGGTCATAAAACTGTAATCTTTATATTTTCCAATACCATGAACCCTGGTGAGTGCAATTTGATGCATCGCTTGGAACTAATTTTACAGCTCATTAAACTTTGGTAGCACCAGTGGCAAGGAGCCATTTTGAGTGCCCATTTCAAACACCAAAGTTTAACGAGCTGTAAAATTAGTTCCAAGCGGTGCATCAAAAAACTGCTTCGATTATTGCACTCACCAGGGTTCATGGTATCGGAAAATATAAAGATTACAGTTTTATGACCAACACTGTTTTGTCTATTGCTTGACTAAAAATGGCTAATTAGTGCTAATTATCTTGGAACTAATTGACCTACTGAGAAAATAATGGCATATCTGAAATCAGTGGGAGAAAAGCAGCAAGACTGACAAGTTTCACAAAGTTCACTAGAAAATTAAAAGAGGCTGTTTTAAGACCAGTGTCCCCCCTTAACCAATAAGGCATAACTTTAATCATAACAACCAATAAAGCCACTGAATCCTCGTCTTCTCAGCAATGCAAAGAATGCAACCCAGAGGCAAGGAAAGACAACATGCTCAGTTCGATGGGGTGCTGACCGTGGGTTCGGTGGGTGACCACTGGATGTCCTCGACCGAAGCCGTGTGCGCTGTGTACGGCCGCTGGTCAACATGCCAACTGCTTTCCTGGGGCTTCCACAGGTGGATGCTCTTGAGGCAGTCGCCGGTCGCCAGCACACCTGTAAACACGGCAGCCACACCTCAAGACCACCAACGTACAAAACACTTCAAATGAAATGGGTAAAAAGCGCTTTGCAGGCAAGAACCTAGCAATACTTATCAAAGACTCCATCACAGCTGCATCCTGTCTGCATCTGTTTAAGAGCAAAGCTCTTTAGCAAATCACAACTTTTCGTGTCTGCAGTTAAAAATACCAAGAAACTGCCGAGCACGCGCACGTGAGTGCGGGCCTCGCGGCGACTGCCCAGCGTCCCCGGCGCACGTTTGTCAAGCCAAGCATGCCGACTTAGAAAATTGGCCAAGATTAGCCAAAAATACTGCAGCGTTCGCCGTATTCACGGCAACACTCGCTTGGAACGAGAAAGACACGTAATAGCGTACGCCCCTCCAAGGTGATGTTCAATGATTATCAACGCAGAAATTTGGGCTAGTCGGTGATACGACTTCGACATGGTAAGAGGTGCCCTGGACGGGGACACAAGAAAAGACAGTGACACGGGACGAGCGCTAATTAGTGCTCGTCCCGTGTCACCGTCTTTTTTTGTGTCCCCGTCCAGTGCGCCTTTTACCAAGTCAAAAATGATTATCACATCCAAAAAATGAAAGGAGCTCACCGTTAGAGCAACAAAGGTGGAGTAAAGGCCGTTGTGGCAGTGAAAAAGCAAATCGGCTGCAATCGTGAGATCAAACCGTCGTTATAACTGCGTACACATTCGCTACCTTCAAGTCTTGCGCATTAGGGTGAGCTTGCTTCAGCTTGCTTCATTTGTTTTCCTTTTGCTTTTCAGCCTTTCGGTGCAAATGACTGGCAGCACTTTCTCCATGCCCCAGATTTCCTGTAATTAGAGTTCTTGCTGGCTCGTGTGCCCCTATTTTTCTCACGTACTGTTACATTTACTGGTCAGACTACAACGTCGAACCTCAATATAACAAAGTAGTACTTTCCGGAAAAAAAGAACTTCATTTTATCGCGAAGTTCGTTGCACCGAGGTGACGCAAATGATGTCATCGTGAAGACACTAATTTTCTACATTATTTTAAACGAAACAATAAACAAATTGGCCAGCGAGCGTGGTATAGTAAAGTTATCTCGAAATCTCGACTGATGGTTCGAGGTAAATGATGCCGCAAACCTCACACGATGCTAGAGCAACTACCACGAGGCGGGCGTATTTATCGAATACGTGAAAAGGAAACCCAGTGGCAGTCCATTTGTGTCAAGCAACTCTGGGACTGGTCACATGCTCTTGCGGGCTAATGGGAACATGACTCACAGGCAGGAGGAAGACGAGGTCACTTCAAAATGGCGGAACTAGTTATGTTGGCGCTGTCGCTTTGTGCCCTGTGTACGCTGATCGGTAAATAATGATTGACTGTAAGGTTTAACGCGCCGACGCAACGCAGGCGGTGAGGCGCGCCGTAGTGGAGGGCTCCGGGTTAATTTTGACCACCCGGGGATCTTTAATGTGCGCCGAAATCTCGTACACACGGGCGTTTCTGCTTTTCGCCTCCATCAGAAAAGCGGCCGCTGCGGCTGGGAACCGAACCCGCGACCTCGTGTTCAGAAGCGCAACGCCTCAGCCACTGAGCCACCGCGGCGGGTCACGATCGGCATATCAATACCGGCCGTTGACCGCCTGATTACTGCTGGGTTGCTTAAAGGAGCCATGAAGAGAAAATGCAAGTTGGTTTTACTCGAAAGATTTCGTGTTTTATAGTGCCCCCAGCGCTTGTCCGGATACAAACGGTGCTTTATTCACTGAGAAATTAAACAATTTAGGTTAAAATTTTGATTTTCCCGCTCAATCGTGCGTTTTCGTGGTCCCAAATGACATCACAGGAACCGACCGCTCTGCAGCCTAGAGTACCTTCATTCACGCATCTGCCGTACAGGGTAGAGACATGCATACGCTGGCGCCGCCATTTTCGGTTGCTCGCTCGCCGCCGAAGCAAGTCATTGTGTCAAAACCGCAGTAAAATTATCGCCGCAACGCGGTTTACTGAAGAAGTTTGAATCATATTGTCTGTTTCGCATTGCTAGGTCTCGTGGGAAACGAAAAGAATAACGCGTTGAGCCCGTTGGCCCAATTGCGGCGGCACGGGACCGTTCAAAGGTTGTCTCCACCTTGTACAGCGGTGTTGATTTGTTCCCGCGTTTCTTTACGTTCCGTAACCTAGATGGCGCCACCATACCGTGGCAAGCGTTTAGTTTGTTTTTGCCCGCATTTAAACCTGGCTTGTTTTTGTTCTGGGAGAAAATATTCGTTCCCTGAAACAGTGCTCGCTCGACAAATGGGGTCACGTAAGACACCGTTGCTTGCGTCAATCGGCCAGTGTCGTCTGAGACAACCCCAAGCCCCGTAGTGCTGTGCAGCTAAACCAAGCGTGCTGTGTGCAGTACGAACAGCAGAACGCATCAGTACTTCTATGTTTACATGTGCTTTCGTAACTTCCACTGTTTGTCCCATCATTCTTATTGCTTTGTAAAGAATGTGCCCTAAATTTAAGCGCAAATCGCTCGTTCGTCTAGTTTGTAAGCTCTACCTAATTTGCGTCTGCTTCTGCCAGCCTCCGCCAATCGCAGAGCTTAGCTCATGTGACATCATAGGTTCTGTTGCGGGAAATGAGCTGGTGGGTCGCATGACCATTCCCGTTTTTCCTAATTATGTAGCTTATTTGAGCGAAGTTTACGTTAAAAGTGGTGTCAGTATGATTCTAACGAGACAATCTTTTGAATGAACCAAACTTGTGTTTTCTCTTCATGGCTCCTTTAAAGCACTGCGCTAGGCCTGCAGTACGCTTGCGGCGCTTATTGGTATTGTGTGAAGGCTGCAACTTCATCAAAAGTTAATAGACCAGATAAAGGGGAAATCCCTAAGGAGGAGTATGTTTCTGCGAAGGGAAGTTTGACATCCGCCTCAATGGTCCAGTGTTTGAATCCTGGACCAGGATGAATTTTTCTTCAACTGCGAAGTTTCTGAGAAAGTTGTATAGGTGGTATTCAATGAAAAGTTTAGCGGGCGATTTCTCCGCCTGGCAACACTGAAAACCGCATGTCGGTGGCCACCGTGCCAGCGCATGCGCTTTGCGCCCGCATCTCGAAGGAAAAAAAAAACACCAGCGTACATCGTCTGCTGCGTTTCAGCCCGATTATCGGTAGTGGCGTCAACAGATATACAGTTGAACCCCTTTATAAGACACATGTACCGGGGACCAGTTTATGTCTCTTCTACGAGATGTCTCTTATAAGCAAAAAAAACCATGTTTTCACTTACTAATCAGACCCTAGTACAATGTGGGCACCGTATGACTAAAATAAGATCAAAAGAATGCTACAGCATGTTGCAAAAGATTCATTATAATTTATGCTTGGCCCCCAGAATTTATGAAACAGTTCTGAATCTTTGTTTGCTTCATGACTGTATTTACACTGTTTTTTACAACCGATTCTGCAAGCTTTTTTTCATTTCACTGTTTGCGGAACACGAATCGTAGATGTTGAGTTCACAAGCCTGATGAATAGCCAGAGCGCACAGCTTCTTCCACTGTGTGCTCAGGCTATTCATTACGCTTGCAGGACTCAACATCTGCAATGCTTCTTGATTGGCAGCTACGCGAGTGGGAGAGCCCGCACGTGCAGTCATGCTCCAGCGTGGGAGAAGTCAAGTTTAACGTGTTGCAAAATGACCAAAAATAGCTAAATCAAAAACATTTTTCCAACGTTGTATTCTTTAGTCATTTGTCTGCCTAGCCACGGTGTAATCGCCATTCTCTGTGAAGTGGTTATATTGTAATTGCAACCCAAAATAATGGCAATTAATCATTAATTTTCTCAAAAAATAATCAGCTTGCAAAACATCTAATTGCAGGTTTGAAATCAGCACAAAGAACTCTATAATGCTGTGCAGTCTCATTAAAATCGGTCAGTAAATTAAAAAAATAGCTTTAAGACCAGTCCGCCTTCTTAATTTACATGACGATGATGAGTGGATTTTAATTGCGCGAGGCCAACTAAGGACAAGGAGTGCCAGTTTAATTTTAATTCAATTTACAGAACTGTTTCATTTACACAGCGCAAGCATAAATTATTCACCACAAATTAGGGCTGCTGACGAGTGTCTATTATGGCACAAGGTCCGTGCAAGCACAAATCTGCTCTTCAAAAGTGTCAGCTACTGCACAAGGCTTCTCGAAGCACACATCCCTTACTTTTTTTAAAGAGCGTATTCTTTCTTGTAGGAAACTGGCTTCCGCTAGTGATTCTCTAAGCAGCCATCACTTGTTCTCTTCTAGCTCTTTTACAAGAGCAGCCACTCTTTTTTTGTTCTTCTGCACATCTAACACCATCTGTCTTTCTGTCTACTTTTTCTGGAATTCCTCTTTAAACACCCTGTAGGAATTGCAAAGCTTCTTCACCACCTTTTCAGTAATTTCAGCTTTGTTCACACCGCCTGTTGCCAACACAGCATCGGGTTTGCCTCCAATTCAGAAGTCCAGAAATTTATTTGAAGCTTTCTTTGCTTGGTTCATGCAAAATCTTTGTCTGGTGTCCTTTGAATTTTTCCTTTTTGCCTCAACGAGATTTTCTGATCACAGGACATAGCCTACTGTTGATCGGCTTGTAACCTAGAGCAAATTTAACACCCCGAATACGGTTGCCCTTACCACAACACGAGCGACCAAAGCGCGTTGAACCACGAAGAAAACACACAACTTCGCTGCAGTTGAAAGAATCCTTCCTTAGAATCACACTCACACCAATCTTAACGCAAACTTCGATCAAATGGGTTACATAATGAGGAAAACAGAAGAAACGGTCGTGAATTAACAGCTACTTTGTAGGGGCACTTAAGACGCCACGAACACAAAGTACAGGTTTGGTTTATTCAAAAAACTGCTTCATCCCAATAACAATGGTACCGATTTCATTGTGAACTCCAAAGAATAATTTGATTTTGAGGTATATGACTTCGTGGGATTTCGTTTGTGTGATTGGCAGCACCCAATCAAACCCACGGCCAGGACACGTGACTGCGACTGGAGTGTTGCGCTTCACTTGATCACATCAACTGAATGCAAGATTGCCTTTAACAGACTTATAACTCTGTTCTTAGTAGTTCCGCGATTATATCACTGCTGACATCCGTAGCCTGAAATGAAAAAGTTTTCACGACTGTGGATTTCTGTTTCGGTTAAAAAAAAAAAAAAAAAAAGGAAAAGGACTTTCTAGCCAGGAATGACATCTAGTGAATAACCAAAAACCAAGTTTTTTTTTTTTTTTTCCGTTCAACAAAGTTCTATTTTGTCTTCATGGCCTGTTTAATTAACATGCAGTTTGAAGTTAAGTGGCAAGAGAGCCATTTCCGCATTCTTTTTACTACGTACTCCTTCGACCCACAACAGCAACGGCACCAGCACGACACCCTGCACAACTGAGTGAGGGAAGAATGGGAAAGGGGCAGTGGAAGAAGCCCGCCTTACCCGGCTTGGTGGGCGACCAGTCGACGGCGTACCCCTCGGCCAGGTGCCCCCCAAAGTTGAAGAGCGGCTTGGGCGCCTCGTGGTTGCGTACGTAGGAGGACATGGCCGACGGGTGGTCGAGGACGTGCAGGGGCTTGGCCAGGTCCCACAGGTACACCCGTCGGTTCTCCGACCACGACGCCGCCAGCGTCCGCTCGCCCACTTTCGCCACCTGCCATTATCACAGTGGCAGAACGAAAAAGGGTCTCGTGGTTTTGTACAGGCTTCAGTGACACGAGTGTGGGATCACTGATATCAGACCCATGGCTGTGGGTTTGGGCGAGTTGGTAATGCATGCTGTACTTCAATCGCCCAAAAAACAGACAAAGACTGAAGCGAGACGACACGACAGAGCGCGCGACGACACGACACAGAGCGCTCTGGGTCATGTCTCACTTCAGTCTTGTCCATTTTTTGGGCCATTGAAGTACATCAGACCCGTGGCTGTTACAACACAATTCTAAGGAAAGCTACTGTGCTAGGTTTTTATGGCACAGCCCTCTTGCGCCGTGACAAAAAGACCGCAGCTCACGCTGCGCCCAAATTGCACATTTGGGAGTATAGTAATTGCCAGTGCACTTTTTAATGTGCTTTAAAAGATTGCGAGGCACTCATTGATACAGTTCTTGAATATTCCCTGAGAAGGCTGATTTGGTCGCTTATGACTTGGAAAGAGCAGGAACGAAAGCAAATTACTTTAGGCATTCAGTATCAAGAAAGCTGGTCAGAATGCATGTCTGGTTCCTTCCTGGCCTTTACTGACAAGAATTAGGTTTTTTCAGCCGCCAGAAAATGAAGTCTTGTATGCATGTTAAGCCTTTGTTTGGTTTATGTTTTCATTTTGTGGTTTGTAATGAAAAGTACTGTTGATGTGGTGGCTGTTCATGCATAGTTCACTTGTGTGGGAGGAGGCAACTTGTTCCAAATAAATCACTTGAGATGAGAGTCCAGCATTGTCCCGTTGCATTTTTCTAGTCCTTTCTTGTTTTTTTTTTTTGTTTTGCTGGCTTTTTTTAGCTTTAGGAATGAACCAAATGGCCCAACTTTAAGCCCTTTTTAACAAAATGTTGTCGTGCTACTAACCGAAAATTATAAAGTACCCTTTTTAATATTACCCATTCTCACTACAACATCTAAGAACACATTGAGTAGTGCAACGAAACACACACCAGAAAGACGACACGGGACAGGCGCTTGTCCCGCATCCTCTTTCTTGTGTGTGTTTTCTGGCGCTACTCAATATGTTCTTAGACCAAAACCAACACGCCCAGCAACAAGTTCTCACTACAACATAGACAGGAGAAACCAGTGTGAGGTGGGGGGATTTATCGGTCAGTAAATGCGAAACACCACGTCAATCACTATCAAAATAAGAAAATGACAAAAACAAAACAAAAACAAAAAAGCACATAACAGATACACAACATCTTTTGGTGACTTTTCTTTAAAATCTGCACTGAAGCCCCATTTTATAGCCTGAGTTATCCGTCCCGCTACCGTCAAAGACCCCGACAAGCAAAACCAGTACCGCTGCATAGCCCGGGTACGAAGCTGGTTGCCCAACTCACCCTGACACGATTGACGCAACCGTTGTGCGGAATGAGTGCCGTCTCCAACTCCGGCTTGGCATCCTCATCGTCGCTGTCCGAGCTGTCCTCGTCATCGCCCGCATCCTTCTTTGCCGCCTCTCTGTTGCGGCTCAGGTTGCTGCAAGGACAACACAGCCACGTCACCGGTATACCCAGTCACCAATACGTCACGTGACCAAACACCGTATTCGCACGATTATAATCCGCACCTTATTTATGAAAATACGAGGTTCAGGAATACTGGTGCGTCACAAAGACTCAAAGCTCAAAACCGGAACTGTCAACTCGAAACCGAAATGAAGAGGCTCAATGAATGATGGACGTTTCGTTTGAATGCAAAGCGATCATCTTGGCGGAAACAGAAGGGACCCGGGCAGAGTCCCGTGCATAAAGCATCCCGGAGTCATGTGTTCGCTATAGGCGAAAACAAAGGGACCAAATTTTTAAGTGCAAAGCTTTACAGGAGGGCTTTTGCTGCCCACAGCGTATGCAGATTTATGGTAAAGTAAATTTCTCGCGCAATTGTCAGGCATCTGTTAATGGCATTATTTCGCGTGCGTGGCAGAATCGGCGGCAAGTTTTTTTTTTTTTTTTTTTTTTTTTGTGATTTCGGGTGGGGAATTCTACTACGCGTTATAATCGGGGGGCCCGTTACAATCGCTCAAGCCCGGTACATCCAAACAAGGTCACCAACCATCTGGCTAAAAGTCGTTACGACAGCGGCACGATGATGTTGAGCACAGGGGCCACAAGTTTGTAATCTCGCCACCATCGACATACAGTAATACTTCATTAACTCATATGTGGCAGGTAGGCCAAAAATACTACAAAACGATTACAATACTACAATACTACAAATCTACAAAACGATTACCATCATCATCACCAGCCTATCAACGCCCACTGTAGGGCAAAGGCCTCTCCCATTAATCTCCAATTACCACGGTCCTGTGCTAACTGCGACCAATTCATCCCCGCAAACTTCTTGATCCCATCTGCCCACCCACGGCCGCTCGATGGAAACTAGGTCCGGCCTGCCGAACGCGCCTCTCCGCCGGTGACGGTGTTAGTTTCCCTTTCCGCCGCAGCGTCAGTCGTGGCGCTAATCATCGGTGAAAGATGAGCGGCAGCTGCCGGCTGCGGTCACGGTTTCAATACGGTGTAAGTTGTTCATGACTGCCCCGACGGCCGAAGTCATCCTTATAATTTATAATATTACGCGGTGATAAGTGAGGCGGAAACTCACAATAAAGGCGTCACGGACTAACTAGTATTTCAGAAGTAGGCACAGCGCTACATTTGTTTTCCTTTTAGCGCGCCGCATGCGACGTTAGCAGGTGGCGTATTGCTAACATCGAGCGCAATAGGCGGATTTCTTTCTAAAGACTTTCCCAAGGCTTTCAGGAATAATATTTAGCATGGCAAGCTAGTCTGAGCAACCGCATTTGTTTATTACAAAACAGCTTACAACTTGAGCGTACGTAAAAATTACATGAACGTTTCGTGCTGTGTCGTACATGCCCATTTCTCAATGCGCGTTTGACAAATGTGACTGGATATTTTCACACCTTGCTTTAACTGTGTTTTCAAAGAGAACTGGAATAATCCAATACCTTTTAGGATCCATTGGTCCATTTGCTTTGGAAATATTGTTCGACGGCGCGTTAGGTTACCGGGTACACAAAATTATGGAAGACACACGAATGAAATGGACAGATCGAACGCAACTATGAACTGATTTATTGCAACCAGAACACTATTTACATGGGAACCAAAACACGGAAATGAGTACAGGATGCAGTAGAATGCTGTAAAACTTCGGCAGTCGTTCTTTGATTTACACTAGTTGCACAACGTAATATACAGTTGGAAAATAAATTAAACTGTATTAAATCCATGTGACATCAAAGGTAAATTTAATACAACATTTAAAGAGGGATTTACTGGGTTTGTGAGAAAATATGCAATTCATCTTCGCCTATGGTTCACCAGCAATCAGCTTTACAAGCGGAAAACTTTTGGCGAGAAATGTTTTCCTGAAAGCTTCAGTAGATTCTCTAAAGAGCTATTAACGTCGCCAGCATTTCGCAAAGCTCATGACAGGGTACGGGTCCCTGTTGCTGGCGCACCACATCAGCGGACAGTCTGCGAGGTGTGGGAATACGGTGTTTGAAAGGAGCTTACAAATTTGTCCGCTGTGTCGAACTGCCTGTACAGCGCGATTCCCCTCGAACTTCTTCACTTGTTCACGAAATTCGTCGCAGCATTTTTGCAGTTTTTGTAGTTTTTCGTTTAGTCTGTTTTCTTTCATATTAAGGCGGCGGGCATTTCTCTTGGTGTTATCGAAAAAGCCTGTCAGATCGAACGAAGTCTGGCATTCTCGAGTCTCAAAATTACGTTGGCCGCATGATTGCATGTCCGTGAGAGAGTACAGGATTGGGTCTAACCTCTTTCGGTGAGTGCGGTTGACCTCTTTCTTCATTATCCGTTAGGCCCAGAATTGAACGCTCAATCGTTCCATGTTCTGCAACCATTGTGCTCACTTGCCCTTGATTGCGTACTTGAGATGCCGACGCACACGCCTCGAGCAGCGGCCGAACAAGCGCCCTCCTCCTTTTCGGGCTTTCCGGCAACACGTACGTTGGGTGCGGCGGAAATCTTGACACAGCTGTTGGGAGCAACAACTTGCCCTACAATCCCACCGTGTAGTCATCCTCTTTGAAGTGCAGCGAGCAAACGACCGATCTGGAGCTTGGCTTCCGTTGGCTGCCCTTGTTGATCCCTTGACGGGAGATGTTGTGCAGCCAGGCGTCTCGGAGTCGTTCTTTGGAGGGAACTCGTGGCAGCAGACGCCCAGGGTTTTCGAGGAATTCGACTTGCAGCGCGGCACGCAGCAGTTTTGGGCATTTCATAACGAGGAGCACACTCGCACGATATATTGCACGAGCAGTGCGCGGAATTCGGCGAAACGAATAGCTCAAAGCGCTCACGCGTGCTTCAACAATCCCGCCGCTGCTGCTCTTCGCGCCCAAGCCGGAGTCTGCGCCGATACGTGGCACCCCACCGCGAGTACAAGCGGCAACCGTAAACTTCGCTTCCATGTCCTCGCCCGTCGCCGACGCGCGATGCTGCAAGCCGCATTCATCCTTCCAACCGTGTTGCTTGCCCGCGTTAATTCCGATTCCACCCTCCCGAAGTTAACATGTACAGATTATTAAAACTGGAAGCTGAGCTAATTCGGTTCCGTTCATAATGAAAAATGACAAGCAGCGTAAATGCTATACAACATAGAATCACGCAAAAATACACAAGTTATCACTGCCAAGAAGTTCTTATTAAATCTATTAATATCAAGCGGCCTATGAGACTTCACAGGTAAGATTTCACACATACGGGAAACTCGACCGCACATGCTAAATCGAACCACGATTCAAACGAAATACGGAAAGAAGAAAGCAAACCACAAACACATTACCGATAGTACACAGGTGTTTCCCTCAGGCAAAGCAGCGCATCTACGTACGCCGCGCATCGTACACAGCGCATCTAAGCATTTTATGTCCCTTTTTAACGAGTAAATATCCGGTTTACTAATAAATGTGACCTTCTGCAATTTCTCAGCATTTGGGAACATTTGGCTGGGATTAAAATTACCGTGCCTGAATTCAAACATGAGACTGCCCTGGGGCTGCTGAGCCTGTGTTTGGCAAGGTTAAAACACGGCCGTTTTAGAATTGTCCTTCAGTTAGCAGGGTGCATGGGAGCAGTAATGGAGTTTTATATTCCAACACAAACGCGCTGCTGTGTTTAAAGCGAATTAGCATTGTAACATGCTGCACAGTCATATTCCCGAACATCGCGGAAACTGGGTTGCGGGAGCGGCCGCATCGCACTCGTCTTTTTAAACCGCGAACAAGAATTACCGTCATCAAACAGATGAAATTCTTAGGCATTGAAGATATATCTTTGCCGTAAATTGTGGTGTCATTATTTTCCAGATACGTGTGTTAGAACGCGAGTAAACGACGTTTAAAGGGGCGATGATCGTCGATATTCCGTAGGCGCTCCGAAGCGAGGGCCGCGGAAGCCGTCACCGATGTGTGGCGCCCCCGCCGAAAGTAGCGGCGCGTGAATGGGCAGGCCGGACCTAGTTTCCATCGAGCGGCCGTGGCCCACCTAACGTTCTGCCGCCCCCTGCCATGCTTGCCTTCTCTAGGGATCCACTCTGTTACCCTTAATGACCAACGGTTGTCTTGCCTTCGCATTACATGCCCCGCCCACGTCCGTTTTTTCTTCTTAATTTCTACTAATATGTCCTTCACACGCATTTGTTCCCTGACCCACTCCGCTCTCTTCTTGTCCCTTAATGTTACACTTATCATCATCCATTCCATTGCTCGGTGAGTCGTCCTCAATTTAAGCTGAACCCTCTTAGTGAGCCTTCAAGTTTTCTGCCCCGTAGGCGAGTACCGGTAAGATGCAGCTGTCATACACTTTCTTCTTCGGGGACAATGGTAGGCTGCCATTCATTATCTGAGAATGCCTTCCGAATGCACTGCACCCGGATGCGCAAAATGATAATTACATCATAATCGGTTACAGCAAGGCTGAGAATGCAAGTTTGGTAGGTTTAACACTGGTTTTTGACCACAACTAGATCTGAAGGGTCTTAGTGTATTGTAAAACTGCATTAGTGCGTACACGTTTGGGCAGTAATTTATGGTACTACCCGAACTACAGCTTGACATGGTTCGTATTAACTAACTACTTTTTGCAGTGCAGTTGAACCTCGTATAACGAACACCACTACAGCGAATTATATCTATAGTGAACTAAATACGAACTTTAGTGAGTCACGCATCATTTGAACAATACTTATTCTTTTATAACGAAAGTGAAACTACGACAGCCGCGCGCACTATCGGATATAACGAAGAAATATTTGACCAGTAGGCTGAGGCGCTACTTGGGAGACAAACTCCCAGCGTCCCAAACTGCAGAAGTAGAAAAGGCCCCTTTGTTTGCGGACACTGTGGAAGACTTCACTGTGGAAGAGTAGCCACCAGACATAGATCACATCCTTCCTCGAAAAAATAACAACGCAGGCCTGTATTGTCCAATGAACTTTGCTCTGTTGTGATTTCCCATTTCATGTTCTGGTTCACTGAGCTTAAAATGCCACAAAGGGAAAGATAAGGGTTAATTTATTTATAGTAGGTTGAAAGACTAAAATAATTCGTTTTTGTACCAAGGATTCTTGCGGGAGCCAAATTACCATTGGTTTGAACCGAGTTTTAGCTCTACTGCTACAATGCATATCGGATATAATGAACTAATCTGCTGTCCCGATACCACTTCGTTAAAATGAGGTTCGACAGTACAATAGAGCCTAATCAGTAAACACACATATAACCGTAGTCAAAGATCAAAACGTGATTTCAAACGACCGTGGTAGCATTATCAACCTTGTCATTATTGGGTAAGCATAGCACCATTTCTTACGGAGTCGGTATTTCTGCTTTTCCAGAGGGGATGTTCAGCTGAGGTTGCATTACATTTCAATGACACAGGAATGCAAAAGCAGTTTGGCGCAGAGATCCCAGCATGTATAAAAGTATCTTCAATGCATCGAATTAACCGGAAAAGTTCAAATGCAGCTTTGAAGCAACATATGAGATAATTCACACAAAACTAAACACTGAAGCCGCTTTAGTGACTGCAGAAGTAGCAAGGTGAACTAAGACACTGCAACAGTTTCCAAATGAATAAACAGGAGAAATGAGTGTGCTTCATCTGCGTGTGCGCCCTGTTGACAACAATGTAGCCTCCACAGTGCTGCATCTAGCTTGCGGTATGAACTATAGAGGGTTTTCAGACCATGGGAGCACACAGGTGCCCAAGTAGTCTATCCCTTGTCTGTCACAGCTCACGCAGTGAGCTGCCATATTTACTAGATTCTAATTTACAAAATTCTGAGGAGATACTGAAAAGAAAAGTAAATACAAGAGTTATGGGTCCACTTAGATTAGAAGATTTATATTCAAACACAGTTAGTAGTCGCCAAAACAGAAAAGTGACATGCAGTTGTCTCCAGAGCTTTTAGTGCCCCCTAGAGGCGGAGCTATAAGAAGAGTATTGTAGCAATTAGTATCCGCGGCCGTAGCCAACCAAGGCGCAAGTTACAAGTAGCCATTTTGAAAAGTGTTTCGATAATTCCGTATCAAATCGGCAGTACAAGTGCACCGGCTTGGTGCCGCTATGTCGGCAGCAGTGTCGTTTCAATGCCACCTTTGAATCAAAAGTGTCATGGCGGCCGGGAGCTCGTCGAACCTCTAGCCAAGGCAACAACTTGGCACCGATGATAGAAATTCCGTGCTTGCGGGGTCATGCGAGAAGCCTGGGATGACACCTTGGCAGACTTGACCAAAAAGCTTGGCTCTCAGCTTGCTATTCGGGAGCGGCGAATAATTTTGAAATCTCGAATACCTACATTTGGGTCGAAGTGAATAACGAATACAGAGCAAGTAATTATTAACCCGTGTCTTCGGGCTCAGCAGCCCAACGCCATTGTCGCTGATCCTCCGTGGTGGGTTGGCTGCTGCTAGGAGCCGGATGATGAAGTATTTCGTGTCCTAATTTATTAAATCATTTGTTACCATAACTAACAGTAACTTTTTACCTCATTTTCATCACCATCAAGTGGTTCAAGTGCGACCGTTCAGCCTGGGTACCCGCCGTGAGGTAGCAGGTCAGTGGAAAACGGTCCGCCCTGTTGTCCCCGAGGGAGTCCTTGATAATGTCGAAGCTGAGGCAGGGGGCGACTGCAAGAGAAGGCAGTTTACAAAAAAGCGCCCAACTACCAACCATTACAAAAAGACAACCAAGAGAACTGCGTGAAGGCATAAAAATTCTGTTGCATTGTTGCAGTTACAGGCTTTCGTGCAAACACTTCCATTTTTCTTTAGCACGAGCAGTTTTTCTTGCCTTCTGCTAGCGCAAGCGCACACAACCGCAATGCAAGATCACATTTGAAAAATGGCGCTTTGAGTTAGAAAACGCCGAGACTAGAATCCTGCCTTAGATCAAGAGCATGAAAATTGTTGACACACTTTAAAAAAAAAAAAAAGGCTGGCGTGTAATTAGCGTCGCCCAATCTCCCCTCACCGCGGCAACACATTGTCAGGGTAACTTTCCAAATCAGCTGCACGAAAGCAGTCCGTCTTGATTATTACCCGACCGTCTAAACAGCATCTGTTCGATGACTAGCCAGAGTCACTGTTAATTAACTATTTCTTGCTGTGGTTTGACGTGTTCCTTGCTTGGGCTGGGGTTTCGTCCACACGTAGCCATCACTAGAATCACGTCCACCCATTTATAACTACCATTAGTAATTAATTATTAACGGTGACTCTGGCTAGACTGAGCGGTAAAATCGGCCGGTTGGGTAAAAATCGAGACGGACTGCTCTCACCGCGAGTTGTGAAGCGGGCGCAGCACGATGTTGCCTCGGTGGGAAAAGATTTGGAGACGCAAAATAGAAGCCAGCATAAAAAAGGTGAAATACACAACAGGTCGTTACGGGCAGATTCGGCGAGGAGTAAAAGTCAGTTTGAACCGGCGCCTGAACTCCGGACACGCGCTAGTCTGTCTAGATGCGCTCTGACGTACGGATGGGTTCACAAACCTGTTGTGGCCTGATGGTAAACGACGTAGGCCGACTGATCGCACTCAAGTTCTTCACCGTCTTCATTGGTCGTGGTCGTGCCGGGAACATAAACACGCCGCTCGGCCGCAGGCTGACTTGCCCCTGCTGCAGGCGCGGCGTCCTCGCCGTCGCCATCCGACATGTCGTCGTCCTCAACGTCGCCGTCTTCCATATCTTCGAAGTCCGAGTCTGAACTCGGCGCATCGCCGGCTGCGTCTGCCATTTTTCCACTCCGTAACCTGAAATGAATGACTTTTCACCGCTACTCGGCTGGGTTGCTCGTGCTGTCACGCAAAACAGCAACGCACATGGATAACTAAAGATGGCGGCGCTCTGTGTGATGCTTGTGGCAACTGGGCTTCTGCCTTTTGAATGAGCCACCAGGTGAGGTAGGGAAAGGCCCAGTAACGGGACTGCACTTACTGCTCTGACTTTAAAACTGACTTTAATTAGATTTCTCACGATATCAAAGCATTTTGAACCGTGTTCATATCGGTTCAATAGAACAAAGATGTGGGAGGTACTAACGAAATGTAGAAGTTGGAAACATTTTCGCGAAGTGCGCCAGGCTGTGCACATCCTCTCAATGCGCTAGGTAAGCGATATTCATTTTTCTTTTTATATTTTTTGGGGTGAGTTAGTCCTGGTATACGTGTGCGTGCTTTCACTGCACATGTCACTGAACTTGCCACGCATGGACAACCTTGAGAATGCTGGAGCATGATATCTGAATTTATATCATTCTATAGTGGGGCTTCTTTCGCCGCCTTTTAGAAAAAAGGGTGTTTTTAGATGCGACTGCATCTCATTCACTCGCCTTGTCCCTGCATCCAGCGTCGTCGGCGTTGTTGTCGGCGTCCACCTCTCCCCCATTCTCCTCGCCGCGCAGCTATTCCGCCCCCAGCAACTCATGCGGATATATGGGCGATCCCACATATGCCGGGAACTGGGGCCGACGTAATGGTTTGTTAGTCAGCACATCGGAGAACCGGTCTGGAGATCAGTGGTCCGGGCACACGATCGGCGCGTTTGCGCATGCGCACAACCGGTTTCGCCGCAACTGCGCACGCGCGCGATGTGGCGTCGGTCGACTACGGGTGCTTTACTGGGGCCGGTTCTACGCTCTGCAAAACGCTTATTATATAAACCATAAACCGTATATACCTTTCGTTTGAACCTTGGCCCGTTTTTTGTATATTTGTGGCCAAAAAATTTTTTCCACCCACATGCATGGGTTGTGTGAAAGATTGTCTTCGCTTCCTTCGCTGCAAACTAGTCAGTAGCGTCCACTTTGCAGACCAGCCCACCTCACAGTATGCACACAGATCGAGAAAACTGACATGCATTGATAAGACTAGAACGCGCATGCGCCCTCGGCTATCTCGACAGAAGGCGCTCACCCGGAAGGCGTCGCGCCGATAGTTACCGCGCATAGCTCCCTTGTTGCGATTTATTTTGTGACCGACAGTACACCTGTGTTTTGACGCTCCTTAGGTAGGCAAGTTATTCCGGATCAAATTCAGTCATTCCGTACCTGCGAATGTACGAAACCAACAGCGCTAACCGTTCTCTAACCCAAAGGTCCCCGCGCCGAGATGCCCAATAGACGACCCATCGCATTGAATCGCGCCTGCTGATCGAGAGAACCAAACGTGTAAGCACAAGTGGGCAGAAGTTGCCATGAGCGGCCCCTCGCTCCAGATACCTGTTCCTTTTCCCTTCCCCAATTTTGACCTGAATGTGCCAAGGGGAATGTGCAATGCGCATGCGCTGAGGTGAGACCTTTCAGCCGAGTCATTTCGATGGACCGACAAACTGGCAGACGGGGATAGCTCTCGCGCTTCTAAAGCGTTCTTTCCAGAACGGATTGCTACGTGTAGGCGGTGCAGTCGCAGATTTTATCCATATAGTGGTTCTCAACAATGAGTGCACCGGGGACGGGCCCTTTCGGACTTGTGGGGTACGGTGGACCCCACGATGACCTATGTTGGTCCGTGTCCTAATACCAAACAATTTGAACTTGTGGGTAAAGACCACAACGTATACTTATTCAATGCCCGCAAAAAGGCGCGCCTTTTGTGTCTGACTTGTGTCTGACTGGTTCCTTCTGTGTCTGACTGATGCTTATTCAATGCCCGCCTTTTGTGTCTGACTTGTGTCTGACTGGTTCCTTCTGTGTCTGACTGATGCGTGCCGTATCGACAAACAATTTGCTCTCGCAGCTAAAAGTCACCCAAACACTTGCACACGTACTGCGTTTCGCGTGTTTGGCTTCTTCGCATAGCCGGCGTGTTGTGCAAAAAGCCAACCTTAAACAAGTCCTGCAATCCATCATCCCCCGCCTAGTTTCCAAGTGACCCATGGGCCACACGAGTGGCGGCAGGGGAGGATCCTGGACTCCGAACGCGTGCTCTTATACCTGCGTGTTCGGTTCTCCTCTCCTCAGCCTTACTAGGATGGAGGAGGTTGTCCTAGTAAGGCAGGGGTTCTCAAATGGGTGTCCACGGACCCCAGGGGATCCGCGAGAGCATTTGAGGGGTCTGCGAGGCCTCCCTCAAAACTTTTTCTCCCTCCATTCTTTTCCCGATTTTGCCAGCCCTTGCTTGCAACGCAAAAAGGTGGCCTCGCCGCATTACTCGCACGTTTAGCTTCTACGCGTAGCACATATTTTAACATCTGCTTTTTGTCCACCACGCCAGGTGTGAGAAGAAAAAAAAAAAACACACAGAAAAGGCAGAATATGGGTGTTTGGAGGACTTTCGAATCCAAGAGCAAATTGTTTAACATTATGACGCGCATCTTCATTAACGTCCAGCAGAAAAGGCGGGCATTGGATAAGTGTGTGGGCGACGTAAGGTGAAAGTGCAAATTGTTTGACATTATGACACCGATCAACATACGCTCTATCGTGGGGTCCCCCATCGCTTTCGCAAGCCCAAAAGGGATCCCCGGGGCAGTCATGGCTGAGAGCCACGGTACTAAGGATCCGGCTGGGGGTGGCTCTTAGTCCTGCCCTCACGAGTGGATGGAATGGGGAATACCCAGGTCACGTGACACGTCCAACCTGCTCTGATGAAACGGATCCGGCAGACCTTCACCTACATGCCCTGGAACCAAGGACTTTCGAAGGGGATGTCTGATGGCCTCGGGCCTAAATTTGCGGCAAGACACGTATCACCATTGGTGGCTCCATGGTCCTACCTACCGTTCTTTGTTGGGCTTTATCCGGGACGCTAACCTAGTTCTTGGATATAGATCGGACTCTCGTAATGTCTACTAAACCTTGAGGCTGTTGAATAAACGAAAACGCGACAACAAGTCATGCAACCAAGCCACCTTTTTTTATTGCCAGCAAGGTTTGGCAAAGAGGAGAAAAAAAAATGGAAAGGGGGTGGATTGGGCTTCGCGCATCCCTGAAATGTCCTCGCGGACCTCCATTCGCGAGCCACTAATTTATTACATTGCGCGAAAAAAAATTTCTTTATTGAGACGGAACAGTCTAAATGCTGTTGCTCTGATGTATGCCACAACTGATCGATAAGCGGGACAACACAGCCAACCTTTTCGCTACGGAAGATGTGTCCTGCAGCCGACATGGCTGTAACGAAAGAAGACCAGCGTCTGGCTTCCGATGTGGTGATCGAGTCGATTACCCAGGCAGCGAGCGCCCCGATCCACCTCTTCCTCTTTTCCTACTGTCGCCCCCTGCTTGCGCTTCTTTATTTCTCAACACACTCCCGCCGCCGCCCAGTTGGTTAGGAGCTAGCTGGCAGCAGCACGGGAAGTGGAAAAATCCGGGCCTCACTACGACCAGTTGTTCGACTTCCGGCGGCGCATAATTTCACACTAGCAATGCTTGTAGGCTGGCTGGGGGATTCAGTGGAGCATCTGGCTGGGTGCCTCGATGCCGTCGATCTCGGTATATGTCTATAGCCAGCGTCACGGGCAACGAGCGCTTGCTGGGTTGCTGGATTGAAGTGACTTAGGATCTAAAAGTGAATATCGCGAATGTTCCTATGGTCACCCGTCAAGCGAAACCATGCTCCAGGTTTTCGACCAGAAGGCAGCCGCCAGGATCGAATGGGAACAGCTGATGGGGATGGTCAAATTTGCGGAGAGCGTCAGGAGAGTGATATGGCATTGCCGTCACGTCCACGTCTGATACTTCTTCCATGAAGAAATATGTGTGTTCCACCGGCGTGTCAGTTTTCTTTGTGAACCATAGGATTTCGCTCTCGCTGGACTCAACACGGTACAAAGTCTCGTACACAATCGAGTTGCGCTTGCTGAAGAAGGGGTCGTCACCATACAAGCATTTGTTCTGTTTCGCCACGAGGATGCCTCTCCACCGGGCTGACACAAGTGCGGCCGAAGCTCGCTTCCGGCGTCGAAGCTCGCTAGCGGAGCGTCGGAGGAGCATGCGCTTCGTTATTCCCTGAAGCGAGTCCATCTTCTGCACGAATCGCGTTTTCGTTGCTGGACCCAATAAAAATATATTTGTCTCGAAACCGGGTTGCTGAATTTCTTGCGAAACGAGAGATGCATCGCCGACGTAAGGGTCGCAACAGGGAAGCTCGGAGGACTCCAAAACAATAGCCGCATCGTCTACGCTGGGGCCATGGCAGAACGGGTCCGACGTCTCCAGAGCGGTAGTCAAGTCGTCAATGCGAGGGTCGCCACAGTGTCGCATGGACGACTCCAAAACGGGGGTTGCATCGATGATGCAAAGTTCGCTGCAGGGCCGGTCGGTTGTCTCCAAACCAGTAATCAAATTAGCAATGTCATGATTCCGGAAGGGGCGTGGTGACGTCTATGAAGTGAGAGCCGTGTCGGCGATGCCAGCGCTGCAGCAAGGCCGGTCAGACGTATCGGAAACAATAGTCTCGTAAGCGACAGCGAGGTCCTGGCAAGGTCCCTGAGATTTCTCCATAACGGCGATCACGGAAACACCAGGGTAGGGCGGTCGCAGGAGCCGCTCTCGCGGGCTGAGCCCCTAAGGGTCTTCTTTAGCATCGTTGTAACGCGCAGCGCCCTCTTTGTCGTCGTGTTTCTCTACCCGTGCAACAGTCATTGCCCGAGCAGGCGGCATGTCACCCGTGACCTTTGTGGACACCGTCGGCCGCGCCTCCTCGGGAGGCGAGCAGAGGGTCGAAGTCGCGTTGCAGGTAGAAAACAGGGCTGCCCTAGGTTGCGGGACGGGGCTTGCGGACAAGTCTTGGCTCGCGGAAAAGCGTACGCGCGTTCGCAGGGCGCAGATTCGTTCATCGTAGTCGATCGCGTTCAAAATGTCCGCTTCGAATTCGTCATCCGTCAGGTTCGCTTGAATTTCGGCGTCGAGCTGGTGAAGGCTCACCTGGTCATGCAAGATGAGGTCGAGGACATTTTGCCTATCAAGGGCCGTTGCTGCCTGACTCCGCAGCAAGGCGTCGAGGACTGTCATGGTCCCGGAGACGGTCGCTCGCAGGACATCTCGGCGAATACGAAGAGCGTCCATGGCACCAGTCGATGAAGCAAGACGCTGGGGTTGCGAATAACAAGGGAACAAGGGCGGGCTTGGGCACGAGCCGAAAGGGGCGGCGGCCGAGGGCAAGGCTTCCAGGATAAAGCAGTACAAAGGTATTCAAGCCTCGCGTGCCTTGGAGCCGCCGCGCCGTCGAACGTAGATTCGCTCGTGCGTCGGTTCTAGGGTTTCAGCACCAGAAAATGTGTAACGAAAGAAGACCAGCGTCTGGCTTCCGATGTGATGATGATGATGATGATGTCCTCAAATTTTTTGGCACGTACCCACAAGGGGGGATTGGCCAGGGCTAAATCGGTTAAAAACGTGGGGACTTCAATATACTTATTTCCGGAAAGAGGCTGTAAAAGGAAACTTAGTTGTTAATGAAACCCGAATTACCCATTAATCAGCACCGCTTAGCAATTCAAACGACCTGAGGCAGAAAGAAAATTTTGAATGCAATTATATATATCCCTTCTTGCAAACCCCAGCTTTGATGCGCCAATAGATAATATAAGTGTTATCGATAAAGTCAACCCCAACCTCTCAATCGGCTCCTTCAAAAACAGTTGTCTAGCTGTTGAGAAACGGCGACAGTCGAGGAAAAAATGGTCGATTGTTTCGGGGACCTGGCACCGCACACATAGTTCTGTAGGTGAAAGTTCTGATCTGAACAGATAGAAATTAAGCCTCGGTACCCTGCAGCGCAGCTCGGTGAAGGTCACCTCGCATTGCCGAGAGCCACAAAAATGAACATTCCACCCGTACTTTAAATGTTCGAACTCTTCAAATGATAAGAGTGAATCGGAACGGGTGGCGTCTAAATGCCAATATCGTCTTAGTCTCGCAGATGCAAATAGAGCCATATTAGGAATTCCGAATTGAATGGGAGCTGTGACGGCGAGATTAGCTAAATGGTCCGCTAGCTCGTTGCCCCTGATGTCCGTATGGCCAGGGACCCAAGACAAGCGTACCTCCTTCACGTGACTGGGAACAAAAAATAATAGTGTGCGGTACAATGGAGAGTCCGAAGAGGAAGTTAACGCCGATACAACTGCCATCAAATCAGATAATATGATGATTTTTGAAACATGCTGCGGTACTTTGCATAGAGCTAGAGCTATTGCTAAAAATTCGGCCATAAAAATGGGTGTGTAATCCGGGATTCGCAGCGAATAACTCCAGTCTAAAGATTGTGAAAAAATGCCAATTCCAGCTTTCTCGCCATTTTGAGATGCATCAGTATAAATCACAGAAGAAGCAGGATACTGGGATAAATATTCATTTAAAATAGCGGCTAATAGCGAGCGTGGTAGAAGTTTTGCAGCGGAAGGGAAGGGGTTTTGAAAGTAAAACTCACTTTCTCGCTCGATTGTGGATACCGGAATAACCTCATATAACTTAACAGAAATACAATCCAGGCATGATTGAACGAATAGCACTTGGGGGGAGATACGTTTAGGCCACGGGTATGTAAAAAATATACTCGGCTCACAAATAAATACAGGCTTGGCAGCCCCAGAGGGGGCTTCGTACATGCGGAGGTAAGTTTGCACCGTCAGCAAGAGAAAACGGACCCTAAGTTCAGGAACGCGTGCCTCTAAGTACAGAACTCGGTTCGAAACGAACCGGGGAAGGCCAAGACAAAATCGAAGAATGCGCCTCTCCAACAGGTATAACGGACGCAGTTTGTAGATAGGCGGTGATCGAGTCGATTACCCAGGCAGCGAGCGCCCCGATCCTCCTCTTCCTCTTTTCCTACTGTCGCCCCCTGCCTGCGCTTCTTTATTTCTCAACAATGGCATCTCGTTTATCGATTTAGCGAAATTCCTGATTTTACGAAGGTTTCTTAGCAGATGTCCACCGACTTCGTGAAACCGGGTTTGAACCGTATTCCACACGTCTAAGCGAATTAGTACACAAAGCCGCCTGATGCTGGTACGAATCCGATCCCCGGGAGAAGTTTTTTCCCTGGGTGAATCTCGCGAGACTTTCGGTTTATCAGGGGTCTATTCGATTCAGCCTGCACCTCTTGAACCAGTTCACAGCGGTGCAAAGTGGGTTCCGCAATCGGCGGAACCATGCCCTGCACTTTTTTCGTCTGCTGCTGCACCTCCTCGGCAGGGAGTGCAGGCAAAGCCGTGAACTCGTCCTGCACCCGTCGGCACCACTGGTGAATCGAGCGGCGCGGTTCAGGTGCCGCGAGCTGCACCACTGAAACGAACGGCGAGGTGCTGCACCGCCTGAACTGGTTCACGTGGTGCAGGTGAAACGAATAGACCCCATGTTACTCAATGCTAAAAAGGGGGGGGGGGGGGCATTTCCGGAAGTTTAGCTTTCGTGCGAAAATTAAGATTTACTTTGGCGTGGCAAAACATGTTACCTGGAGCTAGAAGTGCTCGTACAGGTGATTGCGCGCACGTTCGCATTATTTTGCGGCAGACATCAACTTCAACGCTGCTCACGAGCTCTATGAAAGTTTCAGGGTACACTGTTTTTCTATTTACATGAAAACTTTTCGACGATTCACGATGAGTGACGTCAAAACCGCAGTGCTAAAAGAAATGCGCGCATCAACGTCACCAGTTCTCAGTCTTTCGGCAAGGTCTGCATTAACAAACAACTGTAGCTTCGCGAGTGGCGTATTTGTACTCGGAGCAATGTAATCTATCGATATAGGGCAGCTTGTTCTTGCACATTATTCCTTTACTACACTACGCCATGTCTCTCAAGGTCATTCACCGCGTCGTCATGATCTTAAGACACCGGAAAAACAAGTGTGGCAGGTGCGACGCCACGCCACGTGATCAGCTACGGAGAGGCATCGCCGCTGCGCTCGCTCGGAGTCTTGGCGCTGTGGTATCACGTGACTAGGCGAGGGTTTAACAGCTGCTTCGCTTGCGCTTGGCCGCTCAGTCTCGCCATGGATAGCGCGCAGGCTGGGCCAGCTGCGTATGCGCTTCAGCTTTCCGTCGTGATAACGATGTTTTGAAGTGCGTGGGCCTATTTTAAAGGGGCCCTAAATAGGCTTCTGAAGGTCGCCATTTCAATCGCGCAATCGCTAAAGAACCCCTTCACTGCAATGTATATCAAATATTACACCTCTGCGTAAAGCAGAAGCCGCACAAACACGCAACAAAGATGCTTTCTTCCTTGCTCACCTAGCGCTTCCTTGCCGCCACACTCAGACGTGAGACAGACTGCTTGTGACGCATCCTGTGACGCACGAAGCTCTCAACAGTACGGCTGCGCTATTGGTGGACCCCGTTAAATGCTGTAGCCAATCAGCGTTCCCGCCTCTAAAACGTGGTGGCGCGCGGCGCTCCTGCACCGGCGGCACGGATATATTCGTCCTGCACCGGTGGCACGGACGAATCCGTTACACGAGCTTAGCTGAGTTTGTAGATATAGCGCGTCGTTTACAAGGTATGAATAACGCTGAAAAACACGGAGCAACTCTGCGGGCACAAACGCTTGCTACACGCGTGGCCGCGGCAAGCATCTGCCTGCACGGTCGACAAGCAGCCCCCTGTGCGGTGTATGCACGATACGGCATACACCGCAGCAGCTAAAACTTGTCACCGCCCGCCAGAGCGGGACTATTGCTGAAAGTCCGTTTGCAAATACGCGAAAGGGGGTGATAGTGCAGTGAAAGATTGCGCGGGGGATCGTCGTCGTCGCGGCCTCGCAAAGCAGTGTCTGGATAACTGCGGCGATGCTAAGCCTTTTCCCAGACCTCGGTGGGACGAGTTCACCGCGACAGCGCCGCACGCCGAAACGCTGGCGAGCCGCTATGGTCGTCGGTGGCAATCTCGTTTGGAAGCCTTCTATTTTGCCTTCAAACGCTCGTTTTCGCTCGTTTCCGCCGACGCGGGCACGGCCGGTGCGAGGAGCCGTTCGATGCGGGTCGTCTTGTGCCTGGTCGGTGACGTCTCCGCTTCCACAGTGCTTTGGAGGCGCGGTGAAAGAGGAAATGCGCCAGGCCTTGTTGCGGGCCCTTTTTAATGAAAAACCATTTTTGCGGCAGGACGTTTTTTGGATAGTACTCCAACGATTGCGCACGTAAAATCGCAATCTTTGGAACCTTGTTTAGGGCCCCTTTAAAGCGAAGCTTTTACCTCAACCACCCAAAGGTTCTAGAAAACTCCCACTAACAAATAAAAAGTTATTGGCACCACCAGGAATCGAGCCGCGAACAAATAGAGAAACGGAGCGAGAGCTCTGTGTCTTACCGATTGAACTACGAGCCCACGCGGAGACGGGGGAGCCCACCTGCGGGTTTACCCACTGCGCTTTCGCTGAATGCCACGTAATAGCGTCACGCGACCATTGGCGCCGCTGTGCGCTCCGCCCACGACGCGTGTAGTGGCCGTGTGCGCGCCTTGCACATGCGCTAGGAGTTCGTCAAAATGAAAGGAAGCTCACACCAACGCATGCCATCTCGCTTCTCCGTCTCTGCCTCTGCCGATGAGGCGACGAGATCGGCGGCAGAGACGGAGAAGAAGTGAGATCGTCTAAGACCGGGTTTGAGCTTCTTTTCATTTTATAAAAAAAGGTTTTCACCCATGTGTTTCACCAATAAAACTCAACCAGCCACCATTCATGGATCATATTACGGAAGAACGACCGAAGCGAGACCGAAGCCCTGGCTGCCCGGTAGCGGGGACCATCACTTTACTAACACGGTCTGCACGATGATGGTGATTAAGAGGCGCATACCCATCGGGAGATTCAACATCCTCCCGCGCGCACGACGTTCGCATCTGGCCTTAAACAAATGCGGTTCCACACACCGAACCTTCTAGCTGTTCAACAGCTTCAGCAGCTGGCGCTGTGTCTCGAACACGTTTCTGCGATGCAGTTTCTTGTAGCGCTGCTTCAGTGTGTTCGCCTCGGGACGATTCTCGCACAATGAGTCCCGCAGTCCATCCAAAATCTTGGGCCGCACGTGGGCTCCTCGCAGCAGTATGCACGGAGGGGCCGCTTTGCCATGTCTGGTACACCTCTGAGCTGCGGCACAAGTTAAACGTGCGTATCCGACACACTTCGTCGTCAAGTACGGAGAGCTTTTCTTCTTTGGCGCGTTAAGAAACTGCAGGGTTTGCACTGCCGCGCTACGCTTCTGCAGCCTCGTATGGCAACCGGAACCAAATGGTGGTGAGGTAGGTGACTGGCGGCTCGAACTTCAGCTTATCTCGGAGCTTGCCCTGACCCTCATTGTGTATGGCGACGCCTTCTGTGGCGGCTCAGCAGCTGGGAACAACGAATGCTTCTTCTGTCGGTGCGCGCGAACGCGTGGCTATGGCTCTGTTGCTCCACAGGACGCTGAATTTCATCAGGTCGAAGCGGCTCGTCTTATTCCCCACTCCCACCCGCGAGAAAATCGTTGTGGGGTTTTACAATTCATCCGCAATCATAGTGTATTGTTTTAGGGGCGAAGCTCCTTAAGTCATGGATCTGTCCATCCCTTGTGTCTTGTGGTACGTGACCGCCGCATGCTTTCGGAGATGTCGCAAAGTGGGCCGCGTTGCACGCGCAAGAACCGGCTGCAACCGGCAGCGCAAACTCGGCACCGGGAGCGCGAGTTTGTCTGCGTTCGCCAACGGAGGCGCGAGCGCACGTGCACTGCGAGGGGAGATCACGCAAGAGATCACGCCACGAACGCAGGCAGTCGTTCTCGGAGATCGAACGAGACGCAAGGACCTTTGCTCGTTTCCTCTCGTCTTGTTCGGGCACAAGTTCACCCTAAATAAAAGTTCTTTCTTTACCGTTGTGTCCCATCCTACGTGACAAATCGTGGTGGAGGTGCGGGGTAGTCCTCGATGGCGCGGGGTCTTTCACCAGGTCTGGGCCTGGGAGCATTGACTCCGAAAATAAAAGTTGATTTGTACAATGTACGCACACAGTCTTACGTCTTTCTTAATGATGCAATGGGCGAACTTTCACGGGGGAGTAACGGTTACCGATGATCTCCCCCACTCGAGCTTCGCCCCACATCATTCGTTCCGTGGATATGGCGTGATT
Source organism: Haemaphysalis longicornis (assembly GCF_048455015.1). NCBI lineage: Eukaryota > Metazoa > Arthropoda > Arachnida > Ixodida > Ixodidae > Haemaphysalis > Haemaphysalis longicornis. The sequence goes on along the minus strand of NW_027526385.1, from coordinate 49,135,698 downwards.
TTTTTTTCTTTCGAGAAGGTCATTCCTTGGAAAGCTACCCTGAATTGCTGTCACCTCTTTTGCTTCCAGCGGTGCATCCGACGTCTCGCAGCTTTCACGACAGCCAAGCGCCGCCAAGGTGATGCGGTCGACAACCAAACTGTGCTCCAAGCTCGTGTTTCCTGTCCTTCGGTTATGGACCTATTTTGGTGAAGCTGATGTCGGGAAAGTCTCAATGGTTCATGGTACCTGCAGTTCTCATGCAGCGAATTGGCCCGTATATTCAGATTCGTCTTGTCCCTGCCTCGGGTTTTTCTTTTGGCGGTTTCCGATTCTGGCGAACTTGCCTTTGTGCGAGGTGTCGGCTCAATATGCGTTATTGATGTTTCTTGACAAGGCCCCGGTGTGTCGTTACATTGACCCGAAATGTTCAGCAATAGCGGTTCAGACTTCCTAACCTCAGGAACGCACAACGAAGCAGACTCGAACCTTGGTGCAGCGTCCCGCTCTAACTTGACAATTGGTGATAGCCGGAGTTTAGGAAGCTCCGGGAAGGCTTCCTCATTCATGAAGTCTGGAACGAAGTTATACTCGAACGTGTACGGTGGTGGCTCTATGCTTTCTTTCACGTTATTCATTTGACGTGTTGCGTCGTCTACTTGGACAGGAACCGCTGAGTCGTCGTTCTCTGTGGCAGACGTAGCCTCGCGCTCTTCACGCTTGTCTTTCGCTGGGACGCGCGACGCAACCTCGCAACTGGCTCCCACTTTGTCAATATCGGGAAAGTTCGGGTGGCTGTTGTCCGTTGCCTCGACACTGCACCGAAACCCGTTGCACCCACGTGGCTCACCGTGGAAAGTCGAAATCTGAAGCATCGGCAGGACAACTGGCGAAGTCGACGTGTGCGAGCTGACGTGGGAGGAGTCGTGTGGACGGGGTGAAGTTCCCTTTCCGGTAAACTTAATGCCGGCTGCCCGCAGATTGTTCAAAGTCGATCACAGCCTACTGAGGGCCCCGCATATCCTCTCCTGGTAGTGCAAAATGTCGTAGCAATCGTGTTCGAACTCGTCTCCTTCCAGCAGCTCACCCACGATATCGTTCTTGTTGAATTCGGCGTTCTTCTGTTCGAGCTGGTTGATAGCCAACTCCAAGTCCAACGCAGATGGTGAGGAAGCTTGCGGGAGCGCGGTCGCTGCCTTAAGCGGCCTTGTAACTACAGCGCGAAGAACCTTTCTCAACGAACTTAGGGCGTCCAGGTCGTCACCAGTTTGGTACTCGGGGGACGTACAGTTGCTCCCAAGCATGGTACCCTGGACGTGACGGGGCGTATGTGCGTCCCGTTGAAGGTTCCACTCAGTCGTAGGTGGGCGGTCAGGGCCAGCCATGCCTCTCCGGCTGAGGGCGGGGTTGATCAGCGGAACAACAGTCGAAATCGCGGGGTTCTAGGTACCTCAAGCCGGAGGGGACGTAGGTGGTCTCCTTCGTCGTCGCATGCGATCATCCTCCCGGGTTTAACGGCACCACAAAATATTACGGAAGAACGACCGAAGCGAGACCGAAGCCATGGCTGCCCGTTAGCGGGGGCCATCACTTTACTAACACGGTCTACACGATGATGGTGATTAAGAGGCGCATACCCATCGGGAGATTCAACAGATCATGCATTGATTTCAATTTATCAAAGAATATCTCTGAAGTGATAAGGGGCGGGGTTAAGTTCTGTTCTTTTGTCTGTGGTTTCGCTCTTTGTAGAGCCACGCGTGTGAATTCAAGTGACGTCGCAGGGGTAATCGTTGTGGGAATCGTATGCAGTTTCGCTTTCCGACCACCTTCACAGGGTGGATTGACGCGCATTTTTTTTTTTTAAATCGAAGCTGACGCACTGGCCAGAAAGATGTTTATGTGCGTATTATTCTGCGACTAAAATGTTTAAAAGCATGAAGTGCTTTCTGTAAGGTATGATGAGAGCAAGGATCGTGTGATGTTCACACTGGATAGAAATTAATCTGGAAAGAGCGTATGCATGCCATCCAAGTGAACACCCAAGATTTAAAAATACATTACAATGTGCATGCGATTAATACAGCCGGTGCATGCTTGCTGTCCCACCGTTTACCAACTGCTGTAGCTCTTGCAGAGATAGGTGCCAGGTCTACACACTTCGGAAATATTGTCATCGTCTGTGAATACGAAATCGAACCAGTCGAAACCCCCAACCGTGCCCCCGTCTCCCGCCGTGTGACTCACTCCGAGCTCTGCGTAGGCGCCACTACCTTTCAAGGAAAGTAGGAACGGTCACGGTGGCATCCTATATGTAGCCTTATCTTGCCATGCGCGCGAGACTCACGTGTCTTATGCGCATGCGTCGACGCTACGCAAGCAGGTTAAATCGCACGCACCTCTTGTATAGACCGTTCCAACCTCTTTGTACGGCAGCAGCAATTAATCACTGGGCTGTGCTCGCACCCATTTAAATGGCGGAGTCGCCAGTACAATCTAACTACGCACGCGCAGCATAGTCTATTGATGTCATTCGAATATGTTATCAAGTTATCAATGTAGAAGAATGGCAAGGTCCGCACGGGGAGATCAAGTGCAGCTGCACAATCGTGAATGCACGTGGTATGTTCCAAGTGCCGATGCAAGTGCGATCGATAAAATTCGGAGCTGTCGCTGCCAGGCCCATTACCTGGATATGGCTTTGGACGTTTATTGCTGATCACTGCCGCTGCGTTGGTAATGGCCATACGACAGTTCTTGAAGCATTTTCCAAGCGATGCTTGAAATAACTGGCTCGAACGCTGGAAGCTTGATATAAACTCCGTACAGAAAAGCCCACCTTAAGCAGCTCTGATTATGATGATCACCTGAATTCACGTTCCCAGCTCAATGGGTAGGCCACGGGTGATTCGTTCCGCCGATGGGCTGCATGCTTAAAGCCACACAGCAAAGCCCACCATAAGGAGCGTGAACTACCGTTCGCAGGTCTATGGGTAGGCCACGGGTTATTCATTCGGTATACTAAGTTTGCGAAAACATTTTCATGGTCTGAAAGGACTCCAGACATCACAAATACGAAGTCAGAAAAACAGTAGGTTTATTAGAACGGCTTGTTGGTTCATGTTCAAATATAAAGAATAAGCAAACGAGTGGAAGTAACACTGCGCATAGGTGATGAACAGAAAACACAAAAATAAAGTTCTTGCAGAAGATATTTGCTTCATATGGTTCGAGTATATATATATATATATATATATATATATATATATATATATATATATATATATATATATATATATATATATATATATATATATATATATATATATATATGAAAACACGAGCTACAAAGGATTCAGACTGCATTTTTTGTTTGCCAGTGTACGAAGGAAATATTTTAGACAAAATAATTGTAAGACGCGGGTTTTTTAAACCTGTGTATTTTTGAACTTGCAATGACTACATTTTATTGAAGGTTTCAACGTCTATACTGTACGTTTTTTTGCCGCATTTGTTGGGAATATCATCGCATGTTCCTTATATCCCCATTCTAGTTCCCAATTCAGCCAAGCATCTCACTTGAGAGTGTCTGTTCACCAATTGATTTCTGTTTTCCTGCTCAATGCGCTCGTGGTGTTTACGTCCTCTACTTCCAACCTAAAACTGGAACGTACACCCACTCAAACCTAGCTTTTGAGAGCGGAAATACAGCTTGCACTGCTTCGTACGGCTTCAACCGAATGCGCCGGCTTCGGTTTCCCCAATTTCCCTCTTCCTACGGCTTCCCGTTTTCCCCCATCGATGACAGAAAGGGAGGCACGCTCCCGTGACGTGTGCCGACGTCACGCACAGTGACGTCAATCGTTGCGTCACGGTGTCGTCACCATTGACGTCACAGCCGCGGCCCTTCCTCTCCCCTCTCTCCAAGCACCGCTCCCTCGCCCTCTTCTTGGCCGTGTTGCATACTCCGGGCTTGTTTTTAGCCGCAGACGAAACTCCCGGCCGCTACCCTCGCCCAGTTCTCTTCTCCTCGGCGCGGCAGCCGCGCACCGTTTCGCCTCCCGTCAACCCGTGGCATTTTCGGGTTTCGTCCACCGTGCCGCATTCAACGGCGAGGCCGCTCCGAGAAGTTCCTCGTCCATGTTGCGGCTACGCCGTCGGGTGCCGGTCTCGCGACAGTGTTCCCAAGAGCAGATGAGCACGAAGAGATGACGGCGACGGCAGTGGCGTCCTCGACAGGGTCGGAACACCGTTGGAACGGAGAGGCTCGCGTGCGCTCGTCGCCTGCCCCGTGAGAAGCGCTGCGGAGAACCGCGGCCGAGGTGGGCCGCGCCAGCAGAGACGCGCTAAAGGTCAAACTGTGTCGGAGTCGACGCCGTCGGTGCGGGCTACCGGACGGGCCGGATTCCGACGCATCGGAGGGCCGCTTGGACGCTGTTGGATACCACGGCGCTGTACAGGTGGGAATAAGCATTGTTGTGGCATTTGACTGCAGGGTTTTGTCAAGGAGGCGCTGACGAGGACTCGTGCGAGTTTTGGGTTTTTAAACGAAGTTGTCTCAAAGAAAGTGTTGAGCATTTCGCACATGAGGAGTGACAGCTAATCACAAGAACGTAATCGTGTGCACTTGAAAAGTTGTTTCTGAGATAACCTATTATTTTGTTGCAGGAAGTTACTTAACTGCACTATCAGCTACAGGCGCCTAAAGGTTTGTAACTTGCACCCAGACTACCTGTAGATCGTGATGTTCATGTCAGGCTTCAAATGTACTCGCGCAGGTTCTGGGTTTATAAACAAAGTCTTGCAAAAGAAAGATTCGTGCTTTCTAGCATCCAAGGAGCAACAAAAAAGCGCAAGAATGGAAGCGTGTGCAGTTTATTAAGACCTGTCTGGGTTAACATATTTTGTTGCAAGATACTTCTTAACTGCACTATTCGGCACAGGCCCGAGAAGCCTTTTCCGGGCCCTCAGATCTTCATATGCATATAAGACTTCAAATGGGCTAACTGTTGCAGTGTCAACCGTCAGTGCCAGGATAGTTGGTGATGTATGGCGTATTTGGTGTTCGCGGAAAAAGCTTTGGCCCCTCAAAACCAGGTGGATAAGTGGATGGTATGCCCTTGAAAGGGATTGACCAAGGAGCTAGAAAGGATTAATTTATTTCCACGTTATTTTATCTGTCACCTTAAAAAGCTTACAGGCATTCATTTACAGCAATGCTGGCCATTCTATTGACGCTAAAATTCGAAGCACTGATATAAACCCGTTCGGCAACTCTTTTTGCACTTCCAATGCAACTGAGATTAGAGGCTTTCGCGAGCGTGGCCACGTGAAAATAAACAAGTCATGAGTTTCTTATCTGTCAGCACGTCGAGAAGAGCATGACAAACGGACAGATTGCTTGTAAAGAATTCCCTCCCGGGACGACCTTTCCGACGAGACGCGCGCATCAGCTTTCGTCGTCGAACAAGCAGCACCTCCGTTGAAAAATTGCATTAGAAGAGGTGACAGCTCAGTGGGCGGAATAACAAAGTCAGCGCATTCGTGAACCAAATGGTGCTGCAAGTGTATGCCACCATGGCGAAGACGTTGTTGCTGATGGTGCATGTGACAGTCTAAGTTGCAAAGTTGTTACTCGGCAGTTGGAACACATCCAGAGTACTTCATCATCTCCTTGTGCTGGAAATAAAGAAATGACGGACCAGCAATCAGCGCCTACTGCAGTACGAAGCAGACGTATAACAAAGTGGGACACAGGCGCATGTCCGGTAACTGCGTTGTGTGGTTTTGCTTTGTTTAGACTAATAATAGGAGATGATATGATCCTTATTATCGAGCAAGCTGGTTTTTGGAGAGGAGCTATTCTTATGCTGGAACGAAACGAAAAGTGCGATAGCCTTTTTTTTTTTCCAGTGAAGTGCACGCACGCCGGCAAACGAAAAAGCCGTGAACGGGATTCTTGCTGATATTTGCAATATAAAAAGCGCACAGCCCTATAACAAGGCAGTACAGTGGGGTGCCTTCATCATACCAACTGCCATTTTCGGCTAACATATATTCCTCGTTCACTAACATGTCCTAAGTCGGTTTAAAGGAACTAAAATATTCAACAACAGGTGTGCGAAATGGCAGTGGCTTAAGCCCAATGATGTAAGTGGGAATATAAGAGGAAATGCAGCTGTCATCGGTTTCACACGAACAAGAGAGAGAGTGAATAGCTTTCTGTGTCATATAGAGTGCAAAAAAGCATTCTGAATGACAGCAATGTTACGAGATTAAAAAAATAAAGCACACCACTTAAGAGTCCCTGCTCATTGATTAAGAATTACGTGCTTTGTTCTGCACCAGTTAAACCATAAAACAGTTGTCCTGCCGATCTCAAGGATACGTCCCCCAAACGCTGTTCCCGTACATTGCGCAGTAGGAGTAACTTGTGTGTGTGCGTTGCGTGTATATATGTGCCACATCTCTGACACGATGTTTTCAACGCAATATCATTTCCAGCATTAAACATCCCTTTTTTACGCCAGGGATTGTAGCTGGGTCATCGTAGCAAACTGTGACAGATTGCAGGAGCTGATACAAGCGTCGATAATTTTAAGAGATTCTTAGACTGAAATTATGGCTAGCTATACCATAACGCGTGGGCGAACATGCCCAACGAGACAGTCATTGTATTGATCTGACCATGGCCTGAGACCATAAAAGAATGGGGGAACAATAGCGCAAGGTAAATTTCATGCGCATGGAACGACGTGTCATTAGAAGTCTTAGCTGAATATAAATCTTCGCCAGCAAAACAACAGCGTGCTTTGTGCATGTGTCGATTCACCGGTTGAGGTCTAACACTGCAATAGATGGCAAAAACAGGGTGCAAAGGAAATGGAAGGTGAAGTCGCCGGCACTGCAGTTGTCTTGATGAAGATGCACCTGAACACCCTTTGGTGTAATTGAAATATGTCCCTAAATCATCGTTTCTGCACGTGCAAGTGCTTGGAACCGTTCAGCGCTATTCACTTGATGGCACGACCATTACAGCTAAGCTGACAGATGACTTGTGAAACGTCACCAACCGTGGAAAGCAGGGGGTAATTTCACCAATGCTGGCGGGAAAGATGATAACAAGGCAATAATGGATAGGTTAGTAGCATCGAAAAAACAAACTGGTTCGAAAGAACCAGTGATACTCTTTCCTAGCGTGATACATTTCGCGAATGGGACGATGTCACGTTTCTCTCCCGTGTCCTGGGCACGGATACGCGATCATTGCCATCAGTGCGGTGCAGACGGTCCCAGATGCGGCTATTTTTGATGGAAATTTACCGTATTTTCGCGCGTATAACCCACCTCTGCATATAACCCCCCCATTCACTTTCCGTCAACTAATAAAAAAAAAAACATATCCCCGCGTATTGCCCGCATATTTTACACATAAAAAGATGGACCAAAGCTACTACTCAAGCAACATTACTTACCTAGCTTACTGCGTAACTAGATGACTTGACGCATTCATTTTTTCCAGGTTGGTATATTGAGCTGTGTGTGCAAAATAAGCACTGTCAATGGGATAACAGTGGCTTAGTCGCTGTTACTGCTGTAGGGCATCACGGCCTAACGCGTATTGCGGTGAAGCTGCACCCTAAGGAAATATCTCGCATATAATCCGCACCTCTACTACACCCCTGGAATTTTCGCATTTTTGGTGCGGGTTGTACGCGCGAAAATGCGGCACGACGTCGGCTTGGAAGATGAGCAACTGCTTACCGCAGTGGCTCTTAAACAGGGCTCCGCAGACCCCAGGGGGTCCGCGAGGCCATTTAAGGAAGCTTGCCTCAAGGCTGTTTTTCTCATTCTTTTCTCCCTTTTGCCACACCTTTCTGGCTATGCAGAAAGGTTATTTCGCTGCATGAATCGTGCGTTTAATTTCGCGGAGTAGCCCATGTTTTAATGATAGCACATGTTTTAAAGCTTCAAGCGCAAAGTGTTTCACATTACGACATGGATCAAGAGAGTTCATCGTGGGGTCCGTCATTACTTTTGGAAACGCGCAAGGCGTTCCGGCACACCCATTGTTGAGAACCACTGGGTTACCGGGTAGGATTGGCAACGAACTATAAGCCCTCAATTTTGAGCATGGTAATGTTCATTCATCTAAAACTGGAGCGTGCAGGTATGCCATTTGGTTGACCAATTGCCATTGGCCATCAGCCATTTTCCACATTTTTCGTTTTCGTGTTTAGGGAATCTGTATTATGGGCCGGGCGAAAAAATGGCCACACGATGTATAGGTTGAGAGCTCATTTTCAGATCAATCACCTTATATGCAATGCGCTGAATGCAAAGAACGAGCATTTTAAACACAACAATTTGTATTTTTTTCTTGAGGAACGAATCAAATCATGCACACCACCGTCAACCTACAATGATGGTTCAACGAGAAGCGTTTTCGTGACGGAATATTTGGTTGTCGCCCAAACCGCTTCGACCTTGTCGAAATGAAGTAATCGGATAGACGCCGGCTTCATAACGCGAGAGACCCAGTTTCGGTCCCAGGCATATTTTTCTTTCACTTCGGCATTTTCGCGTTACAGATGCCGTCAGTGAGAACGACTGATGGCGATTGTACGTCAGTGAGTACGACTGATGGCGTATGGTCAACCAACGTCCCCACTGCCTTCAATGTTTCATTTTCGAATTTCGTGGCTCCCACAACCACTCACAATCATTGGTCAGTCCATGACAAAATATGTACAGTACTGAAATTTAGATGTTGAGGTTCACCATTTCTTTTTTTTGCGTTGTCTGACGTAAGCAATGACGTTCTTTGCATAAACTAAGGAAATACCCAACCACACTTCGTTGCCTTAAATTAAAAAGTGCCATTATATCATAAACATTTTCTAAACTTTTGTCCGCATCCAAGGCGGTCGAACAGCAGTACTGGCATTGATAACGGGGAAAATCGCTCACATTGTGCGCATTAAATTTCGTAATGCGTGTCATCAGAAAGATACTTTCGTATTCTTGTTTTATTCGATTCTGAGTGCTCCCATTTTTTCGAGTGGGCTGACGGTGTGAACGAAGAAGACAGATTTAGAAATGGTCTCACAACACCTTTGGGTTGGGGGGGGGGGGGGATACTCTTCCGCAGCTAGTTTGACACCTGCTAAATACTTTTAAAACATATACTTCTTTTATATGCAAAGTTTAGCAATGTTCTGGCTGGTTGCAGTTGCTAGGCCACTCCCCTTTCCGGCCGCTACCAGTCAAAGCTGGTGCCTAGAATCATTCTTTAGATTTCAAAAGTCTTGGGGGTGTATTAGTATTGGCAATGTCGACACCACAACAGTTCCGGTCGTGCAGTGAGCGCGTTGATAATGCAGTCCGCGCGGATCGAATGCCACGCTAAAGCTCCATCTATTTAAGTGTCGATAGGCAGCAAAAAGTGCCCGTCAAACCTTGGCAGCACTTTTATTACAATTTTACCGTCTATTAAATTGGCAGCCATGAATGTGTCGGAAACCACTTTTGGGCTTGTAAAAGTGATGGGGGACCCCACGAAGAACTATGTTGATCGGTGTCGTAATGTCAAACAATTTGCACTTGCACATTACGTCACCCACGCACTTATTCAACGCCCGCCTTTTGTGCGTGAGTTTTATACTTATGCAAGTCATAATTCTAAACAATTCGTTATAATTCTAAACAATTCGTTATTGCATCAAAAATTTTTCCAAGCACCTGCATGCTGCCTTTTGTGCGTCCGGCTTTTAGGGGTGAACCCCCTTAAGGGGCTAGGGCTGTTGGCGTCTCCTGTCGTCGTCGTCGTAAGCGTCATCTCATGTAGTCACGGTACTAAAACACCGGGGAACTCGTTTACGCCTCGCGCTGCCGGAGCGCTCCGTAACGCGTACTAAAAAAACATCAGGGCACTCGTTTACGCCTCGCGATAGAATGCTTTGTGCTTCAAAGGCACGAGACTTTTACAGCAAAGCCTGCACCCCCCAACGGTTTCATCTCCGTTGGCAAAAACGCCAAGGCGCCAAGAATACCCTTATACACTGCATGCTTCGCCCCTCACCAGGTTTCACGTTAGTGGAGATGGCCCGGGATTTTTAATTAAAAGAACACGAGTGTTGCAGCTCTAACGGCTTTTTTTCTCGTAATTCGCGTGTTACGCAAAACGACGACGTTAAAGAATGTGCTACGCGGAGAAACAAAACGTACGTGTCATGCAGCGACGCCCCCTTTCTGCATTGCCGGCAAGTTCTGGTAGTTTGCGGAGGGCTTCGCGGACCCTCACTTTAGAACCAATGTGCTAGATGAATGCCTCTGACATTTATTTCCAGCAGGTCCTGTGGTGTTACAGGCGAATCCATTGGTTGCGCCAGAATAATCAATCAGATCCCTCGACCTACGATATGGCAATTCTTATCACCGCGTCCCTCCGTGGTCATTGCTACTTCTTTTATTTTACTCTTCGTCCTCGGCATCCATCCGAACTACACTTGTTTCTCCTAATCTAGGCTCAGATAATGTCTACCAGACGAGTTTGGTTCGTAGCCCATGAAGCTGACTTTCTATTACTCATCATAGAGTGTAGCCTCGAGAAGCCACACACTTGAGTTCTTTAGTGTCTGATCTGCTGTTCATGTTTTCAGTACTTGTATTAGCATTCATGTATACTTTTTTGGAAACCTTCTGGCCGAAAACAAGCTTCTTGGTTTCTGGAGACTTCCACGGCTGTATACCTCCTTTCCGGGGCCACCAAAGATCTCCTGAAGGTCTTCACTAGAAGTAAGAGAAAATTCCGCGCAGGTGGACATAATTACGATCAGAAATTGTGTCGAACGGGATGAACAGTTACTTACACTGACTCGGTTGAAATGTGACTGTGATTACCCGTTGCAGCCACAGAACCAGTAACCCGCAATGACGAATTAAAATGGGTTCAAGTGATCATTATTAGGGGACCATTAACAGCGCTTACGTCATCCGTTTTACCACCTTCCTTAAGCTGTTTCCATCTACACCCCTCAACCTCCGCCTCACCCAGTGTCAGGAATAGCGCTAGCATGTGTGCTACTTTAAGTAATGTAAGAATGATAACGGGCTCCAAGCAGTTTAAAATAAAATTCAACTCACGGTTGTTTTCCAGGGTCACTCGCATAATTTCGATATATTCCGTCGACTTTCCGTTCCTAGTCATGCACTTCCTATGGCCGGTATTCATTGGCGTGGAATTCATGCAGGCAACCATGCGAGTGCGCCGCCATATCTGTGGCCAAGCGTCTGTTGCTAGGCGACGTTGTGCGCACGGCCCCCAGATCAGGCACCCCACTCGTTACGTCGGGCTCCGCGGGATGGCGGCACTTGTCCATGTCCGTGGCGCATCGGCCATGTCTGTGGCCGTTTCCAGTGTTGCCAAGCGATGAAATTGACCGCTAAACTTTTCAACGAATACCGTCTATAGGCCGTTTTATAGTCTGGCGCAGCGCGCGCGTGCTCTGGGAAGCGGTGGTCGATGTCGGCGTCGTCAGGTTTGTCACGTAACGCTGTCACGAAAACCGAGCCTTTTATACTTCAACGCGACCGTCATAGCGCGCCGTATCGCGCTGCCTTGACGCATGCGCAAATTCGCTTTCTTGCATGAAACGGAACTGCGAGCTACCCACACCTTGCATGCAGACAGTGGGCCTCTTCGATTTTCCACTTCTGGCTCCCCGCGGGCTGCCCGCGGGTAGTCCGAGGATTCCCCGAGGCCATAGGGATACACGGGAAAATCGAATGTTGGACTGCTTCTCGGGGAGTCCGCGGTGAGCCCGAGACTGTAAATCGAAGAGGCCCAGTGTCGACGCGCGGACGCTCCGCGTTCTCGGTGACGAGGCTGGCGTCACCGGCGCGAAATGCAGCATATTGCATCTCGTTCCCGCCGCCGCCGGGTAGCGCCGACGGACGCAGTTACGTCGGCCACGCCAAGTCCATGAGTGCTGCACCTTCTTCGCTGACGCAACGTCGCCGTGCCGCGCGCGTCGACATTACGTCTGACTATACAGGCCCCTTAATTTTTAGTACTCGGCGCTGTATAATAATTAAACTACATCTTCAGTGACTAACGCGTTTCATTAGGACAAGTTTTATTTCGTGACCTTTACTCAACGGAATAATGGTGCAACCGAGCGCTTTTCTAGTGCACTCTAAAATGCCCTCCCCCCCTTTTTTTTTTTTTTGCAGAATCTTTGGCACGCCATAGTCGCGGCCCTGATTTCAGTCGTTTATGTAATGGCATTGTTCGCGCAAGAACCCTGCCGCTGTTCCGCCCTTCGACTGGACGTCGTAGCGATGCATATGCGGCGAGGTAAACAAGAACACACGCAGTCCCTGCCCTTTGTCTTACGACAGAATCGGCGAGCTTATAAGACGGAAACCCGCCAAGTGTGACACTCGTCGCCACCGGTCTTCTATTTTTTCCCTCACTCTCCTCAAAGTTTGCTGCTTTTCTTGGCAGCTGGTGTTGAGAAGCAGGCGGAGAGAGGGGAGAGGAACAACACGATAAACAAGGCGAGGGTTAACGCTACCCTGGTTACAAGCCTCGCACGATTCTGCTTGTCTCCCCACCGCCAACCAGTTTGGTACCTCCGATCACCGTGAGTGGCGCTTTTGATTTCGACCAATCAGAAAGGAGAATCGGAGTCCCCCGAGCTTCCAGGGCTTACGATGCGCGTTTGGCTTATCCGCAGTTGCCGCACGTACAGCACGCATTTTATGATGACGTCATTGTCTTTGTCGTAGTATCCATCGATGGCAGGTTTTTTGTTATTGCAGCCAGTTTATAACGGTCCGTCGAAACGGTCCCGCTGTCAATTCTTACTCAACGAACGCGTCTTGTTTTCTGTGAGGCGTTTAGTCGCAGAAAGGTTGCGGGGAGGCGGGGGCCAGAATGCCGGGCCTCGGGGTTATTTTTAGCGTAAAGCATGGCAGCGGCAATATAGAACACGGGCTTCAGTGGTCGGAAGCGCAGTGAGAGAGAGAGAGGGGGGAGAGGGAGAGAGGGGTCTCGCGACGCGACGCTGACGTTTGTCTCAATCCTCCCTGGCGTGGTCGCCGCTTTCTCTGGCGACTTGTTCCAATCTCTCTCCCCCCTCCCTCTCCTCCACTTTCTCGGCGACCTGCGGTGACAGCCGCAGTGACAGCAGCGTGAGTCACCGCCCTGCAGACATCTGTCGAATCCATTAAAAATAGGATCCTGCCGTAGGCAAGGCGGGTGGCGGTGAAGTAAGTCACTGTGCTCGGTGGGTTATCGGGCTATTCCTGCCGCTTGGCTGGCCGGTGATTTTTATTTCTTCTGACACACCGGTGCTGTGGCTTTTCGTTCGTTCGCCAGTTTGCGCGTATGTCGCTTGTTTCTTCGTTCAATTCTATCCGGAGGGGATGTTCTCGCGACTTGCGCAGATATTTACTTGTGGAGAGTTAAGCAGGCTTAGGGGACGAAAAACAAACAAACCGCGCGACCGCCGCTTTGTAGCGACGCTATTTCTCGGCGCTACCAACACCGACAGCCGAGGTTTAACGGTGGAAACACTCGATCACCCGAGCATTCAACTCGGTGGACACGGCGTACTTTTTCCCCCTCAAACCGCTGCAGCAATAAATGGGGCAAAAGGTTGCACACTCCATTTTCGCGTTGTTTTTGTTTGCGTTAGAATATATAGGTGTGGTGCAATAGTTGAAGTTTCCACGCCCAAAAACCACCTGCTAGGGCAATGCCCTGTTGTTGAGTGGAACATTTTTGTTTTCTGCCAGTTTCTCAGATGCCGCAGGTTTATTTTTATCGTCGACTAGGTTTTTCTTGTGGGCCATCATTACCTTTAACCTATTGTAGTTCTTGCATTTTGGATGGATCTTCTCCTGTAGGACGCGGGTTCGATTCCCGGCCGCGGCCGCTGCTTTTCTGATGGAGGCTAAAAACAAAAACGCCCGTGTGTTGGTGATTTTGGCGCACGTTAAAGATCCCCAGGTGGTCAAAATTAATGCAGAGCCCTCCACTACGGCGCGACTCATAGCCTGCGTTGCGTCGGTGCGCTAAGCCCTGCAATCAATCAATCAATCAATCAATCAATCAATCAATCAATCAATCAATCAATCAATCAATCAATCAATCAATCAATCAATCAATCAATCAATCAATCAATCAATCAATCAATCAATCAATCAAATCTTCTTCTGTAAACGAAATTGCGGGAACTCCCAAGATGGACTTGTCAAATCTCTGCAATACTACAGCAGACAGCGCCTGTAAAGTTGCCTTCACGGCTGTGGGCAAGTGCATTGCCGCGAATACATGTTCACGAGCATACAGGAAGTCAAGTACCAAGGTGTGATATCAGAAGGACCTTTTACTAAACACCTTCAAAAGACCCCATATATCCCTAAAAAGAGCTGTACATTAAGCACCAATAAAGTTTTCTTCACTGCTATACACAAATGCATTACCGAGAAGACATTGTTTTCAGTGACAATACAAGCGGTCTTATATGAAACCATGAAGACCCTAGCGCCAGTTTTACAGCATTTCCTTATGTGGCGGAAGTGTGACACGCCAAACTTTAACAAACGGACAGTCGGGTTTTCCCGTTTAGTTCGCAGAAAAATGCTTAGGCATGTAAAAAAATGCAGTGCCGTTCTACTCCGTGAAGAAGGATGACCGGCAAACAAAGGGAGGGGGGGGGGGTGGCGTAATGGTAGGGCCATCTTAGCGGATAATCGTCATATTGTTCTTTTCCGTATAGTTCCGGCAAAGCAACAGTTAGACCGGGTTCAGACTGTTGCCGCAACTGTCGTAATAACTGTAAAGAATGACGTCATTTAACGTCTCAGCCAACCGAACTGCGTGACACGCCGTTTTCTTACGTCCATACATAACGATATTTCTTTTGCGTCGGTGGTCTGAACATAACCTTTTGCAACGTTTGTTGTAACCATACTGTCTCCATACATGACCATGTATACTGTAAAGTAACTATGTAACGTTCAGAACATAACTGCGAAGTAATTAAGACAAGTCAATGAAACTCCGCATAACGGTAGTCATCTTAGCGTATAATCGTCATAAAAAATTGTTTCAGGATACTCGCGATAGCACAAGAGTTAGACGAGTACGGATTCCTAGGCGAGTTGCTGTTGCAATGCAGAAAAATTCTCAGCGCATGCGGACGAGGACAAGCAAAGAGAACAGACACCACGTTAGAGACGTTTTCTCTCTTCTTATTTCCGCCGTAGATAGA
Source organism: Haemaphysalis longicornis (assembly GCF_048455015.1). Classification (NCBI taxonomy): domain Eukaryota; kingdom Metazoa; phylum Arthropoda; class Arachnida; order Ixodida; family Ixodidae; genus Haemaphysalis; species Haemaphysalis longicornis. The sequence goes on along the minus strand of NW_027526385.1, from coordinate 49,120,435 downwards.
CATGTTTCACTGCGCAACAGGCAATGTGGGAAAGCCAGCTTCCGAAGACAAGCTTGCATCAATTTTTTTAAAGGAGCCATGAAGAGAAAATACAAGTTGGGTTTATTAGAAAGACTGCTTAGTCCCGATAACAATGATACCAATATCATCGCAATCTTCGAACAAAGAACGGATATATTAAAGAAAACGTGTGAAGCAGTGACGAACCCCTAGCCAATTTCCCGCAAGTTTTCTATGACGTCACGGAACCTTGTTTGTGCGACTGGCGGCCGCCTAACTGACCTGTCGCGACAACACATGACTGGACGTCTGTAATGGGGCCCCTAGTTCCATTTGACCGCGTAACTTGAATGCTAACGTGCAGTTAACGCACTGAAAATTGTGTTTTGTTGTTGGCCCGTATGACGTCATTCTTGCTCATAACACGTCACTGTGGCGCAAAATTTGAAAGTTTTTAAATACTTCTTGCTTTTTTTCGTTAAAAAACATCGTTTGTGGCTGTAATGGAGCTGAGTTAAATACTGAATCCTTGTTCTTTCAAATTAAACGAAGTTGTATTTTCTCTTCACGGCTCCTTTAAGACTTCACCTTTATGTACAAATGAAGTGCTGGAAAGACATTCTTCCGGGGCAAATATAAGCATTTTTATATCAAAATATTAACAGCATAGGACCTTCTTTAGTTTTTATGAATGTTTTTTTTGTACGCTGAAGGTGTGGCGCACAGTTTTACGGTCCCAGGGACCTAGCCGCAAGGTGGCGCTGCGCTCGCGCGCGATTACTGTCTACATCGCTTTGTTGCGGGAGATAATCTGCTGGATCCTAGCAACAGACGGCTTTGCTGTAACGTCGTTCTGCGAGTTCGTCCGGGATCCGAACACGCAGCCTCTAAGTGACGTAATCCTACCGCTCTTAAATACTCGTACCTTAAACAACTCAGCTACATAATTACAAAAGCGTAAGGATCCCCGTCCAGTGGCAGGTAATTACCCTTGCGTTGTCACCGACACTATACTCGGTGACAACTTAAGAACGGCACAGGAAGTTGCCGCTGTGCCTTATCACCGTAGCCGGATGTTTCTCCGCACGGCGCAAGTAGGGCGTTACTGGGAACATTTTGAACATGGCGTGAGCCGTTCCCGTGATTTTTTTGGACTTAATATGCTTATAAACGACTCCAGTGACGACAAACAAACTGCGTAAGACAGGGCAGACGATATCACGCATTCATAGCAAACCCCTTTCAAAACGCGCGCGCACTGACGTCACGGGTCCGGCGCTTTGGCGGAGTGATACACTACATGAGGTGGTGCCCTTCTTGAGTTGTAACCGAGTATAGAGATTAAAATTTTTTCGCACGATGACAGTCGGTGCCGGGAGTTTCATCAGCGTTAAAAATGCTTGTATTGCCTGAGAAAAATCGTCAATTGAATTGTCTTGTCCAATGAGTGGACTTTTATCATTATGCTTGATTAACTGGGACTGTATTTGATTAGCCGCTTTATCAAACTTTGATCGGACATTTTTGTGAGCACGTGAAACTCGCTGTTAATGCATGCCACTGTGGGGCGATAATTTCCATGAGCATGAGCTGCACCATAAATCAACGGCTAAATACAGCATTCACGCTGCGAATGAGGCAGTCACAGGTGATACTGCAAAATAATTCAAACTCCGCTTCTTCTTTATTCCCCGCTCTTATTTCGCTGTTTTATAAGGGACAGTGCGTATAATTAGCGTTACCGTAGCTTTATTAAAACGTGTCAAGAAATGCGGACAAAAAATCAGAAGACATTTGTACTGCTCTGAGAAAAAGGAAGTTCTATTGTATATTGACAGCCAATAACTTCTTGCCGGCGGTTCTCCTCTCTCCGAAATCGTTGCCTGGAGGTTCACCTCCGGAGCCTGGACCTCGCCTTGTCGGTGCCTAATTTATTGTCAGTTGGGGCAGTGGGGCTCGGTTGGAGCAACGGAGATGTTTGTCGCGCTGTTCACTCTTTTATTGACGAATCAGGTCGCTTGCATTGTTAGTCAATCGCATCAACCAACGCGAGGTTCACTCCGCGGAAGAGCAAGCTACTGTACCAATGGTTTTCGCGCTTCAGTCGGCTTGCGTTAGAAAGGGGAGTTTTAACTTTTTTGTTCATTGATTATCGCATGGAAACACTGACGTACATCTAAACTGGTCGTAAGCCATACGACCTTATCATTCATGAAATTATATGTTCAGGGAAGGGGCGCACGGTAAACTTCTGGCAGACAAATGCATTACACAAGCCTCTGTCGCGGTACGCGCTTGAGCAGTCTGTTCCGAAAGACAAAGGAAACAGTATGACGGTTGGTTCCGCATTCCAGTCGTCTATGTGGTATCTTCATAGGGGCTTGAGTCCAATTTACGTGAATAAATCCTACAAGACGTATTCACATTTTGTTTAGAAGGACGCGTATTCCATGAAAAGATAGGGGTAACTTTTTGGATGGCACACTGCAAATCGTATCAAAAGAACACACCACGGGGATAGGGGATACAGCAGCGGTCCCTTGTTTGGGGCTGATCGCACAAAGGCAGTTCACAGACCACGTGACATCCGCACCTTTTGCCTGAGGCCGTGCCAAAACATGTGCTGAGCTGCGCAGTAAAAAAAGCTTTCCCGTAAAACACATTCTGAAGACATTGGAGAGTGTCTTGACCTCAATACTAACAGTGAAGCTGACGAAAATTGGGAACACAGGAGTCAATCCAAGTTGTATTTTCGTCATCACCAGCCTATCTACGCCCACTGTAGGGCAAAGGCCTCTCCCATAATTCTCTAATTACCCCGGTCCTGTGCTAACTGCGACCAATTTGTCCCCGCAAACTTCTTGATCTCATCTGCCCATCTAACTTTCTGCCGCCCCCTGCCACTCTTGCCTTCTCTAGGGATCCACTCTGTTACCCTTAATGACCAACGGTTATCTTGCCTTCGCATTACATGCCCTGCCCACGTCCATTTCTTCTTAATGTCCACCAATATGTCCGTAACACGCGTTTGCTCCCTGATCCGCTCCGCTCTATTCTTGTCCCTTAATGTTACACCTATCATCTTCAGTTCCATTGCTCGCTTAGTCGTCCTCAATTTAAGTTGAACCCTTTTAGTGAGCCTCCAAGTTTCTGCCCCGTAGGTGAGTATGTGTCAACCACCTTTAAATGCGTAATATGGCATCTAGCGGGATGTTTATCCTTCGGCGCGTGACCTGGTAACTTTGATGCTTTTCCCAAGCGACGCTCTTGCCAGACGAAGAAATAAGAAGCTTAGGGGCGCTTCCCATGGAGAAGCGACAGGCCGTGATGCATAAGTTGTTGCTGAAGTCACTGGATAAGCTGCTGCGGCTTTACACCATGCCGTCAGCAGCTCCAGAACTGCTCATGTACGTGTCTAAAGTACTCGGAAGACTGGTAACGAGTGAAGAGGTGCAGCAGTGGCAGGAAAGGCTTGGTTGGGTGCGTGTGGTTGTCACTGAAAAGAAACCACCAGAGATGCGCACCCGCTGTTGCTCAGGGCATGTGGAATGTTTTGTGGCTGCAGGGCAAATGACACGAAGGATATATTTGAATGTGAACAAGACGAACTTTAATGAGCGGCAGCAATTTTTTGCGCGAGCACGGCTATTAGTCAACTTGTACGTTGTCCTCTACGTAGAACTGGTACGCCACTGTCCAACCTCATCTTCTTCACGTGGCAATATATGTACGAATCGTGTATGTAGATACTCTCCTTAAATTATCGCTTGTATCTTTTGATAGACCTGTAGCCTGTGCGATATCACTGCTAGGAGTTTGTTTCCGTGAGACTCGACATCATTCAGATGTATCCTTGAACTATGCGAGTGAGGACATACGGGAAATGAGAAGTTAGTCAACCGGATGAGTTTGGCCGAAGTTACGCGACCTCAACTGTTCAAGTGTGTGGCTTTGTTTTATAGGAAGCGGGGACATGTGCCACGTGACGTCAGCTGAGTGGCTTGTATGGGTATCGAGTGACAGGCAGCTTTTATAGTGCAAGTGAGAGTACGCGAAGGGATCTATAGGCCTCTTCATCCCTTAATATTTGATGCGATCAGGACGTGTTCTTGGCTGTGTTGCGCATGCGAAGTCAGAGAATCCTGTCGACTGTGCCAATTATAGTTTCGCTAGCACAGCCCATTAATGAAATGATCGTTCCCAAGCAAGAAAGGTTGAACAGGTCTACAGGTGGCTAAATCCGCTGAATGCCAGTAGCGGCGGAGCTGGGGGATACGTGACACCGTCCGTCACATCGTAAGATGCGTTACAGCTTCATTTTCGTGGGGTCATAGTGCCCATTTTCAACAGTTAACCCGAGATGAGATGATTTTAGCTTGCTTTCGTAAGACTGTCTAAAAGGAGAGAAAGAGTGGGAGGGATAGAGAGAGAGTGCGTTTATTGAAACAATAGGGGAACGGGTAAAGGAGGAAGAGCTATGGGCAGCGGGTGGCCACTCTATTCTGGTAGGCCGCGTGCGGAGTCCGCAACCTTCACCTGAGAGATCAGGGCTTCCTGGTTTTCAAACTGGCAGATCTGCAACGTGCATTCCCACTGCTCAAGGGTATACGCTAGCTGAGTGGTGGTGGGAATGTGAATTTTTAATTAAATGCCAACTGCTTACCTCTGTTACGTACTTGCTTTGCCTGAAGTGTGTCCGCTGTTTTCGTTGCGCTAAACAGTGCTGAAATACATGAATCCTGCCACTGGATACAGTTGTTGAAAGTTGTTTGCCTATGTAAAACTTTTGTTCAGAGACAGTGTTCGGGGAGAAAAGGTTTTGCAATTGCTCGGCGCTCGTGGGCTGAAGTGTACTTCGAAAAACGATGCCAAAGATCCAGCTGGGTTCACCAGGGTATAGAGCAGGAGAAACAGAATGGAAAGGCAGGGTAGGGTACAACCAGGCAGAGAGGTCGGTTTGCTACCATACTTTCTGGGAGCGCGGGTGGAGTAGGTAAAATAGAGAGGAGTGGAAAGAGGGGAAACAGCAGCGGAGACGCATTGAAACCTATCGTGTTGTCCGGCGCTGTAATGTTTCACATGAGCCGTATCTGCTGACGGAATAGAAGGTAGGTCTCCTTCTGTAAAAGTGCCTGCTGGGACCACTGTCTTGACACAACCTCTTCAGTGAACGACCGATCACCCAGCCAGCTGAGCGCGGCGACGGGGTACAACAAAGACAAACACTGTGTCGGAGTGTCTGCATGCCATTCCCAACCCGCACTGGCGATTGTGCTGCCCCGTTATGGCTACCGGTTTTCCGGTGCGCTTTTTTTATGTTTATAACCGGGAAATTGGAGCAGATCAAAGGTATTTGCAGCGTCTCCTAGCTGTATATGTATTTCTGTATTTGTCGAATTTTTAAAATTATAAAAACGTACCCGGAGTTGCCTTTTAACAGCAAAGCTCTTTTAATAGTTCGCTGGTTCCGGCGTTTCGCAAAGCTGAGTATAACAGTATAAAGAAAAGAAGCCACCGGTACCGACAGGACTCGAATACCAACGGAGTTAGTCAGTCGTCTAACCGACTCGGCTACGACAGTGAGTTAGTACCGGAGTGTCAAACGGCTTACTCACTCGGCTGTTACTGTGGGGCGACGAATCACGCCACCTCCTCGACACGGAACACGTGATAGGGTACATGTTGCACCTGTGGGCGCCTAGCTTAAGTGTGCGCGTTCCGTTCATTCGTTCTTCGTCTTCGATTTGCTTCTTCTTCGTCGTTATAGCAACAATGATGGAGTAACGGTCGTTGCGGCAATGAAGAAGCAAATCGGCTGCAATCGTGGACTTAAACCGTCGTGACGGTAGGGTACGTTACGTACAGCTTCGCTACCTTCAAGTCTTACGCGTTTGTGTGAGCTTCCTGCATTTAAAAAAAATATCCTGCGTGCTCGACGAAATCTTGAACTTAAAGTGGTAGAAACTAAACTAAGCAACAAAAAGACAGACCGGTGTATAAAATAGCCAGAACAACTGACTATTTTCTTCCTCTGTCACTGAGGTGATAATAAGCAGGGGACTTGGTCTTTCGTAGACATCATAATCAACTAAGTTGCAGCAATGAGCAGCGAGCTAATGCTGAAAACATTTTAGTGCTAAAGAATCCGTAGTCCACTAACCTGAATTCTCCATCTTCCTGCGCGCACCATCTTCGCAACTAGGGAAAATAAAAAAAAAATCATGCACCCCTCCGTCTAACGAGAGAGAGAGAGAGTAGGTTTTACGCGAATCTTTCCTTGGTTGTCGTCTGAGTCTGGACTTAGACTCATTGAGCTTCGACTTTTACTCGACTCAGTTTGGACTTGTAATCGCAGTCGCTTTGACTTTGACTCTTCGCCATTTGATTTCGCACGAAGAAAGCTTCGCCGTCAACCATCGTCGTCGTCAGACGGAGGGGTGCATGTTTTTTCTGCCTAATTTTACACGTCCTGCACCCCTCTACAAGTCCAAACTGTTTCTGCCGTGGCGGAGTGGCGCAATGGGACAGACGTCGAAATCATAACGCGTGGTTCCCAGGTTCGATTCCGACCGCGGGTAGCGTTTTAAAGACGATAGTCTTTCTTCGGCTACTTCAACGGGAAAATTTTGGTGTGTCTTTTTATCACTCGATTCAGCCACCCGGCCAAAGTGAAGCAGAAGCTGCGCAATATAGTCTTATATACTCACAGCGAAATCTAAACGTCCAAGTCCGGTGTTAACGTTCACACTTGTCAACATTGTTGAACAAGAACAAGACATTACGCAAATATGAGGCAGAAAATCAATACATAAGTGACATTTGCAGTGTTCCTTTATTAAACAAATTCATGGATGTTTGCTTTTTGCGGTAGCAAATGAAATACTACATCAACTGCAGAAAACCGTCGCCTGCTGTTGCCCGTGCTACCTGGCGGCATTCAAAACAATCAAACGGCAACAGCAACGAAAGGTTCCACTAGACAGGTTCCGCGTTCCGCTTGGAACACTCGTGGAGTAGGGCAACGTGGTTCTATAAACGTTGTAGTCGGGTTCCTCGATTCATGCGCTTCTCCGCCGCACGGCAGCGCTGGCATCGAGGCACCCGACTTGGAGCAGTGGAACGCGGTAAATTTAATATTACTTGAGCAAACCTCTGGCGTGTTAGCTTGGAAGGAAAGAGACGGGAGAGGGACAGGATGAGAGGGGAGCGGGAAAGAGAAGGGAGGCCTTTACAGGGCAGGGGCGCCAGTCGACTATCGTCTTTCGGTGACATTTGCAACGGAAAGAGCAGATACGCGGTCATTTTTCTGTATAATTTTTCACGTCCTGCACCTTCTTCCAAATCCAAACTGCCTCGCCCGTGTCGGAATAGCGAAATCGGACAGACGTCGAAAGAATAACGCGAGTTCCAGGTTCGACTCCGACCACGGGAAGCGTTTTTTCTTCACTTCAGCCACGATCATCATCATTGTCTGAGAAAGTTGGCTGTCTTCCGTTGTGTTTTGTGGTGCGCACGGACGCCAGCAGTGCGACATAGAAAGTTTAGCTTTAAGAGAGGATATCTTCGTTTGTGTAGGTTAAGATTTGACCACGAAAGCAGCCGTGGCCGCGAAGTGTTGCTGAGTTAGCGCAAGAATGTGACAGCTGATTCCATCCATAGTTTGACAGAGTTGGTGGCGGTCACCGGGCCGCGGGATATCCGAAAAGTAATTGGCCGATTTGTGTAAGCAGGCGGCATTTATAGGTATTTATAATTATGACATATTTTATTTATCCCATGCGACCACCGATACGTAGGCAGAACGACATTCACTGCGCTGGCGCGACACTTGTTGAAATTGTGTGTCCATTCTTCCGTCTCCACTGTACTATAATTGTCTTTCTTTTCATCGCCGTTGTTTCTGCGTCCGATTTCAGCTTCACACGAGCGTGCGATTCTGGCTCCCACTATCGTAGTCTCCGGTAGGTGTCGATGACGTATTTTCGTGGACTTTTATCGCCGCGGCTGACACCAGACTGCTGGCGCACCCCTGGAAAATCGCTCATGAGCATAGTAACGCTCTCGCGTTAAAAAGCAACCAGCATCTGGTTCTCCACGAAGATGATGACCCAAAGGGGCCATGCAGACAAAATGCAAGCTTGTTTTATTCGAAAGAGTTCGTATTTTATAGTGCCCCGAGGGCTCGCCCGGCAGCAAACGATGCCGTATTCGCTGAGAAATTTATCAATTTAGGTTAAATTTTGATTCTCCCGCCAAATCGTGTGTTTTAGTGACTTCTGCCATGAAGTCACAAGAGCGGGTATTCAAACGAACTTCCAGTGCGTCATTAGGCTCCGCAGCCTCGCTTACCGTCAGTCCGCCCAGACGGTGCATGCTACGACACTGAGCCGCAGACCATTGTCCACCGTTGCTTTGTTTGTGACCGCATTTGCACCTGGCTTGTTGTAGTATTTAGCGTAAGTATTTGCTTCGTGAAACATGCGGTATGCTCGACAAACAGGGTCACGTGAGACCACGTCGCTTACGCCAATCGGCCAGTGTCGTGTAAGGCAACACCAAAGCGTCGTACTGCTGTGCATCTAAAACAAGCATAGTGCGCCCAGTACCGACAGCAGTGCGCATCGGGATATCTATGTTTGCGTGTATTTTGGTAACTTTCATTGTTTGCCCCAACCATTCTTACTGCTGTAAAACGAACATGCACTACACTTAAGCGCAAATAGTTCGTTCGGCAAGCTTATAAGCCCTGCCTAATTTGCGTTAGCTTTACCGGCTTCAGCCAATCGCACAGCTGGGCATATAACATCATAGATTCTGTTGCGGGACATGAGCTAGTGGGTCGCATGGTCATTTCTTTTTATCCTAATTATATAGCTTATTTGAGCGAAGTGTGCGTTATAAGTGATGTCAGTATGATTTTAACAAGGCAATCTTTCGAATGAAGCAAACTTGTGTTTTGTCTCCATGGCCCCTTTAACTACTGTGCCACGCTGGAAGGATATCCCCATTAAACAAGACGTTGGTCGTCACGTCTGCGCTCTGCTCGTAACTGCAGACAACACCGGCCGTGGTGCATGCTGGGCATGAGAGGAAAATTTGAAGTCGCTCAAGACCAAAACCTTGACCTTGAAAAAAATATTTGGTCCGAGAAAATGTGCTTTCGCGCAATATTCCAAACCGCCTGCCATATTGTCTTCGCCCGTTCCTAGCGTAGCGAATTGCTAGAATTATAGCAACTATAGATGTCCTCAGTGAGCAACTTCAGAACTCCGGCTTAGACTGCACTGTCGCTGATAAATGTGCAGCGGGAAATCCCAATTTACTCAAATATGTTCAATTCCTCACATCGCCGTACACGAGACATTCGATGCAAGAAACTAACAAACCAGTGACCTTGCAGTGACCGCTGGTCAGCGGATAACCTGACATTTCAGACAAACTTCAAAACGGGACAAAAACAAATTTCCGCGCAAGTCCTTATAATGTACAAATAGTCGTCCAACCGGTGCGTGCCTTCCAATGAAAGGTGAACTCGTGAACTTTACGTCCAGGCAAACAGGCACACCGGCTGGCGACATTTTCTACCGACGACATTATCAATTTTTTTTTTCAGCGAGCATTCGATTTCGCCCACCTAGCGTAGGCACTAGCAAAGCTTCGGGTCTGCAAACAACGCTACGGGCAAAAATATGGATCCCACTTATACATTGGAGGCTGTCTGCCCGGCTTCGAGAGCCCGACATCGCTGAGGCGAGGAGAAAGGCTCTTTACGCCGTGCTATTTATAAACCCGCCTCCAACTTCGCGCAAAGCTCCGTGCTGAAAAGCAAATAACAGTTGGAGAGGAAAGCTCCGACCGCGAGGAGAGAGAATATGCGCCCAGCTTTGTTGTCCACCGAACGTCCGTTTCTCTCAACGCAAATCCACCCAAGCTCCCAAAACGACGAGGGCTCGCTTTTTTTTATTCGAAATAAATATCGCCCGCTTCTCGGACACTTTCCACCTCCTCCTCTCTGTCTGAGCACCAGCGCTATCCCTCACAGGGTGCTTTTTTTCCCGTTTTTAACAGCCCGGCGCGGCGTATCGATCATTGCAGCGCGACTGCGAGGGGCGGACCCCGAAATTCGTGACGTCAGTGGTTTCCGCGTGCTTTACTGAGTTTCACCGGCCCCCCCTGCGTAGCTTCGTGGGCGGTCCGACTCTGACTGCGTCGCGTGCGTATCCGTTCGAGTAAACCTGTTGTCGGGGCGTGGACAACTATGAGTGATGGATGACAAGTCACCGTCGTGACGTAACAGGTTTTTGCGATGTTGAGCCGGCTTTGCCGTCGAGTTTTGCAGTCGCGTGGGCGAGCCATCTTTGAGCGTACGACGAGAAGCTGCAGGGAGAATGGCGGTGGGAGAGTAGGGAAGCTGACTCAGGCGGGTAGCAACCGGGAAAGAAATGGCGAAGAAGGGGCGGGGATGGAGGCCGAGTAGGGAAGAGAAACGTCCTCATTCCGGCAAAGTGGCGGGAAAAAAACAGGCTCGAGGACAGACGGTGACCTTCGGGAATGTGGGTCGAGCGCAACGTCGACCCAGTTTCCTCTCGGGATGGCGGCGCGCGCTATATAAGGAAAGCGGGGAAAATTTGTATAGCGGATCGAGTCGAACGGCTATAAGCGGAAAGAGTTCCGTGCCGTTGTTGGATAAGTGGACAGGTCGCAACTTCCGGCAAAAAATGGGCTCGCGGCCGACTATGCTAACGGCAGACAGCTCCGAAAGGAATCCGTGGGTGGATCCGTCATTCTTGCTTTTTCAGCGTGTGTAAGTACGACGAATGTTTTCGTCGATGGCGCACGGAGAGTAGGTGGGCCGTGCATAAAGGAGCGAGCTTGTTTTCGTAAAAGGGATTGAATGCCGTCCGTTTTCCGGGGTAGGCAGTATTGGCATTCGTTAGTGCTAAAGGAGCGCCGGCTTCCGCAGTAAAAGTACTGGTGTCTTTATCCCGATCATCCCTGAAGTGCATTAGCCATTGCTCGGTGAGTACTCGGTTGTGTGTGCTAGGACGGCTAGGTGCGCGTAGTCTGAATGCTTCGAAGGTCCTACGCTGGTCATTAGACGATACCGTGACCCAGAATGTTTGGTTGGACAAAATGATCTAGGAAGGCTTCGCGACGTTTATGTTGGTCAGTCAGGTGACCTTGTTGCAGTCGGTGAATTTGTTTCTCAGACCAGGAGGAGCAGGGTTGGTTTCTCAAACCAGAGTTTGGGGAGAGGCGGGGGTGTTAACTAGGCTCTAGCCCAGTTTGCTATCTTGCATGTAGAGAAAAGGGAAATGTGCAAGAATGACAGTGAGACCGCGGATTGAGAGGCGTAGTGCAGTACTGGTATTGTTGATTGGACTTTATGGTTACCGGTTATCGGTGATAAACAAACTGCACTTCTGACCACGTTCCCATTTTTCATATAGGGACGAGTTTTCTAGGCTTTATTTTTTAGGGTGGGTCTAATCTCACGGCATCCGTGAGAATTACCTCCGGGAAATTCCCACGGCAGTTTCCATAAAAGCTGGCTAGCTTGAATTTGCTGAATTATATTACGTCCCAACGTAACCTAACGTGACATAACTTCACCGAACCTAACGTAACCTAACAAAACGCGTCATAACGTGCCCAAATCCATCCAAACTGCAACAAACCTTATCAACCCAGCCCAGCGACACAGAACACAACCTATATTAAACGTAATTCAACCCATTATAGAAGTCCTGTGCGGCGATCTCTTGATATAGTAAAAACGAGAGTAAAAAAAGCGTTAACAAAATCACGATGACCGTCAAATTGCGAGAGCTATTAAGAAAGAAAGAAAGAAAAAAAAAAACATCGCAATGTCGAATTCAAACCTGGCCCTTCTCGTTTAAAACCAAGTACTATACCACAGCGCTACATGGGCAGCTGCAAACAGGACTTTTTAGGGAATATTTATCTCATAGAATCTCCGGGTAGCGTTCTTAGCCAATGAGAGGGGACTGCCGTCAGAAATGTATGTCGGTAATTCTCATGGTTGCCGTGATAATATACACTACCCATTTTTTATAAACCAGCCATGACTTCTTCAACCTCAGGCCTAACGCAAGCGCATTGACATGAAGAGCAATAAAACCCACTCCTACTGCAGAGACGTCTGGTTGTATGGGTGCTGTTAGTTTGGGCGGAGCTAGGCTACTACAAAAAGAGCGAAATAAACAGTAAAAACACGTTCAAATGGTCGACAAGGGCAAGGTGACTGAGATAAGAAAAGGGGGAGGACCGAGCTTAGAGGGGTGCCTCTGTCTTCCAGAGTATTGGGGGGGGGGGGGGATTTGATATTCCCAGAACTAAGACAAGGAGGAGAGCACATGGCAGAAATAGATCCCCCATAAACCCTTGAACCTGGGCGCTCCAAGTCGAAAGAAGCAAGCCGGAGGTCGAGCGAGAGCCAGTTTTAAGGGAAAGTATACAGAAGAGACTTAAACAACGCAAAATAGTCGAGGCTTTCAGCTTACACAAGGCGACGAAGGAGGGACTCGCCAGCTGCGAGCTCGCGCTGACGGATATTGAGAAGACGGGCCTGTGGAACAAACAAACATTTCAAGGAAGCTGGCAACAGCTTGCCGCCCCTGAGAGCTTTCTCCCACATCGTGGGCATTTACGTTGTAACATCTGGGCTCGCCGGAGAAACCTGTGTTCGTGGCTGCTAGCACGTATGCTGCTGGTGGTTTTGCTGCAAGACCCGACATAAACGACCCATCGGTGCCGCAACCCACTGGCAAGAGGCGCTGACGCGTGTCTAACATTGATGTTTCTGTCGACGCACCGCGATAGATTGGAGAGGAGGGGATGTATTGACGTCATTGTGGCGGCTTTCCACCACTTGAAGGAGTTAGATAAAAAAGCGCAGCCTGCTTCAACCATGAGAGGTGAATTTTAGTGGCCGCCATTTTAGCATTGGCACGCTTTCTTAACCGTCGACGAACGCAGCTCAAGCTATGGTGTACGTCCCCAATAGTGGAGTAATGGGCAAACGTTTACGGACAACGATAGTTCCGATTTCAGGCGATTTTACTTCATTGTTGAAACACCAAAACTGTTGTGTGCGTGTGTGCGGCTAATTTCTAATCTATACGTAAGCACGCATTGTAGCAACGGAGCTGCCTTGCGGGGGAGAAATCACCGCAAAGTGGTCCGTAAACTTTTTCTAGTGACTGTGCATGCGCTGAGAATAACTCTCGGCTCAAATGCTCACAATGATGGTTAACAAAATTGACCGTCTGTTTCGCAATGCATTTGTGTGAGGCTGGTGTCAAATGTAAAACATCGTAGCGTGTCAAAATGAGCGTTTTAGAAAGAAGATATTTTTACGTTAATGACAAATGCACTCTCTTTACTAGATGCTTGCATTTGACAAAAAATATTGCGAAGTAGAGCTTTTTTTGATGATTTAAACATTTAACAATGTGCTCTACCGAAACGTCAAAGTTTAAACTTTTGTTATGTGGCTGCTATTCGTGCTGAATAGAAGCCTATAGAAGCTTTTCTTATGAAAGGCTTTAGCCCTGCAGTTAAGAACCACACGACTGATTTGGATGAAGCGGAAGTCTGTTCTTAGTGTAATGTCGCGTGGCTCAGACATTCAAATTAACTTGATGGGGATTGGTTCTATTTTCAAAGAATCCCTGCATGCAATGAACGGGAAGCCTTCACCATGCAGGCTAGAAGTGGCTGGACGTCCAGATGTCTGCTGGCCAAGTTTTTCCGTAGCTGAGGGTTAGGAAGGGGGGATGGGAAAAGTAAAACGTTCACCGACGTCTCTGTAATGCTTTAGGTAATAATCTCGATGTCATTTTAGCATCTCTCGATGACCTTTGCCCTAGAACATATGCAAGGGCTGCATATAGATGCGGAAGTGAAGAAGGTCAATGAGGGTGGTGGCTCGTGTCGTGTCTAGCTGTTACTTCTCGCCGCGAAATTCGCCGAACCCTCGACAATAGGCGTGACCCGCTGTGGTTCATCATAGTGGCGCGATGCAAATGAGCTGTGCGTGCTTTTCGGCGGGAGCGGGTGTCTCGCGGCCCTTCGCCATTGGGCGTGGCTGGGCAAATGTCCTCCCGTGTAGTCCAGATTCGTATGGGCGCTCTGGACGCTCCGGCAGAATGACGGATTTGGGGGTGACCGAACGAATGCGGCTAAATAAAAGTGATGCTCACGTTTAGTTCCTCTTTCGAAAGAATTGTTAGGCGCAGTGAACATTGAGACACGTGTATTCGTGCGGAAGCACACGTTCACAGACGCGCACCCTCTCTTAGTTCACTCTTTATATGGTCATGATCTTCTGTTGATTCCTGCGCTCGCTAGTTTATAACCTTTTCATGTTTCTCTAGTTACATAGTGATGGTCTTCGCTTGATTATTCGGTTCATTCCACTGGATGACGCAGCCCAAATGAATCTCCAACAGTGGATGTGGCGTACCATCCCACTTCGTAGTCTTCCCATCCGCAATTTCGTCTCGTGAGGGGGAAAGGGTGTTCCCCTCTGCCCTCTGTCCGAAGCTTGCTAACCTGTTCTGCTTAACTCTGTGTTTCGCCTGCGACGTTGCTAACGACCGTGTCACGGCGATGATGCAGGTGGTCGTTTACGTACGTACGCACGTACGTACGTACGTACGGGTAAATTTCGCTTGGGCCGTGTATTCTGGGAATATGCGACTAACATCATCGGCTTTAGCTGCTTGCCGACTAATGTTAGATTTGTAGGTTCTCGCATGGGGTTGTAATCATGCAGAATTAACGAGTGTGAATTTGGCGAAATATTCACTTTGGTGAGAGTTGTGACATTCGGTCTTGGTGCTTGTATGTACTGGATGGAACTCAGCTTGCCACGCTTTTTTTTTTTTTTTGGCTCCTCCTATTTCCACCGCTTATTGGTTCGGATATTAGGTTCACCGATGTGGCTGCTTTGGGGCCATTTCTTTAAAGTTCACGTTAAAACAAATGCAAAAACTAACGGTTCCAGACAGAACAACTTAAAAGTTTGTGTTAGAGCTAGTTGCCTCACTGTAGTTGGGGGTATGAAAATGCGCTGTGTAGTATTCACAAAGATGCAGGACGGGAGGCGAGGTGACCGGCAAAAAGCCCAGACTGTCCCCCATTACACGTAATGTTGAAAATTTTGTAGACGCCATGCATCTTTTCTGCCATATTATTCAGTTAGTGCAGCGTAGGCGTGATTAGAAGTCAATGGAAAGTCTATCCTGCAGAGGACATGGTGATGGAAATGGGGACGGAAGTTAACCGCCAACGTAACCGCAATTCCTTAAGCAGATTAACATAACCGCCAATCACAGAAACAATTCCCTTTGGCGTCATTAGCGCTTGGCGAGAAAGTAGTTGGTGCGTCGTACTGCTCCATTTGATTTTCTTATTTTGACGATTTCCTGGAGTTCGCTAGAATTAGTATCATTGTTACAGAGGGAAAGAAGTCTTTTGAATGAACCAAACTTGCAATTTGTAATAATTGTCTCTCCAAGCAAACAAAAAAAAAACAATACCTGTCTTCGCTATCGACGATTAGCGACTGTTTCTACTGGACTTTTGGAGTGGTGTCATGTTTTAAAACGAAAGTGTTTTCTTCCCGGATACACGAATATTTCGTTGACGTCGTGCGCCAGTACAACGAAGCAAGCGGCCTGTAAAGGGTGCACCCCTGCACACAGGCATTCTTGCGGGGAAGCAACCTTTAGTACTTAAGTGTACGTTATACTTCGGGTTGTTCGTTTTCGGGTTTTATATGTTAACGCAAAAGTGTTTTATACCGGGATACACCAAGATTTCGCAGACGTCATATCCGTCACGGAAATGACAGCAGTACAGCTTTTCCGAAGCGACTCGCCAGCACGACGTCGCTCGCCAGGCACACCCACAAGACAGCCGCCGACCCGCAAATCATGCTCAGCTGCAGATTTCGCTGCACATTTCACTTTCGTGTTTTACTGATTCCTATGACAGAGGAATCAACCACAGTTTTTTTGTAGTAGCCTTGGCTGTGTGGCTGCATATTTCTGTCGTCACCCGCCGCGGTGGCTCAGTGGCTAAGGCATTGCGCTACTGAACACAAGGTCGCGGGTTCGATTCTCGGCCGCGGCGGCCGCTTTTTTGATGGAGGCGAGAAGCAAAAACGCCCGTGTGTACGAGATTTCGGCGCACGTTTAAAATCCCCTGGTGGTTAAAATTAATCCTAATCCCTCCACTACGGCGTGCCTCATCGCCTACGTTGCGTCGGCGCGTTAAACCCTTCAATCAATTAATTTCTGTCGTCGCCGTAAAACCTGCATACTTCTCTTTTCTTTTTTTTTTGCAGATCGGCAGGGGGGGGGGGCAAAAAGAGTCTATGCGCGCTTGCAGAAACAAAAACAGGCCTTACGTAGACAAAGACTAATTGGCAGCCGGAGGAAAACAATTCAACGCTCACATTTTCTCCTCTTTCTTGGTGCTTGTCGGGGCTTTTCTTAGAGCTCTAAAGAGCAAGAATTGCCTGAAGGGCAGCACACCGAAGTGAAGGGAGCCTCTCGTCCTCACAAAAAAAAAAAAAAAAAAAAGACCGGACGACTGAAACTCTTCATAGTGACGTTCAAAGATCTCTAAAAAATGAGCTCTCTCGGTTGCAGGCACTCAAACCACGGCGCGATGATCTATCGGACGAAAGTCTTTCTGCTAGTCCGCTTTCCGGTTTAGCACATGATCCATTGGCGTCATCTTTCAGTTTGTCAGCTCAAACCGAAAGGGTAAACACGAAATGGCACGGAACAACTATATCAGCGCCAGCGTGGGCGCAGTCACGTACGCCTGGTTCCTGGATTCTATTTGGGACGGACATGGCAAACGAGAAAAATATACACTCCCGGTGGAAGTGCGTATGCGCCCGGGGGGCAAAAAAAGCGTCTATGATCTGTTCACCTTAGTGATGCTTCTTCCAGACACTCTGTAAATGAATATTTGTACGCGAATATAATATTTTACCAGTGCATGCAAGTGTATTGTTTCGGAATATCGCGTAAGCACTAAATTACGGAATTGTGTAAGCACTAAATTGTGTAAGCATGGTAAACGAAGAATTCATTACAAATGTCTCTTATTTTCAAGGTTGTTGCGTCTACGTTCGTGATATTTGGGCGTAAGGTAAGATTAGGCTATGAGAAAATGTAAAATACGTTAATATGCACTGGAATAGATGAAAACCGTTGTCAGAGAAGATAAGCGAGCCACCGCATTTGTGCAGGAGTACCTTATTTGTGCAGTAGAATATGAAAATGCAATGTTATATGAAAGCGAGAATTAAATGTTGGTTGTACAACGGTGGTTATGCGGGTATAATTTTATTTGGATGTTGACATTGATTGATGCACGGCAGAACGGCGAGAACTTGATTTTAATGCTATTCTTTATTTACAGATCGTAAAGGGGGAAGGGCTAACCAACATCTATGTTTGGAAAGGTTTTGTTGTTTGATGAAAATTGTCGTGAGACCTATGTTGCACGAAGTGACTCGTGAAACATCGGAAAATTTTATTTTCGAAAATTAAGTACTTTGCATCTGCTAAAAAGCAAACGTTTTTCGCAGAATGTATCGAAAGCGGGTTAATTACCAAAAACGTACCAGTTTAAAAAGAACGAGCATAATCTCACAGCCACTTGATTAATGTAACACCTCGAACACACTTCAAATGCATGCGTGTTTTTGTGTACACACATGCAATGCACCTAAGTTTTGGCATTTTTAGTTGTGTGTATTCTGTTTTATTGTAATTTTGTGACACCAGTGTAACCCCCTTACCCTATGTAATACCCTCCCCAGAGGGCCTTTAGGGGTTTTTTGAAACAAAATAAAGCATGTACCAGATATTGAATATTACCCAAATTCTTATTTTCTACTCAGGGCTCGATGCTGAAGCTTGTGCAGTTATATCTGCTGGTGGTCCCTGAAGCTGCAACGCATACAATTGCTCCAGTTTTCAGATTACATATGGCAGAAATTATTGCCAACTATTTGTACATTTGTGTGGGACATCGCTCTATATTTCCTTTCTTTCGCCGAGAAATGCATCCTACGCAGTTAATGTTTATGACATCATTGCAGCGACGCTAAAACATGATACCAACCCTCCTGGAACTCTGTTTTTGCCGAATTCTGTGGTTCAGCTGCGCCACAATGCATTCGATGCACAGATCTATCCCACCACCCAAGCGAATTCGGCGATCGGCAGCAATGCGCCATTTGACCGAAAGATCTGATTTGCGCCGTGGCACTGCGGAATGCAGAATGTCCTGCTCGCACTGCGTGATGCCACAGCGCAAACATAACTTTTGAGCCAAATAATATGATCGGCATGGTAATTCCCCTAACTTTCATTAGTAGATGCACCAAATAAACGATCGAGTGCACTGTATAGGGAAGGTAAACCACAGGAATGTCCTAAATTGTAGTTCGTAGTTACATTCCTTCATTTCGTCTCATAAGTTTTTTTCGACCATTCTTGCAATTTTTAGGCATCTTCAGGTGGCGCCGGTTCCTCGAGTAAAGCTCGTGAACAGGCTGTTGATGCTTAGTGAGTGCAAGTAGAGAAAGAAGAGCCACGGTGGACAAAGGATAAGACGGGGAAAACTGTACATCAAAACACAGTACTCTCCGTAGAACTTACAAAGTTCTTAATTTTGCAGTGCGCAGTGAGCAAGTTCTTGTAGATGTTGTGCCAGCGTCTTAAACAAGGAAGAGATCCGATGGACATGTGCTTATTCTACAAGCTTGGCAAGCTGCTGTCCCACATGATATCTGATCAGCGCAGTGTCCGCCTTCTCGTCTCCAGTCTCAGCTTCGCGTCGTTTTCATGGCCCTTATGAACATCATGTTCTGCAAGGTTCAACCCGCTGAAAGAACCTTCACGTATCCGGTCTTTGTCGGGGTGCCCTGTCGACATTGACTTTAATGCATAAACGACACACTGAAATCGTCTCCATACTGGTACGATTAACTCAGGCTCCCAAGGAGTAACCATTTTGAGCAAAGGCCTCAGGGCGAGGCAATGGCGCATTATGTTAATTTGGGAAAGTTCAGCGGTGTGAGGATAGTGCCTCCAGCCCGTCTTCCATCTGAATACCTAAAAGGCGGAAGACAGGCGGCTGGCAAGAGACGGCGGCGCGAGTCTTTCTATATATAAATGGCGACTCCCGCATCTCCTTGCAATGTCAAGCGGCAAGGAGGCGTGATATAACGACCGCGACTGCGGCTCACGACCTTTGCAAATACCGCTGGCGTACTGGTGTACTCATGGTATTTGTGTGTGCATGCTATATTCTTTGTCGGAAGCCTGTACACCATGCCTTTTTTAAAGACTAGTGGCGTACTCTAGAACACAGGGTTTCCGCTAAGATGCTGTGAGCAACCACCGTGGTGGCTCAGTGCGTTGCGCTGCTGAGCAGGTTCGATTCCCGGCCGCGGCGGCCGCTTTTCTGATGGAGGCGAAAAGCAAAAACGCCCGTGTGTACGAGATTTCGGCGCACGTTAAAGATCCACACGTGGTCAAAATTAATCCGGAGCCCTCCACTACGGTGCGCCTCATCGCCTGCGTTTCGTCGGCGCGTTAAACCCTACAATCGATCAAGATGCTGTGAGCGTACTTGAAGTGAAAAGGGGTATTACGTTGATAGATAAAAGAACGCAACAGGAATAGGTGCAGGATTTTAGAACCACTGAATAATTCGGGCCACAATTGTCACACCGCAGCTGTTAAAAGCTAAGTGTCCCGTTTTTTTTTTTTTTTTTTGCGGGCGTAGACCAAGAAAAGCCACCACTCCTCCTCACTTCGACACATCTCTCCCTTTGGCCACCTGTTCGCCTCCGGCACGTCGTATGTTAATACAAGAGGGCGAATATAGCCTCTGAAAAAATTGTCTTCCCAGTGATGCATTTGCGTTTTGTAGTGATGCCGACTTCAGGGAGGTCGCTGTTAGCTTGGTCTCTCTAGGCTGGGTTTCACACATTGTGTGCTGCACAGGTAAGCTCACTCATAAAGAAAGAAATCGTGCTCTCCCAAAAAAGTTGGTTAAAACGCGAAGCTTTCTCCCATGCAACGTGAGTCGATGCCCAAGTCCAAAACCTACTCTCTCAAAGTCCAAAATCCACACTGCCAAAGTCAAAATCTCAAGTCCACTTCAACTACGCCAAAGTTCGAAGCCAACGTCTAGCTCCACACCACCAAAGACCAAAGCCAAAGCCGAACACTGTTTAGAGAATGTATTTCATCATCATTATCATAACTAATCGTGTGTTTACTGCCAATGTTTTGCCCATTACGAGAGGTCCGTTTGGTGTTATTACGTTATGTGGTCTGATTGACGCACCCTTTGTAAAACCCACTGTGTAAAGTTGGCTTCCCTGCAGTATTTTACACTGATGTGAACGCCATTAGTGAGGCATACAACGCCTGGCTTTCAAAAGGGGGCAACGTGCGCGAACATGGCGGAAGCAGACCACCGGTGACGATCAGGCCAAAGAAACGTTAAGCGCGAGACACATGCATGGACGACTGGTGCAAGCGATTCGCACGCGACTGATCGTTATGACTGATCGTTAGGACCGGTTTCGACGTCGTTCGCTGGTCAGTGGAGGCTCACGACGTGCGACTGGTGAGCCAGATGCAGTCGTGCCATCGTTGCGATCGTCGTGCGGCCACAGCCAATGCGATCCCGAAGGTGTCATCGCTGAGAAAGTTTCTTTCAAAGCCCCAAGGAGGCGCCAGTGGCAATTCGGAGTATTTTGTGGGGAGCAGCTCTGCGCCGCTGCCACCGCCGACCCGTGCGCTCTCCGCCTGGCAGACACATATTGCCAGCGGTACCTACAGCATGGACGAGCGGAATTATGGGTGCTAAATGTTCCCACACCGCTGTAATGAACATATAAAAATGCAATGTTTAACGTAATAGCGCTATTAATTTCCACTTCAAGTTGATAAATGTTTTCTTTTCCTGCTCGCATTTCTCTAGCATATATCCAAATCGGCCTGAGTGTGCCTAGACCAGGAGGCAACCATGGAGAACAAACAGCGGGCGGAGCGGTGCCGACGACGCATCGCACGCGCGCATCGGACCATGTGTCTCAAATTCACGGGTGCGACAATTCGTGGCGACCGACGTAACGATTAGTCGCATGCCAATCGCATGCTGTAGTCGTCCATGTGGCTCGCGCTTTAAGCGCGACGACCATCGCTACCACGAATACTGCGAGGGGTCGAAAACACGACATCGACGTGGTACAATCGCGGTGAACGCTTCCCTGGCGCGACGGTCTAGTTTGAGAGGGAGTTTATGGCCGACCAATTACACACGAGCACCTCCGCTGGTCATCCGCCTTCATAGAGCAGAATGCAGTGAATTTATTTTTTAAAACTCTGTACGTGTCAATTTGTGTCGTCTTGCAGAACACAGAATACACGCTTAACGCTTTCACTATATTCGTTCAGTGCAGGGTCATTAAGATAATTAATAAGGCTATACTTTTACAAGGCTATCATTTTTATCCAGTACACTGGAGCAGAAGCTCGTGCGCATACAGACAGATTACACGCGAGCATATTCCGCCTCGTGAAATACAGCGTAGAAGAGAACGTGAGAGAAAAATGGCAGCATCTCCACTCCGTGGATGATGGCGAGAGTGCGGAGTACGGGGACTCGAAATGAGATCGAAGTTGCGCCCCGAGTGACATCCGATTTGCGCCCCATTCGATTTGAGCCGTGAGTTGCACCTTGATTATTCCCTAACTGAAACTGCAACTCACGGCTCAAATCGAATTTTGCTTGATTTTCGCTTGATGGTGGTGTGCGCGCGGATGGACGCGAACGGACATTGGGAGGTCCTAAGGTACTCCGCAGCGTTACAGGCGAGGGAGTAAGACGTTTGACTCTCTGGTACTAGCTTACGGTCGTAGCTTAATGGGTAAGACGACTGACACTAACTCTGTCTGGTCTACCAGACACCGGGTCGAATCCTGCCAGTGCCTGTGTGATTTTTTTTTTGCAATTGTAAATGCTATGCGCACGGACGCGGACGGACATTGTGCGGTCCTAAGGCACTCCGCCCTTAAAAATGCGTGCCAATCCACCCTGTGAAGTTGGTTGGAAAGCGAAGCTGTAAACGACGCCCACAACGATTGCCCATGCGACGTCACTGGAGTTCACCCACGTGGCTCCACAGAGTGAAACCAGAGACAAGTGAGAGGCACTTAACCACACCCTTTGTTACTTCAAAGAGATGTTCTTTGCTAAGGCCAAATGAATGAATTATCCATGAATGGTGGTTGGCTGAGTTGTAATAGTAAAGCGAAACTCTTTTTTACAAAATTAAAGGAAGCTCAAAGCCGGTGTTAGACGATCTCACTCCTCCTCCGTCTCTGCCGCCAATCTCGTCGCCTCCGTCGGCTCCGGCTGAGACGCAGGAGAAGTGAGATGCCATGCTTTGGTGCGAGTGTAGTTTAATTTTTACTAACTCCAAGCGCATGTGCAAGGCACGCACACGACCACTACACGCGCCTTGGGGGGAGCGCCCAGCGGCGCGAGAGGTCGTGTGACGCTATCACGTGGCATTCAGCGAGAACGCAGGGTGTAAACCCGCAGATGTGCTCGGTGAGCTTACCATCTGCCTCGCCCGTCTCCGCATGGGCTCGTAACTCAATCGGTAAGACAACGGGCTCTGGCTCCGTTTCTCTATTCGTTTCAGGTTCGATTCCTGGCAGTGCCAGTAACTTCTTTTATTGGTTCGCGGGAGTTTTCTGTTGACACCAACGGTCGCGATAGAACCCTTAGGGGGTGGAGGTAAAAAGCTTCGCTTAAAAATCAAAGCTTCTTCAGTAAGAGAAAGATGGTCAAAACACAAAGCTTTCTGCCATGCAATCTGAGTGAAAGTCAGTCCACAATCCAAACTGCTTCGAGCGTGTCGAAATGACGCAATCGAACAGACGTCGGCTTGGTAACGCGAAGTCTCCATGTTCAATTTGTACCACGGGAGGCGTTTTTTTTTTAGGTGCTTGATGTGCCTTTGTGGCAACCCTTATTATCATGTGCACTCCTATCGTGCAAAGTTGGTTTTCCTGCAGTTCGTTTTCGCGAACGGTCGCCATCAGTGCCAAAAAACAAAGCTTCGCTTTAAAATGTCTTGGCAAAGCCGCTCATGCAGTGCTAGGTATGTTGCAACATCTGTCGCCGTCCATGTTCTCCTGCAATAGCTACAAGAGCTGTCAGAAAAACCTGGAACAACTAAAATGTTTGAGATATATTGCATCTGGTTAGCAAGTTGTTATTCCTTAGACACGCACTGTAATCATCACTGAGCTTGAATTTGACCCGTGCCAATTAAACAACTTCGGTTGGATTTGAACGGGCTAGGATCGGTAACGTGCACTCTTGCACTTGGCTAGGTCAAACCGTTTCATCACAGATATTTGGCGTGATGCTATGAAGTCATTGCAATGCCTTCTGACTTGAGTTGTTTGTTTCAAATTCACGGAAACGCGGGCTGGTTGGTTAGCATTCATGAAGGTAACTTAGCGCGCACTAAACAAGGTCTTGGTGTCTTTTTTTCGTTGTGTCTCCGTTTACTGCGCGAAAAGTTGTTTGTTTTGTTTACGGTTATAGTTCGACTTGTGTTTAGCATGCGTATCGGCGCTGTAACTATTGTGGTGCGTATATACGTGTGTAGTTGCGCATGTGTAGTAATGGAAAAATGAAATGCGAACGCGAAAATATGAACCAGACCAGGCGAAATTTTAAAATGTTTTTCGAAGTCCAATAATGACGCACTATTGGTGTACTCGGAAAGCCACATTTCCCA
The DNA here is from genome assembly GCF_048455015.1 of Haemaphysalis longicornis. Lineage (NCBI taxonomy): Eukaryota > Metazoa > Arthropoda > Arachnida > Ixodida > Ixodidae > Haemaphysalis > Haemaphysalis longicornis. The sequence continues at coordinate 49,096,542 of NW_027526385.1, read as the reverse complement.
ATTTTGTTTTTGTAATTAAGCCACGCGTCATTTTGACTTGCACAGAAAGAAATCGCGCTATTTGTGTGTTCTTGGTAAAGTTTTCGTTTTAGCGTTTCATTTGTCGAAGACTACAGTACGTACATATATGTATGAATGTCTTTGTACGTGCGTAACCTATACGAATGCACACTTGCTAGGAACATTCATTGCGTTGAACACTTTTTCTAAACGCCATCACATTGTTTTTTCCTTTCGATACGTCTTTCTTGTGTTCGTTTTTCTCTGTTTATTGCTATTATTTTCACCTGCGCTGCTGCTATCACCTGTAATCTGCACTGAGCCACAGGCCTCGTCAAGCCCCTCAATGATCGGCTTTTTGTCTGGGTCCTTTTTCTTCAAATGAAAAGAAACGGGTTCAGAATCTCAATTCGAAAACCGTATTCGCCGGGCTTTTGCTGTTGCTTACAGCTGCATGCAAATTTGTTGTGACGGCAAACCAACGAACCAACCCGCCCCTGCTTTACGACTCAGTTCTCTGCAAAAACACTTCGAAACACGTCTCGTATCGTGCCCAGATTAGAACAATAACAGCGCAATGCGATACGTACGCATTCGCGCAGACTGGCCCAAATATGGTGGCATCGTGGAACGGAGCAAGAGAGCCGCCAGTGAGGTGTTTGTTTGTTTGTTTATTTACGAGGATTTATTGCCTGTTCGCGCGCAGCGGCCACGTATAAAAGGTGGAGTGGCGTGGCGACTCTCGCGTCGCGCCATCTGGCCACGTGTCAAATGCGTTCTCCGCGGTAGACCCCCCTCAGATGGTCCCCGTGTCTTTTCTTTGGCTCCGCACCGTGTTTGCCCACGTGATATTCGCGGAGAATCGGCCGTGCTGGCACCATGGAGCCTCGGAGAGCATATGGTTGCTGCCACCGTGGAGAGCGGCCTTAGAAACGCTCCTAGGTGGGAACGAAGGAATACATCTCTGCGAAAAAGTTTTCTAGGGGCCAAGCCCCTTAGAGGCTGGAGCTGTTGGCGTCTCCTGTCGTCGTCGTCGTCGTCGTAATCGTTGTTCGTTCTGGCTTTGCCACATTAACTATCACGTTGAAAAGACCTCACTCGCACTGCGTGCACTTCCATCCACCATACCATCAGCAAGAATATAAATATTTCCCTCGATAACCAAAGCACTAAGAGCAGAAAACATCAAAACATCAAAGCAATAACATCATAAAGCCCCTTAGGGACTGGGGCTGTTGGGGTCTCCTGCCGTCGTCGTAATCGTCGTTCGTCTCATGTAGTCACGGTACTAAAACACCGGGAAGCTCGTTTACACTTTGCGCTGGAGCGTAACGCGTGGATAAAAAACACCGGGACACACGTTTACGTCTCTCGCTAGAGAGCTTTGTGCTTCAAAGACAACAGACATTTACAGCAAAAAAAAAAAAAAAAACGACAAAGCGCCAAGGCGCTTATACACTGCATGCTTCGCCCCTCCCCAGGTTTCACGTTAGTGGAGATGACCCAGGATTTTTTTCTGGTCCTGTATGAGGTTACCCCTCACTCTCTGTCCCTCTTGCCCGCATTTGTTTTACGTTGAAAACGCCGTGAAGTGGTTTTGTGTGAAAAACGGAGTAGGTTCGTGAGATACTGTGCCATAAGGATGGTACTATGCCCCAAGATTGACGCCTTCATTTTTGTTTCGTTTTGCCACGTTTAACGAGGAGCGTAATAAAATTGCAGCTGCAGTGCTTTCTATTCTCATTTAAATACACATGTTCTCGGGAAAGGGGCAAAGGAACTCGCGCGTCTTCCTCTTTACTTCGGCGACACCTTTGTTGCGAAAGTCTGATGCTGTAGCACGTAGTAAACGAGAGCGACGGCTCAGTTTCGAAATCCACGCTACCCGTCTCAAATTCCGCAGCGCTATCCAGTGTTGCCATTATTGTTTTTTTTTTGCGAAGTGAATTCCACCGGCCTACACCATATTTTTATTTCTTTGTAAGAAGCATCAACACGCAAACACGTTAAGCTGAAGTGGGATGACGAAATACGGTCAAAATGTCCCGGAGGATTTCTGCTCAGAATCTCCTTTCTTCTACTTTTGCAAATAGCTGTGCTATAATGAAAACTACTAATAGATCTGAAAGTTAACGTGGGTTTGACTTCAGGCGACTAAAGAAGGCCGGTAAAAAACGAATGACGAGCAGTAGGAGGCCATGCTGCTCGGCTATGACCCAGAAGACCCACCTCGGCGCCATCCAGTTGGCTGTAAACGCTGCCAGGGCCGAAGGGCTGCTGGCCGCCGTTTAGGGAAGAGGTCTATAGTTCTCTTTAAAAACAACTGCACAAAACATAGGCTCTCTCGCTCTCTCTCTCTCTTTAAAACTACATCAAACGCACAACTATTGCTACGCGACCAGCAGCCAATGCTTTTCGTAGGTGACTAATCGGAATAACAACGGGTTAGTCTAGAAGTTAATGCAATGACGTCTGGTTTGAACGAACTAGCGCGAGTCAAAAAGTAAGAAAAGACGTACGCAAGTGCTTTTTCTTCCATGAGTACTTTTTCTTCTCTTAGTCTCGTGTTTCGCTCTTTTGAATACGTCAAGTTTGGTTCAGAGTGCATGCAACACAAATAAAATACGCAGATTAATGTGAAATATTTGTTACTTGCAAATACATATCCATTTATGTTTGATGAAGTAAAGAAATTTCAGAATTAGGATCCAGAATCAGGTATGAGTAGAACAAGAAGGTAGAAAGTTGTGATCCGTGCTCATAACTTGTTTAAGTGGTTTGACTGATCTATGCTTCTTTTTTCCAACAGTTGAAAGCAAAATGGACAAAACTAAACAACAAGCAACAATCCACAAAGTCCGCGAACTTCAGTTGGAGGCGGTCCAGGTGGAAGAACACTACGATGTCATCAAGGAGATTGGCTCCGGAGACTACGGCAAGGTGAGCTATTGTCAAAAGATACCGCGCATAATGAATGTCAGAACTACTAACTTTGTCGACCAGGCTATTATCAGCCAGGCTTTTAGTAACAATTTAAGGCTGAGCATACTGAAGCGTCGGGAATGTCCGTTCAAAACACCACGGCATTTTACCTTTAAGTTCGTTATGGAGGGCGTCATATCTTGAGGACGTAGTGTAGCCCTGAAGATAAGCCCGTTGTTCGCTGCCAACAGTGGCAAATCATATAAAATAAATTTGATATTTCGCCGCAAAAGCATTGCGAATAACGTCCAGGGGTCATTCAACACAAGCAGCGTAATCATTGAAGATTGAACTTTTGTTCGCGGGTTCTTTCTTTACCGTCATGTTTGAAGCCTCGCATTTTTGTGGTGCTCCGAGGTTCTCTATTGGTAACCAGATGTGAACCGTCTGCCCTTCTTGTCGCCGGTATTAAGTCCTTCCCTTGCGTGGCGCAGGTTGTGCTGGCGCGGCACCGCGAGACGGGCTCGCAGGTGGCGCTCAAGGCCGTGCCGCGTGCAACCACGACCCTAAGGGACTTCCTGATCGAGTTTCACTACAGCTACTTCCTGTCGCCGCACTCCAGCATCCTGGACACGTACGACGTCTGCTTCGAGACGCCCGAACACTACTACTTCGCCCAGGAGGTACGTTCTTGCTCTCGTGTGAATTATCTTTGTCTGCAACTACATCTGGCTTAAGCAGCACTCTGACTTGAACAGTACTCTGGTTCAGGGACTACTATGGTTCGAATAGCACTCTTTCTTGAACTGTACTCCAGTTTGGAGAGTAAACCAGTTCGAATAGTGCTCTGGTTCGAATAGCACACAACGATTAGGAATTAGACGCTCCAATTTCTGTGGCGTCTGTTGTAGCCTGGTCTGAACATACCCTGACTCGAACAGTACCCTGACTCGAACAGCACCCTGACTCGAACAGTACTCTGGTTCGGGCAGTACTGTGATTCGAGTAGTACTCTGGCTTGAACTGTACTCTAGATTTAACTGTACTCTGGTTTGAGCAGTAATCTGGTTCGTATATTTATCTGGTTCAAACAGCACCCCGGTTCGAACAGTACTCTGGTCTTTGTAGTACCCCGGTTCTAGCAGCACCCCGGTTCAAACAGTAACTTGGTTCGAACAGTATCCTGGCTTGAACAGTACCCTAGCTGGCTCGAAGAGTAGTTCCCCTGACCGCGTGGCAGGCTACAGACGCGGTTCCTGCTTGTATGGACGTACTCTCGAATTCCTTTATATTTGAGTGCGCTGTGAGTAGTAACTTAAGCTGCATGTCCGCAAGTTTGGTTCATTTTCTCCAAACACAGCTCAGGGTACTGCCGAAATCACTACCAAAGTGGGTGAAAACATGAATCGAGAAGACTGGCATAAAATATTGCCGGACGTCCCCTGGCGACAACTCTCGTAGCGATGACCCGGAAATAGCGCTGTTGTACGGAAAAAGGTCGTTTTTCAAGTAATACGTAGTTGTACAATAGAAATGAAGTATTCCAAATGTGTGACTTGTTGCCGTTGATTTCCATTGGTGCTCGGTGTACGTAATTTCTGAAATGTAACATAAGGCGCGAATGCTGCAAGCTTTCTTCAGCCTGGATGTGCCGTAGTATGTAGACAATTTGATCAATACTTCTGACAACCCATACTTAAAAAAAGTAATATCCAAAATTAAAAGCACAATTAAATTAATTTTTTTGTGTGTCAACATGACAACCATATGTTGGAATGTTTTGTTCATGAAACACTATCTCTGGTTCATCTTGTAAGCGATAGATTAGAATAAATTTCAGCGTCAGACAGACGTCGTGTCTGCCTATGATGCCTTTTATGCAACTGCCTCCCGCAACTTGACGATTGTGACACGCAAAATCTGAACTGCACGAGAATGAAACCTGGACCTAAAATACCCTCGTTCAGCCCCTTTTCTAGTTATTTGTGCAAGTAGGTTAAGCTCGACTCCTTGAAAAAAAAAAGAAGAGGCGCTCAAAGAACAGAAGTAAACTCCGAAGTCTAGTTCGGCCAAGCTTGCCGCTGAAAGTGAGGTATAATTTACGAGTGCAGTGAGAAGGAGGTTAAGCCTCTTTTTTTGTTGTTGGTTTGAGCGTTATGCGACGAACAAACACAAGCGCCGGTTGAACGTTTCGTTTTCAACGGATGCGGCGAACAGTAAGGCGCCTTGCTATGGTATTGAGAAAGAAACACTGCCGACCGTTTTTCAGCCTGATTTCAGAGATGGCTTCAGTCGCCTAACCCGGCTGAAAATAGCATAGAACCTCGGTATTTTCCTTACTCCCTCCATTTCTTTGGCGTTTGTGTCTGTGAATATTTACGCTACCGGCACCAGTTTGTTTCGTGAGATAATAAGGGGTGAGTAAACGCCAGGGAAGTGCGTCATCTTCTTTGGTTAGCCAATAACAACATTCCAGATAAGCGTGAAAGAAAACCGAGTGACAGTGGAAGAAGCAAAGAGATGATGAAATGTGTCAAGTTCCCACAAATGCAAAGCAGTTGCCTGGCTAATATGCCTGGACCGAGTTGAGGGCAGCGCCGGTAAAGGGTATACAAGGTCAACAAAACTTGTGCACTTTCTCGTTTCCTTGTTTGTCTGGGTAACGGTGTTAGATCGACAACAGACGCTTTTGTGAACAGAGCTGAGTAGTAACCTTCGCTGGAGAATTTCTTTGCCATTGGCAGTGATGATCTCGACTTACGACTATGGTTACTCACACGTAAATGCTTACAGCACGGCGAATTCTTTTTTGGTCCCTCTTGAATAGTAAAACTAGAGGGGCCTCTAGTTAAGCTTGTCTTCATCACTTGTATGCCAACGTGGGCTTGAGCATTGATAATAATGTTTTTAGTGAAGGACCAGGCAGCGTATTTCCAAACGCTTCGCTGCACAAAGCACCCACGCGACATGTCTGTTAGCGCGATACAGAACGGTAATTAAACGTCGTCATTGGCTGCGCCCCAAACGTAAAGCGACCTAAAACAAACTAAATCATTATTATTAACAAAAACAACACGTAGATATGAGTTTAGAAAAAAAATTAAGTTTAGAAGAAAAGTTAGGCAATCAGGAAAAAAAAATTAAGAGATAGACCTGACGGAGCTCGAATCCAAACCGTCAGCGCCAGTACTCAGTGCTCGACATCGAGACCACAGAGCCCGAACTGTGGACTCCTTTTGGGAGGCGTTCAGAAGAATAGCGCTTGTAGTGATATCATACATGTCACGTGGGTGCTCCAAAACACGCGACCGGATAGCTGGGCAGGTGGCGCCACCATTCGGCGCTCCCCTTGTTACTGGAATGGGCTGGCGCATTAGACTTCGCAGCCTTTCGTTCTTGTGGTGTTTGGTTTGGTGCTTTTAGTGCTTAGGTGGTGTCGTCAGCGGCTATATATGCGGTGAAACGAAGTCTAGGCAGATGTGTTGCGTTCTTAGATTCACAACCGGCTACGTAAACTCGTCGGGAGCTTCTAAGGGTAGGTGTGGGCCTCATTTGCATGAGCCCTTTTTTCCACGCTGTACGCCTTGCTCCAGCTGATTTGAGTACGAATAAAACTATTACTATTTGTATTCATTTCTACCAGTTTAAAATATTTTCACTGGTTTCAATGACTGTGATTTCCACACCGGCCTTAGCGATGGGATACCTCGATATGTGTACTTTGAAGAGAAAGCTTTGACGCACGTAGGAGTTTAATTACCGTGTGGCCGTAGAAGCGTCCAATTTACAATTTCTTTCTGTAACCGTGAGCTTTGTGCTTTCGGTTTCCATGAGTGACAGCATGGGAGCCTGAAAACTGAAGCTGAAGCGGAAGTTCCACGTTTGCAGTAATAATTTTACCGAGAGGTAAAGTAATTCAACCACCCAACCGCCCAAACTACAAACCCCTCCATATCCTTCCAATTTTACCAGCCGTGTGGAATATAGGGTGGAACCGATAGACGGCCAAGGCGATAAAAAATGTGGCAGAATGTTGGTCACCCGGTGTCTTTTAATGCGTAAGCATTCTTTACCGAGTATTTCAACGAAAACTTGTGTAATACATTGTAATACCTGGCAAAGAAACCGAAAACGTGCGACAAAAGTTGTCTCAAGTAGAGGTGCGTTAACCTGAGTCCTTTAGCACAGACGCATTTCACCCGCCGCGGTGGCTCAGTGGCTAAGGCATTGCGCTGCTGAGCACGAAGTCGCGGGTTCGATTCCCGGCAGCGGCGGCCGCTTTTCTGATGGAGTCGAAAAGCAAATACGCCCGTGTGTACGAGATTTCGGCGCACGTTAAAGATCCCCAGGTGGTCAAAATTAATCCGGAGCCCTCCACTACGGTGCACCTCATCGCCTGCGTTGCGTCGGCGCGTTAAACCCTACAATCAAATCAACAGACGCATTTCCCACACGATGGAAGCAATGTGGATTTGGAGAGGGCATGGTCAGGCAAAATTAAACAAAAAAAGCATCCAGCTCTCCGCCTAACTACGACGATGGTTCAACGCGAAGCTTTTTTCGTGTGAAATAGAATGGGAAAGGGTCAAAGTTAAAGCCGCTGCGATCAGAAGGCCAAACTGCGCGCGGGCCAAATTCAAAGCTCAAGTAGTCAAAGTCCAAACCGTCTGAGAGTAAAAGTCCAACCCAGACGGCAACCAAGAAAACTCTCGCGAGAAAGCTTTGCGTTGAACTATCCTCGTCGTTAGACGGAGGAACGCATGATTTTTCAAGCGTAGGTCGCAGCTTGAAAACTTCTACCGCAGCATTCAGTTGTAAAACTAAGGGCAGGTTTTTGGCACCCTCCTGTCTCTCGCTTTCAGCCATCCAGTAATCTTAAAGAAAAACCATTAAGAACTAGCCAGCAACCATTGCAAGTCTTAAAACAGGCATTACGCAATGCTTTTCCTCGACAAGCAATGCCGTTGTGTGTCATGCGGTATTTATTCTGAAAACGATTCCCCGTTGGCTGTTGTAAGCGCGTTTCTGTGAAATTAAACACGTTTCTACAGCAAGTAATGAAGTTACGTAGCGTTATCGCTCAGCCATTTTGTTTTGAAGTAAATCTTAGAAGGTACCCCCAACTTTGCCTTTCGCTCGTGCACGTTGCCGTTTGGTCGTCAACTGCCAAAGGCCAGCGCCGCAGCATACTTGAATAAGCTGCCCGCGCCGGCTTTGCAGTAGCATCTAGTTGCAATATATTTCTCGATACGCCAAACTGCACGCAGGCAACAATACCGCATGCAAAATTTGCACGAAGGAACGGACTTGCACTTCCAGCTCGGCTTCCAGCTAGGCGCATTGAGCGTCGTCTGCGATTTGTAATTACTGAGTATGGGCGTATCGTACTTTCAAGATTTATCAATCTGAAAAAGTCATTCTGGTTATCGACACTTTGCAAGCCGCACCGCAGCACAACAACGTTGGGCTGACTCACTCTAATTCACTCTAATTCCACTGACGAGTGGTTCGCCACGGGCGGCGCTGTTCGCTGAAACGACGGTGGCGCCATACAACGGCATCCCGATTTCTATTGCGTCTCTGCTGACACCATGTAGCACGAAATTTTAAAGTTTGCAATATTTCTTGCGTTTCTCTGTCAAGAGGTGTCACTTATTACTAGAATGAAGTTGAATGCGTTACCACAAGCAAGTTATATCAGATTAAAAAAAAGTTGTATTTTGTCGTCAGGGTTCAATTATCTGTATTTCTGTGGATTCCGTTGACCGGAATAGGTACGTTGAAAGCAACGTGCAAATGCCACACTATCGAATGCAGGTTACTGAGTAGCGAAGACTAAACAGCCCCAGCCCTTTAGGGCCTGGGGCTGTTGGCGTCTCCTGTCGTCGTCGTCGTCGTCTTAATCGTCGTTCGTATCATGTAGTGACGGCATTAAAACACCGGGAAACTTGTTGACGCCTCGGGCTAAAACGTAACGCGTACTAAAAAACAACACTGGGACGCTCAATTACGCTTCACACTAAAGCGCGTCGTAACGCGTACTAAAAAAAAAACACCTGGACACTCGTTTACGCCTCGCGCTACAGAGGTTCGTGCTTCAAAGAAAAGAGGCGTTTACAGCAAAACTGTACACCTGTACCCCCCAACGGTTTCATCTCCGTTGGCAAAAATATCAAGGCGCCAAGAATACACTGACACACTGCATGCTTCGCCCCGCCCCAGGTTTCACGTTAGTGGAGATGTCCCGGGTTTTTCTAATTGCTCTCCTCTCGAAATGTCATTGCCTCTTGCAGACATGTCCGAGCTCGAGCACGATTACATATTAGGTTTTGCGCAACGTTGCAGGTGGCGCCGTACGGCGACCTGTGGCACGCTGTGGAGTACTACGGCGGCATTGACGAGCGGGACCTCAAGGTTATCCTCAGGCAGATAATTCCTGCCCTCGAATTTATGCACAGCAAGGAGCTGGTGCACAGGGATGTGCGGGCCGAGAACATCCTTATCTTCAGCAAAGACTTCACCAAGGTGAGCCTGTCCCCATTCGAAGCCGCTGTGTGATCTGTCATCCGAGGAGAGGCAAAAATCTTGCAGATTAATGTAGGTTAATATAGATAATATTGCCACGTAGTCAAATTGGTTCGCGGCAATATAGAGAAACATGCAGATTAACGCGATAATATTTAGCATTTGTTTCCTGCGATGTTGCTGTACCAGGACCTGACATTAGCAAAAAAAAAATCAGTACGTCTACTTGATTTGGTTGTGGGTTAAATTTTGGGCAACTAAAAAAAAACAACTATAAATGGGTGCGCGAATCTTCGAAACATTCGAATATCTAAGCGAATAAAGATATATTTGATCTGGCTTTGAATCGAGTAGCGCTATTCGAAACTTCGAATTCTTTCGAAGTATATCGAAGTTCGAAAGCGCAGAGGCACAGTTCTTTTGATGAACGCGGACACACGAAATTATGCTTTGTTGAAAAAGAAAAAAATGCCGTGCTAGAAACGAATTGAAATATATTCTTTCCAACGAGTTTTAACTAGTTGGGCACAGGATTGATCACATTGTGAGCGCCTCTGATCCGCCGTCGCGAACATGCACCGGCTTCCTCCGCCATCGGCAACAGGCTTCCCCACCATGCTCCGGTGACGTGCTGCTACAAGGTGCTTACGGAGCCCTCTCTTAATTCCTTGGCATCGGGCCAACTCCACCAATCGTGCTTTTGTTTTGCCACCCTGATAGCGTGATAGCGCTCAAGCTGTCCCGATCAACACTCTCTAGATAAGAAAGCCTAGCTATGTAGTGAAATGGTACGCGAGCCCCTGTTTTCTGACAGAATGTTGCACGAGGATGATTTTTTGAACGTGTGATGCTCTTCTTTATTTATTTATTTATTTTGGGTACCCTCACGTGAGGAGTGGTACGTGAGAATTTTTTCAAACTGTTACAAGCTTAGGGTACACACGAAAAAATATGCACAAACACTGAAACAATAAACACGCAGCAGTACGCCAATATATACAAATGCTCAACACAAATTTATACAGGTATTGCTTGGGAAAACAACATTGACAATTGAATATCGACGGAAATGAAACATATCGAGGAAGATTTTGCTTCCTCAAAAGGAAGGCGCTGACACCGCTTCACCCGCGAAGTCAGTTTTCCATTTGCGGAACGTGCATGTTAGTTAAAACAAGCTCGCGCCAATTTTTGTCTAAACCATTTTTGTACGTTTGTAATTGGCATGAAATTAGCTTCGCGGAATCAACATTTTAAAATTATTGTACGTGCGCACGGGCAATTCACGGTGTTTTTTTTTAAGAAGTAAAATTTATGCTTTGTTTCTTCCGGGAAACGGACCCGCGGGGAAGTGCTAATCATAGATGACACCGCCATGACATCAAGGCAACGCTCGCCAGGATTTTTAAATGACGCTATTTTTTCGCGCTTTTAGTGGCCCTATATCCCGCGTTAACTTCCTAGGACTGACGTAAGCGTTCACGGAAGGTCTGCTTAGGCTTTTAAAAAATATTGTGCTAGTCGCAGCTAGTCAGAATACTCTATGTCACCATTATCCGCATAGTGAAGCATTTATGCTTGCGGCAACCAAATGTGATTTAAGATTGCTTCCATATAAAATGTGACTTCAATAAAGTTAAAAGCAGTGTAGTAGCTTCTCTATAGCTGGCTTACGCTATAGAAAAAATTCGAAAATTTCGCTGGTGTGTTGAAATGAACCTCTCATTTTTCTACAGACTAGTTGGTGCAACATGCGTGAGAAAGTCTAAATTTCAGTTTTACTGTTGAAGATTACTAAATGTTCTCCTCACGCCGAAAAAACTTGCTTTGGTTGCGACCGTGTGAACGAACTTGTTGCTCGTTTTGTGCTGAAGTGGAAACCAAAAATCCGCATTCGCACGCGCCTAATGTATATTTTTAACATGCCTCCAATGAGTCGATAAAAAAACTACTTATAATATGTGCGACACTCATAACCTGTATTTGTCGTTTTTTCGTATTTGTGGTCTGTTGCAGCCAGCAGCATGTCTCTGACCCGTTCAAACGACGCATACTTAACGAAAACATATTGAAATTCTGAATTTAAATGTGTTTCAACGTTAGTGACGTTCCGCAATTCTTGATGCCAAATGGTTTACTTGCTATTTTGAAGTATTTTGCCCTGCTTCCGTGAAATTGGTGTCTGCTTTTTAAATTCATCTTCGCAACAAAATTAGCAGCCAGGGCTACCGCACTCCATTATGGTTTGTATTTGGTATCTGTGCATAGATTTTGTGTAGTGTATATATCACCTCACGTTAGCTTTACATAAGATAGAAAATACGTTAAAGCTATGGAGCCCCACAGCAGGGGAGCCTTGTACTGACCCTCAATTTCAGTGCTCATAGGGCGTTATGTTTTGTTTCTTTACAGGTGAAGCTGACTGACTTCGGGCTCACGAGGAAAGCTGGGACACTGGTGAAGAAGCGGACGCGGTCACTGCCCACCTGTCCTCCCGAAATATGGGAGGCCGTGCATCTCGAAGGCTACACTGTTGAGCTGGGCTCTGACGTCTGGCAGATCGGAATGCTCATCTTCTCCTCACTAACGGCAAGGTTAGAGCGCTTGCGTGAACATTTGAACCTTTGACGCTTCCACATTATGATCGCAATGCACGGTACTAATTCGATGGAGAAATGAAAGTAGGAAATTCGGGGGGCAAAGAATGGACTGTGGAGGGCATCGCAAGACAGGAACACTTAGTAGGACATTCGAAAGGTCTTCGTCTGGCAGTGGATACAAACAGTAAGATTCTGATGATGATTACGATGATAACATCTTGGTACAAATGATGTTTTACTTGTGACCGGTTATTTTCCACTTAGTCGTATACTAGATAAAGTGTGATTATGAAGTCAATCATTTAAATGTCGATACACTATGAGCTTCATCCTCTACGGATCTCTTTGCTACGCCTAAAGTATGAAAAAGGGAATTTTAACCGTTGATGCAACTGGGCCACGGCTATTAAGCACGCCAGAATGAAGAGTTGCAGATAAGTGTAGACTAACAGGGGACGTTAACATGTTTAAAGTACCTTGAGACCATTTGCATGAACCTGCAAGTAAAACAGAGGTCGTTTTCCAGTTAGCCACTGAAGTGTTTTTTACCAAAACATTGAGTACTTTCGCACCAATCGATGCAGATTCGGTGATTCTTGGGTTGTCTGAACCTTTGTTTTTTATGGGAGGTCTCGTGTATGCTGTGTTCAGCTAGCTTCCTCGGCGTAGTAGCGGAGTTCTCTCCAGTATTGTATTCAGAGGCGTATGTGTACTTCTTAATCAAAATAAGCAGCTATAGCCCGGTACCAGTGCAAACGTTGCACATAGTCACGTTTTTTCTCTAGTTCTCTTTGAAACGCACTCAACCAGAAGCATGAAACTCTTGCAATTTACGATCAATTGTCTGAGGCGTAATGTTTTTTCAGTTGGCCCTTGTTGAAGACGTCTAATTACTCCTTTTCAACAGGTTCCCGTGGGAGAAAGCAGACATCACGGACAGTCGCTTCAACGAGTACCTCGACTGGCAGAAACGCAAAACCACAAGGACGCCGCGAGAGTTCAAGCGGTTCACACCCAGGCTGTTGCGCATGATGCGGAGGCTGATGGAAGCGAAGCCTTCTAAGAGGTACCCAGTCACGGAAGTCAACAAGTACTACGGGGACCGGTGGCTTATGGTCCGCTCTCCGCGGACCTCCAAGGTGTCCGAAATCTGGGACGCTGCGGCAATGGCTGCCGTAACGGGCGCAGGACAAGACAAGCGACTAGGCGACGAGCTGCTGACAGACTATGGCAAGGAGCAACGCATCCAAAACTGGATCATGTCAGGAGCTGAAGGTCAAACAAAGGAGAGTCAGTAGAGGCATGTGCGCGAAGTGCTGGCGAGACCACGCTGTCGGAGATGCACATCTCGGAGCTTCCTCGAAGAAAACCTAACCCAAGAAAGAGGTGGTAGGTGCTGGCGCATGGAGGACCAAGTGCGCAAAGGAACTAACTTCTGAAGGAGTGGAGACACATGAAGATACGTTGAACTCAAGGCCGTGGGCGACATTTAACACGTTGGTTCACTGAAAATGAAGCATCAGCCAACCTGGAAGCATCTCACGGTGCTCTGGTGGATTCTAGAAGCGAGTAAAGTTGGGGCGGCGTGCGGTGAAACTTCTCATAGACGGCAGCAGCAAACAGCTCATACTAAGCCGATACCATATGAAAGTCAAAAGAGACTGGTATGCCCTCAGCAGTGCTACATTGCGTGAAGGTTAAATCCGCCATTTACAAAGAGTGCAACGGCCATGTTCGGTACAGTATCGAATACATTTGTCGAGTGGCTGTTAGTTTGTGTTCTTCCATTTACCAAAATGCAGGCGAAGTTTTGCGCACTACATAGATGGTTACACCAATCCCCTGAAGCTGAAAAAGTCGCAATAACGAGATGTCGAGAAGCACTACCTGCCAGTGCAGGACTCCGTGAATACAATTTTTACAAGTTTATCATAGGCTGAGTTTGAAGCAGACATTTCAGCTGAGTGGGCAACGTGAGGTTCATAGTGCACTGGATGTAACACAATGTAAAGCAGCTCGAAAATTAATATTTATCTTATAATTATTACAGCTTTGAAAAATCAAATGGGCGTAGTATGATAAGGTCACTCCTATGGCGTCAGTTAAAGCATGTGACACCATTGTTGCTGTCGCCACTGTTCGGCGTGCCCTGGTTTTTAACAATTCTGCTAAATCCAAGTTTGGAATAGCTGCTAGTAACGGCGCGGAGGACTGCGTAAAAATGAACGGTTACGTCGCGGAAACTACTGCTGAGGGTAGTTTCGATTTCGGTGTAGGCGTAGGTGTAGGTTACTGAGGTGTCCTCGCTCTTCAGAAATAAGGCCGCAGTGCCCATCACAACTACAGTGGATCCCCGGAATCGGTAAAAGAGCATCACCGACGGATGTATTCATTTGTACTTGGAATCATCTAAGCTACAATGTGACTCTGCTGATGTGAAATCGGAAAAGGAGTTAGCTTGTCGGCGCTTTATTGGAGTGTTGAGATACCACACTTGCGGTAGAGTCTTTGGGACATTAGACAACCGCGACGACAGTGATGACTTTCAACTGAAGCAGACAACGTCCACAAGTGGCCCCTGCTTCGTCGCAAGATGATCGTCGATCAGAAGAGCCAGAAAGCCTACCGGCGTCAGACTACACTTGCCAGAACAGTGATCATACGTTTGTGGACAGAAAACGGTGCGTTTGCTGAGAAACGGACACGGCACTTTCGGGTGTACCAGGCGTTCAGCAAACCAGCCACTGAGTGTGCCGATCTGTGTGAACTCGCTTGCAGACACTTTGAATTGTCAGTCAGTGTTAATCGAGTGAAGCTCTTCTAGCGTGTTTCTGAGCTGTTGTATATCGTCAAGTATTCAGCGCGAGAATCGTCACCGCTTGGAAGGGTGGGCGACTTCCAAAACAAGCATTCAGCCAACCCAATGCCACTGTACAGTGTTCAAAACTGGTGGAGGAGGAATGTAAACAATCTCTGTACCGCGTTTCTGAGGCGACGAAATAGTTTAAGAGCATGTGGTGCGTAGCACGTTCAAGAAAACCAAGCATCATTTCCCGTATGAGGAAAACAGTGTAATCTGTGCCATATGTAACTTAGTTAACCTTGCTTTCTTGCTTTCAGTATAGAGCCTTTTTCCTTGCCCTGAACTGTGTTAGCGCTTACGGTTATACTAAAACAGGTGAAGATATGCATTCGATGTATCAAATGTACACTCTTAACATCACAGTGCAAAATACTTCACTTCACGTTTGGCAGAAACGATATCAGAACAACTATAATCTTGTGCCGGTCTTTGCCAGCTTACCCATTGTTTTCGCAAAAAGTTGATACCTAGATATTATTTATTCTGAAATTAAAATGGAAGCATGCAAGTTGAAGACGTTATAACTGCTATCTTACTTGCGTTTAGATATCAACCCTTCTTAATTCTACAGTACGGGCCAAAGGCTTCAGGGTAGAGAGTTGGGTAGGATAAAGAAACGCGTTGTACGCAATAAAACACCGGGATGAGCGGTGGTAAGAATGAAAATCTGTACATACAAAGGGAACTGAACCAACAGGGAAGACGGAACTTTCAAGGGTATTTTAAAAATCTCCTTCGCAAGGTCAAATCAATTCCTAGAGGCGTTAATAAGAATCCCTTGGTTCAACTTCACCACAGTGCAGTTGCTTGACCAATCATTGCAGCCAGCAATAAAATTAGGGGCGTGTCGACGTTGAGAGAGCGATCTAACACAAATGTTTGGTCTGCGGAGGTGCATCACACAATTCAAGCACTACGTACTGCATTGTTGAGTGCGACAGGGCAAATCACATTTTTAAGTAAACTGTTATGCGCGTTGCTGTCATTCGCCGAATATGTATTGCGGGCGGCGAGGATTGTTCGCTGGACTGCATTGTGGTGAACATGTACCACGGAATTTCTGAGTACCTTAGACGCACTTGTACATGGGATTTGCAGTTTTGGGCACTCGCGATAGATTGGTCAGTATGCTGACCTGGCTCGCTTGGTCTGACCTACGAAGATACACACACCGACAGACAAACCAAGAAGTATTCAGCATAAAAAAAAAACTTTTTGAGACCGTTGAAGGGAGCAAGACATGTTGCGCAAACGGTCCCCATTCAGTACAAATGTTGGTGTAGGCCACTCATGTCTTTCCTTTGTCATCCCTGCGGAAACAAAACCCGTGCTTCCGGTTATCATAAGGACGAAACATATTTTTGAGCCACGTCGACGTACCTCTCAAAGTTTTTGACCGCGGTGTGGCGCCACTCGCCCCGAGCCATGTCTCTCAAAATGCGCTCATCTCGAAGTTTACATAGAAGCCTTGTCGTCCCTATTCTCATACTACACTTGAAAGTTACTGCAGAACAGTCCCCTCAACTGTTCAAGCCTATTTGACGTTGCATTCGCTTTGCACCCCGAACACCTCGTGCGCATGATGATGTAAATCACGCTTGTGGCAAACAAGTGTAGTGCCAGGTGGCACATGTTATTGGTGGTCTCAAACATGTGTTGCGAGAGGCGTTGGCTTGACCGCATGTTTCTGTTTAGAATTAGAAGTGTGTTATGAAGTGTTTTTCAACTGGATAACTGCACCCGACTGTTTGAATTTCACGCTGCTAGAACCCTTTTTTTAGAATTTCCTTCTTCGCAAGAAATTTACGAATGTTTCAAGCCAAGCAATAGCGATGTGTATAGAACTGAGTTTTTTTTTATATTCTCAGGCACTAAATTTAAAAACAAAAACTTCGCTTTAACTTGTTACCAAACACCGATAAACTGTCAATGTTTCTGTCGGTTAGCTCTGGTAGAAGTCAGTTTTTAATTGCCTTGGTCTTCCCTGATATTATCAGAAGTACATGTCTTACGAATAACGCTCGGGTGAAAGACAGCTGAAAATATTTTATTCTCTCGAAAGTGCACAACTCTTTTGACCAACTGCACTACCAGTAACTTCCTCCGACTGTGCTGTCTATCGGTGATGACAGACGTAGCCAATATACATAAAAAACTATATGCGTGTTTCTAGAATCCCTAATCGCATGTGCGTATGTATAAGTGAACTCATAGTACCCGTCATGAGTAACGATGCCGAAGAGTATTCTAATAACTGCTTATGCTATGTGAAACCTAATGCTAATGTTCCGTGTCTAGTGTTGCCGTTACAGAGTATTGTAGCGTATTTTATTGAAGCTGTTTCATGTTCGCACTGTCCTTAATATACCACGTGCGTCACACATTGTATAGATATGAAACACAACGTGAATGCCTGCACAAGACTACCGCACTCAACTTTTCGTTAGGACATAACGATTTCCTCTGTGGCTATTCTAGCGAAACGCCTCAACTTAAGGACGAATTTTTGATCTGCCTTGTATATCAATGGTGTAGAACTGCCTATAGGTGGCGCCGCGGTGTCGAGCGGAGCACCTTCCGAACCTTGTGCTTGTGGCACTGCCAGTGCTGCAAGACACAAGCTTCAACTTTTACTACAATATTTCAGGATAGTCTAGGTTATTCTTGAGTTTCAAGAAACACACTGGTTGTACTCAACAATGTTTAAAACAAAACATAAGACGTCGTCAGTTATGCGGGTGGTATCGTCAGTTTGTTAGTGACGATGCCACCCGCATAGGTGGCGAAGCGTTTTTTTTTTTTTAAACATTGTTGAGTAAAGCCAGTGTGTTTTCTGAAACTCAAGAATAATGTCCCCTGGCTTTTGCAACATTGTCTCAGAGATTATAATCGGCGTTTGGTACGCCAATACACTACTTTTCTTACCCACGAAGAACCCGAGTAAACCGCCTTTGACCCCGAGTTCACCCTTCAGCCATGGCTTTCACCCGCCGACGCGCTGTGCTGAATTCGATCTCATGGAGGTCGAGGAGGGAAACTCGCATCTTCAAGACGCCGATAGATGGCGCCAGCCTGCTCTACTGCTGAGCGTGCTCTGTAGTTTACTCCACAGATGGCGCCACAAGTGCAAGGGCCCCTGCGCTCCTTCCTGCTCCCAAAAAATTACAAATGTAATGCCACCAGTTCACCTCTGCTCCGGTCTCGCCTGCACATATCAGATTCCCCGCGTTTCCTTTTACGTCAAAAACAAAAAAACGAGAAATATTTTTTGTATTGCACAACGGACGCCACTTGACACCAACCCAGCCCAACAATGATGTCGCTGCTCTTCGCGATGTGCCTCTCCTGACTAATGTGTCTTAAGATGTGTAGGTTAAAAAGGCTATCGGCAAACAAAATATTCAAGACAAAGTGTTTGATGTTCGCGGTTTTTTGACGGATGTCTATACGTACGCCAGTTGTGCGAAATGTTGTCGGTGGTATTGACGTTTTTGTATTTAATCGTGATATATAATAAAATATCTGATGTGAGAAAGATGACTTTTGTCTGGAGTCATGAAGAAGTGAGGATTATTCGGGTAAGTTTTACTGCGAGATATTGATTGTTTTTTTAGTTTCAGTGCGTTCATTGGATTACTTGGATTGCTGTGGTAGAATTACAGAAAGCTTATTTTTCCTGTATATCCATGTGAATTGAAACGAAACCTACATACGAATTCATACGTGCATACATACATACACGTACACATGAATACATACCTACATGCATATGAATACATGCGAAGCGAATATTAGAGCTTCCAATCCGCACCACGACTAGTAATTTGCAGGTCTTGGCATTTCGCCTGTGACGCAGTGATGTCTCATGCTGGCACTTTATTTATTTTTAGTGAATTTACGGCCTTGGTGTTAAAAGTGAAGACCGTATAGCTGTTATCAGAGAATTTCGGTGTCAAGCGCGTATGACGTCCTGCTTGACAATATAGTTGCATGCTTCTGCCCTCGTTATTCACTCAAACTGGTAGTGATTATTTTCTTTCCTCCAACGGTGTCGTTGATGTGCCCAGAAAAGAAAATATTGGAAATATGTGGAGGATATCTTACTGAGCTTGCGCAGCTAGATGCTTCACGTCAAAGACGTCTCGGCAACGTCTTGACAAGATGACGACAGCCGTTAAGTCTGCTGCACCTGATCACGATAAGCCAGCGCGATTAGAGATTTGTCTACTCCAAGCCATTACGGACTTTTTCTTACTTTCGAGGAACAACTAACGTATACTCTTCCTGAGGACCTTCAAAACGTCCTTAAGATGTTTTTTCTGTAATATTATAGTTGCCTAAATGCTCGTGGTTGCTTAAGTTCCCATTTTGTAAACTGCTTCAAAACTTCAATGATCCGCCTGCAGGAATAATATACCATACACCCGCAAATATCTAGGAGAAGCTGGCCATATAAATACCGCTGTCTTATTTCGTCACAGATCGTAATATTGTATTTAAAAAAAATTTGTGCCAATTTTTTCAGTCTTGTCGGGTTGCCAAATACATTTGAAGGAAATGACAAAAAAGACGGTGGAAGATATTACCTTAATGCAAAACACTGCACGTCTTTTATCTGCAAACAAGCGGGCATTCACACACTAGATCAAACAAAGTATTGCATTTAATTGCTCAGGCCCATTATGTATGGCGTAAACTTAGAAGTGGTGGCTTGCTTGTGCACCCTGTGCTTATGCATTGCTGACTTTTAAAGCAGTGGTGTGGTGTTACTGCTCTGCGTCTGTTGTTAATTTCATTTAATACCTCAGCACTACAAACTGCCTCTGTGTAGTTGCATTGGTCATGCGTAAATCACACGGCTCCTTAGAAACGACATTACACCGTCGAATGAGCTTATGAAAAGAACGCACCATATGCCCTGGCTGCAATTCTCCGTGAAAGAAAAAAAATGATAGCTGTATTCCACAATGGGCTCGTCCCCTAAGCGGAAAGAGGTCGTAAATCAACATGGTTTGTTTTCGTGTGGCTAAATTTCAAGTTCTGCAATTTGTTTAGCCTGTATTAAAGCAACGCTTTCTCACTGATGGTGACTGTACGTACCAAAACGCGTATGCAGGAAATCTCTGATGATTATGATGATAATGATGATAATCAGATCACGTGCCTGAAGAAAAAAAAGCGCTTTCCGTGGTAGTAATCCACCCTGGGTCTCTCGCTATATGAAACCGACGTATATCCGATGCGCTAGTCTGACACGGTCGAAGCAGTTCGGATTTATGACTTTGACTTTGGCTTACATTGCATGGGAGAAAACTTTAAGTTTTAACCATCTTTCTCTTAAGTAATGGGCTTTAATTTCTTAAGTTCTGTGTTTGTCCCTACTCACTACAAGGCATGTACAGCAGCAGGCGAATTAGAGCTACAAGAAAGGGGCTGCTGGCTGTATCTACCACGCATGTATTTAAAAGTTGAAACGGGGCATAATTCATTGGGGTTTGTTGCCTTAAAAATAATTTTCCTATTTGAAATGACGGTTAGGTGGTAGTGAGGTCTCTAATTTACTTTACTCACAGTGGGAATGTAAGAGGACACATTGCTGCGAAAGGCGTTTCGGCCAATCTAATATTGATACAGGCTGAACAGTTCGTGTAAAAGTGAAAATATTATTTTTTCCAGTTATCTCCGGGTAGTACTCGCGGAAGAAACCTCCCCAGGAACACGGGGGCCCGGCACGACATCGAAGTTTCGAGAAATATCCCGGGTACCAGTGAGGAAACACCAAGAAATTTGCGCAACGATTCTAGAAATTAGGGGTGGAAAATTGATCGATTAACTTTCCGATTATTCTATTACTGCTTTAGTTGCGATTAATTGTTTAACCGGTTAATTAGTTGGTGTCATGTGAACAACCTGAACTAAGAGTGCCATGTTGAAATTCTGTGCAAGCATGCGGTCGATCGTAGTTGTGAATACACAACCGGACTTACATCACAGCAGGAAACGATGCAAGCGAGCTCACAGATACAAACCACAAAATGACAGCCTGGACAGACGGGGAAATGGCCATTTTATTACAAATATACAAGGACCCAGAGAAGGCAGAAAAGTTGGAAAAGGGGCACTCACACCGCTTTGTCATTGGATAGACTAACTGGCGTAAGTAAACTACGGTTGGTCAGCGCCCCCTCCAATCGGTGAGTGCCGGTGTTCCTGATTCGAGAAATAGTGTAAATGACAACAAGTACGTGGATAATCTTCCAGGCCACGTACTTACAAACGCTTCGCTGCACAGAGGAACCACGTGACATGTGTGATGTCACTGCGCGCGCTATTCTTTCAGCGCCTGCTAATACAAGCCCCACTGTTCGGGCTCTGTGGATTTGAGGCAGAGTACTGTGTACTGAGGCTGATGGCTTGGGTTCGAGCCCCAGCATGACTGCTTCTTAGTTTTTTTGCATTGTTTATTTTTTTCTAAAGTTAAATTTTTATATGAACTCAAATATAGGCGATGTTATTGTTAATGTGGCGATTTAGTATGTTTTAGGTTTGGGTGGCAGTCAATGGCCATGTTAACTAATCGTTCTGTATTTCGGGAACAGGCATGTCACGTAAGTGCTCTGTGCAGCGAAGCGTTTGGAAATACGATTCACCGGCCGCGTTAGCGCCCTGATGATGATCAGCTTACCTCATCTGGAATGTCTGTGAACAGGCCTAAAAGCATACGGATGATGCCCCAAAATGTTAAATTTATCTGCCAGTGGAGCAGTGCGAACTCGCGATGAATGCCTGGAATTACTCAAACTTGATCGTGTCCGCCACGTGGCAGTAAAAACACACTTCAAGCTCGAAATATTTTTTTTTACTTTTATTTCTCCAAAAACAACGCTAATCCCGAAGAAGAAAGTGTATGACAGCTGCATCCTACCGGTACTCACCTACGGGGCAGAAACTTGGAGGCTCACTAAGAGGGCTCAACTTAAATTGAGGACGACTCAGCCAGCAATGGGCCGGACGATGATAGGTGTAACATTACGGGACAAGAAGAGAGCGGAGTGGGTCAGGAAGAGACACGTGTTAAGGACATATTAGTAGAAACTAAGAAGAAGTTGGCGTGGGCAAGGCATGTAACTCGAAGGCAAGGTAACCGTTGGTCATTAAGGACAACAGAGTGGATCCCTAGAGAAGGCAAGTGTGGCAGCGGGCGGCAGAAGGTTAGGTGGGCAGATGAGATCAAGAAGTTCGCGGGGATAAATTGGTCGCAGTTAGCACAGGACCGGACTGATTGGAGACCCATGGGAGAGGCCTTTGCCCTGCAGTGGAAGTAGATAGGCTGCTGCTGCTGCTGCTGAGGATGATGATGACTTCCCTCTCCCCAATGCACCAACTGCGGAGCCCCCGAAACAGTCCCTCATATCATTTGCCAATGTCCTCCCAACTCACTCCCCCTCGCCTGCGAATAGAGGAAACCTACATAAGGCTATGACGGGAATGCATGGGCATGCTGTGTTATCATTCACAAGAGGAAGATATAATTCCCGACTAGGGAATGCGTGAGACGCATTTCTCTCCGAAATAGTGGACGTTATATTTTTCAATAGATACGGAGAAAACATAACATAGGAAGAATTGTCGAGGACCTCGATTTAGAAAGCTCTGTAGTGAGGTTGAAAATAAATATGAATATATAGAACGCTGAATAGACCTGAAAAAGGCTCCCTTCTGGTTTAGGTAATGAAATGATCGAGGAGGTAGAAGAATATACCTTATTTGGGCAAGTTGCAGCGCTGACTCCTGCATGAGAAAGGAACAAATAAGGCGCATAATTAGTATGGGATAGGATGCGCCCAGCAGTAGGCTACCTCTGTCGCTGAAAAATTGTACCGAATCAATGAATATTACTGGCAGTGACTTCCGTGACAGGAACTTTGTGTGTGTGACTAAGCGCGTCGGAGGAATACTTCGGCCACCACATCGAGCAGTAGAGAGAAGGATGATGGGAGTAGCGACTGGCAGTTGTACCGCGTGAAAGCTGAAGGCATGATGAAATGTTGGAATAGCGGCCTCAGAAGCTGTGCGGCGTGTGGCGCCTTGCTGACAACACAGAAGAAAACGCTTTATTTTGCAGAGATGATCTACCATGCTTCACAAGGACACGCACCGTAATTTAATGATAGGTGGTTACTGCTAAAGCCGTAATATCGCAAAACAATGGCAAGTTCTAAGTGAGAACACCTAGCTCACATTGTCGTAAAGTTAATTTGCCTTAGAACAAATTTAATTAGGAAGACAAGTTTAAACTCCGCGCGTTTCAACTCTGGGAGTTTAAAGTAGTCTTTTCCTGAAGGGTCCCAACGGACTTCATACTGAGCCCTGTATAAAAACACTGCAGCGCGTGTTGTCCGTTACGTATTTTTCTTCTTCCCTGAAGATGGTGCATAACAGCTTTGTGATTGCTGCGACATACAGTGGTTGCTTCGGTTGCAGCACTGACATTATTAGCCAGAGTGCAATCTATGCATGGCTGTTTATGAGCAGAACTGACCTGTATCGGTGTGGACTTCAAACCAAATCCTCCAGCACAAACTAACCACCACCTTTCGTGTGCGGTTTTCGGATATACATAGTAAAGTTTGCAACGATCATAGCAGGTTTAATGTCATGACTCCCAACCCTTGCAAAGTGCATGGTCATGACCTTCTAGATAAGACAGTTGGATGTTTGTGGACATGAAACGCAGTGGGCATCACGATTCATTCTTTCGTTTGTGCGGCACAGACATCCTACAGTCGGTGTCACGGTCTTCTTGCGACCAAAGGCTATATATTATTTCGAAAAAGTTAAGTCTATGCATCACGTATGTATAGGTTGGTTTATGTGAATCCTTATACGTGCGAAGCTCTTCTCACATAAACTGTATAAACCAATCCTCTGGTAGTTTGCACAGGTAATATATATATTATCGTCACTGACGACAATGTGTTACACCTCCTGTTCGAATCTCTGGTCACTTGTCACACAGTATCCCATGAACCACATTGCCTTCTCGGTTGCTTTCGTGGCTATTCATATTGCACCTTGAAAACTATACGTCGCCTTCTGTGGCATCAGTGGAATACAAATTGAATTCCCTGGCACATTGCCCACAAAGATTTATATTAAAAGAGGACGCAATTCGTACCATGTTATGTGGCGTCCGTAATAATTTTAGGTCAATCCCCCACAAGCGTTTTGCCCAAATGGTACGCGCGAGAAGCGAGTTTTTGTTCGGGGACAGCAAAAGGCCTGCCATCGTAGCCATACGCGGCTTTGCTGTAAGGTGAAACAAAAATAGCATGGTCGTAGACAAACGTCACCGTAGCTATAAAAATAAGGGACATACCTTCGGTTTACATACTAAGCGATGCTGGCTTTCGTTGCTCCGTACACATATTTGTGTTTGCTGAATATGCGATGCTGTCTTTGTCTTCCCACAGTTGTCATCTATCATTTATAGACGAAAAGCAAGAGAATAAGGAATAAGTGAATTATTTAGTCTGGCAATAATTTATGCTAGTTTAGTGACGCTTATCGAAGCGATCGGATATATAGGGTTGGTGACGTAAAAACTCGATTCACTCAGCAGAATTGTAATATAATTCGTTATTACGACTGGCCGAGATATTGTTCTGCCGGATGCCAACGAAGGAAGGTAAAGGTTAGCATACTGGTAATACACAGCACTGTAATGGTGTTATTTCGAAGAAAGTTCGTTGGAAGCAGTTAGATATTTTAGTTCCGATACGATCGCGACGTTGGGTATTCGAATCCCTGCAAAATGATCGATGTGCTAAGTGATAATTCCATTCAGGAGGGGCTCTAGAAAACGTATAAACTAAGTATCTTAGAACAAGTTAGGCATTGCTTATAGTATGTTCAATACGTGTCGACCAAAATAGATTAGTGGCTCTGCAAACGCAAATAGCTCTCTGTACGGGCTAAGACATTCTAAAGGTGCGTTATTCAGAAAGTTATTTTCTATAGTGCATGATTTAGGGCACAATTCTCCTCGGAGCGGTTCCGACAATGCAAGCCCAGATTGTCTGTAAATATCAAGATGAATTTATTTTTCGCTGAACAACAAATGACACAGACCAAAAACGGGTCACAGCAAAATAGTGGGTCGAGCTCTTGGTCACCTTCACAACACCGGCGTGCCGCAGTCCACTATTCTTTAACACTGCCAGAAGCGTCGATCAACGCGTCCCAGCGCCTGGTTCCGAGTGAGGCAGCGGAGTACATATCGGGAGCAGTGCACGTGTCAGTCAAGAGAAGCATAGCAGAACGAACCGAAAACCTGAAAACAAGACCGAGGGCGCTGCACTTCGAACTATCAAAAAACCTGCAAAAACGACCGCGAGCGCTGCATTTCGAACTGACCGGTGACCCTCATTCCTGGAGAGATAAATGCCCTCGCGAAGAAGTGCGGGCCGTGCCCGTGCGAGCGATGCTTTTCCCAAAGCGTGTCCAAAGATGTGCGTAGTGGCCTCGCATTACAGCCAGAGTGAGCTGGGCGAACGCGTTCGCCGTGCCTTCAATCTAGTCCGCGGAGTCCTCTTTCGGCTTTGCCGTCACTTTCCGATGCCCTTTCGGTTTCGACAGTGGACCTTGACCGTAGCGAAGGCGTCAAAGGATTTCAATGCGAGTACACACTGTAGGCGGATCCAGCAAACAGGCCGATGGAGTCTTCGCCAAGATCAATTCGCCAAATTCCTGTGGTCTGCATCCCGGTGTTCTGTGCAGCGCCTGTGGTATGAAAACGTGCTCTGTTGCCGTGGCGTTGTGGTCCTGAATTTTGAAATTTCCCACGTCTTCAAATGCAAACTTCTTATGGATATGAAATGTAAAAATGTCGCTTCTTCAGAACTCATGGAGTGTGCTCTTGGCGTTGAAAGCGAAGTGAATTCTTCGTTTCTTTTGTTTTTCTTTTGTGATACATTTTGCGGGCAAATCCGAAGCACGCATGCGTTCCCGTTGCGCGCACGACTAGAGCAGAAAACACTTACACGAGAATGCTGCAGACAAGGTTGTTCGGACCCTGCTATTTTTAGTGTTTTTATCTTGCAATAGTTTCGATCCTTGTGTCAGGTCTTTGTTCGTCTCGTTTGCACTTAAATTCCAGGGCATATTTCTCGGGAATTTAAGAAATATAAATGCTACTGACAGTATGCCGAAACGAATATACAGCGCGTGGATGTGTGCCTTGCGCCTTTCTCCGTCCTATTTTCAGAGCTGTTGTTATAGCTTGCACAGTTACGCACCAAACAGCTAAAACTTCGATTTATACCGCTTATAACAACCAGCCATGCTGAATTCTCATCGGCTGGTTTATAATTACCGGAAACATGTATAATGTCATGATACACTTCTAGAACAATCAAAATTTTGTCGGTTGTGCGACAAGACATGAGTTGAGCTCTTTTTTTGTTGCTAGATTGCGTAGAAGAACTGATGTATCTCTTTATTTCACTGAAATGCGAAAGTCTTTGGACAACTCATTTCTAAATCAGGGGAGGAAACAAATGCACTACGCCCTTCCCGGCCGGCTTAGGGACGTCACGTGTCTTCCGAATCTTGTTTGACGCTATATTTCCGCATTCAAAATTTTGTTGCTTGCATTTTCATAATTAATATCAGATGTTGTGCACGTTCAGACCTGGTATTAAAAAATGCTTTGAACCTGTCAAATATTACCGTGAGGAATGTGATTATGTCGTCACAGATTACGTCATCCCAATCGCAACGAAGATGATGAAAGTGAAACGGAAATTTTAAATTCACGTTACCGTAAAACAACACGAAAGTGCATGCAAATGGGCAGAAAAATACTCAGAGCACAGGATACATGGCCTAAGCTTTAACCCGATGAAGATATTCGGAAAGTTACAGTTCTCTCTCGTGCCAGTTTAAGATACAGCTGATAAAATAATGCACCACGTCATCGCTTGCGGCCGTATTGCGTTTCGGTGAAGTAATATTCCCGCGACAACCAAGCCTACGACCAGTCCTAGGTGACCATTGAAAGGGCAGCTATAATGTAACACACACACGAGCACATGTTTGTCGTGCTACTATTGTCGATGCAGACCGTCTACGCATAATTTCCAGATATCAAATGAACTTCACCGCTCGCCACGTAGTGGGAGCAGCTCTAGGGCGTCCGTCCGCTGTACGCAACTGCGGCGGACAGAGAACGCACTTTGCTAAGGAAGAGCGCCCGGAGCGGTCAGAAGTGAAATTACGAGCCCGTGTACAAGCTGGATTCTGTAGAGGTAACAAAAAACTAAAAACAAAAACAAAATAGATGATTCGGACAGAGCGGTGGTGGGGGGCTGTGGGAAAGGAAAGGGGGGATGTAAGTGGACACTCGGCGGGCCAAAGGCGGAGAAATAGCCCTGGCGAGCTTGGCACGTCTACGGACGGCTCGTCGTCGCCAGGATCGGGCAATCAGGGGGGAGGCGGCGGCGACGGCTCCCGCGACTGGGCATGCCGAATATGCGAGCCCGAGTTCGTGTATACATACGTTTTGCGTCTCGTGTGCGCGCCGCGGCAACCGGACCGGCCGCCGCCGCGCCCGCTGGAATGCGGCGGCGCACACAATAACAGCGCACGGGGAAATACGCGATGACAGGCGGCGGCGCTGCGCGCGCTTGGGGTGTACCGATGACCATGGCCGGCTGGATGGCCTACATCCTAATCCGTGACGGCCATTTCACCGCGCGCGCCGCAATGCACGGGCAGATTCTGCTGTGCGCATCTTTGGTTTCCTTTTGCGTCCGCAGGGGTGAAGGCATGATTCGTATATGCCTGATCTCGTGGCCCTCCCGTGTCTTGGTCGTCGTCGTCTTCTTGAGAGACTTGTTGCGGTGGACGCTACTGATAGAGGATCGCCGAGAGAGTTTTCCTTATGGCGGGGCAACTCAGCTGGAAGTGTATGCATTTGTGCAAATGTATGGCGTGGCACGGTCGCGCTGTTTGGTTTAGCATATGCGCGAGTGTGCAATGTTCTGCAAGGTGTGTGCTGCGAACATACGATCGCGCTATCGCATTCTGAGTCCGGACTTTCTCGTGCAATTAAAGCTCGTAAAAGGGAGTTCTTTTCTCCGGCTACCTAGCGCTTCGAGTAGGCTAATTGGTTACCTGCATCGAAAACCCCGGCTGAGCCAGTTTCGCCTTGCGGGAGCCTATGATTCTATCACGCGATGCGCGATCTGAGACTCTGCAATTATTATTGCTAGAACATCAAACGGCAAATTGAGCGAAAAAGCTGGCGTCAGCCTGTCCGGAGTCTGGCGTCTGTAGCGGCTCCTGAACTCCCATTGGCTGCGCCGTGTTCCACAGCGCGTGCATCAGAAAAAAAAAAAACAAAACACAGAGGAGCGCGCCTATTGGCTGCGAAAGGGGTATGCGCCGGCCTGACGTCCCTATTGAATGCGACACGTCACGTGGTTGCGAACGCACAAAAAAGCCGAGGTGATCAATTGGACACTGCGGTGTGGCAATGCTCCGGCTAGACGTTAGGCATAATGTTGCGCTTTGAGGTCGAACTTCGTGAACCGGTACCCGCAGCTTTACGTACAATAAGCTTGATGTTGCTTGTCAAGTCGTAAGGCTTTCGACCACCAAACATTAGTCATAAGTACAGGCCCAGCAAGGGTAATCGGCCAAGGCTCTGAGTCACATTAACATAGAGAAGAAGGAAAAGGCGCACAAGAAAAAAGAAGAAGATGGAGATGATGATCAGAGGAGACAGGATTTCAGCATGCGCCGCGCCAACCTTCACTCAGAACCGCAGCCTCACCCACAGGCGTAGTAGTCACCTGCGAGCCAAGGGCTCTGCGGGGGACACGGCGGTGCCCACAATAGCGACATTTCCGTTCGATCATTGGATATTACTGCGCTTGCATTCGCACTTCACAAGAGGAGCCTAAGCGTACTTTCGATGAAATGTCTCTTGTGTGACGTCCACCGTTCATCAACAGGCCCGAGCGCTCAGCTCCTGGGCCACCAAGAAGGAGGCAAGCGGACGGAAACCAATCATCAGTTACACAGATATAGCCAAGCATTACAGGGACTGCAGGAGGACATTCCCACACCCCCGCCAGTCCTTGAGCAGAGCCGAAAAAAACGATATACTGGCAAATCCAGGTAGGCTCCTTTCCCCATCCCTGCCTCCAGAACAGAATACACCCAGAAAGATACGAGAACACACCCCCCTATACCCATAAGAAATCCCCCTACTGCACCCCACCCGTTACGAGCGATGGGGATCTATCCGGACCCGCCATGGAAGACCAGCTCCGAGGCTGCCTGGAAGCTCGTGGAACCCGTGAAGAGGGAGCCACCCCACCGGGCGCTTGACGCGCTCCATTTCATTATGAATCAATAAAATTGTTCCTCTCGCTTTCTCTTCAATTCTTCGTGCGTGTACGGGGCGAATAAAGACGTACAGTTCGCTCTGCCAACAGCGTTTTCAAGAAAATGACAAATGGGATGCTCTCAAATTTAAATGACTCACTAGTCGCGTTTGATGCAGTGACCAATTTATGCGTACAATTTATATATTGGATATATATTTCTTTGACACGTGAATATTTCGCGCTAACTATGGTTAACTAAGCTCAATTTCAGCGGAGGTCCACAAATGTTGCTCAAAGCGCAACAAATGGCGCATAAAAACACCCTCAGGAGACCTTAGTCGTGGTTCGAAATACCATGTTGAGCATCTACCTGCACAGAAGCACGATAAATTGCGATTAATTTCATTGTTGCCGGTTCGCTCGCCTCGTCCACCTTCTCGGCGACGTTTTATCACTGACATTACGCAAAAAGCAACGGAGGTCACTGTCATGGGCACCACTGTATTTAAGTCGGCCACGCGTAATTCTTTAATAACGGTACAAGTGTGCACGTCACGTCGAAAGTGGCCCGTACGCGCCCCCCAAATTAAAGGCGTTGATCCCCACGCGCGCAATTTCAAAAATTGCAATTGCCTAGGAAGACCACCTCGCGGGCGCTCTCCCTGCTAACGATGGGTATACGGCAGCGCCCAAAACTCGCGTTCGAGGCCACTGCAGCAGCCACTTTCACGTCGTCTGCATACATACGACGGGGCTCGCGCTACCTTTTTCTAGTCCCTTCCGCGTCAGTAAGAGCGTGAGTGCCGAGAACCTTCTCGGCACGACAGTCGTGAACTTGGGGACAGAAAAAGAGAAGGAAAAAACTCGCGCGCGCACATACAAAAAGCATCGGCTTAATCTCTACAAAAGGGAACGGCCGCCGGCCGCAGGCAGCGACCGTGACCGCCGAGAGCAGACGAAAATTTTGCCATCATGGAGCGCGGTTGTCGTCTGCTTCACTTCGAGAGAATCGTCTGCTGTAGTTCGAGAGAATCTTCTGCCGTGCTGCTACGGCGGCTTTTATTTCTCTTTCGGCGGCCGTTGTCGGCGACAAGCGACGACAGATCGCCGATGTTTAGGGACGCAATTGGGCCAACCCACTTCTTCTTGGCCGCGAAATGTGAGCTGCAATGCCCGCCCAGGAGCTTTACAGCCGGACAAATGGCTCCTGACGGAGAGAGAGGGAGGGCGAGTCGGCGTTGTTTCTGAGTTACCCTTGAAGCCGCAAGCCGTAAACGTATAGCGGTACTTGTCGCCATGAAAGTTTCAGTTTTCTTTTCGTAATTGTTCGCGCTCTCTCCACAAACACTATTTTTAGCCCCGCTCTATGGCTTCGTCGGCGAGAACTGCTGCAGACGCAGCTCTATTTTTTAATAATAATTACAACAGCGTGGCGACGAGCTCCCCATTGTCCCCGTCAACATTCCCGAGGAGTGGTGCCGCACTTGTCAACGCTAAAGCCAACCATTTCGAAATTACCCGTCGTCGCACCCGAAGGGGGCGTAGCTTGCAAGGAGGAGACGTAAGAGTGAGTAGGGCGCGCGGACGCTTGCAGATAAGGTTGGTTAATGGCGGACATGGCTAAAAGCGGTCGACGTGGTTTCATAGGTGTAATTATAACTAATGGAAGACTTCAAGGAGCGGTCAAGTGAACGACGATCTCTGCCTCTGCAAGGTTTCGTGAACACAAATGACCTGCGGTGTCTTAAAGCGGCCACGAGGACAAAACACAAGTTTGCTTCAATAAAAGACTGCTTTGTCCCGGCAACAATGGTACCAATCCTATTGCAAACTTCAAAGAAATAATGGAGGGATCAAGGAAAACAGGCTTCTTGGCGACTTCACAACCACCACCTGGCGTTTTGTTTTTCACGTCACAGAATCTTGTTCGTGCGATCGGGGGCCGATAAACGTGACTTAGCGATTCTAGCGGGTCCCCTAGTTCCGTTTGATCGCATCACTTGAATGCTAACACGGAGTTAGCACACTAGTGATGATGTTCTTAGTGCTGGTCCATATTACGTCACTCTAATACGTCACTGTAGGGCGAAATTTGAAAATATGTCTTCCGTTCCCTCGGTAAAAAAAGTCTTACGTGACTGGAATGGGGCTCAGTGAGTTACGTAAGGCTAGTTCTTTATTAACTGGTCAAAGCCGTCTTTTCTGTCTACATGGCCTCTTTAAAGGAACCCCAGCCGTCCATAATCACATGGGACTGCAACCAACGCGAACTGCTTTTCGTCTTTCAGCAAGCTTCCAGTTAAACCGTGTTTGTGTACCGATGGGAGTGATACTGGCTGAGCGACGTTGCATATCGAAGAATTTCAGTAGCCCATCGAAAACTTCTGAAAAGATTACATGGTGTCAGTGTGACGCCGATACAATGTCTATTGCTATACCACGGCGGGTAACCGAAGCGGCGATCGGGCGCTATGAAATAAAGTGTTTTTTTGTTGTGAAGTATACGGAGTCGTAAACCTCAAGATAGGGTAAACTTCAAACGACTACCTAGAACGCCGGCCGGGGAGAAACGGTTTCAAGAGCCTATCTTTCACGTGCAGTTGGCACCACCGCGAGCCCGCATCCCGTCGGCGACAATTGTTCCCAGGGGTACAATAACGCCGCTCAATCACCGGGTGTGTTTGTATATAGAAAAGCGGGCATTTGACAGTCGAGGTGACACGGTTATTCAAACTTTACCATGGTGATGTTTACACGCATCTCGTCCTAATAGTTAAGGTATGAAGTCGGCGCTCCCGCCACAGGCGAGAATTACGGTTATTTTCGGCTCCCCTAGCTGCTTCCAGCGCAACGCTGGCATGGCAGGTATTGACTCGCAGAGTACAGGCGTGGCCTCCTGTGGCTTCATAGCCGACTCCGGCACTTGCACAATCAGGCGGCAGCTATGATTGAGCGCCTTCGCATCTTTCTCTGTCTGGCCTTCTAGGTGTTTTATTCTAGCCTTGCTCGTATTCTACTTTTCCGGTTTATTTTTGTTTGAAATTGTCTTCGGAAGTTTTTTGGGTTGTTTGGTAGCTCCAGTGGTAACCTTCGGTGGTGAGAATGATTGACGGCTTTCTTAGAGAACGATGGGTTCTTTTTTGTGAAGAGGTCTCGTCGAACACTAGAAGAATGCTCAGTGGACGTAGTTGTGCAAAAGTGGATCGCGATCTTGGAGAAAACAAAATAAAACTGCAAATCAAACTCCGTGGAAGTACACCGAGGTCGGAGAGGAAGGCTTTCAGCTAACGAGTTGTTTCTGTGTGCCTAAAGTGTTGATACAGGTGTTAAAGAGACCCTGCAACACTTTTTGCAACTTTTTTTGAAGTCCTAAATGCTTGCAGAACGTAGTCTACAAACACATCTAGTACTTAGATTAAGCGGTCGCAAAGTACCTCAGCCAAAAATTACTGCTATATGGCCATCAGATAATCGAAATTTCGCTCGAAAGATTTTTCCCTCTTTCCTGGTCTTGACATACTACGACCGCTCAAATTGCGTCATTAAGGCCATGAAGCGGCTGTTGGCAGGTTATCCCTTCAGTTGCAGCTATGAACGCTTTTCGATAGCAACTTAAAAAATAAAGCCACAAAAACAAAGAAGAAATGGAAGGCGCATCTGGTGCGACGAGCAAACCACACAGTGGTGCTCCGTGCCGGCGGTAACCCTAGCTTTCGCAGTGCTTTCAGACCCGAAGGCAAGAGTGAAAACGTTTATCGAAAGTGTTGCAGGGTTCCTTTAACTTGCAAAGCAACGGTCCTTGACGGGCCGTTATCAAGGTTGGTAGTCTCACGGCTGTTTGCCTAGAGTTGTGACTCAAACATTCACGGTGATTGTATTTGTTTTATCTCTAAAACAGGTGTTGTGGTGAATGGTCGTTTTGCACACATTGGCGCATCTATACACACTCTCTACAATATCGCGACGTTGAATTTAATTTCATTCCGGTTTTGCCACATTAACTATCACGTTGAAAAGACCTCACTCACAGTGCGAATAGAGTGCGTGCACTTCCATCCACCATGCCAGCAGCAAGAATATAACTATTTCCCTCGGCAACCAAAGCACTAACATAAAAACAATGTTTATTTTATGTGCCGCTTGTGTAGTGTGAATGGTGACATTGATCACTACATTATGAACTGCTCCAAAATCCACCTTGAGCGGACTAACTTCTTCCGTGATCTCCAGGAGCTAGGAGTGCCCTACGCTACACCGCTACACCGGTGTAGCGTACACCGCTACACCGTACACCGCTACACACGCTACACCGGAGTACCAGACAAATGTTAAATATTTAGGTATTCTTTTTGACTCGAATATGTCTTGGAACAGTCATATGGCCTACATTTGTGGGCACCTCCGTAAAATTTCTTGCTTGCTTTATTCACTTAAGTTTCTATGTCCGATCACTTTTAGAAGGTTAATTGCGCATGCCCTAGCTTACAGTGTACTCCGTTACGGCATGTGTTGTTTTTATTTTTGTACTGCTTTCTGGCGTAAGAAAATTAATGCTATGTTGGAAGGAATTCTTCGCTCAGTTATGTATGGTATGTCAAGGGATGAAAACCTGAGCGTCTTTGCCTGTTTGAGAATGCACTCCTTTGACTCATTGTTTAAGGAGACTGTTGTTTTGAAATATCTGTACACAAAAGAATTCTGTCACACATACACTCCTGCTCGTGACTTGCGCCCACGTGATCGTTTTGTTATTCCACGTGTTCGCACTTATTTCGGGGAACATGCTCGTTTCTTCTATGTCCCGCGCACTATGAACGAGTTGCCTGATGTCTTTTTTTCTGACATTACCCGCAAACAAATCAAGTCGCAGCTTCTACAAATGCTCAGCTAATTCTTTTTGTATATGTTAATACTATTCCTAGATGTTCCCCAGCTGCCGGGCGCTGCCCTACAAGTCCATTTTGTGGCTTAGGCAGGCCTGTATTGTACATTGTATATGAATAATAAAGTTTATTATTATTATTTTTTTTTCTAGGGACCACTGAATTGTGCGAAGAGAGGTGTCTCGTCTCCTGCTGGGATTCTTGCAGTCCACAGGATTAAGTGAGGTGCGGTGACTTTGCGGGTCTCTGATATCGTATTAGGGACGATTAGGCGGAGCAATTGCGGGTAGTTATGCAAGGCTAAGTCCGCCCGCCTCATCCAGCAATACATACATACATACTAATACTACTGCTATTACTTACTAACATAAAATATTTTCCCTTTTTTCAAATATAAATTTCAGTTGCTGCCATTGCTTTTATTCGACACGAGTTTTCAATGGAGTCGTGTGAAACTTTTCAGGGAAGCTTTGCATTGTAGACTTAGGTTCTACCAGGAAAAATACATTCTCGGGAACGTGACATACCTGTACGTTTTCCCGAAAGAAGCTACGTTCCCACAGCGCTAAGTAGAGGGGAGTTGGTGAACGATGACCATTAACCACCGCTTATTCTTCGCCCATCCCGGTCAGTTAACGTTTCCCCGAGAAGGCGTACGGCCACTTAGGTCGGGTTCCACACATAAAAGAATCCCGCGCGGCTTGCCCTTATCTTAAGAGAATAAAGGGTTCGAGTGCACTGGCGGCCACCAGGAAGAGCGCCGATACGACGCCCAGATAACGGCAGGCGCCATCTGTCTTCGGCCGGGTATGGTTCGCTGGGCTGTGACGGACTCGTGCAAACATGTGCGCGAGCGCACAGCGGTGGTCGGGGTAATGCTCCTAACGAGCCGTCATCCACCGCGGGTGCGGAATTGGTAAGCGATCCAAATGAGCGGCGATGCGGAGGCTCTACAAGTGGGTCAGCGTGCACGCTCGCCGCTCTTATTTGTCGCCATCGTCCCTCTGGGAGAAGGAGAGGGGGAAAACGAGACAGAAAACAGGCGCGGTCGGCAGGTGTGGTCACCTGTGGTCGCTCGTGCACCTAGTGATTAGAAGCAGTACACGGCGAAATTGTAGGAAGAGCGCGCGTTTGGGAGATTGTAACGACGCGGGTGGTACCTGCGCCGCCCCGGGGCCTGAGGAAGAAAAAAACCGCCGTGGACACCACACGTGTTCTTGTAAGAACGACGCCGATGCAGACGAGCGTATGCACGATTTGACGTAAGCGAAAGCGGCAACAACGAATAAAACGCCTGCGGACATGGTAACTATTACAGACATTGTTTGGGTAGACACTCGTTCCCAGTCGACCCTGTGTTTATGTTCTTTGAACGTCTTCTCACTTTACAGAGTTATAAATGAAGGAAGCTCACGCTAACGCGTAAGACTTGAAGGTAGCGAAGCTGTACGCAATCTTCCCGACCATCACGACAAGGGTTAAGTCTATCATTGCAGCCGATTTTCTTCTACGCTGCCGCAACGACCGTTGCTCCATCATTGTAGCTATAAGTGTGAGCTTCCTTCATTTTTTTGGAAGTGATAATCATTGTACATCACGTTGGAGAGAGAGAAATAACATTTATTGAAAGAGCTCCCCCTTATGGGCGCTGGCGGCTGCCCACAGGGCCACAGCGACCTGGAGGCCTCGGGATGTGACTAGCACCTGGTCCGAAACCTCGGAGCTCTGCATAGCCTGCTCCCAGGCCTGGGGGGTGGGCAGCGGCGGGTAGGGATTCTTGGGGCATTGGCAGAGGGAATAAAAGTGTGTGTCCAGTGCACCACAGTGCGGGCAGCGAGGTGAGGGAAACAGGTGGGGGTGGGAGTGCTGTAGGATCGTGCGGTGAGGGAACGCGTGCGCTTGGATGATGCGCCACATGCGGGCCTCCTCTGGTGATAGGGAGCTGTGGGAGGGTGGGTGGGTTCGACGGTTCAGTCTGTGGTGCAGTGTAATGTCGGTGTATGTGTAGAGGGGGATGGAGATGCTGTGGTTAGGAGCAAAAGAAGCAGGAGCCCGGGTAATGAGTTCTCGAGCATGTGAATGTGCTGCCTCATTGCCTCCTAAGCCAGTGTGGGCCGGAGTCCACAGTAGCTCCACATGATCCTGGGGAGGGTGTCGGAGGATGATACGGAGAGCTTGTGACGAGATACGTCCCTTAAGGTAGTTGGAGAGGGCATGCTGGGAGTCGGAGAGGATGGTGGTGGGTTGGGGCTGTTGAACTATGGCGAGAGCAATGGCAACTTCCTCTGCCACCGTCGGAGAGGGGGTGAGGACAGACATGGTTGTGGTGTGGGGAGGACCGTGCATAGAAGTGGCGTAAGCCTGATTATTTGGGTATTGAGCCGCGTCCACATAGATGGTAGTGACTTGGGTGGGAGATGGCGTGGCGGTTGTCACGTGCCATGCGGCGGCCTGCATGGTGGAGAGGGCCCATGTTTCGAGGAAGGGGTTTGATGAGGAGTAGGCGTCGTATGTGTGGGGGTATAAGCTGTGGGGGGGAGGGAGTTTGAATTGGGTTGATATTGAGGGAGGCTAGGATGTGGTGTCCAGTGGAGGAGCGGGAGAGACGGAGGATTTGGGATCAGTTTATGTGTAGTGTTGTGGAGTCCCATAGCTGTAAGGCACGTAGTAGAGGCATGGGGAGGTAAAAGCAACGCGTGGTGGTAGGCTTTGCGTATAAGGCCGTTGAGGTGTGCGTGCTGGGTTTGTGTGAGAGGGGTAAAGGAAGGTGGTAGCTTAATCGGCTGATTAGAAAGCTTTGGAAAAGACGTATGCGGTCAGACTCGCCCATGCCGTGTTGGCGGTTTGCCACCCGGCGGATAAGGTGAGAGGTTTGGCCTACGTATTGTTTTATGTGAGTGAGTGCTTTGTGAGGGGAGCGAGTGGAGGTGATGTGCAGCCCTAGAATACGGAGATGGGTGGTTTGGGGGATAGGTGTGTTGTGTGCAAATAAGCACATTTTAGGTGTGGGGGCAGTTTTGTGTGGTGGAAGGACGAACACGGCTGACTTGGTGGGGGAGCAGTTGAGCGTGAGGGGTTGGATGCATTGCAGGGTGGTAGTGAGACCTGCCTGTAAGGTTTCTTCGATGTGTGCGTCGCTGCCTGAAGGAACCCTGGGAGTTATGTCGTCTGCATAGAGAGTGCTGCGGAGGTGTGGGATAGTGTGGAGGGCTGTAGCTAGGGGGATAAGAGCTATGTTAAAAAGAAGAGGTGATAGGACAGCCCCTTGGGGTGTGCCGCGGGCTGGCATAGGGAAAGGGGGGGACTGCAGGGTGCCCTGGCGTATCGTTGCCGTACGGGGGGAGAGAAAGTTCCGGATATAGACGTAGGTGTTGGGGCCGAGGCCGAGTGAAGTGAGTTGACGTAATATGGCGGTGTGGGAAATGTTATCAAATGCTTTGTGCAGATCTAAAGAGAGAATGGCCGCATTGTCACGTGTAGGGCGGTGATGTAGAATGTCGTGGTGGACCTGTATAAGAGCGTCCTGGGTTGAAAGGTGCGGTCTAAATCCTAGCATATTTTGGGGGAAAATGTTGTTGTATTCAAGGTAGTGGGTGATTCGTGCGCGTATAACATGTTCCAATAATTTGCCGAGACAAGAAGTCAGAGAGATTGGATGGAGGTGCAGGATGCCCAGATGTTTATTAGGTTTGGGGATAAGTGTTATATCGGAGTGGGTCCAGCTACTGGGGAGAGTGTGGTTGTGCCAGTGTGTGTTGAGGACGGTAGTGAGGTGGTCAATGGTGAGGTCGTCAAGATGTCGGAGGAGTGTATTTGTGATCCCATCCGCTCCGGGAGCAGTATGGCGACGGAGTGTGAGTAACGCGGCTTTCACTTCTTCGAAAGTGATGGAGGCATCGAGTTCGTCATTGGTTGGGCCATTGTATTCAGGCTGCTCAGGTACGTCGGGAGCAGGGGGAATATAGAGTTGTTTAAGTGTGCTAAGAAGTGCGTCGGGGTCCTGATTGAGGGAGTGCATCAGTTGTTGTACTCGGCCATTGGTGTGGTGTTTGGAGTTTTCCGGATTGAGGAGGTGACGTAGAATGGCCCAAGTGCGTTTAGTAGAAAGCGTTCCGTTGAGGGAATCACACAGCTGGTTCCAGTTGGTGCGGGCGAGGGTTTGTGCGTGCTGCTGCATGTCCAGTTCGAGACGAGCTAGTTTACGTTTGAGGGTAAGATTGTGTTTCTGCTGCCTCCAGCGTTTTTCTATGCCGCAGTAAGCTTCCCATAGGTGTTGCATGCGGGAGTCAACATAAGGTGATGGGGTAGCGGGGTCTACAGGGTGTTCATGTTTGGTGCGGATGGTAAGTAGT
This sequence comes from Haemaphysalis longicornis, assembly GCF_048455015.1. Classification (NCBI taxonomy): domain Eukaryota; kingdom Metazoa; phylum Arthropoda; class Arachnida; order Ixodida; family Ixodidae; genus Haemaphysalis; species Haemaphysalis longicornis. The sequence continues at coordinate 49,058,001 of NW_027526385.1, read as the reverse complement.
GCTCCAAGCCATTCTTCCAGGGCATCGGGATCCGCGGAAGAGGGGGCTGGGATTTTGCGGCTGTCCTGGCGGAACGCATCCCAGTTCGTAATTGAGGGTTGTTTAGATTTAGGGGGCCGGTAGGTTAGAGAGGGAAGGGCGAGTTCAGTAATGTAGTGGTCGCTGCCCAGTGTATGTGGTAGTATTTGCCAGTCTGCTGAGTGCATTTTATATGAAAAGGTGAGGTCTGGGTGGGTGTCTTTTTGTATGCTATTGCCTATGCGGGTAGGGGTAGAAGGGTCAGAGTATGTGGTGAGTTGTAGTTGTTGCGCGAGTTCCCATAGAAGTCGACCTTTGCGAGTGGTTCTCAGGTATCCCCAAGCAAGGTGGGGGGCGTTAAAATCTCCGCATATTACAATCGGGTCCTTCCCAGCAAACGTTAGTGCCTGTTTGAAAAGAGAGGCAAAGTTAGTGCGCGGGTCTTTAGGGGGGCTGTATATGTTGAGGATGTGCATTTCGGCCTGGGATGGTTTTGGTGGTAGGATGGTGATTAGGAGGTGCTCACCTTGAAGGGGCGTACGCTACAGCGTGCATTTCTCGTTCGGAGCAAGCGTTGTAACGATTACAGCTAACGCCGGAGTTTTTAGGGGCAATTTTGGACAATCTCCCTAAGTGGGTATGCTTGGCTTGACAAACATGCGCCAGGGACGCTGGACGGTCACCGCCAGGGCTGTACCCAGAAATTTTTTTCGGGGGGGGGGGGCTATGAATTTTGGGAATGGGGTAGTTTTGCTGAAAGCAACAGTAAGTATTGTTTACGTGCTGCCGGAAAAGATTTCGGGAGGGGTTCGAACCCCCAAACCCCCCCTCTGGGTACGGCCCTGGTCACCGCGAGGCACTCACACGCGAACGCCCGGCATTTTCTTGGTTTTTCTAACTGCCAGGCGGTCGCTGAAATCTTGGCCAATCTCCCTCAGTCGGTTAGCACGGTTTGACAAACGTGCGTAGGGGACGCTGGGTGGTCGCCGTGAGGCCCGCGCACATGACCGCTGGGCATTTTGTTGGTTTTGTTAACTGCCGGGCGGTCGCCGAGAGGCCGGCGCTCACGTTCGCGCGCTCGGTGATTTCTTGGTATTTTTAACGTCGGACACCAAAAATTACGATCTGCTGAACAGCTTCGTTGTTAAAAGGCGATGGGCGCCGTCTTTGGACCACAATGTTTCTCGATAGAGCCCTTCCTGCGGAAATATTGATTTTCCAGTGCAGCGCGCGCGCTGGACTTTTCTCTTCGATTTACCGACGGTGCAGAGTGCAGGATTAGTTCACAGCTTTCCCTCCACTTCCCAGGGAGGAGGTGCAGAACCAGACGACAAAAGTGCATGACCGGTTCTGCAGTTGCGGCGCATGCGCTGAACTGGCCTAAATCATTGTGAACTCATGCAGAAAGTGCAGGCCAAATCGAAGACACCTATTATTTCGTGATCGAAGTTGTATGCTACGAGGGCTAGCTTTTTCCTGCGTGGTTGAACAGGTGGTCGGAGAGGCACACGGCTCACACCGGGGAATACAGATATCGCAGTCTCTCGTGCTCTGTCGTTCCCGCATCGACGCTGGATGATGTCCACTTAAACAAGAGCGCAAATACTGCTTCCTGATTCTCTAACACACTTGTTCAAAACAGAAATACCGTATGCGCGTTGGTACTTCTAGTACTGTGAAAATGCACCCTTTGCCTTGCTTGGGACATGCCTTTCTTACTTTTCGTTCGTAGCTTGTTAATGGTACGTAGACATGGGGGACTAGTCTTTATATGGTTACTACTTTTAATCGTTGCCCAGTCCAAAATCCCAACAGGAATACTGCAAAACCTAACAAGAATTCCTGTTGTGCGGCAGAAAATTTTGTTGTGACAACAGAAGTTCTGTTGTTACGACGAAGTCATCAGTTGTTACGACGCACATTTCTGTCGTAACGACAAAGTCAATTGTCTCAACGACAACCACTGCGGTAGTCACAACGTAACTGCCATTTACGCTATTCGTCACAACGGGCACTAACATTCAAACCATGTGCAAGTACTGATGGAACACCAGGATCACGACAGGACAGGAATTTGGCACGACGGGACATCAAAGTCAGGACAGGGATACGACACACGACAGAACATCAGAATCACGACACGACAAGAATACAAGGCGACAGTACGACTCGCGAAAATAGGACAAACCACAGAAAAAGTTCTTGTCATTTTCGACTGGGTGACGCTATTATTTTATACACCATACTTATCCGGGATTAGATGGTTATAAAAAATAAAGATGTTTTACCACCATCACCAGAACACACTTAGCTTTTATGTTTTTCAGTAGTTGTAGGGATTCAGGTTACCGGGGTCATTTCCATGTATAACCGAATCTTGCGAAGTGCACATTGCTTAAAACGTTCGGGTTTCCATACCAACTTTTTACTTGCAGATCCCTAACTTCACTGGCATGCACCAATACTGGTCGAACTGCACCCTGTAAGCAGTCAGCTTTACTCATCATGTGCGTTGAAGAAGACGCTTTTTTTTATTTCGCTTTAATAACTATGTTTTTAGGCCGTGTATAGAGTGCCATCCGACGGTATTATAAGCACTTCACTATATCGACGTCCACCGGCGTTTGGGGGCGAAATTGCAGAGTGTGGCAGTACATCGCGCTAGATAACGTAAAGCTAGGGAACCTAACCTAAACATAATATAAGATAACCTAACGCACACAAAGAAATCATTTAAAGCACCAAAACTAGCCTAAGGCATAAAAATTACACCTCAATTGAATAACAAAAAAAAAAACTATCGAGGCAACAGGCCGTCTCGAACCACTGACTTCGGGATCAAGAAGCTAAGACAGATCCTCTACACTACAACGACAAACTCTTTCAGAGGTGCTAGCCTAGTGTTAAATATTCGAGTGTCGTGGACGGCACTCTAGCCATGCCTGCAACGATCAGCTAGAGTGCCGTCGGACGGCACTCTAGACACTGCGATGTTTTTAACTTGCTGGGACCACGTCAGGTCACAAGTTTACGTTAGCCATCTGAACTTGTTCTCAGTTACACTGAATCGAGGAATTTTTTGTAGTTTGTATTCAAACTGTAATAGTTCTAACTCTAATGGATAGTTAAAGACATTCAGAGAAGTTACGTTTGCGGCACCAATCATTTATTTCAGGCAAATAATAACAAAGTCTATTTGGTCGCAAAGGGACTGTGTTATTGTATCATAGATAATCTAGCGGGGTGAAAGAATGACCAATAAGGTCATTGATCAAGAATACGAATAAAATAGGTCAAAGCAGTAATCCCGGTGGTACCCCTTAGTCGACACGGAAAGTGACAAGCGTTTTGTCCCCTGTACTGATAAACTGTATTCGATTCCATAGAATGCCTCTGCCAATTTATGAAGTGGAAAAAAACATTATCGTTCTTAATAATTACTTGTAATTGGACCAGAAGTTACTGTGGCTTACCCTGTCAAATTCAGTCGTAAAATGAAAATACATTACGTTAACTTTGCATTTTGGGTCGGTTGCTTCGAAGAAATTGTGCACATTACCCACAAGCCATTAAAACTGAAATTTGCGACCTTGGAATAGCCCTGTCTCTTTCTTTCTTGGTCCTTGTCTTTTTCGTTGGTAATATGTATTCCAGCCCGCAAGCTGTGTCACTGCCAAAAGCCATGACCAAATCCATGTATCTGAATTTCGTTATCGGAGGAAAAAGAGAATATGGGAGAAAAATTGTAGTACGTCCTTATTGACTCCATGATTTAATATTTTGCAGGACATAGATGTTAGGGTTACCGGTTGGTGCACATGGCTAAAGGGACAGTGAACTTCGTCAGCGTTTTGTATTGGAATTTCCCACTCTGTTTCTGATTCAGTGAAACTGAGCTGATGGAGAGTGATTTATGTGAAATTACAAAACGATAATTTCCAACCCGTTTTGCACAACTTTTGAGTAATGAATTAGGAATGTCACCCGGGGCCAGTCGATGTTATTTTAAAAATAAGCGGTAGAAACAGTACACCTTCCTTTGAGATCGCGAAATCATAGACAACAAGCAAATTCTTAGTAACGCCGAACTCTGTTGGTACACCATTGTCTCGCAGAAACCGCAGTGAAGTATCAAATAAACACTTTTTTGGCTTGTAAATAATTTTTAGCAGTTCCCTCTTAGGATGAAGTTCGGGTATGGTGTGCTTTCATTGATGAAGTGCTTCCAAAACTTCTAAGCGGAGTCTCGAAGGAACTGTTGAATTGTTACACTGAAATACTATCGCGTTCACTATGACCTACAACGCTTTTAGCATTCATAACTTCTTACAACCTAAGTTTTGTAGCCGGGGCTCAAAATTTAGTAAACACTATTAGCTGCATGGCCTAATGCCTTAAACATTCATAATAATTTTTATAGCAAAGCAGCCTAATTTATTGTAGCTGCAGGAGTATTTTGGCGGAGCCTTGCTCAAAATCGTTGAACTCTCATTCAATTGATTTTTTTTGTAGCTTGTGGATTCAGTATTCGCTCTCTTGTTTCTGAGGGGCATGTTTTGCTGCGCATTTCCGAACTATCGACTTAAACCTCAACCATAAATGATTTACGCTGTCCCGTCTGGTGACAATATTCCTCAAAATTTTCATAGCGCATGTCTAACGCGTAAAGTGTGGCTGTGTCGTCAGTTATACTGAAACCATGGTTTCATAAAGCAGTAGTGGTGTTATGAGGAGGTTGTTTCATGACCAAAGTGAGACGAGCAAGCAGCGAAATTGTCAGATGTTCGTGACAAAATCTCCCCGTCATGGGATCTAGTAATTCAGATATTACTGAGCAATGCGAGACCTACAACAGATTTACTGGCTTGCTGAACACGAGCATATTCATGCACTATCTGGTGAAGGTTACAGCGGAAACACGAGTCAATCAGAAAAGCAGCTTAGTCATTGTCGCACCCCACTGAAAATAAAATATCTCAATGTACGTTTGGTGCGATAGCATCCCCACTACATTCTTGTAGCGTATCCTCTGATCTTACAAAAAGTCATTTAACTTACGAAAAATGTGATAGTGTACCCAGGTGGCCCTAAACCCTTTCTATAAAAATATCTTAAACTTCAATATAAGCCTTGTGCCACCGGTTGTAAATGTCGGGTGTGGGGGAGGGGGGATCATTTTTCAGTGACAGCACTATCGATTCCATTGATTACAAGAATACCCATGCCTGCAACGCGACTACCACGACATTTCTCGTCATTTTGTATTCGAGCCGGCTGACCTCACGATATTTTATGTGTGGGTGAAGCCATATTTCTATGAAAACAATGCCACGTGGTTCGTGCTCAATGAGACCACGCGGTCCACTACCTGTAATTTCATTTCGAATAAGTCCGACCATACTTTGAAAGGTTTCTTTTGCGGTCAGCGAAGGAAGAGTACAACGAACTAGCAATACCTACGCCCATCGAAAAACGCCATTGCGCAAATAAGCATGCCATTACCCGATTTTTTCTCCTTTTAGCACAGAAAAACAATGTACATTAGACTTACCACTTCTTCTCCCCAATAAAATACGTGAGGCACCTAAGATGTTTTTTTATGATGTGCGAATGCAGGAGCATCACGTCTCACGGAGTTTCGGGGCCGAGTTATGGTGCTGAGTTTAGTTTAGTCTCGTTGAGTTTAGTACCACACTGGCTTTTGTTGCTGAGTGTATGAAGTCGCAAAACACGAAGATCTCAGTTGTTATTTACGCGTTTAAAGTTGAACTGGCAAGTGTCGAGATTTCGGCATACGGGAAAAATCCTTGGGTATACTCGGTTACAACTCAACAACGGCGCCACCTCATGTAGTGTATCACTCCGCCAAAGCGCCGGACCCGTGATGTCAGTGCGCGCGCGTTTTGAAAGGGGTTTGCTATGAATGCGCGATATCGTCTGCCTTGTCTCAGGCAGTTTGTTTGTCGTCACTGGAGTCGTTTACAAGCATATTAAGTCCAAAAAATCACGGGAACGGCTCATGCCATGTTCAAAATATTCCCAGTAACACCCTACTTGCGCCGCACGGAGAAACATCCGGCTACGGTGATAAGGCACAGCGGCAATTTCCGGTGCCGTTCTTATGTTGTCACCGAGTATAGTCAAAATTAAAACGAAATTCTCCACTACGGCACGACTCAGAGCCCAGGTGTAGCTTGGGCGCGTTGGAACCCCCAAAAATGAAAAAAAAAGAAACAGTAATAATAAAAGACAGAAGATGGAAAGGAACTGTAGGAAGCTGCGGACGACTGCACCGGACACCATTCTCGCGGAGCACAATCTACGGAGGCCGGATACTTGCCATGCTTGGAACTTCTGAAAGGACCCGCGGGTTGACTTTGCACAGATCTAATGCTAGCATTGATGTCTAACGCTGATTTCGGCCTTTTGAACCTCCCCAATGGCGTACCTGCTGTCATTGTGAGCGGGAAATTTGAAAGTTTCTAATCTTAGTTAACTTTGGAAACCCCGTCCTACGGGGCTTGAATAAAGTTTATCAACAATTTGGTCTTTAAAGTAATCAAGGAAGTATGTTTTTCTCCACAGTACCGTTAAGAATGGAATGCTAACCTTCCAACCATCCCTCTTGTGCAAAACCGGGCGAAAATTATACCATCCTTTCGGCTCCGAGAACGCCGCAGACCCAACGTTCTGATTTAGGAAGTTATAAACGTTAACCTTGCTAGTTGTTAGACGGCCGGGGTTAGCGCGGCGGAGCCGAAGCGTTTCGCCGACTGCGGCGTCGTCGCTTTTCTCTTCGTTTCACATTTAGTGCACGCGCGAAAAAAAAAAAAAAAAAAACGAGGATATCTGCCACCATCTTATCAAAACGAACGACTTTCCGCGCCCATCCCAGCCCCATCACGCCTCGTTTAGACCGAGGCCTCGGAGAACATAAACATTCCCCATTTCCTCACAGGAGGGGGATGGCGCCGAGTCAGAACAGCGGAGGCAGGGTGCCGTTCGTTTTCGCCGCATTTCACACGAAAGCTCGTTGGAAGCGTTCATGCGTATTGCGTGCACACCTTAATAGCCCACTCTAATCCACTTGGACAGGCGCACACGCGCGCACGAGAGCAGCACACACTGCTGTGTCCGAAATAACTTTATTAGCCGCGTAGCCGGCTGTAAAATATACAGAGCGAACACATGCCGTGCTCCCTAAAGCAGTCGCGCGCACGAAAGGCAAAAGTGAAATCCCTCTGCGAGTCCAGCGGCCTGAAACAAATTAGCACAAAGCGAAGAAGTTGCAGTGGACGCGCAGTGGAAGGCAGAAGAAGGCGCCTGGAAGACGCTCGAAGCGGTCGTCACCGACGACTCTCGCGAGGTGTATTTCCCGGGTAATTGCTTTTGAAAAATGAACCCGGAGGACGAAGAAGACGTGCGCATTGTTGCCGTCGCGGAGGGGCACCTTTACGGCTGCCGGCGCGAACATGCTTGGATAAGTCATCTAATTGAGATCGTCGATAGAGATAAAAGGTCGTTTAGCGGCACGAAACCGGCGTAGGCGTCCGTTGCTTTCTCGTAACGGTCCCGCGGTGTCGTTTGTTTTATCTTATCGGCCGCTACACATGCCCGCACATAGCGGCCTTATTGGTAACTAGGTTGGGAGATGAAATTTTAGCTTCTAGAGGTTTGTATTGACGAATTTCAGCCATGCGTACGCTCTCTGTGTCGTTCGTGAGAACCCCTGCGTAGTCGGAGATTGACCCCACTCCGAGTGGGCTAACTGCCTTTGCGATCTGCGTATAGCGCTAGAGAAGACCAATGAGAAGGGAGAGCTAAGTGGCAACAGCTCGCGTGCTCTACCAGAGAGCGGTAATACAGAAGAGCGGGCTCAAATTACATTACAATTGCACCCCACTTCGTCTTCAACGTAGGTCCATGACAGATTAGAGCTGACAGACGGCCTCCAACGAGATCCCTTTGTCTTCTCGTAGACGGGGTCATTCTTCTCGCGAGACACGACCGGGCTCGAGATAGCCCGCGGGCAAGCGGAGTTGTCTAGTTTGACTTCTGCGTACTGTCGCAAAAGACGGCACAATGTATCTCTAAACTCTATGCCTTCCTGTTCCCAGCAACCTGGGCCGAGGTAACTCGCACAGTTATCGCCATTAAGTTAGGTGCGTGTACTTTGCGCGGGTTACTTTCATTCCTTGTAGCGGTTGTCCCGTGATGACCCTGATATCTGTGCATCCTGCATTGTGTCCCGCCTTTGACCTTTGTCGTTGCTTCTCTGTGGTGCTCCCCATTGCCATGTTTACCCCTTCTGGAGACATGCAGGTCAGTCTGCCATAAAGGTTGCACGTCAACGGCCTGGACAGTAAATAGAAAAAAAAACTGGGATGATGGCGTAGACAAAAGATCATAGTAACGACATTAGGAAGGGCCAAAAAACAAGACACGAGACGTACTGGATGACGTAACAGGTATTAGTCTTGTCACCTGTCTTGTCTCATGAGTCTTTCGTCTGATATTTTAGCAGCTAGGGGTCCAACAGTTAACATCCTTTATGGAGAGAAACAGAGCTGCATAGAAGCGAAACAATCGCGTAACTTATTAGCCAATTTTAAAATCTGTCCATTGGTTTTGTTAGCTGATATGCGCGTCAAAAATGAAAATCGTCGAGGAAGAAACAGGAATATATTTCTTGGGGTTGCCTTTACTTGTGCCACGGGATGTAATGAATCACCAGCAATACGCCGTTCTTTTTCCATTCGATTACGTATACCTAGACCGCCTGGTATTTTCCCCTCTAATTTGCGGCAGGTGTCCTGACAGGCCTTGGGAATTCGAACGGCGGCAGAAGAAGGCAGCCAAACCTGTACGAAAAGAGCCCGAAGACGTAAAAAAAAGTTTTTGAGGTGATGCTAGCACAAGATTTTTTTCCTCCAGGCAAGGTCATCTGTTGGCGTAATAAGTGAGCCCACATCCCGTCCAATAGATCGCGCCGTTGTATTTGCTGCTATGCGCTTCCGTCAGCACTTCCTCTGCCATAAGTTCTGCCGCCTCCGCAATTTTCCTGTTGTGCTCTTTATACTCACTTTTTTCACCCGAGATGAAAAGGAGCGGTGAGAGGCGAGTCGCGTAGAATTGAAAGATGCGCATAGCTTTTGTTTTTCAAATGGCGGCGCGGACGGGAAGACGTCCCTTCCAAGGACATACGAGCACACACAAGATGTACGAGGAAGCACTCCCCCGGCGTTTTTGGCGAAGGAAGCTTTCTGCGTTGCCATTGCTTGTTTGGCGTGAGCCTGATTATTCTAGCTTGGGAGCCTTGTGTGAACCCTGCGGTTTCCGGCGCATTGCGGAAGGAGGAATCTGAATTATGGTATTAGGTTGGGGCGGGTTCAGAGCAATGCGCTCTCTCATTTTCATTTGCTTATTTGCAAACTTCTTGTGTAGTAGCCGGATATAAGCAATGCTCAAAGACCAGCATAACCTATAGAGCAGTGCCCAGAAATAATGAAAAGAAAGGCTCTGAATGCCTTGTTTTCTCCTTAGAAACCGTTTACCGAAACAACTGCTTTTGTCGACAGACGAAGAAAAATGTGGTTGCCATTGCTGGGCGTAAAAAGTAGTGGTAGTTGAGTGGAACAGCTTTCGATGGGTATTGTTTGGACAAACTAAATTGGATGCCATGCATGTATGTATTGCTGAAGGGACGAATCATACCAAGCAGTTTTAATATTATGGTAAATTGTTCAGAAACTCAGCAGGACCCTTCAAGAAACCTGATATTTAGGACGCAGAAAGGCTTGAACTGTGAACTTTAACACGTACTCTGTGTCATTCGTCATGAATATGCAATATGCAATGGGCATATTCATGTATCAATATATATATATATATATATATATATATATATATATATATATATATATATATATATTGAAATACATGTTGACAGTCAATGAAACCTCGGAAAGCAAAAGGGAGAATGTGGTAGGTCATTGAAACAGATAAAGAATTTGAAAAGACGGAAAGAAACTGCAGAAAAAATGCCCGCCGAGTGGGTTCCGAACCCACGACCTCCAGAATACGCATCTAGTGCGATGACCACTACGCTACTGGCGGGGATATTTTCCCTTCCACTTTTGGGGTATTAATGTTAAGGTATTTTTGTTTCCTGCGCTTGGGGGTGGTAGCCAGCGCCACTCGGACTACACGGGGTGAAGGGGACCTTCTTTTTAACCCCCGGGCCGTGACTCGAGTGTCTACGACATGTCGAGAGTGGTCGACCAGCATTTGACCCTCTTAATACCCTCTTAATATCCTTAATGCATAAATACCCCAGAAAGTGGAGGGGAAAATAGCACCGCCGGTAGCGTAGTGGTCATCGCACCAGACGCGTATTCTGGAAGTCGTGGGTTCGGGTCCCACCCGGCGGGCATTTTTTCTCCACTTTCTTTCCGTCCTTCCAAATTCTTTATATGTTTCAGTAATACGTACGTTTCGCTATTGCAAATTACAAAGAAAGCACAACATTTTACTCGTCAGCGTTTTGGATAGTAGTAGAGTGATAGGAGGGCGGGGTTGGGAAAACTGGATTCTGACCAATTTCCTGTATGCCACCAATGCGCAGACGTATCACATGTGGTTTGGTATTGTGAACAGAAGCTCGTACAAACTCTTAAAAAAACACCCCATTATATTTTTAATCACTAACAAGGGGAAGTGGGAGGCCGCGCCGCAGAGCAGAGACCCTCTCACTACGACCTCTTTAACCAAGGTGGCCAAATTCGTCACGGGGACCTATATGAATCCCGCCGTCACCGCAAAGACACTTCAGTCGATCAGAAAAAGATCCCACCGGTGGCGATAAAGTATTGTCTGATCCGATCTGATGTGCCAGTATTTGGGCGGTAAGCCAACACTTCGTTCCACAATGGCTCCCACGTGCAGTCGTTGATATGGGGCTGAGCCTGCTGACGAAACGTACAAGTACCATCTGGCATTTGCTGCGAGAGGCTATCTCTAGCTGTCGCTTGCAGTATCCTTTGCGCTCCCGCCGCTCGCATGTTCAACTTCATCATTCTTGCGACCGTACGACCATCGCTTATGGTCGTTGCTCACCGAGGAAGCAAGAACTGCGCGTCTTAAAGGGAACTTTGAAGTAGAAATGGATCAGCTTGAAGAGTTCTGCTAATAACAGCGAGGATAACAATGACCGATGAGGTGCAGGAGAATAAACGGACAGATATGAGGGGAGGGCGTTCCAGCTCAAACAAGGAGAGGGAAGGGAACATATGCAAGATACCTGATGATGTGTACTGATAACTTGAAGGCAACGAGAATAACGAGTCCCGTACCTAAGGATTACACGCAATGCCGAGAGGGAGAAATAGGTAGACCGAGTAATTAGATAATAAAACTAAAAGACGAGAGAGGCAGAGAAGTAGATGAAAGAATGAGATAAGACGATTCAGGAGCAGACAATGAACGAGGATCGTTCGCGAAAGGAGCAGCTGAATGTAACGGGTTGAAGCCTTCGTTCTACACTGGGAAGCCAGGAGATCTTAATGATGACGAATGCGTTTTAAACGGGATGGACGCGTACTGCTAGTGCGTGTGCTTAACAAAAAGCTGAAAGCTTTACAGGCTATTGCCTTTGCCAACGTGGTGCAGCAGTAAACACTGCACTGACTTTGAGAAACAATATATGCGCACAGTATGAAAGAAGAGGGTTCCAAGGAAAATTTGGCGGCTGTTTGCAGATAGCAATGATCAGGTTGACATATGAATAATTACGTTACAAAATAATAAAAAACGGGAAGTTTACAAGTACTGCAGGATAAAACACAGATCGAACCTTCGAAAGACTAAATCACAGGATAAAGCATTGCACCACGTGTATTTGATAGAGACACCTTCATGCCACGTAAGGCCGCATGACCTTTTTACCTGAAACACTACATCTATTTCTATGTACATCTATTGCAGATAGAACAATATACTGCTTTCCAACTATTCGCATTGGTTGCAATTCGCTAGTATTCGCTCGATTGTGTCTTCTGCATGATTTCCATCACACACCATCACCCAGAACTTCATCCCGCATAAACCACAGCCACCATATCGCACCTATAAAATGGACACACTTCTGCAATGATTACCTACTTCTTTCACAGTGGGATTACACTCTGGAACAAACTACCCGATAATATAGTCGCATGCATTAACCACCAAACCTTCCGCAATAAACTAAAAAGTCCCTTAACAAACCTTGTTGAGCTAGTTGGTTCATGCTTATTGGAAAGACTAAAATGGGGCGCTAAGCAGACGAAGACGAAGTAAGACACAAAACTTTCGCATAATATCAAGAAGGTCGCGGCCAGATACAATGTGCGTATTGTATTCTCGGCCCCATGCAAGCTGGCTAAGATTTGCCCTTTGATGGCAAGTAAGCCAGCAGCAACGTGCACGAAGAAGCACGCTACCCGCTACACAGACTGTGCCAGCAAAGTCGTGTACAGTATCGCGTTGAAATGCGGGAAGGTGTACATTGGCCAAACGGGCCGCTGCTTCAACGACCGGGAAAGAGAGCACCGGTTGGCTGTTAGGAGCAACAGCGGCGGGCACTTGGCGGATCACTGCAAGCGATGCGGGTGCACGCCATTTCTAGACCAGACGACCTTCTTGAAAAAAGCAGGGAACAAGACGGAAAGGGAGATTATCGAGGCTTACTTCATCAAAAAAGCGGGGGATGACTGCGTCAGCCCGCCGTCACTATCACTTAGTGATAAAGAGCTGTCTTTTATTAAAGACAGCTTATAAGCACCCAGAGTAGAATGTGTGTTAGTCGTCATGATTATGCGTAGGCTGTATCAGTAGTGCGTGTGTTGTGTCGTCATGATGTTACTATTTTATATGATAGCCGTCAGCAAATGTTCTTTCATGGCAGTAATCTCGATTGTGCACTCTTGGCCTGTATATAAGTAAGCGTGTTTTTCATGAATAAACAGTTGGAAGTTGGCGCCTTTATGTGGTGTTTGTGTCTTACTTCGTCTTCGTCTGCTTAGCGCCCCCTTTTAGTCTTTCCAATAAAAAGCCACATGTCGCAATCTAACTGAATTTACTGTTCTCCTGCCAACCCTTAAATACGTTTGAAGTACTGTTTAAACTGCTTCATCGTTCTCTGAATGTTTACACTTTGTACCTTTACTTTCACTTTGCACTTGGTAATGCTTACTTTGTACTTTCGATTTCGTGCCCTTTGTATTACGAATGTTGTCTTAATGTTTACCCTCGGTACCCTTTGGGTTTTGTTGCGTTGTTTGTTATACGTTGTACGCCCCCACCCCCTTATTTAATTCCTTCGGGCCTTAAGGTGGAATAAATGAAATGAAATGAAATGAAATATGCAAGGTCGTCACAATTACAACAGTGTCCACTCTAAGCGGAAGGGGTCGGCCCACCCAGATAGCGCCGTTGCGTCTCTCTCGCCACCCCCTCGTTTTTCAGGCTAATCGCCGCAGGTGGTGGCACGCTTTGCAAAACGTGCAGTGCTCGTAACGGCCTGTAAGGGAAAGGCGTGGTGGAGGAGAGAAGGATCTGGATGAACGGGCTTATTTTACCAGTGAGAGCGGGCTCGGTCACAGCATCAATCAAGGCATCGTGCTGCACCGCTGTGCGATGTTGCTTGCTCGAAGCAGTAACCTTGTTACGTAGCCTTCGTAAAAGCTCTCCGGGGACCGGGCGGTGATCAAGCATGATCACATTGCCTTGTTTGAAGAGCTAGAGCACACTAGACGGACGACTCGTAATTGAATCTCAGTCATTATTACGCCCAATGTTCCATATGCACAGCCAAGGGAAGACAGTTTTTTAGTGCGCTCTAATTTGCAGGGCGCGTGACTGTAGCGGTAGAACCTTTATCGGTGCGCACATCCGTGTACCGAACATGGAAAGGCGGTGGCGGACCTTTGAGGCTACTTGACAGATGACCATCGCGTCTGTGGAAAGTTTTGGGCCCCTATTTCTGCGGTGGTAGGAACAAGATGAAGTGTGTTTTTTGGCAGTTGACCTTGTTAGGCTAGTGCACGCGATTGACCGTTACGACTCGAGTAAGGTCCAAAAAAAGACGGATGACTCTTAATTCGTGCTACAGTTTCAGCTTTTCTGAAACGTCGAGTGCGTACTCAGGGCGGTGGCTCAGCGCCTAAGGCATTGTGCCGCTGAAGCCAAGGGCGAAGTTCGATCTCTGCCTTGGCGGCCTTTTTTCTAAAGGGGGAGGGGGATTACGGGGGATAACAGCACCCGTTGTCGAGATAACGGTGCACATTTAAGGTCCCGAGGAGGTATAATTTCATGTGCAGCCCTGCTCAAGTGCAACGCGCCTCGTAGCTCAGGCACGTGAAAGTCAAATTTGAGAACGTAGAGCACGTTGCCTTGTCGCATAGCTGCTAGTGTACGAAAGCTTTATTGCTCATGTTTCGGTTGGAATGCGCTGTTGTCACAACGAAGTACGGAGCCTCCTTCGTGTGCCACTTCATTGTTTGCGATAAGCCGCAAGTCTTCCAAAAATCTTTAAGCATTTCCGCTTCATTTACCTTATATTTCATTTACCTTTGTTTACCTTAGCTGGGCTTTATGAAAGCAGGATCACGTTTCAACATTCGAACGCATATGGGCTGGAATTTTAAATTCACATATATTCAACCTTCTATAACTCCACTGAAGTCATATAGTCTGTGACCAGCTTTAGGTCATTTTGCTCGGTTATTTCTCGAGCAGTCATTCAGGTTGTTGTTCAGCGAAATTTCGACCAAGACAGAGACAATTGCGCTTCTGTACTTGGCGAAGACACCAAGATTGTCATCTCGTGTCTGAACCATTGTTACGTTTTTGCAGGGCACCTGGTTCCGGATTTGTCATGAAACTAGAAAGCTTAAATGAGGCACTCTTCATTACGACTTGCTCTTACTCAGAAGCACATTACTTGCTCAGAAGTCTTTGCCATTTAATTTAGTCTAATAATTTTATGAAAGGGGCAGAGATGAAGAGCAGGCTATCCTCCAGAACAGCATTTTGAAACCTTTGTGCATACTTCGTGGCACAACCCGGCGTCCAGTAGTTGCTACGGCTTCATTATTCGCATTTGGGTGGCCGAAATAAAATGTTTAATTCAACTCGTACCTTCCGTAGCGCCGGTCAGACATGTACCCCTAAAACCTTTGTTAAGGTTATGTTTACAGACAAGATGCAATTTTGCATATCCACGATATATGGGATAAGGGTTTGCAATGCGACCTCCCAAAAAGCGAGAGAAATATTGCGCGGAAACATTCCCTGTCAATTAAGATTGACAAAAAGATGCGGATATTCAAATGTATTCAATGACCTTCACTTGGGCAAGTAGCCCTGTCCCGAACAGGAGCCGAAACAAAAAAATACAAACAACGGTGACCACAAGGAGGGAGAAAATACAAGAGGCAGACGCGGAAGTGCTGGAGAGAGGCAGCACGTGGCGAACCACAGAAGCGCCAAACGTCTTCCCTGAGACGAAAAGAACATGAGTAAAAGACCGCGAGAGCCTTCTAACGGGACAGGACCCACGGGTAATGGCATGGTTGTTCCCCAGACAGATGGCTGTTCACGGCGCTTCCTTTCAGTATCACGGGCACACGCATGGCTCGGCTAGCGCGATCTAATGTACGACCCCACGGCACGACAACGGTTACACGCACGCCGTACCACCCGTAGAAAAAAAAACACAACCGGGTGTGGCGTCATCTTCACAAGGCCGATCGCGTGGATCTTCTGCAGTGGTTTGCCGAGACGGGCAGAGGGCAACCCGTTGAGGTCCACGGAAACAATTACTTACCGACGGACGAAGGCTAAAGAATAAGTCCGTCGCCATCCGCGCATTAAAGCCTGAGTGGTTAGTTGACCGTAGTTTCGTATTATTAGGGTTGCCTCCGAAATTGCAATCATAATTGCGGCTGCGACCAGCGTCACCGAGTTGCGTGTCGTGTCTTCGCCACGCCATTCATTACTGGATACACCGCCGTGTTCCCTTTTTTCTTTCTCCATTTCTAATTTATACTTGGCGGTTCTTATTATCACGCTAAGTGTTTTATTCAATGAAAGAGAGCCCTTAGCAGGTTATAGAGTATTTCTCTCTCGGCTGAAGACAACCATTTGCTTCGCAAAACAGAATGTCGTATTTTTTCCTTCGTAGGAAAAAGCAAGCCTCACTTCGCTCGTTTGGAATATAGGCGTTGCGCTTTCGGCGTTATAGCGGAAAACACTTAGCTGGGAGAAATAAATAGGCAGGGTGTGGCGTTTCCCGCATCGTACGTCTCGTGGTTTCGAAACAGTGCGGCGTTTTCCCCCTGCGATAGAAAAGACGACACCCACACGTGGCCGACCTTCCTACATACACTGTGCCTTGCTTTCTGTGCAACTACTGATTCTGTGTGCCACATTTTTACGTGCCAGAAGAGCCTTCAGTAGTGGCCGAAATAGTGGCAAGACTCTTTAGTGAGCCGTTTGAAGGCGGAGTTGTTTTCTATTCCAGGGATTCACGAGATGAGCGAGACATTTTTGCTCTGGAGGCCAGAAGTTGTTGGACGTCGGAATGGTTGCTGGTAATTAAGTTCTGCAGCCCAGGGGTGTAAAGGTGAACGCAATGGCAAACTTATACAAAAACGTTTGACGAACCTAAAGCTACGCGAGCTCTAGCAACGTGCCAGTGTAGAGCTAGTGGGAGCAGGCTACTCTCTATTTATTTATTGATTTATTTATTTGTTTGTTTGTGTACTTATTTATCACAGAACAGAAGAATTAAGGTCAATCTGATTACTTTATGTTGTATTAGATGTGTCTACAGACTGGTTCGAAAACAGAAATTCCCCAACTTTAGGAACACACTTGATCCATGAATTGTCATCCAGAATACCCCACGCTTATTGCAAGAGCCACGGAATCGGGACTCGAAAGAATTCAGCAGAATGCATTGCTCCGGATTTATGAATAACAAAACTGTACAATGTGCGCATATTGGATAAGTACCTAAATAATTAAGTAAAGAAGACATAGGTAGGTCTTACAAATTATGTCTAGAATTCATGTAAATAGCATCAGCGAATATTTCCGGAAGTTTCTGGCAGGTTTTTTTGAAGAATCTTGACGTACAAAAAGACGCAACGTCCTAAAAGGAGTACACAGTTTACCATATAGAGATGTTTAGGAGGTGTTATTTATTTATTCAATTGCCCTCAAGTCCCGAGGGCATTACAGAGGGGAGAGGGTACATACTACATGCCAGTAAAACAATACAGAAAAAGAAAAAGCGCGATCGAGTAGCGTCATGTGATACAAGGTATGAACTAAAGGGTACTTACAAATAAAAGTAGGGACAGCAACTTGAAATAAAGCAGCATCATGTATAGCAACAATGTCGTGAGGAAGACGATTCTAACATACATACGTATTTCGCACGATAGAGTCCTGAAAACACTTGGTATGAGCTGATGAATTCTCTGCTTTGTGACCATGATCTATGCGAGTGAAAACGTAAGATGGTGGGTATCATTATTCTATTCTTAAGTAACGCATTGTTGTAGTAAATGTTGTAATCGAAACAGCCGAAACACTTTCCTGCGAAGAGAGAGTAGGGTAATGATAGTGTTGTTTTCATTGGTGTGCCGTTCGAGGCTTGGTGGTAACTTGAAAGAATGAAGCGCGATGCCGGTTTTTTACTCTTCCTAATTCGATATTCCAGACCATGGCCCCAAACATGCTCCGCATTCTAGTTTGCTACGTACCAGTATCTTTTAAGAGTTGGAGTGAACCAGGCGCCTGAGTAAAATTTCTTCGAAGGAAGCCTAACATCCTATCAGCTTTAGCTGTGATATATTCGATGTGTGTCTTCCAGGATAATCTAGAAGTTGCATGTACGACCAGATACCTAAAAGAATTTACTGCTTCCAGATGAACCTTTTTAATTATGCGCTGGTGCTAGAACTGCGACAGCTGACATGCATGTATTTGCATTTTTTAATATTTAACTTATATTTAACTTCGTACCTCGAGTCTCACAGCACGCCTAAACCGATCAATATCAGCCTGTAATTCCAGTAAATCTAAATGACCAATAATTACCCTCTAAAGTACGTCAATTGCGAAAGCACTGACTGTAGAAGTAATGATTATAGACAAATCATTAATATGAAAGAGTAAATGTCCCAATACGGAGCCCTGTGGTACCCCTTAGCCAACCGGAACACTGGGCGAATCAAAGTTATTAACAGTTACAAACTAAAAATGGTTCCTGAGGAAGGCAATCCGCCACGAGAGGACGTTATCATCGAAATTGATGCTCCGTAATTTCCAAGTGAGTAAAGCGTGATGTACCTTGTCAAATGCTTCCGAGAAATCTAAAAATACAGTCTACGGATGTGCCGCTGCTAAGAATGGAATGCAAATCATGATTAAACATAGTAGTTACGTTTTTCATCAAAACATTTTTGAAACCCATGCTGTGAATTCGCAAATAAAAAATTTCTATCTAAAATTTGACAAGTGTACATGGTATGAAAGTCGTTGATACAGGTCTATAATGTTCTGGACAAAATCTATCCCCTGTCATAAAGAATGGAGTCATTTTTCCACCCTCCAATAATCCGAACGATAGCATACTTTAAGTGATTTCTTAAATATATTTGTTATGATTATGGAGCTGTAGATTTTAATATTAAATAGGAGCTTGGAGGTAATGTTGTCAATTGCGGCGGAGGACGGTACTTCAAGGTTTTCTATTATATTTTCAAAGCCTGACAAGAAGCGTTTTGGAATGTTTTGAACCGTTTGACAAGCAGGAGTTACGGGCCCCGCCTATATTGGCTCCTTTTTGGTGTTGTGCGTCTTTAAGGAAAAGAGTCTAAAATGACTCCGTACTTGTGGACAGGAACTTTGGATGCGGCCGGGCTTCAAGTTATTAATGTAAGGTCTAACGTCCAAAGCTTAAACGCAGTACGAATGGTTTTCGTACTGCGTTTAAGCTTTGGACGTTAGACTATCCAGAGATGAAGCCACCACCCTGAGAAGACTGCAAACAAATACATATCCCCACAGCACTCTTCTTCACGCCATTGACTTAACTCAATACCCCGCCACCTGCAATTTCTGTCCTTCTGCTCAGCACGAGGTCGCGGGTTCGATTCCCGGCCGTGGCGACCGCTTTTCTGATGGAGGCGAAAAGCAAAAACGCCCGTGTGTACGAGATTTCGGCGCACGTTAAAGATCCCCAGGTGGTCAAAATTAATCCGGAGCCCTCCACTACGGCGCGCCTCATCGCGTGCGTTGCGTCGGCGCGTTAAACCCTAGAATCATCAATTTCTGTCTTTCTCCTGGCACCCTAAATCATCAGGTAAGGGAGTGTCAAAAAACCTTGCACCTCCCTCCCAACCCCACCCCCTCCTATGAGCAGTGGATGGCTTGCCTGACTAGCCCGGACCTCAGGATCCAGCAAGACCTGGTGACGAGGGCCCGGACAGCCAGCCGCAGCCAGAGTATCCTGGAACAAGGATGCCCTCCTCCGGGCGGGCGCCCTAACATTTGCGCCTCTTGCTCGCAGATAAAGATAAAGACCTCCATCAAAAAGTTGTTACGAGGCAGATGCGAATAAGCTGTCTATTTACAGATAATTACAGCTGAAGGCCAAGAGACCAAAGCCAAGGAATCCAATGCAGCTCGTGCCAGTCGGTTTTTGCGCGATCTCTTCTTCGTCTCTCGGCTTGCTGTACGCGCCCACTGATGAGGCACATAGCCATAGGTGAAGTGTACGATGAATTGACCACCTGGTGGTCCAGTCCAATGCTATGTGAAATATTCCTGGTGTTACGTAGCATGCAATCAATCAATCCTAGGCAAGACACTATGGGCAAAATGAGCAAGAGGATGACACATTATTCGGTTTGAAGGGGGAGGCCTACAGAGGCCTGTGGTCCCTAGACGATGGCAAGATGAGTTGGCTCTTGGTGGCGTCTTCACCACTCTGGACAGGCCACTATTGAATGTCATCGTTTCCGCTAGGGCAGTCCAAAAAATATTTCGGACACGTAGGCATTGTGAATCCAGGGCAAAAAACAAATGAGATGATAATTTAGCCTTGAGTGGAGTAAGAGAAGATATGCGAAGCATTAAGGGTGGACTTCCAGTTTATTGAAAATAAAGAGTAATTACGTTCTTTTTTCCTTTCGATCAGAGATTGATGTTTTGAGTGACCACCATCAATAAGGATGCTATTTGCCACCGGAGCAAGTGGATGCGACTATTCTGTGTCGGAAAAGAAAAGGGGCAACGACGATGCCGGGACATCACGGCATTTCCTAAGTCTACATAATCACACAGCAATCTTGCATTATTAACGGCCACATCTTCCAGTACAGAGTATCGTGGGATCCCAGTTTTCTGTGGTAAAACACCGAATTGCGGGCCGCAGCTGCGATCGCTGCCGCGGAGTACTGCATAAGCAGAAAGCTGTTTATTTGTTTGGATTGGAACTAATCCGATGTATAGTAAGCCTTGCCATTGGCATGGTTGAAATCTCTAGTTTTCAATGAAGGCTCCTCGATCCATCCGTCTCTTCTTCCCTCCATCCAGTTATACGTCTATCCCTCTATCCCTCCTTCCATCCCTCGCTTCAGCCAGCCATTCATCCACACTCCCACCTACCCGTCTGTCTGTCTGTCTGTCTGTCTGTCTGTCTGTCTGTCTGTCTGTCTGTCTGTCTGTCTGTCTGTCTGTGCTTTACTGACCAGACGTGATAACAGTGCAAATACAAAAAAATATTCATGTCTTAAAAGAGCCTCGATAATCCGTTTTGGTGAGCTGAACTATCAGCATGCCGAAAGGGCAAAATATTTAGTATCGCAGGGGGCGAATATTTTCCAGTGCAATTCCACCTGGGAACCGGAAACATCATGAGCATCAGGAAGTTCAGCAAGGTCCCCTCCATTGAAAGCGATTCACCAGCCCCGATTGTTGCCAGACACCCTGACCCCTGACTTCCTGCGGGAACAATCGACCAAGCGGGAACGACCCCCGCCGCTTCTTAGCTGCAGCATGCAGTAAACACGTCCCTGAAAACAGACGTAGGTGTTTAACGCGGTCTAAAGACTTGATGGCAGGCTTCGCGCCTGCGCAACCTCTGAGGCGCACGTCTATGCCGCGGCGCAGAAGCCGTCACGGAAACCGCTAAGAGCAACGCCTCACAAAGAACAACGCCTTCGCGCTTCACCGCCATCGTAAGATTAACGTCAAGATGCAACGCTCATGAAGTCAAAGAAGTCAAGGAACGCGCGTGAAGCCACGTTAAGATGGCCAATCCTTGAGGGAAGAGAGACAAACTTGAGAATGATGTTGCTATGGCCTTTTCATCTAAGAAATGACTCCATGGGGTGCTAAATAGGGGCAGATGAATTTGGCGCCCATCGTCTTGAGTCGGTGGACCTTCCTCTATCACCCATCGCGGCCCACGATCCGTCACTGTCCTAAGCGGCCGCCGCCTCAGGAGTCTGCGAACAAGTGCAACGTTCTACGGGTGCCAAAATATGTAATGGCAGACGCACATTCATCAGGGCGCACTCGAAAATGCCTTGATGGTTCCTCGTTTACAGCTTGGGAGGTCGTCGCGGCTCGTCTGCTTGCATCTGCACGGAGCGAAGTAGGAGAGGGGGCACGCCGCCGTTGAGAAACCTCGTGGGACTGCTGAGAGGAGGGAGAGAGATGTGGGAGACAGCGATGATAAAACAAAGGAACTGGCTGCTTCGCCAGTTCGTCGTGTGACCCTGCAGAACACATTCGCTTGAAATGTAATTCCACCAAATTTTAGTTGGATGAAATATGAGGGCCGAGAGCCTCGGCTGAGTCTAAGAGGCATAGAGCACTGTCACACAAAAACACGCGTCACTGTATTATTTTATATTTTACTTGAGACAAGTTCGTCCAAGGAAGCATCCGAAGCAGTTGTGTCTGAGGAACGCAGCTGTACGCTCAATTTTGTTCTACCAAGAAAATATGCATGCCATAACTAACCGTTCAACGAATTATATCTCATAATAAACCTCTAGGTGCACTATGGCCTCACAGAATATCTAGTCATTGATGGACCTTCCGTCACTCCATCGTCTGCCAGGTAATCAAGAGAGACCATGTCCTTTATGCTGCTGATCTCTTCAAGCATCACTTTGCTTGTATACGTGATTGCTAAAGAAATCAACGGCGCGAAAAAAAAAAATTCCAATTTCCTTTGGGAATAGCAATTTTTTTGCAAAGTGAGCGCCAGAGGAAACTATGCAATGTGCTTCACGACTTCCCTTCCCTCTGACCCTTTCATCGACGGTGAAATAACCACACAACTGAAGCTACGGAATAACATGTGTTGTAACGTTATTCCAATTTGGCTTCATAACAGTTCGCGTGCAAGATCAATTTTATGCTGTATCTGTTTTCGAGAATGATTGATTTTTGGTGCAGGTAAATTACGTTTTTCGAAAAATAAGGATAATTGAAACTAATCACTATAAACGTGTGCAATGTGCTGTAATCCCGCATGCACTGCCACATTTGGGTCTCTTTGGTGTGTGGCGGGCGGTGTACAGAATTGAGTACAATTTAGTTTTTGTGTTTCGAATAAATGGTAGGTACCCGTACTATATATACCTCTAGAACAAGACGTAAGAAATAAGGCGTGTCTATCTTAAATTGAAGGCAGGGAATGTATCATTATCTTGGTTTAGTATAGTTTAGCTTAGTTTAGTTTGGTTTGGTTAGGTACCCGTGCTTTATATACCTCGAGAACAAGAAGTAAGAAATGATAATGCATACTTATCATAAACTGAAGGCAGGAAATGGATCATTATCTTCGTTCTGCATGTTTGGGGCGAAGTAAAATGACACAAGAAAAGCAAAGAAGTAACCAGCATGTAAAGTTAGTTTAGAAACGTTATACTACTTTATATTCCAGCAGGGTTGAACGAACGACATTTGCCATATGCGGTGACCATATTTTGTCATTTAAAACGAGCAGTGCCATTTAACCGGCTATCAGTGAGCTATACGCCGAAAAATGTCTGCTGAGATTCACATTTTCTTGTGCGCACTTCATTTCATGTCGAAGGTACATTCTTCGTCAAAATTTTCTACGCCAAGCCGAAAGTGTGCAAGTGGCAGTAAAGTCAATGTACAAGCTTACGTCCCAAGCGAGGCTGAAGCGTTTTATACCAGAAAGCAAAAAAATACCTTGCTTTCTTACTGTCATAAAATAATTCTGTCACATTTAACAGTAAAGATTATTCTTTGAATTCTCTGTGGTTTAGTAGGCTTAGGTTTGGCCTAGAACATTTTGACAAAAGGTATACATTCTAGTCTAATGGCAAGCCAAATTTTTATTTCTTTTCTTACTCTTTACCTGCGCCCATGATTATATCTAGCCATCACAATCCACTGAATGTACATCTCCTATATTCTCGTCACCGTTGCTCCACACATACACATAAAAAAGGACCACAGTCATTTTAAGCAGAGTATGGTTACCCGGAAAGTTCACTCGGTCACAACGGACCCTACCCTTCGCATCACGTTACATCACTCGCTCTTTCGCCCAGACTTCCCGGACCACCCTCATGGTGGACTATGCAAGGGCATCTTCGTACGGCGAAACAAATGGCACGAGGGCAGACGTCGATATCCGCCATTACCCGAACGCGGAAGAAAGGCAATCAGCCTCGCTGAGCTGTTTGTTTTCTTCGGGCCTTGCAAGGTCGGTGGCGGAAGAAACGCAGCATGCACGGATGTTGTACTGTATTCGTGACAGGGCAGTTCCAGTGCACCAGTGCTCTTGAATGAGCCGTATCACGAAGCGTGGCATTGCAGCAGCGACGCGCACGCACGAATCGTGTGACAGTATACGATTGGCGTGGCGCACGTGCGAGCGATTCCTGTCCCCGGTCTTGATGGGTTGGCCATTGCGGATGGTTTCCTGTTTAGTTTGCTTTCGCGGAATGCGCCGAACATGCAGGATTGACGTCTTTCTTGGCGGAGATTGCGAACCGATGCCAGGAGGGTTCGAGTGTGGGATGGTTTGTAATGCTTCCGATATAGGGCGGCGGGAGAAAGCAAAGTTCAGTTAGGAAAGCGAAGCTCTCTATGTTTCACCTATTTGTCCATGAGCGCCGAAAACGCACAGCAGGAAAGCAAACTCGATGATGATGACGAATATTCAAAGCGTTTGGAGGACATGATTCGTGTCCACTTAGCCTACCTTTAGGGCCTCAATAAAAAACCAAAGCCATTTATTAAAGAGGAATGTTTGAACGCACAGCTTCTCTCATGCAAAGTGGATCAAAGTTTGAAGCCAATGACTCCGCAACGAACACAAGAAATTCTGAAGGACCCGAATCAAATCACCTAATAGAACCACAGCATCGTATCGGGTTGCTCAGCATTTGAATCACCCGAATCGAATCACCTAATAAATCAAACCCATCGCATCGGGTCGCTCAAAATTTCTAGGGTTCTTTGCGTGGTCATTGGCTTCAAACTTTTACTTTGATTCAGTTTGTATGGGAGAAGCTTCGCGTTCAAACATCTTTCCTCAAGAGAAGGGCTTTGGTTTTCCCCCATTCCTTGTAGTAAATGTAGGATTTAACAATGGCTCTTGAACTTGAAGCAAAACTTGAGCACAGAAAATTCAAAAGTAAACGATCTAATGGAATAAGCAAGGAAGCAAGTAATCAACATGAAATGAGCAAAACGTACGCACACCCGGCGGCAAAATAAGCCGGACCACGCAAGCACGTGGCAAAATGCATCGCCGCGCCATCTGACGTTGCACTTCTGGTATCTAGACACCGATGTGCGCGTGCGCGTCCAACCCCCGTATACTAACCTGACTTTTCCTTTGCTTCAAGCGGCAAAGCTGATAGCATTGAGCGGTTGGGGTTAGGGTCACTTTTTATGCTCAACACTTCTCGAAGGCACACGCTCCGGCGGCGGACGGCGAGGGTGAAGCGTGCTTTTCTCTAAATTCCTGGCTCTGACAATGGGCGCACTGCAACAATTTTTGATATGATATCTAGTTTAATTGCGCTGGCGTTCTTCAACCGTCTGAAAGAGAAAATTTTCGTATGTGTCCGCGCCAATCCATTCAACGCGTATTGCCCATTATTCATTCTTGGTCATTTTGCCGAACCCACGACTGCGCCTATCTCTACACGCGTTTTTCCCCGTCAGTACCTGTTCTAGCACGTGTGCCAGTTGACCTTGCATCACACTTTGTTGAAATAAACTATTTCTGGCCTCAATTCCTTCCCGTTATTGGTGGGCTCATTTTCAGTTACTGGCCATCTGCATATTTTAGGCAAAAAATAGAAAACATGCAGTGGAATATATGTTTCACAACTTCTTCACCGGTACTGGCAAGATTTGTTATCTGTCGGAACGGGGTAGAGCGAGCAACGCAAACGTCACCCTCACCGTTTGCCGCCGAAGCGTGTGTGAGCGGTGCATGTTAGCAAATAAAGTGACCCCCATCGCAAAATGCCTAATGTGATCAGCTTTGCGGTTTAAAGTGAAGGAAAAAAAACAGGATGGGGAGCGCGGTTGAACGCGCACGCGCACATGCATGCCTCAACACCATAAGTGCAACGTCAGATGGCGCGGCGATGCATTTTGCCATGCGCTCGCGTTCTCCGGCTCATTTTGCCACCGAGTGTACATAAATAAACACACGTAGTACACCGTTTGTAAAATTTTCTAGGCCAATCCTAAACCTCCTCGAGCACAAAGAATTCAAATTATACGTTGTACCTTTAAATGTGAGAAAGACTTTTTATGGCACAAAGAAAGAAAGGCGTTTTGTCTAGCTTTCCGGTATAAAACGTTTCGGCTGCGCTAGGGACGTAAACTTGTACATTGAAGTTTTCGCGACCCGCGGACTTTCGGCTTTGCCTTGGAAAATTTTGGCAAAGACTGTACATACATCACACACGCTGTACACATACATCACACACGACTGTACATACATAGACCACACGCATACGTTGGTACCCCAAATTTGAGCCTAAGAGGCTAACCACGAATGTGGTTGTGGCATTAAAAACAAACCATTTGACGATTTCTCACACCAACGGTCTTGTACAATTTAGAAATAAAAAAAACTGATTGACAATAACTGCTGTTCTATGGACCGGACAGCGAAGTTTTCAAAAACCCTACAAAATCATATAGCAAAATAAATGACCAGTGGGATTTGTATTAACATTTCAGAATACTTTCTAGGAGCGCTTTCATGGTTTATGACCACCATAGTACCACTTCAAGTATTTAGTCGCCATCATTAGTATCTGTATATTTTGACAGTGTTAAGGCAGCGCAGATGAAATTTACTGAAGTTGTGTTCTTAAGACTGGTGTGGCAGGATGCCTCTCGAACGAAGCTGTTCGAACGAAACCGATGAAATGAGTGCGGGAAACGAGGATTATTTCAAGTGTATGATTAAGCGCACTTGTGAGCAAATTATTTTGCATGAACCCTATAATTACGCAACTGTTTGTGCCCAAAGCACTCACGACTGTTCGATGCGTGCAGCATTTCACTCAGCCTACGCGTAAGTTGTGAGTAGGCCAGGCTAGAAATTTTTTAAACTTACGACATGCCGCACGCCTTTAGGAAGAAACTGTTTGGACATTTTCTTTCGTTAGTGGCGTTTCCCGGGGATCGGTATTGGCTCCGAGATTGTTCAACATGGCTTTTTTTTCACTGGCATGGCGCCTTTTCCGTGTAACAACACAAAGAACCATGTGCGCCAAAGCTCAGTTTAGCAGCCCAAGCAACACAGGGAAGCTTGTGAACCAACACAGACAAGCATTTTTTGTTCCTTGTGTGTTTAGAAGGTTTGACTTTGCGCAATGCCCTTTCTTCTTGTTAATTTTTTCTTTCTCTTTCCTTGTTGCTTTTATTTGTTTATGTGTTTATTTCGCCATTTTTTATGTGTTTTAATTCGTGAAGTTTTGTTCTCTTCCTAACTGCTTTTAATGTATTTAGCTGGGACTGTCCAACCCCAGGCATAAGTCTCTCTGGGTTAAGCGGGCTGGACTTAAAAAAAAGGTTAAGTAAATTTAAATAGCATTTATATCCCCATTAACGGCAGCCATTGGCGTCGGCAGGATTTTGCCTTGAGGGGGGCTAACCCATCGTATTGAGGGGAAAGAGGGAGAGGGCGAGGTTGACGGGAAATTGTTCCGGGGAGGTTGGAGGGGCAAGTGTCCCTTTTGCATCCGCGTGCCAACGCCTATGCCGGTTGCTAAATTTCTGGCTTACGCCGATGATATTACCGCGTGGAGCACTCAGCATGCCCTAGAAATTCCGGCGACTGCACTGCGATCAGCTCTAAACGTCATCGCACCCTTCGCTTCTCCTGTGGGCCTTCAGATTTTGACAAAAGAAAAACATGCACATCTATTGCAGAGTGCAGGGGCCGCCAAAAACTCCCTGCCTGTCCAAAACGGCGAAGACTGGCTTGACCACCCCTCCAGGAGACCGATATGATCAAAGTACCAGTTAGAACCAGATACACCAGTCAGAAGCGGTGACAGCCTGGCTTTCTCGGCTAGGCTAAGCACCAAGCTGCCCAAACACAAGCACTATAGCACGCTCTATCACTCCCAAAGTTAAAGGAGCCAACTCACATGTAGCACGACAGCTAAAGAGGGCAGTCATACGGTCATCGTTGATTACTCAGCCAAATTTCAGAATTTGACGAGAATGCACTGAGGTCGACTGAAAGCAATGAATAGGAAGGCTAAAGAGCAATTTATCGCCTTCCACGCAGCACCCCGTGCACTGTTGTTCCAGGAACATGGAACATCACCACGCTGGATGAACTCGTCATGAAGCTCTGCAAGTAAAGGATGCATCAAAACAGAAAGCTTGGCGAGTTGGTTTAAGTTCATGTTTAAAAATGCGCAAACATACATGGGTGAAGTTGACGGGAAAACAACCAGGGTGCCCCCGCTTTCCTCACAACCTGAAGTTGTGTCTTCTTGCGCCTTTTAAACGCGAAAGTCTGTATAGCGTGATTCCGCGCGAGGCTTATGCCGATTCGCATACGGTACCACCACTACCGCAGCGAGTTCTGCCCCCTTGACAGTTTGAGCGGTTTAGTAGCCAAAAAAGTCAACTGACCTTCCTCACCGACAGTATACTAATTGGGCGTATTCCCACGCCAGCCTTCAATATACTCGGGTTGCCACTGCCATTTACTACACTAAACATCCAGCCCTCCGCATGCTAAATTGTGTGGCGAAAATGAAAATGATGATAATGGTTATGGAGATCATGATCCTCGGTGAACGGCATATCTGCAGTCAGGGGTTGGGTAAGCAGCGGGCTACCAAGAATTTAAATTCGTAGCTCGCTACGGCGAGCAGCAGACCGGACGAATCTGGCATCAATTGTTCTCTTTATCGCCGCTTGTTTCTTGGATTAATCGTGCAAGAGAAAGTCATTGCCATCGTCGCCGTCCTTCACCTATGGAATGACACACATCCTTGTGCATGGCGTCGCCACTTCCGTCGTGGTGAGTTTTCCTGTCTTGAGAGGCGAGTTTCAATATCATAATTATGGAGGAATTGTTCAGAGCAGATGCAAGTCTCACTAAAGGTTTATGTTAACGGCTCTGCAGCAGCTAAGTGGTTGGAAGAAACGTCTAAGCGCGTGTATTGTACCCATATCTATACAAAAGTGGCATACGTACGATGCCAAGAATTGCGGCCAAAACATTCGCTGCAGCATACCAGCACAGCTTTATTTGTAAAATACCTCAGTCCACATGCTTGAATTCAAGGGATAGTATCCCGGTTTAGGCCTCGTCTGCAAGTAAAGGTCAGGAAGGGAAGGGTCTTAAGTACTTAAGACCCTCCCCTTAAGGCTTAAGTGCTTAAGTCTTAAGTGCTACATACTGCGAAAAAGCACCGTTGTAGTCTGGTCAAGAAAATGGCTGCCGAAGTAAAGAGTAAAATATAAAACGCACGTGAATTCATATGGGATTTGAATCCAGGTCTGCCCAACAGCAGCCCGGTGCCTCACCATCTCTGCCCTTATTAGAGCAAAGCTGTTAGCCTCGAGTTGGTCGGAAAGTTTGGTGTCGTAAACAACCAACCCAGACAGGACCCAGCAGTTATCGCCTAAGACGCCGAGCGCATGCATCCGGCTAGTCAGGCATACAACATAGAGCTCAGTATTCTTTAAAAAAAACCCACAAACCAAGCATCGAAAGCGCATTATGGTTTCTTGAATTCACAGCGCAAACAAGAAACGAGGACGATGCTGAAACACCTGAGAACAACGAGACACACCCCGCCCCCCATCTGCTCTCGGTACAGATTATGTTTGCAGATTACCTTTGAAGGGTAGGCAAGAATAGTGTCCCTAAATAGAGTAGTTCTAACCCAAGACGCCGAGCGCGTGCGTCACGCTAGGCACGGTTCAGCATTTGCCGCCAGAGAAGCCGAGCGCAAGCGACAAGCCCGCCGAGACGACGAGAAACATTTCATGATCTTTCGCATCAGCATTCGTAGTGGTTCACAACAGCTTCGCTAGACATCCACTCTCGCTGGGTGGGGTGGCGGCCATTTTTTAGAGACGATAGTCTTTCTTGGGCTACATGAACGAGAAAAGTTTGGTCCGTCCATCTGTCTGTCTGTCTGTCTGTCTGTCTGTCTGTCTGTCTGTCTGTCTGTCTGTCTGTAACGCAACTCAGCCACCCGGCCAAAGTTAAACATGAGCTGCACAATAGGTTTCTATACTCACAGCCATATTTCAACGTCTGGCAATGCTCATACTTGTTGACATTGTTGAACAAGAACAAAATATTACGCAAAAATGAGGCGGAACATCAATACATAAGTGATATTAGCAGCTTTCCTTGATAACAAATTCATGGACGCTTGATTTAAATGAAAAATCGCATCTACCGCAATAGAAACAATTCACTCCGTCGCCTGCTGTCGCCCTCGTCACCATAGCTTCTGGCGGCATTTTAAGAAATCCAACGGAAATAGTAAAGTAAGGTTCCACTAGACACGTTCCACGTTCTGCTTGGAACGCACGTGGAGTAGAGAAACGTGGTTTTATAAACGTTCAAGTAGGGCGCCTCGATCCACGCACGTCTGCGCTGTATGGCATCGCTGGCATCGACGCACCCGGCTTGGAGCAGTGGAACGCGGTAAATTTAAATTGACTTCAACAAACCTCTAGCGTGTTGACCTTGGGATGAGCACGACGAAACAGGAAGAGCAGAAGAGGCAAGCGGGAAAGTGAAGGGAGGCATTTACTTGGCAAATGTTGACGAAATACTGTCGTCTTTAGTCGACATTTGCAACGAAAGGACCAGATACGCAGCCGATTTTTTCACTGTGAGCCTTGGTGTTATCGCAAAGTTCCCGCAACGCGTCCACTGGTTCGTCACGGGGTGTTGGGACGAAGACGGTGTCCCCGAATCCCGCACGAACGTGGTCTGTGGATTCTCGGCGCTGGGTGCAAACTCGCTGGTTTCGCACCCCCTAACGGCGTCTGCACTTGTGGCGCAGGGCGACATGGTTTTTGGGACTTTGTGCGCTCGGTCCTCCTTGTGTGATGCTTCCGCGTAGTGTCGGTAAAAATCGTATGGTGCTTAGTATTGATTGATTGTAGGGTTTAGCTCGCCGACGCAACGCAGGTGATGAGGCGCGCCGTAGTAGAGGGCTCCGGATTAATCTAGACCACCTGGGGATCTTTAGCGTGCGCCGAAATCTCGTACACACGAGCACTCTTGGTTTTTGCCTCCAACAGAAAAGCGGCCGCCGCGGGCGGGAATCGAACCCACCTCCTTGTGCTCAGCATGGGGCAACGCCTTAGCCACTGAGCCACCGCCGCGGTTGTATGGTACGTAGTTTACAATACAAGGATGACATGGGTGTCTGCTGAATTCATTGCTGAGACCGCGGCGAGGAGACAAACATGCGAGCCCCATGCTCGCTCAGTTTCGCGAAAAAGCTTTACTATACTACTCAACCAACAATTATAGGTGGGCTTCACCTTTCTCGCCAATCTGTAGTATAACGGGGTAGTGTGATGATATCACACAGCGCTCAGAAGTGGCTAATCAGCAACACGGATTTGAGCACTGATTGGCGTGCTTTTGTTACGGCACAGAGTCATGATTAGAAAGGAAACATTTCACACACTCGTCATCGCAAGGTAGGAGGAGGCAATCGGTTCGCGAGAGTGACCTACCAAAACACATTCTTTTGCATCCCTTTTCCAGACACGCAATGCCCTTATCGAAAAAGGCAACTGGTCCACAGCATGTGGGATTACTCGTATGGCGCCTTTTTTTCTCTGTTGCCGGTATTCGGCCCATAAACATCAACAAAAAACACCGTTGTGAGGAGGCGCTGCTCACCGGACAGGGGTCGGCAGATAGAAGTGACGAGGAAGAGGTGGGCGTGGTGGCAAAAAAAGGTCGCGTTGGGGAAAGAAAGCGAGGAAGACGAGGAAAAAAGGCCGTACGGTCGTGGCACGAGAGCTGGAGGAACGAGGTTCGAGGAGCGACCTGTGGGACGAGAACGTTTGGGGAACCTCCGTTACGAGCCCGAGATCGTTCGGGGAACCTACGTTACGAGCCGCATCTTCCCCGTTGACATCGAGGCAGCTCAGCCGAGACTGGCTACGGAGCCCCCGGGCCAAATCACTCATCAGACGCAGCACCGGCATCGACAAGGGCACCGCGGCAGCGCCCGGAGCCGAGCGCACGGGAACCAACTGTGCGGCGGCCAGCGCCAACGTCAAGGAAACAGCGCCTGCAGCCATCACACCGAGCAAGTGCACCGCCACAGCTCACTGACGCCGAGTACTGCCAGACGTGAGTGGGGACTCTTTTGAGTTAGGAACATTGTTCTGTCGGACATCTAGTCGTTTGATTAGATTAGTTACTAATTTTGTCCTGTAAATAGAGTCTGTCCTTGTCTGACGTTACGTGCCTCGCTTCTTCTCCGTCAGTTAAACGTGACGTCCTCATCCACAAAACAACCCGCATCACAACAACCAAGGTATGTATAACAAATCAAGGTAAAAGCCACCACCTGGAGGGCTGGTGTTGTCACCAAAGTTCTTCAGTCAGGGGTTCTATATATCCTTGGACACCACTCAGGAAAATAGGCCTTGGTGTTTTGCACTTCCGTTTACTGCGATATGGATTCGCGAGAACATTGCACATACGGTGCGCATCCACATCACGATAAAGCCAGCCCATGCGCGAACGCCATATGCAATGCATGGCTGTGTATTTCTGCACGTTGCCAGCGGGCACAAAAGTTGTCGTTCTTGTTCCTTTTTTCATGGCATATGTGCATTTGGCGGATTCGCCAGGGGATATGTGACCGCTTTACAAAATTCACAAAACTAAATTTGAAACGTCGGGCGCACAACGTGACACCCGAACGTGATGGCACGTGAGTGGAAGAGGTGTACACCAGGTGCACAGAACCCTTACGAAACACCGCAGGAAGCTGTGGTGTGGGCCAGTCTGCTTGCTGACGTAATTCTCGTCGTAAGACGATAAAAGAAAAGCGAAGAAGGAGACGCAAAATGCTCTGCCCTCCTGCGCTTCATTGAACATTTTAATAGATTCATTTTATGATTGCGATTGGTTACTTTCGCCTTGATTTTTATTTTATTCCTGTGTCATTTATGGAACCAAAACTCTTTCCAACCGGACTAAATTATCTTTTCTAAGCCCCTCGTAGTTAAATAGGCATTCTATTTATGTTCACTGTCTTCTGTTGATTGGCCGACCCTTGATTGGGTATGTGCCGTGCCTAAAGGCGCAACAACAACAACAACAACAACAACAACAACAACAACAACAACAACAACAACAACAACAACAACAACAACAAAATGCGATATTGTTGCAAGGAAGTTGTCGATTAGTATCGCTAGGATTTCACCTGCAATAACAAAGAAAGCTGGGTGAGCTGGGGAGGGTTCACGGTGAAACTAAGTGCGAAAAAACAGCGACACCCAGGTGGAACAAATGAGGCGTTTCTTATCGAAATGAACCAGATCCACCCAACGCGAATTCGAGGAACAAGCTGAAGTTTGTTAGCGAACCTAAATGCAACGTCGTCAAAGCTTATTATACGATATATCTTACATGTCAGCCAGGGAGAGTTTATTGCCGCAAGTAATTAAAAATTATGTCGTGAGAATGAGCAATAGTCGGGTGATAAGCTCGGATTTGGCTCATATTGATTTGAAACGCGCAAGATTAGGCGGCATTCTTATAAAAACGTTGTTTAAATTGACTTTCAAGCATTCGGCGATTGAGTTTTGGTAGAAAAGGCGTTTAAAATAGGCAACAGAGTTTAAAGAACACTACAACTATACATGGAGAGCAGGTGGGTGCTCTTGGTACCGTTAGAAGCTCTTTTCAAATTCTTCCCTTGGGTTATTGTTTGGGGGCTCGCCTGAAGGCACCCACGAAGTAAGCAAGCTCTTTATTGCTTTGTCATGAATTTCCAAAACACTTCACAAGAAGGCTGTTCATATCTTGTACTTCACCTTAATAAATTAGTTCGTACTGTTAGAGGGGGTGGGAGAGATTCGCCAGGGCTTGTAAGCGGATGCCATTTAGTTAAGCACTAAAATGTACATACGGGATTGACAAAATAAATAACCATTCTCGGAACAGCGCAAAGGGACGAGGACGAGGCGTAGACGGGACACAGCGCAGACTAACAACCGATGTTTATTTGTTGTTAGTCTGACTAATTGTTGTTAGTCAGTCTGTTAGTCTGACTATTGTTGTTAGTCTGACTAGTTAGACTAACAACATATCTGTTGTTAGTCTGCGCTGTGTCCGGTCTACGCCTCGTCCTCGTCCCTTTGCGCTGTTCCGAGAATGCTATACCAACACGCCCAAGCTTATACCTTAGTTAAATATAACCAGAGTTATTTCGTAGGGTAAAGTGAGACGAAGGGAACTCATTGTTTCACATCTCTCAGTTTCATTGCGTTCACTTCTTCCGTAGAATTAGTCGGTAACATCTGGGCGCAAAACTTTTGCTGATCTAATTTCTGTCTGAATTTAAAATAGGCCAGCTCCGTAAACAAAAAAAACCGAAAAAAAAAAACTTCCGGCAACACTCGAGAAACAGTCCGAACAATTAAGCCAAAAGGAAACTCCCATTGGGCAAACGGATTAGTCTAATCTTGATCCGGGAAGCAGCAGGATCTGGCTAATTTTCGATACGAACGTTATCTCAACGCGTACACGCTTTTAGGGCGTTATCTCAACTATTTTCTTGCCACCCCTTTTTTAGGGGAAAGTTGCCGAGTTTTTCTTGTCCCTGCAGCTTTATGCGACTCAGTTTTGGTTTCTGAATCTGACTCGTTTCGAAAACAAAAATCGCCTCAAATAGAGCGGGACGGAGCGCTACTATCAACTAAACGTTTATTGAAAAAAGAACACAAAAATATATGCGTTATGATAAGAGATAAAACACAAAATAAGATACTTTATAACTTGGGCCAGAGACAAGCGACCCTTCTGTTAGGTAACATCCAGATAGACAACTTCAAGATTAGACACACATACGGAGGGCGTACGGACACACTTGTCTCCCATTTTCGCGATATGAGCTGCCTCCACGATTTCGCGCGTCTTTTGTTTGTCGAAATAAAATTTTTGGTGTCGAAATAAAATTTATGTTTCGTTGAACAAAGGATGACCTCAACACGACGAGCAATTACCAGAGAGGTTTGAAAGCTTATCAGTTTTTAGGGCCCTTTCATGTTTGCGCAGACGGATATTCAAACAGCGTCCTGTTTGCCCGATATACACACGTTTGCACTTGAGCAGTATCTTACAGACCACAGCCACGCGGCAGGACACATACGAATGAGTGTGTTTGATAGCACAAAGGCGGGACCCTGAGCATGACATGGCCTTTCTTTCGACAGCCCGCAAATACGAAAAATCTTACCGGGGTCACTAAACAGTACGTCGACATCAAAACGTTTCACCACTTTTTTCAGCGTGAAATTGTATGCATGTAAGGCACCACCGCGATCTTTCCTTTTCTAATTCCTGCGCTCGATCCCGTTGTATTTGTTTCTCCTAGGTGTCGTTGTTTCTTCGCGCTTCGTTTCACTATTCCCGTGCAAGCACGTAGGAGAGTTAAGTTCCCTAATAATTTTTATAACACTTCGCTGTGAAGTACGTCCCTACGTGAAATTTCAATGTACTTCCTTTTCGCGCAGGAGATTTATTAACGGTGGCTATTCAGGAAGCCAAGCAAAATCGTTACGGACGGGCAGAAGCACACGCTCCTTAATTCTTACGGGCATGGGCATTTTTATGATGTCCAAATTTGCTGAGCGGCCCCTTGTTGCACATAAAAACGTCTCCGAAGCAACGTGCCCGGGCGTAGAATCTTTGGGTCCCCTACAGCGGTTTTCTTTCCGCTGTGAATGAACTGCGGGGGAAGTCTCGCTATTTACCTGCTTGGCCCGTACGTACGAAGCCCGATGATCGAACGAAAGACCATCAACCTACGCGGGAATATTAGGCGACTTGCTACTATGTTTAGACATATTCAAGCCACCCTTAATGTACTCGCGACCATGTCCGCGGTGCCCGCCCATGCAAGCAACGAGTGGGGCCAGGGCGGAGCACAGAAGAAAAATAGCATCGGAGGCCGAACACATCCACCGTCTTGGTTGGCGGAGACTCTGGCGCGGCCGAATCAATGACCGTCCAGGAAATCGCCCAGCAGCGAACGAGGAGAAAGCCTACGGCATCCCCGTGAGGAACACGAGGAGCAGGCCAGCTGGTAGGAGCGACCCGTTCCTCCTTGGCCGGAAGACCTGCGGAGACACACTACAGGAATCGCTTCGTGGCAATCCATGAAGCGAAATTTGCGACGGAGAAAAATCCATGAAGCAAATTCGGCTTTGATTCATGCTGACGCGCCAATATCAAATCGACGACAACCTTGTTATTTCAGAATGCGATTTATGTATAGCTTAGAGCAAACACCCTACCTTAAGCACGTACCCGCGCCACGGTACATCGTCATCACGACTCAGCCGTCCTTAATGTGATGAGTGGTAGATAGTTTCCCGTTCATAACATACACTTCTTGTTCACCCCTTTCCAAAGCATACTGGAAAGGGCAAGGAGAATCCCGCTTTCGACGAGAAACACTAATAGGCAATACAGTAAAGGGGTACGCCGTTGTTCCATCTGAGGAACTGCATCATAATAACTTTCATAGTAAGCAATAGCGTTTTTGACAAGAATGAGCCCTGCCGTAACTCATCATCGCATTATGAATGATGTTAAACCTATTTTTTCAAACTGGCGTCGCTACAACATTGTAGCCATCTCCCTAGCGCGTACAGTCAAGTTTTTACTCAGCGCCCTTAAATATGATTCTATTCTATTTTATTTTTATTATTTTCTTTTTGATTTTTATTCGTTTCTTCTTGTATCCTACTTTTCTTCTTCCATCTACTTCCTCTGTTTCCTTCTTCCCCCTTCCCCGCAGAGTAGCATGTCGGCGAATTCATGCTGGCAAACCTCTCTGCTTTCTCTGTAATAAAGAGTCTCTAAAAAAGTCTCTATTTCTTCAAAATAAGAACCTTGAATGTTTTTCCCGCCAAAGAAGCGTTGTTCCGAGGGATCTGTGGTGCCCAGAATGCCAACCCCGGGGCCACGCTGAGAACGACCTAAAAGTATACGCACACACGAAGACTGCGAGAACTCATGAGTGAAACGCTCAATGTAGCAGAGTTGCAGAGGATAGCGGTCTTCGTTCGAAACGTTTATCAAAGCGAAATAAATAAGTGACCCACTGCGCAAAAGACCGACAATGTTGTTGTCTGGTACAGAAAATGGCCGCAGTTGGAAGGAGTAAAAACACATTTGAGTTCGTTTGGGAATGGAACCGGGGTTTCCGGAGTAGGAACCGAGTATGGTTTCACTACGCCATATCAGTCCGTTGTTAACAGCGGAAAAAGGGTTAGCCTACTGCGTGCGGCGCTGACGTCATGTCAGGTGACAGGTGAACGCGATTGACCGGGAGTAGAGCAGGTGCACCGGAACCACAGAGAGCTCTTATTCTGGGGAAGCCGTGGCTTGACGTGTGGCTTGTCTGCCTGTAAAAGTTATTTGCGCCAAAAGACTGAGAAACGAAAGCGAAGAAAAAGACGAGAGCACTCTTGTATTTGTGTTCCTGGCCCGTTATCGCCAATACCTGTTTAATCAAAGATGCCTCTGCTCACTGTCTGAACACTTCTGAACTTGAACATCTCATGTTCCGCTGCAAAAGAAGTCTCTGCCAAACTCGCTTGTGCAAAGTATCGCTGACTTCTTTTCGCTATGGTGTGCCTCCACTTAATCGGTACTTATATCGGGCAGATCTGACAACCTCCCCCTTGTGCCACTTTTGGCAAGAAATTGAACGGAAAGAACATTTCTTTTTTTTTTTTGCCGCCGATTTTCTAACCATCGGAGAAGGCTGCTGGAGACTCCCCTGCGACGTCTTGGACTGCCTTTGACTGTACCGGTGCTATTGTCGTTTGAGGGCACTAGGCTGGGCCGGTGCCGTAGGGACGTGAGCAACGTTATCCACTCCTTCATTTCGGAGACAGCTCGTCTGCAGTTTGAAAAATATTCCTGTTAGGCTGACTTTTACCTAGTTCTCCTACTCTTCTTTCTGTTGTTTTTCTTTTTTTTTTTCTCTCGTGAATTTAGGCTTAACTCTTGCTTCTGCTCCGTTGTTTTGCATCGTGTGATTCTTGGCCAATCCCCCTAAGTGGGTGTGCGCCATTTTTTGGGCCGCCACCACCACCACCATTTGTCATTGCGTACTGCTGAAACTGCTCACGATAAGCTCCGTATCGTTGTTTTGCCTATAGAATTAGCATTGCGAGAATGTTTCGCCTGCCCAGGAAGTGGTCCGAACTGTTCTGGGCAGGGAAATCAAAGAGACAACGACGAAGCAGTAAAGAATTCTTCGACAAGTATTTCCAGGCTTTTTGTTACCAAAGCACGTAAGTAAACTAAGAAGCACCAAATGATTTTATTGTGGCCGAATAGTAGAAAGCTTGACCTAAGTTTCTTCGCTTAACCTGTTCCTCAGTTCAGAAATAGGGCCATGCGGGCGTTTGACCGCTATTCTTAGTGGTTTATGAAGAAGCCGACACCAAACGCCAGAAGCTCGCGGCGGTTACTGTCCTAACATAGCAGCCGCAAGAGTAAGAAAAGCAGGGCGGCGAAAAAGAAAGACTGAGCAATACGTTCACGTTTGGCCATGTAAAACTGACCGCAGCGGCAACATCAGCAGCCAAGAAACGTGCCGCGTTCGCACCGCCATGTTGTCCAGCGCGCGCGTGTCCAGGGGGAGGCGGCGCAAGCTGTGATTTACGGCTTCATCAGGGCTCCGATCACGATCCTTCTTCGAGCCAATTTGTGCGTTCCCGCTCGGTGCCGACCTCACTTCAACGCCAGACGACGATGCACCCGCTCCCGCCGCCACATAGCAGACGTCGGTTGCTCAGCAGACGACCCATAGCGGCGTTGCTCTCTCCTACTACTTTTAGTGCAGCTTATTTTGCTTGCAGACATGAGTCTGGTTTCAAGCTTCTTTATCGCCACATCAGTCCGATTTCTGTAAATGTTTGTGCACTTCGAAAACTTGCTTCAAAAGACATCGTCCCATCGCGGAAATTTCTATATGAAGATATTGACCTTTGCGTAATTAATAAGCAGAGTTCAGACGTGTTGTATCTGACCTGTTTGGAGCCTACGTAGACAACCCACAAGGAAACTTTATTCACAATTCTTTATGCGTACGCGCGAGCAGCTTGAAATTGCGACCCCGAAACGTTTTATCCGAAAGTGTATCTACAGCGAGAGATTACTATAATGGTGCAGATAACGATGACAAAAAAATCTATTGATAGGTATACTTACCGCTTCCCAGGATGCAATTCAGTTTAAAACCACTGAATTTGCTAAGCGCACGCGTACAGAAGTATGGAATGGTGACCTCCGGAACGATTTAAAGTACGTAGCTACAGGAGGCGACGTCCAGACAGTAATAGAATGATATAGAGAATGATGGAGATATCGCTTGATATATTTCTTATGGATATCCGGGTGGAGATGCAGCTTAAAAGCTCGTTAATTGCTCAACAGTAACAGTCGTGATATAAATGCAGGTAATCTTCGCATTTCTGAATCTTTCTGACTGTCGTTAGCCCTTCACAGCCTGTTGTGAATTCGTGGCATAACGGAGAAGAACAGAACTTGAAGCGTAGCTAAGTATTCGTAAGTGCACGTACCGGCTATTATTGATTCGCCTCGAACGCCGCCTTTTGCTGCGGTCTAGCAGGCCAAATTACATGAAGCGATTCAAAGCTGACAGCAGCGTGATGTGTCCCTTCGAAGGACTAGAGCACGTGCTGTAGCCCTCGTTTCTATGGATTTTATTGAACAAGAGTGGTCAGTTCAAAAACAGCCAATTGCAGTCTAGAGCTGAGCCACGGCACGATACAATCATAAATCATGCGATATTTTTTTTAATTATCGCGATTCATCTGCCATGTCGCGAGATTGCGACATTAGGCATGATCGAATGATTGCCCATGAAGTTTTATTCTTACCAATTTCTTTGTTCTGTTGCAGGTGCAGTGTCTTCAGATACTCTACGGAACAAAAGTAACGACGGTGCGTAGTTTGTCGTTGAAGCAGATTTGCTGCCTCTTTTCATTTGGCTTCAATGATATTCATAAATAAGTGCTCAAAACAAAGCTTACAACCCCGATGCGCACGTTACCGACTTCTTACGGGACTAGTTGCTCAACTAAAATGTCTAAGGGGAGTTTGCGCGTTTCTCGCAATGGAGTGAGAGATAGGATGCCCTATGAAACAAACAATCCGCCAAGAGAATGTCCTGGCGTATATACGATATTTTGAAGCCATGAAAAACCAGCAACATTATGCTGCAAGAAACAAATCGAGGACATGCAATTAATCCCTATTGTTACAACTCTATTTTATATCTTGCAACGTGACCCTGCTATCTTCACATGAGCTCGAGCCGAAAGCACGGGTGGGCTTTTTTTTTGTGACGCACCACTTTGGTATTCCTGCCGCAGATTCAAGTCGTATCTCAAGTAGTCACTTTTCGAGAACGAGTTTGGCTGTTCCTGTCATGAAAATAAAACTGAGCATCAGAGTGACCCATTACGGGACACAGTAGTTGCTTTAATGTCTGAAACGCACCGAATAGTAAAATAGCCAGGACATTAAAACACTACCGCCACCCTGCGTGTGCAATAGCTCTCCTGTGGTTTGCATCCGACAGATGCAATTGCGAACTGCAGTGAAACAGCTAGCGGTAATCTCCACCCTGCTGTGCTGAATACGCCGGTTCTCGCCCTGGTGTACTGATTAATAGTCCAATGTATGCAATGAATACGTAGGGAGATTTGCTTATCATCGATCAATATGTGTTCTGGCAATACGAGGAAGGAGAAACATCCTTCAATGGGCGATCCCAGATCTTCGTTGTACGTGCTTCCTAATAGCTAACTACTTGTTTCATTGTCTGCTTGATATTTGTTTCGTTCCCGTCAAAATTAATCACTCATGGTGCGACCTTAATGGGCATTTTCAAATGATCCCAGGGAAGGTACGAGTTCGCCGTTAAGATGGCGAATGCCGACGCCTCACATCGCCGTGAACACACGGGCCTGCCGTACATTAGTGCTTCGTGTACAGCTCGAGCCACCTTGCTTACGCAACCGCAAGAAGCGCCATTGACATCGCCTACGGAGCCGTGTACGGTAAATCACCCCGGATAAACTTCACTCCAGCCGGAGCGGGCTCATGCTTCAAAGTCACGGACATATTATTCATCCCCTAGGACGCTACATTCACCATGCCTTCCTCCTCCCTGTCTTGTGAAGCGGTAGCCGGAGTACGGCACATACACGAAACGCGGAGCACAAAACGAAGACGCTTTTAACCCCTATGCAAATACACACACGCAGCCATCGTGCACGCTGCATAATTCATGGCTCGGTCTGGGCGGTAGGCTCTTCTGTTGTTTCTACCCCCTTTTTGCGTAGCGTTTACGGCTTTGAGCAACGGTAGCCAGGCCTTGTACAACCGCTGTGGGATGCACGGCTCACCGTACGACCTCCCGCTGTAAGAATAAACGGTGCTCTGATCGGAATCTACGGCGCGCGCGACTAGCTGCACTATAGCTGGTCGGGCTATTTCCAGAGTGTTTGGCTAGCCCACTTGGCGAAACTTTGTGGCAGGTATCGTGCGATGTCATTGAGAGTGCGCTTGTGTTGCTTCTGGTTGT
The DNA here is from genome assembly GCF_048455015.1 of Haemaphysalis longicornis. Lineage (NCBI taxonomy): Eukaryota > Metazoa > Arthropoda > Arachnida > Ixodida > Ixodidae > Haemaphysalis > Haemaphysalis longicornis. The sequence goes on along the minus strand of NW_027526385.1, from coordinate 49,016,509 downwards.
CCACAAGGCATGCTAGAGTATGGCTAAAACTAGAATGAACTGCTCAAGTTTCTTTCACTTTAGTTTCGGTACGCCCACGAAAGTACCTCATTTGGTCCGTCTGCTCTGCGTAACGACAATAAGGCAACAGGAACGTGCAGCCTGTACTGTGTTGGTCTGATGTAGTATTGCCGAGATAAACATGCCATGCATTTCCGGCCTGGCCGACATCGCCGAATACCGCACCATTCCAGCGTCATTATGTTGATGTATTACGCTACTACGTGCACGCAAATGTTGCATATAAGCAAGAATACTGGTGTGTGCACAAGGTTATGTGTAGGGTTTTATGGAATGCGTGTGACCAGCGAGTCTTTTGAAGATAAAGTTCATACCGTCGAGGTAGTACAAGCTGTCGAGCGACATGTGTACTCTAGAGTGCATCCGCTGCCCGATTAAGAAAACGCAGCGAAGTATTTTTATTCAAACACAGTGAGTGACATGCCTCGACAGACACCTAAGTGCCGCGCTAATCTGAGTAAAAAAATTAAGGCACCCAGGGGTTAAGTAGACCGGACAAAATCACTGGAATGTAAAGAATTTGGAGGGTCTAGGGAGGACGGTGTGGTATGGCTGCACGCAACTGTATTATACAACCAATAAAGTTCACAAAGGCAAAAAAAAAAAAAATAACCTGAGAGCTTCATGCCACTTCGACCGACAATACCGCGGCGATCTTAGACCTACGTTGAGAGTAGGTAGTCCTTGACCAACACTCAATGTTTCGCTGAATGCGCCGTCGAATTGCTTTGCAAGTCTTCCGATAGGGTATGCTAAATTGTTTTTACTGAAGCAAAATTGTTGGCCCAATACCTACTCGTTGTGCTCTGTGTTAGCTGTAGAGAACTCTAGGTAGCGTTGCAAAGTAAGCTGGCAATGGCCCTGTCCACATGCCATATTTTTGCAAGGTGGAGCCATTCACTAGGAGTCAGGTAGCTCTGCTGCTCAGGGATAGATAACCAGAAAGGGTGACACGTCTCTTCATGGCATGCAGTGGTCCTGTGGCAAGACCATGGGTCGCACTGGTGTGTGCGAGGTTGCTTTATTTTACTACAGATACAAGGGTATCCGCTCTGCAACGTACTCAGTGCGGTGCGTCATGTATTGCTGTCCGTCTCCTATTACCCCACATTACGAACACAAAAGCAGGGGCACAAGACCCACAATAGGTTACCAAGATGTGGTTTTGGGTAAATTCACTCGTACAGACCCTTTAATCCTAAAAACTGAGAGCACCAGGACGCGTTTTGTACTGTGTTGCACCCGCGCTTGTGCGCCATCCTGTTGACTGCAACAGTTGTAGTTCCGCTAGCCCTGCCCAAAGACAAAATGGTTCTCTAAGTAACAAAAAGCTCATAGCGCAGTAAAAAGAAACTACAGACGAAAAGAGACATTGCACCCTCAAGCGCTAGTCCGTTCTTCTTGTTTTGTTCTATTATAATTTTGTTCAACGGAGCAACAACTAGCCTAGACTTTCACGTTAATCAATTTTGCAAGGACGAACACTTTGGAAAGTTCTGTATGGTACATATGAAGCTTTCCTTCAGTGGCAAACGTTTACCCCAAAAGGTTCAAATTATGCGTGTCAATGCACCAAAGCTACACCAGTGCTGTGAGGCCGCAGTGGAGGTCTCCGGATTCATTCTTACCACCTGGAGAATAACACAATGGATAATAATGGGGAATAACACAGTAACACAATGAGAATAATGGGGAATAACACAGTAAGACAATGGGGAATAACGAATACCACAAGAACACAATGAAAATAAGAGAATGGCTCAAAGTCGCCAAGAGTGTAATAACTTGGTGAAGACGCCTCGATGAATGTGGGGAACTCTTAGTTTCAAGTCAACAGGCAGTCTTTTATGCCAGCCAGTCAGCGTTCCCACCAACCTGAACTCCTTGACAAAGCAGACCCTGAAACGGTGGGCTGTAGCAAACTTGGTTTGGGAAACACCGGCGACGATGTACAAGTGCCGTGAAAAGTAATTGGAATATGGTTTCGTAAACTTTGAAGAACAAATTCTTCCTGAAACTGCCTAGAGGTTTGGTGTGCATTTAACGCCCCAGTCTAAATCGCTACAGGAATACCGCAAAAACCTAACAAGAATTCCTGCCGTACGACAAAAACGTTGTTGTGACCACAGAATTCCTGCTTTTAGGACAAAGCCATCTGTTGGTACGACACACATTTCTGTCGTAAAGACAAAGTCAATTTTTCAACGACAACCATTTCTGTAGTCACAACAGTAGTGCCATTTACTCTAATTTTCACAATAGGCAATAACATTCAAACGATGTGCAACTACTGATGGAACATCAGGAACACGACAAGACAGAACATCAATATTAGGAAAGGAATACCACACACAATAGAACATCAGGATCACGACATGACGAGAATACGACAAGACGACAGTACGACACGCGGAAATACGACAAACTAGAGAAATATTTGTCGTATTTTTCTACTGGGGAGTCCTTGCTAGTAGAAAAAGCTTCAGTAAAGCGGTGATAGCCGTCATAAATTCGGTAAGAAAAATATTTTGTGATGGTCACAAATCCTTGTTCCAATTACTTATGACAGCACCTTACACGCTCTGTTGCATATCTTCAGAATGGTATCGATGTTAAAAACTACAGACACTGTGCTGACTCCGAGTCTATTTGTACAACGAAATTAATAGTTACTACTCCCCTGAACCTTGTTTATTGAATACACTGACAGCGTATATCTTCCCCACACATTTTCACATTTTCCAACTAATCACGAATTTGCGGCTGTTTGCGGCTCCAATGAACTTGCGCCTCCGATTTATGTGACGTGAACGAGTCTTCCAACACAATACCTTTTTTCTTTCTTTTCCTTGGCGCTCTTTGCCCTCAGTCGGCCTTGCGCCATAAAAACCCTGTCATCATCATCACAACACCTTGGTCTGGCAACCAGGCCTTTCGGCCGTTCACACCTGCCTTCGCCAGTCTGGGGCCAGCATATGCATCTGTATCGTAGCTTGTTATTCGTAAGGGTAAATCAAATCAAATGAAATCAATTTTTTTATTTTTCTCTTCAGAGAGAGAGGGAGGAAAAGGAAAAAAAAGGTCTATATTCGCAGCTTCCTGGAGAACAAGACCCCCCCCTTCTTTTATTTTGTCCAGTATGGTTTTGTAATATGCAATACATTTCTCGTAGCATCTAGAATACACAGTTTTATACAAACAAGTATTTTCCTACCTGGAAAAACAACGAAAAGAGAACAAAAATACCGAAACGAACAGGAAAAACAGAAAGTGTAAGTTTTGGTGCATATAAAGTGAAACGCATCATAAATAACAGATTTTAGAAAACATATGGCCAATGCAATCCTGCAAGCTCTGACAACTGGAAAAAATATCAGAGGTTAGTAAATTACCTGTTAAAATGCCATCATATTGAATTGGGCTAAGTATACACACAAATAGGACGCTAACAGGACTGCGAAGAGGCGCGTCCTATCAGCGTAGCGTCGTATTCGTCCTATTCGTGTTAGCGTCCTATTCGTCTGTATAGTTAGCGCGATTCAGTATGAAGCCTCACCAACTAGCCCCATTCTACGTCCTTTAAAATGCCATCTTCCATAATCGCCTTGGGACGTTCTGCAGACTCTGGCGTTATTACCTTATGCAATGGCAGATAATATAATGTTTTATTATAATATTAACGAATAGGCTGTTTAGCCTCTTCGTCCCAGTATTAACGTATGTAATGTTTATTATGCACACGGTGACTGAACCACGCTGCCAATGGCTGAGCGATTTGCGTACACGAATTCCCCCACCTTGTATCTAGAAGATTCTCTGTGGAACAGAACACTACGCTTGTGAAATTCCCTCCGTAGGAAGGCTGCATCTTATTGAGTGACGGTATAACCGGAAACTATGAAGGTTTGGAGGTCGTCCGTGAAACTCAAGAAGCGCAGAGAAGATCTTATTTGAATTGTGCAAGTTTATTTAGCCTCTTGGGTCCTGCATATTGCGTAAATTGTTAGCTCGAAGGGACGTGGGAAAAGTTTGACTGTAGACGCGTTGTTATTCAATAAGGAAATAAGCCACATAAATAGCGATGCTAATGATGATCTTGATGGCAACGTATGAAGGTTTCATTTAGAATAGGCTGTGTCTTGAGTGTCGTCCGACGGTGCTATATAAGCACTGTACTATATTGACGTCCACCAGCATTTCGAAAAAAAAAAAAAAAAAAGCCGCGCCTGGCAGTACATCGCTCTACCTGACGTAAAGTAAGAAACCTAACCTAAACCAGCCTAACCTAGCATGACATGACCTAAAAACCATGAAGGAAGAAAATATCCTAAGCCATGCTAATCAGAATTCACTTAAAAGGCCAAAAAATTGAGACAAGAGCCAATTTCGAACCACCGTCCTTGGCATGAACAAGCTGTGACGTAATCTCCACACCACAACGACTTTTTTTCTTTATTAAATGGGAGAATACACTCAAACATGACAGTGCGAGGTCTACATAGTCAAACAAACAAAAGAATACACTGAAGTTAGGGAAAGCACAAATATATCGAAATTGACGCAAACACACACCAGAGTTCAAAAGTGGAAACCAGTCAGGTTGTTGGTCACACGAATCATACACACTGTGTACAAATGCCACAGGACAGACGCTTGAGCGGGTGCTAGCCTAGTTTTAAATATTGAAATGTCGTCGCACGGCAAACTGGCCATGCTTGCAGCTCTGAGCTAGAACGCCGTCGGAAGGCACCCAAGGAACTGACTGCGCTTAGAATAAAGATTGTGCGAATTGCCCCCATCCTAATTCGAAACTGAACAATGGCCGTACCTTGCATAGCTTATTTAGAGCTTGATATTCACTTTTTAAAGGTAATGAATGTTGGTACACGTTATTTAATAGCGGGCCGAAACTAAGCTTGAGCAGGCTTGGTTACAGGAGATTTTAGCCTGGTTAGACAAAAATCTTTACCCCTCTTCTTGGGAAAGCCCGCGTGTACAATGTAGCAATGTGTTATACAATGCAACACGTTGTGTAACATGACGTTAACCTCCAAGACTGATTGCGGATTACTTCGCAATGCATCCCCTGGATTTACCTGTGATAGCGAGAGCCCTATACCCCAAATGCTAAGCCCATTTAAAGACTGTTAAACTGATGTATATGCATAAAATGCAATTCACGGAAAATATTGCCTAGTTCGAGTACGATATAATCTCAGTGTGTTACACTACATGAACGCGAACTATGTGCGCAAGGCTGCCCTATACAAAGCAAAGAACAGCAACGGGGGGCCCAATAAATCCTACGATCGCTCATTTGCGTGGACCAGAATAAAACGAAATGGCTGCGTGCACAACACCTGCGTCTTTACCCACAACAGTACGAAGCTTAATGTGGGGCAATCGCGATTACCCTCGGCGCCGAAGTGGGCCGATGTGTCTCTGCATTCTGTCACGCACTCTGTGGATGCACGGATGGGGCCGAGTACGGAGACATTTGCGTCAGCCTCGTTCCGTGCAAGGCTTCGCGTGCAGACATTGACTTACGGCAAGAAGACAGAAAATGAAGAAAGAATTCGAAACTCGCGCCAAGGGTAACGGAACTAGAAAAAGCGCTGCTCGCCGATTCATTATTCAGGCCAGGCTACTGCGCGCGTCATTGTGCGCGTAACAGGCCATTGAAGGAAAAGGGGGGGGGGGTGTAAAATTAATAATCTCAGGTGGTTTTTGATTGCTCCAACGTTTTTTTTTACTTACAACGCTGAGTTGTTGGCGTGTTGTCTTTCTAACGTGTATTTTGTTTTGCGATGTGTGAGATCATTTGTTGCGCACTTGATTCAGGCTATCTGGCCCGATCACGTCGGACCGGATTACGCTCCCATAGGACGGGCCTCCTTGCCGAATCACAAAGGATGAAGCGGGCGGTAGAAGAAAAGAAGGAAAAGAAGTCCGCACCTATGAGAGAGCCCGAGGGAAGATATACTTATGTGAGGATGGTTAGACGTCCGCCGCGGGTGAAACCAAACCATGCCAGCCTCTTAGCCAAGCCAAGCCAAAGCCATCGCGTGCCTGGAATGGCACGCTTGGTTGGATACAAAGACGCATTCAGAAATGGGCACGCGATGCTCGCGCTGGTTTGCTTGCATTAGCGGCGACTGAGGGTCGGCGTTAATGACTTGACGATGCTGTGGCGTAGCGCTCGGGACGGACATGTCTCGACGTATACAGTACTGGAACGTCGGCGATGTGTGTGATCCAGTTCGGCGACATTTATCCGGGCGAAAAAATAGTTTTGTCTTTCCTAGAGCAACTCATGCGGGAGACAGTCGATGCTATGACGCGCGTTCAGAGGAAGGGTTGAATTTGGCGTCGTGATCGAATGAAATGGACGGACCGGTGGATGTTTTAAACACTAAATGCGTCTGAGACTATTCGTAAAAAAAGCCCAAGCGTTGCTCTGGGTTAAACAGGACATTCAAGGCAATGTTTTAAACACGGAAGCTGCATCCGCTAGAAGGTGGACGAAATCAAAAGTATCTAGCCGCCCCAGTAGCGTCGGTGGAAGTTGAGTTCTGGATAGTCGCGCAAGTCCCGTGTAATTTCTAACCTTCGCGACTGGCGAAGTTTTATGTCCTGCTACTGTTTCCTCTGTACTCAAATTCACCCCATAATATCTCGTTCACATCCCATCTCCACTCAAACACTTGCGGCTCCGTGTTGGCGGCGACTGCATCTGCTGCTATTGTTATCATTATCTGTGGATGGTCCTTATTCAACTTGAAAGCATAAGCCTGCCGTCGACCCTGAACCAGCCTGGTCAGGCAGTTGTGTTCCATGTTGCATGGCATGTTAGTTGTATTTTTGAGGCCTGTGGGTCAAGAAACAAACGCGCGTTAAGACATAGTAGTATTTAAGAAGAAAAAGTGGGTGTGGGCAGGGAATGTAATGAGAAAGAAAGATAACCATTGGTCATTAGGGTAACGCAGTGGATCCCTAGAGAAGGCAAGCGTGCAAGGGGCGGCAGGAAGTTAGATGGGCAGAGGAGATCAAGAAGTTTGCGGGGATAAACTGGTCGCAGTTTGCACAGGGCCGGGATAATTGGAGATATATGGGAGAGGCCTTTGCCCTGCGGTGGGCGTAGATAGGCTGATGTTGATGAAACTTGATATTTTATTTCAATACAGATGACTGGACGAAGTGCAGTTCATAAACTGGTGGCATTGTTCTATAGAAGCTCCAATAACTCCAGGCTCTGTTGTGGACTGCAAGCGAAATACCCACCGGACACTGTTCAACTTTTAGTATTAAAAAAGCTACAGAGGACACGTACGCTTCTGTGGTTAACGATATGGTCGTGATAGCGTTGCTACATGCTGCTGCGTGGTGTGTCTGAGTTTGAGGATGCGTCAGTTGCAGTGTTTTAAAGTTTTTGCTTCTAGGAATTTCCGATGCTCGCCGGCTGGCTGTGCACGTGTCGGTAATGTGTCTTTAAAGTTGTCTCCAGATATTCACGTGACCTTCCTCCAGGAGGACATGGAGAAGGCGGCGTGTTGGGCCTTAGCTTTGTGTTTAATTTCTGACAAGCGTATGTTTTAATCTCCAACGGCACGGGTGGCCGTTTTCACTTTCAGTCGGTGTTGCGATGTGTGTTCGTTCTTCGAGCTGCTACCACCTTTTCCACTTTGGTGTGATGGCGTCTTTCCACCCATGGATCGCACGAAAGGCTTGCGAGTACGGCTGCGATCGTAGTGGAGCCATGAAAATGTGCTTAGTACCTGTTTTGCGTTAAAGACATGTTTTCTTAAGTTACTCTGTTTGAAAGGACTTGATGGCTTGCACTTGAATCAACTGTTTAGCCTGCTGCGGCCACTCACTGTTTGCCCGCGGCGTATGCGTGCAGCTCATCTGCCAATTCCTCGCCGGCCTTAAACTGGTTTAGGGTGGGGGCTGGGCATATAGAACAAAATTCATAATTTTGAATATTGATCGAAAAGCATTTTGCGCACATCGAATGCACCTGACACTCGCAAAGGGCATTAAAGTGGGGGTTGTGAGTGTAAGTGCTGACTGGCATTTTTAATGCTAACACCACTCGGCCGTTATGTACAATAGCATCAAAAAGAAAGCGTGCCGCTCAATTCATGACTATGGCAATCCGATTATGCACGTGGCGTATGTGATGTCTATTACACCGATGAGTGCCTTAATGTTAATAGAAACCAGCAGGTATACGGCGCAGACATTTGTCGGTATCATTAGCGCTGGGCTATCTTTAGTCCGCTCTCACACTTCGATTACTTGACCTTTAATCGCTTTTAATTTCCTCATGATTCTACGGGTGTTTCTGCTGACATCTACAGTGGCACACCCTGTCCTCTTTTCTTTCCTCCGCCCACCGACTACAGACAAACACATTATTCAGTCGTGTGCGGTTGGAGAAAGAAGGATCAACGATCTTTTTTGTTTAATTAACGAACGGTGTTGAATACCATCGTGACACACACCCATTAGCAGCGTTTGAACCAGCCGACTACGTACGGTAGTGTCAAGGACAAGATTTATTTCAAAGGAAGAGGGAAAAAGAGGTGGTATCGGATTTCTCGTACGTACGTGGGATGAGAGGTTGTCTTCCTTGCTGCGATATTTATGAACAAATACAGCCTCGAGTACGCTTTGGGCGTTCCAAAGGGCCGGACCTTGTCTACGCTGCTGTTCAATACTTAAGAACACGCTAAAACGCCCACTTGGCCGTGCACTCAAGCGCTGGTGAGGGTCTATTCTAGGCCTTGGGAACGCCCGGTGAAGACATTCAACCTGCGCATGAATAGGCATGTGAAGCAGCCTATCCTTACGTTTGAATGGAACTACAGCCTGTGCGTGAGCGAGTATGTCTCGGGGCGTGATTTGGAAGCACGACATAGACAGTGAGCTCGCAAAGACGAATGTATTGAAAAGGAACTAAGGTCCAGGAGCAAGAGATCTGTATCAGGGTCCTCCGTGCAAAAGCAGCGGAGTGTTAACGCCTGAACACACCATTCAGACGTGCATGGCTTAAAATGGGAGCCGGCATCCTTGTACACGTGTACAAACTGGGCTTATGTGAGTTGTAAAAAAGTTTCAAAAGCGAATTGTTTGTTGGTTCGAGCAGCACTAGAGAACTATACCTTAGCCACGCAAATCTTAGTTTTTTAACGAAAAGATTATGTCTATTCTAACTGGACGTACTGCTGCAGCCAGGAAAGCTATTAATCAAATATTACAGGGACTAAAACCGCGTTTAACATATGTTCGCATTTTTTAACCCCTTAATGGCGACATCACATGTGACCTGTTTGTTGTTATATTTTGTTATTCCACTATTGGCTTTATATACGGTTAGGCTGTTTCACCATTGCATTCATTAAAAATGCTATTCCATTCGTATCGAATTCGATTAAAAAAACACTATTTGCGCAACCCCAGAAGGGACCCATTTGAGGTGATAGAATAGGTGCCTGACAGGGAACAAATCTCTTGTGTTCTGTGTTTAGCCCTAGAACTTCGGCTGAAACTAAAAAGGCACGATATCGCGAATGGATGCTTTCACTTTTATGAGCCCGCTTCCAAAGTTCGCTGCCTGTTCATTCAAGCAAACGCTAACTTATATTGATAAAGAATGACCGCAAGAAACACAGTTGTGCCGGCACTTTCTTAACGCCAGTGGGCGTGCAAAATTAGTCAACCATCGTGTAGAGCGAGGAAAGCCAACAGGCAAGTACGCGAGTAAACATAAAAAAGGAGGAATATGTATTAGGCGCGGTGTCGAATTCGTGAAACCGCGCTAAGGTGATTGAAGAGGCGGCGAGCGCCGAACCCGGCGGGCAGCCTCGAATCTCTCGTCGTACGTGGAGGCACGGCGAAGGAGGCAATAAATAAGAAGAGGAGGGTCCACCCCCCTTTCATTGCCGAGCTCTTTAATTAGACGCGAAGGAGCCGCTGGAGAATTTGACCCAGTTTATAAAGCACCAAGCGGGGAACCCGATTGAAAGCCCCGACGGGGGGACATCAGCACCTGATTCCTTAACGATGAAAAGGGGGGTTGTTACAGGCGCCGCAGAAAATTCGAGGGGCCTGTTTTGGGGGAGCGGTGGTCTGCAGGTCCTGCGGTGGGACGCTTAATCCGCGTATCAAAGGCGCTAATGCGCCGAACGGGGTCTTTGTTGCCGTCTAATCGTCGCCAGCGCGTCTTCGAGGGGAACGCACGCGGCGTATACGACGCATTAAACTTTTTTAAAGACTGCAGCAGTCTTTATTTTTTTTGCACCACTACAGTGCGCGCGTTAGCGCTTAGCCTACTACAACTTCTCGACCGGAACTCTAGGGCGCCATCCAGTCCTGTTTGCTCTTTTTGTTTTCTCTTTTTGCTGAGCAGGCGATAAAGAATTGTCTGTTGGTTCAACTGCGTATACCAGGAGCTTGACGAGTCCTCTGCCGAGGACCTTCTGTCCCTTATTTTCAAGAACGTTGGCGCAGGCGATCTCGTCTAGATATCGAAGGCTCTTAAATACGTTCGGAAGATTTACTAGGCACATTTTTTCGAGCCAATTACCTTGGGCTCTGTAAAGCGAGTGACGAAAAACAAATATGTTTAGTGAAGCTTGATGACCTTGAGTCTGTAGTTCAATCCGTACCACAAGATGCGTGATGTTGAACATAGGAGATGTTATCTTAGCAGGTCAAGCAGTGCGATTTCTATGAAAACGTGAAAGGCTGACACGGTGATTGGCGGAACACTCCGTGACATCTAACAAGACAAGAGGGTATTGGTATATCCTCTCTTGTCTTTCACGGCACCGAATCTCAGGGAGACTTTAAATTTAAAAAGAAAGCTTCTTCTTCTGAGAACGTTGCAATTAATAGCCTACCAAATTGATGTGTTCTGTCTCCGGGATGACCCAGAGCCATTCGGCGGATGCCGGGGTAATTCCCTCCTCAATCAATGACTCAAGCACGTGAAGCTCTTGGATGACCTCAATGGGAAATGGTATTTAATTAAATTGACGGCTCCCCTTTTCATTTTTGTTTCTCTTCCCCCGTTGGTTTTAACGCTCTGCCGTCGCAGTAAAGAAAATCTGCCACTGCTTTTGTGTCGATGTTGCAGCCAGTTGCATGTCGTGGCTGTGAAAATTAGCTTGAAAGTTTGTACCTGGAAAGAGTCCTGTCCCGTGTATAGGAGTAAGCAATTCGCTGTCAACCTCCTAATACTTTTCCAGGTAGTTTCGTTTTTCGTGCTGCAAAAATAGCTATACTTGCTAACATTATTAAATGGTTGGAACGTTTCACCTAGTAACGTGTCGGTCGTGTTTCTTTGACACAGGATCGAAAATTCAGTTCGCCTTTTAAAGGGAGTCGCGATGCGAATGATTGTTTCATTGTAGAAACTGTGTCCAGCTTTTCCCGCTTTTGTAACGGACGTGACAAACAAATATTTCCAGATTTTGGTACGGACATGACAAACAAGTATCGGCTCCGTTAAAAATTTTCTTTCGCCATGACTTGCTCTTTTGCTCAGCGTGGCCGTTAAATTAAAAAGAAAGGCTTACTCTCACGCTGCGAACTTTCTTACCGTGACAGATTAAAGATACTTCTCTACATAGTCACAGCAAAGTTTGGGCAAAAAAAGTCGTATATATATATATATATATATATATATATATATATATATATATATATATATATATATATATATATATATATATATATATATATATATATATATACTACATACATACATACATATACAATCAGAAACACAAGGACCCTTATTGCCCCCATCTGCCCAACTCTTGAGCTGGCCATACGTGCATGAGGGCCTTATATGGACAAATGGACAATGAGACCTTTATGTGAATCGGGAACTCGTGACAATCGAATGCATGCGGACCTGGGAATGATCATAGATGACCATATAAAAAGCTCGTTAATTCGACACCCGTTAATTCGGAAATTGGGATAATTCGGACGGCTGTACAGGTCCCGGCCAAAGCGCATGTTAGTCTATGGGACCAAACCTTCGTTAATTCGTCAGAATTCGGCCCCGCACCACTTAATTCGGACAAATTCTGGTCTCCTGACCGATGAAGAAATTATTAATCATGTCACGGGCGCCCAGGAAGACCACGATTCCGACGAAGAGTAATGCGAGGAGGTGAAGCCGCGTTCTCATCGCACCTCACGAGAAGTCTCGGAGGCGCTTTTCATATATGGAGGACGTTTGCCTGAGCAGTTCCGACAGTTTGCGTGCTGTTGGCCCCTTGGAAGAGTTAAGAAAAATTGTAAGGTCAGCCGCAATCTGCGCGAGAAAGCAGGCGACTATTACAAAATACCTGAGCAAATAATGGTATGCTTCTCCAACGTGATTTTAATGTTGCGTTTTCTGTTTAATCATTAATTCGGCATTCGGATAATTCGGACATTTTTTCCGGTCCCGGGAGATCCGAATTAGCGAGCTTGTGGTGTACAAAAGTTTTGGTAACGTTCGTTATCGGTTGACGGAAGATGCACCTTCTAATGCTTAACCTGTATTTCCTAGAGATTCTTTGTCGTGTACCTGTCAGGACAAGTACATGTGGAACACCCACGGTAATTTGTGCCATTCTGTAGAATCCGTGGTAATAATTGTGCATGGTGTGGAACGTTCATGATAATCCGTGGCAGAACGTCTACGGAGCGACATTTTCTAGCCCTTTTTTAGCCCTGTTCGCCGTACCTGTGAGCTTCGTAGGTAATCGGTAGAACTACGTCGGAAAGCTGGGAGTAAGTATTAAAAGCAATGAATTGCATTTAGCGGCTTTTGCGGATTCTAACACGTAGCAAAAGAGACGGAAATAACTCGATTTGAAGTGTAAAAGAAAGCAAAAAATGTCAGTTTTGGAGGCTACTTTTAGTGGCATTGTAGGGAATGTTGCTCCGGAGAATATTGTCGGTTCGTTTCCGTCCGTTTATATAGCTTGCCAGCGGCAGCAACATGGTCCAGACCGAATAACCTGGTCAGCAAAGCAAGCAATGCGAAAATAGCTCACTGCGAGTACCCCTTTTATTCAAGAATGCTGGGAGACTGCTGACATCAATGCTTAGTTCCGTATGCATGAAACTCCTAGTAATAACTGGTCTGTCACTGGCAAAGGTGCTCTCACAGTAACTGATTGCTGCGACACCGCCCGAGGCCCGAGACCAGAAAAAGAAACTGCAGGGCGCCAGTATTCCAGCAGCCGCACTCGTATTTCCTTACATTGAAGTGCTTGAGGCCTTATAAAAAAATGCGTTGAAATAAAAAGGACAAAAGCGTGCAAGTGACCCTGATTTAAAGCTTATTATGGAACGCCAGTATCTGGAAAATATCGAGTACCTACCGAAATAAAATGACGCACGCGAGGAGAAGCAAGAACGTGAAGCCTTTCCAGCATCAGTGGTGCAACGGCCTTTGGGGTAGGCACGGTTAAAAGGAAAAAGAAATAAAAACAGAAAAATAAGGACAGCAATTACTGCCATCGATCCACCGAAAACGAGGGAATCTTTGCGAAAGGCGAATGGTTTAGTGCAGGCTGGTTTTCCGCGCCTTCAGGGCATCATCTCCGAACTGACGGCAGCCATGTAGATTATCGTCTGCTGGGTTAAGATGAAGTTCCTCGTAACTGCGGCGATCACTGAAAATGGGCACCGAGTTAGCGCTGTTGTGTTATTAGACGTACTCAGCACTGCACTGGATGAAAACCTGCATATGTTCGTGGGAACGGAACTGCTGTCACGGGCTCGTATATCTGACGAAGTCAACTCTGCATGCGTGGTGTGAACGGGCAATAGGAGAAAAGCATCTCCGAGAGGAGCTGGAATTTAGGCGCAAGTTGAAGTTCGTATTCGGTAAAATTGTTTGCCGACAAAAATTATTGATTGCTAGATTTATTGGAATTGCGGATTGGTTCTGAATGATCATGTGGAATTTTATGTCTTTAGCCGTTTTTTTTTTATAATTTCTTGGAGAATTCCCTTTGGATATGCTGCTTTCTCTCGCCTGTCTGAAGCACAACACAGGTGAACGGAAGAGGAGGCGCCAAAAACGCCGAGAAATTGCAGAATAACAACTTTTCCGTTTTTATCAACAGCCCTGAAATATCGGGAAATTTTCAGACAACGGACCAAAATGGAATTTGCGTATCTTTTGGATACATTTGTTTGCATACCTTTTCTAACGATGATACTACGAGAAAATGGGGGGAGTTAATTCAATGCCGTCACCAAGGACGTCAACACCGAGTGTACACCGCAGGAAAAAGTTATTTACTTCGCTTAGAAATTATTTTGTGCGTCAACTGTTTCGTGTGCTTCACGCGCACGAGAGAGGCTCTACGGAAATGCACCACTCAAAGTAACGACCATTTCGTTTGGTCTGTGCTAATAGGAGGCTGCAAACGTCCCGTCGCATCATTTCCAGGTTAAAGCCACTTCTACGTTTACCGCAGGCTCCGCAGCCTGTCCGGAATTATAGGGAAAGAATATACATTGTTAAAAGAGGTGGTTCTTCACATGGCTCCTTTTAAGGCGTGTATTTTGGCTCATTTAAGGCGTGGAAGGTGAAAATGATATTGTTTTGAACATGCTGTACCTGTAGCGGTTGTAAACTATATATAGTGATTTCACCACGATCACAGCGGGTGTTCCACAAGGCTCTATTTTAAGTCCTTTATTATTTAATATCTATGTCAATGATCTTAGCTCGCATATAGCCCTTCCCTTGTTCCAATATGCAGACGACACACTAATTTTATCAGTTGCGTCAAATTATTCTGATGCGATATCGCCTTTACAAGCAACTGCCACAAAAGCCATGGATTGGTTTGCGGCTAATGTTATCACGGTTAATACTTCGAAAACTCGCCTTATTTGTTTTCACAATCCATTGAAGAAAATTAATCTTGCTAACTCTTTCTTTCTACACACATCTGATTGTTTCCCTTGCAATTGCACTTCAATAAATTGTACAAATACCGTAAAATATCTTGGCGTACATTTTGATAGTGATTTATCATGGAATACGCACCTCGCCTATGTTTGCCGGAAGCTTCGAGCTGTGTCATGCCTGCTGTATAATATCAGATATTTGATGCCGATGTCAGTACGAAAAACTGTTGTTCATGCTTTGGCCTATAGTGTGCTGCGATATGGTGTCACGGTTTATGGGTTTTGTGCCTCACGATGGAAAAATAGGATTGATTCTATTTTGCGTTCACTACTGCGTAATGTGGCGTACGACCTGGACCTTGCCAGGGATGTTAACATATTTGCCATGTTATCTATGCCAAATTTCGACTCTCTGTTGCTACAAACCATTGTATTGAAGCATTACTGGAGTAGTAGTTTTAAGACTCCGTACATTCCGACGCGCTGCCTCCGCCCTAAAGAACCGTATCTGATACCTAGATGCGCCACGAGATACGGAAAAAGAAGTCGAATTTATTATGTGCCCCATGCCTTCAATCAACTTCCTCCAAACTACCTCTCTTTTCAAACTAAGTATAAACTAAGGAAAGCGTTAAGACATTATATTGTATAAGTCCTTTCAGTATTCTGGTGATGTTTACCTCATTGACTGCCCAGTAAACAGTGTTATGTTTGTTTGCTAGTTAGCTACAAATTTCTGTTATATTAGTTTTCTTTATGTAGCATGTTTGTCCGCTCTGCCAGGCACTGCCGTTCAAGCCCTATGAGGCTTTGGTAGGCCTGACTTCTGTACAGTTTCTCTTTTTGCTGAAAATAAAGTATTATTATTATTATTATTATTATTATTATTATTATTATTATTATTATTATTCATCACCAACATAATCACCCTCTCATGTCCTGTTCAGGACGAACACCTGCTTCATACACTTCCCACCGCTATTATCCTAAGGCATCCTAATACGCTCGAACTTCAAGTCGTGCATCTTCAGCGGGCACGCCATCGCACACACCACACACCACCGTGTTCGCACATCATTGGCGTCGGCAGGATTTTGTATTTGGGGGCAAACACACGGTATTGAGGGAGAAAAGGAAGAGGGCGAGAGGCGGGGCAATTGTGCTGGGCTGGTTTGGGTGGGGGGGGACATGTTCTTCTTTTGCACACCCCTGCCGGCGCCCATGTCTCCCAGATATGACTGGTGGTCCGCAGGTGGAACTGCGTCAACATTCATCACCCTTATTATCCCCATCACCACTTCCTCCAGCTTTACCTTCTTCAAATAATATCCACCACCATCACGATCCCTCACCCCCCCCTCAACCGCAATAATAGCAATAATCGTTATTTTTACCGGTGTCGTCATAACACACATCTTATGCTGTTCGAAAGCTTTCCGCCATGGTCTGAAACCCAACCCGCGACCTCATTTTCGAAAGCAGGGCGCCCTAGCCCCTTCCCAAGGCGTGCAAACCAAACGTTCACGTAGGCCCGGCCAGGCAGGTAGTTACGACCGAACTGCCCCGATGTAGCATTTCACCGGCCTAACGCCATGGGGCACCCCTTGCGTTAATAAACATGTATGCTCGTCGCTCCTTGAACCGTGGCCGACCTTGCACGCAGTAAAACTCGCGCACACTCTGCTGGTTGCATGCGCAACTCACTCCGCAGAAAATGATAACATAGAGAAAGAAACTACTGCGGGCCGGATTTTCGTGCCGGCAAAAGTTCTCAGTAGTTTCACCCCTACTTCGCTCGCCGCCTTTGTGTGCTTCGCTTCGACCTACCCCCCCTAACTGCGTGTGCGCGTGCCCAGAACAACGCCGCTTGCAGATTAAAACTCCAAAGCGGATCATAGAACGGTTCAGTGATTTTTTGGAAGGAACTAAAGGGCGAGCCCGCCGTCCAGAACGTACTTTCGCAAAAACGAGAAAACGCCAAGAAACAAAGCCGGGCGAGATTACAAGCGCGAGGCTCTTTCTAATAAAGTGAACTTGACCGCTTCGCAAAGGAAGGCTGTTCGTGCCGGTTGCTTTCCTTCCACGGCGGTGTTTATTCTGCCAACTTTTTCAGCTGCACGGCTCGAAGCTTCACGATGCGTGCAGACAAGAAGGAGTATAAGGGCGAGGGGGCGAAGCGAAACGCGGCATGCCAAGCCGTCGCCATTTTCTTCTCCTCTCTGCCTTTTTTTTTCTTCTGCCCACCTTCCCTCTCGGACGTCTCTCAGACCACCATGTTTGTTTTCTTTCTTTCTTTCTTTCTCTCTTCACACAATCAGGGAACAACAAAAGCCTCAGCTCCAGGCGCCTTCTCTCCGACTTGACGAGGAAGCAACGCGCGTCCTTTGGGAGGCAAATTTGGGAGGTTTGTTGTTTAGATGAGCGCTTGAGCTTCTGTTTCGGCACCTCTCTGGCTTGTCTGCAACGGCAGTTCTCTCACGCACACGCTCAGTCTTTCTCTCTTTTCCTCCCTCCACATCTAGCTCCTCCATACATTTTCTTTGCCTTCTATTTCTCTGTGCTTGGGTCTTCTAGTTCTTGACGTGACCTAAACGTCGCTTCTCACCCATCGCTTCTACTAGTTAAGTCTATATTTTCCACGGCCGCCTATTTTGCGGGCCGTCTGTTTGACGTTTTCGTCGCTCAACGATTTTCGGAGGTGGGCGAGGCGCGAAGGAGGAAAGGAGCCTCCTCATCTCCATCGCCCAGCCCACGTCGTCGCTGTGCTCTCGTCAGTTCCCTTGCCGAAGCTTATAAGAAGGCGGGTCGGTCAGCAGGGGCCGTTCAGTTTGAGTTTTGACTCCGGGTGAGCGTTGTGGCCTCGCCGTAGAATATCCGCACTTGATGCTATCTCTCCAGCAATCGCGGAAAGTTTAGCTCTTCTGTGAACCTTCTGGCAAGTTCCTGGAGGTTTGCCCTGGCCTACACGTCCCCGCTGAGACGTTATCTGGAATTTAGTGGTTTTTAGATGCTTTCGAACTTTGCGGTTGTTGCATTCAACGGTGCCTGAAGAAACCACGGTGCATTTGCCTCTTTGTAAACACTCGGTTCCAAGAGGCGTTCGGAACACTGTCGGAGTGAGCCCATCTCTCTGTGGACGTTTTCAGTGGAGTGAAGTTTGAATCAGAGAACGTTGCAATCTTGAGGATCGGTACCTCTTTATTCGTAACATCATCGAACTCCTCCAAGCCACACCACCTTCGCCCAAGCTCTGTGGATTTTTTCGTGGCATGCACTGAAAGGAGCATCTTTCGTCTGCTTCTGTCGTCACCTGCTCCGACAAGTGTCGATTCGAAAGTAACGCCTGCGATTGGTCGGCCCGACTAAGTTGACGGGATTGCTGCCTCATCCACGCCACTTTGCGGTTTGGGAATTTTCGACGTTGTGGTCCGAGATCGTGTCTTCGGTGGGGGCCAGGCGTCACCAGGAAACATGAACAGGTCAGTGCTCCTCTTTATTAGCCGTATCGAAAACACCGCTTGAAAAAGAAACCATATATGCGCGTATAGCGCGACGCCAGAGTCGCGCGCGCTCGGGTAACGTGTGCCGACGATACGAGGCAGTGGCGCTTTGAAAGACTACCACTTCAACAAGATGCGTCGTAACATTGTTCACACCAGCGGTTTACGTTGCGTGACTTCTATAAAAAGGGTTTTGACAAGTGAGCAACCCTGCGAAATTACTGTGACGCCGTCCCAAGAAATGTGTTGATCGTTAAAACGCTGGATAATGTGCACCTGCCACGTTATTACTGCCCCTAAATAATCAGTTATATTCAAGAGTCTAATTATTAATGCGTCGCATTCTTTCCGAGTACCCCCACAGCGAGGACCGTGGAACGCCCTGCATTTCCACAAAAATGCAGGTATCGCGGGAGTTCCACCTGTAATCGCTGTAATGGCAAGAATGGCGATTACTGGTTACGCGAAATTCGGAAACACTAAAAAATAAGAAAAGTACGAAAAATTACAGTAAATGGAGAAACGTGCAACGGCTTGCAATTCCACAATAATGCAGGTTTCGCAAAAGTTCCACCTGTAATCCTTAAAATAGCGTAAATGGATATAATTGGTCGAAAGAAATCTTGGAACCCTAGAAAATAAAAAAAATATGAAAAGAATACGGAAAATGCCAAACCCTATCACGCCCTGCATTTCCATTCCACAATAATGCAGATTGTGCAGAAGTTCCACCTGTAATTGTCATATTAGCGTAAATGATATAATTCGCGGAACGAAGTTTTGAAACACTAGAAAATAAGAAAAATATGAAAAAATTACGGAAATGGCTAACCGTGTAACGCCCTGAATTTCCATAATAATGCAGATTTCACGAAAGTTGCAGATATAATCGTTATAATAGCGTAAATGGAGAAAATTAGTCAAACGAAATTTTTCAAAACTAAAAAATTAAGAAAAATGTGCAGAAATAACCGAAAATGGCGAACCGTGGAACGCACTGGATTTCCACAATAATGCAGATTTCGCAAAAGTTCTGCATTTAAGCTTTGTAAAAGCGTAAATGGAGATAATTGGTCGGACAGGAGTTAGGAAAGCCAGAAAGTTTGTCTCCAAAAATCTCACACTCAAGGCAAGCGGCATAAGAATGCTACACATTAGTAGATAATGCTCTGCCGAAAATTTTTTCGTAATAAAGTGAAACGGGGTGTGGAGATGGGGGAAAGAGGCGTATTTTTGTGTAAAGCCAATTAATAATTAGCAAATTCAAATTGGCAAAGTATTGGCAAATTTGAATTTAGTTTGTAGCCAATAGGTAGGTGTCATCACGCCATCCATGCTTTTCTCTTCAGACGTTTTCAGTTTATAACTTTTTATACTTGAATTCTGGTATTCTGAACAGTAAGACTATACCCAAGAAGAGAATGAGGCAGACATTCAAGCTTCAGAGAATAGTGGCGATGTCAGTAGCCAGGACTTCTACGTAAACTACATGCGACGTGCTTCAGACCTATGTTTTGTACTGGTGGTTTCAACGATGATTGACAGACTTGATAACAGAAAAGTTAAGCTAAACGTTACCTCGGGTATAACATACTAAAGGTGGCTAATAGAAAACAGCGCGAATATATGACTATGGGGACAGTAACTGCCTGAAATAAAAGTAGAAATAAGATTTGACAAGTGTGTTGTGGAAATTATTTGGAATTCCAGACCTGAAGGTTATCGCTCTTTCTGCGTTGCTTTTTACGTAGATGCTTGGAAATGCACTTGTAAACAGGAATTTTCGTGTGGGCGAGAAGTTTCGTCTTATCAGTGTTCACGTTGAAGACCAATCGTGCAGCTGATATAATTGCCGGAAATACAAAATCTTGCACCAAATGTCTAACGATACTTTAGTAGGTGGGCTGCCTAAACTTGTTCTTATAGGCGATAGTGGAAAATCATAGATCTGTAATACTGCCTGGCATCAATTTGGCATTTATATTAGGGGCTTAAGCCAAATGATGTGCCACAGACTTTAGTCAGGCAATATTAGTCAAGATTTTGAGCTGAGTCATAACCCGAATTAATGAATTCCTCTGTTTGCCGGTGTCTGTAACGCTTTCTGACGTGCGCGAAAGCGCGGTCTGTTTCTTGTAGCAGTAAAAATGCAGAAGAGTCATAAATAAGATCTTGGCATCTTTATAAGGATGTTATTAGGACGTTTATTACAAAAAAAATCAGAAGTAAAGAAATTTTTGTCGGTGAAGCAAACAAAATAGAAAGATAATATAGCCATGTAACAGCTAGCTGCATATGAATTAATCATTTGTTGTCATGAAATAAC
Organism: Haemaphysalis longicornis; assembly: GCF_048455015.1. NCBI lineage: Eukaryota > Metazoa > Arthropoda > Arachnida > Ixodida > Ixodidae > Haemaphysalis > Haemaphysalis longicornis. The sequence continues at coordinate 48,995,686 of NW_027526385.1, read as the reverse complement.
TGTTATACGTATTATAGAGATTGGATACGTTAGAATGATCAATGAGTCATCGTTTCTGCCTTCTGGAGTGCCTGTCGTATGTTTAGCAGTTTAAGTCGGTGTTTGCTATAGAATTTTGGATGACAGGGAGTCGCAGAATGTTATAGAAGCTTGGCATGGCCGAATGCTGTAGCTTTCGGTATTTATTATCTGCGACTGCATGAGAGTCCACTAATGCAACTTCGTTCCCGTAAGCATAGCCGTACAAGTAAAGCTGTGAAATGCACTATCCTCTTGTATTCCCTGGAAATTCCTGCGAAAACTGGATTCCTAGCTGTTGTTTTTCCTACTTCGAAACTCCGCAACGTTGCATCCTACCTTTTGTTATTCAAGGCAGGTTGCATTGTCGAGTCGGTTGCTGACCTTTTAATTTCATTTCCTTTATCTGCTAATTATGCTTAAGCCTACTCTTAGTCTCAGAGATATAATTGCCCCAACGCGGCATTTTTTATGACTTTTTAAAGCATGACGTCAGGCGTCAGTTACAATTAAAAGTTCCACAAACATCTTCGACTACTCGTAGCCAGAAGCAGCATACCGGCAAGTAAGATTAGATACAGCTCCGACACAAAAACAGATTGAGCCAATCTTGGACAGGGGTTTGAAGGATATTCACTTCTCAACACGTTCTTTCGCAAGCGGCGTCGTCTCAAAAATGTCTACAAGAACTGATGTTTTGGGACGCCCGCAAATGAAGATGGTCTGCATAGTGCAGTGTGCGGATCGCTTATCTTACAATTATATTCTGAGCAGTTATCACCAATTTTTCATGAACTTGAAAACGTGAAGTACCATAAAATGGGACCACGCCCCCATTTATATGTAGACCTTCGTAGCGCGACGACAGAAAAGGCTTCGAGGGAGTGCCATAGAATACCGGCAGTACTTTTCCAATAACTACGTATACGACACAAAAGTTAGTATAACATCGTTTTTGCTTGGGCATTCGATATTGAGCGTTGGAAGCAGAAGAAAGTGGCATCACTGTCCGCACATGAATATCTGTGTAAAGCATTACGCCTTTTAGAACACCTGTGGATGCATACTCACATTGTTACAGGTGTATGTTTTATTTCTACAGGTAAAAAAATTCGTTAATTCTGTATAACACTACCCAGTGAAAAGTAGTTCATAAGGTGAAGTCGGTTGAAAGAACTAGAGCGAGTTCGTGGCATTTGCAGCACCCCGTATTCACGACTACAGTGCGAAGCATACCTTCCTCTGGTACCTGGGCTGCACATTTCCTGAGAGCTGTTAAAAATTAGAACATAGTAGCAGGGTGTGAACGTCACCAAAACTGACTATAATAAAAAGATTATCTAGAAAGCTGTCCCATGGAAGTGTCGACATTTTTATTTACAACTCGACATGCTCGTAGACGTTGTGTGTATGGGTGTAGTTTGTAGCATCGTCTTGCGCTTACGTCAGCGAATGAGAATGGTGCACATATCCCACTGTGCGCGGCAAAAATCATTCCATCTAACCCCTTAAAAAGGCTTCGCTGCAAGCCCATTTGTAGTGAAAGAAAGCTGGCTTCACGAAGGGGGCATTGCTAACGATAAAACACGCAAAGCACCGTGCAGAAGCGAGGATAGCCAACAAAACCACGAAAGAATAAAATCCTACGGACATGAATAAAGGGCCCGAAAATGAAATCGCAAATAACGACAATGATGTGCAGAGCCAAGGAATTTGAAAGGGAAGTCTTTACGATAACTTCAAAGCCAGTGCTTGGCTTCTGAGTCATGGTAGGTTGCATGAGAATGAGCAGCTTCGTTCAGAAGTATACCCAAAATTAAGGGACATGTGTGGTTAGATTAAGGATAAAACGAAACGATTCCCGCCAATTTGTTGGAATGTGATTGCCCATTCAACTCTATTTGAGGGAAATATTCAACTCGCTGAAGCCCTAGGCTTTAAAATACAGAAAAAGGTAATTAAAAGGCTGCCGGAAACGAAATGCAATATAACACAGCAACCACCGGTTCCCAATTTGCATGTGAACCTGGCGCTGAAAGGAGCGCTAAATTACAAGGGGAGTACAACATAGACGCATTGGCTTTTTTATTGAGATTAGACACGTCACCTCTCTTATACAAAGGGTATGCCATAAACAATCATTCAATCATAAATTAAGCAAAACAGGACTAAACTTAAGCCAAACGCAAGTTCTGTGAGAGCAGCTCTATGCAAGCCATCACAGATCACGTTCTTCGCAAACCTAACGCTCCGACTGCACACAAAATCACGTGGAGCCTTCGAATTATAAACTAGTACCAACGCCACAATGTAGCTGGCCTTCTGCATGAAGCGACAGAAGATTGATTACACGCATTTCGTAGCGTTGGCACTGCCGATCATGGTAACAGGCGCTACTCAACGCTTACCGCTCCTTAAATGCGTAGCCTCCGCGCCTGCACATCACATAGCGCGGCTCCGCCATCGTGAGCAAACACAGTCTTCAAAAGTCTCAAGCCTTCTGGAAAGCTGTCTTTTTGGCGTGGCGTCAAAGGGGTGAGTGCCTGTGTGGTCTCGTCTTAACAGCGCCGTGTCCTTGCCTTCCTCCATGCCTTGGTGCCCCATGTGTCGACATCCTGCGCAAAGGCCTGTCATTAGCGGCGCCATTTCCGACCGCAAAGTAGCGCCATCTACAAGCAGAAATGGGTGGCTTCGCGGGGAGCGGAAATCGGGGAGGCTTAAGGGCGACCCGACCTCTGAAAGCCGGTGGCGGGGCGATAGAAACAAACAGAAATATCCCCCAGTGCGCTTTCGCACGCGTGGTCGTCGGCTCGCAGAAGATCCTCTGCTTCCAAAGACGTGCAGGCGACCAGGAAACGGAACGCAACAAGCAGCTTTGAGATGGAAGAAGGAGCCGGAGTGGCCGTTAGTTGCTGTCTTGTTTGTGGACCTGTTTGTTTTGGGGCGACTCTATTCTCTGCCTCTGGATTGATAGGTAACGGTCTGAATTCACGGTGGATTCTCGAGTCGCAAGAAAAGGCAGGGGGGCGAGGCTGGACGCCGCACAAAGGAGCAGAAGACGATGACGGATCGTAAACGATTGTAATGAGACGCTTCAAGATCCTGTTGGTGGTGCTCTGACCCAACGCTGGTTGAGGCTAGGAAAAGCGGGACTGCCTACGAGGGAAATGAATTCCGACCCCCACGGCGCCATAAGATGGCATGTGTTCGGATCCCCTTTCATTGCTTAGCGAAGTCGTAAACACTTCCCCTTTGGGACGTTCTGTGCGGGCCAACTGCCAAAGCAATCGGAATGACAAAGTGAATCCGGTTCTTGCAAGGACGGAGCAGCAATGCCCATTAAAGGGACCCTGAAACACCTTTCTAAACTTTTTTTTTTTCAAATCTTAAATGCTTCCAGAACGTTGTCAAGGAACACATCCAGTATTTAGATTAGGGGGCCGCAAAGTGCCTCAGCCAAAAATTACTGCCCTATGCCCATCAGATAACTTGGAAACTGGCTCAAAAGCTTTTTCTCTCTTTCGCGGTCTTGAAGTTCTTCGACTGCTCGAATTACGCCACTAAGGCCATGTAGCGGCTGTTGGCCGGTTTTCCTTCAGCTGCCGCAATGAACGCTTTTCAATAACAACTTAAAAAAGCCACAAAAACAAAGCGAAAATGGAAGGCGTATTTGATGCGACGAGTAAATCACGCAGTGCCGCTCCATGCTGGCGATAACTATAGCTTTCGCAATGGCTCCAGACGCGAAAGAAAGAGTGAAAGCGCTTATCGAAATTTTCGCAGGGTCCCTTTAAACTTGTAATCGGGAAGGTGGTACAATATTTCTACTGGTGAGATTGCGGTCGAAATGCGGTAACATTCCCGACTTTATCACAATCACTGCTAGATAAGGCCTTCAGATTTCTAGGGAATTGTGCGGGCTCAAAGTGTTTGCTTTGGTGTCACACTGCTCGGTGCTTGCCTGCATTAAAAGCTGCAAAAATTGACATTTTGTGTATGTCGAAAACCAACGCAAGTACAACATATATCCTTATCTACCCGCCGCGGTGGCTAAGTGGCTAAGGCGTTGCGGTGAGCACGAGGTCGCGGTTTCGATTCCCGGCCGCGGCGGCCGCTTTTCTGATGGAGGTGAAAAGCAAAAACGCCAGTGTGTTGGAGATTTCGGCGCACGTTAAAGATCCCCGGGTGGTCAAAATTAATCCGGAGCCCTCCACTACGGCGCGCCTCATCGCCTGCGTTGCGTCGGCGCGTTAAACCCTACAATCAATCAACATATATCCTTATCTTATGTGAAATAAAGATGCCCTGAAGTCTCATTTAACTCTATTTTGGCCTCGACGGTCGTAGTTCTCACAAAGAAAAACGTCACTAACATTGACAAACTTTGAACTTTATCTCTACACTTCGCCAGAGTAGCACCAGGGTCCACTACGCCGGGTTACACCAAAAAGAAAGTAATGAGTCCGTTAACTGTGTGCCAGCATTAAAACGGCGCCATCAAACGAAACCCGAGGCCCCCCTATAATCACGAAATCATGTTTATCACGGGTATTGTTGGCGGCAGCCAACCGTGCGTATCGGTTCCTGCTATGTCCAAGGGACAGTGCATGGAGGTGGTCGATGATGCGTCACTCCTTCATCTGTTTTCGTTATCTAGTTCAATGATTCGAAGCTTGCGTTAAAAATGGGCTGATTGTTGTTATGAACGGTCGGTGCTTCGAATGAAATCGGACTTGTATTATGTCTTCTTGGTCCTTTTAAGCACAGGCAACGTTTTTCTCGCTTGGTGTTGTTATGAACGGTCGGTGCATCGAATGAAATCGGACTTGTATTATGTCTTCTTGGTCTTTTTAAGCACAGGCAACGTTTTTCTCGCTTGGCTGATTGCCAACAAGTGTTTAACGTTTTTCCTTTGATTGAGTACCAACAGCGATATAGTGTGATTAAGGCTACGATCAGTGGAGCGGGAGTAATACCTCAGATTCTTTCAGTGTTAAAAATGAATACAACGCAATTATACGCATTGTCTTGACTTTCGCAGCTTGCTTTAGTCTGTACGTGCTTAGTGCCAGATGAGGAACTCGCCATTTACAAGGAGAAAAATATTTTTGAAGGTGCCAAATCAAAAGACATCCATTTGGTAGTGTTGTATTTTGGTGAAGCTCTAACGGCAACCTCTAGAACTGGGTGGTCCCCCTTCTTCAAAACAGGAACATCCGGAAAATAAGAACAATTTCTCGTCAACGTTTTTTATAGCATCTAAAAGGAAAAGCAAACGCGAGTTCTTGGCCCGTTTCCAAACCCACGGGAAGCAGTTTTCTTAGCTAATAGGTTGAGAAGTATTTTCAGAGCTTCACAGGTTATTGCATATGCCATGTAATATGCAATAACGTATGCACTATGCCCTGTCATATGCAATATTGGGTATATGCAACTAATATTGTCATATGCAACTAATATTGGGTATGCCATATGCCAGGGCTCATCAGAAAATCATGAGCGGCCCAAGAGTAAAAACAGGCCTGTAGCGCCAGCTCTAATATTCTGTTGCTATATTACTGTGTAATAGAATTAGAAAAACATATTCTCGTCGACTGACCTCCAGAAAATAGCGCAAACGTTACTTAAACTAGCTAGTCCAGTTTACACTATGAATATGGCATATCTGTCGCAAGGGTTGTCAGAATGTGCGGCAGTGAATGCAGTTGAAGAACTTTGTTGGAGATTTTCCGCAACCTTTGTTTAAGCACTGGTATGGGTAAGAGCGCGGAACTTGAGTTTGGAAAATGTACAGTTTCAAGAATGCATGCAAAGATAACAATCCGAAATTTCGCAAAAACGCTTCTTGATTTTGTGGTAGGATGAATTGGCAGAGTAAATTGCTAAATTTGGCTAACTTACGCCAGTGTCATTGACCCCTTTCAGGGGCAGGAATAGTGGAAAGCAATCATATTCAGCATTGAATCGGCTTTCTTGGAAATAACAGGCTAGAATTGGATACACTGAATGACCGTTCGCTCGCAGTTCTCGTTATCACGATGCACACTGCTCCTAGGCCATTGTCTATGCTTGCCTGGAACTCGATGCCAGGCTTTCGTGGCCAGCTTCGTCACATTGCGATTAGCCAGCTCGTTTTGCCATTTCTTTGCGTGTTTTGTGGGGTGGGAAAGCAAAAATTCGAAAGGCAACATGTGCCCCAAGACAAGGAGAATTTCATTTTACTTTTGCTTTGCGGTTGTCGCTCTCTTCCTCCTTGTTGTTTGTACATATTTGAAGTCTGGCCGATAAGCGAAGTGCGTAGCAGTAAAGGTATAGCGACGAAGCACCTCCCCTTTATTCCGCGGTGGTCGCACAGCTTATAATCGCGGGCACTATATTTCATTGCAGAATTGGTCCCGGTTTGTAGGTAATTAGCCGACTTGACGATTGCAAATGAATAACCTAAATGGGGCGAGACTGTCGCAAGAATGATTACAATGGTAGCTTATTTAGTATAACCCTACATTCTGGAAAGATTTTGTAGATTTGAATGACGTGCGATATTGCAAGCTTTCCAACTGGTGCATGATGGAAGGTGAGCGCGTCAGTATACCCCGAGTGTGGAAGTGATGTCGTGATATGCGTGTGAAACTGTGAAATTCTTTAACAAAATCAAATTAAGAAATAACGTTTGCCTTGTATTGAGCCGCACAGAACGTGGGAGTTCCCGGGGCATTACTGATTTAGCCGACGCATCGGAATGATTAACTTTTTGTAAAAAATAACCGTATCTACCTTCTGTAATATCGTGGCGAAGGCAACGCTAATTGAGAGTATTGTAATATTGATCAATTTCGATACTGGTGGACAAAAAAAGGCCCGAGAGGCCGCGAATGCCGCTGCTAAAGCAGGCAAACTTAACCAATGAGGCGGTTAGAACGCTTAGCATGGTTGAACGATGTGCGAGGGGCGTGCGAGAAACGCGGTTGTGCAGAATTCCAAAGCCGGGCAGGCCGTAGGGATTGGGTCGAGCCTCAAGTCTGCTAGACAGCGCAGCAAGATACTCATGGATATTTAAAGATCTACCTATAGATCTTCCATTGCTTTTATCCCATTGTGTCATGTCGGTTCCGCAATATTCGCTTCCCTGCGGAATCTTTCATTTGTTTTCATAAATACCTAGTGCCAATTTTTCAACAACATAACCTTCATCTAACTCGCCCATCTGTTTACCCTACTGTAATGTTTTGTTTGTTGATTTAGTGTGTGTTCTCTGCGTTTAAAACCTCTTAAACATCTACGCACCAACGTGTTTTACGTTTCTACGCTCATTCAAAAATGATGTTTTTCCCATTCGTTGCTTATGGCTTGGTCCATTGGGACGCTGTTATTGTTCTGCGTCACTTTAATCTTCCTCATTTTTAATCCACACCATTATTTCTTCCTTTTGCAACTCGCGGACAATATTTTTTTCAATCCACATAAGAGTCCATTGTTGCCGACATTCTCAAATGTCTGCGTAAACAATCCCATATGCCCCACTGGACTTCGTTGGAGGTAGCTTCGTTTCTGGTTGTCAGAAGATGGCTCATTCGCTTCTGGGAAAGCTGTTTGCCTTGTGCGAAACGTATTGAAGTTATGGGATTAATAGTAACGGGCGTAATGCTTTGATTATATGTCAATCTCTAAGTAATGAAGGTACCTTTCATCGCCTGTTATGCGCTCTAATGCGGGACCATTCACTGTAAGCAGTTCGTTTACTCGGTCAATGCACTGCGTACATCAAAAGTATCAATAAAGGTATGCCTTTTGAACACTTTATGTGTACAAAAGGCAAACCGTCTTTTATGTTTTTTGAAGACCTGCAGCGTCCAACGGCTGCAATGCGTGATAACATTGTTATTGCTGAACCCTTTCAAAACCGAGAGGTGCACTCAGTGATATTTTAACTTTACGCTTTCCCGCAGTGTCCAACAACAACAAAAGAAAACGAGAAGGCTGTAAGTGAAAAATTCTGCGGTGCGTCTTCGAGCGGTCACGTGTCATTGAACTGTCATTGCCGACGGGCCTCAGGGAACGAAAATAAACATTGGTTTTCAAACCAAACTAGAATACGAAAAGGACGAAGAAAGGCGAACATGAAACTGAAATAAGTTGTCTGCTACCAAAGCAGTATCTTAGTACGTACATGCCCCTGCACGAATGGACACGAAGGGGCTGCCGTAAGGACGGTTTTTGAATGCGCTGTCTGATGATGCATTTCTGTAGGAGTCAGTTTTTGAAGTTTTTTTACCGTCCTGTTCAATGGCTCTTCGCATCGCGGCTTCCTCTTTTATGTGGGCGTGGCAGTGAAGCGTCCCATCCAGGTATTGAAGAAAAAAAACGCGCACGCCTTCTAATAGCTGTTTCTCTTTTCCCATACACTTCCTTATCGGAGCTTCGTGGTTTTCACTTCGCCCTGACTGCTTTGACCCGCCTTCTGCAGGAACAATAAGCAAGTTTCCTCTTATCCCATTCGCCCCTTCATTCCAACATGGCGCAGATATTTCGTATTGTCTTTGTGCGCATCCGTTTTATACTCTCTCCCCGACAGCGTGTATCCTGCCCAGAGGAGCTGCCCGTTCAAAGGCGAACGCTAGGCCTATCAATACCGCCATCCGTCTTGCCAACTGTCCGAGTACCCGTAACGCCGAGGGCCAGGCTCGTACATATGTCTTTCTAACGATGCAATTCCACTTGGCGATGCCTCAATTGACCCTTGAAGAGACGCTCAGACCGGGGCGTTCGTCGAAGAACGTGCTCCCGTAGCGGCGCCGAACCGGGGTGCTGCAGGAAGAAGTGGCCATGCGTGACCTACCGTATGCCACCGTGCCCGTCCTAGTATGCCGCGCCGCGCGGCGTCTAATGGAATATGGACGTGTACGGCGGACCGCCTGGAACTGCCGCCCGTATGGAGCCCCGATCTCGATCGCCCTTGAAGCGACGCTTAGGGCTTGATACGGATCGCCGAGAGAGTTCTCTGAAGAAGGAAGCAGCACCGTTATACGACTCCGAACACCGGCGGTCAGCGCAGTTCGGCCGCCACCTCCTTCAGAATTGATCACGCTGCTGCTTTGGGCGAGCGGAAACTCGTATCGTCAAATGAAACAGCGAGGAGTGTTGTTGGTGGTGCGCGCCCGTAGCAGACGATTTGTGTCTCTTTAAGACCGCCTGTGGCAGACGACGTCTCCCTGGAGCGAGGCTTGGCGGGGAACTATGGTTTGACAAGCTGAGTAATGAACCGCCACTGCTCGAGGGGCAGTTACGATGGACTTTCCTTCGGGAGAAAAGCAAAATGTAACGGGAACATGGACGTGCTTTTATCTTTTTTTCTTTCTTTTTCTTCAAAGGCGTGTTCGCACGAATGAATCATTCGTTCGGAGATGTGAATGGGCGTGCGTATGTGTACACTAAGCACATACGAGAGCTCCGCTTAGAAGGGCAACTGTTGTGTGTCACGTTCATGCGTTCAGGCCATCTGTAGGCCAGCCGCAGCGCGGCTGCTTGGGCGGCAACATTACTACACGCAGGTCGTTTTAGCAACGTTACAGACATTATCTCAACTTTTTATCTAGCATTTAGCGTATTGTTCACGGTAACGACACAACCGTTGAATTCATGTGCCTTGCAAGGGGCACAGAATACAATCTACCTATTTTGGTAATCAACCTATAATAGTAATCCACCTATACTAATGTCGTTGCCCCGCCTCTAGTGAAAGTGTGCTGAAGGGGCTGAGAAACGATGTTTGGACGTTTAAATGTCCAAACGTCGGCACTACTCAATGCGAAATCAATGAAATCAGCAATGAATGCACCTACATCTACTACAAAATAAATGGCGCAGCTTGAACTAGTAGTGCAAGACAGAGAAATAGCAGAGCTGGCGGATCTCTCTTTTCGCCGGAGATGCGGCTGTTGCACTTAATGCCTGAACTCGCCGCTTAAAGTTTGCCACGACTGACACGCCGGGATAGTTTTGTCCGCAGGCTTTTACATCCCTCCCAAAGTGGACCGCGTTAGCACACGCTACAACCGGCGGCAACCGACGCCGCGAACACGGCGTCTGTGCTCCCCACTTCAGGTGCGAATGCACGTGAACGGGCGAGAAGAGCACGCGAGAGATGACACCACGATCGCTGGGCAGGGTGTTCTCGAAGGTCGAGTTGGCAGACGCCGGGCGCCCACGTGCGCTCGTTATTTTTCTTGGTATTTTCTCCTGGTAACGCTGGACGGTGGAACTAAAAGCTTAATTAAACGGCTCTGCTCTTAAAACTCGAATTCTGTGTTCACAGCCAGTTCGCACCGCAGTGTCATAGCAGCTCAAAAATTCCCTGGGCAATCAAGTCTGCTTACGTGGTTTGAAGGCGGAAAGCCTATAGCAATGATCACACTTCTTCACCGGTACATCGTGTTCATGGCTCTTTGTTCTTTTCTTCTCCTTTTGTTGCAAAATACTATTAAAGGCAGAATGGCTGCACTTCTTGTTTCAACTTCTCCACAGTCAGAGTCTCCTCCTCGCGCACCCATTTTATGCACGTGCCGCCACGTGCAATCGTCACGGCGCACACATTAGGATAATTTTTGTTCCATCCTGCCAGGGCGCTTGGTTAGCGCGGCGGGTAGAGCACCTGGCAACTTCTGGGGCAGCCCGGCCTCAAATCACGCAATAACCCAATTTTATTTTCTCTTTGCACGAGGCCATTTTGGTGAAATTCGTGTCGACGCCTACGACGAGGTTGTTAACCTCGTCGTAGACGTCGACAGGAATTGTACACGTCGACACGTATACACGCACAACTGTATACGCGTACAATTGTACACGTCGACATGTCGACATTCGACACATCTCGACACTTCGAGACGTATACGTATACGGTCACTTTTCGAGTTTCCTAAGACACGAAAGGCTTTACCCTTACTAAGTAAATGACAAGACATCAAGCGCACAGTAGCAGACACCTACGGGAAAACTTGGTAGACCTGTTCGCTTTTTCAGCGCGCATCGTGCCCATTGACGTTCTTGCTCTGTTAGCTCCTCGAGAGGAACAACCACCACAAAAGGGCGTTGAACCAGAGACCACGTGATTGTCGCTACAGACTGTCCCAGTCAGCGAGTCACTTTGGTCGTTGCGCTCAGTAAATCAACTACTGGATGTATCAATCAAGAAAAACATCATTCTAGAACGCGTCCACACGAAAGCTGCCCGCGCACGTCCCAGTTTTGCAAAGTAATGCAGCGTACGTGACTTTGGCCACATTTTCCTCCGTGTACACGCTGGTTTGTTTACCACGTGCCCGAGCGGCGGGTAATTCGGTTATGGAAGCCCAATTTGAGCAAATCTTCGCCTCCAGGAACTCTCGGGAAGCCGCAGTACACTGCGAAAGGGTGGAAAACAAATGGGCCAACGGGCGCATTCCGGACGAGGCGGCCGTGCCTTTTTTATTTCTGTTCTTATTTAAGCACGCGGGCTGTGGAAAAGAAAAATGGTCCGGCCTCGTTAACGATAAGTTTGACCCTCACTTTCAAATGATGCTGCTATCGCCGCGGGCAGTGCAGCGCTGGCCACAATTGCGGGCTTCTTCTCTAAGAGCCGGTAGGGTTAAACATCGGGAAATTCAATACGATTGTGCTGTTTCAAAATCGACATCGTGATTATTTTCAACCGCTGATTATTCTAACATGTATAGCAGCCATAGCTTCCCTTCTGTGATCACCCATAAGTCCGGGAGGTCAAAATAAATTAGGCCCAGTTCAAGGGCTCTGCTCACAAAAACATTCTGCTGATGCCATTTATATAAACGCTGTATGACATGTCAAGAGAGCGCATATTTCAATCTCTGCCCTAACCAATTCATCGCTGATAATTGCTTTTGTTACTGTATTTTTAATTGGTACAGTTCCTTTAATGTATATACAGTCCTTCAGTTCTCACTGTTTTGACCATGAACTTGGCTCACGTTTGTGTCTCGTACCACTAGCTATCACTTCTTGCTGAGTTCTAAACTTTCCCGTTCTTTATGTAACACCCCGGAAGGGGTATCTAAGCTTGCAATATTTCAGTATTGTGATAATTTTCGGAATGACGGAGATCACTGGACAGACGTTGCGGACGTCGGCGAATGAGTTCCGGGTAATTGCGGCCATGAACTGTGTGGTAGCGACGCCTACTATTTGCTTAACTCCCGCCGGTCTTTTGCAACCTTCATTGATTGTAAAGGGACCCTGCAACACTTTTTTTTCAGTTTTTTTGAAATAATAAATGTTTGCAGAACGTAGTCACCCCCACCAAGGACGTGGGCCCGATTCCAGGCCGCGGCGGCCGCTTTTCTGATGGAGCAAAACAAAAACGAAAGCGAAAACCAAAAACGCCCGTGTGTACGCGATTTCGGCGCATGTTAAAGATCACCAGGTGGTCAAAATTAATCTGGAGCCCTCCACTACGGCGCGCCTTATCACCTGCTTCGCGTCGTCGCCTTAAACTCTACAATCAACGTAGTCACCCAACACACCCAGTACTTAAATTAGGGGGTCGCAATGTGCCCCAGCAAAAAATTACTGTTTTATGCCCATCAGATAACTTGGAAACTGGCTCAAAAGATTTTTCTCTCTTTCCCGGTCTTGACGTTTTTCGGCGGCCCGAATTACGTCACTGGGTTCATATAGCGGCTGTTGGTCAATTTTTCTTCCGTTGCAGCAATGAACGCTTTTCGATAGCAGCTTGAAAAATAAAGCCACAAAAGCAAAGCAGAAACGGAAGGCGTATCTGGTGCGACGAGAAAATCGCGCAGTGGCGCTCTATGCTGGCGATAACTCTAGCTTTCGCAGGGCTTCTAGACGCGAAGGAAAGAGTGAAAGCGTTCATCGAAAGAGTTTCGGGGCCACTTTAACATGAGCGGAAACTAACGTATGCTCTGCTGAGCACTTGACTTGAATCTAGTACTCCCTCTTCCTTATGGCCGTACTCTATGGCTTCTAGCAACCTCCACATCCATAATAAAGCATGTCTGAACACTTTTGAGTGTAGGCCGATAAAAAATGACTACTGCTACGAGCAAAGGTTCCAGTTTATTGTAAATCTTTGGCTTTCATGGTGCAGCAGTGTTTGAAAAGAAGGGAAAATTGGTTGTGCCAAACACTTCTGTCGACGCACTGCTCAAAAATGGGGTTGGACGTGTGCAGCGGCCGCCCATAAGGTACCTGCGAATCCCAGAAAGCCCGCGAAATTTATTTCCAGACGGAGAACGCATGTCTTGAGGCAAGATGTATCATGAGGTGCCTAAAAAGGATGAGCTAATACATGGTAGCTATTTATTGTGCTACTGATAATCCTCGGTACCTTTTATTTACGAGTCCAGAATATTTATTATCTCTTCATTGGCAGTGCAGGACTGCTCGAGCAATATAAATTTTATGGATAAAAAACACGTGGCTGCTCTGGAGAATATAGCTTCTTACAATATACAATAGAGAAGAATCTGGCGCTAGCGTCTATGCGGCTCACATCGAGGCCGCCTGTGTCGTCATGAACCGTCATTACATCATGCGCTCGCTTAGTTTCATCATTGGCCTGGATTGAAACGTTCTAGTCACCGCAAATTTAAACAAAGTGCCACAAAAACGCGAAGAATTCTGTCAATTATGTGAGTGGTAAATAAAACAGGGTGTTTCAAAACTAAGGCAGAAGGAATTAAAGCGTATTTTGGCCGGAACGGTTATGCCTGCTGTTCTGCGGCCAAGGTGGTAGTTACGAACAATGTTAATATTTGGGGAGGGGGCACTCATTAGAGACTCTTATTTTATTATTTTACCATTATTTCAAATATTAGGTTGCTTGAAGAGTTTAGATAGCTTTTTGAGCGTCCCTATGATAACGGCGCCTTCGTGGTGAACCGGTGCACCGACCGTCAGCTACAGTTTAACAAAACTTGCTGCTAAGGTTTGTCGTGGACGATGACAAGATAGGACGGATACAGGCCTATCGTATTTTGTCGTATCTTGTCTCCGTCGAAGTACGTTTTGTTTCTTTTTTTCGTCAGCTACAAATTTCGCGGCGGCATGTTAGCCGCTGAGTCATACGTCCTTCGACTACCTCATGACCAACGTCAGGTACGATCACACACTGCCTGCGCTGTTTCACCGAGAAGGGCTGCCACAGAGCAGGCAGGATTTGGGTTTCGTCGTAGCTCGTAGACGTGTTAATGGATAGGGAAGAACGCAAATTCCAAAAACCGCCTAAGAATCCAATTGTCATGCCAAGTCCAAGCCAAAAGCGGGTGTCTTCCCATAAACCCCCCCGACGACATGGCTTACGAGGCGCGGTTTCCTGTCTGGTGTATTTACTAAGAAACTATATGCTCTGGAGCAGTCCTGTACAGTCCAACATGACAAATCATATGAGACCCACTAATGAAGAAGTGCCGTTGTCTAGAGATAGCAGGCGACGCGAGAAATTCGCTTAGCCTTACCCCAAGTGCACAGAAAAAGCTGCGCAAAAGCAGGTATGTGTGCTTTGATAGGCGTAACACCACAATGAAAGGTAAGGGCTGCATAAAGTGTAGCGGAGATAAGGGCGAGTGCAAGAAAACGGTGGCAAACTTTGCAGCCTAATGTGAGCTTCACACTATATACGCCAAAAAGCAATAAACGGCCTAAATATTTCTGAGCAAGTGACCTCAAAACTGAGGGAGTTTATTGACCGAGTACAAAGCATGTTTCAGTGCCCCTTTAAAGTTTTACCTGGGGGAACTTTTCGTAACGCCTCAGGGCCGTGATATTGATCAACGTAGACGCATTGGCAAGAAGATCGCTACATTGACGGTAGAAAACGCTTTAATCGTTTATTTTATATATTCACCTTGTTCTAAAAATCTACACTGCTCGCAAAGCTGCTATGCGCAGTTCCCACGGGCCGGCATGCCCCTCTTCTGAGCCAGGCTACAGATTATGCACATGACAAATCATTGCTCTAGGCTATAGTGCGTTGAAGAACTCGCTGCACGAATTAGCCCTTTGCGCTCAGATGCAAGCAGTTATATTCGCACATACCCACGCGTTTTTATTTCTTTCTTCCGGAGCCAAGAACGCAACAAGAAAGGATTGCCTCGACTCCATTGCACTTTCCTGTTTAGATCAGTTCACGAGACAAAATACCTTAGTGTACGTGGAAGATAACTACAAAAAAAAAAAGCAGTTCGCTATCCCCGGACGATGGTAGGCGTGTCGTTTTCTTCTGTCCTTTTTAATTGTAGGCGCAGCGCAGCCTGGGGCGGACACTTCATCAAGGAGGCACTCTTATCGAGGCGGCTTTTTCGGGCGATAAGGACTGAGCCAGCCTGCATACCGACCGGCCGCTTAAAGCATGCACAGACCGTGTAATTGCGGATTCGTACTATGTCCATGTCGCCGCCGCAGTGTCTTTCACTTTCGGTCCAGCTCTGAGCGGCCTTGCAAACGGCGTCGTCTGCTGGCCACCGGCGCGATCGTCTGCTATGCTGGGGGCAGGCGCCATCTCCGGCCGGTTTGTGTTCTGTTCGGTCCTTTCCCTTTCCCTCTTTCTCCTACCTCGGCACTCCAACCTGTTGCGTCCAGTTGCTCCGAACTCTTCAATGCACATTAAAAAGAAATGCACCTAGAGAAAAACGTGCCTTCTTTTGCTTTGCAGAGGAGAAATCGGGTGTGTTCCCGGTTTCTGCTTTTCTTGTATTTCTTTTTTGTAATTCCTGCGGCACTTCTTTGGTTCGAAGGAGAAGCAGGCGGAGGTGAGAAACCGGTCTTGAGGACAGCGTAGTAGGTTCAGCGGTGGTGGGTTGTTTTGTTCGGTTGTTTCTCTTCTTTTCTTGTATTTTTTCTTTACTTAGGATGTCTTTGTGCTTCTCTCCCGCTATTTGACTTCCGTTTTTGGGGTTTTTGCTAATTTAGGCCTTCTTGGCCTTGCAAAAGGTACGGAATCAGCGGTAACGTACCGTAATCAGCGAAATACTTTCGCTGTAAAAAGCTGTGGCGAAATAAGGCAGTACAAAGGACTGGACGAAAGCCGCGATAAAAAAAAAGCAAGGACACGTGCAGGGAAAGTCGAACAATATTAAATAAATTCCTTGAAATCATTTGTTAAACAGGGGGGAGGTGGTAAAAAAAACGTAAGTAGGTGAAAAATACTGCTCTAGGATGTAAAACATCCGTGTTGACGAAAGGAATTAATTTATTTATTTATTTATTTATTTATTTATTTATTTATTTTTGTGTTTCAGAAAGGCGACTGTGTGAGACTGCATGCAAGGTACACAAGAGAAAATACCAGAACAGGTATCAACAAGACCAAACAATACTATTTGCGCGCAGAAATATGCAGTTCATGAGCACAATTAATGCTACGATCAGTTACCAAGTAGCACGATGCGAGTAAAAAAAAAGACGCACGCTGACTGCAAGGATATAGAAGGCGACAAGCACATGCGGAAAAGTATACAGTGTAAAAGCGAATTTTCATTGCACGTGCAAAAATATATGTACGCAGGTATTTTTAGCGGTGTTGTTGTTTGGCAGCTGGAGCCTCACTTGCGGTGGCAGCGTAATGCCATCGGGCAGCTTTGGCGCGTTTACGTTTGGGCTCCTCCAACTCGGCCGGGCTGACTTGTTCGCGTCTTTCGGGAGGGGAATTTTGGCGGGAATCGAGCTGCAGGAAAGATGTGCGTGGCAGATTTGTGTTGAACTGAATTCCCTTCGCTAAACCTTCCTATACCGTATCTTGAGTAGCGCCCGCCACATCTAGCCTCCGTCAACCCCTCGCAGTTTAAAACTCAAATCGCTCCTCACCACTCCGTTTTCAAATCTCTCTTGTCTCTCCCCCCATTTCTGCCCTCTTTCCACACCTTGGGACGGGAGGTCAAATTGCGAGCCACCCGGCTCCTTCCCCGATTACTTCATTAAGATGGTTAGAAACACGTGAAATAGTGAACCCGCGAAGAGTGCGTCGCATTATTAACCCCGGAGAAACGAAACGAAAACGGAATAACACGTGTCCAAGTAGCAAGGCGTGCCACAGATATTTGGTAGAACCCGTATGGTTAGGCTACGTGTGCGTCAAATAGTTATTACTCTTTCGCTGACATAGAAAAGCAGGGTGCACTGACACCTTCGTTCCCAGCAATATAATTTCAGCTGCTTCCCATAATCTCTGCCGTGGTTTGACCCGCGTTCTTGTCAGTGACAGAACATTGCTCAAACAGCTGCACACACCCACAGTCTTGGTACCGCGTTCTGGAAATGTCTATACACGTTATTTCACGGATTAACATGACGCTTCCGCGGGTGGTCGTTTGCGGCCCCTCCGGTCTGCCCAGCGTACCTAATTCCAGATGAGAATGGGAGGACATATACGACAGGATGTGCGCATGCGATCAGTTTGTTTCCTTGTGTGCTGCTTCCGACACTCAGACCTTTTATTTTTCGGAAGGTAGATCAGCTTTCGTAGTTTGGGTGGGTTATCCAGAGCAGAAAAGAACGTAAGTAGGCCCCCGCCATTCGCTATTTTGTTTAAGCAATGCGGTACAGTGCGTATTTGTAAGATTACCGTGTAATTTATGAGGCCTTTCGTATGATTTACGGCACGTCACCTCAGGTAAAAACGTTATTTTCTGTTTTTTATCGGGCCGCTTAAGAAGCTTTAACGCACTTTAGAAAGCCTGGTTCTAGAACACTGTTTCTACAGTACTGAAACGGTCCTGCTCCATTAGAGTACAAGATTTCCGGTGCGCCTGTAGACAGGTAGACCATCACCATGCCCTTACCTGACAACTTCGAAGGCTGATGAAAATAGAACAGAGGCTTCTTGGCGCGAAAATTTGAAGAAAAAAATCTCGTTGCCAGCAGGGTGTGCGATCCACGACGTTGAAAAACTGGTGTGAAGAATGAGTTGCTGTGAATTCAGTGCTTGAACGCCGCTCAGGACGCGCTGCCTTCCAAAGCCACACGGGTGTAAACGAAGAGAATGAAATCATTCATGTAGTGGAGGACCTTAACCACAAGTAACACATCCATGAATCCTCTGCAAGGTGTGCCAGGAAAATGGCGCGTAGTCTAGAGGCAATACAGTTCCTTTATAATATACTCCTTGCCTTTACATTTATGTTGTGGTGCAACATGACTTACGAAAATAAGGAGCCATTCAGCTCCGCGAAGGTGGATGGCGGGTGTATGGTGGATGTGACGTTGCAGCACATCATACAGGGCTAGACAAAAGTTCATGTATTTATTTCATCATTTGGTAATAATAATGGCAAGGAGTTTCTGATTCCGATTACATACACTAATTGCTAGGTTGCAACCTTAGACAGATTCTTGGGTAAAATTAAATCTATGCAGGACTGTTGGGTTAGTTAGAATTGTTGGGGCACCGCAAACCCAACTTTTCTAGCACAAACGGAGTGAACCACTTTTTCTCTCAATTTGAAATGTTCACATTGAAAACTTCAACGACGTTTACTGAGTAATGCCATCACGACTGACCCATTCAAGGTGCGTGGCCATGAACTTTTCGGTGTGACGCCTGGGCGTACATCAAAATTTCGTATTTCGTTTGTGCGGCACAGAAGTTCCCACAGTCAGTCACTGCCCTCTTACGCGTCAAGTGTGTATAGTTTTGGTGAAAGTTAAGTTTATGAAATAGTTATGTACTGTAGTGGGTTGATGGGGATAATTCTCGTACTGCTGTGCAGACTGTTCTTCCATAAACTGGATGAACCACTTCTTGCATGTTTCGGACATACATCCATATTACAAATCCGGAGCGATGTTATGAAAAATTATATGGTATACATGACCTATGGGCCGTAATTGGTTCATGAGAATGGCTCTACGGTATTTCCAACACTTCTACACGAACTTTCACTGGACCACTTCTCGTCTTGCCGGCAGACATCGACATTACAATCACTGACGAGAATCACCGTAGTTTGTTATACCTGCTGATTGATTATCTGGTCGCTTTCCACACGGTATCCTGTCGATCACGTTGCCCTCTCTGTTCCCTTGCTCGCTCTTCAAAGGCACGCTGCTCTCAGTACGTGGCCTAGCCTTAGAGTCACTAGAATACGAAAGGAATGCCCCGTGCACGTGCAGGTTTTGAATCGCGGACACGAAAAATCCTGACATCTTAGCCACATACAGCTTGGAGTAAAACGCAAATAAGGGAACTAAGAACACACCGAACAAACGTACGTAAGCGTTCAATAATCGGCAAAACAAAAAGCTTATGTGTATTTACGTTACCCTCCAGTTCCTGCTATAATGACGCGTTGGAATCATGGACAATACTAAAGAGCAGTCCTCAGAGCAAGAAACGCGATAAAACGACAACAGAACTCGCCCTTAAACCCGCCAAGGTAACGGTGACCAGCACGTGAATGATAAAAAAAAGCCAAGCGCTCCATCAGCGCTACGATATCGGTATGCCAGTTCTCAATACACGTCAACCAGATGTTAATCATTCATTTAAAACTTCAGGTGCATTGACCTTGAATTGGAGGCAGGGGTTCACACCGTGCTCGGAGCCAATCTGGTCAACGGTATTTTCACAAAGTCAATGCTTCATGTTCGTCTTCAGCAAACACGCTCGTAAGTACGGCCAAGTTTTGGTATTCTACAAGGGCCAGGATATTTGTCACTCTACTGTATGTCCTTTTTATCAGTGATATCGTTATCACTTTTCTACAGCTGGTAATTCCTGGTCGTCCTTACCTCTTAACCTCTTTACTTCTACATTACCCTCCTTTCTTTGTCACTATCCCCTTTCCCGCATTCCTTGCTGTCAGGCACAAACCTGAAACGGTGCATAGGTGCAGCTTAGGTCACGTCGCTGTGGCAGGGAACGGTATTTCTTATTCTTAGCCCCCAGGAAGGCACAATACGAAGCTGATGGTTGGGAGTTAGAAGGTCAGGACAGCATTATCTTTCTTCTTCCGTGGCTCTGCTGACTTCCTTATCCGGCTCCGCTTTCCACTCTTTGTATCGCCAGCCTCTTAGGCCGGCCAAGACTCTGCCGAGCGAAGCTGGCCGTGAGCGGTATAAGGCACGCACGTGCACGTGCCCGTGAACTGCTCCCCATGTTCGATAGCTCTTTGTTCCACGCTGATCAGCCATGGTGAACGAGCTGCCCCAACGACCGACAGAGTCGACGCCGCTCGTGTCGAAGTCTTCCCACAACACGAGGAAGGGACGCGCGTTTTACTGGTACACGAGAGAGTAGGAAAAGAAACGGAGGCAATAAATAGGAGGAAATAAGTCAGGTTTCCGGTTTCATCTTCGTTGCGTTTTTGCTTTTCCTCTTTCCGTGGACTAGGGACAGAAAGTCCCGAGAGCGCTGAAACAAAAGAATTACAAACGCGTGCTCGCGCGCGAATGCGTGAACACACACACGCACGCACGCACGCACGCACGCACGCACACATGTATACATATACATACATATGTATACATATGCATAAGCATAGATATGCATACACACTCGAGTCACAGCCCGGGGGTTAAAAAAGAAGGTCCCCTTCACCCCGAGTAGTCCGAGTGGCACTGGCTACCACCCCCAAGTACAGGAAACAAAAATTCTTAAACATAAATACCCCAGAAAGTGGAGGGGAAAATCGTCCCGCCGGTAGCGTAGTGGTTATCACACCAGACCGGTATTCTGGAGGTCGTGGGCTCGGATCCCACCGGGCGGGCATTTTAGATGCGACGCTGAGATCATCTCTTGTCGGCGGCCCTGTCCTTCCTGCGTGCGTCGGTTGTTGTTGTCCGCAGCCACTCTCCCCCCTCTCCTCTCCGACAGCGAACACTCTCTCGCGAGGGGCATTCGATTGGATTCGATTGGCTTGGCTTGGCTTGGATTGGATTGAATTTGGATTGGATTGGATTAAAGTGGATTGCGTTGGATTGTGTTGCGTCATAGCCACGGCACTCTCTCTCTCCGCGGTCTCCTCTCCTTCGGGAGCGCTGCGCATACAACCGGTGTGCCGCTCTCCGGCGGCCTTTCGGTCGACGGTTGCTCTCCGCTTGCGCTTGAGCCCCCTTCAGCGTAGCGTCTCACCAGGTTCCTGCGAGGGGAGGTGGGCGTAATTTTTTTCTCCACTTTCTTTCTTTCCAAATTCTTTATCTGTTTCAATTATCTACCACATCTTCCCCTTTGCTTTCCAAGGGTTTCTTGACTGCCAACTCTTATTTCTGTGTTATTTTCAACGAGCCCCTCATTTCCTATTCTGATTCGGTACATGCATAGCGAGGGCCTCGGTTCTAGCAGTCTTGGTGCCATAGGAAGCTTAAGAGGGTTCAACGCTGGTCGACCACTCTCGATATGTCGTAGACACTCGAGTCACGGCCCGGGGGTTAAAAAAGAAGGTCCCCTTCACCCCGAGTAGTCCGAGTGGCGCTGGCTACCACCCCCAAGCACAGGAAACAAAAATGCCTAAACATAAATACCTCAGAAAGTTGAGGAGAAAACCGCCCCGCCGGTAGCGTAGTGGTTATCGCACCAGACCGGTATTCTGGAGGTCGTGGGTTCGGATCCCACCTGGCGGGCATTTTTTCTCTACTTTCTTTCCAAATTCCTTGTCTGTTTCAATTACCTACCACATCCTCCCCTTTGCTTTCCGAGGTTTTCTTGACTGCCAAACCTTATTTCTGTCTTATTTTCAGCGAGCCCCTCATTTCCTATTCTGATTCGCTACACGCGATAGTTCGATAGTTCGACCGATAGTTCGGACGCTGTACAGCACGCCGTTCAATTTTTCGGCATTCAACTGCTTTCGGCATGCGGGGACTTGTGGTTGGCTGTGAGAATGAGGATAGTGACACAGTCCAGAACCCCACAGCTAAGATGCCGCCGGCCACAGCATCCGACATTTTCGATTACCGCCGTGCTGGCCGTGTCGATTTTGGAGTGACTACGTTTGAAGATTTCACCTACATCGATAGTGCTGTCCTGCCCTGTGCCGAGTTGGATGATGACGAAATCGTACGCCAGGTCCTCGAACCAGCGCAGGTGAACCAGCGCACCAACGCCAAAGGCATCAAATACTGATATAGCGCAAGCCCTTACAGTGCTAATGTCGGGCTACAGTGACGAACAAACGCAGGCGGAAATGCAGGCGGACTTAGTCGCTTGCAGGCGTGCGTGTGTACAGACCCGCATACATACGTTTTTTCCAGCCGTTCGGCCAATGAAGGTGTTTTTTTTTCAGTGAATCCCTTTTTTCGGACTTTCGATTATTCGGACGTATCAGAGGTTCCCGTCGAGTCCGAAAAAACGGTCGGCCACTGTATACCACATATTCTGTATATTCTAATCATAATCCAGTGGGTACTTTCAAATCCCCTCGTCAATGTTTTCATATGTGCGTTATACCAGATGCCGCACTGCATGGTTTGGATACTTGGGTTTCTCATACTTTCCAGTACACACATACAGTTGAGACGCTCTGTTTTGCGTTTTCAATCAATCAATCAATCAATCAATCAATCAATCAATCAATCAATCAATCAATCAATCAATCAATCAATCAATCAATCAATCAATAATCAATCGATCAATCAATCAAACGTGATATCATTCATAATATCCGAAACTCCCACTCACAATGCTGACGTATTGGTGACATGATTGGCCAGGAAATGCCAGCTTTCTTTCGTTTGCTGGCATAAACGAGCGCCGAACCTTCATGCAAGGCATTGCAGTACCGTACTCTGCCAGCCAACCCCAGGTACACCAAGAAGTAAGCCATTATTCTCACAACTGCAATTTCCAATTACCAAAATATTGTGGCTGTCTGCAACGTTTTCTTTCATAGAGTCAATGCTGATCAATGTGCTATGTATTCTTTTCATTTATGCTATAACTATCCCCTTTTGCATAAAGCGTGACGTTGTCTTGGAGCAAAACCACGAGGAATACATCAGACAAGTCGCCAGAATGGAGCTGGCAACTTCGGAGCTCATTGGGGAAAGGTCTACGTACAGCGAACTAATGGAAGCCCTTAAGCCACTAGCGCAACAGGAGAAAATCGTACAGCCCCATCCAACGTGTTTTCTCCGAGCGATCGCAAACAACGTGTCTTCGAAACAGCAGCGTAACGGAACCGGGGTAACCTCTAGCGGCAGAGAACGTGGTTGCCGACAGCGTCTACGCGAAAGGAGCCCCCGTCACCCAGACACTTCCGCATACACTTATAATGAAGGGCGGATGCAGCGGGCTCCGTGCGTCTCATCAATCCGGAGACGCCGCCGACCACAGCGACACGACGCGAGATGGTTGCAGGAAACATCCACGCTGGGAGCGACCCCGTGCGCGGCTTCTATTCGCGCCGGCATCAACGAGCCCGTGATGGATATGCATACGGGTCAAAACAAAAAGGGAAGGGAGGGAAGACAGGGCGAGCAAGGCGGAGGGTGTACTCCTGCCCTTTCCTGTCGACTCGAGGGAGACGAAAGCAGGCAGCGCAGTGCTACAGTCCAAGGGCACAGAGAAACAGACGCACGCACGCGAGGGGGGCCACACATCATAAAGACGAACACAAATGCGTGCACGCGCGTACATAAAGGCAACACGTAGGTACAGCGGTGCACAACAGCGTCGTACACACGTGAATACAGACACACACGCACACACGAACGGCATGCGACGACATTCGCTCTGGCGCGGCTTGTCGTGCGCGCGCTCTGGCGACACAGTTCCCAGGGCCACTAATGCGCTTCGGACATGCGGGGAGAACCTTCCTTCTGCTCTTGCGGGTCCCACTGTCGGCACCAGCGCGTTGGGAACTGCGCTTGTTCACTCGTTGATGCGCTGTTTCGCTTTGTTTCGTGGCACTAGACGGGGGCTGAAGATTGGGCAAGCACGTGTCTCGCTGTCCTGTCGACTGCGCCACACGCGGCCGCCGAAGAAGCACGGGACAGACCACGACGACGCGTGCCCGTGCGAGGCTGGCCCCGGGGGGAGCCGAGGATTTACCTCTCACGCGATGGTATTTTCGAAAAGACTGCTTCCCGTTACGGCGCCGACAACTCGGACAACGCTTGTGCAGACAGCGCAGGCAGGTGGTGGCCACAGCGTGTTACCCCAGGGACTAAGGCACACTTGCACTAGGCACCCATTCCAGGATGACCCAGGCTTCTTGGCTTCCTGTATTTGCGTGTGAAAGGCTCGAAGTAGGAAATGGGTTTGTGGGAGCTGTGGGATCCATCAGATTCCACGCATTAAGGTAGAGCGTTTAGAAAGCAGCACGTCTGCTTAAGTGTCTAGCAGGTTGGGCTGTTGGCTTCCTGATGGTTAACTAATGCAGAACATGTGAACCAACACAACACGAATGGAAATGTAGGCTAAGTTGGAGCCAACCGTACTATATTTGTCGTATTCTAACAGTAATGAACAGAGAAACAACACTAGAGAAAATGAAGACACTTGAGCTCAAGGTTAGAAGGTGAGGATAGCTGTAGAAAAAAAAAATGGAAGTGACCAAAAAACAGCTATACAATGCAACATAATATTGGCGCCCCATGAATTCGGAGCAACGAAAATAAAGGTCACCACATGGAGTAAACAAGATTGTAGCTAAGGGGAAAGTTGGACAGGAGAGAGAGAGATAGAATAAGCTTTATTGGTAGCAAAGGGGCTGCGATGGAGCTATTTTAGCTCAGTCGGAGTGGTTCCTTATTCACAGGATCCCATATGCTTCCAGAGCCTCCTGGCCCCTGTGGGTCAGCCGAAGTTCGTCTTCCAGGGCGGGTGTGGTCAGCAAGATCTCCCATCGCTCGTCCTCTATGCTGACGGAGTGAACAAGAATTAGGGCGGACTTGAGTTTTGTGCATTCTCCGATGGTGTGTATTAGGGTGCCTGGTTTTGAGCATAGGGGACATTCTTTTGCGTATCTAATTGGGAACATGCGGTTGAGGAGTAAAAGATGCGGGAAAGAAGCTGTCTGTATCTGTCGATATATTGATTGTTCTACCCTGGATAGTTTAGGATGAGGGCGCAGAAGACTTCTTCTGTTCTCCCTGTAATGTTTGATGATTTCAGCATATTTGGTGGTTGGGTGCGCCCCTTCGCCCGTTTCCCCTGTGGCCCGGAGGTCTAAGCCTCGGGCCTGTCGATGGGTGAATTCATTGCCCTCGATTGAGAAATGCGCAGGGACCCAAATGAGTTTAATTCTTGTTTCCGGAGGTTTCCCGCTTGTCAGGATTTTGGCGGCACTTCCTGAGATCCATCCTGTTCTGTATCTGTTGTAGGCTTTCCTCGAGTCCGTGAGAATTGTGGCTGAACCAGGTTGCGTTGGCGCCAGTACTATGGCGGACAGGACGGCAAGACTAGCGAGGTAGTTGCTGCCCTGTCAACAAGTTCTTTTTTGTTCGCGTGCCGTTTGGCTTATTTTAGCTGCGCAATAGACCAAGCAAAGGTGGGCCGTTAATATCGACAAATCATGAGGTAAACCTTAAGCAACAGATTTGGTTGAGGTAAGGGACGGTGACGCGCTGTATGCGTGAGTTGTGTGGTTTTGACCCCAGTCTCAACCAGCCAGTTTCGTGTTAAGTGGGGCTGAAAATGGAGATGATGTTGAGACATGGTTTATAGTCGTCAGGCGTACTTTTCGAGCGCTACGTCTCCATTTATGTTTTTGGCAAGCCCATTGCTTGGTTAAACTTCGTGTAAGAACCTTTACAGACCAGCAAGGTAGATGTCATAAATTCTTGTTACACATTGCAAAAATTCTTAGTTGCCACAGGAAAACGTTAGCACTAAATACTAACAATGTAAAGTGTCTAGTTCAGATGCATAATGAGTACCACATCTTTTACAAAAGTTAGAATCTGGTATTGGTAGCGGTGACTATTTAAGGGCGGGAGCTGAGCTGAGATCAAGTTTTAGGTGAGGTCAAATGTGAGGTCTATGGTGTTCCATTCCTGTTGACGTGAGCTCGCAAAGGCGGTTTTGAATATCGAGGCTAAGACAGAGGTTTAGGCGAAGCCTACAAAAGTACTTCAAAGTGGACGTGGAGTCAAAGTTCTGGTAAGTCATTCACCCCCTTTTGGTACAAAGATCCGCGTTTTCAACAATTTTAGGCACCCGAAAGGTGATTTTTACCTCCGACAGGAATGTTTCGACTCGTATTTTGTAAACTTGCGGGGAAATGTAGCCAACAGTCTGCAGCAATCGGCAATGACCAAAAGGGGAAAAATTGCTGCAAAGACACTAAAGAATGAATCCTCGGCGTAAATGTATAGAATGAACGTCTTTGAATGTGAACAATAAAGTCTAACACGCGTACGTCACGCTTAGCGGACGAACTGGAATTTTCTATGGCGCCTCGCGGCACGCTCGCTCGCCCACTACGGGTCACACCGGGCACGTTCCGAAAAGGCCCAGATGCGAGCGCTGTACACGTAAAAGAGCTTCGCTTTCAGCAACCGTGCTTTTAGTTTCACCTTTGGTGGGCCTGCTTAAACGTTATGACCGGGGCGTAACGACTCGGGACGCACCATTCGTAATGGCTCGGCTCGAAGTTGGCAAGTGTGCGCGGCCGCTCTTCTGCTGCAGATGGTCTTCATGGCTGCTCTTTCCCACACTTCTTCCCCTTGCCATTCGGCCATTGAGTACACGAGCGGACGAGACGCGCGTCTTCAAAGGGTTGTTCATTGCGAAAGAAACAAAAAAGAGAGGCTAAGCCTAAACAGCCACCAGATGCCAATGCGAAAGTCGGAGGGAAGACAAAAAGGCAAGAAAGAGAACCAGGAGGGCTCCCGCCGTAGGTCATTACCAGATCACTTTGTGGGTTGTACAAGACCGCCTCAGCGACCACTAAGAAAGGGTTGTGAGCAAGCTCTTTTGGTAGAAACACGCCTCTGTTTATATAAATGGCCTCCTTGCCTCCGTCGCTCGAGGATATAATACGGGGCGCTGCGCGGAGGACCATAGTTTTGACGCTCCACTTCTTAGCCCGCGGAGACTGTTGGAGCAAATAGCCCCCTTGCGTGAGAACGCGCGCCTACATCGCGGATGACACATATTGCTTGTAACAAGCCCCACCATTAATTGAAACGCACCTCAAAGCTGTTTTTTCGATGGTTTGTTTCGCTTATACCTTGCTCGGCTTGTGGGAACTCCGGGAGGCTTGTGCTTGAGAGGACTGTAGAGGGTGTCGCAGAAATTTCACTTCGTCTTCCTGCTTATGAGCCGCGAAGTGGAGCATGAGATGAATTTGTGTTTCCTTTGCGTTTGAAGATGTCTATGCTTTATTAGCCGCTTCTTTGGAAGCAATATCCCATACAGCCGCTTGCTTCCTCATTGATGCCAGGCAGTAACTACGAGACAGCTCGGCTCGCCATACAAATGAGATCAGCGTTCTAACATCCCTAAGATCGATCTGGGCCGACCGCACTCCGCCGTTTTTTCCCCGCAATTGCCGCGATGGTGACACGACGTTTGCACACAATCGCCACGCCTCTCGTGGAAGACGAAGCGCCGTTTTGTAATTGAGCCATCAATGAGCGACTGTAGGCGCCGCGCAGTCAGGACGGCTCGATGGCCCAGTGGTCCTAAAAACAAAATCGTCGGCCCGAATGAGTACGCGGCGGTCGCTCGTGTAGACGGCACACTTCGGCTGCAGGAACGAGTAACCCCGCTAATTACTCCTTGCTAGAGGCGAGCGATTGCTCCTTGAAGGAACTGAGACGGCGGTGTTATTGAAACGGCCTTGAATCCGACACCTAAAGGGTCACTGCTTCCCGTACCACTGTCGTTTCCTATTGCAACTTCCCTTGTCAGAACAACCTTTGCAGCTTGCGTGGAAAGTTTGCAAGTCCCAAAGAAAAAGTGCTATGACGCTTGCGAACAACTGGCCAGAATTTTTGTGATAGATTTAAAGAACTATCTGATAAGACTGTAGAAATTTCCGGTTTTCATTCCAAAGGAAAGGGCCATTTCTTGGAGGAACCTGAGTTGCTAGAGTATCTTGAAGTCCTAAATGGAGAGCTGGAAACGTTGCGGACATTGAGCCAGAATTTAGTGTGTTGCATTTAAAGAAAAGCTGTTGCCTTCGTCGACATGTATTATGTCGAAATTATGCTCAGAGAAAATTACACCCGGCATCAAAAGTTTCCGGGCCGCGATTTCGAAAATCGAAGTCAATTACTCTACAGTCTGATGGCTCACCACTTAATTTGCCCTTCTAAGGGAAGCATTGCACTTCGAAGCATCATCACCATACGCATAGCAGGAGCTTAGACACCAGGCAGCAGATAAAGTAGCTTCGATTTGCGAAATCGCGTGAAGGAAACTTTTGTCGCCAGCTGTACATTCCCGAGATAGCTGCCAAAGCAGTGTGCTTTCCAAAGCGAGCATTTGAAGTTCAGTCGTTTTTTTTGCTGTTATTAACGGAAAGTCAAGTAAGCAAGTAAAGTCAGGAATTAAGCAAATTATTAAAGTTTTCTTAGAGTTAGATGCAGAGGTCGAATAACTAAAAAAGATAAATTACGAGACCGGTACAATATTTGGATAGCGTTTGTATGCGAGATGTACACTGTCTAGATATCTTCAAACAGCACCGCTTGACAGAAAAATTGCCTAAACAAATATGGCAGGAGACGTGACCTCAGCGCTGGCCCTCAACATATATATCCCAAGGTTCTGTGGGGTCGAAAACATTATTTGAACGATGTAAATTATACAAATATACAAGAGGTTAGGCTGAAAAACCATTTCCGTTCATTTGCTGCTGCGCAAATTTTCTGTGCAAAATTGTTTTTCTGCTGCATTCATTTCATGTGCTGCTGCGTTCAATTGCGGCGGCGCAAAATTTTCTAACAGAATACGGTGTTCGTTTCCCAGTGTCCAGTAAGCTAGTGCACGCGTGAAGGCGCCAAGTGATGAAAAGATCGTTTTTTTTCCAAGCCTCCAATGTACTACCGCATATTTGTGGAAGCTAAGGTTTACAATGTTTATGTTCGGTTTCTGCGTTTCTGCGATAGCTTGGGCTGCATAAGGTAGCGGTCAATTTCTCAAGGAGAACACGGCATCCCTTAGCAAAGATAAACATCTATTTTTGCGAAACTTTGCAGAGGTTATGGATGAGCCAATTATTGCGGTTACTTGCGAGATCACAAGCGAGATTAAAAGCCGCGCACGGAAGAACCCGAGATTCGTGCAGTAATCCTCCGTTAAAACACTCTCTAGAGGTCGCGGTCGATGACTGCGTTCCTTTTCATTGTGTTTAGATCGCATGGTTGCTTGCACGTGTCCTTAAAACAGTAAAAATAACAGATTGCTGTCTCTTTTTCTCAAAACAAATAGCTTAAAGGAAGCGAGTAGCGTTACCACATACCGCAAACGTCTTATACGTGATGTAAACACACGCAAAGACGAGAAAGTCAAGAATTCGGGCCTCGGGGAAATCGAAAGATCTAAATTAAAAGAAATCCCGAAAAAGAAGAAACAGAACTATTTGATGGAGCGGAGGCGGCTGCTGGCTTACAGCTGGGGACATGCGTTCTTTCGGCGTTCCGTTGTAAATGACTTGCCGACGCGGAGTCCTACGTCTTCACACCGCGCCGAAAGCAAGAGTGAAGGGAGTACATCGGTTCTAGGTTGGAACCGCTATCTGATGTCGTGTTTCACGAAAGCTTCGCAAATAAAAGACGACCAAACGAATCGCATTCAATGCGCCAGAACCGCCGTTTATCGCATGTTTCCTCCGCCAGGCGCAATGGCACGCGCGGCGGCGGGAACCGGTTTTGTCGGGTTCATTACCGCTGTGATGCTCCGTCGCCAGGAAAGCGTGGGCAGTAGACGAGCTTAGCTTTAAAAATATTGCGCCGCTTCCGCAAGCATTTAATTTAGGAGATGTAAAGCGCCGCACTGCCGCCGAACGTTAAGCCGAAGATGGTGAAAGCGAAAGTCAGACTTTACCGGGAGCAAAATACGACCACCTGTCTATGCCGGGCCGTTGCTGCCAGCTGGAATTCCTGTATCGTCTGGCTCGCTAGAATGACGCTGCGTGCCACACGGCTCGCGCGGCTATCTGATCTCCGTGCCTCGAAAAGCTTATGAAAGGAGAAATTAGTGGTGTCTAAATCGATGGCGTGCGCCCATAAGTTCCCTTTTCGGACCGCAAGGAAAGCTTCTTTGAGAGCGGCGCACAGTTCCGGTATCTTCAATCTAGCGGCACTTGCGCCGGTCTATGATTGGTTGAGGATACGTGGATCAGTTTAGCGTTTTTTGCATAGTGGAGTGTTCACTCGGGAAAGTTTGTTGCTCTCCTGAATGAAAATGATTGCCGGTGCCGGCACAGACGAGATCCCGTTGATGTTAAGGCGGGGTCGTCTCGTTTATGCCGCGTAATACACGTTCGCTTTCCAGGTATTTTTGTTTGCGATTGCTTCGAGTTGCAAAGCGTACGTTGACAAGTTCTTTGTTGAGTTTTCTTTTGGCGGCTACTTTGAACGTTTAACTTGAAGGTTCTGCTCGGGAAGGGTGGCAACCTCTGCCATTGAGTGGCACCAGTAGTTTGTAGTTTTTGTAGGTTTTTTGCAGGCTTCAGACTACCTCTCGCCGTAATCAGCCTATCAAAGTTCACGGCGGGTCAAAGACCGGTGCTATACCCAACCGGTCCTGTTCTGGTTACCTTCACATGTCTTTTAAACTAGGCAGCAATAAATTACCTTTACAGCTGGTCAAAAAGCTGTGCCGCCCTAAAGAATACAGTTCGGTTGTTTAAAGAAAGCGAGAGAATTGTATGTCTATATTTAGCTCACTCGGTGAATGTGGAAGTGCTTGCAAAATACAAGATGCCACATGGTAATGTTGATGTTTTGGAAAGATGCTTTTTTCACAAACGACTGTGTTCATTAGGAAAGTTAAGCACCAAACATGCAATTCCCGGCCGCTTCAAATATCGAGGTTCTGGTTGTGTGCGGATGTTGGGAAAATCGTTACGATCCGTGTGATGCAGAAAAATACAAATACAGATTTGCAGCTGGTCTGGGGAGCACGGTAGCTGTGAATGTCTGGAGCCCACAGAAAATTGCAGAATAGGCCTGAAACGTCATCGCGTTAAAAACTGCTGCTGGTAGAAACGGCGATAAGACTAACAAGCTTGGGCGTGATTACAGCGTCGTCCATTTTAACCTAAGCTTTCCTCAGATATGCGTGCAAGGCCTTTTGAGTAGAGCTAAGGTTTTTAAATGGCCAGAAAAAGAGCCAAGGAGGGGAAAGTAAATGCCAGCACTTTTTTATCACGAGGTTTTTCTGACTACCGTATTAGTTCATTCAAATGTGTTCCGTTAAGAAGTTTCTGTGAGACAGTGGAGAAAGGGGTTCATCGAGCAGCAATAGCTGGCGCCCCTGCCGCTTTGCTCTTGCTCTCAGTTATCCACATCGGCCAAGTCCTGGTTGTATTAGAAAGTGACTACTGTTTCTAGTTGCCCCATTGCCTTATCCTTATGATATGAACCTCAATATTCCCGCTGACCTAAAAACTACTTGAGAACTGCGGCGCCCTGCTTCAACGTGCGCGTAAAATTATTTGGCGGATCTCTTTAGAAATGCGTTTGTCGAAATGGGAATGGCCGCACGTGGCAATATCGCGTAGTTTCCTTACTGCTTTTCCACAAGCACTATAAAAAAAACAACAACAAGAAAATGCGGAAATTGAACGGGGAAGAACAAGCGTATAAGTACACGCACAGCGTACTCAGAAGCCAATGAGGATGAAAGCCCCATTGATTAAAAGTCCTAATGCGAGATACACGACAGCGAAAGTCGCCTCAGGCTGTGCAAATCTAACTGAGACGAGGCCGGCTTTCCCTGGAGGTCTCCTTATTAATTGGAGCGTCAGTTTAGAAGGAAAGAATATAAATTTCTATAAAAAAACGAAGGGAAAGGGTAGGCTTCAAAAGAAACGCTGGTAGTAAGCGATTAGCGATCATACTAGCGCTTAGATAAAGTCAGGCTAGAAACCGCTTACAATTTTTTTTGCACAAAGCGAACGTCTATACATGTTCAGATTGCCTACTTCCACGCAAGTGTTCATCGTCTGCTTCCACATAAAAAGGACAAACTCTTCCGATAAGGCAACCTGCTGCACGAGTAGGGCTTGCTTGTTCGATGTTTTGGCTCACTGTATACAGGTTATTTATCACCACCATGGAGGTGGGCGCTAATGTAGATGCGGGGCGTTTATCTCAACACGGCGCGGTTGCCGCTACACGAGGTGGAAAAATGGCGGAGAGTAGGAACTGCAGAGGGACGTCTTACTTTCCCCACGTCGCCCCATTCTCGTCTTTTGCTTTTACCACCGCGTCTCATTTCATCGCGTCGCGATTAATGCGGGGAAAATATGAGGCCAGGGTTTATAAAAATAGCCTGCGTCGTCACGTATCCCTCTTTTTTTCTTTCGCCCGGTGGGTCACGGGCGCCAGCAAACTGACCACCGACCGCTTGTTGGAGACCGCACACAACGCAGACGGCCTCCGGGCGGTCGGCGTAGCAGACGACGAACAGCTAAGAGCAGCAGACGATACACGCGAGCAGGGGGGCGGTTTGAAAGACGCCAATGAGCGGTAAAAAAGGCGATAAGAAAGAACGAGGGACAAAACATGCGCGTTAGGCAAGCGGGAGTCATTTAGGAAGCCGTAAGAGTAGTGTTCCTCATGGAGTTTCTTGCTAACTTATACTAGAGGGAAATCTGGCGCCACTGTCTGGGCGAGTCACGCTTTAGCGAGCGTTCCGTCATGTACCGGGCAGGCATGTTCCACTTGTCCTTTGCATGGCTCATGAATAGGCTTGAAAGTGTCCTCTGGCTACAAAAAAGCAACAGTCACTGCAAAAGATTAATAACATTTTTATTGTTGTTATAAAATTGAAGCCCCAGAAAGATTAATTTGTTAGGGATTATTTAGAAGCTTCATGCAAGATGAACAAGAAAGAAATGTTGCCCCTTTTTGTCGATGTGGCTTCGAGACGAAAAAGAAGCCACCCAAGCCAAGCAGGCGAGGAACTGCTGTAGAGGAACGTCGCTAACGGCAATGGCGGCGCCCACGGCGACCCGCGATTGCAGCGCCAGATTTCCGTCTAGTATATATTAGTATGAAACTCTATGCAGCAGACGATCCCTTTTGCAGACGATCCTGGAGGGTCAACTGTCAAGCGGTGCCGGCGTGCGTTTCAGCAAAAAGAGAAGGCAGTACCGCAGGACGACAAAAAAAGGCGTAGCGGCGGGCCGGTTTCACGTTATCCCCGTGTAACTTGAGATAAGCGGCTGCCTAATAAATATGGACGACATTGGTAGCGGGCGCGGGCAAACAACCTGTGCAACAAGGAGGCAAAGGCAGTCCAAAAAACACTGGATAAAAAGAAGCACAGCTGGAGAAAGCGCGGAATTTTTCGAGCTGGCGTGTTAGGGAGAGCTATTTCTTACAGCTACGGCATGCACAGAGTCAACAGAAGAAGGCTTCGCGCATTAGGCGTGTTAAGCGGTTAAAGACAGGCGAGAAAAACGAGGACTGCACTAACAATATCACTCGCCTTGTTGTTAGTGTACAGAACAATGACGGTTTCGTTTCGATGTTGTTGTAGCGTCGAAAAATAACATCTGCTTGTGACTTACGCGCTTTCTGTTTTCAGTTTTCGGTGTTGTTTTCATGGCGGCAGAACTGCTGTTGTCTTGCCTATTTATGCTGGTTTTGTAAAGTGAGCTACACTGGCCGAGGTTGAGGAGTTTAGCGTGGCTCTTGGAGAGCCGTGCTGCGCATGCGCGAGGAGCAGTGACGTCTCACGGCGCACAGCTGGCGCGCTGGAGACGCCACCGCCGCGACTGGAATGGATTCGATTGGACTGGATTGGAAATCGTTTTAGAAGCAGTAAGCATGATAATCTGCTAATCCTAGACAACCAGGAAACCTAAGAATAACCAGCTGAACCTTAGCTCATGCTACGAATATCCTGGCATAGCCGAGCTAAGCCACTGCTAATTTTCATTTATTGACCCCCCTCTCCCCACTGCAATGCCTCAGGGGCTCTGAGTATTGTGTAAATAAATAAATAAATAAATAAATAAATAAATAAATAAATAAATAAATAAATAAATAAATAAATAAATGTTACACTAAATCGAATAGCAAGACACAGGGACCAGTAGCCGAAAAAGACATTGAGCAGGTCACAAATAAACACACCTAAACCGCGTAAACGCATCACTGGCCGAAAATATTGTTCCTGTTCTTCCTTATTTGGAAGGCTCAACGCCGCGTGTCACCACAGCTTTCCTTTTTTGGCTGTTCCCTTTCACCCGTTTCTGCGGTCGCCTGCCTCAGACTCGCGGAACAGCCGGTCCGAATCACGGTGTCATTCTTCATGCGGTGACGAACGGGCTGAAGAGGCGGCGGTTTTCCGCGTGTCTGGCTTCTTGTCGTGCCGCCCGCTGCTTCGCGCCTTCCTGTTGTCCTGGCCGCTATTCAGCGCCGTGCCGGCGGCTCTTTACCCCTTTCTGCCGCCTCCGTGATTGCTGCTGTAGTGGGTCCCTCCTGCTTTCTGCTTCGTGCGTGCGGAATTCGTCTGCTGTCGCCAAGGGACTGGCTACCATTACCTTGCCGGCTAGTTGGTTCCGAAATGCTGCGCGAATCGGTTCGTCCAAGCAAGAACAAAGCTCCGCCCCTATGGCACATACTGACCGGCTTCTGAAGCGTGCCGTTCTGCAGAGATGGAGGCACTGCACTGCGTTTAGGAAGGGAAAGAACACACTTCCTTTGGTGTGAAGGAGAGCTGTTTTTCCCCAGTTGGCCGGCATGGGCAGTACACGGAGAAGTGACAACTAGAAGGACTCGTCGTGGACCTTGTCACGTCCTTGTCCTTGCACTGCCACTCACCTGCATTTGAGTCTCATCCTTCTGGGGCCTGACATGACTATACTTGGAACAAGTTAAGAACGGCAATAGCTCATGTATGGTATCGCTCCGCCTAAGCGACGGCCCGGGATGTCAACGGGCGCGCGCGTTTTGAGAGGAGATAGCTATGAATGTGTGACATCATATCCGGACTGATACGACTAGTGGTTACGGATGTGGAGCACTAGCGGGATTCCGAAATAGTATTTTCAATCGAGACGGAGACTAGGTTCACTCGGAGACGCAGTTTAATCTCAGATAACTGTGTGCCCAGGAATGTTTTCATCCCTGAAGGTGAGCGCGGCAGAAACGTAAGTGATCCAAATGACAACTGAGCGCAATTTCGTGTTCGAACTTTTTTAGCTTCCAGAAATATACTCCACCACACACCTCATCCCACCACACCCCTTCCATCCACACTCCGCCCTCACACCTGTGAACCATGCAATACCCAACTAGACACTTTATACCTTCTAATTCAATGCCCGCACTCTCCAGCCCTACCTCCCTGACTAACCCTCACCCCTTCGGGAGAGCAGTGGGAAAATGTGCTGACCAGCTCCGGTCGTGAAGATGGCGGTTGACCGGGCGGCGACGCCAGCGTCCTCTTGCGGCCGCCTGGACATAGGAGGCTGACCACGCCCCCTTCGCTTACGTCTTTTCTCGATAATCAATGGTTATTCATTATCATCCAATAGAGCGTTCCTACAAGAACCGCTTGGGTGCTATTTTTGTGCATCACTGGGAATAAACCAGAAATTATTTAGAGTTGGAAAAGCTCACCAATCGGCTTACACGAGAGGAAAGAGTCATATCAGGCTGGCTGACCCGTTATGATGATCACAAACGGAAGGAGAAACAGGGTTCCCACCTTCCCTTTTCCCAAATAAAGGCACGTATTTTTTGGCGTTCGTTCTATGTGATTTTGTCTATCTTGAATTTTCAACCAAGAGTATGGCGAAGTCGTGTAATGAGCTACTAAAGGCGACTTTAAATTTGGCCTTTCAGTAAGTAACGCTAAAAAATTTCTGTATGCGTCGGGAACAATGGGCTAAATTGAGCCCGTAGCAGGGGTAATAATAGTTCATTTACGTCCCTTGAAGCGGCAATGTCGACAGTGAGGTTTTTTGTTTTCCTTCATTCGGCAACAGCTTCGGAGTATCAGCGTTAACAACCAGCACGGCGTGTAATGTTACGTGGTGGCGGCAGAAAACAAGACTTCCTCACGTACACCAAGAGGCTAACAATACCAGCATCTGCCAGAACGTCCGGTAGGCACTGCGCACGCAATGGCGTGCGCTTTCAGGTCATAAGCAACTCGTTCCAGACATCACTTAGGGGCGCGGCGTAAGGGCAATTACGCTTAAACCAGCCAGATTGGATTTTGTTTTCTGCACACCGCGTGCAATAGGGATGACCTGTACGTGTGCAAGATGGAAGGCACACCTAGTAATATATTATACGACCCAAAGCGAGGTTATACTCGGCCCTGTACAGCAATGCTTACGATCTCCCTGGGTAGCTAGGCTCACACCGTTAACAAGCCTCCATAAACTAGGTGGCAAAGTATTGCGATCGTAACGCTTGCTCCGAGGCTACCTTCGGCGTGGTTTCTTTACTTTCGCAGCAGGCGTTGTTTGCACGGAGCGTGCGTGCTACGGGAACAGCGTCGCCTGGTAGCGGATGCTGGAATTGTGTCTGGCTTAGCGCTGCTTACGAAGTAACGTTAGGTGGGCCGGCCTCAGGTTAGTTCTGCAGGGCGGCTGCTTCAAAATGATCCGCGTGGCTTCGAGAAACATATCGTTATCTTTCCGCTCGCTCGCTCACTCACTCACTCACTCACTCACTCACTCACTCACTCACTCACTCACTCACTCACTCACTCACTCACTCACTCACTCACTCACTCACTCACTCACTCACTCACTCACTCACTATCATGCTCACTCACTAACTCACTCACTTCATCACTCACTCACTCGCTCACTCAATAACATGCTCACTCACTCACTCACTCACTCACTCACTCACTCACTCACTCACTCACTCACTCACTCGATTACTCACTTCATCACTCACTCACTCACTCACTCGCTCACTCACTCACTCACTCACTCACTCACTCACTCACTCACTCACTCA
This sequence comes from Haemaphysalis longicornis, assembly GCF_048455015.1. Classification (NCBI taxonomy): domain Eukaryota; kingdom Metazoa; phylum Arthropoda; class Arachnida; order Ixodida; family Ixodidae; genus Haemaphysalis; species Haemaphysalis longicornis. The sequence goes on along the minus strand of NW_027526385.1, from coordinate 48,958,594 downwards.
CTCACTCACTCACTCACTCACTCACTCACTCACTCACTCACTCACTCAAACCTTCCGACCCATTTCCCGGATAGACGTCGTAGGGGGATCACTTCCACAACCACGCCACATTCCTGGCCCCCTCGGTGTGCCGACAAAGATCTCCCTAAATGTCGACAGCAAGTGTCCAGTTATACCGACGCACTAGAAAACTCCGCTCTTCGCTAACCCCTTACGCCCGACGACCACGCAGCATCTATAACGAGGACCTCATAGCTTGAAGACCTTCCCCTCGGGCGGCGGCGTAATGCATCCAGGCCGTGTTCATTAAAACGCCCGGTGCCGAACGCAACGCCGACCTCAATTGGCCTCACTTCTGTTGCGTCTCAGTTAGCGCGATGGCGAGTTTTAATGAGCTCCCAGCAGGGCGCTTCGGACCCACGTGCGAGCTTCAGAACCGGGATGACGCCAGGAGTCTGCATGCATCAGCCGCGGGCTAGCACTTCTGGACGACGGGCAGCTTAAAGAGACCAGTAATAATCTTTCTGGGTCCTGGTGGGACGAACCAATATTGCCGAGTGTTTTATGACACCTTGCGGCCGTCGCCTTCCGTAATGTCAGAGCGTAGGGGCTACGAGGAGAAATACAACTGTTAAATATGAAAACAAAGAGAACTAGGCTTTGGTAACTCACTCAGCTGCATTCCAGCCACAAAAGACGTCTGAAAAGAAAAGAAAAGAAAATGCAAAAAATTGAAAAATATTTCAATTTTCGCGCTGCAGTGACGCACTGTAGGCAGAGGTGACGTACTATGGGCAAGGAATAGAAACGTAGTTATCTAATGTGCTAACCACGCGTTAGCATTCGAATCATAGCGGGAAACGGAACTAGAGGCCCTACTACAATCACCCAGACATTTTTCTTGGCTATGGCTTTGGTCGGTGACCGCCAATTGGGAAAAAAATGGCCCCGTATGTGTTCCTTTTGTTGCAAATGTCGACGAAAGACGATAGTAGACTGGCGCCACTGGCAAATAAATGATTCACTTCTCTTTCCAACTCTCCTCTCATGCTGTTCCTATCCCGTCTCGTTACTCCCAAGATAACACGCTAGGGGTTTGCTCAAGCCAATTTAAATTTACCACGTTTCGCTGCTCCGAGTCGGGGACCTCGATGCCAGCGCTGTCGTACGGCGGAGACCCGCGTGTGAATTGAGGCCCCCTACTACAACGTTTATAGAACCACGTTGTAACCCCCCAGCGTTCCAAGCGGTACGTGAAACCTAGTGGAACCCTCTGTTGCTGTTGCAGTTTCATTTTTAAATGCCGTGAGGTAGCGCGGGCAACAGCAGGCGATGGTTTTCTTCAGTTCAAGTGGTATTTTATTTGCTATGGCAAAAACCAAGTGTCCATGAATTTTTTAATAAAGGAACATTGCAAATAGCACTCATGTATTGATTTTCTGCCTTATATTTGCGTGGTATCTTGTTCTTCTTGAACACTGTTGACAAGTATAAACCTTAACACCGGTCTTACTATTGCGCAATTTCTATTTCACTTTGGCTGACAAAATTCCTGGGTATACAGTTCAGAGATTTAACTGCGTCTCCGAGTGAACCTTGTCTGCGTCCCGATAGAAAAGACTATTTCGGAAGACAATTTCTATTTCACTTTGAATCGAGTCACAGACAGACAGACAGACAGACAGACAGACAGACAGACAGACAGACAGACAGACAGACAGACAGACAGACAGACAGACAGACAGACAGACAGCTCAAAATTTATGCGACTAAGTAGCCCAAGAAAGACTATCATCTTTAAAACATTCTGCGACGTCATAGAAAAAAATCGCTTGAAAGTGGCTGGGGAGGTGGATTATTCGTTTTCCGTTTGCGGTAAGCAGTCATTTTAATGAAACAAACTTGTATTTTTTCTACGTGGACCCTTTGATGCCTCGTCACACCGCCAACACGTACCGCTTTTGCAAAGCGTTTGCTGTGCAGATGTGCTACTGTAACGACGACGCCACAAGGAATATCTCACGCGTCGCCGACGCATTTTGCTACGCCATTGTGAAGCGACCCCCTTGTAACACACACAAGCGAAGCGGCGTGGCGAACACCGTAAAGGACTTTTCACGCTAGTTTGCACGGTAGTTTGCCCGCTAGTTTGCGCTAAGTGCGTAAGCACGTTGTCTGGCTCCTGGCGAGACGTGAACGGCAACGCGTTGCGCTTTAACTAAAGAGGAAGCTGGACGGTAAGTGAGAACGTCCTGATCGTTTGTACGACGGAGTAACTGGCACGGGGTACGAACGATGAATAGGAGGGAACAGAAATTTTTCCTAACCCGAATCTTGAAGGTAAGCGAATACTAAAGTCACCAAACGTAATTTCGCGTCCTGGTACGTGGGAGGTTTGCTAATAACAGCAGGAGACAAGTTTGCGCAGCTAGTTAAGCGCATCCATTATCCTGAAAGAGGACAACGAAGTTCGGAAATGAGCGATGATCCTGCGCCGGAAAGCACGCTATTCATTCTGCGCTGAGTTCGCAGTTGCATGTTGGTAGAACGAGACTGCACCTAAACAACAGCAGTTCACGTTCAGCTCCAGCATGATCACGCATGATAGTTCGCCGAAGGATGGACTCAAGAACCCCACAGCACACAAAACGAGCTCTTTCGAATACAATGACGAGGTCAATACAAACGTTTACCCTTTCAGTCAGGTGCATCCTGGCGGACGATTCGCAGCCCCCATGTTTCCTCCTAGCTGGATCGGTGAAGAACAATCATCGTCTGATAGTTTATACTTGAACAGGGCAAGCAGGAATGAGCACGGAGCACTAAAATGAGCACAATACGTTGGGCGTTACCGATTTCAGAAAGGTATCCTGTTACAGCATCTTGTCGTGTTGCAGAGTGGCATCGGGTTACCGCATCGCATCGTGTTACGTCACAGCATCGCGTCACAGCATCGCGTCACGTTACTAAGCGATGCCGTATACGAGGCGCCGCCGAAATACGATACGCCGCCTACTGTATCCCATGGACTACCGAACTACGCAAATTTTGTTTCCACTTCCCGGGCAATTATCTTCTTTTCTCGTATTCTCCCTTTTTAAAGCGAAAGCTCTCTTAGTGGGGCCAATGGCGTCCTGTCAAAAAACTAATGCATTTCCACATAGAACGGTTGGTAGACCGAAAATCTCTGATAAAATCTTTGGACACACGGCGCGTGCGTGAAATCGGGCTTGCATTGTGTCACAACGGTTACTTGGAAATCGCCAAGAAGGACCGGCTCTAGAAGAGGCCATACACGCATTGATGATGACGAAGGAGTACAAAATGTATACCTTCATCTCATAAGCCACGCATCGGTACTAGATAAGACAATGCACGCATCGATCATTAAAGCAGCCACGAAGACTAAATACAAGTTGGGTTTATTAGAAAGACTGCTTAGTGCCGATAACAATGATACCAATATCATCGCAATCTTCGAACAAATAACGGAGATATTGAAGAAAACGTGTGAAGCAGTCGCGACCCCCTAGCCAAATACCCGCCACTTTTCTATGACGTCACGGAACCTTGTTTGTGCGATTGGCGGCCGCCTAACTGACCTGTCGCGACGACACATGACTGGACGTCTGTAATGGGGTCTCTAGTTCCATTTGACCGCATCACTTGAGTGCTAACGTGCACTTAACGCACTGAAAATTATGTTTTATTGTTGGCCCGTATGACGTCATTCGTGCTCATAACACGTCACTGTGGCGCAAAATTTGAAAGTTCTTAAATACTTCTTGCTTTTTTTTTCGTTAGAAAAACATCTTTCGTGGCTGTAATGGAGCTGAGTGAGATAGCGAATTCTAGTTGTTTCAAATTAAACAAAGTTGTATTTTCTCTTCATGGCTCCTTTAAGTAGGAGTGCAATAGTATGCGGTTATCTTATTAACCACGTATCGGTTTACATTTAGGTCGTTCGTTGATGCCTTTACTTATTACGGCAACACCCGTCGCATGTGTTCGTTCTTCGTTTGCGATTTGAGTCTTCCAAGGTTTGGACGATCGATTGGACGCACTTTCAGCCAAGGTTGGAGGCATATTTGATGCAGTTTGTTGTGAGAAAGCTTTTGCGCTTCTCCCAACTTCAGGAAGGGATGACAAATATTTTTGTGTTACTACAGTAAAACAAAAAAATTTGCCACCCCTTTTCTTTCCTTTCGACGGCAAGGGAAGAAGAAGAGCTCGCAAAAGTTCAATAACAAAATTCAAATCAGTCCTGTTGCGTCGCAGCAGCACGTAATGTTATCAACCGTCCACCGCCTTCCTTGTTTTGTGCATTCATTATTTCCGCGAAGCACCCGAGATTGCCGAAGTGGCGCCAAAGAATTGTGACCACACACGGTAGCCGGCCGTTGCTCGCTTCGTGCCTGGAATTCTCCGAGCGAGATTCACTTTCAGACTTCCGCGATGGCCTTGGTGCATCCTTGTCCGGCGTTTAACATCACGTCCCGACGCTCCTCACTCGCCCTTGGCCCTGGCTTTCCTGCTGGCGACCAGAACAAGCTGTTTTGACTTTTTTCCGCATTTTTCGACACCTTCCTCGTCAACCCGCCCGCTTTTATTTACGCTCGCTTCATTGAGTGGCGTTCGAGGTGTTGCTTCAGCGCGGTAGCAGGCGATCTAATATCCTCGTCTGCTGCCCCGCGTTCCCTGTAGCCGACGACCGCAGACGACAGGCGGGTGCGGGAGGCGGATTTCTAATTACGCTTCCGTGGCGCCGGCCCGGAATAATGGACTTCTTGAGCTTGCAACCCCCACCCTCTTTTACTCTCCCCCATCTTACACTGCCTTCTATTTGGAATCGTGTTTCGGACGTGTCGGGACGCGAAGTGGGTTTACGCTTTTACTTGTGGATTGGCTTGATCCGATGACTTAGGTATACCCTCATCTTTCCTCCTCTTTCTCCACCTATTCCTTTACGCTTCGCCCATCGGCTGCCACTGCCTCCTGCGTGAGCCTGAGCTTAACGGCTACAGCAACCGGAATCCAGGGAGGCGTTGTATTTTTGCTGTGCTTTTTCTTTGACGTGTAGTAGTGGTGCTCAACGCCCTAGCGCGCACGTCACCAGGAAGTCGAGGATTGTTCACTAGTTTCAAAACGAATCGCATCTGGTACCCTGCGTGGCATAGAAGCCTGGAAAACTTGTAGGATGTAAAAACAAACCGCAATCGCATCGGATGATGATGTTCCTGGCGGGAGCCTCGTAGTCGAGGCAGAAATTTCGGCCTAAGCTGGCAAACGCGTGCCAAACGTCGACATTTGTCGAAGGTCTTGCCCAAGAGGTGATCTTTCACTGTTGCTTCACTGTTAGGAGTGTGCGGAATTTTTACGGTTGGTGAGGAACGCAGGCGTTTGCGGCGGAGAATGTTGCAAAAGGCCAGCCTTGGCCTGCACATCTGACACAGCGGAAAACAACCACCCGAAACATTCGGACTGAACAAGGTGTTAGCGGTCCGCCTGCGAATTGAAGATCGGTTCGCTTCGCCCGGATTCACCGGCGGAATTAAAATACGAATCGCTCAACCTCAGAAGCTTCCGGCTTTTATGGTCGCACTCGATCATCGTTGGGATAGATGCCTTCGTGTCCCAGGCGACCTGGTCGTTTCCTGCACGTTTTGTGTGTTGTGATGAAAAAAAAAAGTCTTCGTGAGAGCAGAGTGGTTTTTACCATTTGCTGTTTAACCTACATTCCTTCAGCTAAGTGGCCCTTCAACAGTGTTTGTTGGAAGATCCAATAGGTTGGGTATTCTGAACCATTTTATGTCATCTAACATCCCGTTCTGCGCATTATTTAGGCGTCTTCCTTGCTTTTGATTATGGGTTTCGCGCCGATCTAATTAGCAGGATTTAACTTGCCAGTACTGTCATGAGGTGTTCTTTGAATGGCCATGAAAACAAAATACAGGTTTAATTTTTTAAAACGACTTTTTTTTTGTTCCGGTATCAACGATACCTGTTTTTATCGCCAACTTCAAACGACATGTCGGGATAATAAAGGGAATAGGTGAAGCAGTGACGTCCCGGCCACATTATGGTGAGGTCGCAGAATTTTGATTGTGGTATTGGCAACCACCGACCGAGGTCACCCCCCAAAAAAACTTAACTGGTAGATTACAGTGGGGCCGCTAGTTTCATTTGATCGCATCACTTGAATGTTAACGTACATTTATAGCACTGATAACCGTGTTTTTATGGGTGGCCTTTATTTGGACATTCCTTCCCATATTACGTCACTGTAGCGCGAAATTTCAAAGTTAAACATTACTTGCGTGTTTTTCTATGAAAAAACGTCCTTCACCGCGAAAATGGAAATTTTTAAGTCACCAAAGGCTAGTTGTTTAAAATAAACCAAATTCGTCCTTCTCTTTATGCCCATTTAAAAGTAATAATACGGTTAAATGGTAATAAAATGGGATACCTCAGAATTATATGCTTTCATGTTCCATCTTTCATCGCAAACTGATTTTATGACATAAATGTTAACAGTGGTGGCCCTAAATATTATAATATTATATAGCAAACATCAATCGTCCATTACAAAGATCAACTTCTGATGTTCCGGAAGGTTCATTACTAGGTCCACGGATATGTATCACTAGCTGCCCTTTATCCCTATACTCGGTGACAACCTAAGAACGGCACCGGAAGTTGCCGCTGTGCTTTATCACCGTAGCCGGATGTTTCTCCGCGCGGCACAAGTACGGCGTTACTGGGAATATTTTGAACATGGTGTGAGCCGTTCCCGTAATTTTTTGGACTTAATATGCTTATAAACGACTCCAGTGACGACAAACAAACTGCGTGAGACAAGGCAGACGATATCACGCATTCATAGCAAACCCCTTTCAAAACGCGCGCGCACTGACGTCACGGGTCCGGCGCCTTGGCGGAGTGATACACTACATGAGGTGGTGCCGTTCTTGAGTTGTAACAGAGTATATTACCCATATTACGTGACTGCAGCGCGAAATACGAAAGTTGTTCAATATTTCTTTTGTCTCTTGTTTAAAAAATGGCTTTTGGGGCAAGAATAAAGCTGAGTGGGCCAGAAAAAGCTACTTCTTTCAAGTTGAATAAAGTAGCATTTTCTCTTCATGGCCCCGTGAGTTTATTCCAACCCGAACGTATACATACAGAGCTGCCAGGAGCTACCATCGTACAGGACCTGCCGAGCTACCGTATTTTCACGCGTGTTGCGTGTAGTACGCATTACGAATGCGTGACCTCCGGCTTTCTTACCAATGATGAAAGAGATCTCAGTGCAGACGGCGCATGCGTTAAGAGATGGATCGCCGTACGTGCAGCGCATCAGATCATCTGAATAAGAAAAAGGCCTGCCCTGGCACTTGCGTCGGTTTTCGTTCCTTCTCGATGCATATCAATCATCCGAAGTGCCACAAAGAAAGAGCACCGGTGTCACCGTAGCCTTGTAAAAGAGCTTAGCATTTCCAGCGCCTCTGTACAGCGAGAAATTGTGGCCAGGAGCATTCGGTGAGAGGAACGCATCGAACGGGACCTTGCCGTGTGCTCTGTATAGGCCGTACTTCTTTTCCCAGTCTTCATTGCACCTTAATGCATTACCTGTTATTCCCACGTCTCCCACGTGCGCGGAAACTCTTTAAGCCCAGTAGGCGAAGTTTCTAAAGTCGTAACGATTTGACACACGCAGGAACAGTATAAAACAGTCTTAAATGTATTCATATCGTTAGCTGTAACCACGGAGGCTACCTTGTTTTGAAGTTGTTGCTGGATGTAAACAAGACGAAATAAAACAAAAGTGAGTCAACTTTAAAATTAAGCGCGGAATGGCCTGGGTCGAGAATACGCGTGCGCATGCACGGTAGCTGACCGGTTGCTGATCTGCCGACAAGGCAGATACACAGGCACGAAGACGCGGATATACATAGCTGGTGGCATTAACATCCCGGAACGCAGGGCGCGAGAAAAACAATCACCCGCCACTCGATCTTAACGCAACGAACTTTAGAACACCGAGTCCCGCGCAGCGCGGCCGCGGCGCGCATATACAATTAAGTTTCAAAACTTCTCACGCATTAAAAAGCCCGAGATTGCCGGGCAGCGTGAGTAGGCGGTCACGCGAGGGCGTCGCTGGGCGCGGCGTTTTTCTCCTGAGAACGCTAAACAAAGGTTACGGAAGAAGAAACCTCCTCCGCTGGCATGTAGCAACCCCGCGAACCACAGACCGTTACGCGTCCAAGATGGCGTCGCCGCCGCCGCGGCAGCATCACTGCTGCGGCAGACGACGAGTTTGGGAGCGCGTGCAGGCAAAGCAGCCAGCGCCGTGAGAAAACTCTCGGCACCAGACGCGCGATGAGCAGCGACTCTCGCCTTCGGCTTTGCCACCGCGTCTTCTGCGAGGTGTGACCGCGCTCACGAAGCGGCAGCGGCCAGGAAGCGCGGCTGAGGTCCCGGCCAGGGCGCCTAGTGAAAATGATAAGACCGCCGCGAAGAAAGGGAGGAAATAATCATCGCGGCGCGAGAGGGACGTCCCGGCTTCTTGCAGTGGTGTGCGAGGAACGCCACAGCTAATCGGTCGACCTGTCAAAGAAGACAACCATGGGCGCCCTTCTTGGCGTGCCGTCATCCCGGGCGGTGGTGGCACAGGCGCTTCCGTGTTGCAAACTGTTGTGGAGCTTTGAAAGCCTCGTTTAGCCTTTCGGGTGCCAACGGTCGTGCGTTTGGTCCGTTCGTCACGTTAGATTTCACGCGCGTTCTTGAGCCCCTCCGTGCTTGTGGCCTGGTCAGCACCTCGCCTTAGCTCCCTCGCGGATGTATGGTTGGATCTGCCGCTGCGAACAAAAGGCGGCTATGTGCACACCCTGCTGCGGGTTACGAAGGGCAGCAACAAAGCATGCAGTGTTATTTTGTGCAGATCTGTTGTAGATCCCGCAAAGAAAACCGGACAGACCGAGAATGACCTGCTCGATAATCACTCAAAATCGTGAGCACCTTACAGCGGCGTGAGTCTTGTATGCGGTATTCTACCCACTGGGGCATTCTTTGCTGCGCTGTAATTAGCGGCGATTGTCAACAGTTATAGCGGACAGCGTTTCTAGTTTTAGCTTTAGTACCCGCTGGGTCGCTTTCAAACTCCGAGAAACCAATAATCGCATGTCGTTTTTGAAAGGGAGATGTATAAGAGCGTCGAAATTGCTGGGTTAGCTTGCATCATTGAAGCACTGAAAGTATATGAGGAGAATAAACTGTGAACTGCACCGTCGTTAACATTGTCCTGAGCCACACATGTGTTGTACAAAAACTCAGCACCCGCGATGTAAGCCACTGTACTTCGCAAAGCCCCATTTTTCATACCTCACTTGAATGCCATCGCCATCGCCATTGCCATCGCTAGCACCAGCCATGGCAGCGGAAGGTCTACATACAAACTATGCCACCACGCTCAAGGTGGAATAAATGCTTTCTCAATCCAAATCGGCTCAAGGTTAGTGGACCAGCCTTCCCGAACAGGATGCGCTAAACTCAGGGGCTATATATAATGCAATTGGAGAGAAGCGCGTGGTCAGAGATAAGGCAAGCCGAGAGCAATCAACGATGCGAAGTAATGTGCAGGCGGAATTAAAGTTATGTCGTCTACTTTCGCTACGAAATAGAACAGATATAGGTGCGACTGAAACCCGTTCAGTGGGGCTGCGGCTGCACGGCCCCCCGAAGTCCACACCAGGTCCGAGGCTTACATAAATACGCAGGCCAATTGGCTCGGATTGTTTATTCGAATGGGGTCTCTCCGGTTCCCAGCACTGGGCAGGGTAATGGCGTCGTGGTCGCGGAATTTATTCGGCGCCATCTGCAATTCATCGTCTGCGGGCGACCCCCTGGACGGCGATTAGTGGAGAGCGTATTATTACCCAGAGACTGGCAATTATCATCGAGCCTTTGAGGGACATAACGGGTAATGGCAGCTGAAAGAAACGTTCAAACGCAGCTGCACCGCCTATGTGTGACCAACGTAACCCCTTTATAGTTCCTTCTAACTGCAGCAGAACTAATCAGTTCTGTGGCATCGTTACGCACCCGATTTGACACGGGTTACCTCAGACATGATAGTAATTCAGTAAGCTAATTGAATACGAGGCTGATTGGGGCGGTTTTATGTCACCCCGGTTGGTCGTAGGAAGTAAAATATGTGCGACCCTTGACGCCTGGGTGTTGAGGCAGAACAGCCCAAACCGGCCTAAACGAAACAGGTTAAGCTTTTCATTTACGCGCCTAAATAAACTGCCCAATCAAGTTGGTCTGATAGTTGTAATATTGGCTGAGACCACTGATATCGTATTAAGGTTGACGTTAATTGGTAACGGTGCGAGTGGGCTGAATTATTTAGATTGTGATGGGGTGCAAGCGCGGAAGGTTAGTAGGGCAATGAGTAATTCATGCAGTTCATTGCCGCTTCACTATTCGGTGTTATCTGAACAGTAGAGCAAAATTTTTCCGGGGAATTTTGTGAACTAGTTAGTGTTAAAAATGATCAACGTGGCCCATTACAGTTTCGCAATGTTCTACAAATGTGGTTTTTTGGGGGGATATTAGAGGAGGAGCCAGAATCGGACGAAACACAGGAGTGCGAGGACAGAACGAGTGCAAATGATTGAAAAAGGCCAACCCAATCTCAGCCGTTCTGAGCCCACTGCGCACTTCTGTTTCCATAAAATTACGCCTCGTGAGAACTAAGTAACAATTAACGTTTTTTTAGATAACTCCAGCGAGCTCGCTCCCATTCGTTACCAACAATACAAAATCCCACCAAAAATATTTATTCAACGTTATTTTTTGGTGGAATCATGATGACAATTAGGACGATGAAATCGATTGCGTTGTATTTATACATAAAATTGTTGCTGGCGATGAAGGAGAAATAAAAGGAAAGAAAAACTGGGGTTATTCGGAAGAAGAAAAAGAAGAGAAATATTAAAAAGATGATGGTGATGATTACTTCGAGGAGTTTTGACGTGCCGCAACGGGTACTTGGCCAGGGCTAAAAACTCTCCTGCCCTCGGGTTGAAGGTCCAAGATAAAAAGCGAAGTGTCCAAAGGAAAGAGAAAATCCCAAGGATTAGATACAAATAATCCTGACCCAGATTACTAAAAAAAATTCACGCATCTCCACAAAGTGAATCGTGACGAGTGGGCGAACACTGGGGACCGTTATTACCGTAAATCACCCGTGGCATTGCGCACTCTCGCATGTAAATGAGTGACAACGCGGGAGTACAGTATATACAATTCCAATCCAATCCAATCCAATCCAATCCAATCCAAGCCGATACAATTCAATTTAATTCAATTCCATCCAAATCCAGTCCAAATCCAATCCAATCCAATCCAATGCTCCTCGCGCATGCGCAACACTTTTTACACACACGCCAAGCTCCGGACAAAGCGAGGTTCTAAGGTGCTTCGCCCTAAAATTGTATAGTGAAAAGTGTCATTTGAGAAGGAGGAATCTTGATCGAAAAGAATAGCGGGCGTAGAAGGTCGGGGTTGTTCGAAGTAGTGCGCATCCTGGTGTCCGTAGCAATCTTTCAGGGGAGTCAGGTTTGCCTATTGGGATGTCGATATATGTCTTGTGAGCTTGGGACATATGTTTTGCGAGCCGCCATCTCGCGAGAAATGGTCACATGATCACACGACAGTGGTCACACGACTGGCGTGAACGTCGCTCTATCACCGATCCTGTAACTTTTAACGTATAAAAGCAACACCGGGCCCTATCACTTTCGGTAGCAGTTGAAAGAGCTAACTTGAAGTCGGCAGGCACTTCGTGCTACTAAGGAGAAGGGGGAAAGTTTATGTCCTTTTTCTCATAGAAAAAAATTCGCGTTCCAACGGTGCTTAGTTATCGTCTGCTGTACAGAAGAGTTTCACCGTCGGCGTGGCCTGCTACCGAGAATACCGGGCTCCAATCTGAAACTGCATCCGGATTGCCGGCCTGCGCTGACTGCGATAGTTTCACGAACCTGTTGCACAGCCTTGTGAAGCAATTGCTGCTTCCAAAAGGAAATAAAGAATACTCATTTGCCAAGCTAAAGTGTAGGAGAAAAATAAAGCGGGGGAAAAAAGGCGGATCGTTGAGGTGCCCCGGCATTTCGTGTGTCTCCACGGCGTTCCCGGAACAGGCAGCGATTAAGACCACAGTGTTGTTTTTGTTTACAGCGAAACAGTGAAAGCAGCAGCGGCATGTCCTAAACGACGGCAAGCTCCGGCTCTTGTTGCGACGACTTAAGATTGGCGACTGAGAAAATTGCACTCGGCATGCAGTGAGCAAGAAACTGTTATGCGAAACCGTTGGAGGAGGAGTCACCTTGGTGCGGTTTGTTTAATGGCTTACAGGCGGCGCCTCCGGCATTCGTTCAGCTTGCACCGAAGCGAAGGTCGAAAGAGGTTCGTTCGCGTGACTTGAGAGTTTACGATGGGTTTGGGACAAAGCCTCCGCGCAGGGTTGTTTGTTGGCGTCGTTCGCTGGAATAAATTTCCACGTGAAGAAACGGAAGCCATTATGTGGTGCTGAAACAAGACAAATATTACGGGCAGTCATGGCGCTTCATTTTTACATCTAAACGGAGATTCTAAGGGGAGGTTGAAGACCCTGTCGTTTGGTGCTCTGGCAGGATGATTACCCTGTATATACTTAGACTCTGGTTAGATAAACGAAGCGGTAAGCGGGAACTGTAGGCGTCATATTCGTCCAACCGAACACCTCAGACCTATTATATCTAGGAGTCTACCTACTTCACCACTTCAATTATTCTAACAGTGCAATTTTTGTGACTTCTTTTTAAACCGCAACCCACCTCCGCCGCGAAGTACGGGGCAGATTTTTTTCTTCCGTGTACATGCATTCGAGCGCTTCAACAAAAATTAGCAGTGGCTTAGCTCAACCATGCCAGGATATACGTAGCGTGAGCTAAGGTTGAGCTGGTTATTCTTAGGTTTTCTGGTTGTGTATAGGATTAGCTGATTATCATGCTTACTGCTGCTAAAACGATTTCCAATCCAATCCAATCCAGTCCAGTCCAGTCCAGTCCAGTCCAGTCCATTCCAGTCGCGGCGGCGGCGGCTCAGGGGCGCCATCTGTACGCCGTTTCACTCTCCTTCTCTACGGCTATACCACGCTGGCAAACGCCCCGCTATATTGCTGCACCGCACGAGCCATCGGTTCCCCACACGGCCACCCCTCGCATGATCATCAAGTGGACCGGACCGCCACGTGCCGCGCTTGCGCATCCCGGCTCTCCAGAAGCCACGCGAAACTGCTCAACCTCGGCCAGTGTATCTAACGCTACAAAAACACCTTTTAGCCGAAGTGTGCAAATGCGGTGTGGTTATTATTTCACGCCGACTTTTCACGCTTTATGCGGTACGTCGAGCAAGTTTTCAAGTTTTCGTTAATATTTAAAAGTCATTACCAGGTAGCTAAAGCGAGGCATACAGGGTTGCCAGGCTGGTCATATTTCGCCCGAGATTGGTTGCTACGCGCATTTGAAGGGGTCGATCTGCGTCCAAATAGTGTGGACTTTCGAGATACCTGAATTTTTCAAAGGGACGTAAAACGTTAATTAGAGTAGTCGCCATGCCGCTCATGCAATTCGATAGCATTAACATTGTTCTTGAAAGTTTAGCAGGCCGGTAACGCTCCCAGATGTGTTGTATTCTTTAAAGTGCGCCTGAGGGTGCGGCATAATACCACCGCTGCAAAATTGGCATTATTATGACGGCGAACATGTGCGCCATAATTACCCTTTTCTTTTGGCCTGAAAGATCACTATCAGCCATTCGAAGCGGTGGGTGTCCCCGGATACCAGGCACCGATAGCCCAACCTCAGCAAATTGTGTATGATGTGCGCCCTATCCCGCAGTGGGGTGCTGGATACAAAGTTCTATGCTGTCATAGTAAGATGAATGTTTCAGCGTGAATCGAGGGGGTCATCATTTCAAACTAAAATGTGCCGCTAAAGTCTATGCAAGTTTCCCGAAGAGTGCATCTACCAGCATAGGTATAATACGAAATGCGCACATTCGCACCGGCTCGGCTGGCAACGTCCAACGGTCTACATAAATTGGACGTTAACGAGCCAGGGTAAGTGTTACGCTGACCTTTAGCAGTACCTCGCACGTAGAAAGGGAACAACGCAAAAGGCATTCCTAAGGACATTCAAAGTAAGAGTACGTTCTTAAAACTCGCCGCAGGTGGGCTTCGCCACAACACCCCATAACAACCATTCATTGTAACCAAACGTGCAAATTCAGTGAATGACGAGGCATAGCCTGAGATTAGGACAAAATATAGAGCTTTTTAACTTGTAAGTCCTAGGAACTGCCATGTTATCAGTGGGCTGTGCAAGGGGCTCTATAATTGGCGCAGTCGACAGGAACATGTAACTGCGCATGCGCAACGCAGCCCAAAACGTGTCTTGATCTTATAAAGATTAACGGATGAAAAGGTGTATAGTATCCGCTGCATATCCGCGCCGGCAGTATATATTGCTGTAACCGCATGCTGGGCCTCGCCATTCGCCAAATTTGCACATTTGGTCACGGTGATTGGTTGTTCGGGAGTGCTACGGTGAAGCCCACCTGCGGCGATTTTTAAGAGTAAATATTTTAATAAGAAGGCCATGCGCTCCCGCGGTGTCGCCCTTTATCCCGATATACAGTTTACAGTCCTGACTAGAGTTCTCGGTTTGGGTTTTACTGAATCATAAATCATAGTTCTACAAGTAAGTATGTGGGAAATGTGGGGGGGTGTTGGTGTCGCTGCCAAGTGAGAATTAGGGAACTGGCCGTATGCTGCAGACGGCAGCGTTTACCATCACTGACCACATGTTATACCCTTCAGGGGTCACGTGACCCGACCGAAGGCCATTGAGAACTCCGTACTGAGAACCTACGAATGCCTACTAGGGTAGCTTCGTGGAACCTGCATGGCACCTACGGGATGTAGCAGCAACGAATCAACAAGGGATGCAATAATTATTTCGGATTCAAAGTATTAGGTAAGCAGGCGTCAGTGTACCTCGAAAGCCGTGGGTTGAGTTCTGGGCGTGGTGCAGTGGTTAAATTATTTGCTTGCCACCAGGTGCCGCTGGGTTTGATCCCAGTTCCTGCCACTGACAGCGGCTGTCATGGTCGCTAAACAACCCCTTGAGTGGGTAAGGGTCTAATCCTAATGCCATTTGGAACTCCTTAATAGGAATCTGAATTATGCTGCTTCATAGCTGAATTCGGCTGCTATATCATGGAACTTCATAGGAGCAGCATGATATACCAATAATGTAAGCTTCGGTTGGGGCAGACAGTGCCTTCGTATTCAAAGCACGTAAGCAGGCTTAAGTGTCCTTCAAAAGTCGCGTTTCGTGCTGCCTAAGTGAAGAGAGTGATTAAGCCACTTGCCTGCCAATTTGCATCCCTGAGTTCGGTTCGCGGCCCCGGCAATGTTTTTCTAATTGAAGGCACGTGGAATTTAAGTCCTTCCTCTCTGCTCATTATGGGCCACATATTACCTTCACATATTGCTATTACAAGCAGTTCGATGTTTTCAATTCCAACTAATAACAGCTAATAACACAACATAAAATGTTCGCTGAGGTCGGGTAAACGTGCACGAGTAATGAAATGTGATTGCCAAGGGAAAGCCTTGAAAGCAAGCCTTCCCTTCTTGGTGTGTTCAGCCAGTTATGATTGATATTTCAACAGACCGTTCATAATAACCAAAGAAATACACTCTCACGGTTGCCAAAGGTAGAGGGAAAAGTTACTGCCGGAACTATCTCCCCGTAATGGCTATATCAGCGAGACAGCCCGGTACGCACGCCTCTGATTGGACGCAGTGAAGGAAAAAAAGGACCGGCGCATAACACAAGCGTCCAGAACGGGCCTACGTGTCTGGTGGCGGCCGGCGGGCAATAAATACCACGCTCCTTACGAGGGTCACGCTTCTTGGAGTACAGATTTTCCGCTGGTTATCACCTCGCTTCCCGAAGCTTTTCTGTTCTTCTTTTACGTCGTGTCATACAGCTTGTTCTTAGTCCCTTTCACCTTGGCGAAGTTGTTGCTCAGGGGTATTTATGAGGCATACAGAGAAGGAGAGAAGACGAGAAAGCGAAGAAGAGGAATTTTTTTCTTCTCCTGGCACGAGCTCGGTTTCCGCCTTGCTAATCCTTCGTCATGGCTTTCGCCGCGCACGGGTTATGGCTTACCGTCGATGTAATTCTCTGAGTTGGCCCTTTGGGGTTCGCGCAGGAGTTGACTCACGTGTGAGACGCGGCGAACAGCGCAGGAAAGCGAAAGCTCTTTTACGATCGGCGCTTGCGTGTTGAGAGACGCGCGGGAGCTCCGGTAATTGGATGGCGTTGGTTACGCGATCCTGCGTGCTGGGGTCGTTCGCTCGTTCGGAAACTAAGTGTCAGCGCCCATATACATCGAGGCAACGGTAGTCTGTTGGGGAGATTGGAAGGTTGCTTCAGGTCTACGCGTGGCTTTCCGAAGCCGCAACAGAACACTTTCAATCCTGCGTGCTTGCGCAACTTCTTACGCTGTCAATGAATGAAGCATACTTCAAGCATACATTAAGCGACGGGAAAAAAGATAAAGAAAAACACACGAATCAAGGCATTCTTTTATTGATACAGTCCAACAATGTGAGGGAATAAGTGTGCAGGTATGGAGTCATTAAATTTGGAGCTTTAGAATTTTCGAATTTCGAGCCACGCCCTGCGACGTAAATTCTAATTTAAGCCACTTGTGCCCCCTTATTTGTTCTGACTAGCCATAGCATACGTATTAAATGCCACACCCTAATTGAATAGAATCTAGTGAACAATTATTATAAGCGTAGCTACAATTAATGCACCCGAGCAACAGAGGAGTATTGTTCTCAGCATAGCTTGCATCTGTCCTAAGCTGTGGTTGGCTACGACGCATTAAACAACAATTGTAGCGTAGAATACCTATATAATGTTACACGCACCAAGCAATTCATACAGGTGGCTTACATTTTGGCATGAGAGCGCACGAACGTTTCCTGGGCACTTCAACTTCTGGAGGTCATTTGTGCTGAAAATACGCGCACATGCATTGCAAAAAGCGGAGTAAATCTGTCTTGAATTTTTAAATGAAATATTACGTGTTTCAGTGGTTTTTCTCTTTCCCTGTGCCATTAGTACTGGAATTCTAAAAATGAACAGTTTACAAAATAGGCAAAAAGTGAGTGATCATTACATTGAGAAAAACGGCTCCTCGTGTAACGCAATCATTCGTACTTTTTGTCAGTCCAGCATTTGAAGAACCGAAAAATCTCTAAGTGTTCAGTCGATACTCTGCTTTGTTTTGGTGAAGGGTTCCGCTATCAGTTTTTTTCACATTACAGAGCGCTGCGCGATTCGATTTTCTGATAAATATTCGTTCTTTTTATTTATTTCTTCCTAAATGGGGCCGCTTAGCACTGTCACCGAAAGTACGAAAGAAAAAATACTGAACAGGCCAATGAGATTGATTCGAGAGAATGCATCTTACGTTACAGATCTTTTCATCTTTACGATATCGTTGTAACTTTTCTGACTCCGATAATTGGTACAACGTTGTGCTTGCCACCAGTTTTCTCAATGGAGTCTCCGCATAACGCAACGTTTCTGGAATGCTTTATTGCGGCATTTTTTTCTAGCGTGTTTCTCTGCTAATTGTTGAAACTTTTTGCCCCAGCAAAGCACAAAATTTGTGCCAGGGCGTCCACACTTGGGAATTCCGGGTAACCGCGCGAATAGAAGACAGAACAATAGGTATACGACATGCAGTGTTGTTGTGTGTTTCTTCACTTCTCGTGATGTTCAAACGGTTACCATGCGTTCCCAAACGCCTTGCTGCTTTTCTTTGTTCTGGTACGGTTCCGTACCAACCAGTGTAGACCGGCTCGCGGTTGGCTGCTTTGCTATCCAGATTGTTCATGTTTAATATAAGATTGCCGATATCATATTCTTTCAGTTTCGATGCTGGCCTTGTTACGTCAAAATGTATTATCTATCGGCTCGGTGTGGGAAGTGGGACAGTAAGGGAAAGGTAAAAAAGTCTTTCACATTTGTGGGTGCTCCGCTTTCAACGGCGTATTTTAACGTAGAGTGGAGGAAATGTTTTGCTTCCAGTGCTTGAGGACACAAGTCTTGTAGTGTGAGACCAGATTTCTTGAGATTGTCGTGTGAAGTCCCATACATAGTGGGGTATGCTCGGTACAGTCGCTATCGGACTTGTGGGGCCCACCAATATTTAGCTGACGATGCCAGGTCGGTATCCATCCCGTTCTAGTCACGGCCCTTGTTTCTCTGAGCACCTTTGATTTTCCCTTTACGGAGGACATCCTCGGTGAGTGCGGCTTTATAGTCATTTCTTGCTATGTGGCATTACGATTCGCACATTCGGCTGAGCAAAGTAATGTGAGAAATTGTGACTGGGTGAGCTCCGACGAGGTAAAACTATACTAAGATGTTTTCATAGGCACAAGGAATCGTTATCCTCAGATGGGATCATGTTACAAGTTCAAGCAGTAAATGCTCTTGGCAGGATGAGAGAAAAGATGACTGGGTAGACTCTGACTAACTAAAACTATGTGAAAATGTTTTGATAGGGAAATGAGTCGGTATCCTAAGATGGGATCACGTTAGAATTGCAAGCAGCAAATGATGTTGGCAGCTTTCACTGAAACGTTTTCGCGGTATTAGGGACATGGATTATAATGAGGCTCAAAAAGAATTGTAAAATATACTGCCTCTGCCGGTACCACCGGTATTAGGAACAGTGACACAGCGTTCAGTGCAATCTAGAATGCCCAAAAGATAGCGTCACTTGATCGACAAATATGGTCATCTACGTAACTGTGGTTGCTGTCATTCAAAATCGGACATGAAGCCAGTTTCTCAAAGGCTACAGATCAAAACAACATCGCCCTGTGATCCTGCCGCCTTGTTCGGGCACATTTACAAATTGATTCTCGTAATTGAAGAGGCTCCTTCCGTAAGTGAAAAAAGATGACCGGCACGGCTTTCTTGAGCGCGTGCGCATCGGCGAGAGAGGATCGCAATCGAAGGTCTTCTATTTCGACTGCCGGCCATAATCAATCCGGAGCCAACCGCATCCGCCAAGCAGATACTTTCGCAACCTGTGTCTTCTGCTTCTTCGGTGGCACCTTCTGCAAGCCGCTGCTGCGTCGACCAATTGCGCCCGTGCAATGACGCAACAGCGCGGTCTGCACGCACGCGCTGTTCTGGAATCATGGAGAGCGGTCCCTGCGCGCAACCGCAGTTTCGTATTTGAAGGAGAACTCGCGGCACGCGTAGGTACAGGGGCTGCAGTTTACCTATTGGACACGGCGACTCAAGGCGTCCGTAGAAATCAACCTTGCGAGAGCCTTCCCGTATCTTTTTTTGGCAAGGACGCGTCCGTTCGGCGCCAGAAGACGTGTCGGTGTACCGTTCGTTGCGCCGCCCTCCCGTGCGGAGCTGGGGGTCGGCCAGTTCATTCCAACTCGTGATACTCACGCTATTGCGTGGGGAAGATTAGTTGCTTATACGGGCTTCAGGATCTTCCTCGTGTTTTTCTTGGCGCTTTTCGGTTCGGCAGCCACGACCATTCATTGAGCGTTTTGTCCGCGATGGTTCAATAGATTTGGCTCGCCGAAGCGCGCCGTTGCGCAAGGCGGCGGGTAATTTGCCTGCAAAACGGAGAGCTAATATATGTTTGACCTGTATGTGCGTTTCCTAGAGTGGAATTGTGGCTTTGCTCGGAGTTACAGTTGCGTAAGAAGGGGTTAGTGCGCTAGTGCGTCTACGGCGGATGAATGTGTTTTTGTGAGCGCGCTTATTAGCGTTACATTCCATTGCATAGAAGTCGCCGGCGCCAGTTATTGTTAAACTAGAAAGAACGCGCGTCCCTTCGCACGTAATACCCTCAAGTGTCGGTCACAAGATCTGTAGATGGTATATATAATACAGAAGTAAAAAAAAAAGATAAGGGCCAAACATTTGTAAGCTCTGAACGTGCACATA
Source organism: Haemaphysalis longicornis (assembly GCF_048455015.1). Taxonomy (NCBI): domain Eukaryota; kingdom Metazoa; phylum Arthropoda; class Arachnida; order Ixodida; family Ixodidae; genus Haemaphysalis; species Haemaphysalis longicornis. Next base: position 48,938,477 of record NW_027526385.1, on the reverse strand, counting down.
CAAGATAATGTGTTTTACCCAATTTTCGCAGCTGTGGTTTGCTACAACTGCTGTCATCTCGCGTTGCGTATAGGACCGAAGTGACCTTAACATAGGTCACATAGTCGGGGCTTTACAAATAAAATGCCGAAGTTCCGAGGTGTAAATTCTAGGATAAATTATAATGCCTCTCTGGTACACACCGAGCTTCCTCCTCGATATCGGCTTTACTACTAAGCCCAAGAGGACCGCCGAGAAGAACATTTTTCAAGCGCTAATATGCAGTCGGGTACTAAAGCATGACCCGGGGACTTTTCATTGACACACCTCTCTAGGACCCCATGCATTTAAATTTACCGATATATTTCGAGCCCATTTCGGCATTACTTTTTGCACAGGGGATTCTGGGTAGACAATTTTTTTTTGCTGACAAAGTTTGATATCGAGGTTTGATGTCCTGAGGGCTTTTTACATTTATTTATACACCATGTATCCCTACAGAGCGCCACACACCGATCGCTGCACAGTCGGCCTCAAAACTATACCTAAATGCATTGTTGGGAAAACTTCTTTGAGGGAAACAAAGTGTATGGCATCATCTGATATCAAAGCAGGAGGTACCTATCACCTTTTTTAGGAAACCCTCTTTATAATTAATCGTTTTATTGTAGTATGTCTCGCTTTAATTAAAGGTTGTTACAGTCCCAACTGATGCTCAGAGTAGTGCAAATCGCCGTTTTAAACAAACCTCGTCTTTCCTGCTGAGGACTTCATTACAACAAGGGCTTACAAAAACCATTTAAAGTTAATTTCACTACTTTACGAAATAATTGCAGGGAACACGCTTTCAGCATCATTGTCTGTAGTCTTACGTGAAAATAAAATTTTACAGCAACGTAAAATGTGGCGCCGAGCATGTGCCACATCACGCGTTACGCATGGACAGATGCGCTTCCTTGTTGAGTCTACATAGGAATTCTTAAGAAATAAATTATTATTATTATTATGATGATGATGATGAATTATATTTTTAGGAATAGGAGGACCGAAGGTCGCTGGTGCGGGAAGAGGGTAATATGGAAGAATTTAGGCGCCCACTAAATCGCGCTCGCCAGGCCGCTGGCAACGCCGAACTGAGCTAAGGTTACTATGTGGTGAGGGGGTTCAAGGACGTTCTTATGCAATGCTTCAATATCAGAATTTTGACAAACACCATGCTTCAGTCTATGCAGATTAAAAGCGGAGCTGTGCAGAATAAGATTTTTCATGTTTGCTTCACACACGGTGTGACGAGGTGTGACAAGGGCAGACAGCACTCACTGGTGGTTGCATCCGTATACTACCGACCGAATAATGGCACCACATTTCCAGGACGATTAAAGCTGGATACCAAAATTAGCGCACGAAGCCAGTGGCACCCAGATCTTCATAGGCGGAGGCTCTAACGCCAAGCATAGTATCCGGGGAAACGCCACAACTGACTCGAGAGGACTCCTCCTGGTTGATCAACTGGAGCTATTACCGCTTCATACCTACAACACAAGTGGAGTACACACCCGAGCAGGGCTCCATGCGAAACAAGCCGACACTAAACCCGACTTGACCATTTTCTTCCTGAAAGCTGTGAAGCATTGGGAGACACATTCTACAACATTGGGCACATTGTTCACTATCCCATTATTGTTACCGCCAATAAAAAAATTCGCGAACAGGGTACAACCATCCGAGCTGTAAACTGGTCTCACTTCCGAGATGGCATAGGAGCCCACTTCGATATCATTGAATAGTTCGTTCAGGTTATGCGAAGCAATCTAATCTCTGCAACTGAATAAACAGTTGGCGAAGAAGACAAGGCACTTGCCGACTCCCGGATGCTAGCTCTGCGTAAGAAAGCTAGTAAGCGCACACATCAGTACAGGACCAGTGGAACAAGTATATCAAATCCTCAGGCATGAAGCAGCTCTGGGGCAACCTTCGCAAAATGCTAAAAGCAACAGTCCTACCCCGCTGGAAACTTACTCTCCGCCAAGACACCGACAATCTCAATGAGGAAATTATTAAATCTTCTTTTCCTCACGCCAGCCTCACGCTGCCAGCTGCCATCGAAACCCTCGAGTTCGAGTCTAAAACCCCAGAATTAGATTCCCCCTTTACTCTGGGAGGACGTCATGCCACCCTGAAGCATGGTAGAAGTGACTCAGCACCGGGACATGACGTTATCACTTGGAAGATGTTGTGAAACGTATCCGAAGACACTGAGACTGCTTTCCTGAAAATCGTAAATGAGCAGCCTTTCAAATAGTTCTGAACCACATGCGTGTTGCAATTATTATTCTGATACCTAAACCGGAAAAAATACCCGACAAAAGTCACCAATATCCGCATATATCACTCCAATCCCTCATACCAAAAAAACCCCATATCACTGACACGAACCATATGCGAACCTGTGGAAAGAATGACATAAATTGATAACCCACTACATCGAATGCTGCAAACCAGGCTTACACCTGTCTCAGGCCCGATTTGGATCTAACATGGAGCACATAATATCCTCTAATTGCTTCTGTGAGTACCGAACCAAAACTCAAGAAAAGGACCACCAGACTACATCCTGGTCGTCGAAATAAAGAATGCATTCGATAATGTCAAGCATGAAGACATTCTGTCTAATTTGGCCTGGATTTACCCTGGCCAATAAGCTTTCGACTGGACTGCCAGATTTCTGGAAGCCCGACCAATTCGACTTGGGAACACCAGCAGTGACCAGGCTGTCACATACTACCTCGATCGTTGTATACCCCAGGACTCAATTTTGGGCCCCCTGCTGTTCGATGTGGCCATGATTACTGTGGCCCGAGAACATGAAACCAGCACTGGCGTCCGCTGCAGAATTTATGCGGACGTCATCACCATTTGGGCAGAGGCCAGGACTGCAGTGGGAATAGTGAAGATATGGCCTCCGAGCTCCAGGCTGTGCTAATTTATTTATTTATTCACATACCCTCAGGGCCCAAGGGCATTACAGAGGGGAGTGGGGGATAACAAAATTATTGGAAGAATATAAAGCAAGTAAAAATATAACAACAGCTTTTTACACAAACAGTGCAGACACTGCGATAGTTATAAGGAAGCATGCGTTGCACAAGTTGGCGTAAACACTCATAACACAGCTTTACTCCAACAGAGTCGACATTGCACAGATTTGGCTGGCGACAATACAAATACAACGGATCTTCACCTGAGAAGGCTAAATAAACAAGTAAATACTGCCCAAGTCAGGTAAAGTAAAAAACATACGGCACACACATTTTCACTCAAACAGTCTGGAAAGTGCACGCCTAAAAGCAGCGACGTCCAACATTTCGGCAACTGCATGTGGCAGTTGGTTCCATGTAACAGATGTGCTCGGAATAAATGAGTCGTGAAAACACTTTGTATGACAAGATGGAATGCCTACTTTGTATCGATGATCAACGCGCGCTGACATGTACGATGGATTCGTTAGTAGTCTCTCTCTAAGAATTGAATTCCCATGATATATTTTGTGGAATAGGCACAAACGCGATATTTGCCTGCGGTGCTCGAGTAACGGTAGAGACAAAGTCGTTTTCATTGTGGTGACGCTGGACATGCGATGATAATTTGAAAGTATGAAGCGACATGAACGATTTTGAACCGCCTCCAATTCGTCGGTGAGCGATGCAATGCCATGATGCCAAACAGCAGCCGCATATTCCAATTTCTAACGAACCAAAGTTTTATAGAGAATTAGTTTCAAAGAGCTAGGTGAAGAATTAAAGTTCCTACGAATATATCCTAACATACGGTCGGCATTACTTACAACATATTCTATGTGTGGTTTCCATGATAAGTTAGAAGACACTATAACACCTAAATATTTGTACGACGGCACCATTTCAAGACAAACATTGTTTAGTGAGTATTCAGGAGGTGTAGTGTTAACTCTTGAAATGCGCATGCTTTTACACTTTTTAATATTAAGTTTCATTTTCCATAATTCACACCAATCTGAAATACTGTCAAAATCTGATTGCAGAATTTGGACGTCGTTGTTGTTAGTGATTTTTCTGTAAATAACACAATCATCGGCAAAAAGACTGACAGATGAGCTGATGTTAATCTTCCAAAACTCTGACTCACCTTAGCGCCTGAAAAAACGGAAGTCCTCTGTGTCAATGGAAGGCGGAGTGCCCGCATGGAAGAGGAGACAATAACGTTAATATTGGAGCAACATGAAATCATGACGAAACGTGGTATGCCAGAATTCTCGGCAATCCTCTACATAGCTGCAACACGGGTGACCATTGGATCAGAGAACTCAAAAAAAATTCCCGCGCCTTCCCGCGAAATGAACACGAGTAAATGCAGAGCATTGGGGGTCGTTAACGCCGCGTAAAGTCGCGTTAGGGTGGGTAGTTGGGTCGTAGTTGCGTTGGTGTTGGTTTGGGGTAGAGAGAGGAGAGTAAAGTCGCGTTAGGGTGGAGCGAGCGTCAACCAAGGAAGGAAGGAGCAACGCAGTGACTGAAGAACTAGCGACCGCTAGCTGCTTTATATTTGCAGCGCACGCAGTAGAGGGAGAGCAGTACGGGGGGGAGAGCGCGCATGCGCAAGCAGCGCGCGCCCTTCCACGCCCCACCGCGCTGCTATCACGCATCTGTTACGGTGAGACCGCGACGGAGCGAACGGGCTGACTACGACGCATGCGCGCGCCAGCTGCTGTTGAGGGAGAGGAGGGAAGGAGGAGAGGCGCACCTGCTGCGGACGCGGAGCTGTGGACGCCGTCCGACGCAGGAAGAGGCGAGGCTAAGAAATGCTCTGCATTTAAAAGCAAGCCCCTTCTGTCTTACACGCAATCAAACGTGTTTCGAAAAAATATTCACGAGCAACACCACAAAAGTATGTGCACGTGGTAAGCACGCAATGTTGCGTTTTCAGAACAGGTTCAAAATTTATTGGGAGATGTTAGGTGCACCACATCTGCGTTACCAAGTGTAATCCAAGGCAAAAACTTGATTTGCATTGTTTGCTGGAACTGATAATTTATGCGAACCCCTGCTGAAAAATAAAAATGAAAACCTAAAAAACTAAAGACCTATTTCAAAGGCCGGATTAGATGTTATTCATAAACGTACCGGAGGTTATGGCTGTTCAATGTCTTACGAATTCTCAATTTATCTGGCTTTGAACATGAAGCAATTATAAAGAAACCCAGCAGTCTACATGCTGGTTCGCGAAGATACTTTTCGCACATTCCCAGTTCTAGCATCACATGGGCGTGTTCGGTAGAAATGTAGACGGTTCCCCGAAAGACAGCCACCCTACCTAATTTACCAGGCTCGTATAAAACATAAAACAGAGACATACATCCTTCATATATCGCAGATAACGATGAAACACATGTAGGCTTATTAGTCAGACTGCAACGCTCTTGGTACTCTCGCAAAATGAATTTTAAAAATGAAGTTTTTTATGCAAATAACATTGATTTCTAGTTACTGTGAGGTACACCAGCTACCTGAAGACGCATGATTGGTTGCCATAAGCCGTCGGGGAATTCCCTGGGCTTGTCAACATCTGCGAGTTCTCCTGCTATAAGAGTGGAGTGAGAATAGGGGACGTTAAAATATTCCGAACAATATTGAAACAAAGCATTGGAAATACTTAGAATGATCGCGTGAGCACACAGAGCAACTTTATGTGACAGATGACTGATATTTAATTGTATTTTAGAAACCATCCAGCATGTTAGTTACCATTGAGTAGACACAGCCTTCCGTACAAAGTAATGGGTATTACGAATATTTTACAGCGCTTTTTTAGACCGCAGCTGTACACAGATCACTTGGTGGAGTTCTTGTGAGTTTACCTGCGCAAAAAATAGTCGAGGCAAACATCCAGCCCCGAGACAATTGTCTTGCAAATGGTATTGTCGCAAAATGAATAAAAAAATGAAGTTTTTTATGGAAATAATATTGATTTCCGTTTAGTGTGAGGTTCACCAGCTACCTGAAGACGCATGATTCGTTGTCATAAGTCGTCGGGGAATTCCATTGTAGAAGTGTTAGCATAAAGACTGCTGTACAGGAAGTAGAATCGTCTGTCCAATCATGGCTGGCCTTTGCGAAACGGTTTAAAGACGTCGCCATAGGACTTTACACTAAAGAACATGGGCACATACAATGACCAACATGAACCACTAGCGCCATTAAATTATATTCTAAAAAATTCCAGTTATTTGCTTCCTCACCATTTTTCAACTCGTCATCTTGCAACTAGTTAAACGTTATCACGGTTGACAATATGGCTGAAGTAGGCCTGATAAACTTGTCGCCTTGGACCAGATAAATATGTCCTTTAATTTTTTGAAGTCAATGTACTACCACAAGTATATTTGTATATTTTACTCTGCACTTCGATTTTGTAACAGCAACATTTTGATCGAACAAATTGAAAAAAAAATTATGGCATTGGAGGACTTACACTCGAGTTTTTTTTAAATCCTACCTCATGAGCAGGATACCGTTTGTATCACTCAGTGATAGAAATTTTATTACAACCGAAAAATGTTCTGGTGTTCAGCATTGCTATTATTTTTGTACATTACCAAAACAATATTATTCGCGGGACTGCAAAATGAGTAATATAGACTGATTACCAGCATTTTTGTCCCCGTATTTGTATTCAAACTTACTCAATGAAGCTAAGAGGGTTCTAAGCCAGCTTTATATTTGGTCAAAATGTAGCTTACTAAAATTCAATTTATAGAAAAGAATTCATAATCTCCAACCCCCAAAAAAGCCATATTTTCCTATCCCACACACTTGGAAACTCTGATACTAAAATTAAAGTTGTATATAAAATAAGCGGTCCCGATATTTATTTTGAAAACACCGAAGTTTGGGACGAACAGGTAGAATTTATATATAAAATAAGCGGTCTCGATATTTATTTTGAAAACAGCGAAGTTGGGGACGAACAGGTAGAATTTATAACTGGGGAACTTATTTGGGTACCGGTGATTAAACCGAAACACTCGCGTACGTTCCTCCATGAACTAAACTGCGTATAATTAATTATTGTTTTCTGCTCATAGAAACTATCGCCGTTTAGTATTCGTGCTGTAACTGAAGCCATCATAAATACGCTATTTTTAGTTTACAAAAAGCATTTTGCGCATTGTGGCTAACGTCTTACAGATTTCCGAGGCATTGCGTCTATTTAGTGATTTCAGCACTGCTGGAGTTTTTTTTAATTTATACAGATGCACGCTTTCCGCTAATTCTGCTTTAATTTAAACAAAATAAATACATGTTGGCTGAATTAGCGAACCTAAATGAAAAAAATTTCGTCGGATGCCACTGGTACGCCTATCTCCTAACTAGTTTCCCTTATACTGCACTGAAGCCGTTAATTTTAAAGTTAAGTTCTAAAACCAGCAGACCCGTGTTTATATTATTTTATGGATTAGAGTCTTTATTTCTTTGTTTTTTTGCCTGTGACTCATTGTTGTAGCAAATATCGTTCTTATTTAAGTTTCGTGGCTATAATATGATAGGTACGCCTATCCCCTAACTAGTTTCCCTTATAGTGAACTTAAGCCGCTAATTTTAAAGTTAAGTTCTAGAACCAGCAGGCCCGTGTTTATATTATTTTATGAATTAGAGTCTTTATTTCTTTGTTTTTTTTTGCCTGTGAGTCATTGTTGTAGAAAATATCGTCCTTATTTAAGTTTCGTGGTTATAATATGATCGTAACATATGTGTGGGTGGGTTCAGCCATACTGTGACTTGAATGTGGTGGTTGACGTCCCCTCAAACAGCGGTTAACGGCTTTTACGTCACCCTCTTCAATTATCTCTGGGTGATACGGAAAGGGTAATAAAAGTATTCAATCCTTATTCATCTGAATCACTTTTATACATCCCTGACTCTTCGCTCTGAATGTGTAATGTTTATTTTTCAAAATATGAGTGACAGGGGACCATAATAGTTACAGCGGCAAGTAATTTCTAAAAAAAAAAAAAACGAGTTAAGAGCATACCACACGATAAAGGGATCTTTTCACTGGAAGTGCATCATGTTCGGCATCGGATCGTGCAATGCCGGACATTGGTGCATCGCTGCATCAGCCAGACTGCAGTGCGATGACGCCGCGCATTGCATCGCATCGGGACGAAGTATTCTTTCGCTCCGTTCGTGTCGTATGTGAAAGCGAAATGGTCAAACTCATTTTTAGTTCTTCCAAGACGCTGACGAAGGAATCCCACTTAGAAAACGGGAGCAAAAATGAGGGCCGAATCCTGCTTACGTCACGGCTCGCGCGGACCAATCAAAACATCCCAACAGCGAGCAACTGGCCCACCGGATTGGTCAGCGCAGGCGGAAAAGCAGCAAAGGTGGCATCACGTTGGGAGAGGAGAAGAAGGAAAGAGCATCGCTCGGTAGGGGAGAGGAGGGACCGGCCGGCGTGTTTCGCGTCGTCTGCTCCGCGCGTCGTCTGCTCCGAGAAGTTTTCTCGTCTGCTCCGCGAGCGCATCATCACACCGGGAGTAGCGGCTAGCTCGCCGGTCCTCGCCCGCTCTACTCCGTCCGTGGTGCTTGTTGGTTCGACGTCGTCGTGGTGGGAGTGTGTGGTGTACACGCGGGAGTTCTCGGCTCGATTTTTTGGGACACCGGTTCTGGTGTTCTTTCTGCTCGACCCGACCAACGACCAAGCAGGACCGACTGCGGAGTTATTACATTTTTCTGTTCATTATTCCTCAACTTCTCCCAAATTCCGCGGCGCAAAATTACTCCAATCGGGCAAGCCGGAGAAGTACACGAAATGTTCAGGTAAGAACTCCCCGCCTGTTATGTATTTTTCTGTTGTTGTGTCAGGACACCGTAGGTTACTCGTGCACGGTCAAGCATTGTGTTCCGTGGCACGCATTCGCCCCCTGCCGTCTTCCCTTGACCCTTGCTTTGATTTCCGTGCGTTCGGGCGGAGATCTCGTGACGACCGTTTCCGGAGACATCAATCGGGTTCCCTGGATGGCTATATCGTCGTCGCCGTTACGAGCGGGCACGACCAGTGACAGGCCTTGTACCGAGTTTCTGAGGTAGTAACGTTAGCGAAATTCTAGAAGTATAATTTCGCCCGTAGCCTACCGCTGTTCCCAAGACTAATAAATCGGATTTTATAATGAATTTACCGATGAATATGTAGTTCGGGAATAAGATTTGCCGGGGTGGGGTAGCATTCTTCTGCTGGACATCCGTACGATGTGTGGAGCCATGTCGTCCCCAGGACGTGGCGATCTCGCTTTTACCCATGTCACTAACGACAGGCTGGTCATTAAGTAATAAGATCGCCAGTTTTTGTTTTATGCCGCAGAAAGTTAGGGAGCACTTCAGTGTCTCCTGATAATTAAGCAATGACTATAACTGGCGTCTCACTGTGAACTGTTTCGTCAGAAAAAAGAACCTAATAATTCGCGGCCGTTGAAGAAAAAAAAAAAAAACAGCGAATGGGGACTTCGGGGATAGGCATTCGGTTTTCATACTAGCCACACGAAAAGCTGGAACTGTCTTGTTGAAACCTTTTTTAACGTTTTTATCCGTCTTTGACTGTTTTTAGACCTTGCATTGGAAATGCCCTCTAAAAAAATGAGGCGTTTTTTTATGCCTGGCATTTTTGATATCGAGAGCCTTCTACACTTCTAAATGGTCGCTGTTAAAATTAGGGTCATGGTTCGTATTTATGAAGGAGCCACTTAAAATCAAAGAGATTGTATTTCGTTACGGGTTTCGTAGATAAAGTTTTGTGTGAAAAATCCTGCATCTTCAGTACGCAGAAACAAAAGTGATGGATGCTTGCAGTACACTCTAAGAAGTCCCAGCACGTAGTCTTCAACACAGCGCTCCAAAATGACCAGCTGCAGTGAACAAGTGTGAAATTTCACCGAATGATGAAGACCAACATAATATTTGACTTAAAAAAAAACTCATGTGCGCCAGGACAACACGCTGGGTGTGAATGGCGTTTTGCATGGCGCGATGTTCCTGCGCAGGTGCCTTTTTTTAATAAAATTCAAAGAGGGGCCACGTCATTCGTATCATTTGCACACTAGGCCACTTGGATTGGTCATTCTGGAGCATTGTGGGGAAGACACCCTACGGAGCCTTCCTAAAGTATACTCTTACCAGGTTTGCTACTTTAAGAGGCTACGACTGCATGTTCCGTAGTTTTCTTCTGCGCTCAGCCACGCGTGTCGGTGCGGGAGCTCCGCTGTACGAAAAAAATCTCCCTGCCCATCAAGACGCGGTACCAGATTCCTCAGCGTGTAAATGTGCGGGATATGCGCATCTGAAAAACAGGACTTATCGCTTTAGAGAGGAAACGATCAATTTATTCAACTTATAACAGTCAGCTTCGATACTGCGAGAAATAAGGGACGACACATGTTTCAGTGGGTATTAGCCACGTGCCTGCAAAACAATTGCACGCCGTCTACACTCCAATAACAAACGTGGGAGAGTCAGGCATCCCTGAAACTTGATTTCATAAAAAATCTATGCTAAGCCCGGAGGTATAGCAGTTTCTTGTTCGCAAATGCTGGGAGATTGAAAAGCTTCCACGCTTGGTACGCTAGTCATCAATATATTTATTCGTTCGGTCTGCAAGCATTTGCTATAAAGTACAAAGTGTTTGTCGGGGTTTTGAGCAGGTATCAACAATTTTTTGTAAGAGCGGAAGCCGTGAGCGAGAAATGTATACTCCGCCGCCTACGCTTTAGCTGGAGCTGACTTTGCGCTTCTGTGCGTTGAAATGCGAAGCAGAGGGTGCAAGTGAAATCTGTCGAGACTGATCGGTGTTGAGTGTTCGTCCGCATTTCAGTTAGCGCTGTCTGTGTAATCAAATAGAGAGATAATTTATTTAAATGGGTGTGTTTGGCTAGAGTGTAAAGTTTAGCAAATTCATTTTTCTACTTAAAATAATAACTGCGATTGCGGTAGCCTTTTTGTAAGCGATGCTTCCACGAACAAAAAACCCCGTGCAAACAGTGGGTACAAGAACTAACCTTTAAAAGTTGCGAATGCGGGAATGATACTGCAAATTTAGATGCAGCAGCAGTAAGAATAACCTTCAGTGCAATAGAGCAAAACTTTGCAATGTGCAGTAATGCACCGCCGTAACATTCAAAGGAAATACTGTGTACCTCTCTCCTCGTCAACGCAGTTTTCATTGCTCGTTTTCGGGTTGCTGTGTTTTTGAGTAGAATTTTTACCGAGAGGTTGGAAAATCCAGTGTATTTCTCATGCTCTTAATTTTCAATTAACTTTTCGTTATGTGCCACTTTATTCCTAAAGGGCGTGGGCCGTCACGGGGTGCTTAACTACGTCAGAATATTGCCTTTTTGACTGTATCCTCCGCCTACTGTGCTCATTCCTGTGCAAACGTTGCCACACATGTCGATAATATAAAGAATAAAACACAACAAATGGAAATATCTCAGCCCTGTAAGGAAAAGAGTAGGCAAAAGTCCTGCTTTAAAATTCTACCTGTAGTGTATTCTCTGTCGGATAAAGCCTGGGTTTTGAGTCCCCTGAGCGCTTTATCCTGCAATTAGTTTAAGCATATCACCTCACCAACAGCTCGCGAACGCCGTCTTGAAAATCGCATCATGTCGGTTTCAGCAACGTTTTGAGTTTGTGTGGTGGGTCGAAATTGGCTGCGTATCTACTTTTTCCACTGCCAATGCCGTCGAAAAGTGATAGCTGCCGCTCCTTCCGTGTAATACCATCTCCCCTCTCACACTCAAACCATTTATGCTCTTTCCCTTCCCTCTCCACACTCTCAGGATGAATACCATGGGGTTTTCCGAATTCAAATTCAATTTTATGCGTACCGCTGCCCGCGTGCCATTTTTCGGAACGTTTGTTACCATTGTGCTTCAAACACCTCAAGTTGGCACGTTTACTTTCATTGTTTGCTTTTATGTTGCGTCCCAGCGGCACCATGTATAGCAAGTGGCGTTTTTATTTGCTACCGTAAGAACAAAGGTGATATGTATTTTTAGTTGAAAGAACGCTGCTTTTCTTTGTTAGGAACGTATTTTATTCCTCAAATGTACCTGATGTTTTCTTTGCGAGTAAAAATGTTGTCATGTAAAAGACCTGCCACCAGTTTTAGTACTGTCGAAACGTCTTGCCTTTATACTCTTCGTGTTTAATTAAGGATTATTTCACCTGTTCTTTGGCCGGGTGGCTCAATCGAGTGACTGAGAGACAGGCAGACGCACAGACCAAAATATCCGCGTCCGTCTTTATTAAACCTCGTAGTTTAACTTTCGTAGACCGGAATCTTCGAACGACCAAAGTGCAAAGACGCGCATAGCGCATGCGCGAACAGAAGTCGGAAGAACTGAAGCGCGATGCGGCCATTCCAGACAGGACGCAGCGCGTCCCGTGATACGCAGACGACCTGTGTGTGTGTGAGCGCGTGGCCGCGGCCGGTGATATATCGTCTGCTACCGTGCGAAGACCGCGCCCTCAGACGGCCGTTCCGCGCTTCCACCTTTTGTCTTCGCCCTCCATTAATGCCCCTAGCACCTCCACCTCTTTTTATTCTTTCCAAATTCGGACTTCGTGACGCGTTTCTTCCCTGCATGAACGCTCGCTTCTCACCGAGTCCAGTAGGCGTCGCACGACAATTGTCCCGCCCGTTTCCTTTTTTTTTTTTTTTTCACGGCGTGACGAGCAACGAAAGCGCATCATTTCCTGCGCCGTTTCGTGTTCCTTCTATCCAGGAAACCGTTAGGGCAACGGAACGCACACCCTACGCTAAAGCTCGCCCTTCCGAGTACCTTGTCCTAGCAGTAGCCGTTTTCTCACCGTTCTTGTCGAAGTTACGGCAGCGTGCAGCCACTAAAAAACGAGGTATCGTCGAGGCTCCCTCACCTCCTAACTTTTATTTCTATTGCTTTCCGCTTCGGAATTTCCGTCGCTCGCGCCCACGAATACGTTCCTCATCCTACGGGGCAGGGCAAGATTTTTTGGCATAGTGAGATATACAGCCGTTAGGCCTCTCTCGCTCAAAAAATACCTCCTTCTTTGCCCAACGGCGGCGCTAAAGTGATGCGAGGAGTTTACGCGTGAACCCTGAGAAAAACGAGTAAAAAAGAAAGAGTCACCGCTTCCTTGCTTTTTCTTATGCTTCCGTTGATCGCTCCCGCCATGTTGTTGTTCCCTTCCCGTCTGCTTACTCGAGCGTCATCTATCTACGTGCCGCATCTAACGCCTGTCGTCTGCTATTCCTGCCGCAATCGCCTGCTTCGCCTTGCCATCGCCTTTTCCTCGCACGCCTGAGCTCGCCGAAGGGGCGCAATGTTGATCTTGGTGTTGTTATCCGGCCCTCCCCAAAACCAAGAAACCGTTTGCAAAAGCTGATTGACAACAGCGGGTCACGGGCATTGTAACGGTACACCGGCCCGGCCCGCTCGGATCTTCTGCTCATTTTTTGATTGCCTCCTTTCCCGCCCTTTCTTCGGCGACCGTATGCGCTGCCGCTGTAATCGTCTCCGGATTGTGTTGGCTGCGTAGCCGCACCTCCGGCCGCCGCGTGCCACACTCCGTTGATGCGTTGCAGTTTGCCCGCGCGTTGTCTGCTGCTGCCCGGGCCTTCCTGAAAGCGTGAAGAAACTTTTGACCTCCTGGCTCACGCCTGATTTTGGCCGCTTAGTTTTATTCATACCCGGAGGCGCCTCCCGCCAGCAGTCGGGCGCGAAAATGGGCCTGAATGCGTGAAAGAGTTCGCAGAAGCTGGAGCGCCCGGAGTGGCTACATTTTCTTTCGTGAACTCTCTTTTTCTTCACTCCGTCCGCGGATAGAAGACGGGCGGCGGCGTAATGTAGGTTCTTATGCATCGTTCAGCGTATTGTGGTGGATTCAAATATCCCAGGGCTCTGTATTTGTGATTTCGCGCTTAAACGTGTCTGGAATGGTTCCATCTTCGATTTTTGCGGGAAAGCCTGTGCAATGACCAGCTTTCCCAGCTTTCTTCTTTCCTCAATTCGGCGGTGCTTGTTCTGCATCGTCCTGGCCTTCGTGATCCAACCTTGCACACGTTCAGGTGGCCACCACGGAGCTATTTCGATGGTTCTTTTCAGGGCGCATGAAAGTATGGTCAACAGAGTCGAGACAAGAATTTTTATTTTGGCGTAACAAAATGGAAACTAGAGCCACGCGAAAGTGTGAACTGTTGAATTGTCTTCTCCCATTCAGCAAGCTAACCTATGAAGCTTTATACATGCATACATAAAGAGGTCCGATTCTTTGCTTTCTACGAAGCAGGGCGAAATTCTATGAGAACGAAGCCATGTTTTCTAGTACCCCATAGCCTGTAGCAATTTGGGGAGTGGGAGCAATATAATAATTTTTAAGGCCCGCGTATTACTCAATGTAACATTTTGTTTTACGATGCGAAAGTACGCCAGCATTCAGCATTCATCAGCAGCTGGAAGGGCATTCAGTAACATGCGTCGCCTTTTCAATTCGGATATCTTTCACTTTTGAGCCACAACGCTTTCATGAATTTGTTTTTAATTGCAGAGAAAAATAGTTGAGCATTTGAAAACTGCGAAAATATTCCACGTGGGCCAGTGAAGAACAACGTAAATTTAAACGTTTACCTCCTTTTCTTGGTGCTGAACTTGCCTACGTGTCGAGGCGTGGAATAGGAACGGAGAAACATGAAATGCACGTGGCAGTCCAGGAACAAAAATGTGGCTCATATAATAAAACTGCATCAATTCCATGACAGTTTCGATTAGGCTAATGTAGACCATGCCATGCTCAAACATTTTACACGAAAAAGCTTTGAATCCGTTATGTAATGTCCGCGGCCCTTGCAGGTGGAAGTAAATGAAAATGGAAATGGAACGTAGACGTCCCGTATGACCTCACAACGCCGCTATTCCATTGCGCACACCACTTGTGCTGCTGTTGCAACAAGACGAGCTGGAACAGGCTGGATGCAAGTGTTTGCGAACATGCCTTGCACATCCCGCGGCGCGACATGAATCGGCGAATTTCAAACAAGGACAGATTGGATGACGCAGTGATTGAGTGTCCCGAGACCGCAAACGGAACACGCTGTCGTCAGGAACGTGATATCAACATCACTGCCATATGACTCTCCGAAATTACCAATGCGGATCGCTGTTTTCAGTGTCACGATAAGTACACCAAAATTGAGCCCATAACAGCTTGCCACTGCAAAACTCTTCCAGAAAAAGAAAATGCTACAACCATCTAGAAAATAGTCTCACGGACACTATTGCATCGTCCCCAGGCTTCTGCGAATTGCGTGGAACCCGACGAGAGCGTACCTGAGGAAATCCAAGTTACATTTATTCTGTACGTACCATATCTGAAGAAAATTTAAGCCCTTCGGTCGACCGTTGCGGAGCATCTTATAAATTTAAAGTTGCGGTTAGAACAGTATGTACAGATATTTCCGTCAGAGCACGTAGGACTCGCACTTACATTACGTAAACGCAAAGTGTGAACAAGGCAAGCTGAAGCGAGCAGGTTCTATACACAAACACCCATTTTGGGCGTTAAAGATGTCGTTCAGTAGACGCGAAAAGATTGATTTATGAGTATTCCTGCGGCGGTAGTATTCAAAGGCGAAAAAAAGTGTCAGTATCCACCGTATTGCGAGTCACGCCAGCTATCGCTTTCACCGCAAGGAAAAAAAGTAATTACTTTTCCCACGCGGTGCCGACGAGTTCATCGTAAAAGGCAGACCGACGTCTGCCCGTTCACACCTACGTAAATAAGCTATTCGTTAGTGCACTGCCCGCGGGCTCCAACCCAGCATGGGAAGGTCAGTGAGCTTGTCGGTTCAAAAGGAATGAGGAAATAGCAAGGAAACAAAAAGCCAGGAAAATTCTTTCTGACACCCCTAATGGCGTCGGCAAAGTTCGAGTTAATAGCCAAACTATCAAGATGTATCAACAAGATGCCGCGACGGAGCGCCCGGGGCACCGAACCGCTCCCAGCAGACGAAACTAAGAGGGCGCCATCACCCTTCCTTTCCCAGATGATAACGGCAGAGCGTATACCGAGTTAGCAGACGACGGGCAGAATCCCGGAAGAAAAAGCTCAGCGAACGAAAAGATACAGCGGACCAACAGCGGGGTTAATGCTGCTGCGGCAATCAACTCTCGATACTGAGCAAACCAGGCACGAAAAATCTGTCCCGCTGCAAGAAGCGGCCATCATACCCTGGCGACGACAGTAATTAATTTGCCTCGCAACGCCCGGAGCCGTTAATAACAATCTCAGTGCTGGGAGCTTTCTTCTGGCATCGCCCGTCTTTCCAAGCCCGCCGCGCTAATCATCCGCTAAATGATTAATTCCACACTTGCCCGTCGTACCCGTTCTTTCCGCGAGGGACAGGTCTTCGCCGTAGGAGCAGCTGGCCGAAATAACTCCGTCAGAAGAAACGTGCGGTGAACCGATCTTTCAGATGCACAGCTTTGGCTGTTTTGGTTCTCACCTCGTTCAGAGCCTCCTTACACTTCTGTTCGAAGTCGCATTGGCCGTTAAAGGCGGAAAAGCCGACACTAGCGGGTGTCGAAGTGTTTGAAAAGGTGGCGTGAGATTCCAGCCCTTTCGGTACTTGTGGTCCCTTATTAATTGCTTCCGTCGTTGATGAATCGTCTTTGGAGAACTGGCGACAGGTTTGCCGACAAGTGACTCGCATTCGATTCGGACTTCCTTGGCGGATTCCTTGCAGAGTGTCCCTGCACTGGGGAGAGTTGAGAGTTGGGATGCTTTAATGCTTGCACGCCATATTCCGGAAGTGATGCTCCGCGTCGAACAAAATGAAGTTATGGTGGGGCACGGGCCTTCCTGATTAGTTCTCGATGCCACACCTTGAAGCTGCTATAACGTGTAGGGTCAGGTGCGAATTCTGGTTGGGACGGAATAGTTGTTTTGCTTTGGCATCGCTCTGGGTACACAACGTGTGATTTTCGCCAGTTCGTCCACCCTAAAATTGCCTTGTGCGCGGTTTCCTCCGGCCACCTGTGTCTGCTGCCAGTCCTGCCACTTTGCACTCTCCTCTCTCACTCTCTTCTTGCACTCTCCTCTTCCCCTATCACCCACCACCTCCTGCTCTCCTCCTCCCCCTCCCGCTCCCCCCATGGTGAATCCAATGGAGCTCTGCTCAAATCTATTCATTTGCCCACTTTCTCCCTCCTAGCGTGCTATCGGCTGTTGTATCTTGTTTTTGTTGTTCTTGAGGCCACATCTGCTTTGTTGTATGCTTTTTTTGGACTATGTCTGACAGCGTTCCTTACATGGTGTATTCTATATTTGCAACACTTAAACCAATCCAACATGATTTTTAATTAAGAGAATGTTGGTACTCTCGGTTATTTAAGTTGAGTTTGGATCCCGAAATTCCGTTCTTTTTGTACCTTTGCAACAAATTTACAACGGCAATGCTTAAACGATGTAAAATGTCGGAATTGGGGAACACCAGTACTCCTCCCAGGCGGAGTTTCTTCAAGTCCTACGCAATCTGCATGGTCTGTAAAATTTAGTTACTGGTGGTAAAGGTGATGCGAGGTACGCCCTTTCAAGCATTTAGGGCAATATCTTTGTCGTCAGAAGATGTATTACAGCGCTCATGACCCGGCAGAGAGCGCCACTGCTCTGCCCGGCGAAAGTAACTCAAACATAAGGCTAAATAGTCACTTTTGGAGCAAAAAGGCCGCCGACGGGGCCATTGCTAAACAAACCTCAAGGAGCAAACCATGTCTGCACACAGCAGCAGTGCATCTGTCTCGCCGTAGACACATCCCGGCTCAAACCCGGAATTCCGCCGGCATAGACCAAAGGCCGTGGCATTCATCAGGGTCCCCGCATGCCCTTCGAAAGCTGCTCCCTGTTTGCCCGGAATGCTTCTGGAAGACACCCAGAACCGCAAACAAGAAAGTAAAGAAGCCGTTTGATGAACGGCTCGCTTTCGGATAGACGAGGGCGAGGCGGCCACTCGCAGCAGACGACGGCTAAGTTTGTCCTAGGCCCCCGGCAGACGACGCGTAGCAGGCGACACTGCGCCCTAGGGCTGCGGGCGCCATTAATGCTCTCCGAACTCTAGGGGCGGCCAATCACCCACCCAACGCATCTAGGAGTACACCCAGTTGTTTTATTCACGGCACCCGCGCACCCGCGGTGGGCCGTAGGTGTGTTATTTACACCGGGGAGCTGGTCTAAGGCGCCTTTATACAGTAATAACCGTTTATCTCGTTCGTCGCCAGAGGGCGCGCGTGCTCGTTAGACTCCGCTTTCGGTGTGTAGAGCGGCGTTCGCTATTGGGTTCCTTTTATACGACACTCCGGCACGTTACGCAATCCAGGCTTGGCCGCCCCGAAGGAATGCTGAGGGATATAAAGTGTTGAACAGCGTGAGGTTGCACTTTCACTATCGAGAGAGAGATAAATGGTCAACAGCACGCAGCCGATGACAATTGTCTATGGTGCCTCCGTAACGGCCGGGTGTAGTGAAATAACTTGCTTTCGGCGGAGGCCATTTCGCGAAGCCGGTTTCCCGCAACGACAGGTGCAGTCCAAGGCCATATTTCTTGATGTGCCTCGGAGACCATGCCCCTTGAGTATAAAAATAAGCACAACTGTTTAATTTGAGGGAGTTTCTTTGTATTTTTTACTGAGGGAGACGAGAGAACGACTGCCCTAAATTGTATGGAGATGGGGTTAATAGCCTATGAGACTGTAGAATGCCGATCGCGTATTCTCTGCACACAAAAAGAGCAAGGCTAAAATTTCTCAATTTCTAGAGCCGCTTTCACCGTGAAATCGTGCCTTCAATGAACACGAGAGAAAAGTTTTTCACTGAGAGATTACAAAAATAAATATCCACAAAACAGTGAGAGAAGGTTGCCCTTCAGTTATCGGCTCAATTATGGGCAGCATAAGCCTTTGTTAAAACCTCGTTCAGTGAAATGACAAAAATATTTCAAGAAAACTACGAAAGGCCGTGACACAATAACTTAGGGCAGTTGTCGTAGGTCGAATTAGTCTTTACTGCACCTAACATATCGAAGGAACAAGTCGTGGAATATATCCGTGAACGGATGTTCCACACAATGGAGTTGTTGCATGCGAAGTTCACGTAGCAAATTATGCAGTAGCTGCACAAAACTACGGCTGCAGTTCTAATAATCAATACCCTAGGTTGCGCCCAAATTATCCTTCCTATGACACATTTTAGATAAATGATGATACTAAAACGGCACTCGGAAGTTACAGGCCCAATTTGCAGCTTTAAAAAGATAAAATTCAAAAAGCCTTGAGAACTCCCCGCTCTTTAAGACTTACGAAAATGGTTCCGTAGTGGGTTTATTTCTTCTTAAGCCTTAAATAAATCTCCCACCAAAATAAAGACGACGCAATTTGTCACGCTTACAGTTCCCTCCTGCGCCAGCGTGTTTCATGCTGCAATTGGGATGTTCTTTAGAATTCCCCTGTTTTTTGCTCTACTGGCGGTGGTGTTATTTGCTTAAGAAATATAAGAATAAAGAAAGCCCACATCATAAGCTGACATCATTTGACGAGGAAGCACCACTTTGCGCTCAAACGAGGCCATATTAGATAAACAAAACAAATGAGACTGGAAGCAAGCTCCGTACAATCAAAGTGCCGCTTTACGTTTGTTTGTTTTGTAGTGTCAGAATCCCGCTTTCTAGCTTCTTGAAGTACAGCGCCACCCAACAGCGAAGACATGTGCATTAGGACACAACGACCTTATAACGACATTTCCTTCCGCATTGCATAAGTGCCGTACGCTTCGAGGCAGAATAATAATAAAGTAAAAAAAAAGGTTCGTCCCACACAGGAAAAAATGGGTCTAGGTTAGTACGAGACTCCGTCGACGCTAATGCGCCCCCTCTGTGTGCTTCTTCCTCGATTTACGTTTTAAGATGCGCAGCGGCAGAGACACGCGTTACGGGAGGTTTCTTTTTTGCCGTTAACTGCGTGGTTATAAAGTCAGCGAAAACAAGTAGTGCGCTGAGGAAAAGCTGATGTCTCGACGCCAAGTCGTGTCCTTGAAGAACCATAGAAGATTATATAGGCCTCCAGACCGGCGTCGACCCTGAGTTCTTTTTATTGCCTTTGCGTATTTTTCGTGCGAGGCGCTGAAAAGACTGATTTTCTTGTTTTTTTTATTCACACCATTTCCTGCCGAATATGGCGCCTTACAAAGTTTGGCGTTATGCGTTTAAGAAATTCTTTTTTTTGACCGCATTTCTTTGCGGCTTTCGATTCGTGTTTTCCGTCGACAGAAGCACGCAGACTGAGAGGCAACAAGAAAGAACACGAGAGGACCAAATGGTAGGCAAGGAGGAGGAGGGCAGTGCAGGATGTGGAATCAAGCAGGCGGAACATCCTGCGAGAAACGCCCTCTCCGTCTTCTGCTTCTTTTTGAAGCAATTTTTTTCTTGATTTGGGGCCTTTTACCGAGTTGGTGGTGCAGTCTCAATCATAGTGCGCTTTTTCGTATAGATTTTTGCTTCGGTGGTGTCGTCTGCGCTGACGCAGACGTGTCGCATGCCTGCCCACCGACAGTTCCTCTCTGCCCGTCGCAGCCTGGCGCACAAATTTTGCGGTTTCTGGGGCGAACCTGGCGCGACCTCGGTGAGAAGGGCGAAGTGTTTACAGTGCATTTGACGTAATACTGGTTACATGGTACGACCTTCATTGCAACTCTTGCTTTAAAATGTAAGACGAGCTAACCATAGCCATTTGACATTTTTCTTTATCCCATTGCGTTCGCTAGACTTCGGTCATCATTCTCGCTTAAAGATTCGGTACCCCTTTCGTGCACTACTACACAAAGCCATAGTATTAATTCGTCTCGTACAAACTCTCCACAAAAATTTACTCCTGACTGGAGGTTCACATACAGACTCGTTGACGTCATAACAACGCAATCGGGAGGCGGCGTTCAATTTCCACTGCTCCGGCGACAAGTAGCGGGAGAGCCGAAATGTGGAGTAAGTGTCTGCGAATAAAATTGGAAAGTGGCTGCCACTATGTGCATGCCAGATTTTTTTCTGTGGAAATTTACTCCATCTTACTGGTTTTTTTTCGACTGGTCACCTAGCACTTGTCGATTAATAAGCGCTCTCACTACAAACACTGCTATACTTTTGGCTGGCTTTGTTGGCATGACGACGGCTCTAGGTAGGTGGATGGTCCTTGGTTTTATTTATTTGTTTATTAATTTATTTGCGTGCCCTGAATGCCCTAGGGTATTACAGAGGGGTGTGGGCGGTCACAAGGTATTTTACAAGTTACAACAAGCATTACTACAGTAATAAACAGCTCTTTACTTCCAAGAAGCGAGACACTGCGCTGGGCAGAGCAAATCTTAACTCGCCAATAAACTCAAAGAGGCTGGACACTGCACATCTAAAACCCAAAACTTGCAATATTTTTGGCAACTGGGCGTTGGAGATGATTCCGGTTGAGAAGAATCCCGGGCACCAAAGAATGTTTCTAAGGAAGCTTCCGAGAAAGCTGAGTACCTCCCTTGCATAGCCATATGGCTGCATTGAAAACAAAAGTCAGGTATTTCTTCCGTTCGACCACTGTTACAGAATTCCCGGTTGCTGTCAATAGATGGCCGTCAACGGAGGGAGCATGGTTGCAGAAACTTCTGCTCCGCCTGTTTTATCAAAAAGTTTCGCAAACACTTGCATGGTAATTAGCCGGTAAGACAACTCTAACATTACGCCGAATTTCGCTTACAGTTCAAGTATTTACAGCGAAGTTGTAATAATTGTGGAACCCCCGTCTGCTGCGCATACATGGGCTTTTCTACGGGAGGGAAACGGCCATCCCCATGCTTAGTCGCTGGAAGGAAACTACAGTCCTCCCAAGTTTCATTCAGCTAATTAGCTAGGATCTATGTTCAATCCTAAATTACAAATTACAAAGTGTTTGATTTGTGTACTCGTTGCTCTGCGGCCCATTCAAGGGAGTCACGTACAGCTCTGCTGCTCGACTACCTTCACAGAGTGAAATGGCGCCGAATTTTTTCAACCGCGTGTGCGCCCATATTTCTCAACGGGGGCTCGCTTTTTCGTAAGCCTTATAAGTGAGGTTCCCGCACGTTTTTCGCCATCCGCAAAATGTTGCTTAGTATTGATGCCAGCTTTTTGATTAACGGCTTTTAGTGCGGTTTGGCATGCAAACAGGCACGAAGAGATAGTCAACACCGAATTGTGGGCGATTTTGCTTTTTCCTTGAGCGCCATCTGCCTCCTCGACCTGCAGCGAGGCCTTGAGAAGAAAAGTCAATACACGATGGCGCGGAAGCTTTTGTCCTCTCCGTGTGCTCGCTGGGACAACAACAGCTGAATATCGAGCCATTAGCGCCTCGTCGGCTCAAAATAGGAATGACTCGGCGCAAACATCAAGCCGCCGATCCATCACGGACTGCGCGCTGTCACCGGAGAAAGCGAAGGAAACAAACTAGCAACGGCAGAGGCAATAGGTTCTTTCTCCGTCTGCAAAAAAGAAAATGACTACCGGCGTCACCTGCACATGAGCTGCTCAACGTATGCGTCGCGACGTTCATAGCCTTGGGGAGCTGAGGTGAGGAATCCGTAACCCCGAGGAGATTAGGAGCCCGTCGGGGGTCACCCCGACTCTCTCTCTCTCGGAGAAACAGCGCGGGGGATAATCTTGTCGTATCTGTTGTTGCAGGCGGGATCGGACCCCAAGTGCGAAAGCAGGCGTTATGGAATAAGCAACTACGGAAATAAGGAAAGCGGAAGGTTAGTTTTGTGCACTGGTGTCAAGCGCACAGCATAGGTCAAATGAAGGTTTGTGCCCGCAACTTCCTTATTTGTATCCTGAAGAGCGTGCCGGTTGGCAAGTTGCCAGGGCGGTGGAGACCTTTGGATCGCACAGCACAGGTCTAGAGTTCGGAGGAAACTTTGTGCTGGTCGTGCTTGCGGGGTTTAGAACTCTAGTTTTCAAGTTTCCTTCATTTGGACAATTGTTGTGAATTGAAGGTTAAGCTTCAATATTGTGAGACACAATAAAACATACGCGCCATTTTAAAGCACCATCCAACAAACCATTTTATTATGGCAAGCTCTATCACTACAAGCACTACCACCGTCCCCTCCCCAATCATTACCATCTTAATATGATAAGCTCTATCGCTACTACCACTACCACCGCCACCACCACCACCATCATCATCGTCGTCAAAATAATCGTCATCGTGGTCGACACCATCACGATCCTGTGCTCATTGCATGATGTAGGCCTCTCCCTAATATGTCCAGCCACTCTGCCGTAGACTTACCGAGTCCATGTTTTGCACCAGAATTTTCTTGCTTCAATTCTCCATGGAATCCTTCGTCTCCACATATTTCTTTCACCGTCCCTTGGTAGCCATTCCGTTGAACAGGTGGTCCACTGTTGTGGATTATTCGCATTCTTTCACCTTAGTGTTCAGTACACAAACCTAACAGCCGAGGTTCATTTGTGCGAGAGATATATGTGTGTTTCTTCGAACCTTCTCTGCAAATGTTTTGTACTCATAGTGTAAGTTTCTCTTGTTGCAGTTCTAACAGGAAAAAAATACTTTTTTAATTTTTGAGAAGTTGGCGAAGACTACAGAGTTTCGCACAAGCTTTATATATAAAAACTCTAGGGCAGAGACGAAACTTACTTGAAAATACTACTGCAAATGAAATGATACGTGCCTGCCTCACAAAGCATTCATTAGGGGTCGAGCGTGCTGCACAAAACTGCGGCCGCTGGGAGACGAGACTTCCGTGGCGTCACTAATCTCTCCGCATATTCAGGTATTTTCATTGGCTGCTTCTCTCGTTTGTTTGCCTATATTCTACACATCGCTGCTGCTTTACACAGGTGGCTCCCTTATACGCCCGTCGCCTGAAATGAAGCCCCCTGCGGCCTAACAAAATTCCGGGTCGACTTTATCTGCTTGGCGCCGGCGTCGTTTCGCTGTTTTTTCCAATCTCGTTCCTTCGTTTTTGCGCTTCGCTCTGTCAGCGATGAAAGAATTGTGTTCCGGGAGGGAAATTAATGGTGGCATTTTCTTCAAAAGGATGTCTTTATCTCCAATAAGAAGCAAGCTTGTTGCGTATTTGAAGTTCTTTCAATATGCCTTGCGTTTTTACCGTCTACTGGCCGAGTGGAGCAACACTTTCCTCTGAAGCCTGGTTACATAAGAAGGAAAGGCGACATGGGTGGAACAAGAACATGAGATGTGTTCACAATGTTTACACATTTTAATCTCATCAGTTTCCGTATACTTGAGAGAATAGTGGTTCCGTGGCTGTTGCACGCCGAGCAGCCTTGTGAAGCATCGGCACAATATTTTTCGGCGAGACATGAAGGTAGGAACTACTTAAACCATGATCTTATAATGCACGCCCTACCCTCATGGCTATGTGTGTATGTATGTATGTATGTATGTATGTATGTATGTATGTATGTATATATGTATGTATGTATGTATGTATGTATGTATGTATGTATGTATGTATGTATGTATGTATGTATGTATGTATGTATGTATGTATGTATGTATGTATGTATGTATGTATGTATGTATGTGTGTATGTATGTATGTATGCCTATGTGTATGTGTGCATGTATGTATGCATGTATGTATGTATGCATGTGTGTATGCATGTGTGTATGTATGTATGTATGTATGTATGTATGTATGTATGTATGTATGTATGTATGTATGTATGTATGTATGTATGTATGTATGTATGTATGTATGTATGTATGTATGTATGTATGTATGTATGTATGTATGTATGTATTTGTATGGGTGCTTCTGCGATTACCATATTTTCTACAATTACTGGTATACTTGACGCCGTTATAGTCACAAGGCCCGTGTTCTCTTCATGACAGTCAAGAGAGGACGCTGGCTGCTTCCATTTTCGATAGAGAGCGCCTGCTGGCGTTGAGGGCTTTACAAGTCTTGAAGCTCAATGTATTCTGGGCTTCAGCCACAGTGCATTGGGCAAATGGGTTAATTTTATCTCCCAATGGAGGACACATCCTTAACTGAAAACTCTAAAAAATGTTCGCTCCGCGCGGTCCTAGGACAGAGCAGCCACCAGATCTTTGCACAGCATACGCATCCCGAACCACGATTTGTCTCTACCTTATCTAACGTCTCGGCGGCTCTGAACACCAACGTCCCATATGTTCTGTAAAACAGGCTGCTTTACCTTTCCCATACAAGGACAGCGTTTTAGTTGGAACTATAAAACAACGCGTTAAGAATTCGCCTTCTCGTGAATAAACAATGAAGATACTGCGTGTATTTCTGCATTACTGACGTTCCAGCGGATCTATCTTCTAGTTTCTGGTTTGCAATAAGTAGTTCTTGAAATTTGTCATCCCGTTGCCAGCTATCTTGGGTAACAGACTTCGTCAGAACCTTAAAAATCTGTGAGAGCAGGCAGAAAATAAGAAACTCAGAGACAAACATTGCGACTTCACGTTAAGGAGGTTTCAGCTAGAGGAGATGACGCGCGCATGAGCATTCTCAGACGAGCAAAGATGCAAGGGGAATGGCACACGATCTCTCACATCTCGGTATGAGGTCGAGGTTGTCGATGACCACAGGTGCCCATTAGAGATAAGTGGTTCTATAAAGCTTGGAGTTGGTCTGAAAATATTTGAATGTTTTTGGCTGCTTATACTTACATTTTTCAAATAGAATAGCCCCCCTTGCAGGATGCTCCCTGCATGGTTTTCCCCATCTATGCAAAGTTCTGCTGACACCCATTGAGGCGGCCTTCTTTATCATGTTCGACACCTAGGTAAATGAGAACTCATTGAACGTCTTTAAATACCCAAGAAAATTATGCTGTTCTTTGCACAGCTGCACCGGCAATGTGTAGAATATTAGACGCTGCCACACACCAGACCGGCAATATATGTATGTATTTATTTAGTTATTTATTCATTCTGTTAGCGGGTAAATTCATTCTGTTAGCGGGTAAGGGCCGATAGAGGGTGGAAAAATAAGTAATACAAACCCCGGCAAACGCCGCCTCAAGCATACGGAGCTGACAAAATGAAAGAAATAAGTAAAATTTCAGAAAAAAATACCTATACATTTGGAACAGCACGCATACCACACGCGGAAACACATCGTGCAGAATGTGCGACATATAGATAACACATTAAAATACACCCTGTCGGCTCATCGCACTCATAATGGCAGCAAAAAATGTCCTGCCGTCTAAGTGCCGACACATTGCTGACAACAAGGATAAGAAACAAGAACTTCCAGGTACACATGAGCACCCTGTTTGCGCGAGGCTATGCTGCATTCAATGAGCGTAGCGGACTGCATCAGCGGATGAGCACTGCTTACGAGAGGCCTACTCACATAGCGTCTGAATATGGTCAATCAAACGCAGAAATTTGAGCTAGTTGGGGATAGAAGGTGAGAGCTGAGTGGCACTAGTGTGAGAGTACAGAGAGCCCAGCCTGCAGAACAGTAATATGAGTTAGACACGACCATTTCAATTATTATCTGTGCAACGCACATGGTGCTGTACATTCTCTGTCAAGCCTGGTTATTTCTGCCATCCACTGAGTGGAGGGTTATGAGGGGAAATCGGTGTCACCCTTGTGTAGTTTATTTAAAGGCTGTTGGGGTGTGTCCGAACGTAGTTAAACCATTCTAATGCGTCTCCGTATGCTTCGAAGGGGAGCGTAGCTTGAAAAAGGAAGTGTTGCGTCAAGTTGCCGCCAACGATCTGTTCAAAGTTAACCTTCTCATATTTAGTCCTATGAATTACTCCCTATTTTTACTCTTTTTAAGTAACGGCTCTTGTAGGCGGGAATGGCAAGGTGATTTGTGGAAAATATGAACAAGTCCTCCGTTAACAAGAATAAACCATCACTCTAGTTTAAAATTGCCGCAACGGCCCCGCCTTCATGGCATCTCGAAACCGCTTCTTGGTGGCTTCAGTTTACCGCTCTATTATGCGCGTGTAATCGTGAACCGATCGCAGCGCCGTGCATCCTACACTCCCTCAACTAACCTCTTGTAACGCCGCCGCGAAATCGATCCGAATCGTTGGACAGCACTGTACCAGGAGCTACCAGGCCGTGGCGCCTGCTGGCGCCCCTAAAGCAGCAAGCCAAGAACAGCATGCAAGGACCCCCGCTCTTTCACCCTTTGCCGTACTTGTTACATTCGGCTGCTTCTTGAACTCGTAACCGCCTTCCTGTGGACGCCATTCAGAGACACCACCAAGATCGCCAAAGCAAACATAGCAGCGCAGGTGGTTTAAATTTAAAGTCGGGCACACGCGGCAAGGGTGGGCTGTAGGCAATTCTGTGTGCGACCGAGCAGTTTGTCCCAGTGACGTGAATGGCTCCTCCTCCTTTTATACGCACACCTTGCGCAACCTATACCGCCGAGACCATATACAAAGAAAGGTAAAATTTTATGGCAGTGCGTTGTACCTCAAGGTGAGCTTCGATGTTGCCTTGGGCGTAGCTGTGTTTTGGTATTTTCCTGCCTCTATCTTCGATCCAAAGGCACCGCAGTGGGTGTCGCGTCCCCTGCGACTTTATATGGGATGTGGATGTCCCGTTGGGGGCTATATATTACGGGTATCGGAGGGCCCGCCGACGGCGCCGACAAATATCAGTAGAGGCCGAGATTAAGTTGCCTGTAAAGAGCACCGGTTAGATTGTACGTGGCTGCCCTTTGCGAAATCACTTCCTCGAACCAGATTTCCTTCATCCAAGTTGTCCTGTTTTAGTAGAGTGCTTTGTCGAGTAGCATGCATTTCTAAACGGAGCGTACGTGTACGACTTGTTTTATTCAAGAACACTGTAGCAGTACCTCATTACCAACAAAGTTGTTAAGACGCCGTCATATTTTTGACTGTCACTTAATTTTCCTAGTGATATGAAGGGCCAACACATTATTGACTGTTGACTCCTTGCGCTCAACTAATTTCGGGCCTTTTCGTTCAAAAAGACAATGCCCCCTGACTTGTAACCCTTCGCCTTGCAGTCAAAATGTCCTTGTTTGAACCGAACGTACGTGTTCAACTTGCTTACAGCAAGAACATTGTAGAAACGTCGTAACTGCTGTGTAAAGGACATTTTTAGCAATGTCGCTTAAATCCTGTCCCATTTTTGTCATCACTCTATCCTTGTCAGGGATATCAATGGGTAGAGATTGTTGATTGCTGACCTGTTATGCTCTGCTAATTTTATTCTCGTCTTTTCCCGGTCCAAAGAGGAAACGCCATTCGATTTGCTACCCCCAGGCATGGCGTCCATACGTTTATATCTTAGAATGCACAGTGTGTTTTCTATATCAAGAGAACGGGTGTCGCTTTTATCGAGACTTCACTTCCCCAGCCTGTCAGAAGGAAGCTCGAGAGGACAATCGAAATTAGCGCACACTACATACAGAGAAAAGCCTGCCCACGTTTGCTGTTTGGAAAGTTCAAAAGGAAGCGTTATAAAGGTCACAGTAGAACTGGCCATCGGGGCGTTACGAAGCCCACGTCCTTGAAGGCACGTCCCCCCAGTTGTGTGGCGGCGTTGGAAGTCCCGGGCGCCACGTAATCTCGGCACGGAGCCTGGCGCGGCTTTCGAAGTGATAACATCTCGGTCGGCCTGCTAATCCGCGCAAATCTGAAGCCTGTTTGGGGGACTGCCCAGGCGGAGACCGAGCGAAATTGTACGCTCTCGAACGCCGCTCTTGTCCGTGCGCGCGACGGCATCGCATGCCATTCCTGCAGCTCTGCCTGATTTTGTCTTCTAATTTCGTGCCCTAATACAAACGTGCTAGGATATAATACCGAATAACAACATATTACAAAACAAGTTCGCTGAACTCGTTGCTTTGCCTAGTTGGTGCAGGGTTGATAAGTAAAATTTGCGCCTGTGGCAGGCCGCAGAAGTTGGGAGCCTCGACGCCCCCTTGAGTGTCTCTGGGGGTTCCTAATTTACACCTGTGAACTGAAGTACGCGGAATTGTTTTGGATTTGAATGCGGGCGGAAATGCACGGGCTGTAGACGTTTCCCATATATTCAAGCAACGACAGCAAATCACTATTTCTTCTCGCAAACAATGTAGCACTCTTGCAAGGATTAGAACTCCGCTCTTGTGTCACCAATTTTGCGGGTTTAGTGATCGAAAAAAATTAGACCTACCGTGCCATCATACACTCCCACTAGGCCACAGAGGCCGAACGAATATTTTGGAAGTTGATCAAGGAAATTGTGGCAGTGTTCATTACAGGAAGTTCCCGCCCATCTTCAGTGACTTTGAAACGGAATGTCGAAACTATTGCGGATGCACAAGAAATGTCAATCTTTAACTTACTAATTCCGCATGTAGAGTGCAGTGGTAACTTCGATCTATTGCATTTTGAACAACGATTTAGCAGTTGCTTTTTTAAGCTCTCCGTCCCGTTTTTTAAAGGGCCAACATGCACATAATCTAGATGTTTCTCAGAAACAGTTCAGAGTAATGCCCTTAAAAGAAATGCGTCAGCATTTTAACAGCCCATTCCGCCTGTGCAGATGGTATCAGAGAATCATATCTAGTGCTATTCAAGCTGAGAAAAACAGCTCCAAGGCTAAACCAAACTTCATGCACATCGTGATTACAACCAAGCGATGCAGACGGAGTGCGTGGAGTGCTCGATTAAGACGGAAATCGCAAACGCAAACCAGGGACTGACGCGTTCCCCGATGACACTGACCTTGTCCAAAGATTGCAGTTGCGAGGCTGTTCTTGGTTTAATGTAGATGGTGGACAAAAAAGTTAATTTACAATGAACAAGATTTCTTGCCTCGATGCAAAACCAACCCTCGGCGAGGGACTTGTTATATATAAACAGTTGGTCCGTTTAACAAATATCCCTTTACAAAATTTCTGCAGTCCTTCTCTGGACCCACTTTCTTATACAACTTCCAAAAATTGGTTTGTAGGAGCAAGACCTGTTTTCCAAACTCAACAATAACCAAATAGTAGTAACAACCCAGACGTTCCGTTCTGACGGCACCATGACCTCAAGAAGAGCATTTGTCGTTAAGGTACTCATTTATCCCTTCCGACAGCCGCATTCTTCAAACGCAGTGAGATCGTATCGCTGATCTTCGAGACACTGCGAGGATCTTGACACAAGTGCTATATTTGGCACTTCACAGGTGCCACGCCCCAGCTAACTATACGCGCCACCGCGAAACCTTGACAGCCCTTGCACAGTGAAACAGATTTCACGGGGAAATACACGCCCTTTGCCAACCTCCCAGGGCTCAGGAAATGGCTATTCCTGAGGACCCCTATGATGCCCCTAACGGGGGGCCTCTGCTGGATGTCCGCCGCCTTTTGCAGTTCGAAGAACCCCCGGCTTAGGAATATCGAAAGTGATGGAACGGGTCCCATAGATCTCGCGTTTTCCTAATCTCTCGCTTTCTCGTAACAGAAACAAAATTGAGTTCCCGCTGCCTCTTGGTCTCGCAGCCGATATACTTCATCGGTTGTCTTTACGTAGCATTTTTTCAGATTTATTGGACATGTTTGCGCCTGTTCCCTCTTTTTTTGCACGCAGTGGCACCTGCAGTGTTGACGACCGCGGCTTGTATGAACTTTACACTTTGAGTGCCGGTTCTCGACACCCAGAACCCTGTTTCTACCGGTGAGAAGCAAGTATATACACAGAAAAATGGATGCACGCTGTATTTATGGTGGTTGTCTCATCTCACTGTGCTGTAGCCGGTTTCTTTCTTGCTTTCGCGCGCGAGCACGCCGTCTTTGTGTAACACGATTAAGCACCGTGTGGTTATCCGTGCGGGCGGTGGGTTAGTGATGTGCCAAGGCCGCGTACCGTCGGGCGTTTCGAAGTGGTAGAGCTGCATTCCGAAGCAACAATCAAACCAGCAAATAAAATATGCCTTGCTTTGCTCACCAAACCTATCAAAGCTGTCTGTATGGAGGTGAGGCGAAAGAGACCGGGAGGAAACGAAGCTTTTAATCTTAAAAGCCCACGCCACAGAAGACCACACAGATAGCTCAGGACGTTGCCACTCCCAGAAATAGCGTGAATCGAATTAATTTCAGGGTCCGCCATCTGGAGCAGGATTCGCATGAGTGACCTCCAGGTCATTGGCAGGAAAAGCAGAACTAATCTTGTAGGCGGCGTCGGAGATTTCGTAGAGTAAGTCGCTGCAGCTGAAACAAAAATTTCATGTTTAGCCCAATTTTCTGCATATATACCAACAGAACTTTTGGATTTAGTGAACGAAAACCGGAGTTAGATATATCAAAAGGGCGTGACTTCACAAAATACACGTCACTTCGGTTTTTGATGAAAGGGGTGAGAGTTGGTTCCATACCACGTTGAAAAGTATAGCCCGCACTAAATTTGAGTTGTTTTTATTTTGAACTTCTGAAGGGGTGATAATAAATTTTTTGATCAAGCGTTCAAACGGAATGGCGGTTTCATAGCTTCCCGGTTTCAAAGCTTCTGTCCGGTTTTGAAAGGCTTCAAACTGGCGGGCAGCTGCGTCATCATGTAAATATTGTTAAGGGATCAGGCACTCGTTCATTGCAACATTTAGGAGATGTGTACTGTAAATAACTGGTACGAAGAGAAAATATTGTCGCATGCATAACGGAATAAAAAAACTTGTAGTAAATACAGTATAGCAGAAAAATTCTTAATACCGACGTTTCCATTTTTTTGCAATCATTTTTTCGCATGTTTATACGGGCCGGAGGACCAGGCATATCCCAAAGAGAATGGCCAGAATTTCGATTAACGGAACGACTCGAACAGTGACAGAAAGTGGAGAAAGCGCGGGAAAAGAATAAAAGATGTGATGCTTCTTTGTAATACGAAACCGACAAGCCCTGCTGTACTCAATTGTGTGCAATGATACACGTTATAAAAAGGACGATTCATTGTTCTGTCATTTTGTACGTAATCGAAAAACTGCTGTCACGAATTGGGACGAATTTGCTGTGCAAGCACTGTTGAGATTCACAAAAGTATTTCCTTTTGCGCGTAGGGTTAGTTTGAAAATTTTAAACAGAAAATCTGAGACCGGGCTGTGTCTCCTTTTGCATCACTTCTTGCTTTCTCATCCATATAGGCGATGAATTTTGCGCAGTGAGGCTTAATAAATCATAATGAGCAGGGCTCAAGGTAATTTACTTTTAGATGATTTCTGTTTCGTTTTGGGCAATACCATCGCAACTACATGCATAAAGGTGCGATATTTGCATTTAAAGTTCTCGCGGACTCCCGTTGCTACGGCATACTATTCACGTATCAGGCCAGAATATGGTCAAGGGCCCATAATCAAGTTTTCTTTCTGTGATGATCCTGAGGTCATCCCAGTACGCCCTGGCTATTTAGAGGGACAGATTTTCCACTGTCTTGTGTGAACATCACAAGGATGAGTTTTAGGTAGTTGAGAAATCGCCTCTGAACTCACTTTATCTTAAATGAACCCGTTTCAAGCTACCTGGGTTTAATTTGACACAGTTATACCATGTTGCTGGTTAATTCGTTATTACCCCAAAGTGTATGAGCATTTTAAGTTTGGTTACAGTAAAATAAAGCATTTATTCACCATGCCTAAAATCACCGATAGAAAATTTTATTATTATCATAAGTCCCTGCGGAATTTCTAAAATTGGATTTTGGAGCGATAGCAGGCTGAATACTTCGTTGAAGTATTCATGAATAAAAAAATAACTGTTTATATCAGTAAAAGACTGCGTTGTCCTGGTCACAATATTACAATTCTTTATGGCTAGATTTGAACAAATAATTAAAAAGACAAGAAAACAAATCAAGTGGTGGTGATGCCCTATCCAATTTCTTTCTGTTTCTATCAATGACGTCACATAATCTTCTTCGAGCAAACGGTGGCGACCGAACTAAGCCACCACGAAAAAACATGGCTGGGTGATTGTAGTGGGCCCTCTAGTTCCGTTTGATAGTATGACCTGGATGGCAACCTGCAGTTAACGCCCTGCGAATCAATGTGATATTTAAGTGACTAACTGCTGCCGATATTACTTCACTGCAGCGCGAAACGTGAAGGTCTTTCAGTATTTCTTGCAGTGTATTCAGTCAAAAAATGTCTTTTGTGGCGGAAATGAAGGAGAGTAAGGTATCAAAAGCTAGTACAGTGTGTTGTTGGGCTAGTTGGTACTGCATTTCAAGGGTAGAAAAACTGCGCGTAAAAGGCAAGATAATAAGGAAGGGACAGGAGGAGCGGCCGTCCTGTCCCCTTTTTATTGTGTTGTCTTTTCCACGCAGTTTTTGTACTCTTGAAATAGCAAAGGCTAGCAATTTGAAATGAAATTGAAGTTGTATTATGTCATCATGGCCCCTTAAACGAAATCTTGCGCTAGCCAAGAAGCCACATTCGTTTGTCAACCACAGCGCCTGAGAATGCTAAAAATCTGGACTTTAGGTTGGATCTTGGACTCTGATCCAGAGCTGCAACTGCATGCGGCGAACCTGACATGCATGTTTCATAATTACAAGGCAGTACACCTTAATCCAATTTAGAACAACAAAATTCATATGAACAAACAGGTGGAGGTCCACGATAATTCTTGGCGCCACTGAAAAAACTTCTGATAGAAACTTTCACCAATGTTTTGCGGTGCAATATTGGCACCCAGTTTTTCTTGAAACTTTAATTACCTTCGGTTCAAGGGAAGGATAAGGCAGTTTCTTGGTCATGGCATGATCTTCTCTAAGTGTAGCATTTGTCTTCCATGGTCCCATTTGGAATAATTTACATCTTTTTGCATACAATGCTACATAAAACCAAAGTACTCAGTGTTAAAAGAATGTATTTCAAATCTCGAATATTGAATAAGCGGTAACCCAAGGGCAATCCCCATGGCTCACAGAAGTTTTGATGGTAAAAAGTTTGCGTTATCTACCGCCTAGTGAATGTTTGAGTAGTTTGCAGAATGTGAAACACCCCACTGAAATTGACTTACTAGGAGTCAAACCTCTTACAATACGCACGTTACATCCTGCATGAATGCAGTGTTATGACCCTTTGCCGCGTAACCTGCTAGGGACGTCGTTATATACCATTTTGAAACATCTATACGGAGAACCGTGCGTTATATACTCAGAACACTAATCCCTATCGTGTACCTGCGAGTCCAACTGACGCCTTGGCACCGGTTGAACGCTCAATTTTCTGCAAAGATATGGGGGAAATATAATATTTTCTGTGGCGTTGGGGTGACTGCGCTAGGTAAACAAGCCTGCAGAGATACGAACGAGCCATAAGTCCAGTCTAAGCATTTATTTTTTTACTTTTTTCTCTCCAGAAGAACTAGGTGTAGGGCCGCTAGCAAAATATAGTTGGAGAACAGTCTGAAAGTCTAACCGATAATGTTTCCACAGCAGGGAGTTTTTTTAAATTATCGGTGTCCGACGAAAGTGAAGCGCAGAACAAACATTCCGCGGCCGTAACTCCGGAACGGCAACATTTATAACGTTTTGACTACGTTTGCGCCCAAGCCAAAGAAATCGTTCTGCTTATTCTTTGGTTTTTATTTTTGTTTATTTGGACACCCCGAGTAGGTTGTTCAAGGCCGTTGGATAGTTCAAACGAGCTCGCGACCTTTACCGGGATAACTAGTTGACCAGAAAAATTCGGATGGCCCTCCTTTGCGCTGCGTGAAGTCGTTGCGTGTAAACTGTGTGAACGAACCATAGCCGGTCGAAAGCGACAGCGGTGCCCCGTTTAAATCAGACCCCAGTAACAGGGAGTATGAAGAAGGAAAGCGCCGGAGAAACAAGACGGGGCTCAGAGAAGGCCGTGCGGATTTCGAACCGCGCCGCCCAAGACGAGGCGAGATAAGCCGGAACATCTTTACGACTTCGGTGGTGCGCAGGGAAACAGTTGGAGCCGCGAGGAGCACGGTTTCTATTCGCTCTCAATCACCTGGCCGCTGTGAAGCGAGCGTTTTTACAACCGTCGCAAGGAAGCTAGGATTCTAAAGAAATTTGTTAACAAAAGAAAGCGGAACGGCGCGTTGCAAATGGTAGCACGTAAGGTCAGTGCCACCTCTAGTAGGCGATGGGCACGTGGGGCTGTCTCTGCTTGAATCGAATTGTATTTTTAGTTCTCCAAACACGTGTAAAAGTTGTTCACACAGCCGTTGTGGGTGTAAAGGGGAGAAAAATCTGGTTTATACTGGGTTGACGAACCCCACAAGTAGCAAAAAACAAAACAAGAGCAGCAGTGGACAAATGTAAACATGGTAACTCCGTTTTGCTGCTAATGTGAACCGGCAGAAAAGAAATCAGTAAATTTATGGTCACCAAGCACAAACATAAATGGTCAGATTGAGTAAGAAGGTTTCAGTAGTCACATTGCATAATAAAACATTATGTATACACATGGCAAAGAACTAGCTAAACATACTCTGTAAACTATTTCAGAAGATTACATTACATGATGAAACTGGAAACATACACACAATAAAAACAACTAGTGAACATACTTTGCAAACAATAGAGAGAAATTTCAAACTATCTTCTGTTGTGTTAAGTGTGTTGATTGTATGAGGAAGAATGTATGGAAGCATTTGGAACACATGGTAAAGAACTAGCTAAACATGTTCTGTAAACTATTTCAGAAGATTACATTACATGATGAAACTGGAAACGTACACACAATAAAAACAACTAGTGAACATACTTTGCAAACAATAGAGAGGAATTTCAAACTATCTTCTGTTGTGTGAAGTGTGTTGACTGTATGAGGAAGAATGTATGGAAGCATTTGGAACCATATTTGTACCTGGTGTTGCGACATTCGTTTGCATGCCTTTTTATTCTTTTAGTCGTAGATGCGACCTACACAACACAAAATGTCGAAATTCGTAAGGTGATTCAC
The DNA here is from genome assembly GCF_048455015.1 of Haemaphysalis longicornis. Lineage (NCBI taxonomy): Eukaryota > Metazoa > Arthropoda > Arachnida > Ixodida > Ixodidae > Haemaphysalis > Haemaphysalis longicornis. The sequence continues at coordinate 48,902,447 of NW_027526385.1, read as the reverse complement.
CCGAGTTTTGCTATTCGTCGGGAAAATCAGTGGTATGATCAATAAAGCCCTGATTTACAATTGTACGTACAACCCAATTTTAAAGGTTTACCAAGCTCTGCCAAGGTTGTTTGTACTATTTCCTCATACCAAGTAAGCGTAAACTGAGTGGGAGCTTGAAAAGGCGTTATAGACCAATAATTTTGTTCTGCCCTCTGAGGCTCACTTCTTCCTAATGCACCGACGCCCTGCTGAATTTTTTCCCAGACTTGTTCGTTGGAAAGTTTTATTGAAATGAATACTGAGCGTTTAAGCTGTTGTTGAAATTTGAATTTCAATGTTATTGAGTAAAAAACCTAAATGAAAGACACAATTTACCCAGAGAGGGAAAAGCAGCCTTAGTTCGGAACCTTGAATAGACAGAGAATTTTCTAGGAATCACGTAGCAAATCTATATGGTGATCTGTTTGGGTTTTTAACAAGGTTTCTAACATCTCTAGCTGCGAAAATAAAGTTGTATTGCTTGAACAAATACTACATTTAGCGTTTTTACGCTTGCCGACTAACGGGTCTGCGTGTTTTTTTAAAATAAAAGTGAATCCAGTAAACTTTATTGAGGTTGAAATTTAAGGTATTTGTAGGAAAGACGGGTATTCCGCGTCAATTACGGCACATCGGTAAAACGTTTAATTAAAGCGGGAGAAACGCCTACGTGAAACTAGTGTAATTAATTTTTGAGAAAGATAAACAAATGGTTTTATGAGAGTCGGAAGGATCACTCGAATCGAATAGGTCAGTGCTTTGTTTAATGTGCCATAGTACTCTGGCCGCCATGAGCCGTACATCCTATTTTTCTAGCCGTTAGTTTTATTGGTTTAGGCTATGGTGAGCCACAGTTTCTTGCTCTTACTTGTTTGTTGTGCTTTCTTGTTCTTGATCGAGCGCGTCTGTATTCATTGCCCAGCCAAATTCATTGCCAAATTCATTGCCCAGCCCACCCACACAAACATCGCGCAACCTCGAGGATATTGCAAAAATTTGGGAGGATATTCCCAAATGCAAAAATTACTCCCATTCTCCAAGCTTTTAGCGTCGTGGATGAAATCGACCTTTTTGAACAATAAAAACTTGGAGCAAAAAAAAAAATGCTTCCGCAATGTCTTGTTCACGCAATTTACAATACGACGCCGATATTCCATTTTCTCACGTCCTTGGAGGTTGTTCGCTGGCTTCTTTGAGCAACAGATGGCGGACCAGATGCTGTCGCAGCGTTGTACTTCAGCCATCAACGCCAATGCTTTACTTGGTAATGGCTATGCGACATAGGCGTAAAAATATTGGGGATCGTTTGAATGCGCTTCAGCATGCAGTAGTCAGTCGAAAACACCCATCCCTCTCCCTCTGCTTCCTTGACGTTCAAAAGCGCGGTTTTTAAAAAATAAGAATAACAACCGGTACGAGCGTAACCCGAATCACCAGTCAAGTAAAATTCCTCGTCCAAAGTATCACAGTACGAGTTGCATTGTTTTTTCTTGCAGATTTCGAAATCAGTTTGTTAAGGTTCGTGAAGAGTTGGGTTGCAAAATAAGCGCACACAATTTACAACAACGAAAAAAAGGCGACGCTTGAAGAGAACTTTACGCATTTAACCAAACTGCATAAATGGCCTATTGGCTGGCTGCTAAACGCGTTAGCTGCTTCTATTGTCATATGACGTTGCGACGAAGAGAGCACGGAGCACACTCACGAGTTGAACGCATGTTAGAGGTCTGAAATGTCATTACGATAGAAGGTCTGCCATGCGACAGTAAAAAAAAAAAGAAGTTTAACAAACACTAATGTTCGGCGTCTATTCATCTGCAAGAGGAAATGCGAGCGCGTAGGGACCGTGCATTTTTTTTGGTTAGTTACATTCGGGCTCAGTATTACCTAGAATGCTCAGTATTATTCTCACCTTTATAAAGCGTACGTTTCGGGCCCGGGGCTCAAAATGAGGTACCAATTAAGTGCATAACGTGCTGATGCTGCAATGCATGTTTGGAACGAACCATTGTCTTTTTCACATTACCTACACCATACTACTCAGCGTTGCATGCAGATCACATCGAACGGGACTGCACGTTCCCGGTTCGTCTTTTCGGAACGCTCTCTTGTACTGGGATTTTAATGTTGAGATCGCGCACATTCTATTGCTTTGAGGCGTTAATCCTACCTCGCGGCTAATCTTAAGCTGCCCTTAATCCGTTGTCTCCGATGTTAGGCCTACTTTTGAGAACTCAGGGTAAACATGGTTTAACAGCCATTCATATACGACGCTGAAAAAAAGAAAGAAAGCTCGGGCGCTGGTCCTCACTGCTGCTCTAGCCAGATAATCTAATGTTATTTTGGCTGAGTTTACACTGCAACTACGGGCCACTCATTCATTGTTCACCAAAGCGTATCGCTTCAATCGTACGAGTGCACGATTTCTTTAGTTCTGTTATTAGAGGTAATTGCTAAGAACGATAGTGCCAATGATCGTGCTGGTGTGCCTTTAATATCTCCTTTCGAAAAAAAAAAAAACACTTTTCGGATCCAAAAGTAGACTCTCTATCTTATTTTTTCCTTATTACTCTGACAATTCGTGTCGCTGTGTATGCCCGCGCTTGTCCAAGATAAAGAATATTCGATGTTCGGTCACCGCTCCGTCCTGCACCTTTATCACAGGTGCAATTTTTCACGCCATTCATTCGAAACCAACACCATGCACTAGCCGGCCTATATCGACACCATCTTTCTCGCCAGACTTGTAAGGGAAGCGGCGAATAAAGGGGCAATGAAAAGACAGCGCAGTAGGACACCGACGATACAGAAAACAAGTATACAGGACGAGCGCTTGTCCCGTCTACTTGTTTTTCTTTCTCGTTCCACCCCACTGCAGCGTATTTTATTCAGCTATGAAATAACTCCTTGATCCGAGCATGACAATAATAGAATCTACGTATTTTAAACGGCAAAACTATAATATTGGCTGCACACGGACAAGATCAGCCGATCAGCAACTTTATGAGTTGCTCGGTCATGTTTTACACTTTGGCGACGCTTCGACCAACAAGCACTACAACAGAGCATCATTCACTGAGGTCCCACGGCGACCAGGGACTCGCCGTTCCTTGAAGTCTATTTGCCGCAGCTTTCAGGGTTCAGCGAACGAGACGTCTACTAAAAAAAAGCCTTTGCTTTAGGTCAGCGACCACACAACTGGGGGCGCTGTAAGCGTCCGGTGAAACAGCGGCAGCGGCAAAAAAACCAAACGGACGGCGCTTCTAAGAAAGCGTGGTGTCGTTTCTCCCTCAAGTTTCTTTATTTTTCTCCGCAAATGTGAACGGCTGCCATGGCTCAATGAGTGCTCGCCACAGCAGTGGGGGAAACAATGCTTTTGCAACAGTAGCATAGGACGGTGCGAGACGGGACATCCGTTCGGCACAATAGGTGTTTGAAGTAAACGCAAAAGTGGGGACGAAAGGCGCCTGGCAAAAAAAAAAGGAAGTCTCAGAAGCGGAGGACAACGAAGATTCGTTTTCGGTATCATTCACGCAAACGACCTATTCCAGTTTACTTGCTGCCCCTTTCCACCGGCAGCTGCCGGTAGTCATTAAAGGGTTCCGTCGATGCGGTTCCCTCCGGTCGTCGACTGGCGACGTTTTCGGCACGACCGCCCAGAAAGAACCGCATCGCTTGCCATAGCGAAGCCACGTAGTCTTTCCACCAGTGGGTTGCATGGCGTTGTATCTCTACTTCTTCCTCAGATTTGTTCCAGTCGTCAGCGGTAATTCTAACTAGGCTACGGAAATAACCTGTCTTTGTCGTCTGGCTTCTTCGAAGAGGGTCTTACGCGGGCCGTTTTTGGGGAAGAAAAGTTAGCGGGTAGGTGATGTCACGCGCATACTCCTACGTAATAAAAGCCATGATTACCACGGCTGGAGAAAATGAATGTTTTACCTAAACCATTTTCGCTGTTCCGTTTGCTTCAACCTGTGTACGTCCCGCTTTATTTAAAATCGTGGGGGAGGAAGTCGGCGGTAACTTGCCGTTTTCGCGTCAGAGCCCCGTTTTGAGCGAGATACAAAAGCTCAGGCCACTGGAACAAATGCCGTGAGGTCAGCCCTGCTAGGGAGAAGGCTTGCTACACCAGAGGGGGGTGACTAAAACGATGAGTGGTGAATATTAGACATTAGGGGTACAGCAGGAAGAAGACAAACAAGAAACGTTAACAACGAGAAAGAAGAGAATGCTGCTAGTAGAGTACGGACATAAAAATACAATTGAAAAGGAAATCGGTAATATAAACGCTGAAGCAAAATTCAAAGTGAAAGGCGCACAAAAATAGCAACAGCAACCCAAGCAAAATATATAGATGAACACCAGAGCGCGAAAGAGTACATATCATGAAAAACTTGAGCTGTGCATGATCTAGCGAGATTGGTCGTGTGTTCAATTATTGCAAGGGGAGAGTGGACAAATTTTTTCATTGCTCTAGCGACAATGAAAGCTTAGAATTTAAATAATGGTATAGCGCTCAAATCTCCTCAATTCCATTCAATAAAACACTAATGGTAGTTTTTAGATTTCTGTGCTTACACTGCAAACTCGTAAGTGTCGGTATATCATGCAACTCCAAAGTGAAGACGCTGCATAATTGGAAGGCAGAATTGGCTGGTGAGTCATGCCAGGAAAGAAAACATTATCGACCCCTCGGCCCACACGAAGTTGCTCTTCTCTAGAGCTCTTCTTGCTGTTAGAACTCGATGATCCTTCGTGGAGATCGTCCACCGTATCAGTGTACATGTGTCCAGGATTGAAGCAACAAACCGTCCAAGAAAGATACGTTGATAAGTGAGAATGTGGGGGGAAAATGAATGACGGAAATGGCAGGCGTTGACGTTGTGGAAAGGAGGGTAGACTACTTATAGCCAGATCGCTGTTGCTCCAGACTACTTAATTCTGCAAGTCGCAGTCTGGCCGGCCGGTGATGGGAGCTCGCAGGCACCGACGCGTGGCACGAACGTCACGCACATCTAGCATCGCGGTCAAGACCAATCTGTCATGGCCGTCGGAGTGCCATCTTCGTACAGTCTGACAGAACAAAAGGATTGCGAAGTGGATTCGGCGGTACCATGGTGCGAAAGCGCAACAGCTGAGGCCAACTTGCACAGGTCTAACTTCAAGGGCGACAATCGCTAGAAGGATGAGGCTGAGAATCACCGGAAGTTGGTCAGTAGCCTGAAATTAATACACTGGTATTACTTTACGCACCAATCTTTATGTCTGGAAAGCCACTGATCAAATCTGTACACTTGACTTAAACAGTCTCTCTTAGACTGCTGAATGCTTTAAAGTAGCAAGCGAAGAAATGTAACGAAAACTGGGCACCCATCTTAGCGAGTATCAAGGAACCGCAATAAAGTGTACGCGCAATCCGGGGGCACCAACCCATAAGGTTAAAGTGCATTGTTAGCAGAACTTTAGATGAATTTGAGATGCATAGAGAGATACGTCGCAATTCACTGGTAATGAAGAGCTAGCAGCAAATGAAACGCGAACTGGAAGCTTGGGAACCTCCTCAAATAATTTTGTAGTTTGACGTTCATGGAGGCAAAATGATGAATGGCTTTCATTACAGATATAATGCAAAGCAGATTCATTTCTACTTTATATCACATCCGCTTCAGTTGTCCAAATTGAATATTAACCGCTAAGTGGTACACTTAATATTTTTGTTTCATGCGTTACAAAACCTGCTTCGAACATATCCCCTTCGCAAAGCTCTCGTATAGGGCAAAATTGCACGCGAAGAGTTAGGTATAATTACCCATTTGGTTCATACAGAAACACGGCAGCGAAATGCAGAGAAAAAGATCGTTGTTTATGCTCTGCAACACGGCAAGTTTCGCGGTTGCGTTGCGAAATGTCTTCTACAATAAAACGCGCGCAAATATGGGATTTGTTTGAATGAGGTGCATCACCCAAGCGTCGAATCCTGTTTTAACACTGGATGCAAAAAACGTCGTTCACGGTTTTAATTAGTCAAGTGTTATTTAAACCACACTTAACTACAGTGTCTTATAGAGTACATAACATTAGTAAGATGTGAGTGCCACCGCGAGTACCTGACATGTAAATATAAAAATCCGGACCGACGTAACACAATGAACAACACTTGAACACTTACCTCAGCATAAATATTGTTTACTTTGGTCGCTCTTGGGAATCGCGCGTTAACCATTTTAACATCGCCCTGCGCTAAAACAGTAGCAGTGGCGTAGTTCCTAGTCGGGAGGTACCCTACTGTAGTAAGCACATATCTATACGAAATCACTATTCAGGCCGCAACACGGAATCCGGTCGTTGGGAGGAATGGGCTTTCCGTACACCCCGAACGAATGCAACCAACTTCGTCAATGAAATACACATTAGTACATGACGGTGTCCTTTGCGATACACTTTTAATTATCAGTGGTATGATTGTTTTCCGCAGAGTATGGTGAATACTGTAAACATAAGGTTAGATTACCCCAACCCCAACGTATAAATGAAACTGAGAAGCTCTTGACCAGTGGTCTTGTTGCCTAGTTTTGTTTAATTTCTGATCGTTAAAAATAATTTAGGGCTAAAATTTGGTGTGCAGTTAGCCATGTTTTTGAGGAGATTCTGTAAATGCAATGAGGAAGTATTTGGTGTGTGTACAATGTTGAAAAACGAGAGTTGGTCGCGTAGTAAGCCCCCTTGCCGTCGTTCCCATTTCTGTTCTGAGTATTGGTATAAGCAATAAGGAGACAGTGCCTCTTGGGATTCAATGTGCAGTGCTTTCTGGTAAAACCTAATGCCGTTTCAAAAGCCCTTTTGGTAATTTCCCCATACGACTCCGTGCAAGCAAGCTACGTATCCACGATGGGTGATAAATGTCCTCAGTTTCTGTCATTTGTAGAAGAAAAGTGAAGTCTCGATCTGGAGATCGCGTGATGGCGGTGTCTTCACTCTGGGGCTTATCGGTTGAAGAGCCATGGCTACGACCAGTTCTCCGTTTCGCGTGGTACGACGCCTGGGAAACTAAAGTAAATGGAAACAATTTGTTCGCGCTTGGTCGATGAAGCGGTAGCCTTGTTAAGGATGTTCGTGCAGAGATGGTTGCAAAGGCAGGCGAAATATACCGGCTCTTTCAAACGTCACAGCTTCACCGGCTTTGGTTCATGCGCGCAGAAGAACTGACACTTAAAAAAAACCGTCGTCGTTTTCAGTATTTCACCTGGGAAGAGATTTTGTCTATAAGTTCGTCATGGACAAGTTTGCTTTATATTAGCTGGGCTGCTGTACAAAACGTAGGAAGCATGAAAATGCACACACGAAACAGAATGTTTTTAATAGCGTTACTTTGTAAATGCATGGGTGTGTGCACTGAATAGAGTTATCAACCAGGGTACAAAGACACAAGACGAGCGCAAAAATATATATATTTCGGCGCTGTGCTTGTAATTTGCAGATGCCCTAAATTCAATCAGTTACCTTACCTTATACTTTTGTTTTAAATGTTTTTTTAATTACAATACACAAAGGAGAGTGCGTTACGAACAGTTTAGGGCTGAGCTTGCGAAGCTGCCGCTGCGGACGGCACTGGATGCGAGTATGCGGATGTTCTGAGAAATGTGTGTGCAGGCAGTACTTAGTCAATGTCGACTAATTAGTAGTGTGCAAAGCAGTTTCCAACTTCCTGCTGGAAAAGTCTCGAACTTCCTGCGCTAACCGTTGTTGTGGATTGCACGCACGGAAGTTTTGTATATATCGTTTCTAGGCTTAAAACAAACCTTAAGAAATTGTACGCAATATTTACGCATGTTTGGTTCTTCACGGTCTTAATATTTTCCCACATAGCCGCTTTACCTCTGGGCTAGGCGCTACAGCCACGTTCAGCCCATTTGACCTCTCAGTATGGAGAATTAGTGTTTGGTGGCTTATGTGCTACGCTATCATTGAAGAGTTAATGCTGGGGACCGACGTTGAATGCTGACTACTCAATTTTTTCACATACATTCTAAACTAAGCCCTTGGAATATTTGTATATATCTTCTCTAGGCTTAAAACAAACCTTAAGCAATATTACGCAATGTTTACCTATGTTTGGCTCTCCCTGGTCTTCATATTTCCCCACATAGTTACTTAACTTCTGGGCTAGGGGGTACAGCCACGTTCAGCCCATTGGACCTCTGAGTACGGACAATGGTTGTTGGAGGAATGCTGCATAATATAGTGTCTGCTGGTTTATGTGCTACGGTATCCTTTAAGTGTAATGCTGCTGGCCGAGATTTTCAAATGTTGGGTACTCATTTTTTGCACATACATTCTGAATAAAGTCCTGTGGGCCAGTGTCCCCATAAATCGATGGATGAACCAATCCATGTAGACGACAATAGAACTTCAATAAATGAGGATGTCGAGCATACAATCTTATCGAATGCTTGCTCTGAGCTTTGACATCATGCAATGTAAGCATGACGTTATGCAGGGCCAAGTGTCAAAGGCAAGATAAGATCCTTGCATAAAATGGTGCGCACTTTCCTTGTTGTTTGTTTATTGTTAAAACGCAATACAGGAGGACGTCCAGAAGTTCCAAAGAACTGTCCGGGGTACCTCCCATGAAAAGATATCAAACACCGTTACATTTGAAAGGAGCGACAATTATACATTACTGAATAAAACGACCTGATTAGTACGAAAAACACTTCATAGACAAATAAGTTTAGACATTGCACAAGAATGATACATTACATGAAAATTTAAACAATACCGTCATTAATTCAAAAGTTAACTCTCAACTTAAAGCTGAGGCAAAAAAACTGCGTACAAACAAAAGAAGAATAATGAGGCAATGGCGAATAACTCAGAAACTAAGAAAACATAATATTTGAGGAATCCTGCGAAGTTATCCATCCGTCTGTAATAAGAGTGTAATGAAATATGGCTTCACCCTTCTACTGAACTGTGTTGACGTGCGAGAGAATCTTATATGGTCAGGGAGGTGGTTCCATATTGAAATACCCATGAACTAAGCCGTAAATTGACCATAGTTTATTTTGGCTTTGGGTAGTAAATAAAGAATTGGTTTTTTTTGGAAAACCGCGTGTTATTGTAATTAAGCAGAGGAGTGGCTGTTAGGCTGTCAATAAAATTTTCCTGGGCATGACCACGGTAAATCACTGTGGTTAAGATTTGCTGAAAAATGCATATCAGAGGCAAAATATTTGAGCTGTGAAAAATCGGTTTCGCGTGAATTTGCCATGTTGACAGCATGTATTCGCCACTCAAGTGCATTGCGGTGAAGCTGAACCACGAGAATAGATTGCCTACGAGTGTATGACCTGTAAATCAACAAAACAAAACGTTGGCCAAAGCTCAATTCCTCAATAACCGCTGGAACACTTGCAACTTCTCGCAGGTGCAAGACGTCACACCTCTGGTCCCTGGCTCTCTTTGTCGCGCTACCGCTAGTCCTCTGCAGACCTGCGACGGCCAGCTTCCTCAGTCCCCGAAGTAGCAGTGGGAGCAGCGTAGTGTCCAGTTCCGGAGCCCTAGCTGCAACGTCTTTCCTGCGCTCCCTGTGGAAGAGGGCGTCCATGCGAGCGTCAATGCGCAACTCCATGCGTGACTCGCCCATCTACTACGTGAGCACCTTCGTGCGGAACAAGTCGCCGGCGCAGGAGCAGGCGCAGGCGGCGCTATTGTCGCCCCTCTTCAAGATTCCCATCGAGTTCATGTCCAACGCGAGGCCGCTGGACGTAAGTACACATCCCAACCTTTGTTTGCGTTGTGGTTACCACCGGGTGAAACAAGCAGCAACCAGACACAGAAGGTCCTCCTTCCTAGTTAATAGGTGTTGACTGCTTTGCGTTTTCGTACGCTGAGCAATAAACGTCTATAAGGAACTGCACGAGGCTGAGCCGATATACCAAGTTATAATGCCATTTTGTATTTGTCCATATTGGTGTTGTTTTCATGAGTATACTGCAATAAATACTAAGAGTTTCGCAAAGATACAAGCTTAGAAGAATTTTTGGTGCACCGAGTTTACATTCAATGTGTGGTTGAAAATACTTAATTCATACGTATCAGCAGGAGAGCGCTGTACCATAAAGGCACTACCATTTTCCTACGAACCGATCTTAGAGCTAGTGTTGCAGAGTCTAATCTATGCGTCAGTATCGGTTGAGGTCAGTGGATGATATTGTTTTCAAAATTTAGCCTAATAACTGCGGCGGGAAAATCACCTAAAGTAAACAATTCTATCCATCTTTATGGTGGAGGATCCTTGTGCGGCTACTAGGTTGTTGTGTATTACGTAAGGTATTACGTATGATATCGTATGGCTACATCATATCATATCATAGGGTATCATATATGTATCATATTATAAAGTACCGTTCGTATCATGTCATATTCGTATCATATCGTAAGGCATCATATGGCTAACGGATGGGGACGCATGGAAACAGGAAATGTTAGAAGCCTAGGTAATGTTCGTTTTTCCCACTCAACGTTGTATCTAGTCATCAACTATCAACTACCCCAGCAAGTGGCATGATTGAACCAAGAGCCTTTCCCTCAGCTGTAACGTCATCAATAAATGCAGTTTTACCCGTTAGACACTGGTGGTGGGGAAACAGTCAGCCAATTATAGCGGCAAAGCTTTTTAACCGGCAAAACTTTATACCGGCTTTTTAAACGTAAGTTGTAGAGTAGGCTACTGAGAGAAATGTTTAGCTATTTGCAATTTTTGTGCGGCCATTTACAATGTCTGCCCTTTTCACTTTTCAGAGCGTGAACATTACTTCGCTCATTTGGCGAAACATGGTAGCAGCCGCAGAATACTTGATGTCAAAATTCCGATCGGCTGTGTACGCGGAAGTGCTCCGCGTACGGCAGGGGAAAGACGGGAGCGAATTGGTGACTGCCCGATATTAGGCCCAACGTCACGATTTGAACGCTAAATTCATCAACCCTTACGCGGAGCTTGACGCACAATAAGCTTCATGTAGTATGGCATACCGTTAGGCCAAAGACACAGACACTTAGCATTAGGCCTGAACACAGGGCCAACAACAGTTCTCGGCCAAAGCTCTTAGTAGCTGGGAGAAGGAAAAGACTCAAAGGGGAAGCACAGAGCCACCAAATAAGCTACGCTTAAGAGTAACGACCCTGACGCACGGCGGCAGCCATTTTGCTTCCTGACGCTGGTGTGGCCAGCTTTATGCACACTATTGCGGCTGACATTGACGGGTGGTATTGGTCTGGGCGCCGCTTGGCAACCATGACAGCTGTATTTACTTTTCGAAGATTTAGAGACAGCGCGCTGGTGCGATAGGGTCAAGCTCGGTTACGCTAGCGTAGCTTATTTAGTGGCTCTAGGTTACGCTGAGCCACTGTTGTTCTTTCCCAGAGGGAAGCGATGCAGGCGTTTTCGACCTTCCCACCGGTTGAAACAGCTTAGTATAGAGCAGCACGGCATCACTACTCTGTCTGGGGGCTTGAAAACTCACTCTCAACGTGTCATACAGCCGCACTGCGCTCCGAAAATCCCAACTTATTGAAGTGCGCGCACGTGGCAACAAAGAGGCACCAAAATGTCAGCGCCCATGGGTCTTCCCGTGGTAAACAAATGTCACGTGACGCGGTTCGACCAATGGCCGCTGTCGGCGGCATAGAACAATGACATAAATGAGTGCCGATACTCTGAAACCTCATCTAGTGGCCCTAATAGAGCCACAAATAAGCTACGCTCATCTAGTGGCTCTAGGTAAGCAGCAAGGACGAGATTTGGTGAAGCCAATTCATTTTTCCCGCTTTCCAATGTTCATGCACCATGTACTGTAAGCTTTTGTTACTGTGGAACTTGTAACGATGCCACGTGGTCCTGGATCGTCGCCTGCTCTGTTCGTATTTTGGAGTCATAGTATCGTTTTCAAAGAGGATTTTCCTAATTTCTATCGCAAATGTCAGCAAACATTTATTTTCAAATCAGCGAACACTGCGAGTTCCAGTTGAGCATTGATGTTTTCCTCAAGTATGCCTACTGTTTTCATTTTGCTTAACTTTACTAGTATTAACTGTTTTCCAGATATTTAGTTTGGGAAAGTTTTGTCTATATAAACCTATTGTTCAAGCATTATTTTAACTTTTGACCGCGAGGTACGGACAGACATACAGACAGGCAGACATACAGACAGACCAAAATTTTCTGCTTCAAGTAGCCCAAGCAAGGCCCCCGTCCTTAAAAATTAAGGTTACCTAACGTAATCCTGAATAAGGGCAGGTTGATTGATTACAAGGTTGATTGGCGAAGGCTTTTATTCACAGTAACGGACCAAGGAAAGAAAACACTAAAAAAGGGGTTAAAGAAACAGGTGATAATAAAAAGGTCGAAAGAGGCTGTTTTGTCGCCCTGCATACTCTGCGGCAGCATGCACTCCGCAACATTAAACTCGGCAGGACAAAACCTAGCGACAAAAAATTCGGCGTCATACCTCGCCGAAACAACTGCACGAGAAGTGATGCTTATGCACTCTCACATCATAAAAACGTTAGGGGCCCTCCCATTCTTTTTTACTGCTTGATGTAGAGCTTTATAATAAACCGAGAATTATTTCGAACGTTGCGCAGAATACTGTAAATAACATTACACTTGGATTTTATTTTTGCAAAAATGGATTATAATTTGTAACTCCAACAGCCGTAATTTCAGTTAAGTAAGTTTGAAATGTCGATATTCTGATGCGCTATTGCGTATTAAAGTAGCAAAAAATAAAAATAAAGTAGTGTTGCATGATACCTCCACCATTCTGGACTCTCATAGTTCATGTCGAGCCACCGGACCACTCGTTGTTTGACCGAAAGCCCGGTTTACCTAGCAGAGTGCCGGCTTTGTTTCGCCGTTATTACAGGGTCCTGCACAGATCACTTCTCTTCCGTCTATCCGTCTCTGCCGCGCATAATACCCAAATCGAACAGTGCAGCGTCTGTCCTCGACGGCGTGTAGTACGATTGGTTAGCGCGTTAGCTGTAATCGCGAGAAGCTGCGCGGGCGTCAGTGATTACCACGTCGTCTGCTGCTGTCGTCTGCTCTGAAACCCGTTCCTGCACTGTCCTGGGTGTAGCGTACGCTGGACACCTTCTAGACGACAATGCCTTCGCACACTGGCGTCATAGTACTGCCAACAAAAGAACCCTTCATTCTTCATATTACCCAATATGAACGAAAACACCAGGCAGCTATGAACAAGCATTTCAAAGAAGTATACGAAGCGGCCAGAAGCCATAGTCGCAGGCCTTGTATAACCTAGGGGGTGCTTCTCCGCAGTGGCGCACCCTGAGCTTTCCAGGCCGGCTTATACCTGTGACCGCCTCCCTGTGTTTATAGTTGGCGGGCTCTGTTCACGTCCTCTCTGTTGTCTTCCGCTGTCGGCAACCGTGAGACGACTGATTGCGGAGATCCCCACGAGACGGAGGCGGCCGCTGCTTGTCTGCACCTTTATTTCGTTTCCGCCATGTTCTGCCACTGGTCCTCCGTCTGTGCTGACGCTGCCGTTCCCGGATGGAGATCGAATAGAGTGCGCTTGTCAGAGGAGTGGTCCAAATGAGAAATGGGGTTGCGTGCTTGCATGTGATATGTGATTCCCCATACAAGGCGATGCTTATATATATATATATATATATATATATATATATATATATATATATATATATATATATATATATATATATATCAGGGTGCCGAACCGAAAAAAATACCGGTTCGGTTACGGTTCGGGTTCGGGTGAAATAATTTCGTTCCGGTTCAGTTCCGGTTCGACAAAATCACGTACCGAACCGGTTCGCGAACCGGTTCGGGAGCTTGAACCGGTTCGCGAACCGGTTCGATTAGTTGAATTATCACTAAAATTATAAAAAAAAACATTTACTAGTTTAAAACGACCGTCAAATCAAAACACAAACTGACATTCAAAATGGTGCTGCTCCCCAAGGGCAGTGGCGCAATTGCAAAGGAAACTTTAAACAATTAGGAGATATTAGAAAAACACATGAAGTGGCGACGATTTACCACCTTCTTTATCGCTCAGACTTTCTGTTGTCCTAGCAACTATTCATAAAGCCAACGCCAAGAGATATGATGGTGGGATATATTTTCTGTCCTTTCCTTTTTTGTTGAAATCGCAATTGTCGCTATGCAATCGCCCATCACGCTAACCTTGAGGCCTTAAATTTAATCCTGCGTACGGGCGTGTTCAAATACCAGCGCTTAATAACAATGGCGCACATTTTTTATATTTGTAACAAAACAGAAAAATTCTACAACAGGCACATAAATACTACCAATGAATTAGATTATTTGGTAACCCTGAATAATTTGTTAGCTGTCACCTTATCGAATGTGTTAGCCACACTTTTGTTAAAAGTAAGCTTTAGTTACGCTCAGTCACTGCATTATTGCTCTGACCACTGCAATTCCTTTTGCGATACCGAAAGTGTGCATTACAATCAGTATGTCATCGTACCGCCTGAACCCCTACCATCGTTCCGTGTGCTACATTGCGGAATCTTATAACAGATAATGCGGTTACAAAATGAAAGGGAAATTTGACACGTGGAGCATGAGATGGGACTTTTTGGGTAGACGCTCTTTAATTCGTCCACAGCAGTACTCCCCTCCGGAACGAGTAGCAGTAGAAGCAATGTAGCGAGTTGGGCAAACGGCTTAGCAAACAGCTTAGCCACTGAGCAGCTCCTGCGGTCACACTTGTCAAGTATTAATAATTTGCAGGTGTCGGACCTTTTCAACAAATTATGAAATGCAAAAAGTTTGCACACATCGGGTGTGAGCTTTCGCTGTTGCGCAGTGGAGCACTCCTGCAGCCTGATTTCTCCAATGAAGTCGCAGCTAGGGAAGGGCAAAGTCGTTTTATATCACCTGCAAGCTGCCGAGAATGACATTTCGTTTGGTCAGCTTGCACTACGCTCGCGCCTCCAGCAGCAACAGACCAATGCTACATTGGTGCTCATTCATTTCCCCCGTTGTTACATAAAGCGTGATAGTGTTCAATTGTCTGGAGGGGAAAGTGTGCGAGCAAGTACGAAGTTGATGGTACGGGAAAGAAAAAAAGGCCTGAGTTGCATTGACTGTGCAATATCAACAACAGAGGGTCGAACCGTTTCGGCATGAACCGGTAACCGTTATTTCTTTTTCCGGTTCAGTTCCGGTTCGGGTTCAGCGTGCTCAAAAAATAACGGTTCGGGTTCGGGTTCAGTTCCGGAAAAAATACCGGTTCGGTTCCGGTTTTCGGTTCGGTTCGGTTCCGGTTCGACACCCTGATATATATATATATATATATAGTAAAAAGGGGCGCAAAATAAAAAACATAACAAGTTTACTTCGAAAACATAACTTTACATCGACGTTTCGGGCGGGGACCGTCCTTTATCAAGTCTTGATAAAGGACGGTCCCCGTCCTTTATCACGGTCTCCGACGTTTCGGACGGGGACCGGCCTTTATTAACTCTTGATAAAGGACGGTCCCCGTCCGAAACGTCGATGTAAAGTTATGTTTTCGAAGTAAACTTATGTTTTTATTGCGCCCCTTTTTACTATTTAACCTTCACTAGCCTAACCGTTTATCTTATATATATATATATATATATATATATATATATATATATATATATTGGTTTATAGTACGAAAAGTGTTAGGAAGTGAAGTTGAAGAACAGACGGCATGTCGATAGCACCGTTGCTTTTTGTGCGCCTACTTAACTGCATTCCTTTGAGAGTACGCCGGGTAGTATTACAATGTTAAAAGTACAACCTTAACGCCCCAATGGACTCCTTCCAAACAGCAGCCGAATCTCTACTGTTTCAAGTCACTTTTAAAGTTAAGAAAACTTCACTTTTAGCGCACTTTTACTTTTAAGTGTACTTTAGGTTACTGTTAGTGTACTTTTAGTGTACTTTTAGTGCCGAAACACTACTAGCCTACCAACTTACATTTCGCCTGTCTGTAGCCCTTCTGAGCTAGCTGAGTATGTGTTGCTATGGAAACCAAAACAAGCCTTGCAAGGAATGTTATATCTCCCAGGGCTTCAAATTTTGATATGACTGCTTGCACTTACCAAGAAATGTTTTTGCAGCAATGCTTGTTTGGACAACAGTGCAGACGTATTGAAACTGCTCGGTGTAATCTTGGTTGTAAGCTTGCATGCCCCGCTGAACGCTTCACTGAAGCCTAGTCATTAACAAAAAAAATTGACAGCACTTTTGCAACAAAACATAAGTGTTGTAACGGCATCGCTACTCCAAAGCAATCAGTTAACCACCGCTCTAACAATGGCTTAGAAAGACGTAACTTGGAGCAAGAAAATGTGCAAACTTTCCAAAATACACGATATTTACTGATTGTAGGGTTTAACGCGCCGACGCAACGCAGGCGATGAGTCGCACCGTAGTGGAGGGCTCCGGATTAATTTTGACCACCTGGGGATCTTTAACGTGCGCCGAAATCTCGAACACACGGGCGTTTTTGCTTTTCGCCTTCATCAGAAAAGCGGCCGCCGCAGCCGGGAATCAAACCCGCGACCTCGTGCACAGCAGCAGAACGCCTTAGCCGCTGAGCCACCGCGGCGGGTCAAAATACACGATATGTTTCGCTCGATGCAAGTTCCCCGTGGCTGGCACTTCCAAAATCTCTGTCATTTTTTGGTGGATTAGTTTTACAGCAGCTTAGTTTGAAGTTACTTTTTCTCCTACACGTGGACACGAGAAAGGCGGTTCTCGAAAAAACCCCTGGTTGAATGTTGGAACAACCTTTGCGCACATTTATTCCAATCTTATTCAGAAAACAATGTAATATCAATAAAATCATATAGCCTAACATTTTTTTCGATGCAGAAACAGTAGACATTTATCGCTTCATAACGTCTGTTCTTCCCACCATCATTTGCTGTTTTCTTCCCCGATTCCAACTTTCTGCTAGAAAATTTGAACGCATGACATGCCTTGACTTCGTAACGAACGCTACGTTTGAGGAGGCACTTGACTTTGAAACGAAGGCTATGTTAGAGGAGGCACTAACCTTAATTTTCGAATAAAGACCATGTTCGAGGAGACAGACGTTATTTCTCGAACTGTCCCTTTTGAATGCGCATCTACTCCCTAAAAAGGGAACATGTATTCGTCACACTCTTTATTTACCTGTGGAGCATTGATTTTTTATTCTTTAAATGAAAGTTCAGTGTATAGTTCTTTTATTAGTCGGTGTTTGTATTTTGAATAACATTGTAATTCTCAACGCTTCCCCCCATGGGAAGCGTCTCTTGTGTTGTCGTAGCGTTGAGGCATGCTTTCTTGGAGAGGGCTACGCCTTAATCGCGGAGTGCATCAGCCTTCTCCTCGCGCAGACCGATGCCTCTGGCACGTTGAATGTAAGCCATTTTAGTTCTAAAAAAAGGGGCCTTGAGGCCGCCGATTGTGCTTCTGTAGAAGATATCAGAACCCCTGAGCTAATATACACGTAGATATAGCCCTTTTTCACGCATGCCAAAATTGAGTTTAACAAAATTTGCTGCAACTCGACAGATGCAAGTGTACTAGCGACTTGTTTGGTGTCGGCCCTGACTGTGATCGGAAACTCGAGGAAAGGAACCTTAAAAGACCCCTGTCGAAAAATGCCGGTTAGCTTTACACAAAAGACGGCTTTGTCTGCATAGCAATTATGTCAATTTGTGGTGTCCCAGGAATTTGTTTGGGCGATTGGCCGCCAACGACCAAAGCAACGCCAAGAAACAAGATGGCGCAATCATAGTGGTGTCTGCGGTTTAATTTGAAGGGGCCACTTCAATGCTAACATGGGGTTAACATATTCATAACTTTGTTTTCACTTAAGTTGCCCTATTACGTAACGGCTGACGTATTGCAGCCGAAATCTTAAAGAACACGGTATGCGTTCGCTTTCTTGCTGAAAACCAGATAAGTGAGGTTCTTAATGAGTCACGTAAACCTAGCCTTTTCTGATAAAGCAAGGTTGTATTTTCTTTTCGTGGTCCCTTGAATTGAGCATTATTATGATGTGATTCGAAGAACTGACGACCAAGGCATCATCAGAGTAACGCGCTAACTAGAAAGACAACGGGCTAGAAGATGGACATAGATTGTTAACTCGATGGAGAGATGACACCACGAAATTCGGACGAAAAGAATTAACTGTCACCGCAAGACAGGAAGGGCTAGAGGAGCATAGAAGAAGACTTCGTCCGGGCGGGGATGATGGTGGTGATGACGATGATGATAGCTATAACCGAAGCGAATAGAGGTTCCTTTCGAAAGCATTAAAAGGGCGCGTTTTATCATACTTTTTTTTCGTTACGGAATGCAAAGAAGACGAAATATATTGTGACCTTTTTAATAAACATTCCTGGTCCTAAATCCGGCTAGCCTGAAATGCAAGGTCTAAATTTAGTGCCTCTTTTATTGCCTTACGACTGCTGTAGAGACGTAGTAAGGTAATAGCCAAAATAGCCTAAGTGCATAAATGGCTGGGTGTCTTGAAATTACTGGTGGGCAGACGTAGGAGGCAATAGCGTAAAATGATGTGACAGCCCTCCTGTAGAGCGTGTGCGGGCTAGTATGATTTAATTGAGCTTCCAAAATGGCGTGACGCAAATTCCAGCTCCTGTGGTGTTTAAATAAAATTGTCAGATATATGTTTTATTCTGTCCCCATTCCAATTTTTTTATTAGTTTCAGCTCTGGCGTTGCTCCTTCTCTAATGCAATATATTTTGTGGACTGTGCGGTGTTTCAGGGGCGTTGGTGCTAATGATTTGTTTTATTGCTTCTTTTGTCCACTACGCAGTTTTTTTCTTTTTTTAGTTACGCAGAGTGTAGTTCAATGTCATTTCTTTTTCTTTTATTTTTTATTTCTTTTTGTTCCTACGCAAAGCGCAGAAGCATGTGAAGTTTTTCTTTTTTTTTCCACTACGCAGACCGTATTACAATGTCAAACTTTGCCCTCTATTGTAAATCGCTGTCGCTGCCAGCTGTAAGGGTGGTGGGAGCTTCGTCAAGCGATTTCTGTTTTTTTTTCGCTTTTACTCCCACCACCTCCATCACTTGTATTGGTGGAAATAATGACTATTATTATTATTATTAATCCGGCCGAATCGGGGAAGATTGTTTCAGTTGTGCTATCACGTGGTTATGTGATCAGCGTCGTAGGAGCCACAAGTTTACAGTGCCAGGAAAGGCTCAATGATGCATTTGCACCCAAGGAATAAAACCGTTTTCAGGGAGCAAATGCACGTAAGTAATGCTTATAGATGCATCGTTCTCAGCTAACGTGGAAACAACCCGAAAGACGACCTTATATTTGATCTTCACTCGTGAACAATAAGGGTAACATATAAGCAACATAAGCAACACGGCACGTTCTCTGTCCTTGCTCGTTTGGCCTCCTGAGCGCGGCAAAAAAGTTTCCTCAGGATCATCATCATGACCTTTCAGTGACAAACATAATCTAAATACGACGAACACCATTCACACATCCACAGTCAGTGAAAGACAAAATACGTACCACGAACGTGTGTTTGTAGCTTTCCCACGCGCGTAAACTAAAAAGTTTTAATAAGGAATACCTCTTCGCCCCGTTGTTTAAAAAGTTGGTGCTCGTTGTCCACAGCAAGTATAGGCAAAGGCTCCATCCAGATGTTACCGGGCCATCACCGTCTCATTGCAACGTAGCAAAAGCAGCGTCTCTCGCTGGCCGAAAGACCCGGTCTTCGCTTCGGAAGCGTCTGCGTACAGTACCTCGAGGAAGTGGGCGGGGCTAATAACCACTCTTCTTCACCGGCTCCGCGCAGTGCCGGGCATCGAGCGGCAGCAGGCGTCCAGACAGAGTCGGCTCCCGTAGAGGTGCGGCCAGTAGCAGGGCGCCGGTACGCCTCGGGGAGTGCGATATATATATATATATATATATATATATATATATATATATATATATATATATATATATATATATATATATATATATATATATATATTATATATATATATATATATATATATATATATATATATATCCGTTGTAAGATCAAACCTCTGTTTGGCACGCGCCCGTATACAGCGGCGCATGTCCCTATTCAAACTAAGCTGTGGCCGGCCTCGGGCCAACTTGGCGGCTCGAGGCAAGAAGTCCTGCGTTTATGGCGATGGCGAAAACGCATGTGTGTCAAGCAAGGGAGTGCCCGGAGCGCGGGTGACTTCTGCGGCGCCCTGGATACGCGCTCAAATCAGCCTTTAACGATAATGACACGACAGACACGTCCCATCTGTGTAATCGATTACCCCTGCGCGTCCGGACTGCCTCTGCGGTGGCTGGAAGTAGTACTAGTTATTAGGCGCATGCAAATAGCGACCTATTGCAACGGATCTGTGTTCGCTCGGAGTAGTACGGGGTGATGGATGGTTGTTGTGAGAAGTATGTAACAAGGACGTTATAATAAGGCGCGGTAAAGAAAAGATTACGAAGCTGGACTGTCGAACTAGTGCCCGTAACGATACGTAACAGGACGGTAATGTAACGATAGCCGTAGAAAAGACTGATGAAAAATAAAAGTACCACATTTAGGGTGGTATTATAATTCCAGCAGTGCTCCTCAGGTACTGGAATACAAGAATGCACGTGGACTTTCACGGCTACGTAGAATTAAAGCGTAAGGAGTCCGATTATTTTCCAGAGGTATCGGAAGTATTTCGAAGGGGACTACGTGCTTTTAGCATATTATTCCACAAACCAGATCTAGGTCTTTGTCGGCTTGTGAAATGAATAGTTTTTCCATAGAGGTCGGCCCCGGCTTTGTAACGGAATCTTAAACATTAATTATTGTAACTAACACCTGTTTATTCACTTCAGACGTCCCGCGTAATATAATATTAAAGGTACTACTTATTCGGTTTGGGATGGGCAATTGTACCCGAAAACCTCTTGCAATTCACCTCCAGGCGTGATACCATCAAGGTCGTGAATAAAATTATGGGAAGAAAATCCTGGACTCCTGCTTCCAAGAACGGCAAAACTCTAGGATTAGTAACATTTCAGTAACAAGTTACAAGAAGAAAGGAACAGGGCGAATTGGAATTTGACTAAAGGTTAGGCTTGTCAGACTGGTCGTACGTTTAGGCTATATGACCCAGTGGTTTTTAGCCTCGCGTTTTGGAGAACCCAGACCAGTTTTTGTTTGCTTATTTTAGTGGTTTGTTTATTCGTGGCAGACAAGGGCGGCTGGGCCTCCTCTTAACAACAAAAGGGGCTTGAGCCGCCCTGATAACCCCTCATCCCGAAAGCCCTAATGGTCCAGTCAACCAAGATAAGGATAGAGGGTCGTCTTTAGAGACATTTGAGAGTGGAACCTGCTGCTGTCCAAATGGAAAGCGCCAGTTTCTTTTGCAAGGACATTTCCGTTGCCGCAGACTTCAAAGGTGACCTGCAAAAAGTACCCTACGAACCGAGGCTTTCCACAGCTTCCGCCTATTACTCTACGGCCGGAAAGGTCTCGACATAAAGAGTTGCACATCGCGAGACGTGCACGAACCTCACAAAACAGGCCTGGTTGGCTCGCCCATTGTACAAATAAAACTATAATAAAAACTATGTTATCTAGAACCGGTTTCATACCGCTTACAAACTGAAAGATACGCTACCAGGAGCTGACCCTCTCGGCATCTTTTCAGAGATTACAACGGACTTTTATGACCAGTCAGAGTGGTTGGTTTATCTCCACTGGAGACACGACCAGAAGAGAAAGCCGTGGAAGGGTTTCCGGGGGCCTCGGCCGGTTTAGGTGATTAGTGTATCTCTACGGGAGGCATAACAACACCCGTGAAATCACTGCTGCGGAATAATTACAAAGGTGTGGGAAGACATTCGTACAGTGGGTACCATAAAGCTCGTGGTATCACGGACAGCGTGTTAAATGGGTTGCTGAAACGTCTGCTGCAATGCCCAGCCGTTCCTGGCACCACGTTGGACGTGCTGAGAGTGCTAGTTTGTGTTATCCTCGGGAACGTCAGACGTACCGCGGTCCCGGGCCTGCTCTTGCCATCCAGGATTCGGCATGGACGGGGCAGATGAAGTCTTTACGATATAACGACGACCGGCTGCGGATGATGGCTGGACCTTGGCACATCTAACCATTGTTGTACCTCTATTGAAGCGGGCAGAAAGATCTCACGCTGCAGAAGGTGAACTAGTGTGCCCATAACGAGGACTTTCTACGCGACGCGGAACTTTTCTTGGGCTTGTGCTTACTGCTAGGGATAGGGCTTAAAAAAAAAAACGCAGGAAGGTATTATCACCAAAACAGCCGCTTTAAAGGTGGCACCTATTTTGAACACCAAAGCCCATGCCCAAAATAGCTTCGCTTTTGTTGGACGATTCACTTCCTACTCTTGTTTTGGACTGAAAACTCGCTTGATAACCTCGCTGCTTCAATCTTTTCTCTGGTCATTTTAACAGCAGAGCTGTTTAAGCTTTTAGTTCCGCCGTCGAACGTTACCAGAAAACTCAGCCTGACCGCACGTAAGCATGCGCCCGGTGAGGAGCGCCCAGCGTAGTTCAGGCTTGCGCGTGTGCATGCGCCGCGTGAGGAGCTCGCAAAAAAATACCAAGACGAAATACCCAGCGCACGTGATCATGCGTCTCGTCAGGAGCGCCCGGCGTCGGACAGATCGACCGGCAAGAACACTCTGCCCAGTGTTCGCGGCGCGATCTCTCACGTGCTGTTCTCCTCGCCAGTTCACGTGCGTTCGCGCCTGAAGTGGGGAGCACAGACGCCGAGTTCGCGCTACAGACGTCGCGTTCGCGAAGCCGGTTGCCGCGGGTTCTACCCCGTGCTAACGCGGTCCACTTTGGGAGAGATGTGAGAGGCAGGGAACATTTTTAATACAGTCCGGGCGTGCCAGTCATGGAGAACTTTAAGCGGCAAGTTCGGAAATCAATATAAGGTGCTACAGCCGGGTCTCTTAGGAAGGGACAGGGGCTGCCAACTCTGCTGTTTGGCCAGCCTTGCACTGTTAGTGTACGCTGCGCTATTTGGTTGTTTAGGGTTTCCTTGTTCTTAATAGAGAGTTTTAGCATATCGTTACCGTGTTTACGCTACCGTTTACCGTGTTTGCGGGAGTCGACTGCGCAGCGCGAGAGTTACCGGGAACGGTAACTTGCCAGCACAGGCTTCACCGTCGCCAGCGGCTTCCGGTAACACAGTAAATGGTAATGCAAACACGGTAACGATATGCTAAAACTGCCTAATACTAGCGTGATCTTTTCGTGTGTGATATGCAACAGAACAGAAGTTATCCGATGCGGTCTCATTATCGCCCTTAATTCACTCCCATTGACTGTTTCGGTTTTCTTCTTTCTGCCTTGTCAGTTAAAGTAACCATGCAGACAAAGCATACGTTTGGTTAATGTATAATATTACCACGTCAGAACAAAATCTTGGCAGTTTTATTGCAGCTCTAAGAGGGAATTAAGCTACATAGCTACATAGAATTAAGCTACATAGAATAGAATAGAAGCTACATAGAATAGAAGCTACATAGAATTAAGCTACCATAGTTGCTGACTTCCATTATGGGACACCCGGGACAAATTTGTGTTTGCAGTGTATTGTGTGCATTGACTCCATGAACCTTGCAAGAACTCTCCCGCAAGAGCTTCCTTCGCCGAACTGGCCAGTCAGTTTGAGACTCTTGAAACGTATATTACGAACAGTAACTTACGCGAGAAGGAGTAGCCGGCGCTTCTATAAAGCGTCAACCTTTCCTATTTTTTCACCAGGTATTAAAGAAGAAAGAAGAAGCTACATAATATTAAAAGGAAATGGAAACGTGTTGACTCAATAGTCGCTTCTCGCGCTACGCAATGATGTTAAGGCGATAATCTTTGGTTTCTGGCGGTCGCCGACAAACAGTATTATTACCTAAAAGACTACGGGGGCACCTATCAGCTTTCGTATACGATGTGCGAAAGCGCGAGCATGAACTGTCACTCAGTCAAGTTTTCGGCCTTTTGTTCCGAAAGCACAACTAGGCGATCAAACTGTATTTCGCCTTCCCTTCTTTGATTCCCCTTCTGATGTAGTGAAAAAAAAAATGGCTGAAGTTTTGGCTCTGCCAATTAAACGGATGTCGTGGGATAGAAGCATGCATTCTTTCTTATAAAGCGTTGCTCAGTACCCCGCGGAGCGTATGTGCTGCTCTGTGGGCATTTAACACTTTGGTAGGCTTCAGAGTAGGAACATGTATTTCTTGTTGTTCACCCTTCTAATGTTTGCACTTTAATTAATTGATTGAATGGTGCTTTAAGTGACTCATCCATGTCCCAGCATGCACGGGAGATGGAAACGTTTGTGGCAGCGCGTGCTGCAGAAGCATCGCTCTTTTCCGTGCAAGTTACTGCAGGCTGTATTATTTACTTGTTACCGTATTTTCTCGTAAAAACACGTCATTGCATACAAACCGCACCCCGCTTTCCGTCGACGAATAAAAAAAAAATACATGCTCGCGTACTGCCCGATTATTTTATGCATAAAATGATGTACCAAAGCTACTACTCGAGCAACATTACACATTTGTTTAAGCAAAAGAGCTTACCTAGCTGGACTGCGTATCTAGATGACCTGACGCATACATTTTTTCAGGTTGGTATATTGTTGAGCTGTGTGTGCAAAATAAGCACCGTCAATGAGATGACAGTGGCTTAGCCGCTATTACTGCTGTAGGGCATCACGGCCCAATCCGACTTGCGGTGAAGCTGCACTAAAGGAAATACCTCGCATATAATCCGTACCTCTACTTTTCCCGGGAATTTTCGCATTTTTTCGTGTGGGTTATACGCGTCATAAGACGCTATTTTACGGCAGAACGTACTTTTACTGGAAACAGAGTACAAGAAAACACTCTTTGCTGCGCGAATAGAGAAGGTGGCCGTAAGTACTAACAAGCGGGAACCTTTGATCGTAGTAACTTGCGTGCTGCTTGAGCACGTTCAACTCAAAGTTTTCAATCACTCGCGAAAATTTCGATTACTAAGGCGAAAACCGTAGGAGCCTCATCAAACGCGAAAAGCCACCGCAACTGCATGCAGGCGTCGGCGCCAACAGAAATTGAACCAAAATGGCCACCGCACTGTAAAAAGATAATAAACTGAGTTCATGTGGGACTTGACTCTGGGTCATCGGAGCAACAGCCAAGTGCGGTACACACAGCGAGAACCATGTAGTGTAACCTGGCAGATTGCAACATGAATCAGCCTGATACGTAGGCTGTGACATATGGTGGCACATGCGTAGAAAAAGTGCACACGGCATAGAATTCTGACAGTAGAAAAGTTGCACTGTTAATTGAGGACAGTGGGCCTGTCCGAGGAATTCCCGTCAAAAGACAAATAAAAAGAAGATAGAGAGGCCAACATGATTTAGCAGTAAATAAGAATCTGATCACCTGCATACTCTCTTTAAAACCACGCCAGTAG
This sequence comes from Haemaphysalis longicornis, assembly GCF_048455015.1. Lineage (NCBI taxonomy): Eukaryota > Metazoa > Arthropoda > Arachnida > Ixodida > Ixodidae > Haemaphysalis > Haemaphysalis longicornis. Next base: position 48,876,869 of record NW_027526385.1, on the reverse strand, counting down.
ACTTAATAAGTGAGGGAGAAATGTTTCCGTGTTGGATATGCACGATGCCAGGGGCACTGCCGAAATGAGGAGACACGACTTGTTAGAACCTTTCGTCATGTGTGGTAGTGCGAAGTGCTCGTTATGCCAGACATTTGGCCGGTAGCTCGAAATATAAAACTTTCAACTGCTTTTCATCTCTTCCACGTTGCTAATTTGGAGGACCATGCTGGACTTCCAGACGTACATTTCAAACCTTACGTACGTTTCAAACCTTAAGTGGCTGTCTAGTAGCCCATTGGTTTCCTTTGGGCATGGGGTTACTGGTGTTTTTATTCATTAAAGGAATCAACAGATCCGCTGAAAATTTCATTTATGATTTGCTGCCACTTTCTTACTTTAACGTAACCAGTAACACTCACTGTGAATGTATTTTGAGGGTACATATTGTTTCGTGGGTATTTAAGCCCAGGAAACACAAAAGGTAAATAATACAAGCAGTGAAACCCTTCCTAAATTTTTGTGTGCATACTTTTGCAAATACACCCGCATATCCCCTTTATTTTTATGTAAACCGGGGTGAAGAGATGAAGACGGGATGAAGACCGGGGTGAAGACGGGACAGGATTTCCAGTTTACATTGTTAATTTCTCCGCACTCTGGGGGTAAGCTCTTGCTGTGCGTACGGTGATGATACAGCGAAGCGCATGGCTTCGCTGACAAATTGAAATGACGTCGTGATCACCGAGGGAACAGAGAAATTACGTCTAAAGCCAAAATCGTGTCCCGGAAACTTTTGACCCCGGGTGTAGTACGTACTACTAGGTTTTCAAAAGCGCAACACAAAGAATAATGATACGTAAAAACACATTTAGCCACTGAGTATTCATGTCATGGTGCCTGTCGGTGCGGGGAATCTGGCTTCTAACTGTCATGGTTCTCCTGGCATCTAAAAAATTTGCTGTTTTATATCTTAACTACACCACGAATAATTAACCTGATTTTGTGCAAATAGCCAAGCACAATCAAGTAACTTGGTAATTTGCAAGCGTGAAATCAAGTGAACTATGCAAACGTACGTAATATTTGCAAAGGTGGGGGGATGTAAGCCTTTCCCTGGGAATGATAAAGTTAAGAAACCACCGTAATTTAATACTTGGTTTGCTATAGCATTGCGTGCGCCACCGTGTCTTTACGTTTTGTCTCTGCTATGGCGCACTCAATGGTTTTTACTGTGCCAATTTCTGTTTTTTTCTGGAGTATCTACGGTCCCCAGAGTAACAATATTTGCGTGACGTTATAGCCTTAAATACTTCTACACTCAGGATGCTTACAGGCGAGCCTGCAACACGTCATTGCTTTTAACCACTCGCAAGTGAAGATGAATGCAACGAGCGTACGTCGAGAAATGCAGATTTCTTGGTTCCGGGGTGTTCCTTGTTGCTAGCCTTCGACACATAAAATAGCGAAGCGGCCTCAACCCTTCAACCCCTCTTCTCTTCCCTACTTCGGTAACTCAGTTCTGCCTTGTGCAGCCAACAATCAAATCGCTTGATTGCCCGGTACGCAATCACGCTGGAAATACTGCCTACATTAGCAAGCGCGGACAACACGTTAGAGACGACGCGCCACAGAGTCATCCTTCTTACTCACTTCGCACCGAAGGTAGCAAAAAGCTGTCATTAAGGCAAGTATGCCGGAGCCGCTTGTTTGGTGAGGGAAAGAGGAATGCCAAGCGCTCTCAGGCTTAGTCATCTCGGTGCCGTTGCCGCTGGCATCCATCTGCGATCCCGGCCGCCAAAAGTATATGGGCGCAGACATACTGGCTGCGTAACCGTGACGCAACACCGCAATGCAGGCTGTAGCAGGATGCGTGTTTGGCGCGTTCTACTGAGGAAGCCTGTGGCGGCTGCAATGTTTCCGCTTGGGTGACCGCAGGTCGAAGAGAGACGAGACGGCTGCCCTCAAGGAGCGAACCTCTTCCCTTCCTCTTCGTATTACGGCCTTTACGGCATGGGAAAGGGCTGATGCTACGGGGAGGGAGGGGGAAGGAATTCGTTTGTCTGAGCTAACAATGACCACGTGCCGAACACCACCGTCGCCATTGCGGTGACTGAGTGCGGTGAAGGATGTGTGTGCCATGCGGATGCGGATATTTATGCGCAATCGTGTCCTCCAGACGTGGGAATGGATGTCAAGGACGTTTAGAGCGAAGTTAACGCAAGCTGCTTCGGGCAAGGTTTCCATAGAAAGCACTTAGTTAGGAATGCAACAATGGAAACACACGGACAGCGTAGGCAAGTACGGCTAGCTTTTACTCCCAGCGGAACATCGTGGTCTAAACCGCAGTTTGATGTGCACACTACACTGATGCATGCATTCATGCCACAGGGGTGAAAAATTTTGGAATGCTCGCAGGTCACATGAGCGTCAACTGCATAATACAGTTTTTCTCTGAAGCCGGTTGAAAGGTCTTTAATGCCAAGTACTGCAGCGTTAATTTTCCATACTACAGTACATTTGGCCATATTCAAAATACTTGACGCGCGTTAACAGCGGTTAATGAGGGCCAGAGCTTCCATGAAAAACTCAGTCTGCTTTTTTAACAGCAAAGCTGTTTACCAAGTTTCTTGTGTCTGCAGTTAAAACACCAAGAAATTGCCGAGCGCGCGCACGTGCGCGCGTGCCTCGCTGTCACTGCCCAGCGTCCCCGGCACATGTTTTTCAAGCCAAGTATACTCACTTAGGGAGATTGGCCAAGATTGGAGAAAACAAAAACCAGCTTTCATTGTAATCGTGGTATAACACCTGCTCGGAACAGGAAATACTCCTAGGTTCAACGTGATTGTGGCAAGACTTGCTCGGACTGAGGAAGACACACCATAGAGTACTCCCCTCCAAGGTGATGTCCAATGACTACGGCTTCCAAATAACGAAGGATGCTCACACTTATAGCAATAATAAGAGCAAAGATCGTTGTGGCAGCGAAGAAGCAAATCAGCTGCGATCGTGGACTTAAACCTTCGTGATGATCGCGAAGGGTGCGTACAGCTTCACTAGCTTCAAGTCTTACGCGTTAGTGTGAGCTACCTTCAATTTTTTTCTCAGATACAATTATTACACTGAAATGGCGGCGGTAGTCAAATATTGTTGGTTTGTCACACTTCCGCGGGGGTTTGTTATAGCAGTAACTTATGGGGGTCTACAGGAAGACGTCCGTGATTCTGGGGTGACATGCTCACAGGAGCCGTATATAAGATCTAGAATGTTTAGGTTGTCTTAAAATAAAAAAAGAGCTACGGCTTGATAGAATATGTTCAAATATTTGCGGTTAGTTGACCAGGACTTTACTGTATTACTGCGGTTTGTATCAATGCAAGTTTCTGACGATTATTTGCAGTGATTAAGCCCACTCTTCTTTTGGCGTTTAAAAAAACCCCGTGTCGTGCAAGTGGTGTGTCGTTTGGACGCGGCGCAGCCATATAAATGAAAATGGTGTCCGAGTGTCTGAAAGAGCGGAAGGACTGAAGGGTAAATCATTTATAATGGGTTACTCTGATCGATGCGGTAAGCACTGCGGTAGCAGTGCGATTCACTTGACTGCGAGATTTACGTTTCGAAACTGAGTACACATATCCCACTTCGCTCCCCCCTTCCCTCTCCTAGTCATTAACAAATATTTTGTACATTTTGTTCCTATATTTTGTTGTCGATACATTGCAAGTTGCAACTGGGTCTATATGCAAATTTCGCTGGTTTGAGACACTGCATAAAGTCCGCGTTTTCATGGGCTGACCACTTTTTGAACGTCGCATATGTCTGTTTCAACAACTGTTTTGACCCAAGTACACAAAATATGAAAAGTTGCCTGGTGGAGTTTAGTAATCAGTTTTGCGGCCCCTTAACTGCCGTGACAACAAATATTAAGATTTTAAGTCGAACGTAACATAAAAATAGTGACACGCACATCGAATGATAGGCTGAGTTTTTGTACAGCATAAGAAAATTTCCCCATAACAAAACTTGTCAGCTTCGACGTTATATTCTTTGTAAAATAGTGAAGGAAATGGCTGCAGAGAATATTTTCTTTTTCCGATGAAAATTGCGGCAAATTGGTCTGCGGCACCCACTATGCTCTTCAGTGGTTCGCACTTCCCTTGTTCGAATTTGCTCTCTGAATGGGTAAGCAATGCTGAATAAAAATACAAGCGAGCACACATTCGTATATTGTATTCTACAAAGACATGGAGGAGAGGGCTGCAGGCTTGTACAGGTACCACCTGAGTATAACCGGTTCTCTCCAATGACACCAGTAAGCAAATGTACACAATAGAGATCCCGTTAGTGAATGCGAGGGCTTTCTTCTTTCCTGACCAGATTTTTCGAGGCGCCGAACCACCATTGTTAGTTACCAGAATTCAACCATCTGCGCGAACTCGCTGTTTAGTTCGACTCCGCGCGAGTACGCAGAAGCTTCTCCAACTTGAGCGTTATTGTTTCTTCTCGAGCGTATCTGCGACCATACTAGATTTACGGCATGGCCAAGTTCAGTGTGTCGTTACGCAAGAATCCGAACGCCGCGGCAACGGACGAAAATCAATTTGCCCGCGAAGAGTCAAGATCCGCCTCGCCTGGCGTGGCCTTGAGTGAACGTTCCGGTCCGCCGCGTTCGCATGTTGGTCGGCTTCCAGAGAATGGAGACGAAATCAAAGGGGAATGCGTGGCGTAATGTTCCTTCAACTCAGTCGGATCTATCATCGCGCGCAGGTTAATTGTTTCCACTTCGGGCCGTACTGCCATCAGGTTCGAAAAAACGCGCGTTGCGTTATTCTTGTCATTGGCTATAGCAGTAAGTCCTCGTGAATAGGCTTACTCTGGATGAGTGAATGCGATGTTAAGACGCAGGCGTGAGTCGGCACCTTCGCAAAGAGACTTCGCGTTGACACTTTGACTTAGCTTATGTTCGGTCGAAAGTGCTTTGAACTTTGGATGCCTGAGTAAAAGCGTGTAATTAAGCTGACCTTCACGTAGCGACTGAAAACAACAGGAGGGGCAGAAAAGGAGCGTTTGCCACACGTACTAGATATTAGGTTTTTTTGTTTTGATCCGTGTTCTCCTCTCGTTTTCACTCCACGGCAATCGAAGACGTACCCTGTTTCCTTTTGGAGACTTCGTCATCTTTTGCTTATATTAGCCATCCTTGAAAAGCAGGATATTCCGCCTGAGCAGTGACTCACCATAATTCACCGTTGTGTCACCGTATTAGCTACTTGTGTTAGATCTGTAGCGCGTTGTTATAGAAGAATAGGTAGCTCTTTTCCGTGAATCCTTGTACGATATAAAGTGAGACGTTTTGAGACGTTTTAGAATAAACATTTAATAGAGCAAACGGTGGTGGTTGAGCCGTCACTCGGTGGGGTGGGTACACCTCAGTCCAGGTAGCCTTGGGCCTTGGCTGCAGCCCTGGCACGGGTGACCAGAAAGATCTGGTCAGCGTGACGGGAGCTGGTCAGCAGGCCCTCCCACTGCTCTGGGGAAGGTCTAAAATTTGGGGTAAGCGATGGCGGGTTTTGACAGGCCCACACCATGTGGTAGGTAGTATTAAGAGAGGGGCAGAATTGACAGGTGAGGGTGTATTGGGTAGGTTTGATTGATTGATTGATTGATTGATTGATTGATTGATTGATTGATTGATTGATTGATTGATTGTAGGGTTTAACGCGCCGACGCAACGCAGGCGATGAGGCGCGCCGTAGTGGAGGGCTCAGGATTAATTTTGACCACCTGGAGATCTTTAACGTGCGCCGAAATCTCGTACACACGGGCGTTTTTGCTTTTCGCCTCCATCAGAAAAGCGGCCGCCGCGGCGTGAATCGCACCCGTGACCTCGTGCTCGTATTGGGTAGGTGAGATAGCGTGGAGGTGGGTGCGTTGTAGTAGGTATTTGTTTGTAATCGACGCTAGATGACTGCTTCGTCATTGGTTAGTTGAGGGTGAGATTGAGGCAAAGTGAGTCGAAGGTTGCGATAATGGTGCAGGATGTCGGGGTACCGTGATGGAACAGCGGGAGGTGGAGGAGGCTGGATCGTAGGTTCTGTTTCTGAAAGAAATGCCCGGTGTGGAGGGGCGTGGGCAGCGGCGCGAGCCGGCTCATTTCCCTCGAGGGACGAGTGGCCAGGGGTACAGACGATGTACAGCTCGGGGAGGGGATTGATCGATGCGAGTATGCGTAATGCGAGAAGTGACATGCGTCCACGTTGAATGTTACGGCAGGCTTGCTGGGAATCTGTTATTATTGTGAGGTATTTGGAGCCAGTTGTAGCAGCGAGGGCTATGGCAATTTCTTTGGCAGTGGTGGTTGATGTCAAGAGAGTTGTTAGGGAGGTGAGAACTGTGCCATCTGAGTTTACAACCGCCAGAGCTTGAGTCTGGCGTGGGGGGTAGAGGGCGGCGTCGGTGCAGAGAGTATCGGGGTGAAAGTGGAATTGTGATCGAAGATGCTTAACCCGGGAGAGCCTTCTACCTTGGTTGAATTCTGGGTGCATATTGTCAGAAATTTTGACTACAGTAATGTGGGACCAGATTGAACATGAAATGCGCTGAAGGCCTTGTGAAGCAGGTGGGGTCGATTATCCGAGGACCTGGAGGACGTGTAGCCCGGTAGTGGTAAGGAGGAGTCTGGTGAGTTGGCTGTTGCGTTGAGCTTCCAGGAGTTCTTCGAGGGTGTTCTGGATTCCGAGTTGGAAGAAACGACAAGTAGAGGTTTGAGCGGCGAGGCCAAGTCCAATTTTGAAAGGTTTTCGACTTAGAATGTCGACTTTCTCCCGTTCTTGGGTTTGAGGGCGATGTCTGGGATGGAATATGTGATGCGACTAATTAAAAGTGCTTGACTTAGTCGTATTGTATCGTCTTCTTTGAGGCCCTGGCGTTGTTTTGTGATGCGTTTGATGAGATTGGTGAATTGGGTGACAGTGTCTTGAAGCTGGAGAAGAACTGCAGCGCCAGAGCCATCTTGATGGAATTGGACTCCGAGTTTGATTTTTTTTAAGCGACAGGACATACAACCACCCAATACATAGTGTGTAAACCAAAAGGTATGGGGTTAAGCGTCCCAAAGCTACGCGTGCGCTATGAAGAATGCTGTAGTTAAGGTATGCGGGTTAATTGTGACTAGGTTGAGATCTACAACGTGCTCCGATATCTCGACACACGGACGCAGTTGTTTTTGTCTCCATCTGAAAAGCCGCCACTGCAGCCAGGATCGAACTCGCGTCCATTGGCTCAGCAGTGCAACGCCTTAGGCACTGAACAACCCTAAATTGAGCAAGAAAATGTTAAACTTGGATTATGGGTAATATATTCATTCGGTTTACGGTGCAACTTTAGCTCCTTTGACTTTTGAAAGACTGGAAGATTTCAATAAACAATTTTTTGTCATTGCTATTCTTGGGCACCTGTTTTTCACGGAACCCACAAATTAATAAATTATATTTATGGAACCCACAAGCCTCAAAATTAGCACTACCAGTTCAAGTAGTTACATTGTAACGACCTTGCGAATCTTGAATCTTTCAGTGGCGGTATCACTTACATCATTTCCTCCCTCCTTCTGGCTCTGCTTTCGCACCAGACCATTCGTGCCCCTCAGCTATTGAAACCATGCTTTCCCTCGCCCGCGCAATGAAGGCATACAGTTGTTCAAGGCGAATTGGGATGCCTGACAATTGGTTTCACTTATGTGCACCTAGGCCATGCGGTGGACGTCGCCTAAGGGCCAGTTTAGTAAAAAGGAGTTCCGTGAATAACTCGCATCTGCAATAGAATGTTGGAAAAATTTGTCTGAATAACAAGATATAACATACAACGCATTGCTACTCCATAACTAACTTGAAATTTTTTGTCCTTGGGTTACAAAAAAGTAGTGTAACTTTTTTTACTACAAAGAAGAAGCAAAAACACAAAATACAGAGGGAATTATTTCATAGATAGGAAAGCGACAACTCTTATTGATGCTAAGCACTTGTTATTTTTCGTCTGAACCGAATACATGGAACCACTAGGTCTTGAAATATTGCCGGTGTAGAAAGGGTAATCGTTCTTTCCGAATTGATTTAATATGCTGTGCATTTTGTAAACAAAAGCAAAAATGAACTGACACTTTTCTTTCCATTCGTGTTCGATGTACACTTTATGACTATTTACATTCTACGTGCGTGGTATTTTTTCACGCAGTATGGTGATCGTGGTTTAATATGTGTCTGATTCTCCTTTCGGTGTGGTAATATTTTGTGTTTAAATATTGCGCAGGTGGTGAAAGGTATACGGAAGCCATCCTACTCCAAGCCCTTCAGGAAACAGTCACTGTACCAGACGTCCAAAATGATCCTAATGCCCATCAAGTTCCTGGCCAACGGAAAACCACGCAGACGCGTCATCGTCAAGACTCCACCCCACTACTTCCGGATATAGAAGAGTAGAAAAGCGCGGAGCTTCCGCGCATCACTAGTGATTCCGTTGTGAGCGCTCTGGACTCACTCGCACGTTCATCATGGCCTCAACAACTGGACCTTGCGCGACTGGCTCACTGCAAGGTGACCCTCGGTGATTCTGTGTGAAGAATGTGCTGAATCCAGCCATGTCGTTGACAAAAAACAGCGTACAGTGGCTCCGGTGTTTTGTTTTTTTCCATCATCAGTTGTCAGGCGCGGCCTTTAAAAAAAGTGCTCGTTGAGGTGTTTGTTCAACATCGGTTTTCTTGACTCCATTTCGGTTAACACTGCAACTCAACGCACGCGCCATCGTAATGGGGTGGCTTTTGTGCAGTATGAGAACTCAATCATGACAGCTTTTACGCGCCTTGGTGAAATTTTCAAGGAGACGATGAAATTGTGTAAGGCCGTGGTATTATTGCATATTCATTGTTCAATTCTTGGGGGTCCGCCAGTTGAAGTGAACTTCGGCTAGCGAGCTGTTATTGGCTCATAAAAATAACACACAGTCGACGTAAGGTAATTGTATGACGACGGTACTGTAAAATTTATGTTAAGAGTAAGATGAAACCACTTATGTCATATTGCATAGCTGTTTGTTAACGATGTGCGACATTTTTGTTTTGAATCGATGATTTCCTGCTGTCTAAGAAACAAAACTAGACCTTATAACAAGATCACAAATGGACTGGACATGTACTTTCTGGCGCTACAGTAGGCGTCGAAGTCATAGCATGTTGATTTATTTGGTACTAAGTTATCACTGAACATATTGCGCAAGGTAGAGACTTCAAGGTAAAAAGGCACTTCTTGAGACTGTTAATGGTTCTAAAAGACCTGACAGACCAATGCGTTTGCATCTTCGCAATGCGGCACTGGTCGCCAATGTACAAACTGCCTACATTTCTTGTTGGGCAGTTACACTTAGTATGCTCAATCCTACCTCCTGTGAATGCATTTTTCGAGCCATCCTCATGAAGCAACCAAAATGTAGTTTATGCCCTCAACGGGCTAGCGTTGAACGCAACCGGGTGTTCAGCAGAATCCATCTGTAAGCTGCCTTCTACGCGAAGAGAAATCAAAATAATTCTTTCATCAGAACATGACAAAGGAAAACAAGTATCAGAAGAAGGAAAGTTGCTCATCTGTGTGTGTTAACTCATGTTTACAAAATGCGTGTTGGGAAAACATTATCCCCATTTTGGAACTTCCGTGTGCACTTCTTTTTTTTGTGCAGTGTAGAGGCCTTGGATTCCGCTAAATCCTTTCTGATTACATCCAGCTGTCTTGTGTACTGCCATCCTGTTTTACTGAGGAACGAGAGATTGTAGAATGTATTGGTTGGTTGCTGTGCGTAGCGATGTGAGAAACAGAATGTTGGTTGTGTGAAATATGCCGGCAATGAACCGGACTAAATTGTACGCTTTATATCGCATCAGACGTCGTCGTATACTTTGAAGAACTTGCTGACTTCCATACCAAGCATCAGGAGAATGTGGGTAGTCATTTTCAGCCAACTGTCCAATCATCAAGCCTCAGTGACACCAAACCAACCCTCATCAAGTTAAACATCCAAATCTGAACAGGGTACTCTTTTTAAACATTCCGTCGTGCTATATCTGCTGTTTCGCCTGATGCTGCAAATTACAAAACACACAAAAAGCAGTTTTCGTCTTTCTTATTTGAAGTGGATAATGTTTGGGTGTCAACTTTGGTACAAAGTCACACGGGGGTAGAAATTTCTGAAATTTTTATAGAGTTCTAACTTGTATCAATGGTGCGGTGACCGTAAACTGGTGATGCCCCGTAGCTAGCAAAAGCTGCTGTAAAGGTATTGCGGCGAAATATGACTACAGTTGAATGAGATTTCATGCGGGTGAAATGTTGTAGGGGAAACAATATTTGTCAGAAATATGGGAACAGCAATTACCGCACCCTCAAGAGCGTAGAACGCCAGAAACATGCATGGAAGCTTGAAAGTGAGATTTGTTTGCGCATGTATGCGTCCAGTACGTTACTTCATGGCTGTGAATGATTCATGCGCGTGGGATTGTGTGTTGTCGCGAATGTGCTATAAACTCATTGCCATTGATGTTGAAATGAAATGCTCACGTCTTCCCTTTCAATTTAAATTAATCGGTATTTTCTTAATTTGGTCGTAAATTGATCCTCATCTGACAAAGTACGCAGTTTTCGAGAAGGAAATGTTGTGCATATTCATCGCAACATGTTTGGCTAGGGCACTCTAGGTATCATATTGAGCGTTTTAACGCCGGACTGAAATACGCTGTACTGGTCGAATAAAGTTTGCTTTGATGTGCAACAAATTTTGATATAAACAATCACCCTGGGAACGCTTAAAGCAAACCTGATTTTACCTAAAATATGGGGATTTATTAGCGTGTGGCTTTTGCATTATGCTGTAACCTTTTCACATTAGTAATGTCACATTCACGAAGCACGGACTTCTTGTATGCTTCTCTCCATCATCTTTTCACGAATGTTTCTGATGTCTGTAAATGAATGCCTTCGATTTTTTTCACGTAATAAAGAAAAAAATGTTTTCTTTTCTAGTTGCTTGCTTAATCCCAATGATAACACTCCAGTGATCAACAATCAGACATGTGTCCAGTTTCTTTTCAGACAGAACCAGGCCAGAAATTTACTTCTTTTGGGCTATTCAGCTTTGAACGGAGTGGAATGACCACTGAAGGCTTTATAGTGACTGCAATGTTTTTTTTTGTTACTTTCTGAGCCAAGTGCATACAAGCTGAAAGGCAAGAACAGGACAAGCGATGTCAAATTTACAAATGCATTTTTCTCTCGTCCATACCTATATCCAGACATTACGAAACTTATCATCATTTCTCCATTTAAAGGAGCCATGAAGACAAAACACAAGTTTGCGTTATTCAAATATTTGGTGTTTTATAGTGCCACCAGCGCTTGTCCGAATGCAAACAGTGCTTTATTCACTGAGAAATTAATTAATTTAAGTTATACTTATGGTTTTCTCGCTAAAGCATGCGTTTTCGTGGTATGAATGACATAACAGGGCCTTCTTTACCGTTAGTGGACCTAGATGGCGCCACCACACCACAGCAAGCCGTTTTTAGAGAAACTCTATGAGAGAATTATCACCAATCGGCTAACCAACTACATAGAAGATAACGACATCTTCCCAAATAGCATGATAGCATTTCATGCAAGACTGTCAGCACAGGACGCCTTCCAACTAATAAAGGAAGAAGTAATAAAGAAGGTTGCTCAGGGAGAACACTTTATCTTAGCCTTGGGCTTGAAGGGAGCATTTAATAACGTCTCTTATAAAGCCATTTTAGAAACTCTCAGCAAAATGAACTGCGGCGAAAGAACCTTCAAGTTCGTCACAGCGTTCCTACCCTACAGAACAGCAACTGTAGGAATCGGTGACCTCAGATCGGAACGCTTTCAGTTGTCAAATGCAGGCACGCCACAGTAATTCGCCATACCCCCTCTCCTCTATAATATTTCCATGATAAGGATTGCGAAAAAGGTGAGAGAACTCCCAAAAATTGGACACGTAATCTATGCAGATGATATAACGATATGGGTGACGCAAGGGTCAACTACAGAAAAAGAAAAGCACCTTCAGAACTCCGTAAACTGGGTAGTAAAGCTGGCAGGCCAAAACGGACTCCAGAGAAAGAGAGATGATAAACATCTTTAATTTGGAGCTTAATGGTGCAGGATGGTGAGAGCACCACCGGTGGGGGGTGACTCCAGTGCGCCCCGGAAAAATCAGAGATAGTAAGAATCCACACACACCGAAGCAGCGGCAACGAAGAGAAGATAGCTGTGAAGATTGGCCAATCCGTAATCCCAGAAAGAGATCCCAATCGCGTCCTGGGAGCGACCATGCAAAGAAATGTAAGAGCCGATCTTACTATTGACAAAATCAGTAAATCTTCAACCCAGCTAGCCCGAATAGTGAAGAAAATCACGAAAGGCAGAGCTGAATTGAGGGAAGAGGAAACAATAAGAATCATGCAAGCCCTTATCATGAGTAGGCTGGTGTACAGCTTACTGCATCACAACCTAAACGAACAAGAAGAAGAACGAATAAACATTATCATCAGGATGGCATATAAAGCAGCACTGGGCCTACCATTGTACACGTCCACGGAAGCATTCTTTTATTAGGGGTGTACAACACCTTCGCAGAGATCAAGGAGACATTACTAATCGCCCAGATCGCCCAGAAGGAAAGACTTACCCCCACTAAAACTGGAGAGCCATCCTTTGAAAGATAAGTAGTCCCCTATAAAGAACGTGACTGGACGCCATGACGGACGCAAAAACCTGCAGTCACATCAAACCCCTTCCTCTACCGGAAAACATGGACCCCACTGTACACAAAGACAGAAGACAAGCGAGAGCCAAATACCTCAGAAGAAAATTCAAGGATCATAAAAACACAGTCTATACGGATGCTGGAACATGTGAGAAAACCAACGCCCCACTAGTGGTCACAGATTGCAATTTAGCTCTGCAAGATTGCATGACAATTAGACAGTCAAACATAGAGGAAGCGGAGACTGGCGTCATCCTCATGGCAATTCCACTCGACGAAAAAGCAAGCAGAAATCTGAACATAATAACAGACTCCAAGAGAGCAGTATTGAATCTTTCCGCAGGAAGAATACCAAAACGCCTCAAAAACCTTCTTCCACCTGCACTGAAGAAAAAACACAATACCACATGGTGTCCCGGACATGAAGGACTGGAGGGTAACGAAGCAGCTGACAAGGCAGGGCGTGAGCTTACACACCGCACACCTCACGATCACGCTTATCACACCCACTCCTCGAAAATTACGGAGAAAGACTCTCGCTTATTAGGCAGAAGAGAAGTACTTTTCCTACTCCACACAAGGAATTAAATGCCATAGAAGCTCAAATCCTGAGGCAAATACAAATTAGCAAGTACCTCCTTCATGCACAAAATGCGGAGAGATAGCCACGGTATTTCACGCAATCTGGGCATTCCCGCGCATCTGGCCCCAGGAAAACAATAGTACACAGATTAATCCTATCGAGACATGGGAGGCAGCCCTTACCAGCTCAGCTCTCGAAGATCAGCTACGTCTAATTCAGAGAGCCAAGATGGGAGCCGTTGCATCTGGAGCCCTGGTCGTCGGGCCCCACCCATGAACTCCCTCTCAACGTTTCACCCCTATCCCCTTCCCCTCTTTTTTTCACAAGAGAAGTTCTACTACTACTACTGAGCCGTTTTCTGCCTTTGGTCTGTTTGTGAACGTATGTGTACCTGGCTTGTTTCGTTCATGGAGACAATCGTTTTTGAAACACGGTACTCACTCGACAAATACGGTCACGTAAGAAATCGTCGCTTGCGTCAGTCGGCCAGTGTCGTGTGAATCAACCCTAAAACACCGCAGTCCTGTGCAGCCAAACCAAGCATAGTGCGCTCAGTAGTAACAGCAGCATCCGCATCGGTACTTCTATGTTTTAAAGCCCACCATTCTGAGGGCTTTAAAAAGAATGTGCCATACATTTAAGCGCAAATAGCTCGTTCGGCAAGCTTATAAGCTCTGCCTAATTTGTGTTTGCTTTTGCCGCCCTCCACCAATCGCAGAGGTAAATGGTATGACATCATAGGTTCTGTTGCGGGAAATGAGCTAGTGGGTCGCATGGCCATTCCCTTTTGTCCGAATTAGACAGCTTATTAGAATGAAGTTTACGTTAAAAGTGGTGTCAGTATGATTCTAACGATTCAATCTTTTGAATGAACCAAACGTGTTTTCTCTTCGTGGCTCGTTTAAGTACTCATTTTTTAGACGACAGAGTAAAACAAATTAATACCTAGTTGTAACTGAGGTCCCTTAAAGAAGCCATGAAGAGAAAATACACGTTTTGTTCATTCAAATGACTGCCGTGTTCGAATCATACTGACACTACTTTTAACGTAAACTTTGCTCAAATAAGCTGTATAATTAGGAAAAAAAGGAATGACCATGCGACCCACTATAGCTCATTTCCCGCAACAGAACCTATGATGTCATACCAACCAGGTCTGCAATTGGCGGAGGGCGGCAAAAGCAAACGCAAACTAGGGAAAGCTTATAAGCTTGCCGAACGATGAGTTATTTGTGCTTAAATTTAGGGCACATTCTTCTTAAAGCCGTAAGAATTGTGGGACAAACAGTGGAAGTTACAAAAGCACACGTAAACACAGAAGTACCGATGCGTACTGCTGTTGGTAGTGCGCGCACTATGCTTGATTTAGCTGCACAGGACTGCGGGGCCTTGGGGTTGTCTCAGACGACATTTGCCGATTGACGCAAGCAACGGTGTCTGACGTGACCATATTTGTCGAGCGAGCACTATGTTTCACGAAACGATTATTTTCCCCCTGAAAAAAACAAGCCACGTTTAAATGCAGTCAAAAACAAACCAAAGGCAGAAAACGGCTTGCAACGGTATGGTGGCGCCATCTAGGTTCACTAACGGCAAACAAGGCTTCCCAATCGGCTGCAGAGTGACCGGCTCCCGTGATCTCATTGCAGACCACAAAAACGCACGATTTAGCGGCAAAAACAAAATTTTAAAGGAGCCATGAAGAGAAAACACAAGTTTGGTTCATTCAAAAGATTGTCTCGTTAGAATAATACTGACACCACTTTTAACGTAAACTTCGCTCAAATAAGCTACATAATTAGGAAAAACGGGAATGGTCATGCGACCCACCAGCTCATTTCCCGCAACAGAACCTATGATGTCACATGAGCTAAGCTCTGCGATTGGCGGAGGCTGGCAGAAGCAGACGCAAATTAGGTAGAGCTTACAAACTAGACGAACGAGCGATTTGCGCTTAAATTTAGGGCACACTCTTTACAAAGCAATAAGAATGATGGGACAAACAGTGGAAGTTACGAAAGCACATGTAAACATAGAAGTACTGATGCGTTCTGCTGTTCGTACTGCGCACAGCATGCTTGGTTTAGCTGCACAGCACTACGGGGCTTGGGGTTGTCTCAGACGACACTAGCCGATTGACGCAAGCAACGGTGTCTTACGTGACCCCATTTGTCGAGCGAGCACTGTTTCAGGGAACGAATATTTTCTCCAAGAACAAAAACAGCCAGGTTTAAATGCGGGCAAAAATAAACCAAACGGTTGCCACGGTATGGTGGCGCCATCTAGGTTACGGAAGGTAAAGAAACGCGGGAACAAACCAACACCGCTGTACAGGGTGGAGACAACCTTTGAACGGTCCCGTGCCACCGCAATTGGGCCAACGGGCTCAACGCGTTATTCTTTTCGTTTCCCACGAGACCTAGCAACGCGAATCAGACAATATGATTCAAACTTCTTCAGTAAACCGCGTTGCGGCGATAATTTTAGCGCGGTTTTGACACAATGACTTGCTTCGGCGGCGAGCGAGCAACTGAAAATGGCGGCGCCAGCGTATACGTGTCTCTACCCTGTACGGCGGATGCGTGAATGAAGGTACTCTAGGCTGCAGAGCGGTCGGTTCCTGTGATGTCATTTGGGACCACGAAAACGCACGATCGAGCGGGAAAATCAAAATTTCAACCTAAATTGTTTAATTTCTCAGTGAATAAAGCACCGTTTGTATCCGGACAAGCGCTGGGGGCACTATAAAACACGAAATCTTTCGAATAAAACCAACTTGCATTTTCTCTTCATGGCTCCTTTAACTGAAATTAATTAATTTCTTAGTGAATAAAGCATCCTTTGCATTCGGACAAGCGCCGGAGCACTATAAACCCGAAATCTTTCGAATAACGCAAACTTGTATTTTGTCTTCATGGCTCCTTAATGGGGCAATGCAGACAAAATTCGAAAGATTTCATGTTTTATTATGCCCCCAGCGCTTATATGGCAGCAGGATATGCCGTCCTGAGTGAGAACTAATTATGTTAAGTTAAATTATTATTTCTCTTGCCAAAACGTGTGTTTTTGTGACGTCTGCCAGGAAACCTTGAGGGGGGGGGGTATTCAAACGAGCTTCCAGTGCGTCACTAGGCTCTGCAGCCTTGCTTACCGTCAGTACTCCCCGATGACGCTACCATACTGAGCCGAAGACCGTTATCCGCCATGGCTTTGTTTTTGACCGTATTTATGCCTGGCTTGTTTTTGTTACGGTAGAAAGTAATCGTTTCGTGAAACAGGGGGGCTTGAAACTGGACAAACAGGGTCACGTAAGACGGCGTCACCTGTATCAATCGGCCAGTGTCATGTAAGTCAAATGCAACGAGGCTGACTGCTGTGTAGCTAAAACAAGCATAGTGCGCCCATTACCATCATCAGTGCGCATCAGTACTTCTATGTTTACGTGTATTTTCGTAACTTTTAATGTTTACCCCGCCATTGTTATTTCTGTAAAATGAATATGCATTACATTTAGGCGCAAACAGCTCGTCACCAAGCTTATAAGCGCTGCCTAATTTGTGTTTGCTTTTGCACGCCTCAGCCAATCGCACAGGTGGGCTATGGCATCTTATGTTCTGTTGCGGGAAATGAGCTAGGGGGTCGCATGGTTATTTCCTTTTTTCCTAATTGTATAGCGTATTTGAGCGAAGTTTACGTTAAAGGTGGTGTCAGTATGATTCTAACGAGGCAACCTTCAAATGAATCAAACTTGTGTTTTATCTGCATGGCCCCATTAAGGGCCAGTCAACATGGGGGTGGCAGCATGGGCACGGAAGTCGTTTCACTGTGGAAGTGTGCTTGCCACAAAACAGGAACTTGGCAACAATTAAAGACAGATTCCGACCATGAAAGTTTATAAAACAAAGATGTTTTGTCTCCCGTATTGGAGCCAATGCGGACAAGGCTACCTTACGGAAGCCGAAAGGTCATTGTTTTTATAAACTCTCTTAGTCGGAGTCAGTTCTTAATTGGTTACCATGTATTTTCCCGACAAGACAGGCTTCCGTACAACTCTTGATTTCTAAACTTCGAATATGCCAAGAAGTATAAGAAGCTGAGACAATGAAATAGAGGCGAAGTAGGGAGGTTTTTTATATTGAAAAGATACAACGAGTCGGCTACTTTTTTGAAGGAATGCTTGTAAATCAGCACCTGTAGTTGACGTTTAGTTGATTTCTAAGAGTGCAAAGAGAAGTCTAAAAAATCCTGATAAATTCCACTCGGGGAATGTGGATGACCAGCAGAGTTGGATTCCAAACTATGCGGGGCCTCTCCGTTACGACGATGGTAGAGAAGGTAAGTTGAACCGCCACCCGGACGAGCCGGAGGAAATTAAACATGCAAGCTAGAACGCTGACAAAGAAAAAGCGGCGTGAAAGTAGACATGACCGACAGGTGTTGCATAGCAACAAATGTGCGAGAAAACTTAATTTTCCACATGACAGTCTAGGGCTCTTTAAAAAATGGTGCCTACTGATATCTAAGCTACTCCGAATGCATGTCGAAGGGATAAGACATATAACATTCTGCATGGAAAGAATGGTTTCGCATCAAATTCAGGCCCTGAGTTTTCCGTCAAGCAGAACAAAATGTTCCCTACTCTGGCCATCTGCAGCTTCTCTATAATCACAGCAGGCTTGTGTGACCATACACAATCGCTTCTAAATTTTCAAGGAAGCTGACATCCCCATTGCATCCAAATATAATCTCAATACACCGAGAAAACAAGCCTACGGAGGTTTCACTGCCACTTTCAAATGTCTGCTACGCTTTCCACTCTCAAAACCATGGGCAAACTTTGTACGTGTTCCACCTTACGGCTGAGAATCAGGCAGCGAGTAAGAACAAAACAAGAGTTGAAACGAGGCTTTCTATGGCGACTAGATAACGTCACAAGCGCTGGGTCCAGATCGAAGTAGCGGCATCCGTCCCCTGAGAAGAAATTGTGCAGCCGCCGCGGTTAGCGCAGCCGCGGCATGAACAGGGGCCTCTGTGATTTTGTGCATGATGTGCCGCTATCCCCTCCTTCGCCATCGCAACTACGAAGCTTCGTAGCGCGTGTTGATTTTGATGGTGACATTGGTAGCTCGCCCGCGCCCGCCGCAATGCGCTGTTTAGCCTCCCTAAATACAGCGTTTCTAAAAGACTTTAAGTATTTAAAAAATACGTGTTCGGAGGTAAAATTGTTTCCTTATGAGAAGTAATCAGGCGCCGTGGCGGACGCAATAACACGAGTTCCAATTGGTATTTAGGGCCACAATTACCTAGTGCTTGTTAAATAACTTTTTGATTTTTGCAGTTAGGCGTGTGACTGTAAAGACATTGTAGAGGATCATCAGTGAACACGATATCTAGCGTTAGATTTGCGAAAACGTAACTGCCCGCCGACCTATGGGCTGAGTACTTCAGTTCTCAAGACACGCGCATCTTGAGATCGGCGGTTGCAAAGCGCCGCAAGGCCATGGCCATCTGTGTTGACGTCACTTAGAGCACGCCCCCCCTACCTTGCATTTGAGGGAAGGTAAAGCCCCGGCCGGGATAATTCTTGCTCCATGGCCGGGCTAGAGCGGAGACGGTCGCGCCCTCTAGCTCAGCCGTGATAAAGCGCGGCGTCCGTGTGGACGTGTGCAGCTCTGAGTGATGACAACACGTGGCATGGCTTTGCAGGTCTTTGCAGCCTCCGAGCTCTAGATGCGCGTGTCTGCAGAAGTGAAGTACTCAGTCTCAGGTCTGCAGGCAATTACACTTTCGCAAATTTAACCCTGGATATCGGATTGTCTGATGATCGTCTACAATTTCTTTAGAATATCACATACCTAACGAGTGAATTGTTGCCTTAAATAGAAATTGGAACTCGTTTGATTGCATCCGCCATGGCTCCTGATTACTACGCGCAAGATGAACAAGTTTACCTCCGACAGCGATTTTTTTAAAAATTACTCAGTGTTCCCAGAAACATCCTGTACATCCTGCTCCGTGGAGGAAAGTGGAAATGCGCATTGATACTTCTTCGTGATACGCCTAATCAACAAAGGAATTTAAAACTTAGTGTGACGATTATCCCTGACGTTACACCTATCGCCTCC
Source organism: Haemaphysalis longicornis (assembly GCF_048455015.1). Classification (NCBI taxonomy): domain Eukaryota; kingdom Metazoa; phylum Arthropoda; class Arachnida; order Ixodida; family Ixodidae; genus Haemaphysalis; species Haemaphysalis longicornis. Next base: position 48,857,360 of record NW_027526385.1, on the reverse strand, counting down.
AATCGCCGTTTTTGTTAGATAATGACGCCCAGCAAGTAAATTTTTGGAGGCATGTGATGTGGGGAAGGTATATTTTGTTCCTTGAGACATATAAGGCTTTTACATAAACAAACTGTAGCAGGATTACAACACAAGCGCGCCCCAAGTGGCTCCGGGCGCCGGCTGGAGAAGACTAGTATGTCCTATTTGTTTCTTTTTCAATCAATCAATCAATCAATCAATCAATCAATCAATCAATCAATCAATCAATCAATCAATCAATCAATCAATCATTTACTCAATCCCCCAATAAATCAATAAATCAATCAATCAATCAAAGAACCAATATGTAAATTGTTCGACCATGCAACACGCAGGAAAGGCCACTTGAAAATTAGTGAATCGTGCTACGTCGGTTAATCGCAACATTATTTTGAGCCGGTAGCCTGTACTATCTCTGAAGGTTCCCATGGATCGCCCGTACAAATATAAAAATACGCAAATATAAAATTGATGCCGCAATATATTATTCCATGACACTGGGCAAAAATATGCGTGTCCTGGAAAATATAAAACAGTTTAGACTGCTTCTATTAGCAATTTTGAAGTTGAAACATTCTTGGCTCTTGAATTTACAGATTTTCTTGAACCTGGAATCCAGTAAACGTGGCCGCGTATCTGCACACTTCACCGCAAATGTCGTCGAAAGACGATAGTCTTATTGCGTCCTAGCCATGTGACCCTCTCTTCTCTCGCCCGTGCTCCTCTCCCCCTTCTTTTCTCCTGTCTCGCACCTTCGCGATAAACATGGGGTAGGTTAACGCTAGAGCCAATTCAATGTTCCCGCGCTGCACTGCTCGCGCACCATTTATTGGAGCCTTTCGTTAGTGTCGGTCTTGGAATGCCACCACGTGGTCTACGCTCGGGCGGTAGCTCTTCTGTAGTCATCGGTCAAGGCTATGGGTCAAGGTAATCATGGGTCAAGGTAGTCATGGGTCAAGGTTCTGTAGTCATGGGTCTATATTTGCTATCGCAAATATAGAGCGGCCATGTCTATTTGGTTGGTTTTGCTCAACAACGTCGACATGAATGAAGTATGGTACCAGATTTAGTGGTTTACAAGGGTATTGCCTATATAAACTTCTCGATTAAGGATTCCTTTATGTTTTGGCCGGATGGCTGGGTAGACAGACAGACAGACAGACAGACCGACAGACAGGCCAAAATTGTCGGTATTAAGGAACCTAAGCAAGACTATCGTACTTAAAAATGGGGTAACCGAAAACCCTGACCCTACAGGCTTATAGTAAGGGCGAGACACATTTACCCGAGCTTCCACAGTGAAATGTTCCGCAGCCTTGTCACGCCTCCACCTGCGCTCGTGCAGGTGGGAAAAGAAGAAGCCAGGATGACGCAAGGAGCACTGAGCAAAGAACCAAGATGACGCCAGAAACACCGGGCAGAGTTGTTTCCTAAAAGACGAATGGCTCGCAGCTTCGTGGCAGTAGGCGTACACGTGACGGGAGGGAAAGATGCGCCTAGTAAATTGCCATAATTGTTTCAAAAGGCCGTAATTAGCTTGGAATTTTAAACTCTGCCCAGCCACCGGCATAAGTTTGCCCCATATTCCCAGTATATTTAAACTCTGTGCTGAATTTATTTCTGCAGGTGTGTGTGCGAAAGATACTACGCATTTCGTATAACGCCTGTAATGGAGGAGACAACGTGCGTTAGCTAATGGCTTCTAATGCACCCAACCTCAACTTTTAGAGTTAAATCGTACATCGCTCCTGACGGTCTGTATACTCCCGCGAAATTTAAACTTGGTGCAGCAGTCAGCTCTTTCAGTACAGCAGGAAACTTGCCCTTAACGCTTTGCAGTGAATAAGTAGCGATTTTTTCTCAAACCCGCCAAAAACCCACGCATTTCTAACTTCCAGTAAATTTTACCTCTCTGTCCCGTTTAGTTGGTCCATGACAGGGCGGAAACTTTCTACGGTCATTCAGAGAGCATTTATATGCGACGAAAACGAGCATTTAGGGAGTTTCCCGATTATTCACATTAAACTAAAAGTGTGAAACTTCCGTTACACCTTACTCTTTTCATGTCCCCTACTCCCAGCACGTTGAAATGTGGTGCATCTTTTCGTACTTCAAGGGCCCCTATAGCGTATAAAGATTTCTTGTGCTTCGAATGAGCCAAACAGCTTCGCTTTGAAAGTCAAACAGTTGAAAATGGCGTGTTGGGGTGGAAGAGACATTGCGAAATCGGTCCTCTTCAGAATGCTGCAAAAACGCTGGGTGGTGAAGGCGCACATCTGAGCTGCATCAGGTGATGTGTACGTTGCGAAAGGACGTAATTATCGGCATGCGGTTTTTAATGATAGGCCGAGTAGGTGGCCTCGTATCACATCCCTCTTCGAACAGCGCAAATGCCGGCAGGGGGCAGGGCGGCCCCTTGCTCCGCCTGCGTGCGTACGCCAGTGTAAAACCCATGAATTATAAAGCACGCTTGCAACTGCTACAATTTATCACTGCTTACAACAAGGAAAACGTGGATGCATTAAACCAAACAAACTCTAACTTTTCTAAGGCTTTAGAAATTCTTTCTCATTTCACTGTCTAAACAACGATTGGGCCATATGCAAAACACATAGAAGAATAAAAAAAAGGTATATTCCTATTTCACTGGAAAAAGTGAAAAAAAATAACGACCAATGGCTTACAAAAGAAACCTAAAACGGTTATTTATTGTGAGGAAACCTGCTTATTTACTGTGAGGAAACGTGATGCTACTAGGACGTCGTCCTGTGAGTGTGTTGTCGGGCCTCAATCCAGAGCAACCTTCAGGAAAAATATATTACTAAGTTCATGGCAGAGGAGGCCTACACAGCTGAGACTCCTCGCAAGTTCTTCGCCATTTACCTTGGGACAAGACTTTCATACCCTCAAGTTTTAAGGGAAGTTAATACCCTCACCTCGTTGGGAAATGCTTAACTTTAGCCTGTGCGGAAATATATTTATAATTGATTTATTTATTTAACAAGTAATGCCAGCCTTGTTACCAGGCATTAGGTAGGAGCGGGCATTCGGAACAAACAAACCCAAAGATCAAACAAGATACAACGACCGAAAACTCCACAATAATCAGCCCAAAAATATTTCCCTCGCCATGATTAAACAGGGAAAGATCGAAAATGAAAGGTTCGATTTATTCGCAAGTGCAGAAAGAAATTATGAAGCCGTTGGACAATCAACAAACGGGACGGTAGTGCGTTTTATTGGGAAACAGTGCGTGAGAAAAAGTAGTAAATGCGTTGGTCGTGCAAGTGAAATCTCTGACCTTTTTATTGTGGTAAATGTGCGTGCCGCGGTGTCTCGCTGATAGAATGTATAATGTTTCATTTACTCGTAGGTGACCGTTGCGAAGCAAGCAGAAAACTTTCATTCTGTCCCGGTAAGGCCATGTTGCAAGGTTCTCAAGTTTAGCGGCTTCTAGAAAAGACGGGGGGACGTGCACCAGATGTATGAATTGAAAATAAACCTTGCTGATTTTGTGTGGACCTTATTAATTTTAGTGACGTTGCTTTGTGGTTCAGGAACCCATAAAATCACAGCGTACTCTAGAAGAGGTCGGATAAATGTTTTATATGCCTAAAGTTTTAATTCAGGTGAGGCGTTCGCTATCGATGGCCTTGAAAAACCCACTTTATTCGTTACTTTATTGTAAATGTATGTTACCAGCTCGTTCCACTTAGGATCTGATGTTTTATTGCTCCAGAGTATTTGTCAGAGAACAAAACAATTGTAAATAGCACGCAACTATCATAACCTCGTTATTTCGTTTCTAAATTACTTTACGTAACCAGACGGTACTCCGTCAACCACTGGACAGTAAGTGCGTACACAACTAATAACACTTGGTTAGGCAAATACCTGTTACCTTTCACAGGACTTTATTCTCATAACAGTGGCCTCGCACATGCATTGTAATTGGTTACAGAGCCCTGAACAACGCGAAAGGTGTACGAAGGCTCGGAAAGAAAACTGAGAAGGTCAAACGTTGCCTTTCTGGATCTTTCGCGCTCCAACCTGCTCTGTAACTAAGTGTCAACTTGTCCAATGACATTTTTCTGCAGTGTAATCAAGACCGACATCGAGTCTCTATTTCCAACGATGGGTAAAAACGTAAAAGGTTGTGAATAAGACTTTGCAAACCAGTACGCTCTCCCCAAACTTTATTCACTCGTGCTCTGGCATTTCTTCTTCCATAAAGGGGTAGCAACAACTTCTTCCGGAGCCGCATGCAGTACACGTCCGCTAACTCCCATGACTCAGCCATATCGTATGTTACATCGGGATCCCCCAGGGAGCTGGCTTATCGCCTCTCTTATTTCTAATCTGTATAAATGACCTGCTATTTAACACAAAGAGCAGACTTCGAAATTTGAGGTCGACCAAGTCGCCTACATCGAGATTTATGCCCATGGTGGGGAAATCGAGCCGCTCGACGTCACAGATATCGTACCATGGCGTGAAATCTAGATCATGGATCTCTTCCTTGTTGAATGCCAATGCATGTACTTTTTTTCTAAGCGCTGCGTCAGAAATCTCTCATACCCCATAAGCTTATGTGAAATATACTGAACTGAATGCTACCGCTAGACGTCATTATCGTGAGTAACTCTGAATGAAGCTATGTGTGCACACGCTTCAGTCGAACTTGGTTATCTTCGTCCGTTTAGCCAAAATGGGAACAGTCGACGCCATTATCAGATTTTTATGTCAGAAACACACATCTCTGAAACTGAAATACTCCTTTTTTGTTTAGCACTTGTCCCTGGCATACCTAGTCATTGATCAGAATCCAGAGGAGACGATGCTGTACGATTTTCATGCTAACCTACTCATCTAAAGTTAAAATACCTGAACGAAAGCATCGGTGTGCCTTGTAAAACAAGAAACACGTCACATCATCTCGCCTCTCTGCAGGGTGCATTGCCTCCACAATCGCGCACAAACCACACAACTTCGACTACACCTACCGCCAAGAATATCCTGGCGGCTGATGTATAGCAATCCAATCGCACGCATTCAGCACCGCACGTCTGCAATGAAAGATTTTTTCTTTCCTAACGCACTAACTACAAAAAACGCCCTCTTCGACACTGTCTTTCTTCGTATACCGCACGTTTTCTATTTGCTAGTTTCATTACCTCGTCAACGTTGTGCATAATGCTACTATTTCGTTCATTCTAGCTACGAGATGGCTGCGAGTTCCAAAACGGCTAATTGCCAAAGCCAGAACTTCACTCTAGAGTGGAAGAGCATGTAGCGCATTTCTAAAAGTAATTTAGATCTGTAAATAAATGCAACGTTCGAGTAGGTTCATGAATGCGACCACTGCACTTTTTTACACCAATTCAATCTGGGAATAAAAGCTAGGACCAAATAAGCACGAGAGAAAGCACACATATACGAATATACAAAGAATAAAAACTTTCCGGGTGCTGCAAACACGTGAGGTACACACTGAGGGAGCTTATAGCATTAACGTGACGGGTCTTGATTTAAAAATAGGAACCCATGGTGGCGTCCACAATAAGGCACAACCAATAATTGTACGAAGAGCCGATCAGCCAACAGCGGCGTTGGAGCAAACACAGACCTACCGGCAACGCGTGGCGCTACCTCGTTTCACACTGGTGCACGCTCTTCGTGCAGCAAACAGGTCCTGAAATGGCGCCAAAACCTTATTTTGCGAAGGTGGTGTCGCCCTCTTTCTGTAGCTCTCAGAAGTTCGTGTTGGCGTCCTTGCATTTAGCCCGCTGGATGGCAGCACTGCCACGCCTAGATTCCATTCGTGTAAGTGTCCTTCAATATCCTAGTGTAACACCATACTAATGGCATTCACAACTGAAGTCATTAGCTGTAAATGTCATTAGTTGTGCCGTCTGACAGCTGTACTAGACTGTTTCATTATTAAATTTTCTCTTGAATATTTTGTGGCGTCAAATATCTCTTGCTTATAAACATGTTCTGTTTGACGACTGACAAGTTGTATATCGTGTACACAGCGCCCAGCTGTCACCTGTGCCCTTGTTCGTGTAATTTTTACCGTGTTTAATATTTTCGTGTGCCTGTGTTGTACCACTTCATATTTTTCCATTGGAAATTTGAGCCAGAAGAACGTTCGCTTAAAGGAAAGTTGGATGGAAAACGCATTTATTACATAGTAAAGGAGGGGGAGTAATAGAGGGGGAACAAGGAGGGAGAAGGGGTAATGGGAGCAAAAAAACAGACTTCATAGCTCTCGGGCTCCATATGCAACGGCTTTTGCCTTCGCTGTCTCAATCAGTGACGCTGATCATGAAGGAACGAGGTGGCCGGAAGCGCCTCCCATATGCCTGTGTTACAGTGGTGTATCTGGTGACTGTGTCTGTGGGTCATATCCGAGGTCAAGCACAGGATACGTAAAAAAAGCGGATAGTTCTTAACCCTACTGACAATTTTTACTGACGGTGAGCTGATTTGTTCCGAATATCAGTGCCCTTCGCGACTTATGAATAAAAGTGATCGTCTGAATTGTTCTAGGTGCTCGATGAAGCTCATAACTCTAAAACTATCTGGCTATACAAAAGGAAAATAAAACTCCTTCTGCTAGGTACACCCGGTGTTAACTGACTTTCCTGCGTATTGAACATTGTATGTATTGACCAATTTATATCGGCATGCATCACCTATGGACACGTGAATAGCTTTCATTGCGCATGTAATTAACATCCTATGTGTGTACTGCACCTAGTGTGCTTGGTTGTTCTGCCTGTGTCATATATTCGAAGTGTTCGTTTTTTTTGTTCTTGTGCAGAGGTTTTGCACTGTTCAGTTTTGTTTGATTCCATCCACTGCTTTCCGATATGTACGCCCGGGACGGTGGCCTCGTCAGAACACGTACGAGTCTCCTTTTGTCACCACTCATGGAGATAACTACGTGCAAGTATTTATGTCCGAAATAAATTGTCATTGAAATTGAAATCGAAAATTGCTGTGACTCCAATGGCGGTGGAGCCACTGTGAGGCACAGGGAAGAACGTCGCATGAAAGCACCCTGAATTCAAATTACAAGTTACCTTAGATCGATAGATTAGCTGACTGAGAACGCGAATATACCATCTTTTTCCGTAGCTTTTCTAAAATAAGATATAAAATGGCGAGAACGTGAAGACAGGTGTCGCCACCTCTGACCATACTGCGCAACTTACACCGGAAGTGGTTAAAATTGCCTGACAAATATTTTATCCATACCCCTTCAGACGTTTACAAGAATGTAACTACAAGTCTCTGTAGTGTCATGCTTGAACGTCGAAGAACAAAAAGATAGCTAGAAGCAATATGATTGAAGCCCATCCGATAAATCACGCGGCTATCCCGAACGCCAACAGGCTCTTCTTGGTTTCGGTGCAATACGTGGTGCACAGGCTTGACGCGTTAACTTGGCGCCTTACTAAACAACTTGAAAGGAAACTTAGGCAGGCTCAACGCGTCATCCAAAGAGGAATTATGAGAGTAACGTTAAGTTAGAAGAAACGTCCTTCCCGAGTAAGACAACAAACTCGAGTAAAGGATACAATCGTTTAAATAATAATAAAAAAGAAATGAACCTGGGCTGGGCACGCAGTTAGGACAACCAATGGACCACCTGGGTGACAGAGTAGATACCCAGAGACGGGTCTAGAAGAAGGGGAAGGTCAATAACTAGATCTGGAGACGAAATAAAGAAATTCGGAGGCAAAGAATGAACTCGAGCAGCGCAGGACAGGAGCTGTTCGAAGTCTATGAGAGAGGATTTCACCCTGCAGCGTTCCTGGTAGGCTGGTGATTAGGATGATGATGACTAGGTGCAATACTCAGTCAGATAATTAAGTTAACCTTATACACTACGGTGTGCATAACCACTTTTATTATACTGTCTGCGTTGTTTCGCTGCGTTCGAAAACACGGGAACCCTCATTCTAGCCAAAATAAGCATTTTCAAGTGTGTGCAACGTCTGGCGTACGCAATGTCGTCTTCCCTGGCTACCTCTGGATGGCGCTACTCATCAATCGAACTGGTAAGTAGTCCATCATGTATATCACCCCGCACTGATCATCCTTACAAGTTTAAAGTTACGCGTCGTAATACAAATCTATTTTTTTTATTCTTTCATCCCGAAAATATCGAAACAATGGAACCACCTGCCAACCTCAATTGCCACAATCACCGATGCGCGCATTTCGAACGGCCGCCAAACGCTACTTTCGTTCCCATTAAACTTTTTTCTTCTTGTTGTTGTTTACACCCGTGCATTGTATATTTATCGAACATGTATTTGGTCTCCCTATCTTTTATAGTGATTTCTTTTTGGTAGATGGGTTTATTTTGCGTGTGTTCGTATGCTCGTTTTGTATTTTCTACTGCTTGTATTTTGGTCTCATACGCTGATGTTAATTGATAAGTGGGTTTTTAACTGCTTTGAATTAGTTCATATGCTCGCTTTGTATATAATTCATCGTTTGAGCCTGTATATTGTTATTATCTTTGTATAATTTCAGGAAGCATTATTATTTTCTATCTGTAAACCGCATTTATAGTGTCACTTGACTAATCTCTCCGTGTACAATTGTTTTGTAAACTTAACCACTGCCTTCTGTAACGCCCTCTGGGCATTGGAGGTATTGAAATAAATAAATAAATAAATCTGGTGGTGGTGCCGCTATGGAAGCCGGCTTGCGGGGGCCACGCGCTAGCGGTTGGTTCGGCGCCAACATTCAAGCGGCCTCAAAGGACAACATTTTTTTCTTCAATAAAGCGCCAAAGCTGATCATGGGTCCCACGAAGAAACGTTTTGCTTAGTGTTCCGGAGCTGTAAATGGCGCGGGAGTTGGGGAAAGTCCGACTGATTTGATCAAAACTAACGAAACCGCTCTGTACGTGGTACACTAGGTTACAACTCAAGAACGGCACCACCTCATCTAGCGTATCACTCCGCCAAAGCGCCGGACCCGTGACGTCAGTGCGCGCGCGTTTTGAAAGGGGTTTGCTATGAATGCGTGATATCGTCTGCCTTGTCTCACGCAGTTTGTTTGTCGTCCCTGGGGTCGTTTATCAACACATTAAGTCCAAAAAATCACGGAAACGGCTCACGCCATGTTCAAAATGTTCCCAGTAACGCCCTACTTGCGCCGCGCGGAGAAACATCCGGCTACGGTGATAAGGCACAGCGGCAACTTCCGGTGCCGTTCTTAAGTTGTCACCGAGTATAGTGTAGTATTAAGTTGAATCTATACCCCTATACTATCGTGACGCAAACAGCGGCTGCAGTAGTCACTATTTCCGCCATGGAATCGCTGCGAGGAAAGGGAGAAAGGCAAATGCGTTGTGAGATTGGCGATTTCTCAGCCCGCAAGGCGTCTTCCGGCAATTAATCAACGCTAAAATGGCTATGGGAAGGTCAGAACTGGCTGCTTGCGGTGTCCCTATATGCGCTCCGAAGGAGGTGCGCTCCAAAGATGCGCCACAATAGGGGAACGTAGTAGTCGTGGTCATAAGCGGCGCGGTGTGCGAGATAGCGCGCCGCCGGTCGGCATGCGAGGTTCCCCTCCAGGCCCTCGTGCCCTGGCGTTCAAGTAAAATTATGCGTCTTTTTCATGGGAGAGGGGAGAAGCCCGCGCAGGCGAGCCGATCTGGCTACAGCCTCGACGTAGCTTACACCCTATATGAGCGGCCTGTCCAAGGAAGACTGTTAACAGGAGCTTGATTTGTCTGGATGCGATGCCGCGAAATACAGCAGTACCTCCCCGATCGCGCAAGACAGCGCCTTACAACAGCAGCGTGATCACATGAAACCTCAACAGTCTTCCGATAACTTTATTGCCCCCTAACGCACATGTTACCAGCTTCTCTGTTGAATCACGTCTGCGGGTGTTTCATATTTTATTTTCCGTTAAATAATTTTTACCCTTCTAGAATAATTCCTGATATATATATTCTATACAAAAACCATATAATTTTACGCCGGGTAAAATACACATCTTTTACACAGTGCCCAATAATCACCTATACTAGATTTAACTGTGTTAGTACTCTCTTGGTTCTGTTGTTCCTGCATTATGTTTTCACATTCAAAATTCGAGCCAAACGGTGCATTTTTTGGACTGGTGGTGCCACCTAGCCAACTTGAAACGAAAGAGTAAAACCAGTGCTGAAGAGTGGCGGCAGCTAGCGAGTTTTAAAGCGAATAAAGTCGCAGAAGCTTCGCAAGTGCTCGGGAAGGTGGCCAAGCTTTTAGAGAACCCGTTTTGTCGTGTGTGGTTTTTCGAAGTCATATATGACCATAAACAGCGGGTTTAATGCAATTAACATTCCTACGCTACTTCACCCAGATGTTGCTCGGCAGTCGTATCATTGGTTTATTGCCCCGAAGCTTTCATCGGTGGAAAAAAAAAACGATATTTGACTCTTCTCCCGAGAAATGTGGATGGAGTGGGCGGGTAATGAAAGGGAGGACCGTACGGTGGAGGCGGCCAATTAGGATCTCCGAAAAAATGTGGGCACTAAATGTGCAGGTTGATGAAAGATTTGACGAAGGTCCGCTTTTTTTTTTTTCATTTACGTCACAGTGGTGGGGTCAAAAAAATGAATGTGGGTGTGTTTGTGTGTGTGTGTGTGTGTGTTAGCGCCGAGTGCGCGCGGGCGTGCGTGTTATATGTTCATGATGACGTATTGGTGAATTTATTGAAAGTGAAACCTTCGATGTGCGTGCACACTCCACTCAATAACTCACTCGCGCGTGCGTGCGTGTTTCTTCATTCCCTTCCAGTTTCATTAATAGACATGTCATTTTTATGCGTGTTTGCGTACTTTTATGTCGACAGCAATGCTGAAAGTAGAATACATGCTGACCGACAAAATAAAAATTGAAAACGCTTTAGATGCCTTTGTATCACGTACATAAACTGGAAAGTATGCATTCAAAATAAAACTCACATACATGCTTTGAAATAAATAAATAAATAATAACAAAACGCTGAAACCCAGCCGTACGGTACTTCGAGATGTGACCGCCGGCTGCCTTTAGCAGAGGCCTTAGCGCACCCGTTACGAACCTGGAGGATGAACAAATGGCGAACCGGGGATGAACAAATGGCGAACATTTTTATTCGAAATGATTTATACATGTGTACATGCAAACAACAATAAAAAACAAGAGGCCAGAAGTGTTCTTCACAACCAAAACCAGTAGTAGTGGCATAGCCATAACATTTTATAACAAGAATGTTGTCATAAAATATTATAGAATTGTAATCGTACCGAAATAGTAGTGGTTTTACGCCGCCACTAATACTCAGTCCTGGTAGCTTAGCGTAGAGCCTACCTCAGAAAAAATTAGTTAAGCCAAAAGTTCACTTTTTATTGCTGTGGTTAATTTTGTTCATAGAAACGTTTTTACGAAGCTCTTAGTTTTGCTTTTTTTTTTTCTCTTACCCTGAAGCTCGCTCCAGATATCATAAGTCTCAGCTTCTGTATTGGCGATAGCAAAGTATTCTTTTCGCTTCGAAACTATTCGAACAAAAAAATTTCGCTTCTAGCGAAGAATGTTAATTCGTGCTTAGGAAGCTATGGTGGCGCGCACATGTAGGCTCCCTATACGCCTCGAGCTTCGCGATCGCTGCGCCGCCTGCCGCCGCTTCTCCGCGGCGTTGACGGGATTTGCGCTGCGTGACTGATAGGGGCTCGTGCAGTGTTTTGGTTCTATTTCGCTTCTTTTCGCCTCTTCGCGCCCTAAAAGAACTTGTTATGGTTATGACTATAGGCAAATAGTACGTTTAGGTCACTTAAAAAGCAGCTGCGTCTTCGTAGAGTACGCGATCGCCTGCAAGAGCTACCCGGGGACGCTGTTCTGCGCGCTTCGTCGCCGCTCTTCCGGGCGTCGGCGACGGCAGCAACATATCACCCATGCCACCTCCAAAACATCAGGCACAAATGAATTCTACTGACGCCTCGTTTAGACCTGATACTGGCACTATGAGAGGTTGGCTTCATTTCGCAGCGTGGACAACGAATGCGGCTTCGTTTCGCATATATACGCCGCAAAAAATATGTTTCGGGGATGTGATTAACCCAATCCCGGACAATAACTTATGCCTTTTATAAGAATATAAACCATGCGAAAATGTAAAGTATATTCCAAGCCTGTGCGTCGTTAAATATGTGCCCACACTCGCCATATAGCAAGAACCAAGGAAATGAAACCACAGAAAAATAAATGCTGTGCCAATGCGGAATTTAGAAACATAATAGCTCTAACGGAAATGAAAAAAACAACAGTGCAGCTTCTGGCATGCTAAAGACGTTCGTCTAAACTTCAGCCAGGTAGGTTTCACTAGACCAACTATACGCGAAATGCACTACGATTTCGCGAGAAATCGGTGGGGGGGGAGGGGGGGGAGGGGGACGCCGTGTACAAATGCGGAGCGGAATCAGGCAATGAACGTTTTAGTAATCCCACACATAAATCTCGCGTTCACTTTCCTTTTGTTTTTCTACTTCAACGAAGAGCTCATCGTACGGCGGACGTATTTTTGGAAGTATACAGGGTAGGCTGTTCAACAAGCAATGAAATGTGTCGTTGGAAGAGTGTGGTATGTGATAAGGCCCTCTGATTTGGTTTATTCTGCAGGCTCCCTGTGCCATATGACGATATTTCGAAGAAGCATTTAGTCGCGGACGCGGATTATATTGTAAGCCCGTCTCCGCGCTGCTCGCAGAGGGTATATGTAGCAGATGAATGTTTGCGGGCGCTCACCTCACGACAAGACGACTCTGTCGTGTGTTGATCCCCTATGCATTGTCCATCCTACTTTTGTTGA